>NC_061902.1:15040898-16450097 GCF_905147765.1 Vanessa atalanta | reverse complement strand
AACCTAACCTAACCTAACCTAACCTAACCTAACCTAACCTAACCTAACCTAACCTAACCTAACCTAACCTAACCTAACCTAACCTAACCTAACCTAACCTAACCTAACCTAACCTAACCTAACCTAACCTAACCTAACCTAACCTAACCTAACCTAACCTAACCTAACCTAACCTAACCTAACCTAACCTAACCTAACCTAACCTAACCTAACCTAACCTAACCTAACCTAACCTAACCTAACCTAACCTAACCTAACCTAACCTAACCTAACCTAACCTAACCTAACCTAACCTAACCTAACCTAACCTAACCTAACCTAACCTAACCTAACCTAACCTAACCTAACCTAACCTAACCTAACCTAACCTAACCTAACCTAACCTAACCTAACCTAACCTAACCTAACCTAACCTAACCTAACCTAACCTAACCTAACCTAACCTAACCTAACCTAACCTAACCTAACCTAACCTAACCTAACCTAACCTAACCTAACCTAACCTAACCTAACCTAACCTAACCTAACCTAACCTAACCTAACCTAACCTAACCTAACCTAACCTAACCTAACCTAACCTAACCTAACCTAACCTAACCTAACCTAACCTAACCTAACCTAACCTAACCTAACCTAACCTAACCTAACCTAACCTAACCTAACCTAACCTAACCTAACCTAACCTAACCTAACCTAACCTAACCTAACCTAACCTAACCTAACCTAACCTAACCTAACCTAACCTAACCTAACCTAACCTAACCTAACCTAACCTAACCTAACCTAACCTAACCTAACCTAACCTAACCTAACCTAACCTAACCTAACCTAACCTAACCTAACCTAACCTAACCTAACCTAACCTAACCTAACCTAACCTAACCTAACCTAACCTAACCTAACCTAACCTAACCTAACCTAACCTAACCTAACCTAACCTAACCTAACCTAACCTAACCTAACCTAACCTAACCTAACCTAACCTAACCTAACCTAACCTAACCTAACCTAACCTAACCTAACCTAACCTAACCTAACCTAACCTAACCTAACCTAACCTAACCTAACCTAACCTAACCTAACCTAACCTAACCTAACCTAACCTAACCTAACCTAACCTAACCTAACCTAACCTAACCTAACCTAACCTAACCTAACCTAACCTAACCTAACCTAACCTAACCTAACCTAACCTAACCTAACCTAACCTAACCTAACCTAACCTAACCTAACCTAACCTAACCTAACCTAACCTAACCTAACCTAACCTAACCTAACCTAACCTAACCTAACCTAACCTAACCTAACCTAACCTAACCTAACCTAACCTAACCTAACCTAACCTAACCTAACCTAACCTAACCTAACCTAACCTAACCTAACCTAACCTAACCTAACCTAACCTAACCTAACCTAACCTAACCTAACCTAACCTAACCTAACCTAACCTAACCTAACCTAACCTAACCTAACCTAACCTAACCTAACCTAACCTAACCTAACCTAACCTAACCTAACCTAACCTAACCTAACCTAACCTAACCTAACCTAACCTAACCTAACCTAACCTAACCTAACCTAACCTAACCTAACCTAACCTAACCTAACCTAACCTAACCTAACCTAACCTAACCTAACCTAACCTAACCTAACCTAACCTAACCTAACCTAACCTAACCTAACCTAACCTAACCTAACCTAACCTAACCTAACCTAACCTAACCTAACCTAACCTAACCTAACCTAACCTAACCTAACCTAACCTAACCTAACCTAACCTAACCTAACCTAACCTAACCTAACCTAACCTAACCTAACCTAACCTAACCTAACCTAACCTAACCTAACCTAACCTAACCTAACCTAACCTAACCTAACCTAACCTAACCTAACCTAACCTAACCTAACCTAACCTAACCTAACCTAACCTAACCTAACCTAACCTAACCTAACCTAACCTAACCTAACCTAACCTAACCTAACCTAACCTAACCTAACCTAACCTAACCTAACCTAACCTAACCTAACCTAACCTAACCTAACCTAACCTAACCTAACCTAACCTAACCTAACCTAACCTAACCTAACCTAACCTAACCTAACCTAACCTAACCTAACCTAACCTAACCTAACCTAACCTAACCTAACCTAACCTAACCTAACCTAACCTAACCTAACCTAACCTAACCTAACCTAACCTAACCTAACCTAACCTAACCTAACCTAACCTAACCTAACCTAACCTAACCTAACCTAACCTAACCTAACCTAACCTAACCTAACCTAACCTAACCTAACCTAACCTAACCTAACCTAACCTAACCTAACCTAACCTAACCTAACCTAACCTAACCTAACCTAACCTAACCTAACCTAACCTAACCTAACCTAACCTAACCTAACCTAACCTAACCTAACCTAACCTAACCTAACCTAACCTAACCTAACCTAACCTAACCTAACCTAACCTAACCTAACCTAACCTAACCTAACCTAACCTAACCTAACCTAACCTAACCTAACCTAACCTAACCTAACCTAACCTAACCTAACCTAACCTAACCTAACCTAACCTAACCTAACCTAACCTAACCTAACCTAACCTAACCTAACCTAACCTAACCTAACCTAACCTAACCTAACCTAACCTAACCTAACCTAACCTAACCTAACCTAACCTAACCTAACCTAACCTAACCTAACCTAACCTAACCTAACCTAACCTCACCTAACCTAACCTAACCTAACCTAACCTAACCTAACCTAACCTAACCTAACCTAACCTAACCTAACCTAACCTAACCTAACCTAACCTAACCTAACCTAACCTAACCTAACCTAACCTAACCTAACCTAACCTAACCTAACCTAACCTAACCTAACCTAACCTAACCTAACCTAACCTAACCTAACCTAACCTAACCTAACCTAACCTAACCTAACCTAACCTAACCTAACCTAACCTAACCTAACCTAACCTAACCTAACCTAACCTAACCTAACCTAACCTAACCTAACCTAACCTAACCTAACCTAACCTAACCTAACCTAACCTAACCTAACCTAACCTAACCTAACCTAACCTAACCTAACCTAACCTAACCTAACCTAACCTAACCTAACCTAACCTAACCTAACCTAACCTAACCTAACCTAACCTAACCTAACCTAACCTAACCTAACCTAACCTAACCTAACCTAACCTAACCTAACCTAACCTAACCTAACCTAACCTAACCTAACCTAACCTAACCTAACCTAACCTAACCTAACCTAACCTAACCTAACCTAACCTAACCTAACCTAACCTAACCTAACCTAACCTAACCTAACCTAACCTAACCTAACCTAACCTAACCTAACCTAACCTAACCTAACCTAACCTAACCTAACCTAACCTAACCTAACCTAACCTAACCTAACCTAACCTAACCTAACCTAACCTAACCTAACCTAACCTAACCTAACCTAACCTAACCTAACCTAACCTAACCTAACCTAACCTAACCTAACCTAACCTAACCTAACCTAACCTAACCTAACCTAACCTAACCTAACCTAACCTAACCTAACCTAACCTAACCTAACCTAACCTAACCTAACCTAACCTAACCTAACCTAACCTAACCTAACCTAACCTAACCTAACCTAACCTAACCTAACCTAACCTAACCTAACCTAACCTAACCTAACCTAACCTAACCTAACCTAACCTAACCTAACCTAACCTAACCTAACCTAACCTAACCTAACCTAACCTAACCTAACCTAACCTAACCTAACCTAACCTAACCTAACCTAACCTAACCTAACCTAACCTAACCTAACCTAACCTAACCTAACCTAACCTAACCTAACCTAACCTAACCTAACCTAACCTAACCTAACCTAACCTAACCTAACCTAACCTAACCTAACCTAACCTAACCTAACCTAACCTAACCTAACCTAACCTAACCTAACCTAACCTAACCTAACCTAACCTAACCTAACCTAACCTAACCTAACCTAACCTAACCTAACCTAACCTAACCTAACCTAACCTAACCTAACCTAACCTAACCTAACCTAACCTAACCTAACCTAACCTAACCTAACCTAACCTAACCTAACCTAACCTAACCTAACCTAACCTAACCTAACCTAACCTAACCTAACCTAACCTAACCTAACCTAACCTAACCTAACCTAACCTAACCTAACCTAACCTAACCTAACCTAACCTAACCTAACCTAACCTAACCTAACCTAACCTAACCTAACCTAACCTAACCTAACCTAACCTAACCTAACCTAACCTAACCTAACCTAACCTAACCTAACCTAACCTAACCTAACCTAACCTAACCTAACCTAACCTAACCTAACCTAACCTAACCTAACCTAACCTAACCTAACCTAACCTAACCTAACCTAACCTAACCTAACCTAACCTAACCTAACCTAACCTAACCTAACCTAACCTAACCTAACCTAACCTAACCTAACCTAACCTAACCTAACCTAACCTAACCTAACCTAACCTAACCTAACCTAACCTAACCTAACCTAACCTAACCTAACCTAACCTAACCTAACCTAACCTAACCTAACCTAACCTAACCTAACCTAACCTAACCTAACCTAACCTAACCTAACCTAACCTAACCTAACCTAACCTAACCTAACCTAACCTAACCTAACCTAACCTAACCTAACCTAACCTAACCTAACCTAACCTAACCTAACCTAACCTAACCTAACCTAACCTAACCTAACCTAACCTAACCTAACCTAACCTAACCTAACCTAACCTAACCTAACCTAACCTAACCTAACCTAACCTAACCTAACCTAACCTAACCTAACCTAACCTAACCTAACCTAACCTAACCTAACCTAACCTAACCTAACCTAACCTAACCTAACCTAACCTAACCTAACCTAACCTAACCTAACCTAACCTAACCTAACCTAACCTAACCTAACCTAACCTAACCTAACCTAACCTAACCTAACCTAACCTAACCTAACCTAACCTAACCTAACCTAACCTAACCTAACCTAACCTAACCTAACCTAACCTAACCTAACCTAACCTAACCTAACCTAACCTAACCTAACCTAACCTAACCTAACCTAACCTAACCTAACCTAACCTAACCTAACCTAACCTAACCTAACCTAACCTAACCTAACCTAACCTAACCTAACCTAACCTAACCTAACCTAACCTAACCTAACCTAACCTAACCTAACCTAACCTAACCTAACCTAACCTAACCTAACCTAACCTAACCTAACCTAACCTAACCTAACCTAACCTAACCTAACCTAACCTAACCTAACCTAACCTAACCTAACCTAACCTAACCTAACCTAACCTAACCTAACCTAACCTAACCTAACCTAACCTAACCTAACCTAACCTAACCTAACCTAACCTAACCTAACCTAACCTAACCTAACCTAACCTAACCTAACCTAACCTAACCTAACCTAACCTAACCTAACCTAACCTAACCTAACCTAACCTAACCTAACCTAACCTAACCTAACCTAACCTAACCTAACCTAACCTAACCTAACCTAACCTAACCTAACCTAACCTAACCTAACCTAACCTAACCTAACCTAACCTAACCTAACCTAACCTAACCTAACCTAACCTAACCTAACCTAACCTAACCTAACCTAACCTAACCTAACCTAACCTAACCTAACCTAACCTAACCTAACCTAACCTAACCTAACCTAACCTAACCTAACCTAACCTAACCTAACCTAACCTAACCTAACCTAACCTAACCTAACCTAACCTAACCTAACCTAACCTAACCTAACCTAACCTAACCTAACCTAACCTAACCTAACCTAACCTAACCTAACCTAACCTAACCTAACCTAACCTAACCTAACCTAACCTAACCTAACCTAACCTAACCTAACCTAACCTAACCTAACCTAACCTAACCTAACCTAACCTAACCTAACCTAACCTAACCTAACCTAACCTAACCTAACCTAACCTAACCTAACCTAACCTAACCTAACCTAACCTAACCTAACCTAACCTAACCTAACCTAACCTAACCTAACCTAACCTAACCTAACCTAACCTAACCTAACCTAACCTAACCTAACCTAACCTAACCTAACCTAACCTAACCTAACCTAACCTAACCTAACCTAACCTAACCTAACCTAACCTAACCTAACCTAACCTAACCTAACCTAACCTAACCTAACCTAACCTAACCTAACCTAACCTAACCTAACCTAACCTAACCTAACCTAACCTAACCTAACCTAACCTAACCTAACCTAACCTAACCTAACCTAACCTAACCTAACCTAACCTAACCTAACCTAACCTAACCTAACCTAACCTAACCTAACCTAACCTAACCTAACCTAACCTAACCTAACCTAACCTAACCTAACCTAACCTAACCTAACCTAACCTAACCTAACCTAACCTAACCTAACCTAACCTAACCTAACCTAACCTAACCTAACCTAACCTAACCTAACCTAACCTAACCTAACCTAACCTAACCTAACCTAACCTAACCTAACCTAACCTAACCTAACCTAACCTAACCTAACCTAACCTAACCTAACCTAACCTAACCTAACCTAACCTAACCTAACCTAACCTAACCTAACCTAACCTAACCTAACCTAACCTAACCTAACCTATCCTAACCTAACCTAACCTAACCTAACCTAACCTAACGTAACCTAACCTAACCTAACCTAACCTAACCTAACCTAACCTAACCTAACCTAACCTAACCTAACCTAACCTAACCTAACCTAACCTAACCTAACCTAACCTAACCTAACCTAACCTAACCTAACCTAACCTAACCTAACCTAACCTAACCTAACCTAACCTAACCTAACCTAACCTAACCTAACCTAACCTAACCTAACCTAACCTAACCTAACCTAACCTAACCTAACCTAACCTAACCTAACCTAACCTAACCTAACCTAACCTAACCTAACCTAACCTAACCTAACCTAACCTAACCTAACCTAACCTAACCTAACCTAACCTAACCTAACCTAACCTAACCTAACCTAACCTAACCTAACCTAACCTAACCTAACCTAACCTAACCTAACCTAACCTAACCTAACCTAACCTAACCTAACCTAACCTAACCTAACCTAACCTAACCTAACCTAACCTAACCTAACCTAACCTAACCTAACCTAACCTAACCTAACCTAACCTAACCTAACCTAACCTAACCTAACCTAACCTAACCTAACCTAACCTAACCTAACCTAACCTAACCTAACCTAACCTAACCTAACCTAACCTAACCTAACCTAACCTAACCTAACCTAACCTAACCTAACCTAACCTAACCTAACCTAACCTAACCTAACCTAACCTAACCTAACCTAACCTAACCTAACCTAACCTAACCTAACCTAACCTAACCTAACCTAACCTAACCTAACCTAACCTAACCTAACCTAACCTAACCTAACCTAACCTAACCTAACCTAACCTAACCTAACCTAACCTAACCTAACCTAACCTAACCTAACCTAACCTAACCTAACCTACCTAACCTAACCTAACCTAACCTAACCTAACCTAACCTAACCTAACCTAACCTAACCTAACCTAACCTAACCTAACCTAACCTAACCTAACCTAACCTAACCTAACCTAACCTAACCTAACCTAACCTAACCTAACCTAACCTAACCTAACCTAACCTAACCTAACCTAACCTAACCTAACCTAACCTAACCTAACCTAACCTAACCTAACCTAACCTAACCTAACCTAACCTAACCTAACCTAACCTAACCTAACCTAACCTAACCTAACCTAACCTAACCTAACCTAACCTAACCTAACCTAACCTAACCTAACCTAACCTAACCTAACCTAACCTAACCTAACCTAACCTAACCTAACCTAACCTAACCTAACCTAACCTAACCTAACCTAACCTAACCTAACCTAACCTAACCTAACCTAACCTAACCTAACCTAACCTAACCTAACCTAACCTAACCTAACCTAACCTAACCTAACCTAACCTAACCTAACCTAACCTAACCTAACCTAACCTAACCTAACCTAACCTAACCTAACCTAACCTAACCTAACCTAACCTAACCTAACCTAACCTAACCTAACCTAACCTAACCTAACCTAACCTAACCTAACCTAACCTAACCTAACCTAACCTAACCTAACCTAACCTAACCTAACCTAACCTAACCTAACCTAACCTAACCTAACCTAACCTAACCTAACCTAACCTAACCTAACCTAACCTAACCTAACCTAACCTAACCTAACCTAACCTAACCTAACCTAACCTAACCTAACCTAACCTAACCTAACCTAACCTAACCTACCTAACCTAACCTAACCTAACCTAACCTAACCTAACCTAACCTAACCTAACCTAACCTAACCTAACCTAACCTAACCTAACCTAACCTAACCTAACCTAACCTAACCTAACCTAACCTAACCTAACCTAACCTAACCTAACCTAACCTAACCTAACCTAACCTAACCTAACCTAACCTAACCTAACCTAACCTAACCTAACCTAACCTAACCTAACCTAACCTAACCTAACCTAACCTAACCTAACCTAACCTAACCTAACCTTTTTTTTTTTTTTTTTTTTTTTTTTTTTTCGCTGGAAAAACGCGTTACGCGCTTCCCCCACGTGATGGAAAGTGGGGGGGTGTGTGGGACTCCCCGGAGCCCTGGACGCCGAGTGCGCCCAGGTACGCCGGGTTTACCCACTAAAAAACCAGCGGTACCCTCTCCGTCTTTCGGCGGGCGCCACGGGATCGCTTGCGCATGCTACCGTGACGCCCTGACGGTCGGCCCGCCTATGCGGGCCTCCAACACCTAGAGGGGGTTCTCGGGGTACTGAGACCCCCCCTAGTCCCTGCGACGCCTATTGAGGCGGGGGGAGAAGGTGCGCGTAGCGCTTCTTCCTCCTCCCCGGTCGTCTTCGGCGGAGCGGGTCTGCAGCGGCATCCTCTTCCCGCTCCCGCTCCGCGGCTTCCTTCTGCGACATCACGCTTTCGCAGAAGGAGCGCATCTCCGACCAACACGTCTCACTACCGAGCATTTCGTTGACGATGCTCGGCAGCGAGAGGTCTCCGCCCATAGTCGCCGCAAGGGTGTGCCTCTGGGGCCCCCACGCAGCACACTCACTCAGGGTGTGGTGCGCCGTGTCGACTGGCGCACCACACTCGTGGCAGGAGGGTGACACCTCCCGCCGCGCTATCCCGTGCAGGTACTTACCGAAGCATCCGTGCCCGGTAAGTACCTGCGTCATCCTGAAGGTGAGTGTGCCCTTCTTCCTCTCGACCCAGCGACTCAAGTGGGGCCGGATCGCCTCCACTGTCGCCAGGCCCGCCGTGGGTGACCCCAGATCCTCCTGCCATCGGGCGATCAGGGCTCGCTGGGCTAGAGCCCTGATCCGCCCGACCTCCGCCGACCCTGGACGGTCGCCGCGGTTCCTCGCCTCGACCCGGAACCGGTACACTTCCGCGAGCACCTCCGCCTGGAGCTCCCAGGGCGGATCGCCCGCGAGAAGTGTCGCCGCAGCCCACGACACCGTACGGTACCCTCTGATGCCTCTCACCGCTATGACCCTCTGCGGCTTACGCAGCAGGGCCCGGTTGTCAGCGGTGAGGGCGTCGACCCAGATCGGGGCACCGTACAGCGCCATCGACCTCACTACACCGGAATATAGACGCCGGCATAGCGATCCCGGCCCCCCCACATTCGGAAGGAGGCGGCCGAGAGCGGCGGCGGCGTTGATGAGCCTCGGGCCGAGATGGACAAAATGCTGCCCGAAGCTCCATCGACCGTCCAGGATGAGGCCCAGATACTTCATCTGGGCCTGCACCTTGATCACCGTCCCCCGGACGGTGATACTCGCCCCTCGTGGGGGTCCTTGCCGTGGACCGTGGAACAGGAGGGCCTCCGTTTTGGATATGGAGACCCTCAAGCCCAGCATTCCCATACGGTCCACGGTGAGAGCCGTTCCGACCTCGGCGAGGCGTGCCGCCTCCCGAAAGTCCCGCCCAGTCGCCGTGACGAGAGTGTCGTCAGCGTAGCACAACACCCCCATCCCGGGAAGGACGGGAGCTCGCAGGAGCCAGTCGAAACCGACGTTCCACAGGATTGGGCCGAGAACCGACCCCTGTGGAACGCCGCAGCCTACCCGACGCCGGACCAGCCTCCCATCGACCCCCGCCCAGAGGACCTCCCTGTCCTGGAGGTACGCCTCCAGCAGCCTCCTGAGATAGGTCGGCACCCCATGGTATCGGAGTGCCTCCCGTATCGTCTCGAAAGGGAGACTGTTGAAGGCGTTCGCCACGTCGAGCGAAACCGCCAGGACGACTTGCCCCCGGGCCACCGCTTCCGTCGTCCGAGTCTTCAGGGCGTCCAGGGCGTCGACCGTCGACCGGCCCGCCCTGAACCCGTACTGAGCCTCTGAGAGACCCGGACCGACCTCCTCGAGGTGCTGAACGAGACGGGCTGCGAGGACCTTCCCGAAGAGTTTGCCCGTCTCGTTCAGCAGCACTATTGGCCTGTATGCCGAAGGGGAATCCATCGGCCGACCTTCCTTCGGCAACAGGACCAACTTTCCTTCCTTCCAAGGCTTCGGAAACTGCCCGCTGCACAGGCACTCGTCGAACAGCTCCCGAAGCCTTGCACCCAGGAATTCCAGGGCGTCGCACAGAACACGCCCTGGAACCCCGTCCGGACCCGGCGCCGTGTTCTTGGCCCTCAAGCGGCCGAGGGCCATCTCCATCTCCCGCTCCGTGATCAGTGGTGGAGCCACTGCGTCTTCGATCACGGAGCGGGGGGCCATCTGCGGAGGGACATGCTCGCCTGGATGGGGAAAGAGTTCCCCGACCAGGCGCAGGAGGAGTTCCGGCGGCAGCGTCTCAGTGACGGGGGCGCCTTGAGTGCGGAACTTTCCGCGTACGCCGCGGTACGGGCGCCCCCACGGGTCTCGATTGAGACCCGCCAGAAGCTCCTCCCTGGCCTTCTCCTTGGCCTTGCTTATCGCCAGCTGCAGATCTTTTTTCAACTGGCGATAAGCGTCCAGCATCTGTCCCTCCAGGTCCGTGTCGAGGCCGTTGCGCCTTCGACAGCGGACGTAGGCCCTCCGCGCCCGGCAGCACGTCGCCCGAAGGTCGGCGATTTCGGGCGACCACCAATAGACGTGCCGGCGCGGAACCCTGCGCCGGGTCCGAGGCATGGCCGCATCGCAGACCTCCTTGAGCGAACTGCGCATGCGGCCCGCCAGCTCCTCTGCGCTGGCGCCCTCCGTCCTCCCCGCGGAACCCCACCGCTGCACGATGGCGGCCTCCTTGACCAGCTCTCGATCGACCTGGCCGAGAGACCACCTCGGCAGCGTAGTCGGCACCCTCTGGGGTTCCGCCGGCCTGCTAGAGGTGGAGATCTCGAATCGGATGTACCGGTGATCCGATAGAGTCTCCACCTCCTCCTCCACTCTCCAGTCGACCACTCTGCGTGCAACGACAGGGGTGGCGAACGAAACGTCCACCACGGAACCCCCCTGATGTCGCACGCAGGTGTGAACCTGCCCCCTGTTTAGAAGGGACAGGTCGGAGAGCAGGGCCCACACCTGGACGGCCCTCCCTCGCGGATTCGTGGCGGGGTTGCCCCAGGCACGCGACTTTGCGTTTAAGTCGCCGAGAACCAGTATCGGTTTCGGCGACTGCCTGGCCACCGCAGCTCTGACTAAGCCGAGGTAAGTCTCGAACTCAGCCAGGCTGCGATTAGGGGAGAAGTACGTACCGACGACGACGTACTCCCCCCACCCCACCACTACGTAGCCCGAGCCCCTCTCGATGAGTGAGAGGGGGGGGCCCGTTCCGCTCCTCGTGAGAACCGCCACGGTGTCGTCCGAGTCCCCCAGCCAGTGAGGTAGGGGAGGGACGAAGTAGGGCTCGCAGGCCACCGCCAGGTCTACCTGCCACTCCGCCATGGACTGCAGCAGAAGGTCCTGCGCTCCGGCAACCTAACCTAACCTAACCTAACCTAACCTAACCTAACCTAACCTAACCTAACCTAACCTAACCTAACCTAACCTAACCTAACCTAACCTAACCTAACCTAACCTAACCTAACCTAACCTAACCTAACCTAACCTAACCTAACCTAACCTAACCTAACCTAACCTAACCTAACCTAACCTAACCTAACCTAACCTAACCTAACCTAACCTAACCTAACCTAACCTTTTTTTTTTTTTTTTTGTTTAACGAGGAGGAAATGCATTTACGCATGCCGCCCGGTCGGGGGACCGGGACGGGTATGTGGGACTCAACCGGGAACTAATGCCCCGTGCCAGGGCACGCTAGTGCTAATGCCCTGTCCTACCCACTAAAACCATCCTCGGGTTTCCACCATGCCGCCGAGTGGTGAGGCCACGGGATCGCCAAGGGCATGCAACCGCGACCCCACCAGCGGCAGCCGCCGTAAGGCGGCTGAATATACATGGAAAGCGCGCCTAGTGCGCGCCTTCCTCCTCATCCTCCACGCGGGAATGTGGCGAACTCCCCCGAGTCCGCCACTGGAGGCTGGGCGTCAACGAAGCTGACGCCCTGCGGCGGATAAGATGGTAGGCTCCGCCGCAAACCGCCGGTGTAAAACACCTGGGAGGCTCGAGTAGCGAGCCCTCCCATTCCCTCCTAGCCAACGAGGCCACTCACATGGTCCGCCCTGACGCCGATCAGGGACGTACCAGGAGCAGCCCCGCGGCATCCCTCCCGCCAGTCTTAGCCGTGGCCGACGAGCAAGCTCAAGCCGGCCCCGTTGCCCAGGGTACACCACGAGGAGGTGACTGACATGTACCCCAACCTAACCTAACCTAACCTAACCTAACCTAACCTAACCTAACCTAACCTAACCTAACCTAACCTAACCTAACCTAACCTAACCTAACCTAACCTAACCTAACCTAACCTAACCTAACCTAACCTAACCTAACCTAACCTAACCTAACCTAACCTAACCTAACCTAACCTAACCTAACCTAACCTAACCTAACCTAACCTAACCTAACCTAACCTAACCTAACCTAACCTAACCTAACCTAACCTAACCTAACCTAACCTAACCTAACCTAACCTAACCTAACCTAACCTAACCTAACCTAACCTAACCTAACCTAACCTAACCTAACCTAACCTAACCTAACCTAACCTAACCTAACCTAACCTAACCTAACCTAACCTAACCTAACCTAACCTAACCTAACCTAACCTAACCTAACCTAACCTTTTTTTTTTTTTTTGTTTAACGAGGAGGAAATGCATTTACGCATGCCGCCCGGTCGGGGGACCGGGACGGGTATGTGGGACTCAACCGGGAACTCATGCCCCGTGCCAGGGCACGCTAGTGCTAATGCCCTGTCCTACCCACTAAAACCATCCTCGGGTTTCCACCATGCCGCCGAGTGGTGAGGCCACGGGATCGCCAAGGGCATGCAACCGCGACCCCACCAGCGGCAGCCGCCGTAAGGCGGCTGAATATACATGGAAAGCGCGCCTAGTGCGCGCCTTCCTCCTCATCCTCCACGCGGGAATGTGGCGAACTCCCCCGAGTCCGCCACTGGAGGCTAGGCGTCAACGAATCTGACGCCCTGCGGCGGATAAGATGGTAGGCTCCGCCGCAAACCGCCGGTGTAAAACACCTGGGAGGCTCGAGTAGCGAGCCCTCCCACTCCCTCCTAGCCAACGAGGCCACTCACATGGTCCGCCCTGACGCCGATCAGGGACGTACCAGGAGCAGCCCCGCGGCATCCCTCCCGCCAGTCTTAGCCGTAGCCGACGAGCAAGCTCAAGCCGGCCCCGTTGCCCAGGGTACACCACGAGGAGGTGACTGACATGTACCCCAACCTAACCTAACCTAACCTAACCTAACCTAACCTAACCTAACCTAACCTAACCTAACCTAACCTAACCTAACCTAACCTAACCTAACCTAACCTAACCTAACCTAACCTAACCTAACCTAACCTAACCTAACCTAACCTAACCTAACCTAACCTAACCTAACCTAACCTAACCTAACCTAACCTAACCTAACCTAACCTAACCTAACCTAACCTAACCTAACCTAACCTAACCTAACCTAACCTAACCTAACCTAACCTAACCTAACCTAACCTAACCTAACCTAACCTAACCTAACCTAACCTAACCTAACCTAACCTAACCTAACCTTTTTTTTTTTTTTTTGTTTAACGAGGAGGAAATGCATTTACGCATGCCGCCCGGTCGGGGGACCGGGACGGGTATGTGGGACTCAACCGGGAACTAATGCCCCGTGCCAGGGCACGCTAGTGCTAATGCCCTGTCCTACCCACTAAAACCATCCTCGGGTTTCCACCATGCCGCCGAGTGGTGAGGCCACGGGATCGCCAAGGGCATGCAACCGCGACCCCACCAGCAGCAGCCGCCGTAAGGCGGCTGAATATTCATGGAAAGCGCGCCTAGTGCGCGCCTTCTCCCTCATCCTCCACGCGGGAATGTGGCGAACTCCCCCGAGTCCGCCACTGGAGGCTGGGCGTCAACGAAGCTGATGCCCTGCGGCGGATAAGATGGTAGGCTCCGCCGCTGACCGCCGGTGTAAAACACCTGGGAGGCTCGAGTAGCGAGCCCTCCCACTCCCTCCTAGCCAATGAGGCCACTCACATGGTCCGCCCTGACGCCGATCAGGGACGTACCAGGAGCAGCCCCGCGGCATCCCTCCCGCCAGTCTTAGCCGTGGCCGACGAGCAAGTTCAAGCCGGCCCCGTTGCCCAGGGTACACCACGAGGAGGTGACTGACATGTACCCCAACCTAACCTAACCTAACCTAACCTAACCTAACCTAACCTAACCTAACCTAACCTAACCTAACCTAACCTAACCTAACCTAACCTAACCTAACCTAACCTAACCTAACCTAACCTAACCTAACCTAACCTAACCTAACCTAACCTAACCTAACCTAACCTAACCTAACCTAACCTAACCTAACCTAACCTAACCTAACCTAACCTAACCTAACCTAACCTAACCTAACCTAACCTAACCTAACCTAACCTAACCTAACCTAACCTAACCTAACCTAACCTAACCTAACCTAACCTAACCTAACCTAACCTAACCTAACCTAACCTAACCTAACCTAACCTAACCTAACCTAACCTAACCTAACCTAACCTAACCTAACCTAACCTAACCTAACCTAACCTAACCTAACCTAACCTAACCTAACCTAACCTAACCTAACCTAACCTAACCTAACCTAACCTAACCTAACCTAACCTAACCTAACCTAACCTAACCTAACCTAACCTAACCTAACCTAACCTAACCTAACCTAACCTAACCTAACCTAACCTAACCTAACCTAACCTAACCTAACCTAACCTTTTTTTTTTTTTTTTTTTTTTTTTTTCTCGCTGGAAAAACGCGTTACGCGCTTCCCCCACGTGATGGAAGGTGGGGGGGTGTGTGGGACTCCCCGGAGCCCTGGACGCCGAGTGCGCCCAGGTACGCCGGGTTTACCCACTAAAAAACCAGCGGTACCCTCTCCGTCTTTCGGCGGGCGCCACGGGATCGCTTGCGCATGCTACCGTGACGCCCTGACGGTCGGCCCGCCTATGCGGGCCTCCAACACCTAGAGGGGGTTCTCGGGGTACTGAGACCCCCCCTAGTCCCTGCGACGCCTATTGAGGCGGGGGGAGAAGGTGCGCGTAGCGCTTCTTCCTCCTCCCCGGTCGTCTTCGGCGGAGCGGGTCTGCAGCGGCATCCTCTTCCCGCTCCCGCTCCGCGGCTTCCTTCTGCGACATCACGTTTTCGCAGAAGGAGCGCATCTCCGACCAACACGTCTCACTACCGAGCATTTCATTGACGATGCTCGGCAGCGAGAGGTCTCCGCCCATAGTCGCCGCAAGGGTGTGCCTCTGGGGCCCCCACGCAGCACACTCACTCAGGGTGTGGTGCGCCGTGTCGACTGGCGCACCACACTCGTGGCAGGAGGGTGACACCTCCCGCCGCGCTATCCCGTGCAGGTACTTACCGAAGCATCCGTGCCCGGTAAGTACCTGCGTCATCCTGAAGGTGAGTGTGCCCTTCTTCCTCTCGACCCAGCGACTCAAGTGGGGCCGGATCGCCTCCACTGTCGCCAGGCCCGCCGTGGGTGACCCCAGATCCTCCTGCCATCGGGCGATCAGGGCTCGCTGGGCTAGAGCCCTGATCCGCCCGACCTCCGCCGACCCTGGACGGTCGCCGCGGTTCCTCGCCTCGACCCGGAACCGGTACACTTCCGCGAGCACCTCCGCCTGGAGCTCCCAGGGCGGATCGCCCGCGAGAAGTGTCGCCGCAGCCCACGACACCGTACGGTACCCTCTGATGCCTCTCACCGCTATGACCCTCTGCGGCTTACGCAGCAGGGCCCGGTTGTCAGCGGTGAGGGCGTCGACCCAGATCGGGGCACCGTACAGCGCCATCGACCTCACTACACCGGAATATAGACGCCGGCATAGCGATCCCGGCCCCCCCACATTCGGAAGGAGGCGGCCGAGAGCGGCGGCGGCGTTGATGAGCCTCGGGCCGAGATGGACAAAATGCTGCCCGAAGCTCCATCGACCGTCCAGGATGAGGCCCAGATACTTCATCTGGGCCTGCACCTTGATCACCGTCCCCCGGACGGTGATACTCGCCCCTCGTGGGGGTCCTTGCCGTGGACCGTGGAACAGGAGGGCCTCCGTTTTGGATATGGAGACCCTCAAGCCCAGCATTCCCATACGGTCCACGGTGAGAGCCGTTCCGACCTCGGCGAGGCGTGCCGCCTCCCGAAAGTCCCGCCCAGTCGCCGTGACGAGGGTGTCGTCAGCGTAGCACAACACCCCCATCCCGGGAAGGACGGGAGCTCGCAGGAGCCAGTCGAAACCGACGTTCCACAGGATTGGGCCGAGAACCGACCCCTGTGGAACGCCGCAGCCTACCCGACGCCGGACCAGCCTCCCATCGACCCCCGCCCAGAGGACCTCCCTGTCCTGGAGGTACGCCTCCAGCAGCCTCCTGAGATAGGTCGGCACCCCATGGTATCGGAGTGCCTCCCGTATCGTCTCGAAAGGGAGACTGTTGAAGGCGTTCGCCACGTCGAGCGAAACCGCCAGGACGACTTGCCCCCGGGCCACCGCTTCCGTCGTCCGAGTCTTCAGGGCGTCCAGGGCGTCGACCGTCGACCGGCCCGCCCTGAACCCGTACTGAGCCTCTGAGAGACCCGGACCGACCTCCTCGAGGTGCTGAACGAGACGGGCTGCGAGGACCTTCTCGAAGAGTTTGCCCGTCTCGTTCAGCAGCACTATTGGCCTGTATGCCGAAGGGGAATCCATCGGCCGACCTTCCTTCGGCAACAGGACCAACTTTCCTTCCTTCCAAGGCTTCGGAAACTGCCCGCTGCACAGGCACTCGTCGAACAGCTCCCGAAGCCTTGCACCCAGGAATTCCAGGGCGTCGCACAGAACACGCCCTGGAACCCCGTCCGGACCCGGCGCCGTGTTCTTGGCCCTCAAGCGGCCGAGGGCCATCTCCATCTCCCGCTCCGTGATCAGTGGTGGAGCCACTGCGTCTTCGATCACGGAGCGGGGGGCCATCTGCGGAGGGACATGCTCGCCTGGATGGGGAAAGAGTTCCCCGACCAGGCGCAGGAGGAGTTCCGGCGGCAGCGTCTCAGTGACGGGGGCGCCTTGAGTGCGGAACTTTCCGCGTACGCCGCGGTACGGGCGCCCCCACGGGTCTCGATTGAGACCCGCCAGAAGCTCCTCCCTGGCCTTCTCCTTGGCCTTGCTTATCGCCAGCTGCAGATCTTTTTTCATCTGGCGATAAGCGTCCAGCATCTGTCCCTCCAGGTCCGTGTCGAGGCCGTTGCGCCTTCGACAGCGGACGTAGGCCCTCCGCGCCCGGCAGCACGTCGCCCGAAGGTCGGCGATTTCGGGCGACCACCAATAGACGTGCCGGCGCGGAACCCTGCGCCGGGTCCGAGGCATGGCCGCATCGCAGACCTCCTTGAGCGAACTGCGCATGCGGCCCGCCAGCTCCTCTGCGCTGGCGCCCTCCGTCCTCCCCGCGGAACCCCACCGCTGCACGATGGCGGCCTCCTTGACCAGCTCTCGATCGACCTGGCCGAGAGACCACCTCGGCAGCGTAGTCGGCACCCTCTGGGGTTCCGCCGGCCTGCGAGATGTGGAGATCTCGAATCGGATGTACCGGTGATCCGATAGAGTCTCCACCTCCTCCTCCACTCTCCAGTCGACCACTCTGCGTGCAACGACGGGGGTGGCGAACGAAACGTCCACCACGGAACCCCCCTGATGTCGCACGCAGGTGTGAACCTGCCCCCTGTTGAGAAGGGACAGGTCGGAGAGCAGGGCCCACACCTGGACGGCCCTCCCTCGCGGATTCGTGGCGGGGTTGCCCCAGGCACGCGACTTTGCGTTTAAGTCGCCGAGAACCAGTATCGGTTTCGGCGACTGCCTGGCCACCGCAGCTCTGACTAAGCCGAGGTAAGTCTCGAACTCAGCCAGGCTGCGATTAGGGGAGAAGTACGTACCGACGACGACGTACTCCCCCCACCCCACCACTACGTAGCCCGAGCCCCTCTCGATGAGTGAGAGGGGGGGGCCCGTTCCGCTCCTCGTGAGAACCGCCACGGTGTCGTCCGAGTCCCCCAGCCAGTGAGGTAGGGGAGGGACGAAGTAGGGCTCACAGGCCACCGCCAGGTCTACCTGCCACTCCGCCATGGACTGCAGCAGAAGGTCCTGCGCTCCGGCGGAGTGGTTCACGTTCGATTGTAGGAAGCTCAGGTGTGCTGGCATACTTGATTCTTCTGAGCTTCCTCCGTAGCCTGGCGGCTTTCCTCGCGCGGGGCGGTCCTGGTTCCTTGGACCGCTTTACCCTTCGTGATGGGGGGGTTGCAATCCCTGGCCCCCATCAGGTGCCCCGAAGGCTTGCCAGCCTCCGCGCAGACCGCGCAGCGCATCTTGGCCGTGCATTCCGCTGACTTGTGGCCGTCCGAGCCACAGCGGTAGCACAGGCCTCCCCTCTCCGCCTTCGACGGGCAGAGCGCCCGTGTATGGCCAAGGCCCATACACTTGTAGCAGCGCATAGGGCGCTGCTCCATGACGGCCACCTTGGCCGAGCTCCACCCGACGAGGAGGCGACCGGCAGCGGCCAGCTTCTTCGCTGCCGTGAGGGGGCAGGTGACGCGGACCATCCCCATATAGCCGGGTCCGCGCTGCATCACTCCGCACTTCACCGCCTCGGAGGAGCAGTCACCGGCGTGCGCGATCGCCGCGGCCAGTTTCTCCAAGGTGACGGAGTCGTCGAGCCCCGTCACCTTCAGGTCGGCCTTCTTGACCGGGCGCACTACGTCAGCGACCCCGTCGAGAACTGTGCGGAGCTTCGCCGCCAACCTATCGGCCTGCTCCGCTTGGGCTTTCGGCAGCTCGAGAGCCCTGGCTCCGGTCGCCGTGCGTCGCACCTTCAGCCCACCGCTGATTCCTAGATCCTGGAGCTTGACACTTTGCTCCGCTCTCTCCAGGACCTGCGCGTAGGTGACGCCCTTTCCTACTGCTTCCGGCTGCAACGTGAGAACGATTGCAGCCGAGCGAGGGGTGGCCAGCTTCGATTTGGCTGGCTGGGGCGTCTTCGGCGGCGCCTTTGCGGCCGTAGCGTCGGCGGAAGAGGTGGTCTTGCTCCCCTTCCTGCCCTTCTTCACCACCGTGGACCAGGACGTTACCTTGTTCGGTGGTGTCTGGGACGTCGCCGGTGCAACCGGGGCGCTTACCGTCGCACATGGAGGGCCTGCGGTCGGCGATTGTGCCACTGGTGGGGCCGTTTTCCTGGCCTTTTTCGGTATCGCCGGCTGACGGGCCGCCGACGCGTGAGACGGCGTCACCTCTTGCGGTTTATCTGCCGCGGAGGGAGGTCGCTGCATCCTCGCAGGGAGGCGCTCCTCCAGGCCCGCCAATTGGTCCTTCATCGCCGCGCCGATCGACCTGACGATGAAGTCCTTGAGCTCCTCCATCGAAGGAGCGCCTCGCGGGGTGTTGGCCGCCTCGGTCGCCGCTGCCACCGTGGTACGCATCTCCGCGTACTCACGGCGGTGGGCCTTTAGCTCCGCCTTGAGGTTTTCAACCTCCCTGTGCAGGCGGTTGTTATCCGCCCGGAGCCTCCTGCTCTCCTCGGCCTCCGTCCGAGAGGCGAGGGCCAACCTAACCTAACCTAACCTAACCTAACCTAACCTAACCTAACCTAACCTAACCTAACCTAACCTAACCTAACCTACCTACCTACCTACCTACCTACCTACCTACCTACCTACCTACCTACCTACCTACCTACCTACCTACCTACCTACCTACCTACCTACCTACCTACCTACCTACCTACCTACCTACCTACCTACCTACCTACCTACCTACCTACCTACCTACCTACCTACCCACCTACCTACCTACCTACCTACCTACCTACCTACCTACCTACCTACCTACCTACCTACCTACCTACCTACCTACCTACCTACCTACCTACCTACCTACCTACCTACCTACCTACCTACCTACCTACCTACCTACCTACCTACCTACCTACCTACCTACCTACCTACCTACCTACCTACCTACCTACCTACCTACCTACCTACCTACCTACCTACCTACCTACCTACCTACCTACCTACCTACCTACCTACCTACCTACCTACCTACCTACCTACCTACCTACCTACCTACCTACCTACCTACCTACCTACCTACCTACCTACCTACCTACCTACCTACCTACCTACCTACCTACCTACCTACCTACCTACCTACCTACCTACCTACCTACCTACCTACCTACCTACCTACCTACCTACCTACCTACCTACCTACCTACCTACCTACCTACCTACCTACCTACCTACCTACCTACCTACCTACCTACCTACCTACCTACCTACCTACCTACCTACCTACCTACCTACCTACCTACCTACCTACCTACCTACCTACCTACCTACCTACCTACCTACCTACCTACCTACCTACCTACCTACCTACCTACCTACCTACCTACCTACCTACCTACCTACCTACCTACCTACCTACCTACCTACCTACCTACCTACCTACCTACCTACCTACCTACCTACCTACCTACCTACCTACCTACCTACCTACCTACCTACCTACCTACCTACCTACCTACCTACCTACCTACCTACCTACCTACCTACCTACCTACCTACCTACCTACCTACCTACCTACCTACCTACCTACCTACCTACCTACCTACCTACCTACCTACCTACCTACCTACCTACCTACCTACCTACCTACCTACCTACCTACCTACCTACCTACCTACCTACCTACCTACCTACCTACCTACCTACCTACCTACCTACCTACCTACCTACCTACCTACCTACCTACCTACCTACCTACCTACCTACCTACCTACCTACCTACCTACCTACCTACCTACCTACCTACCTACCTACCTACCTACCTACCTACCTACCTACCTACCTACCTACCTACCTACCTACCTACCTACCTACCTACCTACCTACCTACCTACCTACCTACCGTTACGTACGCGTTCTCGCACAGAAAAATGTGTTCAAGTATTTCATACCATGGAAGCCCAACTATTCACACTGGCATTGTTTCCGCACATAATACTAAACTTTTCTTTTACGAAAAAATTGTAAGTATCCACTACAATTATGTTATTGGCTGATGCAATTTTTTGTTTTTGTATTTGTTTATTTTATTATTAATTATTTTGACAAATGTTTTTTTTCTAACAAAACGTACAACTCGAAATTGATAGATAGAATAAAATAGATAAAAAAAAGGTGCGTGTTTAGTAGTGTTGAGTATAAAAAAAAAAAAAAAAAGACAAAACAGTCAACAGTTTATTGTTTACACTTATAAACATACCACAGCACAATAATTCAAAAAAACAAGCAACGAACATAGCTAAGGCGTAAATGAGTGCAAAGCATAAAATGGAGCAAAGCAGTGGGATCTCGAGATCCTATATATTTGTGATCCTATATATGTGAGATCGATATATTTATATTTGTGAACAATAGACTGTGGACTCTTCATTGTCTTTTTTTTTATATACTCAAGACTAATAACCACGCATCTACCACTACAAAGCTAAAAAAAAAAACACATTTTTTTTTTTTTTGTTCTTCATCAGATCACTGCAGCACTCTAAATCCCTCATGTGTTGGAGATCATCGTCGCCCTCGTGATCAGAGTTGTATCATTGTATTGAGTTCTGTTGAATATATCATTCAGTGAGATTGGAGCTATTATTAACATTAAAAATATTATTTTACATCAGTTCCCAAGTACAAAAATCTTCATTACCATTAAAACAGATTAAAAAAAAACCTTTATATTCTTCACATTAAAATTAGGGAAGCAAATTCAACAAAGGCTTCCTGCCAATTTTGGATTTAATGTGTCTTCTTAGTGTGGAAAATACTCTTCGCCAAGGTTAAAATACCAGATCTTGCTTCACAGCTTGGATTTGATGAAGAAAATATTGACAAGCTCCTACAGCATTGGATACATTCAATGGAATGCTACATGCAATGTCATTGAATTCTGGTCTGCATTCCGAAGTTATAAAAATGCTGCGAGAATAAATAAGTATTTTTTTTTAACAATAGATAGCGTTTTCAATTTGCTACTTAAAAATTATTAATAAACACTGCTACAGTTACGAGCTTCCGGCTGATGTGGATGGCGCTATAGGGAAAAAAAATCTGTATTGTCTCATCCATCTACATCTGCAAGTCCATATGTATTGTGTAACAAACAAAGATGAAGCAGAAAGACCTGATCAAATATTTAATGTTCTGTTTTAATAAAAACATTATGTAAAATTTTATTTCTCAAGTGCTATTTTCATAAATTATATTTTTCATTAATATTTTTTAGCGATTCTATTTGTAATCAAATATCATTTCGTCAATCAAGTTAGTGATTTGATAAAGCTATGAAGCGTTATCATGTCATTTATGCGTAAAAAGATCGTCTATTACTTCCACAAGGATGGAACGAATCGCCGCGTGAGAATCCGTCCAATAAAAGCGACAATGAAAACGAAGATACCCCTCCGACCCGAAAAATTTAGAAAAACTTTTGGAAACCGCGATACAAAAAGCCTGTCAATTAAATAATGAAATACCCTCCGTCTCCACAAGAAAATAAAATGCAGTCTCAATGATTCGAGTTCCGAGTTCGATTCTGATAATGAGAAATATACGTCTCAGCGTGGCTCAAGAAGATTGATCAACTCGGCGTAATTCAGGGCTGGAGTGAAACTACGAAGTCGTTTTATTTGCAAGCTAGATTAAGAGATCAAGCAAGAAGATGACACAACCGACTATTGCTAGGAAGACTGAAAGCAAATAATAATACGTGCTTTTCCTCGACATCGCGATTTCGAAATTTTGTTAGAAAAGATAATGAACAGGAAGAAACTACCCGCAGAATTGATGACGAAATATTATCAGGACAAAGTGGCCGTGTGTTTCCCGTGTAAGTTTTCCGACAGTGGAACAGTTCCCTGCGTCACATAGTCCCTTTGGGCAAAGGCGAGATGATATCAGTGCTAGCGACCCGAAGAATTATATGAAGGCTTTCTTTGTGCGATGGATGACTATCAACCGCCTTCAACTTCAACTGAACTACGTATTACAAAAATTTCAACGATCCACTGATACTAACATTTTCAAAGCTTTTACAAAACCACAACAAGATTTACAGAAAAGTGGTAAAAATAAATGGAAATTACGTCAAATGTTACATCGTCACAGGCACTCAAGTTAATATATTCTCCAAGCACGTCTTGAAATTACTATATCTCCAGATCAGCCCGATTAGCACTACTCTCGAGAGATTCTCTGGAGAACAGTTACCTAGCTAAAAGCGAGTTAAATTTGAGTTGGAAATCGATGCATACCGAGGCTCATCTAACATTAGAGCTAGGCGTAGGCGTAACCAGAGCTGACAGCTGCACCACTTCACTGCCACCGAATATTCAGGTTAGCAGATACAATTACACTTTGCCTTCGACAACCGTAGCCAATGCCAATCCGGATTATAGCCATCACATAGCATCTGTGGTGCATTCTTGACTATGCATAGACAATATTTCATAATCAACAATCTTACAATGATTTTTAAGTTTTCCTCAACCGACCAAGCTGAATCCGCCCCCACCAAAATGTGTCAGCTGCTCCAATATGGCAATTAAGTAAAATAAATATCTATAATTTAACAATTAATTACCTGGTGTCTTTGGTATGCAGTTCTCCTTTTTAGAGGAGCGTGGCAGGACAACAAAACTTTTGCTCTGTAGCGAGTAAATTTATAAAGTATAATATTGGTTTTTAATTATTACTAAAGTATAATATATGATAAATGTATATTATGTATATTATGTATGTATATTCATTTTTAATTTTAGATACGTTATCTATTTTAAATACTACCTATTAGTAGGAATAACACATATTCATTCTTAATACATTATATAAACTTAAAAAGTATATAGCATACTTTTCAGGAGGATCGGTTAAAACCTACCAACTATTGATACTACGCAGTCTTATTATGACCAGTACACTCTGAATACAACACTAACATGTCGATTTTACAATAAATAAAACTACGTTTTATTTAAAAATAATTTATTTGTAAAAATGATTGCATTATTCGTAGTAATACAAGTGTGAATTCCACATTTTGATATTGGTCTTTAAATATATTGGGCCGTATTCACAGAAACAACGATAAACTTGTACTTGCATAATAGCAAGTAAGTCTTTCAGTGTGTGTTCATAATTCATATAGATTTCAAGTATGAGCATTTACTTTGAAGTTTGTTGATTAACGTTGGTGACAAAGGAGCGGGACGCGTCACGCGGGAAACAATTAATCTTTTTTTTTCTCTCACAACATTTACGCAATTACGCGACAGGATATCCTCGCAGGTAGGTGGGGGAGGGGGCGCTCGTCCGGCTGAGGTAATCATCATTTGCAACATGCAAAGGAAGAAACGCTTATACTTGCGAATTTTACATTTAAACGCTAACTCTGTAGTCCCTGCTTGAATACGGCCCTTTAGAACAGACCAGCATTTGCTTCAACAAACATAAAATTTGTTTCGACAATTATTCACACACACACATGCACCAAATTGTTGCATTTCCATTTCATATTATTTGATATCAATATAATATAATATGTCAGTCTGTCTGTGCGTGTTGTGTTGTAAGCTTCACCCTAGCACGCACGTGAGGTGAGAATTGGCAAACCTGCTGGTTATGTATTTGTATCATATTATAGGAGTGTATTTAATCAACTACTATGTGACAAGAGCAGTATTAGTTCTAAATGAATCTGAGGTTGACCCCAAAACCGCCGAGTTGACGACTTAACGTATCGTAACGTAACGCCTCGGTTCAGGCTCACCTGCACGAGCGACCGATTGTGCAGAGTACTTACACGACACACGAACTGACATTGCTGGAATACAATTGAGTATCGTCATTAGTTACTCATAACACTATACATACATACATACATACATATTTTGCGCAGGCGGGGTCTACGAGTCACGTGGCCTCATGCATACACGACCGCGTAGAAAAGAAGACTTAGAATATTCAGAGCAAACACGTCAGCGGAA
This sequence comes from Vanessa atalanta, assembly GCF_905147765.1. Lineage (NCBI taxonomy): Eukaryota > Metazoa > Arthropoda > Insecta > Lepidoptera > Nymphalidae > Vanessa > Vanessa atalanta. The sequence continues at coordinate 16,424,293 of NC_061902.1, read as the reverse complement.
CATGCAACGAGCAAACCTAAAACGCGCCACGGCTCGCTAGTGCATGAAGTGATTGGTGATCGGGGTCGGACGAACCCTACACTAACTTTATTTTCGTTTAAGTCGATTAAAGAAGACTTAGTAAGACTTTGAGTTTGACGTGTGATGTGTCCGATCGAAAAGTGTCACATTTATAACTGTCGAAGTCTCTGACCCCGTCAAGTCGACACGACCACGCGCCAACAAACGCGTTCCCTTCGCGTTTGTGTAAGCAGTAAAACTTCTTAGTTAAATAAATCCTTGACAAAACAGTAGTTATGACATGTTCACACTTACTGACATGGTGTTTAAAAAAATGTTAATATGCGTCATTATTGTAAAAAATGGAAATAAATAGAACAGTTCAATGAAATATCAAGTCGTCAAGGTTTTATATTAAATTTAATAATTACATCAAAGGTATTATTATTTTAAGTAAAATAATCAGTCGACGAGAAACATCGGACGAGTCATAGTTTCGTCGCCCGCTTGGCACTGTCGGAGGCTGAAGCGGGACGGCGTCTGCGTCAGAGCAGGCCGATGAGTAGGATACCGTAATATAATACTACCTAGTTAATTTGTTATTTGACTAACCTAACTTAGCGTAGAACACCGTTTCATCAACTTGTTGCAGTTTTGTATATATAAAATATCATTCAGCTTTGTGCTACAAATACGTTTATGCCGGAATGGATTGTGCATACAAATAAAAAAATATCATCTCTCGAGAATTGACCTATCTACGAGCGCACGTTCGCAAGGCAATGTCGATTGTCGTGAGAGTCGACGCTCTAATTGTATTGCTCAATAAGTATGTGACGACAAGACCATCACTATTACGTGTGACTATAGTTCGCGTTCGCATCGCTATTGCTATTGCAGGTATTGCTTCGCGGACTGAGCCGAGCTAGTAAATATATTAAGTGTGTAATGATATCGGGACCGTCGCGAACGCGTCCGCCTCGTCGTTTGTACTCTATTACGTATCGCTAGACGGTGTGCACGACCGTCACCCTCGCTTCGTCGGGTAGCGGTGGCACGTCGAGCAGGAAGCGCTGCAGCGCTGCGTAGTAGTCGGGTCGTGTCCACGTGTCGTCGTGCCCGCCGCCGGACAGCACTGCGAGGCGCTTCAGCGGCGCCCCACAGCGAACCAGCAGCTCGCGCGCCATGCGCGGCGGCACCAGCGCGTCGCACGCGCCGCACACCACCAGTGTCGCGCTCGACACGCTGCTCATCTTGTGCAGCGACATGTACTGAACGAACGGTACCACGTTACATCGAATACGCGTCGAACATCGAATTCGGCCCGGACTCGCGACTGCTCACCTTATTTTTATGACAAAACATTGGTAGCCAATTGAGACATCTCCACTTCAGCAATATCTTCGCCATGTCGGGGATACTAGTGAAAGTGTTTTCGACTATCAATGCCCATATTTTGTTCTTATACTCCAAGCGTGATGCCAGATCTATAGCCACGGCGCCACCTGCGAAGACAAAGTGAAAATGAATCAAACGAGACCCTTCTTCTCTAAAAGAAGGCAAATGTAATTTTATAATTAAGATTAAGGTTACCAACCGAGAGATCTACCAAACAAGATAATTTGAGTGCGATCTATATCATTTCTTTGCATGAGGTAGTCAAAAGCAGTTTGAGCATCCATGTACAGACCCTGTTCCGAGGGAGAGCCCTCTGAAAGTCCGTAACCTCTGTACTCCACCAGTAGAATATTTATATTTAATTTATGATAAAATCCAGACACATTACACAATCTAAAAGAATTAATTAGATAAATTAAAGAAATTAAGACTGATAATTTTTTCAGTATTGCCAGGTTTTTTTAAACAATTTTCAGATTAAATGAATATAGGTAGAGACATGTTCGTATTATTTAGTACTTTGGCAGTTGGTAAGTAAGGAGTGGACGATTGATAATCAATACAAGAATGACTTGAATGTGTTAATGTTACATACTATACTGACCTTTGGCCCATGTTTCCAGCATTACCATGAAAAAATATCATGGTTGGTCTATGATTACTAACTGTAGGTTGCTTTATTAGAAACATATGAATTTTAAATCCATCCTTACTTTTAATCTTAACACTTTCATATGGCAATTTATAGTTACTAGGTTGCAGGACGAACACTCTTGAATCTGGAGGATCGTTGGGGTAATATAGCAGAAGATCCTGGGCACTGTACAGTATACCTGTCACACAAATAAAAAATGAATAAAAACCCTCTTTGAATCTTAATTCTAACAGCTAAATATAAGTTGTCAACAAAAATAAAATAGTATGGATGCATCCCATCTACAGAACTGGTCAATACTAACAAACAAAAACTAAACTTTAACAAAGGAAACAATAACAATAATAAAATAATAATAAATAACAAGGAATAGGTGTTCAAGAGAAATTATATGGGAGATGCCCATAATCTTGTGTGCAGGTTTACGTGTTCATCATGATGCATTAGGTTTATGTACTATATATAGAAAAACTAGTTAAGCAAAATCTTTAAAAGTCATAAAGTAGATCAATAACATGTTCCACTGGATGAGCAACGTGATATACATAATTGGTAATTCTTCAGACTTACAGTGGTAATAGTTGAAAGTTTAATTTATCATTGTCACTGAATTAAAATATATTTGGATGTTTATATTTAAATATGTTTATGATTCTTATAACAATGGTTCTACAAATTTCCTCTAGAACTTTAGAAGAAAATTGTATTGCTATTTATTTTGTTATTTTTCAAAGAAAACCTGCTTTTATGTAGTTATAATTCTTTTGATACTATCACTCTGTATATACAAGAAGTAAATAGTTGGTAAGTCACCCAGAGCTGATTGGGCTGGATAGACCAAATGAAAAAAATGTTGCATGAGAAAAGACTAGAGAACCATGTTGTCATTGCCGATATACATGAACATACGCAAGCGGCTGGTGTCCCATCAGATTATGAGAGGGAGGAAATGCACATATGTTTGCACAATATAATATGCCTGCTTTGCTTAGTTTCCCTCGATATTGGCTGCCGTGGCCGAAATTGGTTGGGTGGGGTTTAAGCTCGAGGTTGTTTATACCACTCCAAAATATTTTACACAGGTAACAAGCCTTATCAGTAAATAGAGTGTAACAGATATAATTTAACTTGTGTATATATTTGTTGTTTCTAATCTAAGTACGTTACGCCTTTCCATACTTGAAATAATTAATTTAACAGGTATTTTTTGTTTTGTACTTTTGTAAGCTGCTTTAAGGAATGTGTATTAGCAACAAATGTACGTAAATGTAATCTTTTCATTGGAATTATAGTATTAAAACCTTCACACTATAATATAATTACGTACCTGATATACCGAAACTGAACACCGTTAGTGCCAGAAAAAATCCATAAAACCAAAATATAATTGCACTAGAGAATAAAGTAAACGTCGATACAACCCATAGCCTGTACAATAACACGCGTAGAATGTGATACATTATCTAAGCCTTTTAAAAATCCTACAAAATATCATTTTATTTATTTAAAATATTATTTTTTAACGAATATTGTATCATGTGATTATTGACATGATATATAATTGTCCGTATAAAAATGTCTAAGTACTAGATTGGACGAAACACTGTAAATTTTTACGTCAAAAAATATTTGTACACCTAAAGTTTTATGAACCAAACATTAAAAATGTTTACTTAATTATTATTCAAAGGTTATATTTAAGGCAATACGCATACTGTCAAGTCAGTGTCTTTAAAATCTGTAATCACAAAATATGACATTTATAGTTTGCTTGCCCTGCGCAATGGCCTGTTTACAACTTTATAAAGAAATTGAGTAGAAGAGTTTGTATTGTAGATAAACTTCGTTTTTTGAAAACGAGGTTTGATGGGATAATAAATATCACTCTGTACCAACGGCTACACAATATACATTTATAAATGCCTTATTCAAAAATTTATTCTTCATGGTTCTTAAAAGCTTTTTAGATTTTTTTTGTTTTAAATGCTATAAAATTTTACCAGCTTTTTTTTATATTTCTGTACATTTGTCTACTATAAGTTACAAAAAAAAACAATTGTAAATTCTAAATTCTATATATATATTTTTTGGTAATGTTGTTAATAATTTTTATTGATAATAAATAGACCTTTTTGCATTTTCTATTTTTTATTTTGTTTTACTTCTACCGCTTATGAATTTCAAACACGCGATTTATTTTAATGTAATTTGTGTTTTAATTGTAAAAATTTTGAGATTAAGTTCGATTTATTTTAATACTATCATTGTAAACTTATGAGTTATGTCATATTTTTTATATTTTTTGTATATACTATTAGCGATAGTGGCGCATAAAAATCATAAGAAAAAAAAGGCTTATAATATTTTTTTCCTGCTCGTAGAAATATTATTGTAATATTTTATTATTTTTTTATATACCTACATAAGAAATAAAGAATTTTTATTGTATTATGTAAAACTTGGTATTAGGACAATTATAAAGCTCTAATTTCAAACAATTTTCTTTTATGTAATACGTAGGCGGACGGGCATATGGATCACCTGATGGTAAGTGGTCCCCACCACCCATAGATATTGACCTAAAAATAATAACCATTTCTTACATTACACGAATGCGTCACCAACCTTGGGAGTCAAGATGTTCTGTTCCTCGTGCCTGTATACTTATACTATAGTTACACTGGCTCACTCACCCTCCAAACCGGAACACAATAATACTAAGTAATGCTGTTTGGCGGTAGAATATCTGGTGAGTGGCTGGTATGTAGGTAACATAGACGGGCTTGCACAAGGCTCGTACCATGTGAAACCGGTTTTTGTCCTATCTCCAAAGGAGAGGATCGTGGTATGATACGGAGTAAATTGAAATGCATCCACAACTAGATACGAGAGTTATATACTATACTGAGAGTTGTAAATTCCACTGGCACTGAAATAAAGTCGGGTTTTTGTTTGTGTTATAGGTAGCAAACGAGCAGGAGGCTCACCTGATGGAAAGTGATTACCACGACCCATGGACATCTGCAAAACCAGGAGCTTGCAGCGCGTTGCCGGCCTTTAAGAAATGAGTACGCTTTTTTCTTGAAGATTCCCAAGTCGTATCGGTACAGAAAACTAACTAAACACAGCGGCCCATACCTTCATTTTACTTGGCATTTAGTTCCATTTAGTTTAATGGTCTTTGTTTCAATCGTTGAAAGAATTTCTAGAATTTTAATCTATCATGATTACCTAGTTTTCGAAATATTATTGAAAGTTTCAAATAACGCCTAGTATGTTCGCGGCGTTGTAATATAGATTATCTTGAAGCCCGAAAAAGCCAGGCGCGACAGTGCCAGTTGGTCAGTTGCATTACATTTCTACTTTAAACAAATTTTTAATAAAAGCCTTATCTTTGTTTTGAAGTTTTTCTTTATACATCTTTGTCGTAGACCTGGGTTGATTGGGCTAAGAAAATTATTTTACTCGTGATACATGAGTCAAGCCACCCAAATGCAGGAACATAATTTTAAAAGTAAAATGAACAATATTAGTTCATCGAAGAAGGACCTGATCCTTAAAGATGTCACCGGCCTGAACTTCAAAGAACGAATCGTAAAGACTTAACAAAAGAAGACAATGTAGTAATTAAGAAACAAAGCAACATTTACAGGCTTTGTACTGCGCCCCACCACTAACCTACACCTGCCTTTAAAAAAGAAAACATTTTGAAAACTAAAAGATTCACCATCCAGACAGACAGTAGAGTAGTTAGTGTAAGTTTCAAATTTTCTGACTCTTGTACCTAAATAATAGCAATCAAGTTAGCTTGTTTTACTTTAGGTAGCGTACGTTCCGGGTAATGTCTTCACCGATTCAGTCAAAGGCGGCAAAACGATCCCTCTTGTGCGGTTGTAGGATCCTCTGTTCCATCCAAGCAGAACACCGCGTTCCGTTGTCTACGTGGTTGGAGTACAGACCAAACCCTCTCGATGTTAGTCGGCCGTGCCACCAGCAATCCACGCGCTGACGTCGACAGTAACCGTGTCTTGACACTAACGATCTAGATTGCAGCGAAGAATTAACCAACACGACGCTAAACAATGGAGACAATAATATGCACACGTATACACTTTTGCGATTGAGTATAAATGAGACACAGTTTTCATGATAGTAGACTTATTTTATTATTAATTTATTTACAATAAACTGTTATAAAAGTGTAAGTAACAAATTTAATCAATAATTGGATTATATCAGAATAAATTGATTGAGGATAATACGTTTATAAAATTAGTATAATTTCTTTTAAAATCGTCTTACTGCTATAATATTTGTATAGATATCCACTATAATCTTTAAGGCCACAGAAATAATCAGTTTTGTACATATCGTATAGTATTATTATGAAGCTATAATTAATATTGTAAAACCATGTGTATAACAATAACAAAATACATTACTTATAAAGTTTTTTAAACTAGCTGCTCAGTACTAGTGCTTCATCAGGTTCTACAATAAGTCCACAGACGACGAGTTCCGAATTGCACGAAGGCGACGTAAACTAGAGACGTCGAACGAACGCGAACTTAGGAGATATGGAAGATATTTGTACTATCAGAAATGTTATTTTCACTTGAGGTCAATTCCATTTATTTTTAATACATAAAGAATAAACTATTTAATGATTCTTGTGGTTTGAACGTGTAGGCCATTCAAAGGCAGGAGAATTGAAATAAAATAAGTCTTAGCTTTACATAATCCACGCGATTATCCTTTAGCATATATTTATGCACTACAAACAGTTGGAGATTTAGAGACGTATTTTAGAAATTTTGAATATAATTATTGTAAGTTATGATTATTATTAATTCAATATTAATTAACTAAAATTCCAAAGTTAAACTTTGAAATTGGCAGAAGACGTAAGTCTGCTCCACGACGTGACCGCTGAGAACACGTGTAATCATCGATCAATCATTCGTTACCAGGTCATTCATTCGTCGAACAACTCATTCAGTACATTTGTCACAATTGAAGGTCAAAGATGTTTATTTACTTCCCCTGCCGCTGCAATGGACTACACATCTGTGCTTCCGGAAACGAATTCCTATGTACTTATTACGTGAGGAGAAAAATACTCACTAAACTGACAAGGGAACACTATAAGAAATGTAAGTAAGATAAATATACAAAATGCGCATGTAAAAGCAATCGTACGTGGTTTGCCCCCCCGCTCCATGGTGGCCATTACTAAGACTCAATAAATAACATTAAAATTAAGAAATATTTATTACCCTCACCTCCAAGCGATACCAAAATAAAATATCAATACAAATCTTTAACAATTCCCTCGACTGGTCGCGGCCCCGAGCGGCCGCTCCTCTAGGCTATTCGAGTATCGGCGATACATTGCGTCAACGACTACTGCAAACGTAACTACAATATTTTAAAGCAGTATTGCAGGATTGCATTGATGAATTGTAAATATTTATTTAGTAAACGAAACAAAGAATGCACGAAATTGTGATTGATAATTATTTAAAATACTTGCGTTGTTTTCACTTAAAATAATACAATGATGATAGACGCATGAACAACAGAATAATTAATTACAACAAAAACAAAACCGCACAATACAAATCTAAAACAACGAAACGCACACTTGCACGCGACTATTTGCCTTTCGTCTTCTTGTATTCCGCGAAGAGGTCGTGGACGTCTTGCAGCGACTTCTCGATCTGTTTCACGAAGTTCGTGGAGCTCTGTCGGAGGTGAACGATAAACGTCAGCGAGAGTGCATAGAGATGCGGGTCACATGGAAACGTGATCCTTAATAATACATGGGCTTACTGTGATGGGGCAGCTGATTTTGCTGGACACGTGGAAGAAGAGCGTGTCGTCGCCGACGATGATGTAGGAGACGCCGTAGCCGTCGTCCGCGACGGGGCCGAAGCCGCCGCCTGCGCTCACACACTTCGGGTACTTCTTGAGGTCCAGCATGCTCGTTTGACCTAAGCCATACGCGTACGATATAACATCTACTTCGATATATTAAGTGAATCGCTCATGTTCACATAACATTGGATTTGTTAGTGAAGAATTAAATGCACTAGTACCGTGTGGGGTCTGACTGGTTGACAGACGCCACGGCTCGTTAAAGACCTCCTGCAGGAAGGGTGATTCTAGTTCGAGGTACTTGGACACGACGTAGAGACAGAAGAGGTGCCGATCGATACCGCGGCCCGCCATGGCATCCTGGTAGCCCAACTGGTGACGATTACTCGCCTTCACGAACAGCAACATGCGCTGCTCCACCTGACGACAGAAGCAATATCTCACACACCATGACCAGAGCGAATAAGCTTCGATTAAGTTCCGCAATCGTTGTCCTACGCGTTTCTTTTCAAATGGGCTCGAGGAGGGCGGTAGACAGTGTCCTGTACTATAGTACGCACTAGCGAGGAGGGCTTGCGAGAACATTACTTTCACCTTCCGTGGAGAGCACAGAGAGCCACGGGCAGAGAACAGCAGAGTAGGAGGCGCCGCAGATGCGCTATATCGACCCCGCAGTCTCTCCGTACCGGACGCAAGACTGCCATGGCAGTGGTTTTAATGGCTATCCGGATATTAGGTACCTTTCAGAAGGGCACTGCGAGAAAAAAAGAGTTAGATTTGGGTATCATTGCACTGTACCGTCGCATTCGGATCGAGCATGGAGCGCACCCAGGCGGAACTCTCAAGAGTACACGAGCGCACGGTCTCGGTCCGTCCCTCTCGGAACAGCCGCGTCATGGACGCCTCGTACGTGAGGCAGAAGCGGCCCGCGTCTCGGAAGTACGCCAGCTGCAGCACCATCTGAATGAACGCGTCGGGCGACACGCGACAGCTCTTCATGAACCCCTTGCCGTAGGCGGTGTACATAAGAATGCGCAGATCGACGTCGTTGAGCAGCTGCGTAGCGACGGTGTGCGACTGGTCGATGGCGGCCAGCAGCGGCTCGCTGAACTCCCAGCGCAGGCGCACGGGCGCCGGCGGCGGAGCCTCCACGGCGCCGCGGGCGTCGCCGGACTCGTCGTAGCTGTGGACATGCAAATACGAGCACGAGTCATACAAGTAACGGTTCACGCAGTACATCGTCAATACAAAACAATTTCAATATTTTAGATCCTCACCCATATTCTAATTCAGACCAAATAACGTATTCCCACAAGTGCCCCATCACCGGCGCGTCCGCCCTGCAAGCATGAGATACAGATCAAGTTCACGAAGGCACGGTTTCGTGTAGATTTCGCTTGTCAATTAATATCATTGCGTCTCACCATGTGTGTTCGGTATTGAAGCCCACCTGCAATCATTTTTTTCTTATTACAGACAGACACATTACAATAACGTAAGCTTTGCAGTAATTATATAACCTAAGAGTCGAACGTACCGAGCCGTTGGTGCTGAAACAGAGGTTGAAGGACTTGTCGAACCAGCGGTCCTGTCCGGAGCCGTGCAGCAGGACGCGACCGTAGCGGTCCAGCTTGGCAGAATCCGTCTCGTCGAACCCGTACTCGATGTCGTCCAGGCAAACGTGGAAAGCAGCGCGCTCGAGGCAGTGCAGCGACGTGCGGTTGTGTCCACGGTTGAAGAGCGTCTGCCTCACGTGCGCCCAGTGCGAGCGCTCACCCGCCGTTAGCGCTGCCAGCCGCGCCTCGCCCGGACTGGCCTCCGCCTCGTCGTCCAGGATCTGCTGGATTTGCACTTGAATCTCGGCCGGGTTCAGTAGTCGTCCACGCGAGTACACCAGCACCTTGTAATAGCGGCCGCGGTGCAGCACCGTCACGTGCGCCGAGTCGCGGTAGTGCACCAGTTTGTCCGTCTCCACGCCGGGTACGCGCGTCGTGTTGAACAGCCGCTCGTACTGCCACGAGCATAGCGGAACCATGCCTTGCAACATTATCGGCTCGAGTTCCTGGCGCTCGATCAGCCGTCGGAACTTAAGACAGAAGTGTATGATGGTGCTGGCACGTGCCGCCTGCACGCTCGTGGGCCGCAGCAGTGTGTCCGTGCCGTAGAAGTTGGAGTTGACCATGAGCGGCGAGCGTCCACGCAGGTACACGTACTCCTCCCACCAGTCCGACACGTAGTTGCTGGACCACCTGTCGCCGCGAATTCAGTATTTATGTGATAACAACTATTTGAATAAAATAAAGTTAAATATATACCAGTCGAACGAAGACACATATTTAAACGAGTTTTATTCCAATACGAACGAACGTGAGTGATGTCGATAGTATTTAGAAGAACGCCAAACATAATTACAGCAACGTTCGATGTCTCGTATGGTGATCGTTCATCGATATTCGATACATGCGACATTAACATTAGCCGTGACATGAAAGGAATGCACAAGTACCATGACTTTAGGACGAGATATCTCTGCAACTTGACGGCGATAGTCTCCTCGAACTCCTTGGCCAGTCTCTCCACGCGGAGGTAGTTGTCGGCGTCCAGCAGCGGCCTCACGCTTAGAAGGTACTGAGGATCAGAGACCTTGTGCTCAATGCGAATACTATCACGTACGGCCCGCCTCGCGCATGTTTTTGTTTTCGAAACATATATGTACGCTTAAATATCACCAAAAGAAGCCACCAGCAAAACAAAGTTTAAAAACATTTTAACGACAGAAAATTTATTAAGAAATCGTACAAGTCTTTATAATTAACTTTCTTACAGTCTTTGTATAAAATCAATAAACAAGATCCGACTTCTAAACTTTCCCTATGTCACGCGATGAAGGACTAAATATAATATTATTTTGATCGGTATGTTAATCAGCTACTTCAGAATCGGTGCCGGTCGGGTCAAGGAAAGCAAAGCTTGAAAAGCAAAGAACTGGCTTGGACCTTTTTACCCTACCTTAGCCGATTATCTCTATATTTAAAATAAATTATGCTAAGTCGGACGGCTCTCTATATTTGTATCACTCACCCGTCTCATGGTGTCCTTGACAGCGGGCAGCGGCAAGCGCGGCAGCGAACCCTGGAAGCTGTATAGCCGTGGTTTGTTCCAGCCTGAGAGTACTTTCACCACGCTCGCCCATAACATAGTCCTCATCGATATCTTGGAGCCCGGCGCGCGGGACTCGTACATCCAGCCCTACGCAGAAATGGGAATCACCACTGTCACAATCACGCGTGATTCGGTTAAAAAGATCTTAATTCTTGCCCATCGCATCGCTAAGACTAATCCGTATGTTCGGATTATATAAAATAGGTTTCGAAGCATTTATTTCAGCATTACTTCGCTAGTAACGAATAACACTCTGTTTTGTGTGTATGCACGTGTATCGGGTATTAAGACCCGACTTGATCCTCGATTGACAACAGCACGTTCAAATATTTTATTACCTTATACATCAGGAGAAGCTTGAGCAAGTAGCGCATCAGGAATATAACGGAGAGCCACATGGTGAGCGCGGCCAGTAGGCACGCGATCACCTGCCACATCGGCGACGCGCTGTACAGGGAAACACGCGCTTTGGTTATACTCATTCTGATCAATCCACACCGACTACTCCACCACAACCAAAACCTTTCTTACCCGGGCAGTATGGTCAGGGCTTTTTGTACTAATCCGAAGGGTATGTTGACACCTCCAAAGTGAGCGGCCACAAGAACAGTCCACAGAAAGTATAAAGATTGTAGGTGTCCCGGATACACGCCATTATGGATGCTGTTCTGTTGGGAAAGAAACAATATTCGTATAAAAACTCTATTAATAATAATTTAATTGATATTTTATTCACGAGTTAAAGAGACCAGGCACCTATCTCGACGACGTTGACTACGAACGAAATTAATCTCCCACAGAAGTGCTTCGTGACGACACTAATACACATTTCCCGACAGGCCGAGTAAGCCCGGACGTATCGCAACAAAAATTTGGTTCTTTTTTATTTATAGTCGCTCCAATAGCGAAACTGCAATCAAGTCAACGTTTAAAAATCCAAAAAAGTGTGAAATGCACATAATCCAGTAAAAAACGGCGGTAATTTGCCATTGGACTAGGATAACCAAGATATCGAAATCTGTCCCTGGTTAGTTTCATTCTCTGATTGTAGTACACTTTACTATCCTTCGCAAGCGAACGCATAAAAATAGAGAATTCGGAAAGACACAACAGTAAATGTTAATCAGAGTCGCCAACATTCAACACTCAAGCTCGGCAGTGAGGGTATGTGGATTGGTCGCGACGACACACATACAGTGGTAAAGACAATTATGTATGCGCTTAGAGAAACTCAAAAATCGGCTCTTAGGACTCCTACGAATTGAGATGGGTGGCTTTAACTAGGTACTCTGCAAGTACAACATGACATAATAATATTAAAAACGACTACTTCATTTATAAAAACAAAAAATAAGTTTAAATTCACAGACTGAATTATATACACGACAAAAACATAGAACAATTCAATGACAACCGAAAATAATAGGTGATAAAAGATTCTACTTAAAAGGTTCCAAATTTTTTGTGCAAGTTATAGGTATTCAACATTCGCGACCCCACTGTCTGCTTGCGGTAGGTTAAATGTTACGATTTATGGCGGATACTACAACATACGCTTTTTTATACGTCGTAAGAATACATAACACGAAGCTGTGTAAAAAAAGATTAACCCACGATCAAGATAAAAGCATAGCATCTTAGTTCGTTTATTCATTTCTTCGCTACCAGTGATGGTCCCGTGCCCGTGATCCCAATAGTGAACTGTGTCAATGTCCGTGTACCGTGATAAGAGAGGCGCGTGCCCTCAGTCGGCTCTCGCTTTCGCTACGAGTGCTGACGCGCAATCGTCTGCCACGTGTGACCTCTCGCGCGCCTCGCGACGAGCGCGCTGTCTGACGCCGATTTTATCATTCATCTATACTTTACAATCTGTTCTGTTCTCTTACAACCTATAAATAATAGCCTGCGCACCACAACGTCTAGACAACGTGACGTCCCAATCTAAACGAAGCACTTGTTTTTTGCTGTCAAGCATATATTCATTTGACGTATTAATTATTTCTTAGCTTTGAAATGTCTTTATTTAAGTGTTATTTTTATTATTAATTTCATTTACAACTAAGCTTTGTCTCGGTTGGGAGGAGTTTAAATTATTACTCACTCTGAAGCGCGCTAGCCTCTTCTTCCACGAGCGAATACCGGACTCCCACACGAGGTACAATACTTCACGGTCGAAGTTGACGTCCCATCCGTCGTGCGTGATAGCGAAGGAGAAGGCGACCGCAGAATGCGCTTCTGCCATCTTGCTTCACAACCTGCGAAAGTTTCCTCTCTGAGTCGTTTGTTGCTCCAACTTTTACTTGTAATGTAAATAAAAGTCGCAGTAATGCAAAATTGTGTAATACAATATCATTTGTTGCCTACAAATCTAAGAACATTTTTTTTAAATGATAAGTTGGAGGACAAACAGAATAAAGCCTTCGCTTAGCGCACCAAAATAATACAAAAATATATATTGATAGTTTGCATTTTGAAAGCATTTGTAAACATAATGAAATATTCCATCCTTTATGTGGAGATTTATTTACAATGTTTTTATTTACCGCTAAGATTGACATGAATAAATTATAAACACTAATTATTATAAACAAATATACTTATGAGTCCTTGCATAGATTTTAAGCAACCATTTTATTTTACTTACTAGAATATCTTGTTCTGGCTTTTTCTAAATTAAACAAAGTATACTCATTTGAGCAATAGATAAAAGAGCAGTAGTTGTGTTTAGGCCTCGAGTAAAAACTTTTTTAATGAATTTGGTGCTACAGTTACACAACACAGCCAGTCATAAACCTTATTGTCATACTGTAGCTCCTGGATGTGGTGGTCTTTTCATTTATATGAAAATGAAATGATCATTCAAATTTCAAATTAAAGTCACTGAACTATGGCTGTATTGCATTTATTTTACTTTTAGCTTCTAAAATAGTCAATAAATATTATATCATAAGTAAAGCACATACACAAAAATATCACATGGGATTTAGCAACTGATATCAAGATCGCCAGCACAATTACAGGCATAGGAAGAAACACATCAAAGTTTATTACTTTGACAAAGATTCGGATAAAGTAACTATGTAATGATGATAAACTTAAAATAGTAGAATAACTAAAGGGTCTTGTTTTATTTATCAATGTAGTAAAAAAAATAAGTGTTAAAGTCTTGTAGAGCTTTTTCATTTCTCTAAGGCTAAAAATATATTATAATTTGATTGATCATAAAAAGGTTCTTTGTAATCAGTCTCGAAAAAACAGACAATACCATTAATACAAGATGTATAGAAACTACACACCAAATATAAAATTAAATATATCATTGAAATCACTTGTATAATCAATTGAAAATGGCCTTGGAGATAAAAATATTAGTAAGAATTTTAAGCTTTAAATTTTAAATAAAGTTATATAATTAATTTATTACGAGTTATTTTTCTACTTTTCTACATTTGTAATTGGAAATAAGAATTGTATTAATTGTCGATAAAACTGACTTTGATTGATGATTTACTGTATTGTTAACTCCATAGAACAAGTTTACAGTTGCATCCTTTTAAATTGTAATACAGTAATATAGTGCGGGTACTTATTCTACTTTTATTAGAAATTTCTGTAAAATAAAAAATATAGCAAAGCATTTATTAACATTTTAATGAAAAGCTCACACAACTTACAACTTAAGAGAAATCGTTCCAAAACCACATTCGCGTAATCGGAATTCGGACGAACACATTCGCACGCCTCACGCACACTAGCAAACCGGTGTCAAAGTCTAATCTGAGAATGCGACTGTTCTACATATACGTGGATTACAAGCAAAATACTTTTTTAAATCATGCGCTAGACATATTTATGGAAGTTTATATTTAAAATTAATTTTTATTATCTTTTATATTACTTATATTATGTTTTATGTTACAAATAAAATATTATAAAAAAAAATTTATAATAACAAGCACTTTAGTAAATTAATACATAAAAAATTGTTTAGTTACTGACCTATAACAGTAGACACTAATTTTAGCACCAACTACGAACAGTTTTCTCGTGACAAATAGCTACGCGGGTACTGAAATAACAGTACCTTGTTGGTTATTATTTAAACGACACCTATTACAAACATAATTGTTAATATTTGTGATGCCACTGTTTCAACAAACTAAATGTTTCACAATTCAGCAAGAGATTATAAGATTTGCTATAAAATTTAAAAGTATAGACTAATTAAATATAATCTACGCTGGGATTTTAGTTAGTAATTTTAAAAAAACTATTTAACTAGACAGTAACGCAAAGTGCACACTGAGTGCTGTACACCACCGTGTGTAACCAAATAACTGACTTATAAAATACAGTGTTGCAAAGCTAAAATAAATTATTATGTGGACTCATAGACAGTTAATTAACAATAGCGCTCAAGGTTTTGTTATCATAATGTAAGTTATTTTATTTTACGACAAATTTAATATTATGCATTAAATATTATACTTTTTGTAAAAATACATACAATGATAAAAAAAATAAAAAACAACAGATAAAAATAAATTATATTTATTGTAATTAGCAATGCATATATTACATATTGCAATTAGCAATGCATGTCACCGAATACTTCAAAAGGTATTTTTGCAATTTAAATATATAAAGAGCTAGATTAGCTAGCTAGTATTGATATATACATGAATTACAATAATTATTATTCTTTACATTCGATTTAACATGACTAAAATCTTTAATAAGTTCATCAATGTTTTCGGTGCGCTCACTTAATATATGAATTATTAGCTCATGTACTTTAAATGACATCCTTAAATCTTTTGCAATGTCACTTTCGTCACATCGCTTGCAATTATTTAGATAAACTGCCGTTTCGCCTTTAAGTTCTGGTGATGTAGCACAGTAAACTATAGTACTAGCACCTTGCTTCTGCAATAAACAAATAATAATTTTAATAGAAATTAGTCACATTTAATGCTACAGATAATATTGTTTACGGACTACAAAAATACATATTTACGTTGAGGATTTATATTCAAAGAGCTAGCAAGCATTGTGTCATAAGACATATAAAACTACGCGCACCACTATTGTAGCGTAAAGCGCGGCATTGTCAATTGACAACTCATCGAATTTGACAAAAAAATGGGGCTAAATTAGAATTTTCTCGTGTCTTTCTCTAAAGCTGCTGTTGAGAACTCTTATGATAACGAGGAATATTGAGGAAGAATTCACAACGCTTCAAAAACGTAAAATCTGGTGTATTATATTGTGTGCGCATATGCATGTCTGCCTCTTGGAGGGATGCTTATACTTCTAATAAGAATAAAAAAAAGGCGGTGAGGCAAATATCCAAGCATCTAATATTTCAGCAAACAATGCCTAAGCGAGACTCCAACGTGTCAGTCTATCCGCTTGAACAAGACCAAGGTCATGTATAACAGGCATTTCTTGCTGATATCGATGTACGTTGAAGGAAAACCTCTCCCCCTGAAGGAACATATACCCTCCTGGGTCAAGTTTCCGAATAACTTCGAAAAGGAAGCCGATCAAAGAGTTCCCTTGGCATTTGGCAATCTTTGTCAAGTCTTTAGGCAAAGGACCTTAGTTGAATGAACCAAATCGAAAGCGTTTCCAATAGTACACCTATTATAAATATTTTGTGTCTTAAAGTGTCCCATCTTTTTACAGGATATCGCGTGCAACCAATGACTTTGATAATTCTAAAAGCATTATTTCTAAGAATTTATTCCTTTGTTAAACTTTTATCAAACTATGTTGTTTGACGTTAACTAAATTTGTAATTTTTGTACTAACAATGGATTTACAAAAGGGCATCATAAATGTGTAAAGTGCTTCATATGCCCACCAGTTGCGGCATAAACCGGTTTTAATAAAGGAGCCAGGATGAGCACAAAAAACAGACTTTTTACTATTTGCCCACTGGTTACTCAAATAATGCATCAGCAGTAATCCACAAAGCTTCGATATATTATAGGCCTTAATAGAAGTATATTTCTCTTTCGGAAGTGATACACTCTCTAAAGATGGCGACGAGGGCCAATTTATATTTCTGTAAATAAAAATAAATACCGAATTGGCATATTATTTCGTTCAGATGTGAATTGATTACAATTGTAAATACATATGCAAATATACAGTCAAGAAACCAGTATATAAAATCACAATGGACATAACATCTTAGTTTTCAGGGTTAGTGATGCATTGACGATGTATGGGCCTTTGGGCAGTTCTGACCTCTTACCATTACGGGGTACAGTCTGTTCCCGTTCCCACGGGGGCCCGATAAATTAGCTTATTCTGTGTTTTTGTTTTTTCTTTTTTAAACTGATATATCACAAAAAATATTTAGACATCACCTTTTTTGTTCAGCTGTTAAAGAAATATAGTCACGAATTTTAAAATTAATTATTTATAGTTGGATAAGATCAGGTTTTTTCGACACTAGACATTTTATTGATATATAAAAAACCTACCTACTACAGGTGCCCTAAGGAACCAAATGGGCTAAGATTTTTTTTATGGTATAGGTAGGCGGACGAGTCATTGGGCCACCTGATGGTAAGTGTTCACTACTGCCCATAGACAATGGCGCTGTAAGAAATATTAACCATTCCTTACATCACCAATGCGCCACCGACCTTGGTGGTATCGTTCTCGCTGATTGATTGATTGAAAAAAATTTTGTCATATCTATGAAAGAACTTATCTTAATAAGTAAAGAAAAACCTACCTATGAGATTCAGACGAAGTGAATATAACTCGTACATCCGAAGCAAGAATTTTTCCGAGACATAATAGCAAATAATATTGACTAAGAAAATTGACCTGAAATATTGTTTCAAGGCGGTCTTCCGTAATTGTCCACGGTAAGCCAAACGTGGCAGCATTCAAAATAACTATGTCTATTTTTCTAAAAATACACAAATCGTTATTAGCTCTGTAATAATAATTTATATTAGAGGAAGCTTAGAGTATAAAATAAAGCTGGCAGATATTTCCAACAATCCAATCAAAATCAAAATATTTTTATTTTATTAAGCTTCACGTCACTTTATCATTAAAATGGAATAAAACTCATTATTACTCAAAGTTTTCTTAACATTCCATTTAAATTTATTAACTGAAAAAGCTTAACATTTTGTGGAAATTAATTATAGCAGCTAACACCTTGTACAAAGAAGGATGAATTGACTTTGGGGAGACGTAAACCTAATGGGCTAACGTTGAACATATTGCAAAAATAAATATTCTTAAATTAGTTATATAAACATAATATTACTTATTACAGTTAAAATGAAAAGTAACTTTGATATACTTTTCTTTAGTAAGAATTTCCTCGGAACAATTCTTGACTGATGTTAAGGAAGTTAAATTAATTTGATAAAAGGTGAGCCGCTCAGTTATCTCACAATTTCTTTTAGCAAGAACTTTTGCTTTATACACATTACGGCAAGCCATAATAACATTGCAATTGCGTAGGCTGAGACATCGCGTTATTTCTAATCCAATGCTGCCACTCGCACCTGTGATGAGACACGTTTTGTCTGCTAAATTAACTTCTCTTACCAGCTGAAATTAAATATGAATAGATAAAAGACATGTTTCATATTTATTATTTAATGTTTGCGATCGCAGCTGGTATTAGGTTTTATATGTCGTTTTAGCTGTGCCAACGTGTTTGCAAAATTTCATGATGTTCGCTTGAGCAATTGAGATGTGAAAGCGTAACAAACAACTCACTTTCGCTTTTACAATCTAAGTTAGGATAACTGAAAAGTTGGCTCTTAACTTTTATAATAATAATTAATATATTGTTGTAATTGTAAATATAAATAAACATAATATGTGTATGCTCTATGTATGCCTAAGTCATTCATTTGATTTTGATGAAAGTGGTGAATTGCACTGCGTACCCAGATACCTGGCCCAGCAAAGACAGTTTTTTTTCTTTATATATTTATCCTTCAACAAAAAGTTTCAACGAAACCGACACGACTAACTAGTTGGAAATATAAATAGGTACCGCTTCAGCTGTTGGCCCGAGTATTCTTTTATAGTCTGTCTTGCTTAAAATTTTCCTCAACATAAATTCTTTCCATATGAAGTTGCTCATATTTCTCCTTGTTTTTATGCTTAAAATATCATTGCAATTGAGAAAATTTTTCAGTTTATTAATACTCGGATACTAAATATTTTTATTTAAATTTTTATAATTCTATTAATATGTTTTAACATTAATGTTTTCTGTGGTTATACAAAGTCCTTTAATTTAGTATATTATTTATATTGAGGTTAATGACAAAAATAACATATAATTGATAAAACTTTTTATATATAAGGCATTTAAATAAAGTTATTTGAATTGACAAGGCAGTATTTAAGTATAATTAAAAAATAATCTAACCGAAATTTATAATAGTTGTATGATGTCTCCAGTACACTATGGTAATATTTATAGAAATCTTTTGGTTTTACTAAATTATGAATAAAATATAATTCGTTTCCTGTGTATAACACCCTTCTATCATTTAACATGTCAAATATTGCAGCACCGAAAAGTTTGTACTGGTTACATATATAGAATATTAAAATGAAGCAAAATATTATATTATCCTATTGCAAACTTTGATCCAAAGTGCACATTGTAGAAATACAATTATAATATAATTAACATAAAAATAATAAATATGCTTTTGCTTTTTGTTAGCGCATAAGGATATAGTAGTTTATAAATCCCGAAAAGACGTTGTGACTTGTGGCTCTCTCTATCGAACGTACTGTTGAACTGTCGTCCTGCGTGATGATCTGAGACCGCTATAGAGGATAAGGCTATTTAAAATGTATGTAATAGTAATAAATATGTAATAATACTTTAACGTGAGCTTATTAAAGGAAACAACGTTCTGTTTTTTGTTGGTTGTAATTTAACGCGCTGAAATCATGAACCGACTCGAATAACAAAGGGACGTGTATTGACTATTGACAATGTGTTTTCTAATTGTATATAAATTCAGAATTAGAAGTTGTTTGAAATTTACTTGGTCTTATACACAATAAAATAACATATCACTTGAAATCATCACTATTAGATGCAGCTAGATAATTAAATAATAATTTTACTAAATTTGTTAATACTTTTTAATTTAAAACGGTCTCTGCAATAGATATCATAAAATTATTTAAAACCGTATATATAACTATATAAGCAGTGCATTATCATAGATACGATTGGTTCACAATAAATAATTTTGTTTTAAATACTAAAAAATCAAAAATTATAGTTTTATACCTACCAAATTATAATACATATATCATAACATGGTGTGAATAACATTGAATTATAAACTTTAGTGGAGTCTTTATTTATCGTCGCTAACAGAAAGACTTAGCTTCACAGAATACATGGTTAGAAAAGTTAGTCAACTAAATTATATTGTTATTTATTGGCTAAGTTTAAAGTTCTAGTTTTGGCCGTAGACCATATACATTTTTATTTTGTGGCACTGGTTTTATATTCTATTGTTTGGAAGCTCAGTTTTAAATTTGACTTTATACTGACAGTGCCCCTATGGTCCAAGTGTACCTACTTTGTCTTCCATCTGTGATCTGTATAATCTGTATTCTATGTTGTACTCATAACATAACTCTATGCTTAATAGTTAATACGTTTCACTGTGCTCCGTGGTGTGTTCAATGTTAAAGTCATTAGATATTATATTCATATATGTTTTTAAACCACAGATTTTAGGGTTGAAGTCTAAAGAAGTTATAATTAAACAAGTTTATTAACAATAATCACTAATTTTATTTTAAGTGCGGAGTTTCTAACTCCTAATTTATCCGTGATGATGGCCGGTTCGGCTTTAAGAAGGCTAATGGCCGAATATAAGCGTAAGTTTCTATGTTTACTTTATTTTTTCTTTATTTACATACAATTGAAAAGCAATATTTTATAATACGCCAATTTTACTAGTATGTGAAAAATAAAAAAAAAATAAAAATTAAGAAAATGCTTGTTATAGTAGTCAAATTAGAAGACATTCCAAGCCAATAAAGTTGAGTTTACTTTTTTTGAAAAATATTACCCTGTGGTGTTCAATTAAATACTAAGGGAGAGGAAAGGATTATTTAGAGTTAATAATGTTGATAAGTCTAAAATATAATTTTAAAATTTAAGCTTTTATGATGGAATTTTCCTATTTGTGATTTTAATATGAGATATTTGTAATTAGTTTTGACAATTTTAATTAATTTATTTTACTATTACAACAATGGATAAAATGTGTATCCAAATTATAATAAAAATGTAAGAGAGCCTGAGAATATTAAGGGATATCTACCCTTGTTCTAAAATAAATTGTAAGTATGTTGAAAATCTTTAAAAGACAGATCCACTGACAGCATTTACCCAAAAGTAATAAAATAAACTGATTACAGTCTAAATATTTTTGTTATATATATATATGTCGGAGAAGCAGGATGCCGAACAGTTGGGTTCGGGGTTTGATTCGACATTTGTAATACTATGTGGGCGTGCAATGGAGATATTCACAAAATAAAATATATTTAATATCGTCTAATCACTGTATTAATTGATTCAATAATCGTACATCACAATAATATCAAAGGATTACAATAATTCATCTCGATTAAGAGCAAATGGGTTTGCAAGCAACCATCGCATTCGAGAAGCTTGTCAAAACATAACAACTCGCGTTGCCATGACACTTACAACTCCATTCGGGGTGACCAGCTCTTATAAGTAAATCAGCCATCAAACATTATTGCCAACTACTCGATTCATTAATTATCCAAATCAACAAACAAAGTAACCACGCTCCGATATATATATAGATTCATAGAAACTTATTTTAATAATAACAAAGAAACATTAACTTAATATAATAGAGAGCAGTAAGGTCAGTAGAAAATATATTACCAACATATAAATTCTGCTACTTATAGCTCTCTCTGTGTATGTAGAAAATCATAATGGTGCATGTGAAATAGTTTGGCAAACTCTGTGTTTAACAGGTTATATAGTCAAAATATTATTTATTTCAGTGTGCTTGACTGGAAAGTACAATTCAATTTATATATATCTTGTCTAGGAATCAAGTAATACTAAGTCTATCCATGCTTTTTTAAGCATTAATATAATCTTGAATTCTTCAAGAATTCAAAAGAACTAACAATTACAAAATTTTATATTTTATTTTTAAGAACTTTAATCAATGAGTACAATACCAAAAATATGGTTAGTGCAAATGAT
The DNA here is from genome assembly GCF_905147765.1 of Vanessa atalanta. NCBI lineage: Eukaryota > Metazoa > Arthropoda > Insecta > Lepidoptera > Nymphalidae > Vanessa > Vanessa atalanta. The sequence goes on along the minus strand of NC_061902.1, from coordinate 16,401,908 downwards.
TGGGATGTTCTGTAATAGCATCTTAAGTTGAAATAATTATTTTTGCTGCTACAACATTTAAAAAAATGTTTTGGAAACTTTGCCTGTTTGTGCATGTGTTAGATCATCATCTAAGATATTCTAAAAAGTAAAAATTATTTTCACAAAAACATTTTCAGGCCAAAGTCGTCACATATATTTTTCAAATCAAAAGCAACTAATTTGGTTTTTCTCATTCTAGAACTGACCGTGAATCCTCCAGAAGGCATTATTGCAGGCCCAGTCAATGAAGAAAACTTTTTTGAGTGGGAGGCCTTAATAACGTATGTGCTACAACATTTAATTTATTGTAATTAAAATCAGTGCATTTGTAATGGTCGTTTTATATTGTTTCTTAACTAGCTACAACAGTTTTACAACATGTTAATATCTACATATATAAAATATTTAAATGAAGAACTTACAAATAATTTAATAATATTGTGTAATTGGATATAGCTAGTTGACACTGTTCATTGGAGATATTTATGTTTAATTTAAAACTGTGTATTGGCACCAAAACAAGGATACATATCCATTAGCTACTTCTGTTTTCAGAGGACCAGAAGGAACTTGCTTTGAGGGTGGCATATTTCCAGCTAAACTTGTTTTTCCTCCAGACTATCCTCTGAGTCCACCAAAGATGCAGTTTATTTGTGAAATGTTTCACCCAAATAGTGAGTTTATATTTAAATAACTACAGTTTTAAAAAATGTTTAAATGATCATAATGAACACATACAGATACTCATTATACCTTCTTGTATAGTTGTTTTGTAACTCGTTTCCAGTCTATGCAGACGGCAGGGTGTGTATTTCCATACTGCACGCGCCTGGGGATGACCCCATGGGCTACGAGAGTAGTGCAGAGCGATGGTCGCCAGTACAGAGCGTCGAAAAAATCCTACTCTCTGTAGTCAGCATGCTGGCAGGTAAGACAACAAAATTATAAAATTGCATCTTATCTTAGTCAGGCTTTTTAAAAAAGAGCACAAACTTTTTTTTTTATTTTTCTTTTCAGAGCCTAATGATGAAAGTGGAGCCAATGTCGATGCCGCTAAAATGTGGAGGGAAGATCGCGAGCAATTCAATAAAATAGCAGAGCGTTTAGTTAGGAAAACGCTAGGCCTGCCACCACCAGAGTAGCTGCCTGCATTATGCGGGCTGTGAAATTTCTGGGTGTACAGTTACATAAAATAAAATGTTTATTGTATCATATATTATTATATTTACAAAAACAGGCATAAATGATTTTTTTACATGTCACCACCTCACCGCACTGCACATGTTGGGTCAACTTTTAAAATGATTGATCTAAATAGCTTGATCTAATTATTTAGATACTGCAGCTTCTTCAGGTAAAAATATTGATTAATCTTCTTAAAATATGTTTGTTTACATATATATCAGAGTCATGCAGATTCATTATCATTTTATTTAAGCCAAAAATATTATGTTAATATTCACTTCTTGTGCTTTATATATATTATTATAACAAAATTAGTACTAATGTCAAAGTTTGCATATCTTTTTTAAACACTTCTCAGTTATTTATATTTCGCTCGCTAATTACAAATTCAAAATTTGTGATACATTATGCATGTAATTTTAATAAATGTCTGTATGAAGTTCTTGACATTATCATCTGATTACAATCATAGCGACATGTTTAACAAATTGTGTCTCTGTCTCTGTTACATTTAACCAAACTGTAAAGACAGAGGTCCCTATAGTAGAGCTCTATGTATAATAAATATCAAATAAATTATTTAATACAAACATTATTCATTCAATCGTGAAGTGACACAGGTATGTGGGGGTTTATTGTAATAGAAGCGGGGGGTCACGGAGTTACTTTTATTGTGTACGAATATATAAATTGTAATGACTACTTTTTTTTATTTTTACATGAAATATCTGATATAATCATTTAGACAATCTGACTATGAATTTGCAATTGATTACAACAACAACTACACTTATTTAAATAACAAAATTATTAATATCGTGCCAATTCAGTCATTAGAATGTAGTCTGGTGAAAGTGATGTTATCACATTGGGGAAGAGATTTCACTCATCTACACATGTTGTAACATAACGTATATAGTTTGTTTTGTTTGAAGAATATGAACTAACAAAGTGAACTTGTATATAAATAAGTAGTTACAGAGATGGTAAATAAATGATTGAACCATCGATATCAAATAATCATAAGACAATAAATAGTACCTGGTATTCCGCTGAATCTGATTACAGCTGCATAATATCGTTAACATATAGTATAATATATGTTAACGATCGACCCCCCAAAAGTAGCTTCAAGAAAAGTTGGTATAAGAGTATCTCGTTTAATATATCTTAATAGTAGAAACCTATTGAAAACTATTTGTCGTATCTCCACGATTCGAGAACATTCCGTTAGCCGCCACAGCTAGTATCGGAATACTTGGCGTCGATGTTTCGACCCTTGTTCAGTTCCGCGGTCAATTGGAAGGCAATGCAAAATTGGCATCAAAAAAGCTCGGTGTGCTCTGCAAGGCAAGGCAGTATTTCACGTCGGCCCATCGTCTTAAGACTATACAAGGCGCAAATTCGGCCTCACATGGAATACTGCTCTCACCTGCTCCGCAGGGCGTGTGCTCCGCAGTACCAGCTCCTTCCATTTGACCGTATCCAACGTAGAGCAGCTCGAATTATCTACGATCAAGCCCTTTCCGATCTGCTTGATCCTTTGGCATTGCGTAGAGATGTTGGATCGCTCTGCATCTTCTACAGAATTTATCACGGGGAATGTTCCGAGGAATTGTTCGGATTAATCCCGGCTGCTGAATTTCACCTTCGGACATCTTGTCAAAATTCTAAATTTCACCCGCACCACCTAGATGTCCGAAAATCCACAACAGCGCGATTTTTAAGACATTTTCTGCCTCGCACAACCACTCTGTGGAACCAGCTTTCGCCGGCGGTTTTTCCGAACCGATACGACTTGGGAACCTTGGTGTTGCAGATGTCCATAAGCGGTGGTAGTCACTTTCCATCAGGTGAGCCTCCTGCTCGTTTGCCACCTTTGACATAAAAAAACCCAATGGTCAAGATCGCCAAAAATAGAAACAGCTTCATAGTTCTGCTTAGCTTCGCCAGACCGATTGTCGGCGTCATGCGTGGTGTTTAGCCACGCTGTGTGTCTGTGTGATGTGATAGTATGTAACGTCTAATAGGGGACGCTGACGCATCGCCATAATATGAAGTGACAGTACTAGTGACGACTCTATTCTGTAATAATTTCGATCTTTCACATCCACCAGATGCCCCGAGACGGTTCATTTTTTTATACTGTCGAATCGAAAATGACGCAAATTGTTGACCCGATGACCCGTTTGTGCAACATTTAGTTTACTGTATTTGTATTTTGTACATAATTTTAATTAACTCAGAGTCATTTACACGAGTGATCGCACTTGCTTAACCGGAATCGATTTGAATTGTCAATACATATTTTGTAATTGAAGAATTAAATGTCAATACGTTTATCGTTTTTCTAAATGCTGACTGGAGTTAAAAAAAAAACATTCGATGGTTTAATTTTGTTAAGCAAAAAATGTTTGTCAATTTAAATCTAACAGTGTGGGCCCGCTATAAGCATCGAATTTCTGCGAATCTATTTGTCTTACGCTTCTATTTCCTTTATATTGTGAAGATAATTGGATAATCGTTGTATTAATTTTCATCAAAACGCATGTAATGTCATATATTATTTTAAGCTTTGCGACTGATGCTAGTTAATAATTCACACTTGTTATATTTTTGTAAACACAACGCAACTGGAGGTGCATCGATTTAGAAATAAATGCCTTAGAATATAAAATAGAAATCTTCTTTTATTTACTGACGTAATCTACGTGTACTCTATTTTTAACTGACTTTGCGAAACCCTACGTTTTTGTTTCACTGACCGCAATATCACGTTTTACAGCTAGCTGACCTATTGAGCTTTTCAATATCTTTGTAGAATATATAGTCGTTTGCAGAATCTTTGACTGTAATTTAGGACTAGGGGAAGTCCGGGCAAGATGAATAGTGTGGTTAAGACGATTTTGTTAAAAACCTACACGGCCTATAGATGACACTATTGGGTCGCCACAACAGCAAATCAGAAGCGCCGTGATAGTTCAAACAAAACAATAGATGCGGCTATATGTTGTGATTTTTTTTTTGTTTCTTCTTGGCAATATATATGAATTGATTTATTGTATTATCTGTTAAGTGTTAACGATTACGTGTTTTTTTGAAGTTTAATTATTGTTTGTAACCTTTTTGTTTGTTGGTAAAAGTTGTACAGTCGGTAATATAACTTTTGAATATTAATGCTAATGGGCAAAACGGATGGCTATCCGATTTGCTTGGTTAATTCGATTATATTTTTATCGAAATTAAACACAATATATTTAGTATGTGATATATATAGTAGTATTAGATTTAGTAAGTGAGTAATTAGTGTCATGGTTAGTATTACATTAGATACACGATTGTTTTGTTTTAGATCGTGTCAATATGCAAAAAATAATAATGTAGCATTTTCATCCATTTGAGAATGTCGAAGCCGATGATGACCTGTTTTCTGGTTTCAAGTGTCGACACTCAATAATTGTACTCAAATAACGTAGCAGCTACCTTTATACCACCTTTTTATAATCGCAGACAAACGAATGCAAGAAACACTATTAGATAGTGCCCCCACGCTCACCGTCACAAAAAACGGCTGGATACACGGAGAGGCTTTTTTAAACTGAATTTGCTTGATAACCGCATTGCATACATTTTAGAGTTTGCGTAATAAAATAACATAATGTTAAAAAGTATTTTGAGAAAGAGTTGAACACGTTTTAAAAAGACTCCATATCGTGAAACCTCCGTGTGTCTAATTTTCATTAAATTCTGCTATATGTGTACATATTAACAAATCCGCATTGGACCAGCGTAGTGGAATTATCTCGAAACCATCTCCTCAAAGGGAGAGGAGGGCTTAGTTCAACCACATTTACAGTTGTTACATTTTTCACTTTATATTTTTCTGTGCCGTATTTTTAGATTAGCAATATCAGGGACTTAAATAATGGAACAAATACAGAAACGTTATCTTTGCATGTGTGCAATAACGCTATGTTTTAGAGAAATGATATACAGGGTGGGGTGGGGTTTGTGGGGATATCTGAAAGACCGTATTTTCAAAAAGCGGATCGCGAATACTCAAGAATTAAAGTAAGCCATGTAAGCTATTGTTAGAGAAGTTGCCGCTATTGATGAGAACCTCCGAAGGCGCGTATACGAAAACTTCACGCAACGCTTGCAACAATGCAATGATTTTAATGGAGGCCATCTGCATGATGTAGTTTTTAAAAAATAACATTGTAATGATATGGAAAATAATACTTCACTGTATTTATGGAAATTTTTCCTTTTTTTCTTTGGCCCATATATAATTTATCAACATTTCAAATGTGTCAGTCGGCTTTGGGCCAGCTGGTATAATAACGATATTGTGCAAAGCTTAGCAAGTGTATTACGTTACGATATATTTGTAAATTAATCGTTTCTAAAATATGAAAAATGAAAATAATAACATAATTATTTGTATGCCATACTTTTTTACTCTTTAATCATATTTTCGTATGTTTCATCGAATGCGGTGAACTAAACGCTATATGAGTGACTAACTTTTTATTGCCAACTAGTTTTACTAAATTAAATAAACTGTCACCACTAACTTTATATTTAACTAGCTTGATTTTAAAAAAAGAGGTTATCAATTCCACCCGTATGTTTGTAATATTATTGAAATTGCATAATATTCTATATGTTAGTCTTAATGGAATTAGAAAGCACGTGCGTTATATTTTACAAGTGTAAATATGTATGTATGTGTGTCCGCGTTTTGTCTGGAACTATAACTCTGATTTTATTTAATCTATTTTAAGTGTGGTATAAAACTTAATAAAACAAAAATAAATCGTTACAAAGAGACAAACACATAAATATATGGGATACTTATTTTTAGTTTTTTATATAATTTTATGTAAAAATAATTCTATATAACGAAGCTCAGTGGAAGCATGCTCGGATAACCTATAGGCAATCTCGTGCCTAGTGTTAAGAATGTGTACATCCTTCTTGATGATTGCGGGTTCAAATCCGGAAATATGCAATAATATCTGATTAATTTTAAAAGAAATCAACCACTCAACACTCGTAAGTCGCGCAGATTCGCACGGTTTTGCAAGCAAATAAGCTTGCAAAAAGCGTTTATATTAACATTATCTTGCTGCTGTAAAATTTCGTTCTGATACTCGTAAAATATTTATACAAAAGATTGAAAACAATATGTCGGTTGATTTGCAGGTACCACGTTATTATATCGTTATGAATTCGGTTATATATAATGTATTAAGTCGCTGCAGGGAATCGAAGACAACCTGGATGTCTGTTTCACATTGAATTTTCTCCGTTCCAGGGATGTTATGGAGCTCCGGAACTGTAACCGAAACTGTCGGATCAAAGGAAAATATGGTTAAAATATCATAATTCATAGCCAGATCCGAAATTACATACCCATAACATCCTTACTCCGTTGCTTAACTTTAGAATGAACTGGTTTGGTATTCTCAATTGTGTTAAATAAAATTGAAACGTACTAATACTAAAACATAGTACTTTAGAACTTACTTTTTTGGATACCAAACTACATACAAATCGCATTGATTTTTCATATAAATCCTGGTATGTGATACGACCAAATATTAATTATGAAAAAATTTCGTCACCTTTCTATATTTTCCTTAAGTTGATATTTTTTATATTACATATTAATTATTATCCAATAAAAAATACAAAACAGTGGATTTCAAAATTATTATACTCTTGGTTAGAAACGTAAAAATATAAACACTGTAAGTATTGGCAAAAAATACTCGTTCTCAAGAATAAACAGTCTGTTATGTGTTGATCTGTGTATTTCTTTGTTATCTGTGCTTCGAATTTGTAGAAGTGAAGTCGATTCGATATTTGGATAGACTAAGATTTTTTATGTATGTTTATTCTAATTGAGAAAAATAAATAGTTTGTTTTCCTAATATAATAAAACAAATATCATATATTATAACTTGAACCGTGCATTACGGTAGAACAAAACAATAAATTTAGCAATTTATTTCAAAAATATAATAAAACAGCTTCAATGTTATAAATTTTATTAGCTGCGTAAATTTTCCTATTGTGTACGATACTTTAAATAAATATTGTAAAAATATATTAATGAAAAACTATAAGATGGCTTCGTGTAACACTGATATGCAAGATCGACTAAAATTATTTAAATTTACAAAAATATTAACATTGAAAGTGGCTCAGATAGTTGTCCAAAGCAGACAAGGGAAAAAAATAGCTCACGATTGCAATGTAATCAAACCCTCGGATGATGGCCCGCCACCTTCGCCCACCAGCTTGCAATGGGTATGTATGCAATGCTTAATTATAGCAGCCTGAACATTTAAATTATTAATTTTTCATCAACTAGATAATCACAAGCCACTCGTCTATAGAACTACAGCTCTTAATAAATTAAAATATTTCAAGAGTCTCTTTTAGTGCTGAGTAAATATCATGGTTAATAAATCCTCCTAAAAATATACATTTATCAAGCTGCAGCAGTATGAGTAGGATTAGTCACTCATCTGGAATGTAGACTCTATGGAAAAGAACCAGTATATTTATTGTTTGTTTATTTCTAAAATATAAGTGACACTTAGACAAATAGGAAGTCATTACAATAGCATATTCATTTTCTATAAAACAGTTTAAACATCCTTTAGTCACTGTACAACATTGTCAAATCAATCAACTTATATATTCATAGATTTTATGTAATTTTGTAATCACTTGTAAAATAAAACTGGACTAGACCTGTGTGATATCAAAGAGTTCTCTATAGCTTTGGCTAAAATTTGGCAAATACTATTAGACAATGAATGTAATTAGAACTAGCCCTGTAGAACTCGGAATCATAGATTAAGATTTGTGTCTTCTAACCACAAATAAAAAATGAAGTAATTTTGGAAGAACACAACTTTGATTTATGGTTCAATGTAATTGCATTATAGTTTAAAGACTTTTTTTATATTGTCACATATTTAATGAGAGAAAAATGATCTACTTGCATTGAAATAAAACTAGTTTTTAACGGATTTAATCGCATATATTAATTATTTCCATAACATCCCGATGTTTCGAGCACTTTGCAGTGTTCGTGGTCACGGGCAGACTAAGGTGACATTTGTCTGTTCGAATTACAAAAGAATATTATTTACAACTACCGCCAATGATTTCTTAATTGATATCTTGAGTAGCGTTCTGGTTGCACGCAGAAGGCACTAACTGTATCTTTAGGTCTTGCAGTCTGTTGGATTTGGGATTTAAAATTTTTAATAAGTGGATCCCAAGTGTTGGAAAGTCTCCAACCATCTTCTCTATTGAAGTTCGGATGTTTTTGAATTTCAATAGCCTCGCGTATCATTCTAGGAATGAATCTGTGTTGTCTAGCGAGGATCTGTGGTTTATCAAATCGAATAAAATGGTTAGGTTTATCCAGAGCATGTTCACAGACTGCAGACTTTGAAGAACGCCTATTTTTGACATCTCCTATATGTTTCTTGACCCTAGTACCGATACTTCTCTTTGTTTGACCTATGTAAAATAAACCACACTCACATTCGAGTTTATATACTCCTGCAGTTTGTCTTGCACACAGTTATTTTATGCAATTTTGCCCATACCCATGCAATTCTCTGTGCACATATTGGAAACAACTAAGCTTGATTTAATAAATATTTATATTTCACACATTAATTTTTTTTAAATAATTTCTTTATTATGAGATTTATTATTAATGAATTATGTTACCTCATCACATGCTTAAGTAGAAGACTTTGATATTATTTCAGTAGTTAATATCTAACTAAAATATATAAAATATTCTCGAAAGAGTCTCAAGCCCAGTCTCAAAGGAGAATATATTATAATATTTGCACCATTCTTCCCTATACTTGTTAAGATAAAAATGTAATCGACCCATCGAATCGAAACCCATGGATAACTTAATGTTATAATTATAGTCTATATGTTTATAGGTGACAGAAGTAATGTTAGTAATGGGCAGAAAGGATGATAATGATAATATTGACGGACATGTCACCTTTAGTGGACAGGCAGAGAAAAATTATAAGCAAATAATGTACTAATAGGGGGGCGATGTGATGCCAGGCTAAGGAACACACAAAATGACAGTATAGTTATTAAAAACCATACTCTGGTAGTCAGAAAGTGTTAGGATAGATTTTATAATACTCTACTACTACACTACTACTACTCAGAATTCATTTTGGATTGCAAAAAAATATTTGTCTTATATATTTACAACTTCTTGCAACTCTTAAAAAAAGTCTTCAGGATGTTTTTAACAAAGTTTGTTTACTGATGCATTACATTAAATGTATTTACATGGAAATTATGTTTATCACAGTAATAGTTAAAAATTACAATCATGTAACACCTAATTTCCGACTTTGCTATGTCAATACATCACAATTGTGGCACAATGAATTCAATTGTATTTTTTAAACAGATCTATGACAATTAATTTTTGGTGGAAAAGAGTAACTATTGAATTTCCTGCTCGATCTTCACAGTAGAAGCTACATTCCGGACCAGTTGTAGTTTTAAATTTTATTCAATACTGCTACTTGACGATGTAAAAACGTTCTCGGTTGTTGGTTGTGCTAATACATAAGTCTATTAAAAAGATTCAACGAGTACTTTTATCTTAAAAAATTGCTGACATTTATGAAATTATTTTTTACACATTTTCTTTGATGAAAACGGCCAAAAGGCAGTCTTATAATGAAATATTGAAGTACTCTATGCTTCTATATTAAGTTTTGAAGGAAATAAAACAACGTCTTTGTTTTTAGTTCAATTTGTCCATACCAGACATGCCCGAAGTGAACACTGATACGAAACGAGTGATAAACGGGGAAGTTATCGAAGCATTAACAAACGTGCTGTGCATTGAAATATTCCTACGGACAAATGATGGCGACGAGATGGTGTTAGAGCAGTGGACAGTGCGCATGGCACCGGGTTGCGACATCAGCATCAGCTCGGTCTCCACTATATACTACCGCATGAGTATTATGCTCAAGTCTACATTAAGTATTTCAAGGATAACACCTGCATACAAACTATCCAGATTACAAAATAAAGAGTCCTATATTATTTCTCATAAAATTTATGGTGGGAAACCAAATTTAGATCTATTAGGTAATTGTCAAACAAACGTAAACATTTTACGAGTAATACGACTATAAGTTGGTGCTTACTCTGAATATTGAAATTCACAGGAGAAAAACACAAAACAATCAAAGTGAGCGAGCTACATACTCCAATAGGAACGATTCAGATAGAGGTCGTATACAGGACGAAGATGACAATATTGCCCGAGGACAGGAAACCTGTAGAAAAAAATGTACTGATGACGAGCGATGGCATTATGATTAAAAGCGATCACTTCCCGAAGGAAAGCCCCAGGTAACGATGGTATCATCGACGTATGTACATTTGATATATTTATTTAGGTCTCGTATAATTACGATTACAAAACAACCAATTTTAGGAAAAATTATCATGAAAAGAAAGAAATAGATCTCTCCAAGCCCTTGACAGCGGGAGCATTTGTGGACACGGCTAAGATGAAGGAATTACATGAAACTTTGAGTCAGCAGCTGCCGCCGGAGCCTCCTATGATGTGGATCCTCGCCGAGAAGGACAAAATGGATAAAGTTAGTAAATACGTCACATTGAACGATTTCTTTTATTACTTCGCGTATGCGTACACGATTAGAGGCAGTACATTATTAGTGCTTTGCAGAAAATGCAGCTGCTGTCCCTAGCGGAGTGCGTGTCGGAGGCGGGGCCGGACCCGGGCTGTCCGGCGGCAACGGCCGGAGCGGGCGTGGCCGCCGTGGCGGGCTGCAGCAGCGGCCGCGCCGGCGCTAGCAAGGCCATCGATATGCCCAGGATCAGGGACAGCAACAAGTACACCAGTCTCATGGTAATAATATTTTTTATTATATCTGTTGATAGCGACGAAAGGCGATGTTTTCTTACGTCGCGATGCGATGCAGGAGTTCCCGTTCGCCGACGGCAGCCCGATGACGGAGCTGGCGAGCTTCTACCAGGAGTGCGTGGCTGCGCGCGCAGCGGCAGGCGCGTGGGAGCCGGCGCCCGAGCGCGACGTGCTGGCGCGCGACGTGCTGGCGCGACAGCTGCAGGCCTACGAGGACGCCGTGCCCGAGTTCGACAACATGCTGGCCGCCATGCTCAGCGACTCTGACCACGCCGCCGACTTGGCCGAAGGGCGGACCCGATCCATCGCCGGGAAAAAGAAGCAAATATAAATTCAGAATATTTATATAACAAGTGAGCTGATCTGCTCGTTCTATATCGGCTCTACGTGTACACTATGAGATGTTGAAAATATATAGTATTTATATATACACGTATATATTGTAGAGGTAATCGGGCGTAGTGAACGTAGTTCTATCCTCACTGATAGTTTGTTACATCGTTTGGGAGCGCAGGTTGGACTGACGTGTGACGTGTGACGTGTGACGTGTGACGTGTGACGTGTGACGTGTGACGTGGGACGTGGGACGTGGGACGTGACGTGTGGAACGTGCGACGAAGGGTTTTGTACTGGGTTGGAGTATATTATGGTTACGTTGTTTCTTTACGCCTAATGTTAAATTGACGTTTCTCACGCTGCTGTGTCGTTGAATCGATGGTGCCTTACGTTAAGGAAGAGGGATTTTAATTTGTTATTATAGTAAATATATGCCTATGTGCCAATCGGATGTTTTAGCGTATTACTTACGTACTTAGGTTTTACTTAGTGCGCGAGTGCTGGAGTTCGTTCGTCCGCTCGTCGCACTTGAGACTCGATGTTCGTAACACTGCTAGTCAAAATGTATAAACAAATTGCACCTTTTATAGTTACGTTCAATGCTGGGTGAACGTCTTGTCCAGTGTCCAACAAGTGAACTAACAAAGTCATTAAAAAAGCTACTCTGCTAAAATGATTTCTTTTTAATATATTGTTAAAATGTTTATTGTATCGAATCCATATCAAGTATGAACTGTACTCGTGAAACAAGCGACTGTTTAATTAGGCGATTAATTTATAATATTAAACATTTAATCAGTGTGTGTGTGTGTGTGTGCGCGTGTGTGCGTGCGTGGATGCGTGCGTGCTTGGGTGTGTGTCTGCAAAAGTTTACTATATTTGACAATTTTATTACTTTCCGTTTTATGTAAAATATCCGTTTTAGTAATTTATTAATGATGGTTATAATAAGTTAATCTCCGAACATATTGATGGTGTAGCGTATACGAAGTGCGTCTGCGTCTGCCGGCGCACGATAGGAGCATTCCAGTGAGCGAGTCCGAGTTGTGAGTTGCGTTGCCTTGCGTGTTGTGTCACTACTAATACTTTACGTAACGTTGTAAACGTTAATGCTGCGGAGCTCTGGAGCACCCGACAGATATTATAAATATGTTGACGTTTTATTCTCAGGGCGTGTTTAAATATATGTTGCGTTGTAGAATTTCAGCTTTTCATTTGTACCTACCTGGCCCTATCATCTAACATAAAGCAGAAACATTATTTTATTGGAAGCTGTGCTCCGTCACGGATATTATAGCGCCATGCCGTCAAATTGAGTTTTCTCGCACGCAAACTAACTGCCATTGACAGTGACGATCTCTTTAGGCAGACATCTCACGAAACTGTTCTGCACACATTGAACATTGATACCTTACAGGCAGACTGTGGTGTATGTTTTATAAAATCCCTGCATTTAAGTCCATATAGCGTAACCAGAATCTCTTGGAGCTGCCTCTTTCGAAGGTTCGATAAATACTATCAGACTTGGGCCCCCGTCGCGTTGTGTTGTGTTGTAAATAGCTGACCTAGCTAGTATTTTATTTATTACAAAAGATTACAAACTAAACGTTAACTCATCAAATAGGAATATTGCGTAAGTTTCTAATATTCAGTATCAGTGACAGTATCATTCTGTTGGCAGATGTTGCGGCAATAAAGCCATTGTTCTATACATGAATTTAACAGCAAAAGCACGAGAAGAGGCAGCAATGGTGAAATAAGATAAAGGGGTATGAAACCAAAGAAAGCTTTTTTTTAAATAATATATATATAATAATATATCTGAAACTATTTATGAGAACCCATATTTTCCTCCGGCGAGTCATTAGTCGGTGGAATGCTGTACAGCTTCATACACTGTCCGGTTACATTCTGCAATCACAACAAAATATTATTTGGGATTTATTCATATATAACATAGTTATACGTAAACACGACGCCGACTATTTACTAGTGGGCTTATCCTAACTGAGTATTATTACTTCAGTAGCCGGCGCCGCTACTGCGACGACTGCGGCGATACAAACTTCGTTGTCGTCTGCGTACTACATTCGTAATCTTGTAACCAATCAAATCAAATCAAAACACTCCTACTTTATTCCAGTAGGCTTTTACAAGCACTTTTGAATCGTCAATTAACGAACTATATTAAGTAAAGCTACCACCGGCTACATCGAGACGGCCACCGCTTAAAGTTATAATAGAAGATATAAGTATTCAATTTCACAAAGAAATAGCTTGGATACTAAAATAGCGATAGTTTCTTCCTGATTATCAGTAATTGCTGAGTGAACTCATTAATTCTATAATAACCTTTTGCAAACAAGCGTGGCTTTACATTTTGTATTTAATTTGCCAACATTGGCATTTTGAAGGCTTTCTAAGATCCTTATGTAAAACCGTATACACTACAAAACTCGACAACAAGAGTTACTGACTATTCAAACGAGTCATACGATGTAGTTCAGATAGAACTATAGTTCAGTCAGTGTATAATTATTATTTGGATAGGTTCTGGTTAGGTTAGGTATCGCTTAATGTTTCGTCACGGTAGCATGCGAAAGCGATACCGTGGCGCCCGCCGAAGAGACGGGAAGGTACCGCTGATTTTTTTTATGGGTATATCGATGGACAACGGCGATTACCACATATCTTCCCCCCAATTCCACGTGGGGGAGAAACTTTACGCGTTTTTCCAGCGAGATAAAAAAATGAGAAATAAGGTATCGCTTATTGTGGAATGCGTCATATGTGTTAGGAATATTACGTAGTAGTAAAAACTAGTATATTTTTTTATATCTAGGCCCCGTTGTCTTTGTTAGGGTAGGGTCTATGCCGGAGGACGCTGTGGGAATAATCAGTAAACAAAATCAAGAACTCAATAGTGACACACGGTAGTATCAAATCTAGTATAAGAACAAACGTCGCGACAGAACCTTCTGATGTACTCCTCGTAAAGGATAACCTTGTTGACCGAAACCTTTGAGCACTATTCGACATTAATTTATGTAAGTTAGAAAGAGAAAAAGGAAATATTCTGTGGTGCTTATAGTCATTTCAAGCATTAGAATAGAATAGTATGTCGTAACTTGATCATCGAGCGGTGGACGGTAGGTGCGGATGAGCGATGCGTCATCCTCGACCGCGGCGTCGCCTTGCGGACCGAGGTGAGGCGTGCGTGCACTTCTCGCCGCACAGCGGACTTCACGTAGAGCGTCTAATGCTACGTTAAGTCGCACTCGCTGTAGGAATACATACAAAGAGTTTTCGTCTTCCAATTCCTGAAATTATAAAAACGAGGAAAGAAAGCTTTATTGATACGCGATTCATATAAATACACTTTGAATGATGGTCTATAATGATTACTCTTTTGTGCCGGTTTTCTATTACATCTTGTTGCTGTCGTCTGATGTCCTTTGCCCAGCCACCATTTATCTCCAGAAACTCGTTCAATATCGCTTCGTCTTGCACCAAGAGTCCTGGTCGTTTAACTTTTGTTTCTGACCAAGTCTCGTTGATTTGAATCGTCAAATAGTGTGAGCACAGAACCAGGATTACCTTCAAAACATGTTTTTATAAAATAAACAAAAAGTACTACGTATTATTATAATATGATCACTGAGGAGAGTAAGGGTTGAACGGTAATCACCATTTATACTTCAAGATGTTAAGTCATTAAGAGGGTATCGAAACCTGTACAAATATATACCTACTATATGTATTACTGACATTAAAAGGTACGGCCAAGGAAAACATTTATGTTCTATTCGCGTAACGACCCGCATGTTAATAATTATAATGTTGTCCATTATAATTATTAGTACATATAATATCATACATTAATATAAACGCACATCTGAAATAAACATGTTTTAGGCATTTATTTGAGCCACAAAAACAAAATGTGCGAAAGATAGAAGACTTACACAATAACAGCTGAGGTACGTCCTTTTGTCGTTGGTTAATAGCGCCGTGTACCACTATGACTACTGGAGAGAGTTAGAACTAAATTGAAAACACGTTATCATAAACTGTCTGCAGGTAAGTATTTGGTTTTGAACTCTTTGAAACTTGTATATTTGGACTACAGACTACTTAGACTTTTAAGTTGAAGAAGACCAGTTGGACGTAGATAGCTGCATTCGAAACTATGAGGATTGCCAAAATCGCTGGATTTTATAAACAATAGTAAAAAATGAGATTTTTACAGAATCGGAAGAAATCGAAACCTTTGAAACACATTTAAATAATTGGAATTAATTTCTAAGTGAATCGGAGCCAATATGTAATTCTCATTTAAGACCTATTTCTTCAAATATTTCATTTAATTATGTTCCAGAGCCATGATAGTGAAGCACACTGAAGCTTAGGGTCAAGTAATACCTAGAGACCCTTTGTTACACATACTTCTATGTAATTAAACTGGTTATCTTTGCGTATCTAAACGATAAACTTCTAAATGATGTTTATTATAATCGTTTGTGATATTTATTTATTTTTCATTTTTCCAACAAAAATAAATACATTCATACGTATGTAGAAATGTTTGTATCTTAGTTTTTAAGTCTACATCGAATGGGACAGCAATACAAATTATTAATATGATGATATTATTTTGCTAATTAGTCTCGTAGTTCTGTTACACGAAATATACAAATTTTCGCATTAATAGCTAGAACCCTTACCTCGTCTTCTGCTTCAAGTCGTACGTTTTTGTACAAGTTGTAAGCCTCGTCCGCCAGCGCAACTTTGTTCTTTAAATCTTCAGACAATAATTGCAAAAGCGCAAACACCTAAAATATTTACTTGTGTTACTTTATTTTCCTTGTCACGTCTTTCTCATAATAATACATAATATTTTAAAATGTCTAAGGAAAAGTCGCTTTTCATGCTAAGTACTCGTTTAATAACTTCTCTGGGGCATTTTATAGTTATATACAAATAAATATATATTATATACAAATAAAGAGATTATAAGGTCAAATCAATTGCAGTACACGAAACAATGGTCAGACTTGATCTTTGTACTGAACAACATTGTGAGGAAATTTGTCGTTGTGTTTGCGTCGAATGCAATTCTGTCCAAATGGAATACACAAACGCCTACTACTCGAGACATTTACTGCGGTGCTTCATTTACTCTAACATAATAAGCAGGACTATCACAACGAAATTGAGAGTGAGATCTCTTGCATCCATCCTGATTATGTCGTAATAAAACTGTTATTTAAAACCTTAATTTGTGTAAAGAAGGGGCGGGTAGCTAGTATAACATCCTCGTCAAACCTTGGACGCCCGCGATCCCGCAGCTATCGCCGCGGGCACGCACTCGGGCCTTCGTCGACTTTTCAGTTCAGGGTACTCTTGAGTATGAATTTCTCTTTGTGATTCTGACGACTGAAGAGGACTATCCAAATCTAATGAAATAAACAAGTTCCATCTTCTGATAAACAAAAAGGAATCTATTTACATATATCAGCCAATAACGTACTTCACAATAAATATCCATAAATAATATGTTTGCCGATGCATAATATTAATTCTAAAGTACTACTGTACTTTACTGAATGTATGTTGCATACATACATTCATTAAAGTATGTAGTATGTATACAAAAAATGCGATGATATAAAATAAAAAAACCGGCCAAGTGCGAATAACACTCGCGCACGAAGGGTTCACTACAATTTTATCTATAAAAACAGCAAAAAAAAAACAAGTCTGTTGTATGGGAGTCCCTACAACAGACAGTCCGTATTACGCTTTGGGTTCGGAACCCTAAAAAGAGAAGTGAAAGAAGAGGTTACTTTTAGGCACTAGTAGTTAGAGTCAAGAGTCGATAGGTGAAGCATCAGTTATAGAGTGCTCATGTATGTACTCTCTCAAGAAACTCTAGCTGCTTAACTAGGTACTAATGAGATTTTCTAGACAAAAAATATAAATGTTGACCCTCATTGACAAATCAGACCGACATATTATGAATTTCCTCATGAAAAAGTGACTTATCAGTCAAAAGAAAAAGATGATAATTTATTTAGTAATACCAAAGACTCTTTTTTAATAAATTAGCTAATTTATTTGGTTATACCAATTATGTGTTAATAATTTATTAAACGTATCTTTGATCACGACCACTTGTCTTTTTGATAATTACTTAAATAATAAAACAGAAGGTATAACATCATGTCAAAGATTAGGAGTACGAGTGGGTAACACCAAACGAAACTGTTGTGGAATTTTAACATTGTATAAATCAAACAGATTTTATTCGCACAATAACAAGAACAGTTGTTTTCTAAGAAGGAGGATTATTTTAAGAATAAAATAAGCTAAAGCGATTAGAGAAAGGTGTAAAAATCGGAATTAGGTAGTTAGGCATCTTAAGTCGGCAACATTATCAAAGTTAAATTGATGGTTTATTCGTTAAAATTAAGACTGTCATCTTCGATCGTTCGTCGGATAATATAAAAACGATAAATAAACGACACAATTAACATTTGATTTTACAATTTCTATGGAGTTTATTAATATAGTTAATATTATGTCGAAGTTTAGTTTTTTAGATTACTTTGTATGACGCCATTTTCATCAAGTGGTACTCCATTGGACCGGCACTCATCCCTGAAGACGGCCGCCAACAGAGCCGCTATTGAAGATCCTCGCTTCACCATACACGGATACTAAATCAATATATTAATCATTAATGCAAATTATGCATTTTTTACATTAAAAGCTCTGTAAGTTAGAATTTGTCATTCATTTGTCACCAAACTAGGCCGCCAGGTCACCAGCTGCGCGACGGCGACTCCGCTGCGTACAACGTCGCACAGCACCGCCAGGGCGAGGCATTGGACGGGAGCTTTGCTAACCTGTATCAGGATTCTTATTTACAAAAATAATAATTAATACGTGGGACTTAACATATAGTATATAGAAACATACTTAAATATTCGGAATTTGCATCTTAAAAGCACATTATTGTTTTATTATATTAAGATTAAAAGTCGTAATTTTTTATCTGTATATCACGTGACCTAAAACAAGAGCCGCCATGGTGTTACGTATGTAGGCAAAAACTGTCAGTTCAGTGTAAACAGCTATGTACATATCTATCAACTTTCATATTCACAAAGTATTATTAAATTTTAATAAGGTGGTTTTATTGAAATGAACCTCACATAAATAAAATCGACTCGTAGTTGATAAGGATCTCGTTTTGCGTGTTCCAACCAAACATTCCTCATTCCTATCTTCATTCTTCATCATCAACAAGTTTTCTGGAGTTTTAATGCTAGTATTTGTACAACTAGACACTACAAACCAACGAAAGCGATTGTAATTCAATATTTTCCCAAAAAAGACCAAAAATGTATAACTGTTAAGGTTAAATAAGTGCCGGTCGTATGACACGACTGTTCTTTTTACCAATATGATGTCACCAAAAAGAATGACAGCGATTTTTTGGAAGAATAAAAAAACATTCAATTGAATTTTATGGCAAGAAAGCGTGTTTAGATATTTTTTGTGGCTTTTTATTAGGAAAAGCAACATTTTCCAATTTTTGGGACGTTATCAAATTAATTGTTATAATACACATTACTTATTAGAGTAGGTACAGTGTTAAGTGTCCTACTTCAAGTAGCAAGTGGGAATTAATTCATATTGCGGGAAATCTAAAAGGACTAGAACTATTACTAATACTCTTTTGGACTGCAAACGTATTAAACGATTCACGTGACTTAAAGGATTCACAGTTTTATTTCCACCAATGTAACGTTTTATATAATACCTACTTTAGTACGTTTTGTTTAAGCCTGTTATTTATTTAACGAAATAAGAGGCAAATTTACAAACTCCACGAACACAAGTACTTATTGCTTAACATAATATCATTAGATAGAATGTCTCATTATTTCGTGTTTCGTATTAATATAGTAAGAAATAAACAGAACAGATCGAATTACTCGAT
The DNA here is from genome assembly GCF_905147765.1 of Vanessa atalanta. Classification (NCBI taxonomy): domain Eukaryota; kingdom Metazoa; phylum Arthropoda; class Insecta; order Lepidoptera; family Nymphalidae; genus Vanessa; species Vanessa atalanta. Next base: position 16,382,373 of record NC_061902.1, on the reverse strand, counting down.
GTAGGTAAGCATTACATGTTAGTCGTGTTGGATCAAATAAATCAAGAAGTAAGTCACTGTTACCGGTTGGGAATCATTCATGTTGTGTTTTATTTTTCGCTATTAGCTTATTACTGCTAAAGACGACCCTTAAACCCTCGAAATAATGTTTGTATTCCGACAGAAGCCTCAGAGCGACAGGAGGTCTACATCTTATGGAGACGTTTACACGAAGGTCCGCTTTCCTAAAGACTTATAATAATGTGATCGAACAGTTACCTACCGTTATGATATCCAGCAGATTATAAACACCGCTATTCACGATGAAACGTTCTCTGTGCTCGTTTTGCCAAACTATTGCCTCCCAGACAAAGTTTAACAACGATATAAGCCACCTGAACAGATATATTTAACGGAATTTATAAGTATTCTTCTAGGGTCACCTTAATAATGTATTCGACAGAGAATATACACACAGTAAGACAGTGTAGTGTCGTACGAGCTCGACGACTTAGAGTGTCGAGTCTAAACAAACCTATCGGCAACAATGAGATGCTTGTTGAGCGAGAAAAGAACGACGCTCAGCATCCTGCTGGCGAGCGCACAGACGGAGTCGGGCCAGCTGAGCCGCGGGTACACGCAACAGACGACTCGCGTTTCCGCTTCCACCGCGCTCGTGAGGACGCGGAGACAGAGCGCGATGATGACTTGGCTCTTTTCCATCGGCGGGCACTTGTGCTTCAGCAGCGTGTAGCAGAGGTCTAAAGTAGATACTAGTGCGTTTGTTTTGTTTGTTAGTTATTCTTTGTATGGCGATACAGATAGTATTTGACTTGAATAATAAACTTGGAAATTATATTTATGTGCGTTATACATTTTTTCTCGGTGGATAAACAAGTTACGCGTTTCACATGCTCTCTCATGAATTGGACGGGTATGCGGGGCTCGTCGGTGCCCAGGACGCCTAGTGCGCCCTAGTATACTGAAAAACGGCGGGCGTCCGGGATCGCTTTCACATGCTACCGCCACTATGTACCTAATACTTACATTGTTTGTTGTTAATGTATTTTGTGTTTTGAGGCGCTACAGTAATAAAACGAGTTAATAATTTTGATTCGGTAGTTTGATAAATCGTGCTATATTGGTTAAAAATCTTCTTACGCGTCAGTATTATAATTCCGTGAGTGTTAAACAGGTCTTTCACGGAGTTTTGTCTAGAAGCGATTTGACGATCATGGGTCGCCACCTGCAGCAGTCGCAGGCTCCAGTATAATGTCGGGAGCTCGTAAGGACTCTCCGAATACCATTCTATATACCACAGTATCCTAGAATATCAGAGTATAAAACGAATTTCTAATGATGTGTACTTTTGTAATAGTTTTTTTAACATATAACAACATTAAGGACAGGATAAACGTAACTAACTGACATGGAATAACTACTTTAATTGTACCTTCTTATTATCGCATACTCTTGTACTAATCTCGGTGGCATGACGGGTAGTGTGCTGACCAAAGCCTGTAACGCCGTCTTTCGGAGATCGGAAAAAAGAGCGGGTGACCAGTGGGCTCTGAGAGGACTTAGACCAGGGTCTAGCAAAAACATCAGACCCAATAGCCAATTCTGTGACTCCACCATCTACAATACCAATGAATTGTATTCTAGCTCTAAATAATAATGGTCAATAAAGTAAAATGTTGAAAGAAATAAGGACTCACAAAGTTATTAACTGGTATAGTTTTAAGGAATGCCACAGATAAGTAAATCAAAACTTTTTTGAAAAGTAGGTCTGCTTGGGCTGTGTTGAAGTTGACGATCCGAGTCCAATCATGTCTGCGAGGAACCTCAGTGAGCACAGACAAAGACATTATATCTAAAAAATATTCCTTAATAATTCAGATTTAAGCATAAAAATTTGTATGATAGCATTCTATTGCGTAGGTATAGTAACGTTTTGTGTTGCGGTATTGACCGGTGATGTCAACAACACGCTTATACAACTTTATCGTAACAACTAAGTTTCGAATAATTACTTAAAGAGTTCGCAAGACTTTTATAAAATTTGTAAAAAAAATTGTAGGGGATTAAAAAAAATGCTTTTAGAAAGATGTCTCTGTGCGCTGTGTCCTATTAATGGAATATATTTTTTTTATTATCATTAGTACCATAACAGCAAAAATAGTATGACATAAACAAAATTTTCACGGTCACCGGGCATCATTAGAGAAGAGAAGGCCATCAGGCGTTCACCAAAGCAATGCACGAGCGCATGCGTGATCACCGTTAGCGTGCTCCTCTCGTGGTGGTGTTCGCGAGCGCGACATTCAAAACGATACGCCCAAATAAAGCACCTGTTACAAACAGAAAAGTTTAATCCATATTTTAGACTATAATGGAACGAAATTGGCACGTGTAGTTAATAGTTACCGCTGAGAGTAGTAATCCGGACACGGAAATAGAGACCGAGAGGTAGCGTTGGCAACTAAATAGTTCTTTAGAGCCTGTACAAGTACGAGGAGCAAAGTCAGTGTCGTCGACATGTTGATGCTACTGTCTCCTGTTAAAAGCGTATTTGAATTTATAAAAGTTATCTTTTAATTAAAGTAATGTCATGAAAACAACTAAAATGTTTCGTTTTCTTTACTAGAGAGTCCTCCGGCATAGACCCTACTCATACGTAGCCTTCTAGCGTTCTGTCAAATATTGTAGATTATAACTAATCAAAGACTGTGATTTAGACAGGCAATCTAATTTGTTAACTATGTAACAAATTCCAAATAAAAATACCTACTTGAGCTGTAATTTAAAACTACCTTACTACGGGTCTCATTGTCAGTACCTAGTTTGATGGCGTGGTCCTGAGGGTCGACGGGGTTGTTTTCATACGCAGGCAACTTATCACCGGGGAAGTAAGGATTAAACCGGTAAAATATATTCTCAATTACGTTTTCTTCGAGCATTTCAATACCTATAAGTATTATAAATATAATTCCATTTCACAAATATAAATTATATACTTAAATCAAAATATAAATTACTTTTTAAATTAATTACGATAACCGATAATCCGAAACAGTACAGAGTATTTTCCAGCCAACCGTTGTAAGTGTAGTTGTTGTAGTAGTTATTTATTGCGAATGATCTTGATACTTTGCCTATTTCATTGATTTAGTTACTTTTATACGTACAAGAACTTTGATATATTTACAGTATTCAGCAGAGTCGCAGGCCATTAATAAAGCAATTTCCAGGAAGGCGGGGAATCGATGGGACGAAGACAGCGCCAGCATGCGCACCACGGTGTGCAGTGCCGGGCCCGCGGCGCGGAGCAGCACGTGAAGCGGCGCCGCACCCGCGTCGCGGTCCGCGTCTCCGGCTGACAGTTGCCATATCAAACCGCGCGCTACGTAGTCAAACAGCTCGTCTTCCTCCAATCGTATGAGAAGGTAACCTAGGGATGTTTTACGATAAATTCTCATTTGTAAAAATACAAAAATACATTGGTAAAGAAGGCGAAATATTATTCGATACAAGATTATATAGATGATAAAAAAGCGTGGAGTTAATGCTTGTTGACTTCCAGGCAGAATATATTACATACATATATAATTGTATTTAACTAACATGACTGTATTTCTAGATTTTGAAAAAAGAGTAACTACTGAGTTTCATGCCGGTTCTTCTCGGTGGAATCTACATTCCGAACTGGCGCGGCTGTAGCTTCACTTAATATAGTTTCATAAATGAAGATTCAAAAGTGCTTGTAAAAGCCTACTTGAATAAATTATATTTCGAATTTATTATATATTATTATGATAAGCTAGTAGCCATAATTAGCGTCCCCTGGCCAAACTTCCAAAACAAGTATAACAGATTTTATTTGTACAACTTCGTATTTATGACTTGCACCGTACAAGCTTAGGTTTGTACAAGCAATAGATATAACGGAGGTTTAAGATCACAAAAAGGCTAGGGATAGCCTGTGCAGCATTGTCATAATATCACCTCAGGTCGAATAGGTTGAATAATTCAAGCAATACGTGATGCTCTATGTATTGTGTATCGGTAAAGCTGCTGATAGCCTGAAACAGAACTGTGCTAGCGTGCAGCGCGACGGCAGCAAAACGGTTGGGTTTGTTTACATTCATTATTATATACTTCCCCTAAATTATGATGTCTCTCTTATCATCTATCTTTTAAAATAAATTTTAATTTATCGATGCATAATAAACAAGTTTTTGATACTAATATTAGTTACGAATTATGAATAAAATACATTTACAAATCCCCGTTATTGTTATTCATCTTGTTAGCGCATTTTGTTAGCGTTCGCCTGAATAACGCCCGAGTGACCTTTTAAATGTAACCATTCTAAATAATTCAATAAATAATTATAAATTTGTGATACCGATTACTATAAAAGTATAATGTCAAATGGAACGTACTCAGAAATCCGACATATCTTGTAAGTTCGTCGAATTGTGAGACAATGTTAGATGCAGCTGCTAACAAAATAGGTTTATCCAAATTCTTCAATAGAAGGACAGTTCCCTCTCGTAAATTAGGCTTATTGCCTAAATTCTCCACGAGGTATTCCAAGACAACACACAAACTTTTTAAAACTTCTATTTTCTGACACATTTATAGGTTTTTACGATTTAGCTATATTAGTCACGAACGGCAAACATGCCGTTCAAATGAGCCACCATGTTATATATTCCGAGGAACACTCAACACAAACATAGGCTCACTCACGCTTTCAGCCAGAACACATCAATATAAAATATTGATGTATTCGCTGCTCTTTGGTTGTACGAAATGAAATAAAACTATTTATGACGATGGACAAGCGCCCTCATTCGCTTCTCGTCGACGTTGCATGAATTGTTAATCGTAATTAAAGGATACATATCCGTGACGAGATGTTTTGGAAAAATCGCGGAGGTAGGCTTCTATTCTGTCCGTTTGCTGAGCCATTGGTTCTGTAGTCAGGAACTCCAGGGTCGCCGCCACCTCCCATCCGCTGGTGGGCCGACATTTTTCACTCCATTTGCTAGCTGAAACCATTACAGCAATTTATGTTTATGTATCATAACTCCGTATATATTCCATAATTACGGAGGTTTTTTGGATGATTTCGAGTGAAGAATTACACAAATAGTAAACTATGTCAGCTGATAAGCTCCTCGTGTGGCTGCAGTGAAGTCAGAATATAATGTGAACAGGGGTTTTTAGATAATTATATATATATGAGTATGAGGCAAATAGGAAATAAATATAGTACATAGAAGTTTAAAAATCGAACATATAAAACTTTTAAAAATCGGTGTCGTCGTGGGACTCCCGGCATAACTTCGAATATGAGAACCATTGAAACAGCTTATAATTAAAGACAACCAAAACGGTCAATATCTTACTCCGCAACTGAACGTCATCTTCGACCACTGCTTGTCTCTACCTGGAGAACTCTAGGCCCAGCTGAGTCAGAGGATTTTTTCATCAATAGTATAGATTTGATCGACTAAGTATTAATGCCATCGACGCCTTGTAGAGGTACCGTTATAGTCTGTGTCATTTAGTATGTTCGTTATTAGTTGCAGTTCTATGTATTTTATTTTATAGTACGTAATATATACATATCGTACATATCATTCGCGACTGTCGAGCCAACTATACAGGAAAATCATTAAAATACACAGGTTTATTTTCCATCTCGCAATGCAATATCTGCTCTCGGCTGGAATCGAAGTTCCTATATTTTATTATTGATCAAATCTTCTTTACTGTGCTCCATGTTATCCTTGGTACCTACATTTAAATGAATCTTCTGATTACTGTTTACTGTTTGTTGAACAATATCCCAAAATTTAAAAAAGTGTTAATGTGAATATTATATAACTACGAGATCCAATGAGTGACTGTAAATACTTAATGACTTATTGATAGATATTTCTGAATGTTATTTTAATTTGGTAGTTGTATTGTTTTAATTTTATTTATTTTCTTCGTTAGATAATTTAAATTGATGAATGGATTATCTGTTTTATAGTGTTTTAAATATTCAATGATATTTAGATAATTTAATTTTTGATTATTGTATAAATAATACCTAAGTACCTGTATTAATATTATTTTTATGAACAAGCCGTGTACACATGCCAAGGAATGTAATCTAGCCCGCAATAGTGCAAGTCCGTAATTTTGATGTATGTTCTGATTGGATTCTGTTTGTGCACCTTGGAATAAATAAATAGATAGCACATGAAACGGATCCAATCGTGTTTAGGTGTATTTTTATATTTATAATATATAATTATGAAATGATGTACCAATGATGAAAAATACTAACTATTGATTTTCTCACCGGTTGTTCTAGTTCCGTGGCAGTCGCGGTTTAATAATTTAATTAACATTTAATATTATAAAAATAGTTTGAAAGCGCTAAGGTATCGCCTTACTTGAAAAAAAGTATGTTTTATATAATTAATTTGTTGTATTACTTATTATATACAAAATTAAAGTATTAATGAAACTCAACACAATATATTTAGAACCCTGTTGGGCGAATTAAATAGCGCACCTCGTACAGGTAACAGTAAAGTTTCAAAGGTTTGGAACAGAAAATGAAGTGGTACTTAAGTGTTATGTGTACACGGGCGTCAGGTGACGATCGTAGCTAACACATCTAACAATAGAAAGGTTTGCGGGTCAAGATAGTAGCACGCGAGAAATCTAATAAAAATATGGCACTCATACTATGGCAATGTAGGTTAAGAAAGCGTATTTTCCATTCCAATAAAAGGATCCAATGATTTGCTTTTAAGTATTGCACGTCTACCACGCGGCACACTTACTCTATCCTTGCTCACGACTACTTTCGTGTGTCTGAGGAAGCTATAGATGGTAGCAGAAAGTTAAGTTCCTTTAATATTTTACTAAATAAAATACTAAAATAATGTCTTACGAAACGTTTTGATTTTCGATAGCCAAGTCCAAGAGCACCTTCGTGTTGTGACATGACTGGATATACATTGTAGATATTTAATGATAGCATTACATAGTATGTATAAAACAAAGTCGCTTACCGCTGTCTGTCCCTGTGGATGCTTTGATCTTTAAAGTTACACAACGGATTTTGATGCGGTTTTTTTAAATAGATAGATTGATTCAAGATGAAGGGATATATATACAATACATGCATAATATAGTAGAGACACTCATTATTTAAGAGGTTTCTAAAGTCGTAAATAAACACATTTTATTTTATCAAAATCTGCGATGGTATATGTCTATATCTTAAGGATAACCCACAATAACAAATTTTATTTTCTTTACTTTTTATTATAAATAATGGCTTATTTTGGAAGCGATTTTAGGCAATACAGTATTAATCCTTATCTTATTAACATCCTTAAATACAGTCATGACAAAAAAGTCGTGAACGTTGCAAGACATTCTGTAGTATATTTAGTATCAGTATCGCCAGTCTTTCTATAAACTAAAACGATTTTAATGAAGTAAAGACTAAGCGGTATTAAGTAAATTATAACAACCCGATTAATTAATTTTTTACCCGTTTTTTAATATTCCAGACAAACACACATAAACAAAACTAATAGTTGCATAGGTAACATGCAAATAAAATTCAAATTCAATATTTAAAAATCAAACTCATGCAGTTAATGGAATAGAGTAATTTTAACAACTTTACGACTCACGAATTTGAATAGGATCCAATTCCTTTATCAAGTTTCGTTTAAGACGACCCTCCTTCGTGTAAAGCTTCCCCTGCGACCCGTGAAAGCAGTGAAATGTATCAGATGATCCCGAAATTGATTCCGATTTACCGAAGTACTCATCACGGGTAATTTGTTTGTATCCAACTTTATATTTGTCTCGTTTGAAAATGTGAGGCCGCGATGAGCCGACGGAATCATCATCGTATCCTTTGCCAGTTGCCAAAGGTTCCTTTGTTGCAGGGTTTTCTCCTGGAAGCTTTCCTCTAGAAGAGGTATGTATTGATATTTTTTTATCCATTAACAAATATTTTGCTTATTTTGTTTATTTTATGGGCACTTGGATTTCTCATTCGATTAATCAAGATTTGAGTCTCAAGTTTGACAGTTTATAAAAGTGTAAACACTAGTGTTCTTTTTATGTCCGTTGACTTTAAATTAACGAAATTTTTGTCGTGGGTTACACAGAGTACTAATATTTATTTAAAATCAATCATCGACAAAACATATGGTTTTGTCAAATATCATATACACGATTTAATAACGACTTTTGAATGTCAGACGTCAAGTTTGTCGGTGAAGTGTTTCTTTTAAATTTGTATCAGCAACATTTATTTGTGCCAATGATTTATAATAAAAACTAAAAGAACGATATTTCATAATTTTATGTAGGTTAATATTGTGATGTAAGTATATTGTTTTAATGAGAAACCGAGGAGAATCGGTCAGACCCCTGCGCTAGCGCAGTTCGCCACACAACTGTCCGGTAACGAGGGACCAACGCGGAGACGCTCACTCGCCGCAGTCAGTCGCACCTCGGCCCCGTTCTGTACTAGACGCATGTTGCAGTGATAAGCATTGAATTGACTATTACGTCTCGCAGTTAAATTCATTAGTTTTCCTTCTGAGAAAACCAAGTGATAATAACCGCGCCTCGAGGCTTGTGAGTGGATTTGTCATATGTGCTAATACTCGTATCGGAGCATTGCTACACCACGAAAGTTTTCGGTAAGTGAAGCTATTTTACTTATTTATAAAGTCAACAGCTTGCCAGTTAACAGTTTGTTAATATTACACTAGTAGGTTGACATAGTTAGCTGATTCAAGTCAATAGTATTAAAACAATATAAGGCCATTATATTAACGTTAGCTATACGTAATCTATGAGAAATGTTTTATGAGATAGATATAGTGTTATTTATTTTTATAGTCGACGAATGAATTAGGAAAAAACTAAAAAAGGACTGAAACAGTCGTCGACAGATGTTTGGTTCTCATATGAGCGAGTGAGCTCGGAGCTGACACAGTCTAGATTAAGTACTAATTCAGTCTCTTTTTAATAAACGAGTAACCTAGTATGATGTATGCTTTTATTGCCATCGCGTCTTGATGTTGTAGTATGCGAGTCTACGCTCGTCTTATGTTATTTTAATAGGTAATCGATTTCGAAGCTTAAATGAGTTGATTTTAATGCCGAAAGACCTAATAGAAGGTGCGACTGCGACGTACATATGTTTGTAAATAAGCAGGGACAGCTCTTCCCGCAGCCGTGACGGCGCGCAAACGTCAGCCGACTCGTTGCCAATAATAATTGCTAAAAAAGGGTAGCTATATGGTCATACCAAGACTCCGGCGAATACTTCCAGCGCAGTTTTCTTCTTTATTTTACTATTGCCTATATTTTTAATAGCCGTTATTTACATAACTCTGGTTGTGACCTTACGTGAGCGTATTCAGCGTTTACATAACATTATCACGTTTTATTGAAAGGCATTTTCTTAAAGATTTTAAAACAAAAGATCTTAAAGAAATAATCTTGTATAAAAATGTTAAATGCTTATTAACAATTTTAATGGACATTATAAGTAATTACACCTTTCGTGGTCACCTATTGGTCAAAATTCGACCATAATTCATTGCTAATAAATTATTAGATGCGTTAATTCGAAAGATACGTAGGAAAATTGAGACTCAAATGGACGTTACCTTGTGACTACTACAATAAAAACAATACCTAAAAAAAAGCCATTGATTTTCATCTTGGACATGACACGCGTTGTCATTGGCAGTATATACCTACGTACACTATGAATGTTTCATATTAAATACGATGTAGATAAACGTGTATGTGTTAAACGTATCGTAGTGTGTATGTATCGACTTTTTGGTAAAAAAGAGGTACAAAGTTATTGTTTTAGTTCGATTCCGTTTCTGATGTCGATAATACCTACATTTGTTGTTAAACGACCTTGTCGTCGAGGTAGTTACATTTATACAGAATGTATTATTTTACCTTTAATAAGAAGGCTGACTGATAAATAAGTCACCTACTGCATCGTGGTCACTAAAGCTAATGTACGATTATATCGGCAACATGAGAATTCCTTGCAGTATCCATCAGTCACCAGCTAACCACTTCGCTCACCCTCGGACCGCGACGCAGCGAGCTTAGGACATATACTAATTCTCTCGCGTAATACGAGTCTTCCTTACTAGTCTCTATGTTAAAAGATAATAGTGGTCGTTATACTGATACAATTGCTGCACACTTACATCAGAAGGGATCTATTCGGAGTTACCAGTCCTGGAATAATAAATAATTATACTTCAAAGCCTCTAATTATTACTCTTCATAAAAAATTAAATAAATTATGTAAGTATAAAGTTCTCTAATTCAATAGAAAGTCACACGAAGCCTTACATAAGCTAACAATTAATTTTAAATATTTAGTTAAATTAAATTATAAGAGTTATTTACAAAGTAAAGCTTTTTTTACCATCCCCGTGCTTCTCTTGGGTTTAGAGGAGGTGGTCACGTTAAATTATTTGTTGTTGCGTAGAACCAGATAACAGCGACAGATTTGGTAACTACCATCTGCCATGTACACCGGTGCCAGCTCACTCCGCCTCGCACAGCCTCGCACCACCTCGCACCACCTCGAACTGGGTCTCTCCAGAACCTTAATTGCCCTAGACACAGAATTATAAGAAGATAATCATTAGAAAGATAATATATCGTAAGATTAATAAACGACTAAAGTTGGCTAATCATTTTTTATTTTATACGTCAAATGTATGTCTAAAGTATGATTTGAAGGATGAATTAAATAAAACAGTATCATATTACACTATCGTAGAGAGCTGTACTTTAGTGTTATCAAAAAATGTTTTTAACGAATTGCCAAAAATGAACGCAGTGATGTAATTAATAGTTCGCTCCTCCCACAAGTCCACGTGATGCTGCAATGAGAACTGTTATCGGCGGTATCTCCTCGTCTGCATGATTGACGCGGTGTCCTCAGGCGGCCGATAAGAGATAGAACTCGATCTGTCACTGATAATCACGCGAGATAATTCAAGAGCTCAGATCGCTTAGTTTAGAACAATATGTGTGCAAAAGTGGTGTTTCAGTGTCATCAGTTCTAAGTCAATATGGCGAATATATTAAAAAGGTATCGACTCCTATATTTTGTAATTTATTATATTAACTGATTCAGTGTAATGTTAAAAAATCTATTTTTAAATTTGCTATTTGAATTCCTTAGTTGTTCGCTCCGGTTGAAATAGAAAGTGAAATTACTTCGCCTCATACTAAAACTTTGTTTTGCGAGTTGAATGAAATTACATATGAACGAGCGTCGTAATTATTGTCCCGTTTACTCACCGTAAGAATACTTAGGTATTTAATCGTACTTTGAGTTATTTTTGCTCCAAAACACTCTCCCAAGCCCAAACCTCGCGTTGGCAAAATGATTACTTTTGGATGGTTGTATCGATAAACGAACGAAAACGAGGCATGTGCAGTACTCTTGAGCGTAACAGTATAATTCAGTTTTACTAAAGCTTTAAAAACGAGCACCACTGACAGTTTTACAGTTAATTTTTTTTTAAAAGCTAAATATGTGAAATCTTGCTTAATATTGCTTAATATTGTACAAAACGCGCACCGCATTACGTAATGTATTTATGATATAGATAATATTTTGTGGCAATAAATATAAATTACACTATTTTTATATTACTTTAATGACGTCACGAAATATTCGAGAGTCAAAATTAGAGTAGGTACTTATCAGAAAGAAACACTTCATACCGCGCGCCGTGCACTTCAACATTGAAATCAGAATGAAGTCGACTCAGGCGAACCGAAGTGAACACTGTCCTGGTTATATTATAAAGCTTCAGCAAATAGTGGCGCAGCGGCGGCGTGTAATTAGAACACATTTAGGTCGAAAACAACATATTTTTTCTGACGTCCGTTCTATATTTTGGCCGCAAATGAGTTTACGATAACCCTGAAACTCATTTGTAGCTTCTACCAACATTGCAGGCCGTCAAGGCAGTTGAGTGATATTACGAAGGAATTACTTAAAGGCTAGCGTACTCCCTTGTGCATTTATAAATATTTGGCGATAACTTTTTTCCTCCCAATGTCAGCGGGACGACGAGGCCGTCGCAGGTCTTAAATGAGTTAAGCTATCATTGTTGTTCATTAACTACAGTTGTACTGTAACATAGGATTTTGAATTATTTTCCAAAGGACAGGTATAATCATCAACAGTTTGAACAGAAATATAACTCAGTAGAATTTAATATCTCAACATTTATCAGTAAGCCTTCCGAGATGATAAGAAATCATTTCGACGCGGTCATGTTATTTTCCTTCGCTTTATTTGTTGTGTAGTAGGGCATAGTGCAGGCTCGTCTGAGCTGGTACGACAAACAAAGAGCAACGGATTTTTGTGATTGATTAGTAATCTATATAATTTATAGTTCCAACACGGACAAGCCCTATATGAAGTGCTATGTTGCTATTTAACATATCTTTAGTATATTGTTTACTATGTCAATGTTGTCGAACGATAACTCGTCGGTCTGCTAGATTGCCAAAATGTGACGACGCTTGCACCGTCATTTGGCCTTGAGAACCAAAAGGCTGTCATATTTCCGATACATTATACGTATAATATGTATTGGGAAAAAGCTCCTTTAATTTTTTCTACTCTCTCTTATCTATGTTAAAAAAATCCACAGAGTATAGGAGGCGAAGAGGTTTCTAGATTCACTCGCCATGTCACTGATGTAGTATACATTCACGTTTATCTGATTATTTAAAATAAATATGATGAAAACTAATGTAGTGTCAACCGCGCTTAACCCGTCGGGGCCGATATCGGGTCGATTATGAATTGGTCTCAGGAGACGGTTTGTGTTTCTGAGCAGTTTCGTTTCCATCGGTGTGAAGTGCATCGACGTGCGCCACACTACCATTACTTGCCAGTGATACATCAAATAGCTTACTTGTAAACGGCTTTAGATTGTCGGTGTTTTCCTTCACTTTCTATTTAATTACTGTACCGGCTGTTGCGCGAAAGTATCTAAAATACTTAAATGTTTAATATTATTACAATACCGTACTAATAATACGCCTGTATCTCTGCGGGCAGCCGTTCAGGTGTTCGTTTGCAACGGCGAAATAGATAAATAGAATATTCGTCCACACCTTCTAGGAGCTTATATTATAATATATTATATCATATAGGTATCAAATGTAGTATCAATTCGCGCCATCAATTTACATCATTATCCAAATGTTTAAATTATAAATAACAGTTTTATTTATGGAAATTATAGTATTCAATGGAATGATATTGAGGTAGTGGAGTAGGTAGGAGTAGCAAGGCATTCACGGCCGAGTATACAATAACAATGGTGATGCTATGACGATCAGCAGCGAGGTTGGACCGGCGCAGGCGCATCTGATAGACACGACCACCGCCCGCGCCAACCGCACCGCCCGCGCCGCCCGCACCGCCCGCGCTCTTTCCGTGCTGCGCGCCATTGTCTAGCATTCGCGTTATTGTTGCCACTCCGGGTAGCCAGGAAGCGGCTGTCGTTTGGATTAGCAGGTTTCACGCTCTTATATACGCCTCTCAGTTATATCACATTGACTCCTAACGCAGTCGATATTAAAATTTGTAGAAATGTCTCAAGTGATTATCATGTATTATATAACATAGCATATATGCTACGTTATGATATTCGCTGCAGTATACTGCAGCTGTGTAAACTAACATGTGGCCGCTTGCGTAAAGCGAGTGTTCTTTCTTAAGATTTGTCTCAAACTTTATCTAATATAAAGTTTGTTTAAACAGCTTTCTACTAGATTTTAAAAATGTTACATATATTAGTTGTATTTCAAGAACGTAGATGTCTCGTCAGTGAGTTCGCAGTAATGGTCGCAGGTTCCGCTGACCTCCTTCGGAGCATTAGTGCTCTGCGACCGTCGGTCCGCTGGCTGGTACAGTTATATCGTGACCGCTCATGGATCTGAAACAAGAGTACCTACGAAGATATGATACCTTTGCGCTGATTTCCACGACGATCAGTCACTAATGAGACGGAGATATTGAAAGCGCCATGTCAGTCAGTATCCATTTCTTTTGATTGGTTCGAAGACTTCGATAATTTGAACGAAAACAGTTGGTTAACTAGAATAGTAACGTTTAGATCCAGGGCATTAATGTTTAAACCAAAGCTCGTTATTAAATCTTCATTGAGAATATTAATCGTATCAGATTGTTTTTTTTGAATAAGCTGCAATCTCCATTTCACTCCTTATTTTTTTTAAGTATCTTACAACGAGTTGATAATCGTTCCGCCCACCCAATTCCCAAGCCTTTTTGGCATTCAATTATTTTGAATTCATATAATAAAACTAAATAGGTAAGTTTTAAAAAAAAAGTAACTAATACAAAATAATCAATTCAATCAATTATTTTTGTTTAAATGAATAAGGAATTACATAGATTCACCCTACCTTCTAAATTGCTTAAGATTCAGGTGTCCTAATATACGAACACGAAATAAGGCTTTGTTTAGTTTGCCCTTATTAAAGTCAAATTATGCACGAAATTCTTTTATATATAGAGTCTGTAATGAATATAACACTAAATTTTCTATAGATATATTTACAGAATCAGTTGCTAACTTCAGGAAATTTGTGTTAGAACCATAAAGCCTAGATCTTTTATTTGTTTTTTTCAAATTTGCCCTTTTTTCATAGGTTTTTTTTTTCTTGTTATTATTATATTAGATATTATAATTAATTTTGTTCTGCTCTTATTATGTTTTTATTTATAAGTGGAAACTTTACTGGTATATGTGCTAATTTTTATGCTATAGCTTTAAGAATGACTTGTACTGTTTGTTTCCCTAATAAAGTAAAAATAAAAAAAAAAAAAATAAAAAAATAATCGTTAAATAGTTTAGTATTAATTGTTATTCGATTTGTAAAGTTTAAAAATTTCGTTCATTTCAGTTCGTAAAAAAAATGCACATTGTTGCAAACACTGGACGACCCTTCAAACTTATTTCCGGAACCCATTTCTCTGATAACCTTAATAACTATACAACAAATAAATAAGCGAAACTCAACATTAAAAAAGAACCCAATAAATAAATAAATTGTTTATGATAGTTGACTCGTGACCGCACTATGTAGTCTCCATAGCATCAGGCGCAGGTGTGTCTGCTCGTATAAAGCACAGCTGCTCGTGCGTCGCTCGTCAAGTCACAGTACTTCACATTAGAACGGAGACGTTAATTTAATTATAGCGACCTTTCCATTGAAGTCAATTGTCGTTCAGAGCTATGGACTTCGGTGCGGGCAGATCCTTTCCCACTTAATGTGTCATTATGAAATCGCGTCACGTCTATGAAAACAAATCAAATTAAAAAACTTTTTCGAAGTACTTTTACGAATTTTGAATCGCAAATTTTTCTAGGAGTAGTATTGAAATAAATAATTATGCTTTCGCAAAGAATTTAAGTGCGTTGCTGCATTCCGGCATAAAGGGTGAGCGAGCCAGAGTCATGCCAGACACGAGGGAATATAACATCTGAAGTCGCATGATTGACTGCGCCGGCATCCAATGGCGACTTTCTATCGGTTCTTGTCTTTAGAAGTATTATAGTAGACCTTTCTATCGATCGCGATTAACCGACTGATGTCGACCAGCGTTGAGGAATCTGCTCGAAACAATGGCCGCCACGTGTCGAATGTTGGGCGGAATGTGTTTGGCCCTGTGTAAATAGTACTACATTTTTCTCATACTTTTATTCATCTTTTGTCGCGACATAATGACTCAACAACCGCATTGTAGTGAAAGTTCAGATGTTTTTTATCTGTTTTAAAGTGAAGCTGTTTTCTTTATCTAGCCGCCATTGGTTCTTATCGTTCTTAGGTATATTATAACAACGTGGTTGTCGTTTTCATTTTATTAATATTGAGCAGGGATGAGGCGTTTGTTTGTTTCTTCTGGATTCTTAGAAAATCTTGTCCAGATATACCAGAAACGTTTATAGTAACGTATCTAATAGTAATACGCAAATACAGAACGGTACGGTTAGTACGTTTCTTATTTGTTACTCAGCCGATCAACCGACTTACTCAGAGTGGAGGAAACAATGAAAGAAGATTATTCATAAAGTTTTCAATAAGTAATGATGGTCAAATGTCGACCACTGAGCAAAAACTAAATATCTTTAATGTGTATTTCCGCTCTTATTATTCAAAATAACGCACGTTCAGCATTAATTAAATGCGATAGACACGTAAACACTAATGCAAATAATTATTGTAGTTCAGGTCGAAAAAAAATATTACAAGGTCGAATCGGGCTATGGCCTCCGGTGCGGCTCCGGTGCGGCGCGGGGTACAGCTCTGCTCACTGCGGACTACGGACGCGGTAATTAAACCGAAAGGAAAAACCATCTGATATCAAAATACAAATATTCATTAGTATCATTTAATTCAGGGTCTCTTAACACTAAATATTAATGGAATCCGAAGTGACTCAAGGCTCGTATACTAACTGCAGCCACTGAACTCAATAGCTACGTAGTTGGAACTAGCGCACAACATGTTGATACAGAATATATTGTCCCTATAAATAAAAACACGGGCCACAATACGTGTTTGTCATTTACATCAAACCGGTCGACGGGCTGTTGGAAACATTTACTGAGGTTTTATTCTTTTGCTTAACGCGATCTGCGGCGGTTCGTCGGCTATTTAGGATATCTGTCCAGTTATTTGCTTTGTCAATGAAAAACTTCAAATAATAACTTACGAATAAAAATAAGTAAACACAAGAATTCTTTGAATACGACTTGTGACTATCGTCGTGGTTTGGACTTTTCGTAATTTCGAAACTCGAGACAAGACAAGATTATCGAAATTGTAGTCGAAAGCGACATCGTTGTCAACGAGAGTGTTTCCTTGGCCGGTGGCATTTTAATAAAAATCAAAAGCGGACAGGAAAGCTGGTGACGCTTTAATTTTTATTGAAAGTTTATTTTATTAAATTAAATGATCAAAGAAGTCTATTTAATGTGTTGTGATTATGATTAGATACTAGAATTACTAGATAATAGTAGTTATTAAGAATTAGTATGATTTTTAATTAAGTTCGTTTTACCGTTGGTAGCTTAAATTTAATTCAACGCTGTAACACGACGATTCAAAAGTGCTTGTATGGAATATTTTGATTTTTTTAAATAACTATAAGACTGAACTTTTTAAAAGTGAATCTGAGTGTGATTTAAAAGAATGAACCAAGCGATTATTAAGACTGAAATGAACGTTAAAGTTATTAAGAATTAATTTTCTCTTGAATAATTGTAGATTTTTACAAAAAATTGCCTTTTTTTAATAAGTTCCACCAGAAATTAACTAAAATAAAATTCTACAAAAAAGGCTTACCCCTCTTAGAAACGAAACGTAGGTCGGCTGGCTCGTGTCCCGGGACTTGAACTGGCTTACTGTGATCGAGTCATCAAAGGTTGACTATGAAACGATATGGACAGTCGTCGCTGGCCGTCTCATGAAATACACTTTTGATGTACGTTCAGACATTTATTAGTGAGTTCTACTGTAGTTTGTTATATAAACCAATAAAATATGGCTCGGCAACACAACATTATTTTAATTAATTCACAGGTCGATACCGCACCGTACCGCAAATAACGTACGGTTATAATTATTTTATTTTTAAATTGTGGATGTAAACGGTACTTTTATCCACAAGGTGTGTTCTAAAATATTATATTCCAATAAATAAGACAATAAGAAAATTTGAAGACCTGCTTCTTCATCCGGTTCAATCAGATATCATATAACTTCACGAGGAAGCCTGTCCCTGGTTAATTGAATCTGTAAATATGTAACTGAAGTAATCGATAAAGGTTTTTTCTGACGTAATCATAACCAAAACTTGAAACGTATACAGTTGATTGTCACAAATTACGCAATGCGATTTTGTCACCGCTGGAATCGACATACATTTACCTACCTTTGATGTATTAACATTCACTTTTTGAATTTCATGTTTAAAATATAAATAAATAATATACTAAGTATTGATCGTTGATATATCTCATATCAAGTTTCCATTGTCGTGACGACTGAAACGCCAATTCCTCTGTAATAAGATGCATGTCAACATATTATCGATTTCCAGACAGTATTTGGCGCCGGGTATACTTAGGTACTAACTTTATTCTTGGATTTACTTCTTTAAAAGAAAATAACGGCGCTGGCAACTGTGTTTCTCAT
Organism: Vanessa atalanta; assembly: GCF_905147765.1. NCBI lineage: Eukaryota > Metazoa > Arthropoda > Insecta > Lepidoptera > Nymphalidae > Vanessa > Vanessa atalanta. Next base: position 16,364,040 of record NC_061902.1, on the reverse strand, counting down.
AAAATAAGAGTTACAAGGATTAAAAAGAAAATCGGTTGGGATTTAGTTTTTGCGTTGCAAGCTGAGTGCTACCAGACGTAGGTACTCGTAATTAAATATTATTATAACTATCGAATCTCGTGTCTGCCCGGAGGCAGCGTGACCTTCGGGCCCTGTGATAGCTTTGTCTTTTTTATTGTGAAACCGAATATGGCAGGCTACTGGGTCGAGCATACGCTTATACAAAATACTCGTTTCCATATTACTACGCTGAACTGTGGACTAATGTTTGCGTAATTATTTATATACTCATAAAACTTACACTTACACGATGCAGAAGATAAGTCGAACAACTTTATGTTGGCAAACAGATTTAACTTTTATTTTCAAGTTAGTTAACTGCAAGATTGTGCGAGGTTTCCAATCCGGAAAAAAACGACCGTTCTCGAAAGATTTTTAATTGTGTATAGAATCATTAATCACAGACTAGTTTAACTATTGACTATAGACTCGTGCTTTCGCTTGTTTTAAATGAACTTATCACATGGACAAGTAGAGTAGAATCATCTTCTTTTTGATATTTCGAAAAGTTAAGCGAATTACTAATATATAAGGCGTACTGCTCTGTACTGAGGCCGACAATTATTGTAAGTGTGTGCTCTGTGAAAGCAAACCTCCTAAATAAGATTTTAAATTAACAAAGTTATTTTTATTACTATATGAATTTAAAACGGGATATTTACCATGTTTTTTATTTTTATTTGGTGGAGCTCGATATTTCGACATTATCTACGAATATCTTGTTCACGAGACTGGAGTTTGGGGGTAGATGTTGACGGCATTAGAAGTGTCCATATCGGACTACCTCCTTTCTCGTACGTTTGCTGCGTAGACACTGATCAACACTACCATTGTCACTTTCACCCTTACTATTTGTTTTATTTGTTTTATGTGCACTCGACACTCGATCCCGTATATAACAAACGAAACTCACCGCAAATATCCCGTTTTAAATACGTATAGTAACCTCCTAAATGTTTTATCCTTTAAAATGTTGAATGAAAGACATCCAGATATTATTGTCATATTAGTCCTATTAATATTCGCACGTACCTATTCATATATGTTGAAATCCGCCCATCCTATAACACTTACAAATTATATATAGATACGACCTGTTCAAAATTCACGAATTAATATTATCCATGTTAATTGCGTGAGCAAAACCCACTCATAAAATCCCGACCGATATGGTCGAATATTCGAAGCGTGTCCCCACTAGGCCGCCAGTCACTAGCGGGGACCCGCGCTCCGCTGCGCACGCGCGAGCGTGGAGGATGCGGATGGAAAAAACCTATTGATTTGTATGTATTCATATTTGCATCGCATTACTAAGTAGCAAGCACTGCAACGAGCGCCGTTATTTCACCTTCCTCGTGAGACATCGTACTCACTACTCAATCACCAGCAGCGCGCTTGATGCACCGACTTGGATCTTACAAAATAAAACATTTTTCTTTTAAAAGAGCATCTTATCAATTTGGAGGTTTATAGTTTTTCAATTCGCATGTTCTGGCAAAACTCCGTCAAATATAGATAGAATGCAAAATTACTTTTTTGTTTGAAAGAGATTTCGAAATGGTCCAATTTAAATTTCTTAAAGATCTGATGACAAATTTCGGAGATAGACGACTCTCTTCAATAAATACAAGCAAATCAATAGCAGAAGGGCTGGTTTCGGTTTTTGCCCGGAGGATCCCAATTGCGATTCAACGGAGAACTGCTGCTGGTATGAATGCCACCATTCCACGCGGTCATAAATTATACATCATACAGTGTCTTTTTTTAATTCTTATTTGTATATAATTCAGTACTTGATAATAATTATTATGTAAATAAATACTTTATATTATTAGGCTTTATAAGAAATCAATAGCATATAGCAATAGTATGTGTTGTTATATACTATTATAGCTGGCCTTTCTTGTTTATATACCTTTTTATTTAGAGCGTTTTAATAATAATAAGACGTTTGAAGTAAGTCGGTAAGGATTCAAAATCAACGTTTAAGCACATCTCTGTGATAGTTTATTTGTATAGGTCGATATAACACGTAATTCAAAAAAGGCTAATTAAATATTAGAAGGCAGTCCGCACGACAGGTATATTGAAACTTCAAGGTTATCGCTTCGGTGCGCGATCAGTGAGCTGGGTATCGGAGTAACGGCGGGTGATCATTCTGTGTGGCCACTCTATGCCGGCGGCGGCGGTAACGGTCACGGTCGACCGTTGGTGCCGTGTTAAGCGTATCTCTTTATTGCGTATCGTGTGTATTTTCTTGTTTTATTTGAAATATAAAATTGTATCTATTTAAGAATTAGTGTTTCAAATAAGGTAAACAGCAATACAATTTGTATTATTATTAAATTAATTGCATCGAGGACGTGTTCATTGAAGATACCTTCGCTCAGCTCGTGACAATTACTTTTCTTAGTAGATTTGTCAGGCGAGTCGTTGAAATAGTTTCGTCGAAATAGCTTGTTGTATCTTGGCGAGTGAGTACCCTACCCTGTGCGCGATGCGCATGTGTGTAGGTAAACAAATGCCAGCAGCACAAAGATAGTGTAGCAAGATTATTACACGAAGCTGTGAGAAACTACGATATCTTACGAGTGCTTACGTATCAGATGAAAATGCCACTAATGAAGTAGATTCAATCTCCTGGTTTACGTCGAGGTGGCGACCTCGCTCTCACAGTCCCAGTCGATGTCTGTAAGATTTTGTTGAGCATGTTATGGCATACTATTTATTTGAATAAAATATAATATAAAGCCTATGAATAAAATAAAAAGTAACTTTTACTTGTGCACAGAAAAAGTGAGCTATTTGACGAGAAAGGAAATGTTTTATGTAGGTATATAAATTATCACATTTAATTTAATTTGGAAAGTGTTTTAAGGTGTAATATTATTTAAATGAAATAGACGCGCTGTCTCATTAAAATGAATACGTTGTGATACTTCGCTCTGCGAATAAGAGAAATTGTTATTCGTTTTTATCAAATAGTACAGTCTGTGTTTATTGCAGAAATCGGTTCAGTTTATTACATAAAATGATTGCCTGTAGTGTACGGCCAATCGATAAGCTTTCTCTTGCTGAGTTTCGATTTACAGGGAAGATGTGCCAGAGTATCACAGTAGATATGTATGTCCTATGACGAAGCATTAAATGTCAGTCCGTGATCGGCGGGGTTTAAGGAGCAGAGCCAGTGTCATGGACAATGGTAATCGCTCAGCCGAGTATGTGGCGACACTGAGGTCCGGTGGAGTCGCTCTCGTCGACATGCTAATCGATGCTACTCAGTCAATAAATTTAATAATACTTGTTAAGGTCGTTGACCGTCAGGGTGATATAACTGTGGCGACTAGCACTTACTTCCGTACAAACAATAAAAGGGTAAAGTATATTCGCGCGATATGAAAACGTTGTTTCAAAGAAAATATAGACAAGAGCTTTGTATTAAAACTGCAAGATAATAATAGGATAATATGTATCACAAGAAAACTGACAACGGGGCCGTATGCGCGCAGCGCGAGCAGGAGCTGCGGCTGCTCATGACTATACCTAATAACCTAACAGCCGACGGGCGAGTAGAGCCTCGGGCGACTATTGGCAATTTGTAAATAGTGAGATGTATAAACAAATATTATACTACAAGCGAGTGATCCAAGCCAAACGATCTATTTCTGTGATCTGACCGGTCGCCGCGTCTTTCTTCACAGGCGATTATTCGAATATATAATAAATAGGTAGTCTAAAGGCAAGAGACATAAACGGGAATTCTAATTCCAAGAAAAAGTTTTAAAGGGATGTGTACTTTCTTTCACTAAACTTGATCTGAATTAGTATAGTCATTCAAAAGCTTTAAATTATGATATTCGAACACTGCTAAAACTTACTATTTGTAATATCGTTATAAATCTTTCTACTAGTAGTATTTACTCAAAAAATTAACACAATGAACAGATGCCAAAACGACTTTATTTCGTACTGCTTAAAGGTATTATTATAAACCTGATTTCACTTGTGTGCTTTAAATGTGTTTAAAATATGATTTGGCTGTGCGAATGACGTACGCACATACATACCAGTATATGTGTGTATGCCGATGACTGTTTTGTCAAACATCTTGATAACAAATGTTCTTTTCGGCTTCATCTCGTCCTAGAAATCAGCGATACTAAATTGCTGATTGTAGTGGTGCGAGGCCAAATTTTCAGTGGTGGGTAATCTATGACCGTGATTGTATCAAATCTGAGTAGGAAATTAAATGTAATTTAATTTTTAACTCAGGGTCACTCGAGGTCGCGCTGTGTTGTCGGGGAGCGCGAGAGAAGGGGACAGTTTTAAGAAATATTTATTATTAATAATTTCCGGTTTATTTTAAATCCGATCCGACGAGTGATTGCCTTGTTTCAATACTTAGAGCAACTATTTACTTATATTGGCGGAATACCGACACAAATATCACATCAAAATTACAATGAAAATTATAAGTAGCCTAATATTGTTGGATTGTAAGTCTGAAATCCAATTTATATAGGTGGTGTCCCACTTAATGTGGTCAACACCGCCCATAGATTTCGACGCAGTAGAAAATATTAACCAGTCCTTCGTCCAATTTGGAAAATAAGATGTTTTGTTGTGCCTGTGCCTGTAGATACACTGACTCGCTCACCCTTCAACCGGAACGCAACAATACTGTTTGGCGGCAAAATATCTAATGTACGTAACGGAACCTACCCAGGTTCACATCACATTTATTAATCAGGGTCCTAGTTTCTTATTTTATTAATGTTCCAATGGAATGCCTTATACTTACTTCATAAAACGTAAACGTTGCCGACTTTCAGATTCACTTTTGCGTTAATTATGTGCATAAATAAACATAATTAAGCGTGGGAATTTGCGATTTAAAGTTATTAGCATTTAAATGTCCGAATATCGTCCTGAAAATAACAACAACAATTCGAGCATAGCGGTAGAAGGCGCGCGGCGCGGCGGGCGCGTCGCGGGCGCGCGGCCCCGTGGCCCAGTGAAAGTCACCGAATCGATCTATGCAAGTTTCGATCAGCAACACTTTCGTTGCCGCAAATCGATTGTCATTCGAGGGAGATCCTCACGAACGATTTCTCCTTAACACCCTTCAAGCTGATTACCAAATAAAGCAGCCTCGCAAGTTTCGGTGGTAGCTTTACATTTATTCACTGTAACATGACGATTCATTCATCGAAGCGCTTCAAGGAGCCTTGAAGAACTTGGTATTTAAATATTTGAATTTTGACTGAATGTATTGGCAACCTTTTTAACAATAGCAAGGTCTTAAACCGGGCATTTTATTACTTTATTTCTTGACAGCATTCAAGCATTGCAGGAAGGAAACCTCGTTTTATCGCAAAATCAATTCTAGCTTCAATGAATATAACACAAGGTCTCCTTATAACCGAATGTCGGCGTTGACTTTCGTCTCGGCCGAGAGTGCGGAGTATCCGACGCCCGGAGAGCGCGCGGAGCAGCGGCGGCGGCGGCGGCGGCGGCGGCTCGACTCTGCTCGTGTTTCTACCACCACATTTATTATGAAACTGATCTACTTGCATCTGGTGTTGGTTACGTGTGAGATGTCACAATGTGTCGATAAACTAAATATAACGAGAACGTTGCAGCGACAGTGTCGGTTTCGTATTTTGAAGAATCAATTACATTATGGACGATAAATTAACTCGGTGTGATAGTTGTTGTATATTTATGAGAAAATAGTTTACACAACCGCAATCCGGTGCAATCAGTTAACCAGCTTTGTTTCAAAGTTCATATCTGTCCGACTCGAATATTAACACAACAACTTTTAGTTCACTATAAAGAATATTATACTTATGAAATGAATTTGATTCAATGGCGAAAATATTGATACTACCTGCGGAACGTCGTCACAAACGACGCACGCGAGTCAAACTATTACCATCACACACGTCGCTTACTCGCTTTCGAGTGACGAATATGTATTGATTCACATTTGACTTGACTTGGACTTGTTTAAGATATTTATATAAAAACTGGTTTGTTTACATATTTATCACATAAGTTTAAATATAATAAAACTATACAGTTGATTATGATAAAAATATGTTATGAGTTGACGGGACGCCGATCGTACGAGATAGTATCGTGTGAGATAGAGTTATGAGATTGCACAAAAAGGTCAATGGGCCCCGTGGTGCGGCGGCGGAGGCGCGAGCGCGGCAGCCGGCGAGGGCCGCGGGTCGGCAACGGGCGCTCGGAGGTTATGTAACGGCCGGCGGCCTGGCAAATCCTCCAATAGTATCTCAGAGACTAATCGCTCGGCCGTTTCGAAATAGCTAAATTTCATCATCCACTTCATTTACGTTAATGTGTTAGAAAATAAAATCGCGCAGTTCGCGATAACAATAGGCCGGAAGGAATCCGTAGGTATTATATTTTTAATAATTATCTCTCATCGTTTGATTGTCTTCTTAAACATTTTCCTTACGCAATATTGATGGCCTTAGAAGCTTCTTAATGTGTTGCCACTTTGAGATATTTAATTTTAATTTAAATGTACTCTGATCACAACAAAAGTTATGAAACTTGTTTATCATAACAATGATTTAAAAATATTGTGATTTAAATTTTAATGATTGATATCTACGGCTGTCAACCGCCTCCTTTTCACTTTATTTCTGTGCCGCTATGAATACGCACATAAAGTGGTAAATATTCGGCGATTCGGTAGTATCAAAGTGTTACGTCGCTTTAGTCCATCCTGAGATTCATTCTTTCCATCTTATTAAGTTATTATAAAAGCTTGAATCTGGTTGTTTTTTTGCGTGAATTCAGAATCTGTAAACATCAAAACTTACCTCTATCTAAAATTAGTGCGATTGTTTAAAATAGGTACATTAAATATAACGATTTTGCACCAGGTGTTTTCGCGTGGACGGTTTCACAAAGCTTATCGCCGGCAATAAATATAAATTAAATAGAGCATTAATATTAAGTCTCGAGTTTGCTAGTTTTCAACTTACAAGTCTCAACGCTTTTGAAATCGAAACTCCACACGCTTATTTATTTCTTAATGACATACACTAAGTACCGAGATTTATCAATAAATGACTTATCGTGCCAGCGAATATTGGAAACGTATCCAAACGTACCTATAGTGAATGGAATACGATAAAAGCAATGAAACTTATCGCTGTACGCCACGTGACACGCGGCGCGGGTAGTAGTATAGCATGCGGACGGCAGCTAATAGCTATCGACTGGACAAGGACAAGAGTCGGCGATGAGGTGTCGGCGTGTCGTGTCGGAGACAGGTGTCAGCACTAGACCGCGCAGTACCTGCAACCCAGCGGTGCAATCGATGCGCCACTTCGCGACTAACGAGTACGGCGACGCGGGCAAGGCCGAGTCGAGCACGTGTCTAATTGTTTTCAAAATCTATATACCCCATACACAGGAAGCAACGCACATAATATATGCGTAATGTTTAGGTATTCTGTATTTTATTGCATAAATTATGCCTTGTATAAATATTTAATATTATAAATATTATAAGCGTTTCTTGAGTTCACAATTTTATATGTTAGTTGGTACTCGATGGTCAGCAGTAGGTAGGTATCTTTGACTATTACAAGAATCTGTCAGAACATATTTCTCTTCTGTCTGCTAATATGTTACAACTACACACGCCTTTTGCAGATTTGTCATTGTTAGGAATATATCATATTAGTAAAAAGTTGTAAAATCGTCGATGCTAAATCTCGTTGTCTTCGGTTAGAAAGTAAATGTATAATATTTGCCAGTAGACCAGAAGGCTATGTCAGAGTAGGGTTCCTTAGGGGCATTCATAATAATAATCAGAATATAGTGTAATTAGTTACTAAACAAGACTCGAGAACTTTAATGTACCGACGATAAGCGGTCAGTTTTACTTTAGCATGTTTAACTTAAACGACCTTCAAATATTTCAATAGTCAGGCAGACAGAAACAGCGTTTCCTGTTTTTCAAGCTGCAGGCTAATTAACCGCCATTTTTCACACAAATAACTCTAGATGAGTAAGAAAGACTTACGCATAAGGAAGCATGAATCATTATGACATGGCTCATTACAGCTCTATCGAATTATGGTTTCCGCTCCGCATTGTGTGGTAATGGTATTGACTGCAGAGAGAACAAATAATATGCATAACAATATTATCTCTGATTGAAAAAAGTAAAGGACGGATCGTGTGGATTACAAGCTCATATGTGATATCGTTTCCTACAGGACGTTCAGCAGTAGCAGTAGCAGCACAAAAAGCGGTATCGGCGATGCGGCGTCCGCGCAGCACGAGGAGGATGCGGCCGTGAGCCGAGACGACTCCGCGAAGAACAGCGCCGGCATGGATCGCTGGCAGACCACGCTCGAGGACATGATTCACCTGCGTTCCTCCAACAACCAGGCCTTCAAAGATAACTATTGGGTAAGTTGATGCTCTTTTCTTATAGTTTATATTTTAAGTAATAATTAATTTGATTATTTGCAAGATAAGCAATATGACTTTTAATCGGGATTCCGTTGAAAATAGTATTTGCCATAAAATATTTATGAAATTTCTACTAATTAGACAAAAATGGTGAAAATCTTGTTAATGCTAAATAATAATATCACAATCTTTTTTTAGTTCGGTATAGTTAACAGAATTTAAGATGAGTCAGTGTTGACGTAATCGTGAAATAAACAATTAAAGCCATTGCCGCGCTCCGTTCGGCATCCAGATAGTGAAAGTGACTTAATGGGGGTAAAAGTTTACTCAGACAGCGAAACTTATTATACGAGTGAAAGGATTTTAAGAGTCAACGCAAAATGTGCCAAGGGAATCCAGTTCAGGTCTTCCCGGCTGATACCAGTTGCACTTAAATCAAATATAATTTATTTGCTGTTATAGCGCGACCGCTGATAGGTAGGGAACCATTTCGATGTTCGACTATAACTGTCGTTAAAGCGAAAATAAATGGGCTATTGTTATTCCCCAGTAACATACCTACTAACCTAACATAACATAGAAAGTATGCATTTCGGATACTTTGCAGTTAGATTCATAAAAATTCAAATCAAGTCTTTTCAATTATTCAAGTTGGTTTAAATGCCTAGCTCCGTGTTCGTTATGGTGGTATGTTACTTTTAAATGATCATTATGATGATGATGGTCTACTTGAAGGCAGTCTCTTCGTATTTTATTAATATTTACAATATAATACAAGTATAATCACGACTACGTGGACGAAGTGACGCTTAGTTTCGCTATTATGAGTAGTATACATACATACATATAGTATAGTAAGATAGACCATCTTGTATAATATGTATAAATATTACATACATCACATAAACAAACGAAGTTTAGAAAAACATCAACAATTACTTTGTAAGTTGTATCTTTTTAAAAAACCTGCAATAAATATACTTTTCCATTGAAAGTAACGTTATAAGTCGTCGCTTCAGGGTATTACAGGGTACATATTTTGTTTTAAATGGACGAAAACTGAGTAATACAGCCAAAGATGTCGCGTTAAGGCGAGATTATCACTGATTCAGATGTGCGTACATTTAAACGAACCAAGAACACTTCGAATATGAAATAAAATAAGGAAATAATTCATCAAATTAATAAATGGCGTTGCTTTTCTTTACAACGGTCAATAGCATCGCATTAAAAAGCGTAGAATAGTTTGTTTAACGCTTCCGATCTCTGCGAGCCTCTAATGTTCTTGAGTTGCCGAAGCATTTGCAAAGCAATACAAAGCCTATACATTGCGAGCCGCCTGCTACCTAAGGAAACCTGCGACATCGAATCGATTCACAATAACATAATAACAATGCGCTGGTCATTCATCTTTATTTGCTTTAAAGAAATGTGATTAATGTTATGCGTGTTACTGTAAATGTTCGAGGGTACTCAGCTCCCACATCCGCGCACACGTGCTAGCTTCTGACGGCAATCATCCGATCCGTACGACGCTGAGTCGACGTCGTGGTGTACATGTGTGTACATGCAACGAAACGATTCCCATCGCCGTATTCTTTGATTCTATGAAAAATTCTTAGTATTTATTTATTTGCAGCTGAAAGGAAATTGGTAAATGTATATAATGAAGATATTTTAAAAGACACAAGAAGCGATAAAGAATATGATTTGATCTCTGTTGCCCGTGACCATTAACCGCATAGAAAGTTTTGTCGGAAGTATCGGAACTGTGAAAAGTAGATCATGAAAGTTGCAAAATATTGCTCTAATTCTCATTGTAGTGATCGGCGACCGGCTAACCGCCCAGACGAATACCACCCGCTACAGAGAAACGGTTACTAATAAATTACACTATTGGTAAACATTTTGGGTCCACAGGCCATAAATACAACAATGTTGTAGGTTTTTCTAGCGTTAGTCCGCCATTCAGGCGAAGCAATAACTGTTCATATAACTTAAGGGGAAATCATTTAGAAAAAGTAGAAATCGTGTTCCTGCTTTCCACACCTACTGGTAAGAAATCTTCCGAGTAGAGATAGTAATTTAAAAACGTGATTTACTGGATCATTGCTACAATGTATTGCGCGAGATCGAGATACGATGGCGAGACGTGGCGACGGTCCGATGGCCGACGAGTGCCGCAAGAATACACAACGCTATATCAATATCAGGTAAAAAAGTAACTTTAAATGATTTAAAAAACTAGAGTTAAATTTTGAGCTATCAAACTTTGTCAATTAATATATAACAATTTGTCTCGTATGTACAGCGACGTTATATCATCAATAGCACATAGTTCGTGTGAGCTGCCACGGCCGTGTATAGAAAGCTTGTGTGGAGGCGCGGAGTTTTGCCTGAGATAACAATGATTATTGAGCGTCGCCGCAACTTCGCAAACGAGCGATCAGCCACTCTACAGGGCGACTCGTGGAGCAAATTTATGTATGATGGCACGGGCTTTTTACTAGAAAATACGTTTACTTGTTTTACTAATCTATTAACTTCACAATGAAATATTGTACAAAAATCTAAATGTACTAATTAAAAGGGTATTTGCTATATTATTTCATGTCATAATTATGGCACGAGTACTTCCCGTGCGCGTGCGGACGGATGTTCATGGGCCGCAGTACTTGTCGCCATTCAACGCATGCGCAACGCTTGCTAAAGACGTCGAAATTGAATCGACTCGATCAATCGTGCACGCTAATTGAAACCTTACATCGGTGAATTTTAAAATCTTATTTGACTACGGTGAAAGTCATTGTCTAAAGAAAGTTATGGTATGCTCGGTATATAGCATCGCTTAATCCATTGATGTATACCGTTGCGGCGCGACCGGCGCGTGACCAGCAGATAAAGAAAGATTTGTTGTGACTGACGTGAATAAATTATATCAAATAGAGAAATGTTACCGATCGGGAACGTGTCTCGGCTAAGTCGATGGTATCGTGCTGTACGCTAAGAACTATTAAGTATATCGATCTTTCTTTGTATGTACTAAACGTTACATCATTTCAGAAAATAGATCAACTAAAAAGTGTTCACTCTAAACGACAACATGAACTCGTGACAGCACGTGCTGCGTACGTCGTTATGTGACGTCACGTGTCTCAGCGACAGCAGCCGCGGGCAGTGCAAGTGGGGACAGTAAGAGCAGTACATACTTGTACTTGTATTGTACATGACACTTGAAAGGAGAAGACACGATGTTCTCAAATAATTAATCTGACTAAAAACATTACTTTTCATGTAACGTTAACAGCGGTGTATGCTTAGAATATGTCTGTATGTGTAGCTGGTTATCGCGGGCTAACTCGTTTATGTTTACGTCACGACTACAAACCAATATCTGATAAGCTCTTAAGCTGCCAATATCAGCTTGTGGATTTAAATTCTCCAATAATTATTTTCATTTGACGAGAGAAGCTATAATTTGTATTAATTAACTCAAATCTTTCACCGTCTGACCAGAACTCAACGGAATATATTTTTTGCGCAATAAATATTAATTTCTCTTAAATATAATTCTCATAATATTTTATTTTATATATACTGGTTCGGTGGTACGTTCGACGCTGGTTTGGACGGCACAGTTGCAATAATTCTGGTGGGTCATGCAGCACCAGGACAACGTTGACACTCGAATTGATAAAACAAAGTGCACAGTTTCGATCTTAAGAGATAAATAAATATTGTTTCATAATAAGTATGGAGAGACAAAATAGAAAGTAGATCTATTTGACTGTAGATAGTGTTATGAATAATTTATTTGAATGACGTAAAATACAACTCTTTTATTACTTGGTGTGCGAATATTCTAACAGCTCGTCGCGTGGTCGGTCTCGCTCGGGGGTGCTCCGGGGGGCGCGGACGCGGTCGATTAGTATGTAATTATCACAACGGCTCTCGGCGAGGATCCTCGCGTGCGATTAATAACTCCGATAATGCAGTAGCGCTGCTCTCGATCTGCTTTTGTCTTACGATTTCTTCTCATTAGCATATTTATTTACCTACGAGCGTTTTTGCGCACATTATATTATTATTAAACTGGGCTCAATATAAACCAACGGTAAATAGATGCACTTTCGGCGGGATGTTCGTGTGTGCATTTATTTGAAAGGAACAAACAATTTACAAAATTTTAAATCACATTAATTGACATTTTGAAAAATCTACCAATAATTTTGCAGCTTTAGAAGTGCTCGATCTCGGCCCTTACTGACTGTGACCGCGATAAAATGACAATGAAAAAATCACAGATGAAAGAATACTAAAGTTCGTTCGAGGTGTACCCGATACCGATGCCTGGACGGATGTAGATGTAACAGCGTACCTAAAGATGAATAAACAACTTGGCCTTGAATCGACACGACGTATTTGGTTGAGATCTAAATAATCAGTGGTATTCGTGAAAATGCTTTTGAAACTATTAGAAAGGGAATGCTGATGTATTGAATAAATTAATATATATTCATAAAAACTATTTGAATTGTATAATATTGGCAAATCGTATAAGTAAATAATCGTAGGTATAGGTAAATCCAAACTTTATTTATCAGCTAACTACATCTGCCATAGGAATATTGTAAAGGCTACTCACTAAACATTGCATAAGACAGCTTATCAGTTATATTAAACGTTCGGCGTCCTACTGTTGTTTACGGCGTACTCCAATTGTTTAATAAAATATTTATATAAATTTCTTACTAATGCAGATTTATAATTTCTATGTACCGTTCGGAGGTCATCTACACAGACTTGCGATGACTAGAAGATATTTTCCTATTGGATTATATTTTAAAATAAACTACAAATTTTACAATATACATAATCCTTGTCCGGCGGATCGGGAGTAAACACACCTTCTTTCAACACATTTAATCAATTGTAGAATTTATCTTTTTCCTTGTAAGTTGTACACGACACTTCGTTTCTTGTGTCTGCGTATAGCAAGTCATAACGAGGAAGTATCTAGAAGTACTCGTACTCATCGAACAACTTGCTCAAGAAATATACTTCGCTCTGTGTGTTCACAACTATTCGTATGTCACATTCGTTTGTTGTTGTTTTCAGGCTCAAAATGGCTTCGATGAGTTGCGTCGCTACGTGAAGCAAGGCAGCGACTTCAGTAAGGAGCTGGCCTCCATTTTACAAGAAAGGTCACTTTTCAATTCAGCACTATCGATTATTCATTTTATTTATTAGTAGGTTTTTTATCACATTCAGTCAAGTCGTATGCAACTATTTGCTTATCTGACATCTTATCGATATTTCTTTGCGATGTTCACTTTCTATGGCTCGAGTAATGATAGGAGCACAATACATAATTGTTTAAAACGAATCGTTTGTATGTCCCTCACCGCGATACGGGATAAAACACCTTTATAACATGATCACAACAGGAGTTTGGAGGTTATCGTAGACGAACGATTGTTGATTCATTTAGATTTTTATATTAGGCAAATCTACATTTTATTTGTTGGCCTCATAACAGGTTTAGTCTATCCCACGAAACAGTGTAGGCAACTTGTAAGCACGAGTGGTGCTCGCTGTAAGGTTACGGCAATGGCCACAAAAAACAAAAATAGACCGTTGCGATACGACGCCCCACTTGGCGTCACCACGACGGTCACAAATATACCGTGTATTTTCGAGCGACTCGAAATTATCTTCACTGTTTATTTACGAAACTACATTCGTATTTGTATCCGTTCGTAGCCGACTTCGACTATTACGCCACAATGACAATTTTTATGATGCTTCTTATGATGCTTCCGTAACGATTCAATAATAACTTACATCGTATACCTAACGAGGGAACGTTACGTGACCTTGATAACTGTTGCATCGATACATGGATACCACAGCTTGTGTGAGTAAGTTTGTGTTCATTACAGGGTAGAAGCAGAAAATTATTATTCGAAATGCTTAACGAAACTCAGTACCAAGTTAAGCAAAGCTTGCAAAGAGAGTGTCGGCTCGTGCGCAGAGGCGTGGAAGCATGTGGCCTTAGAAATGGAGAAACGGTCAGAAATACATAGGTGAGTGTCACTGTCTATTCATTTCGTTTATATAAATCGTTAAGCTATTCGACTAATATACTCGTGTTATAACTTGCAGAAATTATTCCAGTGCCTTAACCGAAGAGCTCGTAAAACCAATGAAACATGTCATAGATAGCCAACTTAAACTAAGAAAGAAGGTATTGCATTAAGTTTCGATCACATCAACCGTTCTATAAACCGTTCACCGACTGTTTTTTTCTCATCATATCTTAAAAACGGGCCTTTCAGATTGAAGGTAATGTTGATAAAACGACACGTACTTTGTCCGACTGGAGGTCTGCCGAAGCCAAATCGAAGCGGCAGTCGCACGCGGCGGCGCGAGAAAACGAGAAGTTACAAGACGCCTCACTAGATGCTAGGTCTGACCACTTGATAAACTCGGCGACTCTGAGCGCCATTTAATGTCGCAAAGTGATTGATTGGAAGGATCCTACAAGTTTGTTTGCTATGCGAATAGCTGTGCGTTATATTGAATGCTTTGCGATGTTAAAAGTAGTCGGGTGACAGGGCGAGTTACTACCTCTCTGTATTCGTTTGCAGCCGCATATCGCGGAGCTCGAGTGTGGGTCACATTCCGCATTCCATTTTGAGCGCGGCGCGGGCGGACCGCACCACAAACCCGACGAGTGAGAGGGACGCCGCCAAACTGCAGGTAAAGAAGAAGAAAACGGAGGATGCTGTTAAGAAAACCGAGGTCGAATATTATAACGTCTGCGTTCAGGCCGAAAGAGCGAGGTAAATAGTGAAAACATAGCATCAATACGAGTATTACAAGGTGAACCGGTTTTATTTGTCTCATAATTTCTTCTAGGTTGGAATGGGAAACGAGCGTCGTGAAAGGTGCGGGGATGCTGGAATCCCTCGAAGAGGAGAGACTCGCTCAGATGAAGAACTCCGCCGATTGTTATCTGAGGCTGACGGCAGCTGTACCTCCACAGTTAGCAGAGGTAAACCGATGAGCAGAGTGACGGGCAAAATTGTGACAATATTATAATTTTTTAATAACAAATTGGCAACATCCAGGCTACGAACGCTCTCGTGGGGCCGATCAAAAACGCGAATGCGAATGTGGACATGCGTGTGGTGCGAGGCGTGCGCTCGGCGCCGGCCGGAGCCAGCGAGCAACTGTTGCCTGACTTCTACTGCGAGCACACCACGCTCGCCATGAACAGAGAACGACGAAAACAAGTATGTAATATCATGCCAAATAGTTCAGCGAAGCAATGTAAATACATTTTTACTCGTACTTATTATATATAGTTCGAATTAATTACAATTAGAAGTCACTTGACAGTATTATATCTCCACCAACCCGCTTTGCAGCGTAGTGGAGTAAGGTACTAACCTTCGCCTCAGAAAGGAGGTCTTAGCCCGTCCGTATTAGGATCATTCCACAGCTACGCTTATATGGGCTATGTATCGATTTAAATCTTTATACAGTATACTCGTAATTTTAACCGATAATATTATGATGAGTTACTAACAAAAGTAAATCTATATGGATTCGACTCAGACAGGCTGAACTTTTTAACCAAAAAAGGCGAACGAGCGTTCGTTCAAGCTGTGCTGTTTTTAATCTGATTTATATCTTCCATTACAGTACTCGCTAGTATATGTGTTACAGCGACAGTAATAAATCCGGAGATCGTAGGTATTATCTAACCATTACATATAATATCTACTATCTATATTTTTACAGCTTTTTTGTTTAGGTCACTGATAAATATTTGGCTTAAAATATATTTTAGAAAACTCGTGTAAACGACTAATCCGGCAAAAACACTCTTAGGCCTATTTTAATTTATTAGCAATATTAACTGTTAATATTGATTTATAGACATCTTGGTGAGGATTTATGAGATATATTTTTTTTTTTTTTTGAGAATAAGGTTAGTTTTCAACATTAAAAGTATTTATTATTAGTTAGCAGTCTAAAGATGAATCTCAGTACAGCCACAGTTCAGCCGCAGTTCGGTTTGTTTGTTTAAAATATTCAATTTAACACGAAAATATTATGAACCAACTCGGACAACGAACCAGAAGAGGGTAAGAAAAACACAGTTAGAGGTATGTATTTTTCTTACCTAAACAAGTTAGCCCTTGTCCAAGTCTGTATGTTTTTCCTTTCGCTAACTGCTATTATGAATAATATCCGAATAGAGTAAATAGTTTATTACATTGTCTACAAAATCAAAATACACTTTTTTTCAGGCATTGCTCAAAATTATGCAATTAGTAAAACAAGATATAGAAAGAGAACGCAAGTCCAAGCAAGGCTTGGAGAAATTATCGATGGCTATGAAACAAACGCCGACTTTTGGTAGCGACGACTCTCAACAAAATGTCGCCGACAAATTGTATCATGTGAGTATGGTTAAGTATGGCATGTTATTTAATTATTTATATCTGTGTGTGCCAGTTTATAGTATTGATTAACGCAACTCCGTGTAGATGAGATCCATGCTAACCTACTTGGAGGCGGTGCGGCACAAAATAACTTCAAGCTTGAGCGAACTAGACAACCGACCACCCTGCCAGCATCCTCTGGCGACGCATATTCAGGTCGTTAGAGACAAACAGGGCCTCCAACAGAGCATTCTTAAGGTAAAACGTATCATTTTATTAATTTTATTGTATTTGTTGGAATTACTTCCTAGTCAAATAGGATTATATATAAAAAATATCGTATTTCATTTATTATACCGTTAAATATATTAGAATAACTCGAAGTAGGTACTTAGTTAATTATAATTAAGTGATATTTTAATGATAGGTACTAGTATAATTAATTAGCGGTCAGTTTTCTTGATACTTTATTATGATGATAACGGAGTGCCTTACTAACATCAGTCTAAGTTGCTGACTGTTTCATAATATTATTTTGTGATAGATTCCGCCATGGCTGCAAGCTGATTACCAAAACGAAGTTAACAAAAACCTACAGCCGAATTACACAGCTTTATCGAAAAGCGTGAATGGAGGGGATGAGAAGGAACGGCGTGACTCCATCATGAGCCGCGCGTCCAGCAAATTGCGCATCGAACATCTGTCGTTCAGGCGCAACACGGAGCACAAGAGTGCACCGGTGACGCCCTTGTGCGCGGAGCCGCCCTCACCTCTCAAGCCACCCTCGCCAGAACCGCTGCCGCCGGAGAGCCCGCTCGACTGGAGCGAGCGCGGCGCCGGGGACGGCCTCTCCAATCAACAGGATAGTGATTTTGGTGAGAACAGTAATCTTCGCCTGGCTTAATGATATTGTATATAAGGAGATAATACTCAGATGATTTATATATTAAGCATTTACATATATAATGTATATTAGTAAGTTTGGATGTCTTAATTTTTACAACGGTTATTGATAGACTTTGGCAAACATTTTAAACAATTATAATATAAATGGTTATTGTAACAAAATGAATAAAATTATGTTTGCTTTTAGACGAGTTCTCGTCGCAAAGTGACAGTTCAACAGATCTAACAGACGTGGGGAAGAATAGCACGAGCGATGAACCAGTGCAGAAGTACATCGGCAAATGTCGCGCGCTCTACTCGTACGAGGCGAGGTTGGACGACGAACTCACCTTGTCACCAGGTAACTATTCTGAATCGTTAACTGTAGGTATACCTAATAATACAAAGAAGCTTTTTATAAGTTATTATTTTCGCAGTTAATTTATATTAATTGTTATAGTATCGATCTTCTAATCGTTCTTATTTTCGTCCAGTCGATAAGTAGAGACATTGTTACAATATTTACGCACAAGTAGCTGAATACGATGCCAACTCGTAGCTGTTTCTATAAACGCTGTGCTGCGCGTAAACTGGTAACCTGCCTCTTTCAACTTACTCTGTAACGAGCGAGTTAGCGATCCTATTATCTTTGTTCACGAATGCAATTGCGATTTTTTTTTTAATTAAGAATAAGACAAAATTTGCATCGTCGTATTCTATAAATGTACTTTATGTAACGATTAACATCCAAACAGAAATAATCATTTTTGTTTCAAAATATTTATCGCATATTTCGTTATCGGTAAAGATAACATTTTTGTGTTTGTTATGAATAATTAATGATGTTATTAACTGTTCCTTTTATTTTTTAAGTTATTCTTTCGATGTTCAAGTAATTTGCGAATTTGATGTGTTTTTTTTCTGAATAGTGTCCCGTTGCGATATATTCATACACATACACATTGAAAACTTAGCAAATACTAAAAACTGACTATATATTTTGTGGGCCAGGTGACATTATAAATATATACGAGAAACAAGACGACGTCTGGTGGAGTGGGGACTTGAATGGCTCCTTTGGAATCTTCCCGTCATCATACGTCGAAGAAATCACCTCTTGCATATGAAGCTGCGAATTATACCCAGTATCGTGACAGAGAACCTTTACCTGAACCGCACACGAGAGAGTAAACAGAGATTGCATGTGCAGTTATTGGGAAATATAAATTATTGTACTAATCACATTTTTTGTTAAAAACACTATCGTCCTGCGTTTGCACAGAGTGCCTCAATTATTTTACTTCTTCAATCTATACGCGGTTTCGGAGTCAGCAAACCGTAACGATCCACCGTGTTCATCTTTGACTCTCAGACGTTAGTGAAACGCATTACAAAATTACAGTAAAAACAAATTTGCTAAAGTGAAAACAGACCAGTCCGTTACGTAACATTAATAAAGTGAGCCGCGCTGCTGCGCGATGCTCCCTCGCCGGCCGTGCTGCAAAAACTATTCCACAGTTGGCTGCAGACTTATTTGATCAATAAACAAAAGCACAAAATGGGAATTTATTACATTTGTAGTATTCGTACTTAATTTACACTTCGTTTATAAAGTATTTAAGAATATGAATATATCGAGTACTTGCGGCAAAAAATGCCACTTTAAATAAATACTGGTTTTCTGCCTTTGTCATCAATTGCCTTTTTTCATTTTACCGTCTTCATAATAGTTTTAATAGGGATATTCTTGTTGGTACCGTGTAGATAAACGTTCGTTAATTATTTATAAACATTGTGTATAGATAAGTACTTAGACGTAACTACTGTTTTTAGAACGTCATTCGAGAGATCGTGAATATTCGGAGAGACTATGATAAGTGGCAAATAACCTGCAATATGTACGTGTAAGTGTGTTAGCGTTAAATTAAACCAAAGTATTTTATATAATAAACAAAATGGTGATAATTATACATAACTGACTACTTAATTGTAATTATCTAAATATATTTCTTCAATGTTCCAAGTCGTTTCATTTATTCCCAAAGCTTTTATTTCACACGCACTCATTACGTGCAGTATATTTGACACGATTTCCCAAAATATAAATATGTATATGCAATTTCGGTAGATCAGCATAACAAAATAAATTCAAGCTCGATGATTATTCTCCACCAAATATATTTCTCAATCCATCGCAATAATGTGATTACATCTCGTGACAGATCAATCTTCTTAAAAATATATACAGGTGTCCCAGAAATCAACGTCAAGCCGGCTATGGGCGAGGCCAATGGCTGGGGGTGATAAGAAAAATAAGATTTTTTTTAATAAATGAACTTTTTAAAAAAAAACGAATAATTGACATCCTGTGACAGTCTTTCAAGCTTAGTGACCACAAATCTTAACCATGATTTGATTTTTTTTGTGCAACTGGTCCTTGAATAACCCTTTTATAAATATTAATCTAAAATCGATACAAAAATGCTTCAGTTTTAGAAAAACATCATTTTATTGCGTAACCATTAAGCAAAAAAGATTACATCCGTCCATCTTTATGTGACTGTCTTGTAAAAAAATGTATTACGCATTTTGGCAAGTGGCTTTAAAAGATGGCGCATGGAGTCTGGATTCTAAAATGGTACCACACTTAGTAGACTACACCTAACATTAGGTAGAAATTGTAAACCACTTGAAAGAAAGTTAGCCGAGATGGCCCAGTGGTTAGAACGCGTGCATCTAAACCGATGATTTCGGGTTCAAACCCAGGCAGGCACCACTGAAATTTCATGTGCTTAATTTGTGTTTATAGTTCATCTCTTGCTCGGCGGTGAAGGAAAACATCGTGAGGAAACCTGCATGTGTCTAATTTCAACGAAATTCTGCCACATGTGTATTCCGCCAACCCGCATTGAAGCAGCGTGGTGGAATATGCTCCAAACCTTCTCCTCAAAGGGAGAGGAGGCCTTTATCCAAGCAGTGGGATATTTACGGGCTGCTACAGAAAGTTAATTATTTTTGTCACTTAAATTGCTGTAGACCGCGTTTGAGTACGGTTGCTATAATATAGATAGAAGTTTGTGTTTTATAAATATTATATACAGGTATATATTGTTTATAAGACACAGTTCGTAAAATCCGTTCTCAGTGGATATCTACACCCTATAAGGTAACTACCTACATGCCAAATTTCAAGTTTTTAAGTGTTCTAGTATTTGAGATTTTGTGATAAATCAGTGAGTGATATTTCGCTTTCATATATATAGAAGATTTATGCCAATCCTTAATATTAATGTTCTTATCAGGCCCAACTCTGGCAAGCAAAAGACACTGCAGCATTATTATGTCTGTCTATTACTTAGACACTGGAGTCCGATACCGAACTCAATTAAAACTAAAATTTACTTCAAAAACTAGTATAATATTGATATTCTTGCAATCTAGTACAACTTGTCTCGTTGGCATAAGTAAGTGAACAAAAAACAAAAGAAAAAAAACAGCAAACTCGCTTTGACACATTATTTTTTTATAAATGTTGTAAAAAAAGGTTTAATTATATGGCAAATAATGTTATTCAGAATTAAATTAATTATTTGTATTATATATTCATCTAAATTAAAATCGAAATGGTAGGCGCGAACATCATCCCCGCCGTTAAAATCACCAGATTTTAACCCACAGTTTAATTCTCTGTTGCTGGTAGAGGGCTAAGTCGTGTGAAAGGTCTTCGGAAGATCCTTCGAGTCGTTTGAACCGCCACGCGATATACACCGTCAGCGCCAGGGAACAGCTTACTGATGCGCCCCACACGTCAACACAGTGGTGGCTTATTTCTTCTTGCAATAGCACCAGGTCTTCAAGCCTCAGAGGGATGTTAGGAACGCGCCACTTTGTTCACTGTTGTAACTCTGCCAAGTACTCGTGCTGCCATATCCTCCAAAAGTGTTGTCGAATTTGTTCGAGCCGTTGGTAACGTCGGAGACTAGAAGCCTTGTAGTCGACGACGACGACGACGACGTGGCAATGCGGTTAGCGGCCGACCAAGCAGAAAGTGCCCCGGGGTGAGGAATTGAAGGTCATTTGCTATTTAATATGGCTTCAACTTGCGCAAACACCCTGCCTATCTCCTCGTATGTTAAATGCGAATTGCCCATAACACGCCTGATGTGAAACTTGGCGGAATTCACTCCAGCCTCTCAGATGCCACCAAAATGGGGAGCGTACGTAGGAGAAAATACAAATTTAATTTCTTCCTCACTACAAAAGGTAGGTATGGATGCCTTATTAGATTTTAAAAAATTGCCTATTTCTTTCGAGGTGGCTACAAAATTTCGGCCGTTATCACAAAAAAACTCTGTAGGTCTTCCGAGACGGGTCACAAATCTACGTATGCAAAGCCTACCTACCACAAAGCATAAGTACCTCACGACTCAAGGAAGACAGTAGATCGTCGTTGGAATCAATGCTTAAATATTTTAAAATATATACCTCACTTTGTTTCGATACCTATGTTAGCATTATAAAACAATAATCAGTACAATTTAGCTATATTGTACTAAAATAACTTTGTAAATCAAAATTAGGCACTAGGCATTGAGTTAATATTTCCCTGATATATCGTGGATTAACCTTTGATCATATCAATTTCAGATAAATTACAATTAGTTATTTCTACATCTCCACTAATATAATCAATCTCAACTTTAATATTTGCATTGCCCAAGGGCTACTATTGCTACACAATAGCGGCAACTCCAAAACCCTTCAAAATTGCATTTGATGGAGTTACTGGTTGAGCTAAGCGTTATAATATTCAATTGCCTATCGGTGTCAATGTCTGCCATCAAGTGAACACCATTCATATATACATTTTTTTATACAAATCTTGGAATACATTATGAAATGCGTGTAATAGGTTTTTTGATGAGGAAGACCCAAACCCTGCTGGCTCGCGGTCACGTGGCCCAGTCGTTGAGAGTTCTCGCATCGAAGATAATTTCTGCAGTCGCATGATTCATGTTTACACGGCAGTGGAAGTATCATGCTTTCAGCAGGATCGGTTGTCGGGTTGCAGAAAAACTCCCGGCATCCGTTGTTTTGTTGCATTGATGGATCTTCCAAAAAAATGTTGCACGAAACAGCATCTTCTCCTTCGATCTTGCATTTTAGTCCCTAGTGGAACTCCTTAGACGACTTTGTGACTTTATCTCGTGATAGATCAATCTTTTTAAAAATAGAAATATTGTATTTATGTCAATCTTTAATATTATATATTTATTTATTTCTTTAGGAATTCCGTTTTAAGCTGAGTTTTGTCACGGAATTATATGTTATGAAAATATCACATTACTAAAAAATAAAATGTCTATGTCTAAATATAATTGTGTTTGATCAGTTTGTACATATAAATTACAGAATAGGGTACGCGAGGACCTAGCACATGTAGCGATCTCAATAGTGAGCATTATATAAGAGATTGAGTAGATTTACAGAAAATAATCAATATTATATACTGTAAGTTATTTTTATAGAATCAGTTTATAATATATTTTGTATTGTTTATATATATAAAGAGAAAACAATAATGCATTTTAATTATGATTTAGGTATCTAAATAAAAGTCGATTAGAGATGACAACAAATTATTTATTAAAATAACGTTCGTAGATTACAGTATTGGCAAGATAGGACTACAGTCCAAAAATATCTACTACTAATTGTTGTTACGCGTAGTTTTGTTCAGCGAATGGCCCGCGCCCGCGCCAGTACGGGCAGACCAGAGACGACACGCCCGCGAACGCGACCACCGGACCACCTACCTACGTAGACTCCGTCGGCGCGACGGCTGTGTTACCGACAAGGTGATAAGGTTTTACCGTTCAGTATAGAAAAATACTTTATAGATTTAAGATGGACGAGTGTAGTATGTATGGTACATCCAGTGAATCATTGGATCGACCAATCGAAAACATTTGCTACATTTTTTTAAAATGGACATTGTGTTCGTTGATAACTACATCAGCCCTCCACTAATAGGCGGAGCAGCGGCCACGAAACATCCTTGGAGTTCTCGAATGTTAAGGGAAGTTTGCAAAAGTACGTTGTGTCACTTAGAAACGCTACGCCACGTTCACGGCAATCAGGGCATTGCGGCCGCGCGTGAGAATGGCACAAACTCCAGTAGTATTATCCATAAATATTTATAAAAAAATATAAGTGTACTCTCCCTAAAGCAACTCTAACGAATCAGTGGTCAACCCGTACCTACTACGAATATCGGACGTTGCAAAGAAATACAAATACAACGGTCGCCTTACGTGGATGTAATCGAAGCGGGTTGTAGCGTCGGTAGGCGCCTGTTCCTAGAGTTTCGCCGGCACGATAACGTTCCCGAGGTAATCCTCAGTAATTACATTTTACGCCCTTAAAATTTCGATACATTATTATTGGAACAATTGCATCAATTTATTGATCACTTGGTATAAAACTCTAGAAACATTTAATGCTTATAGATTATTACACATACGATAATTAGAATCACAATAACTGTGCAATTCCTTTGCACTTTTTAGTTACAATTCCTACGACATCTATTACGGTTAATTCATTAATAATTAAAGACTAAATATCTAACGCTGGCCGGGCGCCGTTTGCGACTTTACAACTGCAAACTTGTTAGAGCGTTTTCACATTATCCGATCCGACGTCGGTGCCGAACGATAGCTGACACCATGTGCTATTTTCACTTTTCGATAAAATCGTTCCGATTCGGCCATTTACTCCATGGCTTCGTGCGGGCAGGTCATCATAGCAGACTATAATACAAAAAACGCAAAATGGCCGTTGCGCAAAAGGGGCTGCGCACACCGAGACAGTTTATAAATCGGTGTCGGCTACGATATCAGATCGGATATTATGAAAACACGACGCCGCACGAGCACGCCCGCCGCTCGCCGCCGGCCTCTGGCGTTGGCGGCGTTGGTGACGGTATTGTGTACGAGTAGGAGAGAAGTTTGCTACTTAAGTAAGTTATATCTATATCTATTATGTCTCAAAAGTATATTTTTTCGAAATAAAGGTTTGAGAGAATATACTTTTGGAGTATTATTATCGACTTGTGCGGTGATTGAAATTTCTTCTTTGAATTGTGCGTTACGAAAACGCGAAATTGCGCGTTGACATTTACACTACTACAGGTACTTTAAGACAATTTAAAACGAACGTAACTTTTAAACACACATCAATTGCGATTGTGACTCGCTAGGGTTCCGTATCCAACCCTGCTCGGTGATCAGTTCGTGAAACCCATTCCATTCATCCCCGAGAGGTTTCATAGAACTTATGTGATTGCTATTTTATATTTTGAAGTGAAACTTGAAATGCAAACGAGTTACGACGCATACACGGAAATGAAAATAGTAGAACTGTGTTATAAGTGTCACATACGCTCGGCAATGCTTCTGTTAAAGGAATTCTTATTCCAATATTATTTTCTGATCACCTGATTTATTAAAGTGAGAGCTCTATGTTCAGAGAAACATGTTTCTTTGCGAAGCCTCAACAGTTCACTTTTTAAAGAAAATAGCTAAGTATTTACGTCCGAACAGTTGCCAATAGTGACTAACTTCGTATAGTACCTACTGCATGATAAATATTGTGCATCGGCTAACATCAGAAACAATCGTATCGCACTGTACAAAAGCGATTGGCAAAAGTAATTTGGTCTTAAAGAACTCTTGCAAATTTAACTCCATCACACACTAAAAGTGTGTGTAAAACAGTCGTCGTTGCAAGCAGTGCGAGCGAGGCGGCAAATAAATGAGCCTTTGAGGGTTATGGTTTTAATGCAGACCGTACTACAGAGCGGCATAACTCCTCGTCGTGTTTGCTTTGTCAAAGTCAAATCGATTCTTGCATTTCAATTTAGGAAAAATAGGTGAAAGCAGCTCTATAATATTACGATTTATATAATATCAGAGTACAGGCGGTAGCACGGGTTTGTCTTGTTTCTGAATACGACGATAGCCGATGCACAACATTCACACACACATAGGTTTGAACCTACCGTTCAGGCCTCCGAGGCACAGGCGTGAGCTATATTTAGATGGACGGAGTCTCACTTTGAACCCTTTTTACCTTTTGTGATACGGAACCCCAAATATACTAGAATTTTTAAATACATCAATATCAAAGCGGCTTTTTAAAAACCAGAATAAATACTACGTGTCTGCATTTCTAATTTGTTACAAGACTTGAACTTTCGACTGAAAACATTACAATGCGTCACCCGTATGCGCGCGTCGCGCGTCGCGGCAGCTGCGCTCGGGCGAGTGCGCAGGAGAGCATTGAAAGAACGACGACGATCAAATTAGTTTTTCGATGAGAATGCAATCGCTATTACTGAAAATAGATTATTTCGCCTACAACATATTTACAAAAATACAATTCACGTACATTTTTAATTTTTAAATATCACTTCTTCCGTTTCCCGGGTGTTTCTGTTCATTTCGCAACTGACTCGAAACACCGCTATCGGACGTCGGTACCGGCACTCGCCCTCGCACCCGGGGGGCCGGGAGTTGGCCGGGGGCTCACGACAACTTACGACGACAGTACGTAAATGGGAAATTATACGATATCAACATATCATTTTCATTAAGTGATCATAGTCACTGTGCACTGGTGAATGCCATTCAAATTAAATATTAACGGAACGATTGCGCCGCGCGTAATACTACTATCGACTACTACTGAGACCTCACTTAATATATTATTGTTCTGAGAGTACTCACGAGACGGCAGACGCGTCTCGGCTCCGGTTTGCGTCCCTAGCGATTCGACTTATACGATCGATTATATTTCACCAACCTATCCTATATATGTAATATAATCTTATGCGAGAGCGACTGGGTGTGAGGAACGGGAGGGGAACGAAATAAAACACACACACAAACATACGTTCGAAAAATAATATAAAATAATAAAATTCAGTACAAATCAACACAAACATATTAATAATAAAATTAAAATAAAATAACAGTCGCAAGAGTCTAATTGAATAAACATTTACAAAACAAAACACATCGAAACGACCAATCTGAGTGCAGCGACGTGGTCGCACTAGGGGAGTGTGCGGGGACTGGGACTAGAGGTTGAGCGAACGGGGCACACCCGGCGGACGCGACCAGTCGCCGCCTACGCTACCGCTATCACTTAAAGCTACTGTATAATATGTACACGCTATTCACCTTCCGTACCACTACGTATCTCACTGCAGCCGCTGACCGCCGGTTTACCGACGTCGACTCACCGTCGACACGGGCACTTGACATTCAAGAAAGCAGTAAACATCAAAAGTGAATAAAAATAATTGTGCTTTTAGCTGTAACAACTTAAATAAACTTTGGCCAAAATATAACATATCACACGTCGAATATGTACATGTACGCTCCGTTCCGCTCGGGACGGTGGAGGCCGTACGCACCCGTACGCACCCGTACGCACCAGCCGCGCCCCCGCCCCGCGCGGACGCGTACACGTCACTAGTCTACGCTCTTATAGAGCTTACCCGTTCACGTTCACGTTCACGTTCACGTTCACGCTCGACAGCTTTGTGCTTGGCAAAGGAACACTACCAACAAAATATTCGTAATCGTTCAGTTCAGTCTAAGGGCAGGAAAGATAGTCCTAAAACAAATAGGCAATTAGAACGAAACTCCTAACGCAACTAATCTCGCCAAAGCGTATGAGTAACGAAACGTGGGAATGTCATTAGTAATAATAATAAATCTCGAAACGTTCAACAGAGGAGAAGACTTCGTCCAGTGCGTCAGACGCGAGTGCGCTCACACGTGTGGCCGACACACGCGGCGGAGTCCGAGGCCATCGCGGACTCTTTACAATTATTTAATACCTATAAAGTATTTATAAAAGCTATTAATATGGCAGTGTTTTCATTATTTCAGTAAGGATCGACGTCACTAGATAACGATATTCTAATTAACTCCTAGCGGGCTCGCGCACGCGCAGTTGCGTCGCATCGACCCTTTAAAATATCGATAACTTCCGAGTTTGTAACAATTTTATTTTATAAGTTAAGAAAATTACGTGGAATCGAAAATAGTTTCCAAAATAAAACATGGCCTCAAACTCCGACACCTAAACATTAGTAATGTGATTACAATGTAAATACAATAATAATAATAATATGTCATAAAATCACATCCAATACAAATACATCGATAATATTGATCACTACTAATATAATATAATATAATGACATGAGTGGATATCTCTTACAATAATACTGGTGGCGCTCTGGGCGGCCTGCGACCGGCAGCGACGCCGACAGGCGGACAGAGGAAGTATTCGTCATTCAATTCGAGACGCGGCGTCACACTGCGCCCCCTAGTGCGCGGCGCGGATCTGGTTGAGGTCGTCGTCGGAGTCGGTGGGCGGCGCCAGCACGGTGAGGTGCGTGGAGTCGCTCTGCAGCGTGCTGCACTCGCCGCCGCCGCCGCCGCCGCACGCGCCGCTCCAGTTGCCGCACTGCGCCTTCTTCTGCAGCGCCTGCACGTACGACTGCGAGATCACGTCCCCGTGCGCCGTACGCACCTGGTACAGGTATCGGTACTTGCGCTGCTTCATCTCGGCGCGTTGCTCGCGCGTCACCGGCCGCGACTGCTGCGCCTTCAGTCGACGCTTCTGCGCGCCTATACCTGACCAAACGTACAATGTTCCCAAAATGTATAATCGCATAATATGTTAGATGTTATTAAAACACATAATCAAACATAACATTTGCGAGAACGAAAAGAAAGTACAAACTTTGCTCGTGGTGCGTCCCGGCGGCGGTAAGCGCACCCTGCGCTACAAAGCCAACGATCGTGGCTGCAGGCCACGCGGCCAGCGCCAGCCACGACAGCCGACACGGCGGCACCACCACTGGCTCCAGCTTAGCGCGCTCCCATAACTACAATACGATACATTAATTTGTTAAAATAATGCGAGCTATGATATCGCCTGTGTGTCAGAAGCAAAAGCTGAGCCATCAATAGTCTCGTTACGTCGTTACGTAGTAATGAAACGTACAATATCAATTATTTATTCAAGCAAGTCTCTTTGACAGCAATAACGACGCAGATAAATCGATTATTAAATTTACTCGATTTAATGAATTAAAACCTATATAATAAAGAAAACATTCGATGCGTCAGAGTGCGACACTTACCCACTTGAGCATGACCATGCGCTCCAGAAAGTAGTCGAGGCAGGTCGCGATGACGGCGCCGCCGTACACGCTCGTGCCGAATACCGTCAGCACTGGAACGACACGCACACGCACGCTACAACTGCGGCCCGCGACTGCAATACGTACGAGATCGAAGGCTTCTCACTCGTATGTATTGCATTTAGTTTGTATATTGAAATATCTTAACAGTACTCGATTACAATTTTGTACAAAATCGAACTTCATGATGTGCAGTCATCGGTGTAAATTAACATTAATATTATTACATATGATTTGGACGGAGAGGATAAGGCTCAGTATGTGCGGCAACCACCGCCTCAACTCAAGGTGGAGCTTGAAGTCGGGATAAATTAAAAACACCGAGTACCAAAAACGGAACCAGTCCCCTCAACAGGTACCCTATAGTAATGTCCCGAGGCGCCAACACGGCCGACGTCACCGGGACGCGTCGGTGTAAGGTAGTGTGTAAGCGATTTACTCGTTTTCTTACGGCTCTCATTATTTTTTATCCGTCAGTTCTGTCCCGCATTCGAACCGCAATGTCGCAGTTTCCGATGGACAGGATAGCAAATGGACTAAATGGGATTTCTATTATAACAATACGACCCTGATTGTAAATGGCGATGAACGCCCGGAGATATCGTCACTAAATAAAAGTATATTCCCTTCCCGATACCGCCATTGACCAATAAGCCATGCGTCTTAGAAATCTTGTTTCAGCTTGGAAAAAGTTGAAATTACTGTTGTTTACAGACTTATTTTCAAAACTTGATAATTATTTTGAAATGAACGTAAATAATAAAATGCATCGTTGCCCATAAATAAGCTTATTTTTCTATTTGAGTGCCAGGGACCACGCACATCAATGATAGTATAATTTCTGTAACAACAGCAATAACAACACATGTATGTGTATCTGCTAGGCAGAGTATATCACACAACACAACTACGCTGTTTCTCTATTCGACACAATCGGTGATGAAATGTGTGATAACATCAGGCGTCATAAGGTTTGGGATCTACTCGTAAGTATATCTCTGTACCGTCTATTCACAGTATTGTACAACCGGTTTATTTGATAAATCGCATTCCGGTTGTTCGCTACTCAAGTTATTATTGAGAATACTTGCCATAGAAATTATCTTCTGAGCTATATGACGCAGTGCCAACAGCGACAGATTTTTGATTAGATGCGTCCATATCTACGAAACGTGTGTTTTCAGTACGATCACACGAGCGAGCGGATCCAATTACTTAGTTAACGCACTAACATGATGCACCAAGTTTTAATACAACTTTTCGCAGACGAAGCCCCAAATCACCAATTAGTGCTAGTCCGCACCGCGTACGTATATAATAATACTTTTTAAAAGCAAGTCTACACTGATTCTTTTTATTAGGTGTTGTGTAATAAAAAGATTCAGTGTAGATAAAATAAAAAAATGGAATACTTTATACATTGGACACTAATCATGACATAAAATCGTAACGTATCGCTATTTATCTGCTGATAAGATAACTCACCTTTCTTCCAGTAGAGGTTAACGACCGCGAAGAATATCCCGGAAACGAGCAACACCACCACGCAGAGCCAGTACTGCAAAGATACGAACAATGTTTACGTTGCGGGTTTCGTTTCTAGTTCGGTTTCGGAAATATAAACTTGTAGCAGCGCCTACACTGCAACTCGTGTGATTACATGTAAGATCGGACAATTACTTATATCAATTATATAAATAAGGAGCTCCTTATTAAATACAACCTTAACTTTTAGAATATTTTTTCATATTAAATTAATATATTATAAATACCTACAATTTTATTACTTGTCATGCAAAAACGCGCTGCGCGTGAGAGAATTTTAGGAAACAAGTGAGTAATGTTTGTTATGGCTATTATTTCTTTTAATGTTCGTCTTATGAGCACGTCGATTTCTCGATTAGAAGAAATGTGCAACATTTCAATCCAAACATTACAGCGATAGAATGGAATATGCAGACATACAATATGAGTAAACATTAGTGTCGAGTAATCGTGACATTCGCATTGCATCATAATTTAATAAATATAAAATATTTCGGTGACGTTCGCCCATTCGAAAACTTTCAAGGAATATTAAGGCAGTATTAATTCGCTTGCGGCTGAAGCTCAATTTAAAGGTTTATATTTAAAGGTTTATTTTACAAATCAATAAATGACACACGATCGTCGTCGTCGTCGTCGGCCACGTTGACGGCGAAGTAATAAAATAGTAAAGCAGTTCGCAGCGCGCAGCGCGAAGACAATTGCGGCGCGTAATCGAAAAGTATTCGAACAGCAATCGATGGCAGCCCTCCGCCGGCGCCTCTGAGCTCGTCTTCACTCGCGCTTGAAAGCGTCCAATTCGCTGTCGGCCCCGATACACTTATTAGCCTCTTAAATATTATGATAACATTAACAAGCGACATCTGTTTGTTGTTGCGGATGAATTTTTAATAACTTCGCTTTTATTCGGATATAAACATTCACTGCTTTGCAAATAAATATACACGTAAAAATATTCGCACGCAACCAAAAGTTGTCAGTCACAAGAGTGCTGAGTGCAGGCTCGCTCAGACATCATACACGGGCTCAGACAAACGATTCAACTAAATAGTTCAATAAGGTTAGGCCTTTGTGCAAAATCTCCGCTGTCGGACACTGGCTTAGTCGTCGCTCCGAGGGGGGAACGTTACGGCTCACAAAAATGAACTACATTAAATATTATATACAAATATTTAAAATAGGTTTTCTGTACATTTAAACTAAAATTATCTCGATATTGTAAGCGATTCGTCGGCCTGCCTACGAATTAGTGCACAGAATAAAATATAAACGGCGCTTGTTCGCAGAGGCCGGAGACACTTTTCGGACGTTGACGAGAATTTAAGTTTATTGCCGGTTGAGCTGCCTGGCTAAGCACCGTTGCTCTTGAATACTACGTAGTACTCTCAGATTGGAATGGTACTTGAGCCAGTGCCAATCGCTTTCAGCGTCAACGCTTTTGGATGGTAGTGACCGCCTGCCATTCGATCTATTTTAAATTATAAACATAGGATCGATTCGAGAGAGTCGATTGCGATAAACTCTTATTTGAAAAACAGTAACTACCTACGAGTGACTTAGTGGTTCTTCTCGGTAGAATCGACATTACGAACCGGTGTTAGCTCATTATTCAAATATTAATTATGTCTATGTGACTTTAATAAAGAATATTTTGTTTTCATATCTCCTGCAATATCGTTGCACTGCGTCAAGCGATATTGCATTTTTTTACTTTTCAATAAGTAAATCAACAACGTCCACAGTCGGGAGCAGTCTTATAAATAACTAATAACAGTGATGCAAGTAATCACGACGCTCGTCTAGACTACGTGTAATTTGTCTTCGCTTTGTTCGCGGTATCGATCAGTACGATGACCTGAGATCATTTCGCTCGGACGGTTGTCTCGCTCGTACCTACTACACAGACTTATTTATGAATCGCAAACTATATTATGTGCTGCGATTTGTGTTCGTGAGGAAGTGATAGAATCTCTTACTGTGTGAGATATATCTCCGACCGGACGCGCCACGGTCGAGCGATCGGCACTCAGCGTACTCTCGGGTTGGTAGCGGCACAAATTAAACTCGAAGCTGGGCCGGTGCCGTTGCCGAACGTTTCGCATGTGCGAAGCAATCGTGAAATATTTATCAATTATAGTACATAAACTGTTCGCGTGCTTGCGCGAAAAAGTATCAGATCATGCACGTAGACCTTTAAGGCAGCCTGAGTAAAAACGATAAATACTTTGCTTTTACATTTTCAAAGATTGCATCAATCATTACTTTTACAATAATTTCAATAAATATCCTATACGATGGGTGCCGGCATTATAGTCCCACCTGTCTATCGCTACGCGGGATTCCCGAGACTCGTCTCGTACTCTCGTAATTAGTAACTAATTTATATCGTCCGTTAAATGCAGGCGTAGAAAGACTTCGTAAAGATACGCGAGTCAAGCCGAGCAGAACCGTGCTCGCTTCCGTAATGTTTAAAAATAAGTAATACCACAGTATGTCAGTTTGTTGGTTTGTTTGTTTATTACGGTTATACACAAAAAGTTACGAAACTGATTGATATGCGACTCTAAGACAGTATCGGCAGTCACTCAAAAATACGAACCAAATTGGAATAAAGTAATGCAAAATTAAACTTTATCAAAACAAAAAAATATATGAACAAGAAAATCCCACGACGCTACAAAAGGCTATTCACGCACGTGTCTCTTGCAACTCAACAAACAATACATATATTGCTGAATAAGGACACCGAACGTTCCGTTCACACGTCCAGCTATCCCGAGGGATCAATAGCCATCACGTATCTCATGTTAGACCAACGCAGGCCCTTATTGTTCCCTTCTACATTTATGTGTATATAGGGGGTATTGTTATTTATCCATATCCAGCGATAGTCGGTACGAATAATATCCGAGTACCGTGACGATACCGATAGCGAGCTCGACATCGAGGTCAGGGCTGCGTGCGGACAGCGCCGCTCGGCTCACCGCACCGTGTGCCAAATACTCGCGCGTTATAACAAAGAGTACATCTGAATAACGCCTCTCATTACGTTACGTTTAAACGAATGTTCACGTGTCGTTTGTCTACGTTTCGGCAAAAAATATAAATTAAAACCGGACTGAAAGGAAATTCGCGTCGGAGGTAGATTATGGCACGGTTGACGTACAGGTCACAGGAATACGTTCCGAGTTATATTCCTGCTAGCATGAACTATCGCACTGGGAAGTGCCCAGTAACGACTAGCACGTGCTGCTGGCGCCAATATTTTTTAAATTTCCCGTCTTCCAAAGAGATGTAGCATTCTTCATAAAAAATATTCCAGCCAAGGCATGGTGGAATGCACTCAGTGTGTCTCAAACGGCTGTTAATCTACACTACTACACGTAGCTAATCGTTTGCTTTACCTGTCCACTTATTGGGAAAGGTTCACATCAGAGTGAGGACGTCCGAACCCAAGTTGCGTCACTCGTCAGAGTTCGTTCTTTACGAACGTGACACGAATTCGATAAAACATGAACCAATATGTCTAATAAGCTATTTCGAAAATATTTCAACAATCATCATTATGTCTGAAGTTAACCAATTGATATTACTAATATATTGTTTTGTAGTTAATTTTATTGACTAATATAGAGTTCGTACAACCTTCGTATTATCGCTCTTCGTGGTATTAAGGGGTGAGTCACTCGTTAACTTGACTCATTCTCATTCTTCCCAACATGACGGCGAAGACGTGACGCAGTGGGCGCCGCACGGGCCGGGTGCGTCCCTCGGCGATCGAATAAAACCACTCGAAGATAACAAGCACAAGATGCAATTGATAGAATCCGGTTTTCATTACGCAACGCCGCGCCGCGAGGGAGACGCGATCGCGACCTCAGTTGTATGTAACGTACAGGTATGCAAGCACGCATTCGCATTTCATATTTTATAAATTATTTAGCATTCACGTGTCTACGAAGAGACCGCGTACCAGCCGAGACTTGTATCGCTCGGTCCAAATATATATCGCTATGTTTGATATTAAATTGTCGACTTACCGTATTAGGTCTGCTTTCGAGAAAGTGGTCGTAGATGGCGAGGCCTGCGATGGCGAGCAGGAGGCCCGTGTGGAAACCCGTCATGAACAGGCCCACATACTGGATCAACATTGTTATGAGGCCGAATAGTAGTCCAGCACACACTGCCACACCTGTAGAGATAACCAAATTTAGAAAAAACCTTATATTTTAAAAGCTCAACTGAAAGAACATGCTTTTAACTAATTTCTGTTATATTACTCTTCAAATTTTTCTTACCGACATTCCCATATGGTGGCATCAAATATTCCTGAAGACATATTAGATAAACTATTGCCGAACCAAATGTGAAACCCGTTAGAAACATACTTGCTTTGAAACATCGGTACCCTGGGACAAAATTTTGAATATTATAATGAAATATTTTAAATCAGTGTTTCTATATTTATGTAATTAACATTACTTGTCACAAGCTTGTTTGGAAGCTGAGCTTTGTAACAACTTACCAAAGAGTGTGTAGACAATTCCAAAGATAATATACATTGCACAAATCACACTGATAATGGGATCATAGTTGTAATCTATCAGGGAGCAGAATGAGCCTTCTATGTGTGGTCCGTTGAATTTGATGGTCATGTTGGGAGGGCCACGTGTCACCTGAGGCACTAACTGCCCTACTGATGACATCTTAGACCACAGCCGCGAGGACAGTTATAAAGATTTCTGTAAAGTATTAGTTGATATGAGATCAAAACAATTTTCTTTAAATTAAATTTATTACAGATAATTTCAAACTTACAATAATAGCAAATACATGAATACTTTAAAATAAATAAATGATGTTTTTCTGATAATACTAATAAAGTACTACCAACTTGGAAGTTTAAAAATTATATGAATAGTCATGAATATTATATTATTATTGATAACATTTTTGCTATGTGTAGCTAAAAGTTCATATTGTCTTTATTACATTAAATTCTCATTATCGGTATTCCATTTAATAAAATATGTCCGAGCAGTATGGTTTAATAGGAATTAGGATTAAACTATGAACAAACAACGACGCAACCAGACCATTCAAACAAAATACCATTATTAAACAAAGTTATGAGTACTATTATATATCTATCGTAATTGCACCTCGAACGTATTCAAATATTTTAAATGTTCACTTCAGCCATCAACATACGAAGTAAACAAGTAAGTTTTAGCGGACAATAAATAAGTCACATACAGGCTTAGACCTCGACACCTCAACCAGTTTTATTATAAGGCTATCATTAACTTTCACTGTATAATAATTAACACTTACTTCAACGACGAATCGAAAAGGAACACTAAAATATTTTGACTCTTAGCAAACAATGCTAGCTCAATATTTTGATAAGCGAGTAAATACATAATATATAAATCACTTACCATTATACGTCAGTTAGTCGATTTCACATTGTAAACTAAAATAACTTAAGAGCCATGACCTACTCACTAAAGATCTCACTGAGATTTTAAAGGAGAACTAAGATAAATTCATTTTTAATAATTAGGAACCAAAATTAAAAGGTTTCAAAAATTTAAAGCTACCTATCTACAAAGAAAACTAACAACAAAGGTTTTCCTCGAGTTTCCTCTCGTCATTTACTTTTTTTTTTAGTGATGTCTAGGTATGTCTTTCGCGAACGCGAACCGCTAAGAGTCTCATAAAACCGGTATATTATATTCACGTTTTTAACGTAGATAATCAAATTTAAATATTTGGTCATATTAATTATTTTGTAATTTAGTCGAAATGTGTATATATAAAAAATAATACATTTTACTTAAGAAAAAATAATTTTTAAACTTAAAAAAATGTTTATTTCAATAACCGTTAATAAGACTCAAGATTGTTCCGTGGTACATACCTACCATTAGAAGTAAGCTGCCTGCCACCTTCACGAAGTTCGAGGCTGAACTCGGAGAACAAATAAAAAAAGTTTTATATTAGTGCGTGCATTATCGCGAAAGAACCGGGACTTTGTATATCATTTGCACTAAAATGTATTGGACAGTCATCCTTAAAATATAAATAACGCCGCCCTGCTGCTCGGGAAACAGTACACTCAGTCTCGGCGCATCATCAATATCTCACGATGAAAGTTACGGTCAGCACTCTTAACGACGAAATATTCGTCCTCGACGTGTCTGAAGACTTGGAATTAGAAAATTTTAAGGCTTTCTGTGAAATCGAATCAGGTTTCCCCGCAGCAGATATCACATTAACTTTCAATGGGAAACCTATGATACACGATAAGAAATCACTCAAGGAACTGGGAGTACACGACGGCGATGTAGTCGTCATGCTCCACATGGTGCACAGCAGGACAGCTTCGAACTTGAAAATGAACGACGCTAGCCAAGGTAGCTTTCGCTTTATGGACAAACATCGAGATTACATTGTGTTTATTTAAAAGTGCATTGTCATTCTTTTCTGTTGTCATTTGTGACACTTGTTATTGTCATATTGCGTGTACCGGCGCACTGGGAGACGAGATTTCCATCAAATCGTTTGTTTAAAAATAAAATTGTCATTTAAATGTTATTATTATATATATTTTGAAGTATACAAAAATTTCATTATAGGCTTTGTTTAAAGCAATAAATTTTATAAAACTTAAAAATATTACAAAAATAAAGACTACTTTTAGCTCTGCCAAGTGGTTTGGCGAACCTTGACTTCAGCAACATACAGGTGCCGCAAGGAGCAAGCACATCTATGGCGTCTAGAAATTCTACAGTAGAAGAGGATCCTCGCATCATAAGAGAAATGTTCTTGGCTAATCCAGATCAGCTCGCTTTACTTAAGCAGAATAATCCAAGACTAGCGGATGCTCTGCTCAGTGGCAACTTGGGTATGATTTGGTCATTCATTAATCATGTACATAGATTACATTTTGTCGGCTATTATAATTTCAAATTGTTTCTTGTTTTTAGATACATTTGCCTCGGTACTGCGGGAACAAATATCTGCTAGAACTGAAAGGCAACAACAAAGAATAAGGTAACTACAATCTTATTCTACTGTGTTGACAGTTTCAATTTGTTAATCACTTTGAATAGTTTTATAATCAGACACAATCGTTATTAGAGAAATAAAAATTATTATTAGAGAAATAAAAATTTGATGAATTATATTTAAACATCAAAGTATAATTCTTGATATGAGACTTATAGCTACATATTTCCAATAGGATGATGAATTCAGATCCATTTGACACTGAAGCACAGCGCATGATAGCAGAGGAGATCAGGCAAAAGAATATCGAGGCCAACATGGAGGCAGCCATGGAGTACAACCCAGAGACATTTGGAACCGTTGTAATGCTTTACATTAATTGTCATGTCAATGGGTAAGAAAGGAATCCTTGTGAGCATGGCATTTACTGGCTTGTAAACTTGTGTGCTTACAAAATATATCTTTCAGTTTTCCAGTCAAAGCATTCATTGACTCCGGAGCGCAAACCACAATCATGTCAGCTGCATGTGCCGAGAGGTGCAACATCATGAGACTCGTAGACACAAGGTACAATATGTACAATTTGTTGTATTTGTTTAATCAGATTTAAATATGGATTAATTTATCATAAAAATTGTGAACAGATGGGCAGGTATAGCTAAAGGAGTTGGAGTGCAGCGCATCATAGGTCGCATTCACATGGTACAGATGCGCATCGAAAAGGACTTCCTGACCACCTCCTTCTCAGTGCTGGAAGAACAACCCATGGACATGCTGTTGGGTCTCGACATGCTGAAGAGGCATCAGGTACTAACTAGATCATATCCCATCACACCACACCACTTGATGTGGTGTGCACAATTCACACAAGCTACTTGTTTGATACTTGAATGCAATATTCCAGTGCAACATAGATCTGAAGAGAAACATCCTTCACATCGGAACAACAGGCACTGAGACACCATTCCTCTCCGAGTCAGATTTGCCAGAATGTGCTCGGCTTTCTGGCATTTCTGAAGATGATATTGTAACACAGTCAGTGAGGGACGCCGAAGAGAAGCAGATGAGGGAAGCTCTTGAGAAGTCTAAACAAGGTGGGCGTGGAAAAAGAAAATGATTTTCGTAATTCTAGCTCTGAGATAACCTCATAACATCACATTCAACAAAAGATAGTGACATAGAACAGATGACCGTTACGAAAATATCTTGAACGTGACTGAAGGTTATCTCAAAGACATGCACTTTGCCAGAAATGTCGTTCTTTGTAGTAAATAAGGCAGGACAGCTGTACAAAAAAATGGTATTTTAGAAAGAAAAATAAAAATGGTAATATTCATAATTAGTGTCTTGTTTGCTTGTTGCTTCGTGGTGGTTGTTACTCTTTCCGAGGGCAGTTCACGTCTGCCGAATATTAAATTCATTGAAATCAAACGATATATCGTGAGGTTCCCGATAATGTTGCACTCGCCGAAGTCCATTATAATTGTTCAATTAATGTTGGTATAGACCATTTTACTATAAATTAATTTTCTCACAGAAGGATTATTTAAAATAACTATAGAGTCATGACAACAGTTTTTGCCTCTCGTGACATTGACATAGACCGGTCACCGACTCAAGTACTGTCTAATTATGATCCAAGAGACGAGCACACGTAAAACTAAAATATAACTCATTTTGTACTGACGTCGCGTGTCTCCCGAGTGTCTCGAAGGTGTGGGTACGTATCACCCTTTGTTATAGTACGAACTAGATATTTGATTGTTAGATAAATGTTTACGTTATGTATTAGTGTATAGTTTATTTCCTTCATATGTTTTGGTGTATTTGAGGTCGTGTAGAGCGCCACGACG
Organism: Vanessa atalanta; assembly: GCF_905147765.1. Classification (NCBI taxonomy): domain Eukaryota; kingdom Metazoa; phylum Arthropoda; class Insecta; order Lepidoptera; family Nymphalidae; genus Vanessa; species Vanessa atalanta. The sequence goes on along the minus strand of NC_061902.1, from coordinate 16,324,474 downwards.
TGGATTTAGTTTACAACTGTAGACGTAGACTTAGCCTCACCACGCGTCCGCGAGTCTCTAGCACTTTAACACTGCACCCGTAGCTGGATGTATGTAGCATTAGCAATGGAAAATGTACTATTGACGTTTTGCTCTAGTGAAAACATTAGCAGTATTGTAAGTGTTAAGTATAATAAGAAAAATTGGTTTAAATTTGTAAAATTATTGTACAGTTCCATTGACATATAGTTTATGTTATAATATTGATAGTCATAAATGTGTGTTTGTGTTGGTGCATGTAGAGGCCGGCAATCAAGCCCCGCGGCCCGCCAGTTCCGCCGGCACCGGACAGACGACCGGACAGAGAATTGGTGAGTATGTTCTATTTACGGATATACCGGCACACACACTCACACACACCCCACACAAACATCACACTCTCACACACACACATTGTCACTCTCTCACACACACACACACACACACACACACACACACACACACACACACTTTCTCACTCTCTCTCACACACACATTCACACTCTCACACACACACACATACCATACTGCCAGAGTAGAAAACAACTTCACTGACAGTTTCATTGAGTTGACACACTACCCGAACTCAAAATAAATACTATAACAATGAACAAATAATTATTTATATTAGAATAATTCTGCCGCAGTGAACCCCAGCGTTACGATCCTGCCCACGGACACGTTCGGCGAGACCGACGTCGAGGAGATCGTCGCTCTGGGCTTCACCAGGGAACAGGTAACGAATGTCGCTGCTGCTCATCACCGTTGTAGTGTCAGCCACATTAGACTTCGCCGGTCGGTGGCGTATTGTGACAGCGATGAAACGTGCTGAGACGATTGTTGAACTGAAGTGAAATAAATTAATTTCCAGGCCGTCGTGGAGTTGCGGCGATTCAACGGCGACAAGACGCAGGCCACGGTGGCTCTGTTCGCGAAATCGCTCAAGTTTTAATAAATCTCCGCTCTCCGGAGTCCTGGAGCCGCACACCTCGCCGGACAGAAGCCGCGACCCGACTGATGCATCGCAGCCAGCGCCGAGCTGCTGCGATTAACTGTATAGGAATCATTAAAACTAAGCCCGCGACTAGATTACTTAGATAATTGTGTTTGTAACTTTCGTTTGTTCATGGGATGCTTACAAATATTTCGTCTCATACCTCTTCGAGTTGCTTAAAACTATTCCGTACGAGTTCCTTTCTAAACGCTCAAGTGTCTTTCTGATAAACATAACCAGCCGACTAGCTAAGCCAATAATATTGACATTTTTAATAATCTTATACACTAATATTTTTAAAGGGTTTACGTCGATCGATATACACGTGCAGCTATTCTGACGCAGGTGACGAGTTTCACGAGGAGACTCAAGTCCTCGAGGGGTCGTTTTGTGTTACGAGGTCAGAGGATTCACAATATTATCTTTGAATTTGAATATTCGATTACTAAACGCCACCTCGAAAGAGTCGATGACTGCGATTATTGCATTTGTTAAGTAAATAGTGACAACAAAGGCCTAACGTTTTCACATAGATTCTGCGATTGTTTGAATGTAAAGTCTTGTTGAATGTGCACTATTATTTAGTTTTGTAAGTGAACGGTCGCCATTAGAGCCCGACTTTGATCGACAAAATTTTCCTTATAAGATGAACAACAAGGGCACTTCAGTTCTGTTCAACTATCGTCGGACGATTCAGATTATTGCGACGTTGCACTTTTATGACGTATTTTGTAGAGCGACCAAATATTAACACCTTAAAGTAGAAGTCGCCGTCCGCAGAGGTGTGGAGCTCTCGTCTTGTAGTAATAATACCGTAAGCTAAGTGGGAGGCGCGGGGAGGTCGCCTCGCCGGGAGTTATGATACGATGCATATCGACGTCCGGATGCTAGGATGGCATTCACAGAGCACGGATAAGCAATACTTGTGTGACGGATGTATTGTGTGGACTTAGTTGTAATTATTTGCGGACTTTGTACTAAATGTAAAAATAAGTGCGGGATCGTTTTTGGATAAACATTATACAATTGGGTTTAACATAGGCTTTATATTTATTTACATATATTTGTGAACGTGAGAGCTGTACTCTGTGTTAGCTTTAACACTGTGTGCCTTCGCGATATATTACCGTAGAAATGTGCACAGGCTCGCGGCCGTAAGGTTAACATTGAACAATTGAACATGCCACCACGCTGGTCTGCACCGAGTTGCAACGCACAGGGAGAGGCGCCTCTGGTCACCGCATACTGCGAGTGATCGCAATATTGGAGGTGATGTCGCTACGTCAGGCACCACATTGTAGTACTCTTAAGTATTTTATATTATTTTCAGTAAGAACTTATATTTACAATATATTTTAATTACATTGTTCTAAAATTAAGTATTTCCTTTGTTAAAGTTTTGTATTACACTGAAAACCGTATAAATAAAGTTATTGCATTGTAATGATATTGCCTCACTTAACGTCCTTGCACCGACGCGCCCACTCGACCGGCGCCGGCACAGAGCAGATGTATTGGCGCTTGTGTGTTACATCTGTTCACATATGTTAAGAATCCAATTGCACACTTAACTGCAAAAGACAAAAACCATAAAGCGACCGTAACAGCCGCCGTAATATCATATCTGGATAATATCATACGCTGAATAACTGTCTGCACTCGCCGAGAAAATGTCCTAATGATTTGCTCATACATCGTATCAATAACAATTCAAGTTGAAATCAATGCGAATCGATTATGCCCAACTAGTTAAGGCCCTCGGTCGCTGCGCTTAAGAGTAACAGTGCTTTCATTTTGTAAAAACAAGTGAGGGCATGTGCTGTATGTGGGGCCGTCGCGGGAGGCCCGGCATATGTGAAACATCCAAATTTATGTATATTAAACGATTCTTTAATTAAAACCAACAAATAAGTTTGGTGACACTAAAATATAAGACAACGAGTAACTTTAATAACATTATTATTATGATAATACAGTATCGAAGCTATGGCAGGATGTGGTACCATTACGAACGGTACCGACTTGGACTCTAGGATTTGGCACACTTAACCTCGGATACATTTAATTAATCGAAAATTCGAAGTGTGCCCTTTACAAAGGCTTATAACACCAAAAACAAAATACATGGCAGGGCCCTAGACGGCAGCTGGTTTCCGCAATATTTAGCAGAATTCACAAGATCAGCATCAGTAACTAACTCGACTAACAAAAAAGCGTCACCACGGTGAAACACGGCTTCATTGTTGCTTATGGTATTATTATCAAAAATTAGGTTCGCCAGCTCTCAGTGAAGCGCGCGGACGTAACATTACAAACGCACAGCAATTACAAGCGTATGTCACATTATATTGATATCACAAGTCGCAGCGCAACATTAAGAATTCGCATCTCTGGAACTTTCCGCGCTGTAAAACCATGTCATTCATAATCTCGAAGAAATCGGGGAATTTCAAGGTAAATTAAGGTTAGACGACAATCTTCAGTACATTTATTTACACAGATGAATCGATGAACGGTCGACCTTATGATATTGGTAAGTATATGCGTTCTGTCTATTTATTACGTTTTAATTTACTAATGAATATAATGCTTATTGTTAGTGTCAGGGCCCCGAGACTGCCCATGTACGAGCCTACGAGTACTTGCAACTTTAAACATTTCATATACATCATACAATTTTTGGTTAAATAGTTTTAATTTACAATTTTTTATTACTGTTGCCGTCACTGCATGTGGTCACCGCTCTCACAAGCTGAGAGCGATTGTGCACGTCGCACTGATAGATACAAAATCTTTGATTAAAATACGTCGTGATAATTATTATCATCAGATAGGGACATTTTTTAAATGCTATACTTAATGTAATGTATTGCTTGATCTATTTCATATAAAACGTACAAAAATTGACTAAAATACAGTTGTATGTTTATCGGAAGTGTATGGATTATTGCAATCTGTCTCGTGCTAGTTTATAGAAATTGAGCGACATTCAGGTGTGCCTCCTGCGTACTGTGTTCTGTAACACGGGAACATGGATACAAATATATTAAAAAAATACATACAAAATGATACTTATATTACAACGTTCTTAGATTATACATGTTGATGGAATGTTACTAATATCTTTTTATATTTAGGGATAATTTGACACAAGTCCAATTCTGATCTTGAAGTCTATATTATCATTCCTAGACGTTGGCTTCTCTTGTCTTCCTACGCACGTCTATCTAATGCTATAGATTCGTTGCACTAACTATTGTTTACAAAATGCTGTCTAGTGCACTATATACATAACACGTTTACAAAGCGTCGTCGCCGTCTGGTGGCTGGTTCGCTAACTTAGAAGCCATCGCAGTAAGTATATCCGTTAATCGGGAAAAACGTTGGTTGGGGCCGGTGAGAGCGCCTCGTTCGCCCCACAGAAAATTTATATGGAATTCTGTCTTGAATAACTCTAAAAGTATCGGGTCTAACATTGGCCCGAGAGAAGACATCTCCTGCACCACGGTCCTCGCGTTCCGTTTGAACATGTCAACTTGTTGCGGGAAGAGTCTCGCCGCCTCGAGATGAGCGGCCGTGGCGTTGAAGTCGAACTCCAGGCTGTTCATGAGGCTGGTCGCGAACGAATCGTCCGGTTGCATTAGACCTCCGCCTTCACCGTCTGGAATGTAACACGAAACTAAGATTATACGTAATATGTAATTACACGAGCATCATGTTATTTTAGAACCAAAAAGAGAAAATCTAACTTGGATGTTTTACAATAATTTTTTGAACTCACCAAATAAGTGAAAACACAGGACAGGTGGTATAACGTATGGAGTCGTCGTGTTGGGAGGAAGAGGGTTCGTGCCCTCATTCATACTCTTGAAACACGGCCTCAACTTCGCTTCAAACATAAAAGCATTATCGGTATAAGCTCGCCTTAAAATATTCCAAGCGTTCTCCAAGCACTCCACCTGCAAACATGACACCATATTATTACATAGCTATCTTTGTTTCATAATAATTTCATTAATTCAATGTATTAAAAGTGTCAACTTTACCTGAGGCATACACAAGCCGAACATTATAGCTGAGAATCCGTAAAGGTTACCTAGAGCCGTTTTAGTTTCAATAGCCAAAAGTATCCAATCATTTATTGTATCTGCTCTCTGTCTGTCTGTTTGGCAAGTAAGAATAGTTACAGCTACTAACAGGCGGAAAGCTTCTACCCTGCAAAGTTATAATAAGAATAAGATATTGATTAAATACTGTTTCACGTAACAATGAAACACCGTTGAATAAACGTAGTGATGTTTACTACGGATAGCTATCATAATCGACTTAGTAAGTGTAATAATGCTTCTACATCAAATAACTTACCTTTCGATGACGTCCAGCCGAAGAGCACGACCTTGAGGAAGAAAGCAAAGTTCCAAGCCCGACGCAGTCTTGTCAAGTTTTTCTATTTGTACAGATTCCTCCAAGAGAAAATGCAGGTCAACTTTGGTCATATGGTTTGCTAGTATTCGTGGACCCGATGTTCGCAGTAATAGCTTTATGGTGTGTAATGTTTCAGACTCCAAAGGCTTGGTCAATGTGGGTGGTATAATCTGAGATTGGAAATTCTCAAGATTTATTCGTGACTCTACACTATAATCTAAATGCTCTAATTGCAAGAGTTTCGCTTCTGTCAGTTCAAAATCGAACTGGAGCTTGTTAGTTGGAGTATTCACGAGGTTGTAGTCAGGTTCGTTTCTCGATTTATTGTTCGGGTCGCTGTGCGCTGAACTTTGCGTAGAGTCGCCGGAACCGTTGCCGGAATCCGATCCCGAAACATGGTACAGTCTGTGAAGCTCCAACCGTCTGTCGTCCGCTTTGGGACCCTCGTATCTTGCTGGCTTCGCGGGTGGACTCGTCGGCAGATTGGCGTCCCAAGTGTTAGAATTTGAATTTGATTCGCTCGAGAAAATCTTCGCATGCTTATTTGTTTGACTTTGAATGACACCATCGGCGCTTGCGCTTTTACCGTGTGTGACGTGCTGAGTCATATCTATCGGCGTCAACGAATGCGACCGCTGTTTCTTGAAAGGCACTCGCAGGGATCCGCCGGGCTTTGCAGCAAAATGACTGTATAGGCTGTATGCATTTCCGTAGTTACTTTCACCATTCGGTGACACCATAGCACCCGAGTCTTCGCCTGATATATAATTAGTTAAAGGCATCATTCGATTGGCGGGATACTGAATTCGAGCTCCAGATGCTGCCGATATCGGTTTCCCCGATCCGACGTATGATGTTATGAGATCTGCAACAGTGTCATAAGCTTCGTCCTCGAATTGATACTGATATCTTTCAAAAACTGTATCCGGATGGACAATAATCTGAAAAATAGCAAGAACACTTTATTGCAAACTTCCTTAGATATTTAGACGAGGCGTGTGCATAGAATTTAAAATAATATAATGCTATTAACACCAAATATAAACACTCAAAATGTAGCAGCTCACCCTCTGGATCACAAAGTGCAGGTGTTGTCCGTTGGAGCGGCAACTTAGCACGAAATTATCCGGTTGAGAGGAAGACTCCCTGACCAGAAACTCCCGGTCCTGCTGCAGCAGGCTCTCCGCTGCCGTCCGGCTGAGCGCTCCGTGATACCATCCGTGCGATATTATCTGATCAGATGGTAGGGAGAGTTCCCACTCTAACAAACCGGACGTTGTCATCGCGTTTGTATCCTAAAAATATATTTTCTTAATAAATATCACGTTAATTATTATCGATATACTAAGTATACTAAGCCCACGTATGTACTAGATCACAAAAATCAAATATTATATTTATACAGTGTAATCACTTTATTAACTTTAATCTCGTGCCGACTAAACAATGTTCATATTAAACTGCGTTTCCACCTTAATGTGAAATAAGTTTTATTCACTTACCATCATATGCGAATAGTAAATTCAATGCAATGTTGATATATTACGCGAGTCGGCGCTCTCGCGAGGGGCGCACTAGTGGGGCTGAGGGTTGAGCGCGATCAATAACATTACCCGCCCTATTTTACTTACATGTTGGCAGCGGAAAGGCAAGAACTTCGCACCGAACTGCAACGCAGGCGTAAACGGCCATGTTTTGTAATCTATAGGCATTTTAACGGAAATACACAGTACTGACCTCCACTTGTAAACTGTTTCTGTTATAATAAACGACTAGTTGTTTTTTTAAATAAACGATGTGGTCTTATTCCGTGACCTTCGTCACGGGGTTTTTAGAACTTCTTTTATAAGATAAAAAATCGTTTTAGTCGACATATTACAAAAAAATATATATATTCAATTTAATACTCAGGTTTAATAAAAACAAATAAATAAATTGGGTACTCGTACAGTTTTAATAGTTGATTCCAGGAAATAAATAAATACACGGTATGAAGTAAAGAAACCAACTTGTACTGCGCAAAGCCCCTTTATACTCTTTGGGTAAAAGTTTGAGCAGTACACTACCCCTTAGCGCACTGCTCAAACCACATGGTAAAATTTTACCTGTCATATGTGAATGTTTCTGAAGACGTTTTCCTTCGCCACCCTGCAAAAATTGAAAAATTAAAGATATAAATTAACCACATCAAATACCGCTCTGCTTTTTAAACCCACCGCCATCACTATTTCATCTGCAATTTTGCAGCACGGCTAATCTCTACTCGTACCTTATGGACAAATATATTTTGTTAATCTTACTGTCCATCTGTCATCTTTATACCCGGCCACGTGACTCGCCCATTCGAACGAGAAAATTCGACCATCAGTTACTTATGTCTTATCAATTTCCCGTAAATGATTTAGATACATCTTACTTATTGTTAGAAATATGAAAAACTAATTGTAAGTTAGTTTTGTTTATTGGAATACCTCGAAAGTCTTTGATTAGATGAAGGCTACGTATGAGTAAGGCCTATGCTACAAGACCTCACCGTAATGATTACGTATATTTCATGAGTAATTATAGATGTACAAGAAGAATTCTTATTGTGATAATAATAATGCACGTAACTAATGATTTTTTGTTTATTAAGTATTTAAAAAAGCATCTGACTGTATTCATTTGATTTTTTTTTTTTATGACAGAGTTCCGTAATTTTTTTATGTATGTCTTAATTGTATACTGCATGTGTCCCTATGAATAAATATATAAAACTCTTCCATCTACTAATGCTTAGAATAATAAGCAATGTAGCTTTTTAATTAATCTGTTTTATTAGTTCTTGCCCTCACAATAATATTTAATTCTATTTTTTTAAATCTTATAAGAAGAAACTTTACACGTACTTATATAAAAACAATACATAATGTTGTTACTCGTGTATCTTGATAATAAAGTAATAAAAGGGAAGAACCATTTCTCGAATTGATGGTAATCTATATTAGAAACTACTTTTAGCCATTATCTCTTCTAAGTAATATAATTTTAAAACAACTGAAACTTAATTTTTTTCACAATTCATCTCAAAAGGGCTAAATCGGTGATAAGTTTTTATAAAAAATCATCATTTCTTATGTTAGAAACATGGAAAAAGATATTTAGAATTATGTTATTAGTTCAAGGCAGACTTTTGGAGCTTTTTTGAAAATTCATTCTATGATGGAGCTTAATTTGGGGTGAAAGTTTGCATGGACGTTCGTTTTTATAAAGTTCAAAATATGGAAATAGTTCCTTCAGGTTCAATATCTTTCTGTTTATTAAGAAATATATTGTTAAGGCGTTTTTGAAAATTCATCCCTTAATCACCATCAAACTCTTATATTTAGGAAAATGACACAGATACTAAATCTAAATATTTTTTAATATTTAATAGGGATTTATCAATAACCCGGAAAAAATCAAAGGAAGTGACAAGTTCACCTCGACATGAGTCTTGATTTGATTGAATATATCCTATTCGTGTTGTAATCACCATTGTCCGCAACGATACACTTACGATGCTTACATTTCAACGTATTGGATAGTAAATCAAAACAAGGGAAGAAACGAACAAATCAAGAAACTCAATACTTTATTGAACATTGTTCACTCCAAACATTCAAACATCGTTTTTTACGAACAAGCAGCCAGTAAGAAGTCAGTCTGGTTCGTCTCGCTGTCCGTCCGTCTGCTGTCGGCGATATGCTTATTAAAGTGAGGACAAAACCTTATGAGTTAGAGTTTGTTCTTATGTTAATGTTCGTTTTGGGAAGTGATTGTTATGAAAAAAGTATGGCCTTTTACTAAAATGAATTTAATACAAAATGTCGACTATAAACTTATGTACTTACTCATTTTTATTTCATTTAATTATTTTACAGCTCTTCGAAAAATTGTTCGAGATCAGACTAAGATGGTGCAAAGACCATTTCATGATAATAATGCAGACTTCGTAATTAGTAATAAATCACAGCAAAATCCCCAGAAAATGATATTTCCCAGGTTTACGCAAGTTAAATCAGTCGTACACAGAATGGAAAGACCTAAAATATCCACAATTTTATCTTCAATAGACACGGCAAAGAGCAGGTCAATGTTTTCTAGAATGAATATTGCTAAAAACGAAAAACTGAACCCTTACGATCTGAGGATGGCAAGAGATGCCATTACTAACGTTATCCGTTACAGCGAAGATAACTTTATATTCCCTGATAGTGAAGCGGTCGGCGTAAGAAACCTGAGCTATAATAATGTAAAACTCTACAATGTTTTAAATGATTCAAATTTCTTCTCATCTCTAGACGAACTAAAGCAACCCAACAAGCCGTCGTCTGAAAATAGCCCTATTTTTTTTCCAGACAACGTAGCAACAAATATTGATAATCATAAATTCGTAAAGGGTATTTTGAAATACAATACTGACTCTAGTACTAAAGACATAATTGATATAAGAGCCAACAACACGCGGTTATCTAAGACAACAGAATCAAGCTATGATCCAAATATAGAAAAGGTTGATTTTCTCATTGAAGAGACTCCTATGGTAATTGAATCGGGCTTTAACGTTTACAATAAATCGGGGCCGCCCTATTTTTGTACAGATCTATATGAAGCTAAAGCTGATATCGATGGGAAAGAGAAGTACTCACACATGGAGATTGAGGTGAGAGAGTATGTCAATAAGTTTATTTATTTTTTTAAATTAATATCTTCATATAAGACATATTTAAATTTAAAGGCACCGTGGATGGTAAAGAAACAGTTTTGGAGTCAAGTTTATGACAGTCGCTATGAATCACTCATGAGAAACCCCAAATGGCCTTCATTAAGAGTAAGTTTATATTTAACCTAACATATATATATTTATATATATAGTATATTTAGTAGGGGAAATACTTTAAAAATATTACTTGTTTAAGGTTATTTTAATACCAAGGTCTCAGGTTCATACAATTTGGAAGCGATCCTTCGAAAGTTTACATAATGATACAGTGCATCGCATCATATCAAACGTGGTCAAAAAACTTCAATTTTATCCAAATTTAACCTTTTCTTGGAATGAAGTTTCTCATTTGAGTCAATGGTGGAAAGGTGCCCGACCGAAAAGTCGAGCGGTATGTGATCTCACGATTATAATCTATGAATATAACTTCTTTAATTAATAGTTTATAATTATTAGACGGCTTAATATAGGCAGTCCGTCGATTAATCAAAGAAGGGCGACTCGAAATCACAACTGGGACGTGGGTTGAAACCGACGAATCTACATCACATATATTTGGTATCATACATCAACTTATGGAAGGTAATCAAAACAACATCTTAAAAATTTTCGGCTAACGTAACAAAGTTAAAGCGTGTAATGTATTTTATAGGTCACCAGTGGCTGCAACATAATTTAAATTATTCACCAGACGCTGCATGGTTGACGAATAGTGTGACCCACAGTTCTACTTTACCTTATCTCTTATCTGCAACGGGGATATCTAATTTAGTATTCACGAATTTACATTACTCATGGCAGCAATTCCTTACTGAATATCAATTTACTGACTTCATATGGGTTCAGAATTGGGATCACGACAAAAGCAAACAGACAAAGCTGAACGAAGCCTTCAAAAAATTTGGTAATGATCGCTATCCAAAACATTCTGTTCTCGCACACTATTTACAATTCAATTCAGCTGGCTTTGAAGCTTGCGGGCCCCAAGGTGAAATATGTGCCACAGAATTCAATTTCGCTAATAATAATAACAACTTGGACATAAATACATTTAACGTTAAAGAAAAATCTGAAAGATTACTTGAACAATATTCAAAGACTGGATCTACATCTTCGCACAACATGATTATTGCACCACTCGGAGGACCATTCCATTACGAATTTCAAACAGAATTCGATTATCAGTACAATAACTATGAAAAAATTGCTAACTTTGTAAACAATAATAGGGATATTTATAAGGCTACTATCGAATTTGGCACATCCAAAGATTATTTCGAAGCTGTATCGTCAAGTCAAACACCTATTCCTACTTTGAAAGGAGATTTTCTCAATTTCGCCGATATCAGTGATGGTAGTCCAGCTTATTGGACAGGGCTCTTTACATCTAGGCCACAGTTTAAAATCTTATTAAGGCGTCTACAATCAACTTTACGCAGTACAGAAATCCTTTTTTCGTTTGCTCTTAACTATGATGTCTTTAAAACATACAACGCTTCGAAACATTTCGAACGTTTACTTAATGCAAGGGAAGTAGTTGCACGCCTCCAAGACAATCACGTGGTGTCAGGAACACTCACTACTGGCGCGAAACGATATGTTCACTCTCAAATTTTAAGCACAGCTAAAGATTGCTGGAAAATACAAGAAGTAGCGGCAAGTTTGCTCAGTACGAAAGCAAACCAAAATAAAACATATTTAGAAAAATATGTTTATCGAGAAGGAGAATTCATATCTTCTTTCAAATCAATTACGCCCGGTGATCATATATACATATTCAATTCCCTAAACGGTGAAAGAACTGAAGTAGTGGAACTGATGACCCGACACCCCAATATACGAGTTATAGACTACAATAAAAGAGATGTAACCATTCAAATCAATCCTATTTGGAAATTTAACTACGAAAACAAAATCAAAATATCAAAACAGTTTTTTAAAGTTACCTTTGTCGTTGTGGTGCCACCGATGACTCTTGAATTGTTTAAAATTAAAAAGACTTATGACAACACACAGAGTGCTTCTACTATATATTGCGAAGTTTGTGAATTTGATGGCATAGAAAACTTTTCTTTTGACGTTCGACCTGTAGAAGTAGGCGATATACAAATCGAAAATTACAAACAACGACTCGTTTTCGACGAATACTCAGGTTTCCTAAGAACTGTAATCGATAAAACGACAAATAATGAAAAACTTGTCCTCGTCGACTTCGGCGCCTTTCGGAGTTCTATTAAAAATTCCGGTATATTTTTGTTTAATACAAATTACTCAAAACCTTTAGAAGACATTCTATCACCATTTAGATTGGACTTCAAATCAAAGACTATTATGATCATATCGGGACAGATAACTACAGAATTGATATCTATATACGGAATCCTTCTCCAACATTCGGTTAAAATATTCAACCTGATGACTAGTCCTTTATCCGACACTATTAAATTTGAAACTAAAGTAGATTACGAGATTTCACCTAAAAACAGAGAATTAGAGATATTCATTTCAATAAAAACAGACATAGGCAACGGGAATCCTCCGGAACTCACTATAGATAATAACGGCTTTGAGTACAAATCGCGCATTATTAACCTTAGCAGACGTATCGAATCCAACATGTATCCCATGAACAATATGGTGTTCATAGAAGATCACAAGAACCGACTGACAGTCGTTACTGACCACGCCCAAGGTGTCACGGCTCTGCAAGAGGGCCAGATAATTGTGATGCTTGATCGACGAATTCTTTTTGACGACGGCCGAGGTTCAGGAGAAGGCCTCGCTGATAATAGTGCTACATTTCACACTCATTATATTTTACTGGAAAGTATTGTCGAATCGACAAATGACTATTTTAAATCTTCCAATAGAAACAGCGTGAGATTGCCCAGTTTTCCCGCAATTTATTTCGCTAATATTCTTAATTACCTGTTGGATATTTTCTTTATAGATACTAGCAAGGTCAATCTTTGTCATTATGCGTTCAGGCCTCTGGTAAAAAACTCATTTCCTTGTGATGTAACACTCATAAATTACAGAACAATACTGGTTAGAGGAACTCCAGAAAAATATTCTCCAAACACTGCATTGATGACACTCCATAGACAGAGCTTTACCTGTGTAATAAAGCACGACATATCTGTGCGTTGTAACGGAGAAGAAACACTTAAGTTAGATAAGACTTTCCATAATGTAATTGCAGCGTATCAAACTAATTTGGTGGGTACGAACGAAGGCACCCCTCTTAATGTTTTAAATAAAGATAACTTTCCCTCTATGGAAATTACTACCTTACGAATATACTTCGGAAATTTTAGTAAATTCTAATAATTATTACAATCTTTCTTACATCATTGGTACACATTGGTATCCGAAACATTTGCTATTAACACTTTTCTTAACTTTAAACAAATTGACATGAAAATAAATATAATATGTACCAAATACTTATATAATAAAATAAAATAAATACCTCATACTTTTGTTTCTTTAAAAACTAGTTACCTACAAGGCCCGACTTCGCAGGCGCAGAATATAAACATTTTATGTCGACCATCTAACGCTGTTAATTGTTATGAAGTTAAGAAACCAAACCATAAGTCTCAATTTAAATTTGTATAAAAAGTTTGAATACTAGGTTAAAATATTTATTTCAATGGAGTCTTGAACATATGTAGATGCAGTTTCTGAATCAGTCTGTGTTTATTTTTTAAAATTTACCTATCTAGCAACATTTTTTTATTATCCTTATGTAGGTACGGTTAAGAAACGACAAAATAAAATAAGTCTATTTATTTAGACATCGGGCATAATTAAAACCTATTAATAATAAACACGACAATATTTTTTTTTATATACCGCCTCATTTTATTTATATATTTTTAATGAGAATTGCATAGACATGTAGAGCATAGACTACAGTTATCATCGACCGTCGAGTAATAGATAATACGTGAGTCGTGACAGTCATATTCTATATTTCATAATAAGTGTTGGTGTCGATTGATTTTGATAAAAACCTCAATGTAGATATTTAAAGGTAAATTAATAATGTATTTTATAATCATAACTTCCTAAATTCGTAAATGGAAAGTTAAAATATTTTAATCAAAATATTAGTAAATTGACCTACTTTTCAACAGGTAAACTCACATAATAAGGCTCTCTTGTAAAATCGAATCTAAATGAAACGAGGCCTATGTAACATATTTTTGGAATTATAACGATATCAGAAGACCATACTATGATGTTTCTACTGAGCAACCACACAAACGATGTGAAGCGTTCTGAAAATTATTAGTTATTAAGTTTATTAACTTGCAGTGACGATATATTTAAAAACATTCGGAGACGATGTCAATATTGAACTAAAATAATTAATAAGTCTTTGTCGTAGAAACCGTACATTGGTTGTTGTTAATCAAATTATGGGACTGCTTTTTTCAAAAATTTGGAGCTTGTTCGGAAACGAAGGTAAGCTAAATTTATTACAAGTAGTAGTATGTAAATGTCGTAACATGATAAGATAGTGCAGTTAGTTGAGATACTTGATGAAGTCAGACAAGATGAAACTTACTACATTTCATATTGACAAATAGTTCCCGAGGTGTAGATGACGAGGCCAAATTTATTTTTCTTTGTTTTCCAGAGCACAAGTTAGTACTTGTTGGGTTAGATAATGCTGGCAAAACAACGATACTTTATCAGCTGCTTCTCGGTGAGGCCGTGCACACGAGGCCAACTATCGGCTCCAATGTCGAAGAAGTAGTATGGCGGAACCTTCGTTTTGTGATGTGGGACCTGGGAGGACAACAGAGTCTACGCTCGGCTTGGACTACTTACTACACAAACAGTGAAGTAAGTATTGTCAAAGATGAAACATCACACTTATGAGTTATGAAACGGTCAAGCGAATTTAACTTCATGCATAAAGTGACTACTACTTTTTATTGTAATGAATGTAAACATATGTATGTATGAAAGTGGTATTTAGTTCTTAAATCTTGAACACAATCTTCCTGCTTGCGATATGGCTGTGCAATATTTTTAAAACATAGCTCGCAAAAAGTATTGCTTTTGTCTGTTTATTCTGCATTTCAAAAGGGACATATAAAAGTAAAAGGAAATTAGTTTCATTTGTATTGTTGCTATTGCAATGCGAGTTTTTATATAGAATAGTTATGCAAAGAATAAGCACATTCTGCTTTGTTATGAGGACAATATTTTTATGTAGACATGCACTTTGTACAATAGTTATAAAATTGATTTCTTTGTTTAAATAAGCATATTTTCAGGCAAAACTATATATAATTAGAAAGCAATGCCTCTTCTAAATACTGAATATAAGTATAATTATCAGAGCCTTCTGCATTTTTTATTTACCCAAAATAAACTTATAAACAAGAATTGTTTATTTAATATAACTATGAAATATATGATATGTTTAAATAATATAATTATGTACAGAGCTCCCATCTTTCTTACAGTTTGTGATAATGGTGATTGACTCCACTGATCGACAAAGATTGAACATAAGCCGTGAGGAACTGCATAGAATGCTCTTGCATGAGGAACTCAGCAAGGCATGCCTCTTAGTCTTTGCTAATAAACAGGTAATTTGTTATGTACTGTTGATATAATTTAGTTCAATTCACATTTGATAAAACTTAATAGGATTGTGTTATCACAATTACCATTAGCTTTCGTAATGTACAGGCCCGCAGTGGCCGTCAGTGGCCGTCAGTGGCCGTCAGTGGCCATTAGAAACTGTCTACAGCCAGCACTAGGACTAGATATATCAACATGCACATACTGTTAGAATTATATAGTTTTATACTGTTTGCACCAGATTTATTTCTTATGATTTACTTTTGTTATTTTATTAATTAAGAAGCACCTACAAGTTGTTATATAATTTTTAATTCTATATAACTTGCTATATAACAATAGCTTAATACATATTTTTTGTTTGTATTTAATAATAAATAGTTACATCCCAGTATCCATTAAGACTGTTTAAAGGGTACGGGTAAGCATATGTTTCTTAGGATTGCACCATCTTCCAACATTTTAAATCAGACATAAGACACATACATAATCTTAATAAAATGCCTAGTAAAATCATTTTCACTACTTCCAAAACGAATTTCTTGGTTTTTGAAGTAGGTTCGATCGTATTAAATGATGTCATTGAAAGTTCTGTTTCTCTAACCAACATAAGTGGCGAATACCAAGTGATGTATTGATTCACAGTCGCCACTCGGACCTACTACCTGATGATACTATACACGCGCGATCGGTGAACTTCTCAGGGTGGCTAACTTGGCTCACGCGTGCCGTCACCTTCAGCCTAAGGTTTGATCGTAGTCGAGGTCTCGCTCGAACACGACAAATAAGTAATATTTGCGTAGCTGCAGCTGTTCCCAATGTGACTAGTATTTAAATCGGTGATGTAATCGAGTAACCAAAAAGACGCTCCACGTGACCGTTATCTCGTGTGCGTATTCCATAACAAATGCTTATAAAGCGTTGACCCTGCTCCTCCGCGACTCCGCACGGCGACTGTCAACAACGCGTGACGTCAGACCGTCACGAGTCATGTAACGTTACACAAGTGGACGAACACGTCGAGTTCTGAATTGAATCATGTATTTTTATTATTTGTTTTTATGAGAGTCTGTTTCTACGAGTCTGCAAAATTAGTTTTTTTTCTTGTATACTATCGGTCATATAATTGTAACACAGATAATGCGGAGACACAGAGTGAACTTATGCAGGAAGTTGTGATTGCAGGACGTGAAGGGGTCGATGACGGCGGCGGAGATATCAGAGCAGTTGGATCTCACTTCCATTAAGCAGCATCCGTGGCATATCCAGGCCTGCTGCGCGCTCACCGGCGAGGGGTAGGCCTTCCCCCGTTTTAATCATAGACAGTCGAATGATTTAGTTACCTCTACGCGCTTTACCAAATATCATCAATACTGATAAAGACCAAATTTCACTGTATAATATAAAAATGATTTAATTTTACAAAAGAGTAAAATTCTGAGATCTGTAACTTACTAAGAAGTGAATGATATAGGTGTATGAGTAAAATGCAAAATGTCTAAACTTATTATTTATATATTTGTGATTTGAAATGAACATCTCAAGCTAGGACAATTGATTAATACAAGCCAAAAGATGTACACTTGCAGCCCCTAGCTTTGTTGGTGCAGCTTTTATAAAAAAAAACTTAAATTACAAATACACACAATAAAGAGCTTAATTACGTAATTTAATAGAACGCCTTATTTGCTTTTCCTTCTGTCACATTGAGGGGTTGGGGTTTGGGTTGGATATACACCGGACGCCCGGAGCGGACGGCTCAGGCGGATTTCCACTTTGGAATCAATCCGATCGACAATTTTAATATTTTGCGTAGAACTCTCATAAGAATCCGTATTATAATGGTTCATATCGGCCGAGACATCGAGAGATGCGTCTCACTGTACCGGCCAGCCACTGGCCGTGTCGAGTACGGGCTTGTCACGAGTTGTACATTGCGTTTCAGCTTGCACATGGGCCTCGAGTGGATCGCGAGCCGAATAAAGAAGAAGTGACGATCCGGGCAGCGTGCGCTCGTCGCGGAATATTAATATTGATGTTACTTTTTTCGATAATGGAGTATATTTTTTAAAACATGTGAAATTAAATCCTATTCTTCTTGTCTGATTTTACTCTATTATATATTGTAATAAATAAACTATTCACTAGGCGTGGTATGAATAATGTAATAAATAATTTTTCTCGATTTTTTAGTTATTTTATTTCAACTACACATTTTATTGTAGAACAAAAATTGTACATTTCCGAACAAAACACTGAATCAGCATCGATAACTTTAAACAAGTGGAGGTGAACATAGGACTGATTTAGTTGCAATATTAAAACTTTGTCCACGTTAGTACAGAGAACATCCTGAACTGACGACGCGTGATGTCTTACCGCCGGCGCCGGCCACGGGAGCGGTCAGTAGCGATCACCGCCGCGACTCTTATCGGCCTATAACCCAGAGGGATTGTTACATATCAACTGGTGCTCTTATGACGATAGGAAACCTTTAGGAGATGGTGGATGGCACGATGTAATATGGACATTGCGTCTTTATGTTGCCCCACTGCCTCTTCAATAATGATTTAATAAATATGTCGCGGGGAGCTGAACTCGAACAGTTTATGTTAGCTAGTATTTCAACAAAAATAAGATAAACTAGAAGTTTATCATTTCAAAGATCCACAAATATAAAGAGATTATTTCATTGAAAAAAGTTATAAATTAACGATTAAAATCTCTCTATCCCTTATTGCGAATGAAAAATTTTGCATCGTCGTCGGTGATTCGCTCGGCAACGTTAGTTTCAGCCCATTCGTCGCCTCATTCCCGTGGCCGGCCGATACTGTATTGTACAAAACGGTGAGCTGGTATCGAGACACCAGGATGTTCCCTGCTCACAGGGCTGTCGTAACACAAGCACAAAATAAATAATATTTACACTTCAGTTTATTTACAAATAAATAAAATGACCGCGACTGTTCGTCTTATATAATACTCAACTATTCATTGGCTATGATGTTTTGAACGCAAAATAGTATTAAATATACAAAGAACGATGTGAACATCGCAAAGAGCCTTGTCGCTTCTAACAGTGGTCTCCCTCGTACTAGAAATTTGACGATAAACATTTAATAACATCCATTTAAATACTAACTACGATTATTCCTAGACAGCAATATTAGTAGTAAAATGACGATTCACAGTACAAGGTGATGTAGATGGTACAGAGTTAGTTACTGATACAGATCGTAACGAGATTCGGAAACATTCCTCTTAATATAAATAATTAATGACTATTCCTTATTACCTCGGACGACCACAACACTGTGACGCCGTAATCCCAAACATGAATAACTTAAATTGTACTAAATCGCCTAATTCTACAATTATGCGAACACAACCAAATAATAAATCCTTATTGTACTTGAAAATAATACAAACGATAAATAATTATATCAAAATTATGACTAAATTAATGCTTTTACATTATTCAATTTGGCAAAATTTGTGAAACATCAGTGACGTCACGCGTGAGCACCGAAACGGTCCACCAGGTCACTGATCACCTAAATATACAACATTACGTTTACGTACATACGTCACGCGAATATTACTATATAAATTAAATGACCCTCGAGGGCGTGTACCGTGTACTGTGTACCGATTGTATATATTCGTGTAACGATTCCTAACTATTTCACTAACATTGACCAGTAATGTATAGAATTAAAGAGATCTTTGCAAGTACTAATATCATATATAATCAAAACAAGTAGTTACTAAGGACGCTTAAACGATAGTAAATATAGTAACAATATCTCAACCGGGTGCGAAGGCGATGCGAAGTACATCCGTAATACAGTGGCGCTGTCGAATAGGCTATACAAAAAAATAGATTTATATTTTAATAGACAGGATATTGCAAAATTGTGAGTGTATTATTATAATTTGGTCCTGAGGTAGATTAATCTAGATTTTTGTCAACTTCATATTTCGAAATATAAATCGTAATAATAGTTTCGATTGCGAAGAAGCGCTCAAGGAGAAGGGAATTTACACGCTACTATTAGACACGTACGTAACAGATAAATATGTGATTCTAAACAGTCATTTCCTCTCATTAATATTGACGCGCCTGAGACGGCTGTAGAGTTGATGCAGGCCGACAGGCGTAATGTCGAATGGTCTACACGTAACTCAAACGTTCCTTAAAACCTTATTTTGTAGGTTTTTATTTCGAGCGGAGCTATTTCGATATCTTCCAGTCCGGAGAGCGACTTGTACGTCTTTAGCCCGGTCAGGCTGACTGCGGTTAGATTAGAGATGCGCAATCCGTTGAACAGTGTTTTCGCCGTGAAGCGAGCGGAGGTCCGTCGAGAGCCGTCGCCTAGCGAGCAGCTGAAGCCGGGTCTGTGCAGCACCATAAAGCAGGCGGTACTCGGAAATTGCTCCAACACCTCATCGGTGATAGTTCGCAACGAGACCAGGTGTACGTCCGGAGGGAAGTTTTGAATAAAGGTCTGATAGGTTTTTACGTTTACGTTGCCCACCTCGCTGGTGTCCACGACGTACACGTTTACCGGGTAATTCATGGTCCTGCTCAGGTGGTCGGCGGTGCGCGTGGGTAGTTCGTATATAGTGGTTTTTGCATCTGGACTGAAGTTCCGTCTGTTCAGAACTCCGGACACGTGCTCGCTCGTATCTCTCTTCCGTCTGTCTGCAGAAATCGGCTCAAGGAGGATCCAGTTGTGGAACACCGTGGGTTTGTTGTCCACGACCCCTTCCCCGATGCCTCGATGGTCGTCGTATAGTGTTCGCCGGTCGAGCATGACTTCTAAGCGGCCGGGTTCGTAAGATGCGGCTCCCTGTGCGTGGTTGGTAATAAGAGTGAGTCTGACCTCCTCATCCTGCAGCCAAGCCATCGTCGTAATCGGGTAGTAGTTTCCTTCGATACCTAATTTCTCTACTTTAATTCTCTTCTGATACTGGAAGCCGTTCTGATCAGTATAGAATTCTGGCACTTCTCCATTCTGTATGTTTGTTTGTAATCTCATGAATAACTCTGTTTCTCGGTTTTTCGGAGGGCTTTCAAAGTCAACGACATTCTCGACGTGTACGGCGTGCGAGAGAGCAATATCTTTGACATTGTAAATTTTAACCGTGTGGACTAGAAGAGGTAGGTACAGTGTAGTAATCTCAGTGGACACGGGGCCCGATAGGATGATTATGTTCTCGTCTTGCTGACTTGTTCCGCTGCCGTATTGATGTAGGACCTTTTTCTCGGGAGCGTCGTAGTCTGGCATGAAGAGATAGGCGCCCGAGTGTCGTTGTGCGCTTTGATAAGCGCCGAACTGCATTTCGACGACGTGTCTCCTTCGGTTATCTTTTCTGTTAATTTGCCTCAAGAGCCCAGTATTCCTATCAATCAAAAGTTTTAAAACCGAATTCTCCAGCTGAATATCACCAGGCATCATCTTCTTAACGGTGAAATTTTCGGTTTTATCGGAGCCTAATATTTTATCGCTGCAATTATTGCAAAAGATGACGCAGTGCTGCGACGTGTTCGTGTATTCCTCGAGATTAAACGTGACTGCAGTAAGAGGCGGCACTGTGGCGACGAAAAGGACATCAAAACTCGTATCACTGATGACATATTTTCCATGCTCCCGTATTTCAATAATCGGCGTGATCTGGTATTGGACGTACTCCTTCCGACGCGTATCGTAAACGCGCACGCTGGTGGTGTTTGACCTGACCGATATTATATCTGTGCGTTCTTCGGCGAGCGAGTTAAACAGAACAACTTTCCTTTTGTCGACGACCGACACCTGTAACTGCTTCGGTTGCTTACCGTAGGTTTCCCATTCGTGCTGGCTTTGGAGAATGCTCTGCGAGTGAAGATATGGATCAGGTAACATGATGGTGGTGAGCGCCGCCTCTTGCAGACGAATGCAGTGATAAATGCTCGTGAACAGTTTGGTTCCGTAGTCGAACATCACGCTAGATTTGGACGTTCCGGTGATTGCATCATGGTGCTGGAATAGACCTAAGTTTCTACGAGCGGTAATCAATTGTTCGTAGAACTTTTCTAATCTTTTTTCAGATGAGATCAGTTTTAGCGTGGTCGATTGTTTAATATAGTTCGCAACTAGCGTGAAGATAATCTCAGCTGTTCTCAGGTGATGCTCAAACTGGCGAGCCAAGATTTTCAGGTACGGTCGGGTGGTAAAGTAACCGGACCAGTAGGCTGGCTTTCCTTCACTAAATATATCCGAGTAAACAAAGAAGTCTCCTTTGAGCGTAGGAATATTTTTGTGCCTGTCTTTCATAGCGTTAAAGTAATCGAGGGGCGTTCCAAATGAAACATCAGCGTTAAAGGTATCTTTATGATTATTAATATAATTGAACATTTTCATATAATTAGTGTACTGGGCGTCGAACTCCACGCCGTACTCGTATCGGAAGTCGTCGCCGAGGGGCACGAGTACGACGTTGTGGGTAGTCAGGGAGCCGATACGATCGTATTCGTCTATCAGAGTCTTGGATTTGGTGTGGAGATTCTGGTCGGTTATCTCCTCATATTTTGCGGTGTACTCCGAATATTCCCCGGGTATTTTCCTGAAATCGAAGCCTAAGCAGACAGAGGGGTGCGGACCACATGTACTTTTAATAGAATAGATGTCGAAGGGTTGATTGTGGACGATGAGAGAAGGTTTCTTTTCGGACCAGTTGGTAACCCAGTAGAATTCCTCGATCTGCCTCTGCGCTAACCATTGCTTCCAGGCGTAGTGTATTCTCTGGATGACGGTGCCTTCAAGGCCACTCTGGTCTAGAAGGTAGGGTACGGTGGGGCCATGACCAAACGGATCGATCGACCACCCGGTCTTGGGCGATGTACCAAGATTCGTTTTTACCCATTGATGTCCTGAAATATAAAAAATACATGTACAATCTTATCTCGCTGGAAGGAACCTTTGTTATTAGAAAATATATGAGTACCTTCAATGAACTGATCCACTAGTGCATAAATATGTGTGCAGGCTTCATCCGGCATCACCCAGCCTCCTCCCGTTATCTCTAGGCGACCCTCTTTAATCAACTTCTTCAGTGCCTGCAATACAATATAATAGATTTTGTAATATTTGCTTTCATTGTAAGAGGTGTCGCCAGCGACGCTAGGTTACGTACGAGGTAAGTAGTGAGCGAGGACAACTGGTGATGGCGTTCGAGGCTCTAGCGCTTTACATTGTATTTTTTCGCTTTCGTTTATTACTTACGTCATTTGTTAATCGAAACTTTTTGAATTTCCATTCAGTTCTGTGTATTGTTATTCATTTATTAAATCGTTAATAATATACAATAAGGTAAGGTACGGTGACTACAATAAACTAACAATGATATATGTTTTGCATTTAGTAAATTCGTGTAATTATTTGGATTTAAGCAAAATTTTGGAACCCGAACGATAGTTGTAAGGGAATATATGTATATTAGATTATATTATATCACAAATTATTTGTATTTTATGAGACCCACTTGATTCACTAGATGGCGCTACTAAGCTTTAGATCGCGTCGTGCAGCGAGACTAGTCACGTGCGGCGCACGTGGTTATTGTTTACCACGTGTATCCCAATCTTTTCGTAAGACTTCCCAATTATCGAAATATTTGTCTCAGAACATTTTTATTACTTATATTTATTCACCTTTTGCTTGACCGGGTGAGATCGCTCCCACCACGCGTTGAGAAATGACATTTCGGTCCAAATGAAAGTCATATTGGGGTATTGGTGGAGTTTCTGTACGATGTTATTGATGATATTCTTCGTCTTCCACTCAAAGTACTGCTCGAACGTCTTCAACCAGCCGGGGTCGTTGTGCGAGTGCGGCACCACGATGACCTGAAGGATAATCTGACGTTAGGTAGGTGCTAAGATTTTGGACAAACCTGTGACCGTGAGATTGCTTTTACGGACGCACTGTATTTTAAATACGAAAACTCAATAAAAAGCATTTTGCTACCCATTAGATAACGCATAACGCGCGTGGAAACATTTAAAACAAAACTTATAAAAATCTGATTGTATCTTGTTCTAAGCTTTTAATTTCGTTTGATTACTCTTTTAAGCAAAATGATATAATTTAATGAGGCGTGAAATACAAGGTTCGGTTTAATTAGTTCAAAATAGACATTTGAAAAGTTAGGAACCACACGCTTAGCGAACGGCCAGCGGAGTTATTTTCCTCTGTAATTACGAAACTTTTGGTATCCTAATACCACGTTGAGAACTATGTGTAAATGATATTATAAATAAAAATTAAATATTTAAAGCTGATTTTTAATTCTAAACGATACACTAAACAAAAACATCGTAAATCCTCGCAACAAATGTTGGTACATATTGATATGTTGTATTGAATTTCCAAGTAAACTGAACTTGATCGGAATGTCCAGATTGATGATGTTGATGTGGAAGCATGCCGGTGCAATAAGAAAAATAAAATGGTCGGTCGAGAAGTACCTTCAATGGTGGTCGCCGGCTGTCATTCTTGATGATCTCGTAACGATCTTCGAATGTTCGGTCCCAAAATTCCTTTGTCCGGAGCCAACTCGGCTGAAAATTTAAGTTTTTTTATAATTTCACTCAATATGCCGTTAATATGTCGATAACATGCATCGCAAGGGAAATACGTTGCAGTGCCGACTGTGAGAGACATCTTTCTACGTGCAGACGTCATGTCCTTGTATCGGAGTTGCGAGTACGCGACGTTACACACCATTAAACGCTCGACAGCGGTTGCGCGAGTAAGAGTCGCTCCCGGGGGCTGATCTTACATATGTCGACTTTTAATATAACGTTTATACAAAGAGTTTTCGCATCACTGACATTGTTGCTAGTTTGCGAACTGTTCGTGTATTAAAGTGTAATGTGTTTATATAATTCTATTGCAAGTCGCCCGTATACCAGACTCAGCATCGGAGCATTTTATTCGACTACGTACGCATATGATGAATACCTCATAAATGAGCATCCAATCTCCACAAACTATCTTCTTGACGAGCTGAAAGTGTTGCTCAAATATGAGAGTGGTGTATGTTCCATAACCAATCAAGATGCCTTATTTAAGCTTAAAGTCGAATTACCCAAACGAATACTAATATGTCTACTGTTATTGTTTTTATATAATAAAAATATTTGGCTAGATCCAATACCAAGGGTGCATGACTGAAAAACAACACAAATGTTTATTGAAACCGGAGAAACGCGAGCGCCGTGCGCCGCCGCCGCATCATCGTCATTACGTAGTATAAAACAAAGTCGCTTACTGCTGTCTGTCCCAAAATTACACAACCGATTTTGATGCGGCTTTTTAATAGATAGATTGATTCAAAAGGAAGGTTTATATGTATAATACATGCACAATATAGTAGAGAAACACTGTTAATTTTTAAGAAGTTTCCAAAGTGATGTCGTGAATAAACACATTTTTACATTGGAAATGCTGGCTCAACCCTACGAGATAGATCAAAATAATGTACTACAGAATTGTACCTTCAAAAGGTCTTCAAAAAAGTCTGCGATAGTATGTGTCTATCTTAGGAATAACCCATAACAACCATTTTTTATCCTTTACTTTATACGGGAAATAATGGCTTATTTTCGAAGCTATTTTAAGAAATACAGCATGAACCCTTATCGAATTAAGTACCTTAAATACATTGTGCCTTTAATATAGATCAATAGGGCCCTTTACAGGATGTAATTTAAAAGAAATATTTTCGGAAATATTACAGATTTAAAACGCAGGGACATAGCGGTTTGTATTGTCTAACGACTGAAAAACTTGTAGTATACTTAATATCAGCATTGCCCCTGAGCGAAGCCGGGCGGGTCGTTTTGTATATATATATAGTAATATATATTAGTAAAATAAATCGTGTATATCAAATAAAATTGAAGCTGTAAGCGGTTTTCTGGCAGGAAGCGTTGTCTGTAGACAATATTATGTCTTAACAATGAAACGCGTTGCAACTCACAGGGCAGCTGAAGTTCGACCTCTTGGTGGGCTGTCGACCGGTCTTGATAGTCCGCCAGCATTATACAAATGAGAGCGAGCGTTGCACGCGTAGCCAAACTACGTTAAGTGACGCCGTGACTCGGAGCGAGAGATAATCTAATAATGAAATCGCGTTACCGCCGTGCAGTGGCCACCGCGCAGGAGGAAGTCTAGTCCGACACACTTTCCAACGATTAAAAAATAATTCATTAAAAAGCAGTTCAGTAGCTTTAATAAATTTATTTCATTTATTTCTTGTTCCTACGAAGTAATAACTGTTCAAGGCAATTTCTCCTATTGTATTCTAAATTTTGTGTGTTAATAAAAGACCATGAATTTTTGAAGTAGCATAGCAAAGGCGAATATACATCCATATATTCACTGGTTAAAATATATCACGGGATAATTCACCAGTTATTATGATATTATGAATTTATTTTGATTTAAAATAAGCTCGTTTGTAGTAAGGGCGCGTCGCGTCTGCCGGGCTGATACTTCTCGGCGAAAGGTAACCGTTCGTTGCAGTCAGAGGAAGAGGTTTATTATATATATTTATTTACATTGATTACGAATTGTTCTGTTCCAAGTTCTTTTCATTTGTAAAATGGTGTTTCTAATATAATTACGTGACAGTTCCCAAAATAAATTAAAAAACGAAATATCCAGACTCCAAATTTAATCAAATTGATCGAATCAAATGGAACTAAAATGTGCATTCGATTCGTATTGCGATATCGGAATGTAAAAGCAAATCGAGTTTCCAATCAAAATTTTTCACACATTCAAAGGTAAATTTTATTTAGTGAAGAAAGAGCGGTCGAGTGGCCACTGTTTCAGTAGCAGATATTTCAAAAACGAATACATCAGCGTTTTGTTCAAAATATCATACGACATTATACTAACTATTGTAACCGTATTCTTTGCCTGAATCTGTTATCGGTCACAGTATAGGAAGATAACGGTTAATAATTATTTTGTAATATTAAATTTCAGACATTGACACGTTACGAGATTCGAGCCAACAACCAAAAGGCCGACTTCGGACGAAACCAGTGACACGAAGTTAACAACACTGTGGTAAAGGCGCCGGCAATCCGCCCCCCACTTCACCGCGAAGTCGTCCCACCTTTTACTAGAAACTTAAATTATACTTCGCTCGGCTGCATGAAGCGACCACAACTTCACCGACTCTCATGCCCGGCATTTCTATAAGTAATAGCTGAACAAAATTGAGATAGTAAATGTTAAAATGGATATATAAGGATTCATATTTGAATATTACTACCCACACCACGTCACGACTTCAAGTTCATAAGCAAGTTAAGGGATAAGGTACGCCTTCTAATCGAGTCATTCTAAGAGAAGCGCATGTCAAGCATAAGTTGCGGATGCTTGGAACCGCGGTCTCCTTTGTCTTTAGCACATCACTCGAGTCTGATAGCGTCAGGTAGCGTCCTGAATACAACTTCTCACAATCGTAGGCTACTCGTAGTGCCGGGTCAGGCAGATATTTCCGATTTGAATGTTATTTCTATCGCTCTTTGAATTCGTCTGATACTCGATTGGATTATGTTGGCACTAAGTGTATCTAAGTTTAATATTTAACTATATGTACATAAATATTAGTTTGCTTCAAGTCGCAAGTCACAGATATGATTAACTTGTTAAGATGTCTAAAATATTATCTCTCTCTCTCTTAGATATGTTATAATATGGCGAATATATATTATAATATGCCCAATCATAAATTAAATTTCTCTACAAAGACAGCTTTTCGGATATAATATCTAGCTGTAATGCACATAATAAAGAAATTACAAAAATGCGAAGAATTGAGTAAGTTTCCGTTTTGTGAGATTCGGTTAGGAAACCGTAATATAAACTAGGCCAATTTGCCTCCTATTAGTAGGTAACTTCAACCAAAATCCTTCAAGCAACATATTTTGATATAATAGCGAAATTTGCTTCTAAGATTATTCGACGTATATAGGTACGTACAAATTTCAAATTATTCATAACCTCGTAATTATGTTCTAGTCGAACTCTCGTGTTGTCATTATAGTATCCCAATAATTCCAGTTAGTCGGCCGGTTAGCAGGTATAGTTTGTAATATAAACGTACAATGACTAGTAACACTTTTGTTTTAATCATTATGAACGTCTTAGACGCTTCGCTAGCTGCGCTATTGGAACGCAACAATCTTCGACGTACACGGCGGCGGCGCTTCACATCCCTCCGCAGGAAATCACATATACTCGAACGAGTCGTTAATGACACTACTTATATTGCTCACGTTACGTGATGGAAAATTTTGTAAAACTTGCTTATGACTTCCTTCTGAAAATGTTACATTTGCACAATAATAATTGACGCTTGCTTAACTTATGTCAAACAATACTCAATAAATATATAAATTAAAAAAAAACTTAATATACTTAAATCTAAATGTTAAAACTCCAATTTCAACGAATATGCTATAGTTTAGTTTCCGTAAGCGAGGATGGAATTGGAGAGTCGAGGAGTCTAGTTACGGGAATTTTCGTGTTGTTAGCACACTTACCGGTGAGCCAAGTTTTGCGAGATATTTAATTTATAGGATATTGATCTCATCGAGCAGGACGGTCCTAGTTGTCGGAGAATCCGATGCGAGTTTGCGTATAGTTAGTTAATAGCTCCTCAGACTAAACTCTAAAGTGGCGATAGGTCTTAGTGTTCGTTCAGTTGAGTTTATACTCGTAGGTAATACTTACTCACAGCCAGCAATTAAGACTTTGATCTAATCTGATCTTAGAGTTGGGGTTATTAGCATCAGATAGCCATCGGAAAGAGGGAGAATTGTTATTTGTTTCATTATGTTGTACATTTGTAAATTCGTTTTTTTAGAACAAATCTTACAAAACTTAAGACGACGACGAAGTTTATTAGTTATGAGCAAAGTATACTTATTACTAATTAGATATACGATACAGGTGTTATATCGCGGTGGCGAGCTGTGACGTCGGGAGTGCGGACCGCTGGGTGATGGCCACAGTCTGACAGGCGTTTGTGGTGCGACGCCATTACGTTGTCCTCAATGATTAGCCGATTTAATTTGATGGCTCAATGATACGGAACATGTGAGAATTTACTTTGTCGTTAATATGAGGTACGGGAATTTCTATATTTTAATATGATACTTAGTATTTATATAAATATAAGTCATATTAAATGTTATCCCAAACCACGCGATACACTTCGCTGAAATAATGTTGTCAATTTATATTTGCAACCTCAAAGGCTACCAACAACTATATAGCAGTGGCTCATAGGATGAGTCTGCGCAGAACGGTTACTTTGCAATAGATTCGATCAAGCAAAAGGCTTAGGCGGCGCACGCCAGTCAAGTTCCCAGTCGGTTTTTACATCTCATTTATCGCGCGTCCATTGGTTTGGTCAAAGCCGTATGAATATCCGTTTGGTAGTGTTTTAGGTTATCGCGTTCAGTCAAACTGACAGAAAGACCGTGGAGACGGTTAATTATTCCTGCGCGACGTTTTGACCCGCACCAACCGAGGCAGTACCGTGTTCATCCTTTTCCTCCCTACAGTTGACTACTTTGTTAATAATAAATACTAAATTGTTGTGATAATAATTGTCAGCTTTTAATCACATATAATTTAGTTATCCTGATATTAATAACTTTCCATTTCGATGAAAATATTTATAATTTGTATTGTATTAAAAGTGCAGAATACCACACATAGTATATCGAGATCAAAACTAATAAATGTATAAAGTGAGTCCATACGGAGAGGCAATACCTTAAACGTACTCGTTGCAGACGAATGTTCTTAGTAGACTATTTAATATATCTGAAGTATATTTTCGAGTATGTGGAATTATGTTTTTTCTAAAGCTATAATTTATTTTTATTTATCTTAAATTCACATCCGTTCGTTATGACGACGAGGTTGTAGTTCTATTCAACCACGAAAGCGCGGCCCTCCGCGTTACGTTCGTTAGATCTATTACAAATAAGAATTTGCCATTTCCTGCTCCCATCCGATATCATCCATTGAAAGGACTCACTCCGACGCAAAAATCTTCCTTAACTCAAGTTTGATTACACAAGTAATTCATAACTTTGAATACATAAGTTGGACCAAATCAATCAATTGAAAATGGAATTAATGTCAGTGAGAGTGTGGTCGATAGTTAGGTAGTTAATTATCTTAGAGTTAGCTAGAAAGTTCGACGGAGAACTAATTTATCACCACTAGCAGCAGGCTCCGTCGTAGAAGTTGCAGTTATTGATAAAGCACTCTCTGTTCCCGTTACCGACAGACCCTGTGTAAAGTACGAGCACACATGTAAAGGTGTTCGGAGACCACAAGAAGAACATTCATAGATTTTGCTTGTGATAGCTTTGATATTTTACTTTTGGGCTTGTGATTTGGGGAAGACTTCACAAGTTTAAAATTGTTTAATATTGTTAGGGTTAATCTTTCGCAACTAGAGACAACGGCATCTGCATATGGAGCTATAAAATCTTTATCGAGCTTCATATTAGCTGTAGTGTGAGCTGGTTGGCATTCACGCCGAGGGTCGTCAATTAATCGTCTAATCTATGTGGCCAACATTGAAGACCGAATAGGTGAGATAGGAAAATAGTGTCAAAACCTCATTACACAAATAAATCGCAATCCACAGACGAAGGAGAAAGTTGGGGGCTAACTGTACAGAGGTAATATTTCTTTATATTAGTAGTAAGTCTTTCCATCGAGCAACACATTTTTTTCTTAATTTGTTCCCAGTTCGAACAGAATGTCGACGTTTGTACTACAGAGCAGAGCACCGGAATTAAAATATATATTTTTTACATGCCATTCGTTTCATCAACCTCGCAACTGCCAATTATTCTAGGGATCCGGGGTCTCAAAATCGGAAACTCTTGCGACTGTTTCGACTGTAGCTTGGAACACAGAATTGAGTGCACGATAACAATATATCCATATTGAACCGTGAAGCTTGTTTCATGGCGCTACAAAAATATATAACAAAATAAATTAAAATTTAGATTGAACGCTTGCAGCGCCCTTATGGATTTGCATAACATACGACGATCCACAGCCGAAGCATTTTAC
This sequence comes from Vanessa atalanta, assembly GCF_905147765.1. NCBI lineage: Eukaryota > Metazoa > Arthropoda > Insecta > Lepidoptera > Nymphalidae > Vanessa > Vanessa atalanta. Next base: position 16,293,516 of record NC_061902.1, on the reverse strand, counting down.
AAAAAAAAAACTTTAATGTTTTCCCACGAAGTAACAAAAACTGGTATTAAATGAGTTCGTATTTATATACAGTATACATAGTAGTATTTAAAACTTAAACAATACGACACACTAAAATCTTTTCTTTTAAGTAGGATTTGCGGATCTGTAGTTAATTGGAATAATTTGTATATAATATACAATATATAATTCGATCAGCAAAGTCGTTTTTATAGCACCTTACTCGAATATCTACACAAGCTAGCGATCTTGTTTACTAGAAATAGAAAATTCTCGCAGGATTATTTCCTTATTTGCAAGATGCAACATTGTTAAAGTCTAGTCGACTCGTAACAACGAATAAAAGGTTCCACTTAGCGAGAGACTTCCCTTATCCAGGACTCCTACATAAAAATATATTTCAAATGATGTAATGCTTCATTGTCAGAATGTTTTTTCTTTCCGCCTACACTACAAAGATAACAGTATCTGCCATCCTCAAAGACACATGCTTTATGCGATCGCGAGTCGCGATGGGCAACGTCGGAATTTTATTAGTTTTTAAATGAGTGTTCCTATTTTTGTCATGAAAATATTGGCGGCATGAATAGCTATCGAATGATGGCAGGAGAGTCGAAGGGATGTGAGCGGAAAGTTAGCCCACTCAAAAATATTTCTATTCACTAAATACTCGAAGGGTGTCGTAGGGACGGCGGCAGTGATGCGGAAAGAGGACGCACTCGTGACCGTTCGCACATCTTGTACGGTACGACTTACCGAATCTCGATGTGAATATCATACACGCGGCGTGCGCACAAATTCAATGAAGATTCCAATACCGACGATTTTATGCCTAATTACACGATTATTATATATTTTTAAATTCTTACGAGAGTAAGAGAGAGACTAGTCTCATCAATGATTACTTTTTATTTACGTATATAAAAAGTGTTTGTTTATAAAATTGACAATAGGTGGGACGAGAAGGCAACTCGGCAGCAGTTCACAATATTTGTTAGCTTTAACGTAATTTCCTCTCATACAATTCCATTGGCCGAGTGGTGATTGAAAAGATAATGGAATCCTGATCCTCGCGACTATCGGTCGGCGTCATTTTCATACATAAAAGACTTCAATTAAAGTTTCACAGTGCACACGTCTGCTATTATTGGGGATAGTTTTAAAGGGTTGTTTAAAACATAAAATAATTGCGGGTGCGGTGCCTGTATTAGGATACTGTAATTATGACGTTGAACAGATTTAAGTACATATTTTATGTTGTCCGTCCCGAATTCGTATGGATAAAGTTTATACAAAGTTTTCCCTCCCATTTCTCCCTTACAGTTGGAATTTACAAATTTTTCTTAGTAGACATTTACGTCGATAAATGAGTAACTATGCAAAATTGCATGCTACCCTAAGGTACGAAGACATATATGGATTTCCTTCCGGGAATAGTCGGGGGCTGCTCATTAGGTCCCGGTTCCAAAAGGCTTGAAACAAGATACAAAAGAGAAGTGCGTCAGTGTGTGCTGTCAGTAGCAACAATCCAAGTGGCCCCAACCTGAACCAAGCAAATTATTATCTTAGTAGAATATCATTTTACAAACTGTACTCGCTGACACCCTGAACACACTTTGAATAAGGCCAACCTGTCTGGCTACCTGGATCATCCAAATATTAGCTGCTGGGGCAGACACAAGAGACTTGATAATGAAAGTACCCTTTTTTTAAAAGAAGCGTTGTAACGCAACAACGCAACGACGTTGACTTTAATTGCCTGAAACATCCCTCGCTGTTCTAATCCCTATCGACTCGGCCGCCAGCTCCCTAACCGTAAGTGTCGTATAACGTGTGCGCGAGCTGTGTTCTAAAGCGCAGTTTAGTCTTTCACGTCGCCCGCATTCACTGTATCATATTAATGTGTTAATGTGTTTTTACGAATTCATAGAAACAATAAAAAACTATTTATATCATCAATGCACATATTTTTTTTGTAAAAAAAACAATAATATGATTAACGCTACGAATTTTGGCAATATAAGTCGATTCACCGTAAGAGGCTTAGCAGACGGGAATGCCAATAGTTACAGGAATGACACGAGCTGCCCGGTGGCGAGCCGGCCGGTCGGCAACCTCGGTTTACTACTTAATAGCTAATTTGTAACATCTCCCAGTAAGTTACCACTTTTCAAAAAATACTACTGATGAATAAAAAGTATTTTATCAAAAATACCTAAGAATAATGTTTTGTCAAACTAAATGTATAAATAAATATATGATATAATTATGTGCCTTACCTGAAAGTCGAAAGACGGGTAGATGGTCGTGGTGTCGATATCCGCAGCGCTCTCGCGGACCAGCGGGCATTGGTCGGTGAAGGGCTGCCGACAATGATTGATTATGTAAATATCAACTTATGAAAAGAATATAATGATCAAACGGCAACAAGATTTAGGTAAACATGAAACATCTACCAAATAAAATTAAAAATTAAAGGACTAATTCATGTTATGTCATTTAACGAGAAGACTGATCAATATTATTATAAGAGAACCGGAATAGCTATAGGGAAAGAGGAAGCTTGTGTGGGGATCTGTCACCGCTTGCAGGAATGCAAGAAAGAATGACGCTCCTCCGATGCCAAACAGATGGGGAAACGGCATGACAAGAAAAATATATTATTTCTTAAGATATTCTTTTGATCTTCAATTAATCGTTAATGAACGATTATGTAATTCCAACGTAAAGAATGTCTTGCTTCGTTATCTACATAATAAAATACCAATAACGTGTACATAGCCGTCACTAAAATTCTGAATTCTTTAAAAAATACTTATAAAAATAAAATCTAACGTACAATGTCTACGCTAAGCTTGCGTAGACCTCCAAGAATTTCCGATAATGCAATATCACCGCGTAGCGTTTTTAAATCAGTTTGAATGTAAGATTTCCGAGATAGACGCTCACAGCACGGAAAACAATAAAGCTAACAGCACTAATACCTGATCACAAGCACTGAGACGGTAACCGCACGGCGCGCGGTCCACTACAATTTCTTATACGTGGTTTCACTTTACTCTGGCGATAATGCGGTTTTCAATCGAATACGTCGATCGAGACCAATGTATTATCAAGTTATTTAAATGTAATTAATATTTATCTCTTAATCATCATCATTTTCATAGAATCAGATTTGCGGTCTGCGAGGTTTCTGTATGGGAGCTCGTATTTCGTGTTAGTACAGTACGAGTACAAATATCATCTGTGCGCTTTTAAATTAGAAGACTTAAAGAAAAATTTACCTTTAATTTATGGTAATAGTAAGGCTTTTACCGTATGTTATGTTTTTTTTAACTGTATTCAATTAAAAATGAAGTCAAGTCCTGTTAAAAGCATTAAGTGCAGTTTGTTGTAATAACAAATGGCTCGATGTGGCGTATCCTTGAGGAGTCACCCGACGGTATTTAATAACTCTCTGAAATGTCTGATTTCCAATAAAATGCCGCTGTGCGTCGTCTCGATGTTCGCAGCAATACCAATAATAATAATGACTACCGAGCTCACCTTCTCCTGCAGTTCTCGGTGCGAGTCATGCACATACTGCAGAGCCTTCGTGTTTTCATTGTTGTTCAGAGTATTTGCTGAAACAAAAGAAAATTATATATAATGATCATATAAATACAAGTTCGTAACAGTTCGAAATAGTAAGAGCTGTGACAATAGGGTTTTTCATACTCTTTGCTGGTATTGGGTGCGAATGCATGTAAGAAAGGAAAATTATTCGATATAACACTTTTTAGTGACATGATTTTTTAATTTATTTATACATTTTATTCAAGATTTTCGGTTTCGTATAAATTACGCACGAACATAGTTTTTTTGTAAAAGTGATACGATCTTAAATTTTGACTTAATGAATTAAGAGTTGAAAGCTTCGTTTCAAATTTCAGCGTTAACATAAATTGACTTAAAATATTCTACACGTAAGAGTGGCTGCTGTCTACAAAATTACACTTGAAAATTTTTATTTTAATAAACTTTATTGTCAAAAAAATAATTCAAATATGTACCCGGAAATACGTATATGAAACATTTTGTTTTAAAATTCAAAAAAATTAATCCCTACATCCTCTGTGTAAGGGGTAAATAGAAGTTGAGATGATCACGAAGAGACCTGAGTCGATCATAGACGTTAACGTCGGTTCCTGAGATGTTGGACAGATGGTTTAATTCTTAAGAAACCTCTCGTTTTAATTAGTTAACGCATATCGAAGGTGTATTCAATGAAACAGAAGAAATGTTTTCATTTCTTTAAAAATAACTCCCGTTGAACTATCATAATAAAACGTTAGTACCGTCAAGTGTTTATCGCTTTAAAATCACGCAGCAAAGTACTCGCCCCTCGATCACTCTGCGTAGTGTCCATCGAGCGTGTCATGCGCCGCCGACGGGTACTCTCACGACATGACACGCTACTTACTATTTACGAATAATATAATAAATAAAACGATAAAACAAACTAAATTATTAAGAACGATAGCTGTATCCAATTGCTTCTAAGATACACGAATTCACAATTTCATCAAGCTTTTCATTACAAACAGATAATATATTAACAAATACAAATGTATACAGCTCTGCTCGATCTGTAACTGTAATATTGCTATAGAATTGAAAATGAAACAACAATTCATATCCTTCTGACCAATTAATTATTTATTCAGCGCAGAAGAGGTATTCCCGGAACGAGATAATATAAGCCAATAGCAGCTACTGAGAAAACGTACACTTTGTAATGAACAACTGTTGTCTATCAGAACAATCTACAATATTTGAAAAGAAAAGAAACTCAACTATGATGGTTGATGAAATCTTTCAATGAGAACATCGACCACCAGCCGGTATAACACTCAGTACCACCAAGACAATGATCACGTATTTTTTCGAAGTAATATTATAAATGTGTTTAATATTAATATTCCTTTACTAAATGTTTTCCAAGTTACTGCGACATTAGAATTATTTGCTGCTTGTTTTCTTCGAGTACAGGAGACACCCGTCATCTTCGGTGTAATAATTTACCGGATGTTTGAACATTAACGCAGAAGAACTTGCACCTGCTATAATATTAGTAACTTGAAAGGAATTAGTCACATATATTCATTCGTATCTCCACCCCGTTGATTACCGGCCATTACACGTGGTATATCGAACGGGAGAAGCGGTTCGTGCACATGAATACACCCTGTATTCAGGAACGTCAAAGCGAAGCGATCTTCATGATCTCAACTAGCTATTAATTAATTATTGTATTCGTAATCCATTAGGTCTATCACGTCGTACAATACGAGCACATGTGGTTATTAATTGCTTATCTAAGAAGCCTAATTACTTATCATCCAACGGTCGGCTAAACATTATTATATTGACAAAGTTGTATAAATATATCAATTCATTATGTACTAGAAACTTTATATTAATATATCATAAGCCCGTCGTGTCGCCGAACAATCGAGGGACCACTGTGCTAGTAAAAGTAAACGTGCATTATACATATACATTAGTCAAAGTCAAAGTCAAAGTCAAAAATCTACCACCGGTTCGGAATTTAACACCTCAGACCTGAGAAGAACCGGCGAAGGAAACTCAGCGGGATATATTTTTTTTATTTTTTTTAACCATTTTCCATGTACAATGATAATTATATTTTAGTTATTTGAAACAGCCTGGATGCGATCATTTCATTCCCAAGGTGTGCAGTCAACTAAAAAGTCATTAGTGTTGTAATATCCTTTAGCACACAAACGCTCTTTAACGACTCTTTTAAATTTTATAATTGAATAATTTTGAACGTTTTCTGTGATCCTGTTGTAAAAACGTATACATTGCCCCAAAAAAGAGTTACTAACCCTGTGTAATCGGGTACTTGGAGTAACAAGTTTATTCTTGTTCCTAGTGTTAATAGAATGTACGTCACAATTTCTGGGAAAATCATTTATGTTTTTGCGTACATACATAACATTATCAAAAACAAATTGAGAAGCGACAGTCATTATTTTAATTTCTTTAAATTTACCTCTTAACGAATCTTTTGGGCCCAGGTTATAAATTGCACGAATAGCCCTCTTCTGCAGTACAAAAATAGTATTAATGTCAGCTGCATTACCCCAGAGTAGGATGCCATATGACATTACACTATGGAAATAACTGAAGTACACAAGGCGAGACATAACGATTCGGTTATATGTCTAAAATTATTTTTTAAAATTCTATGAAAATTGGTAATAGCTTCACTCTTTTTACAAATACCTCGCTTATCGTATAATATTCGTGTACAAATACATAATTGTAGGAGCTATGTAAATATATGAATACGGTCATTAAATTGAGAAATTGCATTAGAGCAAAGAATCAAATTCAAACGAAAGGTATTCTTAATTTTAGCACTTACTAGATGAATGTGAGGCGAGGAGGACGTGGCAACAAACATTTTATACAGTGTGAAATGTTGATTAATTTTATTTTTCCACGCAAACGCCTATGATGATTCGATTCGAGTCGTATTATGTATACAAGAGTTGACGTTAGCGGAATGAGTACGTGTTTAATTAAAAGCACAATTCGACCGAACACAGATAATGTCCCGGCCACCCTCAGCCCTGGTGACGGCATTCATCTGCGTTATTGTTGTCGAGCGTGTGCTTGCATGCTCACGTTTGACATGATACTGCGACAAGGCACAAGCTGTCGTCGTGTACGACGAACACTTACAATACTTGGTCCTCGGGTGTATCGACGTATTTTAGTACACGGCAGGAAATCTGAGCATAGGCTTTTGTAAATTAAAGAACGAATTGGGCAGAAAGGTAAGGATCGCCGGTCAAATGGTCTCCGTCGAAACTTTAGTCGTCTAATGGAATCGCCAACGCTATATGTGTCACGTTAGCGAGCATGTACACAGCTAACACTCAGGAAATTATTATTGTGTAGGTAATGACGCGGCTAATTAGTATTCTTGTTGTTGCGAGACAAACAGGTTTTCAATTGAAAACTCAACAACCGAAAACAATTACTTTTAATTTTCCATCTGCGACCGCAAATTGAAGATGCGGGAGCAGCCCCGACCACTACCGTCTCTGTTGTAACGGTTGAATTTATTTGGAGAATAGTTTATCCTTCGCTCGCTGACTTAGAACCTTTAGTCACCTAAGCGTAGTAAAATTCACGCATTAAGAGGAAAGGCTGCATGCATTGCAGCTGCTGAAGCTGCTGGGGAGAGGTTTTGGAACGGCCGACGATTCGTAGAACATAAGAACAAACCAACGACCGTAGAAAATAATTATTTATTTAGTTTTAATAAACCGTAATGACAACATGATCCGATATTAGTTATAAGCGATTTAACAAGACGCGATGTTTGTTGATATCGGATCTGTTGGCAGTTGCTACCCCCGCAGGCACGTTCCGGAAGCTCTACCCTACTTTTGTCTTCTCTTAGTTATTGAATCTGCACATATCATATACGTACGTTTAAAATCTACGAATCGATAGTAGAGAATTGTAACATCATTACTGGATTTTGGAAAGTTAGCAAGTATTGTTTGAAGGTGCGAAAATGGTCTCAGCACGAGAGCAACATTGTACTCGACTAAGTAGAAGATGTCTGTTCCTAGCTGATACCGACTTAGTGACAGCTTTAACATTGTTAAGCAAAGCGAAATGTATTTACATTAGTTGATTAGAGACTTGTTTTAAACCGAGATCCGGTACATTGCTCATGGCGGCGGCCGACGGCGACCGGCACTACAATTCAATTAGCGAACATTTGTAGAATGAACACTTTTACACTATGTGATGTTATTGGAGAGCAGATTTAGGCCTATAGTCAGATAAATCGGGGTAACATGATTCAATAGTTCGCAAAAAGGTTTTTTTTAAGAAACATTTTAGTCTCGCGGAAACCTTTTCATATAAATACGTAATCGTTTTGTATGTGTGCATTGCGTTCATCTTTCATCATCGTCAATAACACACACGCGTATGTAAGCGTATGTGTTATTATATATTATAATATAGGTATGTACCTATGTACACTAAGACGGACCTCGTATATGAAATAATACGCACCTTTATGTTTATCCGGATAGTAGAACATGTACCATACGGAGATACATTTAATACACGGAGTAGTCGCGCTGTGCGCTGTGGTATATTTAATTATTTGTTTACGGGCTTAGTTTGTCACACGATATTTTATTATTAGGTTTTGGCTTATTATTCAACGATAACATAATCTGAACGTGTTGTTCGTGAAAACAACACGTTACAAGTACAAACGACCGCAACGAGCCCGTACACTGTACGTACATTAGATGTCCAGAAAACGAATTCCGATTAATCAAAGCGGTAATACAAACGGAAGTACCCGAGGTCTAAATGAAATGCACCCATTAGTTAAATTGCACAAATTGCCGGCTCTCGGCTACGCGTAAGTGTGTTTGTGCAATGTTGAGGGAATTGGAGCCAATACAGATACTTTGAGGCATCGAGCAATCGCTAGGGAGGTACAGTTCCTGTATTACTATTTTTTACACTTTAATTGTATCTTTTTTATTTTCAATTTAAACAAAAACTTACGGACTTAAATTACTTTCGCAGATTTATTTCGGGTGCCAACAACAATCCCCGATTTTTCGCTATAAAATATCTTAATAATTTAGTATATACATATAGTATACGGGACTCGTCTATCTCTATCTTTATCATTATAGCGATAAAGCTAGTATTTTTTTCACAAACAACTAATTGATTATTCTGTCGTTTGCTACTACGACATAAGTTGGATTGACTTCTTAGCACTTGTATCTTGTTTAATTTAGTCTCCGAAATATAAGCATATCTCTTGTTACCTTTGTATATTACCTATCAGACCATGTAGAACCTTAGAATTCAGAGCTCCTAAACACCCTAAATGTGAATATGGCTTTCTATGTGACACCCATCACTGCAAACTTCATTCTGCTTATAACTAGTTCCACTCTGTCGAAGTGATCTCATTTCATCAGGGAAGGACTTTTTCCGCCAAAGTAACAAGTTCGAAGGAACTTTCTACTTATGCAAAAAAAGCGATCACTAAAAAGGAATTTAAGTACTTTTTTCACTTAATAATCTCTTTATACACTCTGTGTGTGTTCACAGCTGCTTTTCTCTGTATATACACTCTCTCTGCTTGTGTATATATATTCTCAGCTCTTCTTTCGTTCGAATGGGAGAGAAAGACAGTTAGTGTTATGTTTGGCGTTGCATCATTTGTGCAAATAAACAGTAATAAATAAATACTGCTAATATTACTCGGGAAAACGTCAGAGTAAACCGGAACAAACTTGTGTCTGAAATCGAGTCTTCGTTAAACAAAGTCTCGATCTGGGGTTGGCTAAACCTAGTCCATTTCAACCCCAAAAAGACGCAAGTTTGCGCGCTAACTGCTAAAAAAACACCATTTGTCGTATTCTCCACGATTCGAGAACATTCCGTTAGCCGCCACAGCTAGTATCGGAATACTTGGCGTCGATGTTTCGAGCCTTGTTCAGTTCCGCGGTCAATTGGAAGGCAAAGCCAAATTGGCATCAAAAAAGCTCGGTGTGCTCAGTAAGGCAAGACAATATTTCACGTCGGCCCATTGTCTAAGACTATACAAGGCGCAAATTCGGCCTCACATGGAATACTGCTCTCATCGCTGGGCGGTTGCTCCCCAGTACCTTCTATTTGACCATATCCAACGTAGAGCGGCTCGAATTATCGACGATCAAGGCTTTTCCGATCTGCTTGATCCTTTGGTTTTGCGTAGAGATGTTGGATCGCTCTGCATCTTCTACAGAATTTATCACGGAGAATGTTCCGAGGAATTGTTCGGATTGATCCCGGCTGCTGAATTTCACCTTCGGATTCTCGTCAAAATTCAAAATATCACCCACACCACTTGTATGTCCGAAAATGCACAACGGCGCGACTTTTAAGACATTTTCTGCCTCGCACAACCACTCTGTGGAACCAGCTTTCGTCGGCGGTTTTTCCGGACCGATACGACTTGGGAACCTTCAAGAAAAGAGCGTACTCCTTCCTGAAAGGCCGGCAACGCACCTGCAAACCCCCCGGTGTTGCAGATGTCCATGGGCGGTGGTAGTCACTTACCATCTGGTGAGCCTCCTGCACGTTTGCCACTTCTAACATAAAAAAAAAACTTTCTATAATTAATATTTTTTAAATTAAAGCTACACATTAGTAACAGTGAAATAATTTGAAGACATTTCAAATTTAAAGAATCGTGTTCTTCATGTGAAGCTGATGTAAGCGCCGCCGTGCTGGGTTTTGGGGTGTGGAGCTCCTCAAGTAAAGCCTTCTTTTAATAATAATTTACTGGAGAAAAATGCATAATAAGCTTATATATGAGTTAACAAAGTAAGTATGACTAAAATTAAATTTTATTATTAACTAATTGCTCTATTTGCATGTGGTTTGGCAAGTGTGAAACATATTATGCTTTATGAGTTATTTACGTAACCTGAGTTAAGGATAATTAGCTCATTTCCTAATGAATAATTAAAAGTAACATTAAATACACACATAGCAGAGTAATTTAAAGTATTAAAATCAAGTTAAAAAAGAAAAAACAAAAACACTGAACGTAATTTTATAAATGAAAATGCAACAAATGATGTGTGTCTGTGTGTGTACGTGTGTCGAATAAAATATTTTGTAGATCATCAGACACGAGCTCTGGCGCGACAACGCTCATTGGTTTGGTTCAGTCGTTGGACGGACTGTGCTAAGTTAGAAAATACACTCACCGATATCGCATGATTGGAAGGAACCTACCCAGTAAGGCACATTAATACTGATATTAAATAATATAAGTACATATAATAGTAATTTATATTTCCGAAAATCGATAAACAATAAAATCGGACCGTCTAATAGCTTGATATTAGACGAACCGTCTAAAAGATTGAATAATAGTTGCGTACTCAAATGACGTACATTCTAGTGGCCACTTAGAGTTTATTTACACTGTCGCCTGCTTAGTTAGTGATATTAATCTACAGTAGAAGTAAAATACAACATTTTTAATAATCTCGATAAGTATTTAACATGCAAACATGAAATTGTCGCGCGCCGCGTAGCGGTAATGCCTACGGGTAGTTGACACGACGTCGCCCTGCGGTCACAGAGAACTGCACTTATTCTGAGTGGAATTATTACAAACGTCGTGTGTGCGCGTCATCCCCGAATGGCGAGGGTACGAGTAAACGTGGGTGTGTGCACCCTGTGTCCACGAGGTGTTGGTCGTTAACACGTCTTCTAGGTGAGGATCGACTCCGAACAAGCGCACCGAATATTGACAACTGTGATGATTATATTAACTTGTCGATATGTATTGAGCTGTAACGTCTTATTAAACTAACTTCTAATTAAATTATTTGTCGTTCAATAATTATACTTCTTTCGTAAATATATGTAATTAAAAAATACGTACGGTGCGTGGTGTGACATCGTAATGAAATTCCAAGGTGTATTACTTTTTGTTCTGTTAATGTTCTCTTTTACGTTTCACGCAAAACCTACTAATTATGTTACGCAACATGAAATTCTTTTAGTTCGCGGCGGACGCAGGGCGTATGTAAATGTATTTCATATTCACTGAGACACGACGACGTAGTCGTAGGATGATAAATTGTCGGTCTAAGCTGTTTTGAAGTTGCCATAACTATAACAAATACACAAAAAAAATGTATGCATTTTTTGGTAGGGCTCCAAAATGTGTATAAAAAGCAGCTTAGCATGTGCCTGTCTTTTATAAAAACAGTATACATTTGTATTTAACAAGGGCTTAATAAACGTCATCAGTAGTTTTTTTGTCCCATATTAATCCTTATCAAAATATATAACTTATCAATTAAATATTGCGATTACACATGAAAATATATGGGGCGTGGTGGACGCGCAGCACAGGTGAATAGATCGGTCGGTGATGTTTATATCCCATAAAATCCTTATTACCCGTACATAATCGGGTGTCGGTCAGATTGGAATTGAAACTACGGGTGGAGGTATAAAATTATTTTTCCATAAGTCGATGAACATTTATTCGGCAATGTCTTATTTTAGACAAAGCTAATTTATGTAGAATTAAAATTAAATTAGTTACTTTTTCGGAACGATAACCACAGATTAGAATTTGATGATATTTGGTTTGAAGCAAAGTTGCTCGTCAAGGGACGACAAAGGTTACTTTTTATACCAAACCGTAAAACGCAAGCGAAACCACGAGCGACAACTGGTAAAAAATAAAGAAAATATACTTTAAGTAATTTTATATGTTGTACGTAATGCTAGAAACGTATAAAATCTTAACTTTAATACAAACTCTAATTAAAATAAAATATAAAGCTAACGATAGCGTCTGCTGCGGAGATTTCCATTTTGTTTGTGTTCAGTCACTTCCCTGTGAAAATAAATGTCGTCAATGTGTGTCCAGCACGCCATCTACTAATGTAATATACACGAAAATCGACGAGTACTGACTCCACGTTTTGTGTCACTAATTTACATATGATTGTTTAGTGTCGTCTTATTCGATCACTCGGCGTGCAAAAGTACCTTATTCAGAGACGCCACGCCGCCGGTATAGCGAGCGCGAGGTAGAATTTCATTTAATTACTATGGCTTGTCACCGCCGCCCCCAACGTTTTAGGTAGATTATTGTGGCTCATGTCGCTCATGATCGATTAATAATTTCGACATCATACAATTATGTATAATAATATTCTTTAATCTTTATTATTACTATCTTAAATAGTTAAATCAAGCCTTTTTCTCGAATTAAGTAGCTATAACACAAGCGCCAATAAAACATTATATGCGATAAGGGTAGGCTTTATTAAATATATACTCGTCCAGTGTAATAACGTTGACAAAGCATGATTTAAATTTAATGAAACATCTGCTCGGACAATAATACCCGAAGCTATTATTTGTAAATAATTTTATTTACAAATAATAGCTTCGGGTATTAATCAATAGTAATTAAGAGAGCGACCGGCCATCACAATGGAGAGGAGAGGAGATCGAAAGCGCTGTAATTGTTTGAAAATAGCCCAGTGTACTATCAGCCGCCGGGCTCCGAACGAGCGTGTCTGCGCTATAAACTCTTTATTTGTTTTTGATTGTCAAATCGTCTTCGATAAAATATAAGCATGCATCTCTCTTCGCAAGCTGACAAATTCATCATTCATTATATACTATAAAAATAGGTGACAAGGTCACTTAAAAAAAAAAAAACGATTATTTGTCAGACGTTTTAGACATCTACAAATCTCGGGTAAATAGTATTTGTATAATGTCTAAAACTTTTGGTAGCGATAATTATTGGTATAATCAATTTAATCTGTAAAAATATCCGTTAGTAAAGTAGATAGTTGTGGATATACGACCGATAGCGTAATGAAGAAATACACAAAAGTTACCTCCTATGGAGGCCCTAAATTGATATGATTTATATTGTATTCATAATGAAATGAAACGAGTCTGTTTTTATCATATATATATATATACTGGTATCGAACATTATAATACCCTGTTCATTGTGTGTTATGTTTTTATATGTTTAAATTATTTATAAATTCATCTCACATTTAACGGTGATACGAAACATTGGAGGTGGGGCTCTGTGCAACCATTCACTTGTAACGTGGTCTAGCAATACTTACTATTGTTGAGTCAGTGTATGGGTGAGCGAGTCAGTGTAACTATACACATAAGGGACGTAACATCTTACTTCCAAGGATCGGTCGCTTATTGGCGGTGTAAGCGATGGTTAACTTTTCTTGCAGTGGTAATTTGATTGGCTGCGGATCCATCAAGCCGTCACCTAGCTTTATTTTATTAGTTTTTCAAACATCGTGTGACAGCAACAACAGCGAAAATACTACATTGAAAACTATATCATGATTTTTTAAATATTTTATTTATTAGAGACATATAAAGTTCATATAACATATATTCTATTTAAGAATTTTCCTTTTAGTATATGCATTTTATATATTCTGTATCACTTCTGGACATGCATAATCAATATCTAGGATTCCAGTACTGTTTTTTTTTAAATCGATAGAGACTTGAGATCATCTAAACAAACAAATAAAGGCACAAGGGGTATAACATCTTAGTTCCCGAGGTTGGTGGCGCATTGGTGATGTAAGGAATGTTTAATATTTCTTACAAATACAATTGGCTACATGAAGTAAATCGTAACCAATGATTCTGAGTTCAAACCCGGTTTTCGTTTGGTTCCGGGTTTTGTTTCGGGATTGGTATTTACCCCGGAGCAGACACCACTGGGTCTATGTAGTGGATGAGAATCTGCTACGTGTACAAACCCACACGAGCGAGGGGTGTGGTAAACTCCAAGCCATTTTCTCAAAACTGAGAGGAGGAGGAGGAGACCTATGCCCAGCAGTGGCACGTGTAATACAAATAAAAGCTGAAATGAATTGATAAAAATTAATAATTTTGCCAATATCCGTGGGATGAAATTACTTCGAAGGCCAATATAATAGTTTGTAATGAACACTCTGGGGGCCTAAAAACCTGATTATTTGTCAAAATATGTCGATTTAATAAAATGGGTCGACTAGAAATGATTCCACTTGAGAAGATAGAAATGCCGGATTATAAATCAGAATAAAACCTTAAAAGTGACGTTATAATCTATTTATGGAGGACATGAAATAGTTTTCTGCTGAATTTTAAAACTTCTTCGAGAAGCCATATCGATGAGAGAAAACTGACTAACTGATATTCTTTGAACACGTTGAATAAAACCGAACCGACACCGTGTTAGTGCATTTTACATGCGCTCGCTTACGGAACGGTCGTGCCGTGTAAACTAGTACTGTATGATTTGTAAGAGAGCTCTCGCGAAGCGCGGCGACCGTGCCGTGACCGCGTGACAACGTCATCATCTAGACGCAGTTGCGGCGCGGCGACGGTCACAGTCGCGTATGTTACGAAGTTTACACTGACGGAGTAGGCTACATACAGTTTTCGTTGCACGATCGCGGCGATCGCGTGCATCTTAAAATGCACTTACTCATCTGATGCTTTCCTGTTGGCATCTTTTGTTTTGTTTGTATCTCCACAGACATATTTATTATTGATGACAGAGATTTTTATTATGTTCGGCAATATGTGTACTAGTGTTTTTCATAATGACGTCCCATTACGTTTCGTTACGCGTAAGAATAGTATATTTTGTTTATATTCATAGTATTTCCTCAAAGTAACGCTTTAGATATTGAAACCTTACATAGGTAAGGTTTCAATATCTAAACCTTCTATGGAAAGGAACTGTCTGATCTATTTACAATATTGGAGTTCGAGACTCCCTTCGGGATGATTTGAACGAAACAGAAATAGGTACTCGCATTTGCGAAACACAAGACCGGTTCCTTGCATGTTAACAATATTATTGAATATTTTAAATGACTCACTGATTCTTTGCCTTAAACATTGTATAGACTGGGAAGTAAGAACAAGCGTATTAAATCAAGTTTCTGACTCCACGTAGACTTAAGAAATCATAATGTATTACATACATAAAGGTTGAAACTACAACTCTTTCAACGTGTGATATGCGCCAACAACTTGCGGAACTCTAAAGCTCTCTAAAGTCTGAAATCGGTCCCCTCGTGTAACGCGACTCACCTCAATACCTCATGCAAATAAAGATTATTGGTGAGGATGCATTAGCTTTTACATCTTTGTGTCAAACCGACATATATCAGTTCGCAACAAGGACATCGACCGAGGTCAAAGCATACAATGTTCGTAATTTGTGATATCAGCAACATGTCAAAATCACAGCGTCGAGACAATTGCACGATTTGACTTTTGGGCTCTGAGAACTTATATTTTCATTTCGTATCGTACTTTCGGGTCTGAATACAATCTGATCGTACGTGCTGTCACATTGTCAAATGGCGCTTTTCCCAACGGAAACTTTAGACATTAGTGACCTAATAATACCATAAAATTATTAGGACTACATTAATATGAATATTTATTTACTTTTACTTACACCTAGTAAACAAGTTTGAGTGATCGGAATCAGCGCAGTGTCAGTGCTTTAACGAGCGTAAGGACGTTACATTAGCAACGTAAATAATAATATTATGTTCGCAAACTCCTGGTGTGTTGCAATGTTTATATACGAATAACTGGGCCTGCTCGACTCAAAGGCCGCAGAGTAAACTTTAAAATTACAAATGCACTCCAGCTAAAGGCAAAGATGGAATATGGAATTGGATAAATAATTACGTACACGAATACAGTTGTTTTAAGTGCACTGCAATAGAACATATTAAAAAGTATGCGCCGACATCATTACACATTGCTGTTTGCGGATGTTGTTTGAAATGTTCTACGACACAAGGTCTTAAGGACATCATATAGAATAAAATGACTGAAATGACAGGTGGTCGCTTCATGACGACTGTTCGAGGTCAGTTCTTCTTTAATACTCATTTAATCGGACTGTGCATATTTTGTTGATCCGATAATCCGATATATATGTGAAACTGGGGGGTTACAATAGGACGGTAGATATCTTTGCTTCCATGCTTTGTTATATTCTCATACATATTATCCTTATATTCTAATATTGCTAATAATTCAGATAATCAATTCTCACCCTAGAACTCACGTCTTTTATCGAAGTGATTACAGTAACATACGTTTTTATACTATTATAGAGTGGAATATTGAAACTGTGCGCTTAATCGCACTTATTAACGTAACGATGCATATCGACGGTTGAAAATAAACCACTTAATTTGATTTTCCGACGCTCGTATAGGGAAATGGTAAATGCTATATCGGATTATGTCATCTCCGTGTCGTGTTTACTGCAGAAACAATATTTATAGCAGCATTAATAAAAATCCAAAGTCTAAATGAAAACCCTAACAAACCACGACTGTCGGATATCTTGCTAATTCCAGATGATACTACAGCATCAGTTCAGGGCCAGGTGAGCTGGGTAGAGTTAATTGTTTGACTTCAGGTTTTGAGGATGTTGTGGGTGAGTTAAGGCGAGCGACCCTTCCGGTATCGGACACGAATGCGTTCAGTTAGATGACAGACGTTTGTTTTTTATTAATTAAATACCGATAAAATCCTATAAACGAAATGTTGTATGCAATTTAAAATAAGGGATCGTTGACAGCAGTTTCAAGAGTTTACCAGCAGCTCTACGCAAATCGTAGCAAATGTGTGTCCGGACAAACGTATCTCTCAATTCGATCCCGCCTTGCCAGCGTCCACAGTTGGAATTGTCAATAGTCCGCATCAATTATTTAGGATAACTAAGCCAGCCGGCAGCGTTTAATTCAATTTGCCGCTGTTGTTTTGTAAAGCAAACAACAATGATGGTGAGGAGAGCATACAATACGATAATTGTCAATCCGAATAGCGACCTAATGAATAGACGCACGTCCACTGCGAGCCTTCACTTTGTGCGCCCATTGTGATGTTCAAAGTCAGGCCGGTTTCGTGAAGAGATTCAATGATTAATGTCAATCCTATTTTATTAAAAGTAAGATGCTTTTTCCTTCTCTTTTCCATTCCGCAGAGCAAATTCTGTATAGGTATGTAAGATATACTATATGAGAAAACCCGACTGTATTATATAAAAAATCATGGAGGATGGATGATGATGGATTCGTTGATGGTCGAGCAGTGATAGTGACGAGTATTTTAGAGCAAAACTAATATTGGGAACAGAACAAGAAAAGCAAATCAAACAAAGTCAGTCAACTGTAATTTATCTTCGTTCCTTTAAAACGATTTCAACTCATCGAATAAATATTTAGTTGAAGATAAATATTAATATTGTTCAAAGGATCTCGGTAAACATCATTTACTAAATGGTTCTCTCACGAAAACAATTTATTTAATTTAAGCTGGAGTTCCAAAAGCTTTCCTATGTATCTCTTCGTCGCAATAGTTTCTCCTCGGAGACCTTTAATACCAATATAATTTTAAAAATAATCCCAGATTCTTTTATATTGGGAATTGCCTATATGTATCTATATGAATATATTTTGTTTTGTTAAGACTAACAGATCTAACAGATCCGGCCAGTTGCTTTCAGGGCATTGGCCAGTGGTGAAAGACAGCCTACCGACGATCTGGTGTAACGAGAGCATTCTCTCCCTTCTACCGGGAACCCGAATGCCTCTCGAAGATTCCCCTGCTCGGCGATCCAATAAATAACCGATTTACCATTACGAATTGTTTGCATTTGCTGCCGACTTGTACTCACTTAAGGTCGCAGAAGCGACGCCTGGTGGCTTCATGACATCCAGTCCGTACACGAATAAACATCAATATTTATATTCGTATTAAGTCATATTTTGATTTTGAGCTAAATAATATAATAATGTATCACATGAGGTAACAACATGAGTTTACTAAGAGAAAATTATAATTTTATTTAACCTGTTAAGTCTATTGTGTTACAACGGTTATCTAAACTCATTGTTGTATTTTAGTGTCAGATATTTGTAATGACGCCAGTGGTGAGCTGTTCCAACCACTACCACGCGAGATAATACCCGACCGAGGATGCTTGTCGTCAGTGCGGCCACTCTGACGTGACGTTCCTTGCAATCCTAAATGTGTTACCAGATACTAATATCAGACATTATTTATTTTTCTATGTTTAAGTGTAACTCAGATTAAATTTGACACATATAATACATGTATATATGTATATTTTCCATACAGGTGGTTATCCTATAAATTATGTTGTAGTTCGTCACTGGAAGGCGCTGTAGCACATCCATTTCTATACCGTCAAGCGACCGCCGAGATAATTGTATATATTGGAGCTTGCAGAATATTGTAGCGTAAACCGTTGGTCGAAATTCGTAGCGAATAAAATTGGAACGACATAATTGACGTTTTATAGATTGTTTTAAATTTCAATGGATAACATATCATTTTTGGTAACATACAAAATACCTACTTTATTCAAGTAGGCTTTTACAATAATTATTGCATTGTCATTTAACAAAACTATATTGAGTAAAGAACCGGCAAGAAACTTAGCAGTTACTGTTTTCCAACATTTAAAATACGTTATTTATGTTAGTCTTCTATACTTATAAAATGATATATCCTGACTGACTGATTTATCACCGCCGAGCGTAGACTATTTAAGTTAGGGCCATGAAATTTGGAGAGTAGGATCGTTTTATTGACTAAACACCCACTAAGGAAGGAATTTTGGAAATTCTACGCCTAAGGGGTATAATAGGGGTTGACATTTCTTATATAGGTTAGTCTGGAAGACCGTTATTTTTGAAGTTAGAAGCATGAAACTTTATTTTTGGTCTACTGTTTAACAATGAGTAGATACGTATTTAAGCATTTCTGGATATTCTACTCTAAGGGGTGAAATACACACCAATGTCTAGTATATATAACAAACACCAAAGAGGTCTTAAATTAACGTTATATTTTGTCGCGGTCAAAGTCGCGGGCAACAGTTAGTTAAATATAATTATATATAAATTCCAGCCTGAAAGTCAACAAGTATTAATTCCACGCTTGCTTATCACGAGCTGTGTCGAATAATATGTTTTATTTAATCATATATTTTACAAATTAATTGAATTTATGTATTGGTAAATTTAATATACTTGGTGGTGGGGCTTTGTGCAAGCGAGTTTGGGAGGTACCACCCACTTACATTACATATTAATACATTAACGGCTGCTTCACAATATATTTATGATAATATAATGTTTACACAGAAGAATATACAAAAGTATTCCATAAAAGCTGATATATACATACTATTAATACAAGAAATAAAAATAAATTTTGTAACCCCTACTTTCCGTTTGCATACGTACAGAGAACGTTTTTGGGCAATGGTATACGCATATATAATAAGATACCGGAATAAATAATCGTTAAGCATTTACAAAATTTAAAAAGTTTATTAAGACTGTCATTATTAATTTATAATAAATAAATCGTATTATTTATTAAAATAATACTTTTTAGAAAAAAACTCCTGGATTTAGTATCGGATTATAGGAACACTATTTGTGAAAAACAGCATATTATGTAAATCTGTTTATTTTAAAAGAGCAACTATGCGAGTTTCTGGCCGTTACTTCTCGCAGGAGGCTGCTTTTCGAAGCGGTGTTAGTACTGTTAAATATTGACGATTCAAAAACGCTTCATTGTGTAAAAGTACATTTGATTTGATTTGAATACCTTTAACATAGAAAGGTCAGTTATGCTATATATACATATAGATCCAGAAGGCTTACATTACATTTACATTAACTAAAATTTGTTGGAGCTCGTATAGAAGCGTTCCGTGTTATGCACAATTAATTGCTTAAGACAATTCACACATTTTTTTTAATACCGTTCTGTGATTTTTAACACCGTAAATATGTTTTAGAATCCTGCATCAGTTGTCGAGCGCAATAAAAAACCCATACGAAATGTCTCATTCCGTGATATTGATTTTTAAGTTTGACTTGTATGTTGACATCGGCTGCATGCATGTACGTCAGCTATGAATATTTTATCATATTTAATAAAATGTATTTTATACGTAAATATTTGCTGTTTACGCTCCTTCTCCGTAATGGCAAGTCTCATACGCTCATATGGATACAAAATGTTTAATTTCGACCATCGAATGTTTGAATATAAATCTTAGCTGAAGCGAGCACTGTCGCGTCGCTTCGCGTCGAGCGCCCAAGACCGCTGCGAGCGTGACGACAATGGTCACAGGCATCGCTGATCGGTTACCGCCAGCTCTCGATGTGAGGAAAATTATGTTTGCATTTTGAGATTTGAGATCGATAGTTCCGCAAGTACAGGATTGAATTTATATAAAACACATAACACACATGACTTTCTCATTAGTTTTGCTCGCGATAAGCAAATTCACTATCACCTGTAGTTGCGGCGACACTAAAGTAACTAAAGAAATACGCACGGCGCGAAATCTTATGTGAATAGAAATTCAATGCGCGCGTTTTCACTGAACTGCCTGAGCGCAGGGTGCGGCGACATATCATTGCAGACATACAGATCTTTGAGTGAATATAAAAAATACTTAATTGAATTGTAGTTGGTACAAAAAACAGATGATATTACAATTAGTCAAGATCGACTGCATTAGTACATCATATGATGGTATTTTATCTTCATTATTTAATTGTCAGTAAATAGAAATTTTTTATTCATAGATAGCCCGTAAAGTGAGAATTCAAGCTATATGCGTAACATAATAATTGATTATTAATTTAACACCTTCGCCCACCGCCCTCGGCAATTTCAAATTTAATTATTAATTATTGGATCGGAAAAACTCCATTAAGTTATTATAAACGGCATTATTGCGTTCATGCGTTCCTGGGCTTTTTGAGCATTTTTGCAAAAGTATTGTCCACGATGTCGATAAGCGGCTCGTCCGCGTTGTCTCGTGGAGAGGTTACTCGGGTTCAGAGAGCACATAACTCGGTTACGGCTAGAGGTCGGCAATGATAGCGCTAGGTAGGTAAGTAGCTTCACCCCCACTCTGAATGGCTCGCGACAGATTAGCTACATAAGCGACTTTGTTATACAATTAAAAGATTGAACTTTAAATCTAACATCACATTCAAATAATCTTGAGTGACGCCGTAAAATAATAACAACGTAATCAGGAAAACGAGAGATTTTTTAAGTTTTCATTTAAATGTATTGCAAATGTTTTACAACTCGATACGGCATCGCTATATTTTAGAGGTAGAAGGTATCAGATGTCGAAAGATTTTGATATCCGGCGTAATGAAATAAATATGGCTGCCATTATTCTTATTCGTACATTTCGCGTTTTTCTTATTTTTTACACCTGTTCTAGAAATCTATACCATATCGTATCTACAAGTAAAGGACGATAGTGTGTCACAGGCCGCTAGGCTCGAGCCACATGCATCAAAATGTCTGACATTTGTGATGTCGTCCGTGGTGCGCAGAATGTCCTGTACAATGACAAAGTTCTCAGGTACCTGATGTGACTGCTAGTAGTCGGCCAATATTATTTAGTTTCGAAACAATGTGAACTCACGGAAAGCGAATTACAATAGTGGGTGGATTACGTCCAGTCCATTCACGATACAAATATACACGGGTTTATTTCTTCTGTTATATACAGATATTACGGAGAATATCGCCTATATATCTCCGTAATATCTGTGTCCAGGTTCGTATGGAACACGTGTTAAATCAATTATGTCATTTTTATCACTAATTCTACGAGTCTAACGAGTAACTAAGGAGTCGCGTCAATAAACATACATATAATACAGGCAATATTCGGGAGTCCTCAGACAGCTACGATTTTGATGATTTGTTATTTTTTAATGTTAGTTTTTTTTAATATTCCAAAATTATTAATGAAATTTATACATAAAATCGTTTTATCATATATTATTTATGAATTTATTCCAAAATGATTATGCTAAAGTATATAAGGAGTTATTTATGATTTTCTAAAAAGCTAGTTTTCTGGTTTGTTTGTAAACACAAGAAAAAACAAGCATCATAATTTGCATATCGAAGACTTCATCTTCTGCAAGTGGTTGGTGAATGCCACAGTCACTTCTAGTGCAAACGGAAGTAGGTGGGCAATGAACTTTTTTCTGCAGGCTAAGCAGTAGCAGTATAAAGGCCAGTGGCGTAGCTATCGCAGGGCCAGGTGGTGCCGCGGGCCGAGGGCCCCGGAGCTCAAAGTGGCCGCTAACCTAAGCTTTGAAAAGAGCGGTTCAGCCGACTCGCCAGCTCCTGAAGCTAGAAAACTTTTGAAAGGCAATATAAGTTAAAGCGGTGAAGGCCCGATTCTTTTCCTATGCACCGGAGCCCTTGCCCCTACGCCACTGATAAGACCATTATTTTCCATTGTTAAACTTGCTAGTAATCTCTTTGTAGTTTTGCTGCATCTCAGTCGTCAGGCCTTGTTCTTCGAAACTAACGCTATAACACAAATACAAACGTGTCTCAGCATTAGCATTAGCGAAGTGCAAGTTTTGTCAGTTTTGACGCCACTTACTGTGAGCACTAAAATTATTCCTCCATGAAAAGTACTCCAGTTTGTTTGTCGACCAAGAAACTTTCAGCTGCTGCGCGTTACTTCATGGTCTGATCATTAACAAAAATGTAATTAAATATTTGCCCTTTTATTTCAGTGATTCATATCTTCTTATCGACAAGATTATTTTTTGTAACATTTAGATATTTCAATGATATATGATGGAAATTTTAAACTATGACCAAAAACTTTACAAAACAAGTTTACAAAAAAAGAATAGTTCTTTAATTTATAATTAAAATTGGAAATGAATTAAAAGTACAAAACCTTTTTTAAAACATTTTTTCATTTAAATGCGCTAAAACGACATGTTATTTCACATTCGACACAATTTATATGATATAATAACTTGTCGCGAGATTTAAGTACTCGTATTTACTTAGAAATTTGAGTAGATAAAATTATTCAAATCAAATTATTTAATTTAGTCGTTTGTCTACACAAGTAAACCATGCATTGTCATCCAAACTGAACGTGTTAACAAAATTTCAGCTCAATCGGTTAAAGATATCTGCTTCTAAACTAATTTGCAAGATTTTATTACTTTGCAAGATAAATAAAAGCTTGTAAAAAGATATTAAAGAAAACCATGCAAACATATATTTTATATAAATGTCAAACATATTGTTTGGATAATATAAGAATACTACTAAACTACTACTTACTACTTTAAAAAACACATCAAATTCGGAACTGTTCCTCAAGGACTTCCGAGAAACAGAATTCATTGACGCAACTTTGCAAAAAATAAGTAATTTGAACATCACACTGCGACGTTTTTCTCGTCGATATCTTTCATGGTTTTTGAAGCGAATTGTTTTTCATCTTTTATTACACAGTTAGAGCGGACGGCCCAATGGATTGATGAATAAACAGAGATTTATGTTCCTTGTGTTGTAATTACACTGGCTCACTAACCATTCAAACCAGATAATGTAACGAAGTCGAAGTGCTCCTTGAAAGACAATGCTTTGACAAGTATCTGGCTTTACTAATGAGTTCGTTCGGGTATATAAATATCACTCTAAGTTTATATAAGTAGTATTTATTTTTTACGACAGCTAATTACATCTCTGCTGGGAAACAGACACGAACACAAGGGGCGTATCCAAGCTCCGGTCGGAAGACGTTCCGCTAACAATATTCCTTTAAAAATGTAAACCGAAGCATGAAAGAGGAATTAAAAATATTCACAATGGACACCACAGAGCGCGGTTAGCGTACCTTCTGTAATTAATTAGCTTCATGTTTTTATTGCGAAACACGGATTCGTGTACAATTTATAAATAATGGCTACTACATTCAGTATCATATCGGTCTATCGGCAAATTTTAATCTCATTTTAAAAGACTTAGCGGATGATAAAAAAAGAGTGTGCTCATTCCATTCAATTGGTGGTAGGAACTTTTTCTCATTATTTTTGGTTGAATCTACATTCGGAAGCGGTGGTAGCTTTACGTTTTAGCAGCCTATTGCTACTGTATATTCTCATCTGATACGAAAACACTGTATATTGTATAAGTAGCGACCCGACCCGGATTCGCACGGGTGCAATGCTAATACTAAATATACTACAGAATGTTTTACAACGTTTACAGTTTTTCAGTCCTTAAACAATACAAACAGCTCCGTCCCTGCGTTTTAAATCTGTAATATGTTCGAAAATATTAATTTAAATTACATGATGTAAAGGGCCATACTGATCTATATTAAATTCACAATGTATTTGAGGTACTTATTTGTATAGGATTAATGTTGTATGACTTAAAATCGCTTTGAAAATAAGCCAAATTTTTTGTAAAAAGTAAAGTATAAAAATGGTTGTTGTGGGCTATTCCTTAGAGATAGACCGATACCATCGGCGACTTTTTGAAGATCATTTTAAGGTGTACAATACTGTAGGACATTATTTTGATCTATCTCGTAGAGTTAATCCAGCGTTTGCAAAGTAGGCGCAAAAAATGTGTTTATTTACGACATCACATCAGAAACCTCTAAATTTATCAGTTTTTCTCTATTATTTTGTGGACCAATTACGATATAATACAGGGATTATTTTCATTCCTTGTAGTATAAAGACGTCGCTAATATTAGCAGTGAATCAAAATTCATCGTTTTAAGTTTTCCTTTATTATATGAAAACAATGGAACCTATTGATCTCAGACGAGTGTGAAATTTGAACGAATTAAAACACTAGAAATACACAGGACACGTGTGTCTGACGGCTGAGAGGAATGTAATTAATGCGAACAAACACAGCGGAGCGCCTCTCGTGGTACTGCGTACTGGCGTCCACACATCTTGTAACAAATATACATTGGTAAAGATTAGAATCCCTCAAATGTTTTAAATTATTTGTTTCTAGTTTTGTGTACAGATTGGTCTTATTATAATCCTTATTAAAAGGCAATAGCCATGTTAAAAATAAATAATTAGCTATGTTACTCAGTAGGATCCTATATGTGAAGGGCGAGTGCTGTAGAGATACAAAAAAAATTAAAACTTCCAAAACTATACAACTCATGACACTTCTTGCGTCATTCGCAATATAACCTACTAAAAGTGAAACGAAATTATTAAAATGAAACTCAATTAAATAATTTATTCTCAAGTTTAAGTACTTTTACTTTTCACATCTTATTGTCAGGAGAAGTTTTTGGCGTTTTTTGATGTTTTTTATGTTTCTATGAATTTAACATTTTTTTTTTTAATTGTACAGATTTGATTTCCCAAGAGTATAATGATAAAAATAGTCGCCGAAATGAGGCGAAACTAATTTTTCGATCGTTTCTAACGCTTTGCATATTTGAGTCGTGCAATACGTAGATGTGACATTACAGTAAGTTTTAGAATAAACATAAGCACATCCAGTACAGTACATAAGTGCCGTAACGTACTTCAGATGTCAATTGCGAGCGAATGTAGGAATACATGAAGATAAAAATACGGTTATTTGCAAATGATTGAGGCAACTATTTAGATGCCATCGAGAGCCTACTTAATTGTTCTTCAGTTCCTGAGATCGAAATACGATCTGTTACTCCGTACAAAATAATGTTTTCGCTGTAAGCAGTAAAAATATGTGCATTACTAAGGAACCCACCGCCCCTGTCAAATTTATGTGTTTGTTATTTATTTGTTAGTGTTTCCGTGACACATACCTTTAGGACTTACTAAATGCGACTGGACGTCCTACGGCTGAAATGATGATGAAATACGACAGACCACAGTTACTATTTTTAAATATCTATTCAGTGAGTATTTTTAATGTATGCAGTAACGGATACCGCTGAGTGGTCATATACCAACGGAGTGAAGCAAAACAAGGAAAACGCAAAAACGTTTCGACACCTTTTTTCGTCGGTTCGGCGTCAAAGCGCTGCAAACTGCGTTTTATTTACACTACTATTTGATAATACTTGGCACGTCTGTGGTGGCGTTCCTTTTAATTTACACTCAGTGTGTGATGTTAGCGGTTTTTTCTTTCTGTTTTGTGGTACATAACACAATTATAATAAACATATTTGAAATCCTGGAATTCCTCAATCAAAGTGATCTACATCGAAATAAGTATCACAACGCCAGAAACGATATTATGGTTTGCAGACGCGGCCGCGTGTGAAGGTAAGTTAGTAGACTACTCGTTGAATCTCTTCCTCCATATTAAATTTTATTTGGGCGAATATCGAATTTTGGGTTCCGTGCTCAAAAGATAAAAACGGGACCCTATTACTAAGACTTTGTTGTCTGTCCGTCCGTTTGTCCGCCTGTCTGTCTAGGATACCAGGCTGTATCTCAAAAACAGCGATAGGTAGACAGTTGAAATTTTTATAAATTATGCATTTCTGTTGCCGCTATAACAACATATACTAAAATAAAATAAAATAAATACTGAAGGGGGCTCCCACATAAAAAACGCCATTTTTGCCTATTTTTGCTCGATATCAATAAAAGGAAACAGGTTTTTTAATAATTAAATATTTTACATAACATTTACTTATATTTAGTGCGTCGCGTCACTTTTTAGGGACCGCACCCAATATGGAATTTGTGTACCTACTGTTGTTTACCTAGTCAATGGTGCGGAGCCCAACGTGCGCGAATCCGATTCGCACTGGGCCGGTATTTTTTTAAGTTTGCCCAAACTGCGGTTAGTGTAAGACAAAAAGTCAAAGAAGTCTTCTAAAAATACACAAAAAACAAATATAATAAATAGTAGCAGGAAAAGTACAGAATAACAAATTACATAATCATTTGTTGACAAGTAATTAGAGAAGTATTGTAAGCACAAGCGCGGTTCGCTCGGTGTTATAATCGGCTTGTAAAATAAGGAATAAAACCGATAAATAGAAAACGTTGCACTCCAAAGGTGTAATATTTTGCTACTTAATGGTGCGCTTCGGCGGCGTCTTCGTTTTATTCTAATTAACTCAGATTATGAAATCAAAGGAGGACGGAGCACGCTGGAAATATTTATGAAGGAAAAAAAGCAAATAAAATTTCGGATGGTAAAATTGCTTTCACATTCATTATTGATATTTCAACAAAGGTACCTACGTGTTGCTTCGCACTACCGGCAATTTGTATTCGGTCCACTATGATGTCTCGCTCTCCTACCTCTCTTCGGCACATTATTATCTATTTTTGTATAAAATAAATTATTATTTGTTAAAAAGGTCGAAGAAATGACGCAGTATAGACTATAAGGACGAGTAAATTACACTTGATTTCAGGCAAAATTAGAATTTAAATTGCTCATTCGTTTCGTTTGTTTCTTTTGGACTTGTAGCGCGAACACATACGAATTTATTTAATAATTCAAGACCAAAATTACATCTGTCATTGGAAGAAGGATCGATGATAGTAAAAGTTGCGAGGTCGCAGGAATCGATGCAGCGCTGGCGAGTCGGCCATTCCTGAATATACTTTACAAGATAAACTAAAACATCGGTGTCTCTGCAGTACATCAACTTACATTACTATATAAGTTTCAGTGGGCCTTTGCCGTTATTTATATTATCCACTCATTATCTCATTAGATTGAAAGACATTGAAACAAAATATTCGTTTGAAGAATGGAATGGTTATCGTAGTATCGTGTTAAACGTTTGGTTCTGTTTGGGTTGGATGTTTTGTCTCGACATTTCATATAACTGTGAAATCAATTATTTTGCTCGTTTTATATAACGACGGAAGGGGTACGGACAAATGATCCACATGAGGGTAAGTGGTTACCATCATTCGCGCTGTAAGAAATAATACGCATTCGTATCGTTGTCAATGTAATGTAAGTGTTGTACCTAATGAGAAGGGTTTGCACGTTGGACTACCACCAAGTGTTCTTCGCTTCTTGTTCTTGACCGGATCTTAGACGAGTTTAAGATTAAATATTATATTTATTTATATTTTACGCTCCTTTAAATATCACTTTGCTTTAAGATCATATTACGATATCACAACTCAGCCGATATTTTACTTCGAATAACATGAACTTGATAAACTTTCACGCGGGTCAAGGTTCTGAGATACGTACATCTTCGATTTCTACTAAATTGTTCATTTGTACACTTTAGTTACTGATCTTATTTTTTTGCTTTATCCGGTAAAACGGTTTCGTTTATATTTTATTGTTAAAAAATTCCACTGTAGCCAGAAGCTGCTTCAGTGAGGCTGAGCTATAGGCTAGCTTGTTAGGTTGATCGGGAGAGTGTAGATTTTTTAGGAATTTTTTTAGTAATATTCCAATATCAGGAAGTTCGAAGTATTAAATTTACATCTCGGGAAATACGTGAAATTCATTATTCCTGTGCATGAGATCTCTCCAATCGGCTATCAAAGTGATAGCTTCCGGCAAGGAGGATATGGTTATTTTAAGACATAAATTATGATCAACTATTTATTTTTTCCTAAACACTGTGTCATAACATATTTAAAATAGTTCGTTTGCTACACTACCAGTGCTATCGGTACGTAGTCATTGTAATGAGCGACTTGACTCGTAGCAAAAATCCTCGCATTGTGTGGAAAGTTATCGAATGCAGCACTCGGAATTAAAGACTTTGTGTGTAACTTTAAGCCCTTGCGCGGTAGTTTGCAGTTTTTTATATTGCTAAAGAGCTTCTGTTTTATTTCATCTTGATATATAAAGTACGAATTAAAAAGTATAATTAATTCAGTTCCGTCTCTATTGAGTGGCTCTTATAATCATTGCATAATACATTCTTATTATTTTGTTATAATTAGTTAATTGTTTAAACGTGAAGTGAAACTGATCACAGATTTACATTGACGCCCATGCACTATGTCCAAGTGACTTGGGTTATTCCAGAAGCGGTGGCGGCGCTTCTTACGAATGCTATGAACAGAAGATCATGTGAACGACACAGACACTTTTACTCGCAATGAGCATAACGAACCATTTTATATCTCTTATCATAAAGTATGTAGTATCAATGATCAATTTAATTATCTTGATATACGAAATGAAAAAATACGTAGAACAAGCTAGTCCGATCGGCGACCAGCAAACCGCGCTCAACAAAATCAATTGTTTTATCTGCCGCTAATAAGGCAATTCAACTTTCACGAGATGAAAGAGTAGCAACAAGACGAACATAACTGATATGTTTATTTTGTTTTTTTTTTTTTATTGTACTAATTTTACTTTGCCAATTCTTTGATATATATTTAAAATTGATCATTTTGTGACAGCACCAAGAAGTAAATCCGTCATTTTAAGCTCTCATTTGTTATAAATAAGTATATAAATTATAAATAAGCCAGATATAATACAATTTACATTGTAACAGTTGAGAATCCGAAACAAATTTGTGTTGACCGGCGGCATACAGCCAGTGCCCAGCCTCGAAATGTTGAGCTATCGGTGTTGGGCTGTACTGTGCGGTCGCTGTACACATTCAAGTGACACAATCATCACGATCGTCATGCACTCCTATGCATTCAGTGGACGAGCGTCGCAGGAAACGCCGGAAGATTTGAGCGCAACTCGAGTGTGCGAGGCCGTTTTCATTACTAGACCCACAATTACCGCCAAATGTTTCTTATTTAATTGAATGAACGTCGCTGCTCGTTCTGAAAACCGCCGTTGCATTCAATTATTGAAATATGTAATTACTTTATCTTCCGTTGCTTTGCTCTTCATAAAATGACGGCGAAATACGCTTAAATTAACATAGCACAGAAATACAAGAGTAATCGCTTCAGGAGAGTCGGACAAAGTGTTTGAAGTTGTTGAAGTGCGAAGGTCATACTTGGCAGGCCAGGCAGCTCCACGCGTGGGGTCTGTAAAATCACACGTGGAAAGAATATCCGATTTGAAACAGTTTCGGGCCTGCGCCCGGCGGCAGACCGTACGGGATCAAATATTCCCTATGAGATATATTCCTCCTGTTGAAAATATAGACAAGATAGAATAACAACTACGTCCAAGGCTCCCCCGATGTACTCACGCCAGCTGCAACGCGCTCGCTTTTATCGTTTTGTGGAATCCAATAACGAGATTTTGTTTTGTGAATCAATTTCCATATCGATATTTGCTTTCATTTGGAATATTACTTTTTCGACATGCAATGCAATGCTTTGAATGAGCTAGTTATATTTGTTAGATTTACGACGAGTGACTATCCAATTCGCCCCACATCCTGAGGTTTAATAAAAATAGTATTGAGTTTTTTGTCGACGTCAACATCATCTATGTCTTTTATGTTCTTGCTGTTTCGTAACATTATATTATATAATAGCTCACTTTAAACTTTTTAACGTCCAAAGCGAGCAGAGCTCGGTTGCTCCGTTTACAAAACTTAAACAATAATCCGTAGCTATTGCGTTTCCCCTCCCGATCGCCCAGCGTGCTCTAACACGACTCGTATATTGCTTGAATATAAAACACGACGTAGTGTAACGCGAGTACGGGGCGAGCTCTCCGATACCGTCGGCAGCCGATACTGTCTCCGATACTGTCTTTAGACTTGTTGCACTTGGAGAAATATTATTTTAAATACATTAAAACATATCAACACCAAAAGCCTGTAAATGTCCAACTGCAGATATCAGCACTATAACAATATAAGCCATTCCTTCCACCGCCAATGCGCAAGCAAAGAGTTCTAAGATGTTGTGCCCGTCGTGTTTGTGCACTGGAACATTTTGATCGGGAATATATCGACACAATATCAGATATTCTATATTATATTGATTTGTAATAAATACTTATTTCGGTTTTAAATTACAGAAATTATTGGCTTTAATGAGACCCCTGAAATTTTAAAGGCGAAATACATGGATTAATTTTCCCCTATATATATATATATATGGATGGGAAATAGGCGGCGGTAAGCCTCTATAATCTCTCTGTAAGCCTGGTCTTTCTATAAAATCAATTCGAAATTATTAGAACCATAATGACGGCATAAGCTAAATGTTAAATGGAAAATGTCAACGCTGGTTAATTTTAAATAAACCTAATTATTACAAAAAATATGTTTCATACGTTTCATCCTCATTCTCCGCCATTTATTGTCACAATTCGGCATTTATCATGTCATTCGGCAAGTGGTCCAAGACTTTGAAGCTTTATTTCAAACGTTATGTCATTGAGCACGAGTGAATAAGGCAGGTATTGCTAAAACCAGAAACGACAAATTGTGAAAAACGAAAAAGTAACTCTCGCAATTTTTCTATAAATAATTGAATATTCTATTTCTATCGATAATCTAATTTCAAACCCTGCTCCTAACAAATAACTGATCATTAATAGCAACAACGTATATGTTCTCCTTGACGAAGCGTCGTTGCGGATATGATACTGATGTCATTACTATCAATCGCAAAACAACGAGGAAATTTGTTAAAAAATTTTTTTATCCCTCTTTAAAATCTTTTTTTTATATTTGTATGGTAATCATTTTGACAGGCACTAATTTTTCCCCGAGAGGTTTTTCACCTAGTACCGGAAATAAAAGGATAGGGCTCAACTGCTTTGAATATATATTCCACTATAACTGTACTGCTAATGAACCGATTTTAATGATTTTGCACGGGTTTCTGTACAGCTCCATGTTGGTACTATTTAAATTTCGTTTAAAATATTAAACATCGTCCAATTTTATTTGAAGCGTGTTTCTTCGAACTGTTTTTGCACGCCCGTCTCTCGACATCGTGACATCTATTACTTGTAAATTTAAAGGCGCTTATAAGAAATAAATTAATAGTTGATATTTGCTCAAAGAGCCGTTCCAGAACGCAGTTCTCAAAACGGTACAAAGGCATCTGCAAAGAATTATTAATATAAACCCATTTGCAAAAAAAGAACGGTCTCCTATAACTTTGCTGTACAACTATGAAATTCTTATGCAACATTGGTTTTATATGGATTCAATTAATTAGAGACATTTGCTTACGTATTTATTAAAGAGTACTTACAAAGTAAAATAAAATGTTATAAATTTGAAAATTACAAAGTTATTTAAAAATACTCGATTCGATTCGAACATTGGACCGCAGTTTGTGTTTAGATATTGTGCTATAAATAAATAAAAAAATGGTTTTTGTAATTTGAATGATTTGATGTTGATGTAAAATTGTTTAAATTGGTTTGTTTGTGTCAAATTCTATACTGTAATATGGCAGACAGGTCAATTATCGCTGGTAATAATATAGTGACTCTTCTTCACGAAGGTTATACTCAATGTTATGTGTCGGAATGGTTCGGGCCAGTCGATCTACTGTTCAGAGGACCTGGACTAAGTTTCAAGAAACCAGTTCTTTAAAGAGAAGACCAGAATAAGCATTAAATGACGTACTTAGGCCAGGGAAGATCAATTATTGTGAGTCAAGCTTTACGAAATCGGAAGTCTACCTTCAATAACATCAAAACCAATTTTAAAGATGTTAGAAATGTGAGTTTTAGCGTATGGACTATCAGAAATATACTTTTAGAAGTCGATATATACAGTCGAAGATCAGCTAGGGGTCCTAAACCCCTAAATCTT
Source organism: Vanessa atalanta (assembly GCF_905147765.1). Taxonomy (NCBI): domain Eukaryota; kingdom Metazoa; phylum Arthropoda; class Insecta; order Lepidoptera; family Nymphalidae; genus Vanessa; species Vanessa atalanta. The sequence continues at coordinate 16,260,302 of NC_061902.1, read as the reverse complement.
AACCTTGCAATACGGTGACTACTCTGTGGGCACCGTATTGTTAGGTTAAGATTTTTCCAAAATTGTGCGACGGTGCGACGGATGTAAATGGAGCAAGGTTTTATTTTCTGATGACGCCAAGAATATCTTCATTTGGTGAGGACTGATGTTGTAAAGTGCATTATTAATCTTAAATAAATATAAATGTGAAGCACGCGGCAGGGTCGGCTCGTTTGTATGGTTGACGCTGATGCTTCGCAATTCCAAATTCTGTTTTCTTTGTATTCTGTGCCCAAATAAATGTATATAATTCATTATTTTAGCAATGTTACAAAATACTTTAAAGAGTATTTCGTTTCTTATTCAAAATTCTTTTTTCGTTCCTTTTGCAGTTGAATTACTTGGACCTAGGAGTAGTGTCGCTGAAACCTTTATTAAAAGCATAACACCCCGTTTTATTGCCTCCACCCCCTGACAAGAGGGCTAGTTCATTCTTTGCCTTGAGAATCGGAATTGCGATTCAACGGGGAAATGCTGCTAGAATTGCCATAGAGTAGCATAGCATACAGTAACTTGTTTTTATTGGTTATATAATTAAGGACTTCGTGTAAATAAGGAATAATAAAATGTATATAGGTACAGGAATACAAGAAACAAAGTCTTTTCAAAGTATTTACTTATTTCTATATTACAAAGCGCAATTTTGTTTTAATATTTTCACGCTAGTAAGAGCGACGAACACTTAAAAAAAAACTTGACTATAATAACCTAACTTGAATTGCTATAGTTGTTCGAAGCCCGAGCTCAGACATTTTAGTAGTTAACAAACACGTTTAAAGAAAACCCAATAACTTATGTTTCAATTTCAACTGTACATATTGGAAGTCGGTTAATTTTTTTTTAAGCCACCGCAAAATATGAACCTTCTAAATACTAAATGCGGTCTTTAATTAGTCTCATAGTCCGGAGACTAAATGTTAAAGGTCATTTTCCCAAGGTACATGTACAATGTCACACACACACATATGTCACCACTGAACGTAACTTGCATTTATCATTATTTCAATTATGTTTTATCAATAAAGGCTATAATAAAGGCTAATAAGAGCGTACGGGGAGCGACGAATGTTTAAATTTTCCCTTCACTTAAAAGATTTTGAGAGTTTTATCTCACAAGCCTAGTAATCATATTTGGACTCTTTAATTCATGTCCTTGACATGCATGTCCAATAAAAAAACTATAAGATGTGCAGTTTAGCGTGCCTTTTAGTATAGAACTCTTGTATCTCACTCTAATAATTGTGCTCTGTCCTTTGCAACTCAGGTGAGCCTGATATTGCTTTTGACGTCCCTACCGTCCAGTCCCGTACCTCGGGTAACACGGGGTCCTTACAAGTTTGCTATTCATCTGTTGTGTTGGACTTGGATTTGGGGGAAGAAAAATGCGTGTGTGCATTTCACGGGAACTTTTCCCATTTTTCTAAAATCACGACTAGCTTAGCATGAGACCGTGACCTCCAGTTGTTAATGTTTGAAACATGGTGAAACGGCTACATGCTTGTAAAATCATTACGCTAATCCAATTTGTTCCTTGATCTCTCACAAAGAGCGGCGGAGATCCGTCGTAAATTTAATTATCATATCCAGTCTACATCAGACGCAGCTTGTTTGTTCAATATCTTGTGAAATCTGGCTTCGTGGACATACACCGACAATAACAAACTATTTAAATATTGTTTTACTTATGATTTAGTTAACATAAGGAAGTTATATTATTACCCAACCGCTGTTGATTCTATAAAACATATTAGTTCATAATAATTATTAATTAGTCATTTAAAATGAAAAGACAGTTGTGACTGTAATAATTACACGAGCTCGATCACCCTTCGACCCTTACAGAGTATTAATGTTATGTCGGGCGGGAGTATAGCTGTGAAAAAGGGTGCCTGGTATATCCCCAGACAAACTCAAAGTTTTACAAATTGTACAGTATAATTAGCTCGTATTTTAAGAAGACAGAATAAAGCAAAAGTCATCATTGCCAAAGGACCATTCTGTAAGAAGCATTAAGAGTGCAGTTCGACCATATAAGACTGTTACTTAAACTAAGTCAAATTTATTTTAAGTGTTCTCATGTAGGCTACGTACTCTTTGTTTAAATCCGAGACAGCTACTACAGTAACGCTATACGCTATTATATAACGCTACGTTTATCTATTATTAAATAATTATTTTCAGATCAGATCAAAACGGTGAAGTATCCGAACTCATATACGATCTTCTTTAGCTAAATTGGCGCCAGTTGGTGCACATTTTAGTTTAATATTAGACATTTATAAGAATCTAATTAGCAGCTAAGTGGAAATCTGAAGCCGCTAATTTACTACTGTTTGGCTATGTGTGCGGTACGTGCTCTGTGCGACGCAAGTCAACGAACCACATGTGGAGCCATGTACGCAAATATTGAGCTCCATCAAACAGGTACGTGTTACTTTTGATTGCTTCAGATATCGCCACATTTTAGTTCCTTTTGTTTATTTATTTTTCGAGAGGAGCATTTCATATTGATAGCAACGAGAAGTGAGTGAGAGTAATTTTCATTACAATAACTCGATACGCTCAATCGTAATCAGCACCGATTTAAATTTTCTTTCCAGATTATTTATTGTCGTGCATAATATTTCTTTGTTTGCAATCAGGAGGTTCTCATTGCAAGGTGACGTCTATCATCAAGCAACGCCACAGCCAGAAACCACAATCGTTTACAGGGACGTTTACAGGACGACACGGTCTTCACTCGGGACGCATAAGTCATTTTGCCGTCGGACAGTGGTGCTTTAGTTTCAAAGTGAGTGACTACACCGTACCTTTGTCTGCATACGATGCTCCTACAGGTACACAAAAGTTAATCTAGGAGAAAAGGAATATTAAACTACTAGACCGCACATGTTCGAAGTTACTGTTACTTTTTCTTTCGGTACATTACACTGACACTAAGAGGGGGGCAAAAAGACGATTACTAAAGCGAGTGTCTATCCATGGCCAGCAGGTTTTTTAAGATAACTTATTTTAAAACTTAATAACTTTACCTCATTGGCTCTCAATCTTAGATTTTTGAACAAGTCGTAGTGGTGTTACTCGCTTAAACTCACACACACACATGGCACACGCACTTTTGAGACACCCTGATTTCTGGTGGATTGAAATATTCAGCCAGTTGGTCCAGCCTATATAAAGGCGTTAGTAAAGTTTGTGTACCTTGCCTGAGGACGGCGCACATATCACCACTCAGTCAAAAACGGCTTCGTTTGATAAAGTTTGTAAGTCGGAGAAGCTACTTACACAACTTACTGCCACGCAAACTTTACCTCGTCATTTTTGTACCATAATAATACTAATAAACCTTTTGAATACTTCGGTATTGTGACAGTAATATTAGTAACTTTGTACGCAGCCGCACATTATCTGATCGAATAACGATCATATTTGAAGTTGAACGTGCGACACGATCTGCAATGTTTAGTGTTAGCGTGTTAGGATTATTTAATAATCCCAATTTTCTCCTTTACAAAAGTAATTAGCAAGGTTTCCGTTGCGTCACATGACTTCTGTCAATAATGGTACAAAAAAAATTAACCATTTGAACTACGTAACTACGTCGCAGCTTGGGTTATGATAGTCAATACCCAGCGTATCATAGAAAGTCTTGGCATCTCCGTTGCACTTAATACGTTATTTATAAACGAGAGTGTTTTCAAAATTGACGGCTGCAAGTTGTAGATATATTTTCCGGAAACAAATTTCAGTAAACGTCTTTGTGATATTATAAGGAAGACCCCTGGCAAGTCTCACGAGTGAACGACACACTCTTGAAAATAGAATTTTGGTTGACATTGATATTTGTAAATTAGTTTTAATTCACACATCAGCCCGCATTCGTCCACTGCTGGACATAGGCCTCTCCAAATGCACGCCACTGTGGTCTTTTTCGGCAACTTAATTAGTTTTAATTCAACAAAGTTTTAATAATACACGAATTAATTTTTAGCCTTTATGTCTTTTAAAGCAATTTCTTCGACGATCTTGAACATGTCTTTACCTGTGAATCGCAACAAATCGTCAAATGTTTTTCCGTCCCTTTGAAAGTTTAAGCATTACAGTATGCGTACAATGTAACATAAAATCTGTTTACCGACTCATTTTAATAAATAATATGCTATATACGTGTAATTAGATAAATATGTCATTTTCGCTCGTGCCAACCGCGAGAAGGCTAAGAACTGATGCTAGTATGATTACGATTTTACTGACTTTATGCTTTAAATTATACGTTGACGAGTTCAAGTAGCCGTAAGTTGCAGTAGGGCTCAATATAACCCGCCAGGCGGGTCGAGGAACGGGACAACACACGGGATCGCAACTTAGTTACCATGGTCGGCAGTTTATTGGCGATATGTGAATTGGCTAATAATAATATCCGTGGTGATTAGGGTCACTTACAGGCGGCAGGAGCATTTGATTGTCTGTATGTAAACAATGCTCTCTCAGAAGTAGCAGGTTATCGTCAGCAATTTGCTATCAAATGGTAAAGATAAAAACTAAATGTGTCCAATTTATTACTCCAAATTTTAATGTGTAAAAACTGATGTACTACTAAAGATCACAAAGTTTATTTACGAAACAATTTTAATGATATTAAAGTATTGGCTGTCGCCTAACCTAATGTAGTACTTGATAATGTGACGAATGCTCAGAAAAAAATACATTTAAATACAATTTAAAAAAGATAGCACAAAAAGAAAAGTTTCACTGAGTTTCTTTCGCTGGTTCTTCTCAGGAGAATCAATCAACAAGTGTAATACTTAAATATTGAATTTAAAAAAATACTTCTACTTTTGATTTAATGAAAAAATCTAAATTCTCAAAGATAAAAATGTTTGATGTAGTTCTTTCTTATTTGGTAATAATAAATTTAAAATTCTCATCTAACACGAATGTGAGTTACTATGTTGCAGAAATATCAAAGTTGCCGGGAAGGAATTATGAAAGCCGACGGCTCCCGCATACCACTTGCGAATATCAAGTATTAACATCGCTATTCATGCAAACATTTATTGGAATATACTGGGACGTGAAAGTTCAACGTAAAATGTTATACTATAATGATAAGACAGGATGCAAGAATCAACCACAATAAACGACTTAACTATGTTCGGCAATGGTTTAGCCTGTGTGGTGGATATATATGGTGGAGTGCAAGAACTAATAGTCCTCAGTTGAATTACCCTTTTGGCTTGGGCATTCGACCTTAAGGAGACGATATCTGTTTCCTTATAAAGTTTATTAGTGGTGCTGTAGATTATATATACGTGATTATTATATTTGTGGGTTATTTGACATTCGTTTGAAAAGCCTTAATCACACAGTAATTATGTAGAGCGTAACTATATTTCATCATATGGGCGAAGCATGTGGTAATTTTTTTGTGCAGAGTCGTTAAAGAAACAAGACTATGGAAAAAAGCGCGTTACGTGATCTAATAGATTTGTTTTTGGACACTAAACAGACATTACAGTTAGATGCTTTACCTTATTTTTTGGTTGCTTAAATTAAAGTAGTTCCGGATCAAAATGACAACTAATTTGGTTTCGGGAGAGAGGAGACATTTACATGATCTCAATCGACATAACAGTCATCGTAATTAAAATCCACGAGTTTGTGTCAGGTTTATTTTACAACGCGATTAAGCGACAGAAGCCTTAGTCGAGTTCAGTTATTTAATCACCCGAGCTGATAAAGGAATTTCGAATTTAAAACACAGTAAACAATATATCCAATGACCAGTTACAAACTGCGCTTGTTAAATATTTACTTTCGTGTCAAATGGAATGGCTGGTTGTAAGCAGTGCAGCAGTATTTAAATGTTGCGGACATAGCATGTCGGCTGACGTGCGTCGTAAGATCTCACCAAGAGGAGTCTCGTTCGATGCATCAATGTAGCACGGAAGCAACCCAAGCCGCCCGCCATTCGGCGGCGAGTAGCATCACGGGGCGTCTAATTTGCAACTTCAATTATGTATAGATTAAAATTAAAATTTACAAGGACTCGTTTGCCATGTCCGCAGTCATGTCGCCTACATTTGTACTATTATTGTTGTTTAAATAACAGAAATTTTTTTTAGTGTGATCTGCTGTATATTTTTTTTAATTTTCTGGGGTGCTCCAAGGAGATTCTATCCTTCATAATATATTATACAAAACATTTTCAATCTCATTTGAATTATTTCAGTTTAAAAATTAACTTGGCATACATCTTTCTGTGTCTATTTGTTTATTAGGATTTCAAACGATATATTATTTAAATTACAGCATCACGTATGCGTTATATTTGCTCGAGGGCAGTTATTCCTTATACCTAGTTATAACCTATTTCGTGAACGTTTATCTATGTATGTACACTTTACATGTCTTGGGAAATATTCCTATTTCATTTAAAGATTACTACGTTCAGTATAATTTATGTTAATTTGTTAAAAATCTTGTTTGTTGATGAAAAAGTACATACATTTCTCACGTTGCGTGCAGACAGCTTATACTCAGACAGAAATGTTCAGGTACAGATACGATCCCCGAGGTGATCTTTTTTATTACGTTTTACTTAATTAACTGTCCGGCCGTTACTGTTAAATCTTGTTCATAATAGTGAGGTCGTAGTATACGTACATATGATTAGTTTTGATTTATTAACGTAATCCACACTAATTAGGTTAAGAAGTCCCGTTAGTATCGATATGTATTCTGTTTTTTTACTTACAATAGGTAGGCAGACGGAAAATGGACAGCTCGATAGCACTTTACCCCGACATACATTGCCACTGTAAGATATTTGAAAACTATACCGTACGCCACCAATACACCGCCAAGCATCGCCAAGGATCATACGCATCTATGCACAAAATAAAACATCAGAAAATACATACTGGATTCCCTCACTCTTGAAACTGGGAAACAGTACAGAGTATTAATAAGTTTGGCGGTTACCGCGTCATATTTATAACGTCAAAATATTAGTAATAACTAAATCCGTTCAAAATTTTTAAAGGGTTTTAAAAAAATCACTTCAATCATCATTTTAATTCTGTAGTAATTATTTCGTGAAAGTTTCCGACGCTACCGACAGTGCCACCGGAAGTGACGTATCGCTTCTCAACGACAACTTATATGTTAAGGAAATCCTCACATCTCAGCAGCTACAACTTCAAACTTTAAAAGGAATTTTCAAAGGAATTTTGTGACAACATTGCACGATGAGTTGAGGAAGTCCTGATGAGTCCCAGAAGAGGCAATCTCGTCCTCAATACTTTACTGCAATGTAAATACGCGTCAAACACGAAAGATTTAAGCTTCCTCATAAAATTGCTATTAGCTCATACGTCTCGTCTTACCTTTTTCTTTGTAGGATAGAAGATGGTTCTTTTACAAGACCCGACGAAGGAAATAATTTATATTGAAATGGATTTCTCATTTATGCCACAAGTCAAATCCATTGCCATCGTGCTATTTTACCGTTTCGATCATTTTAAAACAATAATACATGCTAAAATTTAGGTAAAAAATATAAATTATTAGGAAGCAACGTAAGCGACACTGTTGCACTGCAAAGAAAACGTTTGATCCACAGCAGATCTATTGAATTATTATAATTTTTTATGTTGTATAATGTTTCAATTTTTTATCTTTAAAAACAAAGGAAATCTCAGACTATCTTAAATCCAACATATCTACATACAAGCTTACGCACTTGAATGAATTTACACTCAACTTAATAAATTAAGATAATTAATTTTTTGAGTTTTATCGACTCCCTACGTAGCCTCCATTGGGACCTTATTCTACATACATTCGTACATTTTCATTTTCAAAATTGAAGAATTCGCATACAACTCATCATCCCCAATTTTACCCCTATTATATTAAGAAGGCTGAAGTAAAGACAAAGTACCGCCTATCCCTGGGGTTCAAGCTAGATTTGTAACAAATTTCATCAAAATCCTTTCGGTGATTAGTTAGTTATAAAAAACTAACCTATGTCGTATCTCGGGGTTTCAACTTGTTTCTTACCAAATTTCCACAAATTCGGTTCAGTGAATTGTCCGTGATCGCGTAACAGATAATCAGACAGACAGAGTTACTTTCACATATACAGTTTCTGCATATAAATAAATAAATCGCTAGCATCAGCTACGCGGTATATAACGAAGATTAAAAAAAGTAATCGCCGCGTTACCACGACAGTTAACAATGGAACGAGCTTCTTGCGCTGTACCCGCTCCATTATATTATACTACACGTCTATTAAATAATTATCGCACGCGCCTCCATTCAAACATTTTCACGACATCGCATACAGATTTACACCTCTTAGTACTTTTATCCGCTACTTTAGAGGCCCAATACTTCGATTCATAATTCATACAATGGAATCCGTTTATAATGACATCAAAGGGAATTGACAACCACGTCATACTAACCGGACGTCATACAAAGCGTTTTGTGAAAAAAATAAAAATATTTTTTTTTACTATGTATTTATATACTTATGTATTTTAATAGGGAAACATAGTATATTAGATCCAAATTGCAGGTAAAAAGTACCTACGATACATGTATGTACTATATTTTGCATTTATTAATGTAAGTATTCTGTAATCTTTCGTCTGCTTTTTTTCATTTTTTTTGTAATAACAGTGCTATGAACAAATCTGCAGCCTTTAATGCCTCGATCGAAAACTGTAAGAAGGCAAGTCCACAAAAATAACAATACAGCTTTTGGTCCCGCTGATCTTCAATCCATTACCATTTGGACATGTTTATTGATTGGTAGCAACTTACTAATTATGTTTTGAATGTAAACATTACTTCGTATATTACGTTTAGTATAGAGAGTACAAAAGAAAGAGTATCTCGTGCACTTTAGAAGATATTCTACTGGATTTCCAAGCCTGTGGACCATTGTGTCGAGCATGTAGCGGTTGCGTCTCAGGAAGTGTGGCGGACGCGAGAGACGCCTCGCTTAGATCAGAAACTGTATAAAGTCTTGTTTTTATTTCCACACGACACTCTAATAGAGCGCTGTTTTTCAATTTTAACATTAATAATATACTTACCGTTTTAGTACATAGTTAATGAACGATAAACACGCCCAGTATCGGCTATCACGTCAGGTTTACCAAAATTAGCTTGAAAAGCTCACCAACTACGTGTACATATGAAACTGCAAGCTAAACGTGCTTCTATTCATCGAGTAATTAAGTGCTTTAAGTCTTAGCCAGGCTTTGTTTTTTCAGCCACGTTTAATACTTTCCTAACAAAGTGTAGGATAACTCTTCCTGTATTTACTCACCGAGGTATAGTTCATTCAATGTTGTTTACACCTTTAAAGACGTATCACTTTGTATGTTACCCACATCAGATACTAATTTTAAGTGCTTATTTATAAGTTGATGGTGTAACTTTCTCAATAAATAAATAAATATTTTTGGAAGAGTAATAGTTTATTTAACAACTAACAAATTTATATTACGAGTTTAAATTAAGTCAGTGCAACGATGACGACATTAGAATCGGTTAAATCTAGTACGTAATGTGATAAGGCTCAGTCTACACGAATTACTCTTTCCAATGTTACCACTCAACATGATACGAGCAAAGCGAACTACAACTGTTCGTATGTGAGTGATATACATGTAGTAGTACTCTGGAAATATAAGATGTTTGTCGCTACGAAATTCTAAATGGACAGAGCGTTAAAATAAATATTTATTGAAACTAATTTGAAACAAATACTAGTTGAAATCCTAACCAGTATAGTAATTGAGAGTCGCTGAAGATGCAGCTTCAATGTAAAGAGTACTAATCACCGCGACCGTCCCACACGAGACGACATGAAAAAAACTCCCTGCAAGCTACAGTATTTAAATCATTCGTTTTATTGCTACTTCCGTCTACTTTTCACAGCAAGCTGAGCTAAATACGAGGCAGCGTAGCGACGAAAATGTTCAAAAGTTAATTAAACGACGTTATTTCTGACTTTTGTAAAAATTAAGGGCGCAAATTAGAAAGGTCGGATATTAAAATATTCTTAAGATTATATGAATAATGAAAGTATCCCTGTATCCGTAGCGTGAAGCTCAGTACCTACATGAAAGGATTCGTTAGTAAATCTCACCCGGCTTCCTTAGATGGGTATATTTTTACAACTTACTTTTGTTATCTATTTATGTTTCTCTATAAATATTGTAAACAAATCTGCGTAATTTAGTTTGTACACTCGTCACTTTGTAGTTGTTGATAACATTTTTGCATAAACTTATTTCAAATTATTTAACGTAGAAGTGCGGTATACACACAATAAGAACTAAGCTTAGTTTATATTGCCTTCTTCTTAAGTTCAATTTGCTTGGAAATAGTGAGACTTTTGATATTAATTAATCGACGAGGCGATTTAAATATTACTTTGAATAGCGTAAGGCACAGTAAAAAAATATAAAAATGATAGTTTAGTTTTACATATTTATACCAATTCCATTGAAAACTACTAATTATTTAAGTAAAGATCGTTCAAACAACAAAATGCTAGGTTGTATTTCTATGGCGGACCTAGCTGTATGACTCGTATTTATATTTTTTTACTTCTGATATTTAATGATGGCAACGTAAATGGAGGAAAAACGTCACTATAAGCGTTTTCAATGGAGGGACATAACTACGACAGACGAACAAAACGTATCGTAGATTCGTTGGAGTCTAAAAAGATGTTCTGCGATTAAAAACGCTCTGTATTGGCGTTTCGACACGAAGAATTTAGTAAATGTATGTCTATGTCTGGTAGGCCGTAACCTGGTTATATATGTGAAGTGCCTTACTGTGACCCGTGCCAAGGCGGGACGGATTGCCGGATTAAGTAAAATATATTAATGTAAAGCACTTACTTACACTTAAGTCAAGTGGTAATATTGCGAAATATAAAATCTCATATAACTTAATCAACTCGTCACGTGACACACGAGGACGCGCCGCCGCGATATAATAACCTCCTATTTTACGGCTCACTAACTCCATGCGGTTTGTAAGCCAGCCGGGTACATGTGTAGCAATTAGCACTAAGAGACAATATATCTTAAAAATGAGACCGAATAAAGGCGATTAATAATTGAATAATTAGCACAATTATAGGAAAATACAAGTTTTTTTATTAATTACCCGGTAGGTGCTCATTATAAACTTTTGTAAAAAAATACGAAGCGCAGAAAAAGCTTACGCTCCTAAATAAGGTTCGTTTTGGTCTACGGTAAGTGAACGCTGGAGCGTGATGTGATTGTATTACTTTTATTGCATCGAGAAGCAGCTCCGCAAAGAGCAATGTGAAATTAGTGAAAACAAACCAAGCCGATAACGGACTCCCATTAGGAGCGGCGTTGTATCCATTGAGAGGAACGCGCGCCGCTAAGCTGCCCGAGAGCCACGCAATTAATTTGCGGACCAACGATTTTCTATTTATCCAGAGCTAGTTTGGCGGTACACTCGCGGACACAATAGTACAAAATCGTCAGATATCTCGTGTCCGTCGCCGAAACTTCTGCTTTCAAATATATTAACTCGCATTACACCATTTATCAGAGATTTATTTCCATGAAACCAACTTGTAACTCTTCCGGTGGAGATGTATTGATATTAACGGGGGAAATGAATTGCAAACGAACAATGCAGTGAATTCTGATACGAATGCCGATTTCACGAGAACAGACAGCCTTCAAGAGCGGCTCGGATAATGTGAGATAACAAAATAAAAACATTACGCGAAGTCGATGGCTTATTATTTTCAATAAATTATTAATTACTTATATAATCCGACACACAATACAAATTTATATTTCATGGAAATCACTATTACGAGTTTAATTGTAGTAGGTACATGTCTGGATGAAATAATGCTAGATATTGTAAAGTATTAGAAATCCCGAACGAGGCTATCGTAAGGCTAGAGAGCGGTTGTAGGGAAAACGACTTAACGGCTAAAGGCTTCTTATTGACACTTACCCCGGCTGAGGGTTTTGTCGGGGAAGAGTTCCAGCGTGTTATTTTTTTTGCACCTAAGGTATCGATAGATAAGAATCGTTTTTTTTTAGTTAAATACAAACCCTTAAACGAGCGTTTAAGTTTCTGGTTCGTAATTCTTTCGGTAGAACATAATCGGATCGCGGACGTCGTGGACTCACAATATGTATACGAGTATATACGGGTCTGTCCTAATCCTGTATTTCTCAGCGACGTGGTAGGCTTTACTCAGCTTTGATTCCGAGCCGTCGTGCATCGTGAGCTTTGCGATCGAATATGAATTCAACTCCATTAACCATCCACATAAACTAGGAAATGGACGGATTTGAATTGTGAGAGAATAGAGGTTGACAGTGCTATCGAAAACTCAGTTTTCTATTGCGTCTGATCGATAAGTTCAAAACACAAAAGTATATGAAACAATATTAACATGGAAATGTATAAATATGTATTCATTAGTTAGTAAAAAAACTAGTGACAAATATGTGTAGACTTTACAGTAATTTTATATGAAATAATCCGCCATCAAATAATATTATATTATAATCGGCCACCTGGATGTCGAGAATAACTAATAATGTAATTACATATGCATATCGTTCAACTTAACTGTAATGCCAATAAATGAGCGCTGTGGACAGCGCGGCGCGAGCGTGTGAAATGTTTGTACTGCATATGAATACAGAACATTATTATACGAGTACAGTCAGCGAAACACGTCCATAGACAAACATTCGCGACGGGGCAAATACTAAAATCGCATAAAGTCATCCATCATTCGCGGCGCGCTAGCTGAGGCTCTGAACTTATCGCTCGCTACAGAGCTTCCGAAATCCTTTCCCACCACGCCGCGTGGGACCTCTATAGTAGTCGCAGAGGACGTCCTAAGAAATTACATCCTAAGGAACGTACATCGATTAGAATTTAAATAAGGCAAAATAAGTTTGATGTATATAATAAGGCAAGGCGTTTTGTAACCAACTATTCCTAACGGTTCCCGCGACACCTATTGCCCGTTAATGGTGCTATACCGAATGATAAGCAAATGAATGATAAACAAATACGAAACGGAAAACAAAGAAATAATATAATATATATGCGTTCTGTAATACCAAATCTATTTTGATACATAATAAATAGCCTAGTGCTATTGAAACAACTCGACGAACACAAATTGATACTCGGTATAAATACATCCTAAGCCGATAATACCGCGTTTACAGACCGCGTGATGCTTGTGATGATGACCACTACTCGTGATGTAACTGAGATCTTTGTTCACGTTACTATACAAATTAAATGTCTAGAACTTATAATGTAAAATAAACTCATCAATAAACTCAAATAGAATCACTACAAAATCAATATCGCTGTTTTTTTACAAATTTGAACACATCAAAGGGACGCGCGGTATCTTTTTATTAAAAATGTAATGCGCTGTAAAATAAAGACTTATTTTGTAAAAGTATTAAAATCCATTGATAAAGACATTTTGTAACTGAGTTGAAATGAAACTTTCTAATTAAAAAAACGTCAAAGGCGAACAATGCCTGCTCGTTCGGGTCAGGACGAGTTGCACCTCTCAGGGCTAAGTGGCAGGATTCTGACTGTGCCCGTTCGGGTCAGGACAGGAGTTAGCAACAATTAATTTTACACGAATTTCTATAAAAAGTTAGACAAAACGTTAACTTTTCTATTCAGTTTCACTTGTTTTATTTCCTCGCAGTGCCAAATACAGAGCTGAGCGCGACGCAAACTTTTTTAAATAATATATTTCTAAATGAAAGCTAGACGTAAATACTTTTGCAATCGACGCAAAAGCAACGTTCCAAAACAAACGTCAAAACATATACTTTAATCTTTTCTATTTTGAAATTAAGTTAATTGTAATATTTGGAAGGAATCTTACGCACGCAAAGACATGTTGAACATTACTGGTTTTGAATGCGTTCGACGCACAGACTAAATCAGCGACTAGTGACAAAGTGCGATTGATATTGTTTACGGTCGCAGTAGTGCAATAAGAAAGTATCTGTTGTTGCAACGCGGCTTCCCCCGGCGGGACCAATTGAATTTGATGAGCGGATTGCGACGCCCGGCGGTAGATTATCTATAAACAGTAACAGCTAATATGGTGTCGCGTCAGGGGATACGCGTAAGGTGTGTCGTGATGTCGACAACGTGACGGTGTATTTTAATTCAAAACCTGCAATTATGTCGCAAAGTCGTCGCAAGCTTCATACGGTAAATATATGGCAACGTCAGAATTAAACCCGACCGTAACTAGCCGGCTAGCTTGATGACAAAAGAGAAAGCCAAACACAAAGCCATGGCCGCCTCTCCGTCGGGAACGAATCATATTCTTTTTTGAATTGAGTCTGTCAAGCCAGGGGCACGATGGTCTTCCTCGTCGATGTTCTTTTTGGTAACCCCGGGATGTTTAGATGTTTTTTTACGCGTTATGTGTGATCCCTGTATCAACTGTGTTTTAATTACAGTCCATATTATTTACCATTTATTTACTCATCGAATGTTTCGTTTCATCTTGTTATATGTGTGCATTAACTGTTAAAATTGAATGGTTTTTACAGGCTTCAGGTAAATACACGTCACGAGCAACAAAGAGTTTTATCGCTCAGGTGTAGATTTTCTTTGACGCCGCGTCACTGGCGTTCCTTTGACACTCGTTAGAGCGCTTATAAATACAAAGTAATTAAAATCGTGAAACATATCACGAACGAGCCTGTTCCAGACACTTAGCTAGTGTGCTCGTCATCAAATTAAATACACAAAATAAATAAAAGGACCCATTGTCAGTCGAGAAAACGCTTTTTTATAAAATATTCTGCAGAATGCAGAATTTCATGAATATTGAGCATTTCCGTATCAAAGGCAGAAGTTGTGTTCGCCGCCGTCACCACTCGCCGGTGTCAGGAAACATAGTCTACGTCCATGCGAAACGTCATAATGTGTTAGACGGAACAATTACGTGTTACGAGTGCAAACTAAAGCCATTCGTTAACGACAAGTTTAGCAACTGAGGAATTGCTTAATAAAATTATTTCAGTAATGCTCTGTAAATATACAACGAAGGATAAAATTAATTTAATCTAAAAAAAGTACCTACTCCAGACATTTAGAGCTACATTTTTCGAATTTACTCTATCGAGTGCTTTTCATGTCAAATATAATAAACATGGCAGTCGCTGTAAGACTTTTAACGTTAAATTTGTTACGGAATCTAAATAAATGATAATGCCTACGATGATGTCAGCCGGGTCGAGTTTCGGTCGTAACACTATCAATCTCCCACATCAGACGCTATTGAGACTTTATTGACATAAAAACACCGATGACTTTAATCCGAGATCTAAACGCCAGGATCCCGAGATCTGCGCCATTACAGGCCATTAGCCCAAGAGGCGTAAACATTTGTATTAATAGTACGTACCGAGGTGTAGGTGTGTATGCATCGAGGTTAGTTTAGAGTTGGTATGCATTTATAATATTCATTAAAATAAAAGAAGTTTATTCAATAAAAATGCAGATGCTTAAGTTATATCAGACATAAATTGAATTCAAGGTACATTGGCGAAAAGGAGCTCAGCTTTTAGCTGCTATTCAGTGCAACTCTCAGTTCAGATACAGCCATCAAAATGTGAGTTAGTTGTACTCATACTTCACAGAAGCAATTACTCGTTGTTGACAAATAGTACACAACGCATAATAAAAAAAAGTTATAAACAAAATATATGATCAATATAGATACACTTAAAGAGTAACAAAAAATAAAAAAGCAAATCTTTAAACTTACTGCGTACATTTTTAACGTGTATATTTTCAATAAAATAAAACCAAAAAATAATTTATAAGTATGGTATTGCTATAATATGGTTTTTGGTATTAAAAGTTCTAATGGTTTCTTAACCGATTCTTTAAATTATCTGAAGCAAATGAATGTTTAGAATATTTTATATAAGCTTTAAACATAAAGTTACAGATAAATTTCCCAACAAGTCAATGAACTCCACGACTGCAAATAGAATATAATTATTCCGAATCTGTGCAAGAAATGGGTGCTCTATTCAGGTGATTCATTTCAGGTCCTCTTCCGGTTTTGATGTGTAAAGTAATATCCTTGTGAACGGTATTCTATTGTTTGCTGATGATATATCAGTACTCGTAACAGGTCACATACAAAAAAATCTCACGACTACGTAAAAATACGTTATCACTGATAAGAACGGTCCCAACAAACAATGCGGTTTTTACTTCGACAAAATCAAAAAGAGTCACCGCTAATTTTCTCGCCGGAAGAATCCAATCTATTTCGAGGCAATGGATTCCTAAGGTTTAATTAAATTTTTATATAATGACGTTGCAAAGTGATTTTTTATTTTACAAACACATTTTTACATTTCACGGCTTTACAAACAAAACGAAATAACGAGTCACATACGAACTGCCAACCCCGATTTAGAACTTCCGAAGTCACTTCTTCGCGAGAGACGTCACGCGTCTGCACCCGAAATGGACACTAATCCATATATTTTATATTTTTAGTTTCAGCATGTCGGCTGACCTATGATGCATGTATTGTTTTGTTTAAAGATATTTCAAATCTGAAAACCTAAAATATAAGATCATCCAAGGACGATCTTTAATCTATAAAACAAAACAACGATACTCGCCAGTGTCGCCCAAGACCACTATGTAAAGAATTACCAATTTAATGTTACTTGATTTATATATATCTTCTGTTGAACGTAATATTTACTTCCGATGACTCCCAACTTGAATATATAAATATAAGAATTTACATTTAATTGCGTATATAAATAATATAATAATATTAAGCGTGAGTGGGCTAGTGTAATCACAGGCACAAGGGTTATAACATCTTATTTCCCGATGTTGGTGGCGCATAGGTGATGTAGGGAATGGTTAATATTTCTTACAGCGCCTTTGTCATAAAAAAACTGCAATGCCCTAAAAAAAAACATAACATTATTTTCCGTGAGCATGAAATTCAGTTACAAATTCGATTAATCAATATCGAATATTTCCGTTGGAGTGCGCTTCGATCGTTTCGAGCGTTTAATATTTAAAATCAAAATTACATTCAAACTCTCGCTATTGCTGATGCTTTGAATGCATAATTTGATATAATTATAATTTATTAATTGATAGCAGGAATCATCACATACGCACGAATTATTTCGTTTTAATAATGGCTCACTGATTAGATGTACCAATGCATATATATAATTGATTATTAATATATTGACTGACAAGCCGAGAGAATTCGCCCGAATCGTAAAATGTCATAGTCAATAACTTAGTTAAATTAGAGAGTGAGAAGAACTGAGCATTACAGTGAGTAACCCGTAAGACTACTATTTGTCCGATTTTGTATGATTCAACTTACTCGAATGCATACGAATGCTCTAATCTCAGATTGTTACATTACAGAGGAATGCTCGTCAGTCAACATATTAACCACCAATTTAATATATGCATGTGAGACAGTACTGTAACGTAATTCACAAAATCGAATCTTAGATTGTTACATTACAGGGGAGTTCTCTCGGTGACGGACCGCTCCTAACTTTTACTATCTTAATTACTACACTAACTTGTTCGTAGTCCTTTTGTGAGATGTTTGTAGCACACTTGTTATTAAAGATATAGATATATAAATATAGCCCAGTAACTAAACAGAGGATGATTCTCAAAACAAAAATAAAATTAGTCGCAGACGTGTTTTTGTCTGTACTCGCACACACCTGTGATGTATGATTTTTTGCTCTCGCTCGGAATTATTGAGACCTCTGCTTGTAACGTCGCTCGGACTCGAACTGGACACGGACGTAGTTTCTCAGGAATTAAATGTATTTGTACACAAGATGTCCTTATTAATGACGATCAATATATCATTTCTTTAATAGTTGTTTTACTAGCCACTTACTTTAATCAGCTAAACGTGAATGTACTCATAGTAGCAGATAGATATCAATATTGTCTCAACTTTTATATAAATATGACTTGCTACTAAATATGTTTATAGATTATATTGATACAAACTTTTGTTAACGACTTGATGAGACAAAGATGTTCCTCGTGAGATGTGTTATCCAGTAGCTTCGCTTAGAACTGACTCTGTTCTTTTGCTGAATTGCAAGGTCAAGGTCGGAACGATCGTTACGTACATATAGAAGTAGAAGTACACTAAAACGATCAATAAATGTCATCTGCAAAGTAGCCTCATGTAATCTATTTGTCCTACCCCGCGACCTCTTCGCATTCAACTTGCATGGTGGCTTGATTGCTTCGCCGGAGGTTGGCAACGTTCCGTTTAAAATGGTCAATATTTACGAGTTTCGCTTCCATTACGCGCAAAGAGGCGCCGACCGTTTTAGTATTAGCATACGTCGCTCCGGTGTATGCATAGAGACGGCCAGAAGTCATATCAATAATAAATTGAAATCAAATGTCAGGCTATTTAGGGGTCTCCGCACCTGCATTACGAAGCGGGCTGAAGCGTTTCCGACGTGGTATCATCAAACTATTCAGCGACAGCGCTCTGTTATTGATGTCTCCCTCAACAGAAGATGCGGCGGCATTATCGATTCCACGTTGTGGTGGCTTTTGCTTCGATTAGCCCTGGCAACCGTGTTCCGTCGTGTACGTATGTTTCCGCTATGTATATTGTAATTATTTTTTTTGTTTTTATATTTAATTAAGATCAAAGATATTCTCACATGTTAAAGACTATGGATATGAAAATATTTTTAAATATCAACATTGATATTTTTTATTTAAAAAATCATATTTACAATTAACATTGATTACGGCCGTTTACTTTTTGCAAAGGATAAATGAGTGTCTATCGCAACTACAATAACAGGAGTGGCATTTATTATTACGTAATAAAATTAATGATTTCCTTTGTTTCAATGTATATGTTTGTGACCAAAATAAATAAATAAACTTATTCAATAAAATATAAAATATTCATTCACATCCAATCCATTGACATGTCTAAATAAAAACTCTGCTTAATACGAATAATCAATAATCCGGTCGCAGATTAAATAGAACTGACAATACTATTCAGCTCTAAACCAGTTAACTTATGTTAACGTCTCCTCTCTCACTCGGGTTTATTTGATCAGTGTAGAACTACCGAATGGAATAATATTTCAATCATTTCAACTCAAAACTCGTCGTTACAAAAATAGTGTCGTGAGCTACATATAAGACTTTGTTGCTCTGAGTTTCATACAGATCTTAATGTCCGGACATCGTTCCGGGAGCGGAGATTTAAGCTTCCGCCTCGCAAACCGCGTTTTCCTTCGAACTAGATTATTTTTTGTCCTTTGCATCCATTAATATAGATCAGTTCGCTCACGAAGGCGCGCCCTCGATGCTAAACTATCGTTCTGCTGTAACAAATATAATCTAACTTGTATTTTTGCTGCTTTCATTCTTACATTATTCATTTGACGCAGACTAATCTTGTAAGCTTCGTGGTAAGCACATCGACTCTGCTTCTCTCTGGACTGGAGCTTGCTCACTCGCTGCTGCCTAATTCGACTGATGAGTGGACGACCAACCGGAATCCTCCGGCACCTCTGATGATGTAGTACATAAACATTATTTGAGCGCGCGAAGTTAACATTGTTAATTTAAGAAAAAATCATCGAGATTTGAAATTTTTCCCTCGTATATGGAGATTACACATCCGATTAAAGAGTTCGTTAGCGAGTAATTGGCCGAGCGATAACGCAGCGGTTACCGGCGTAAGTAACTCGCAGCCCACGCATGGAGCTGCTGCAATTTTATATCCTTGAGATACAGACAACGCACGAACTAGTTGTGTATATATATAAATATACACAACAAATACATTGCGAAGATAAGTTAGCCGAGTTAAGTAATTATAATTTTTGATACTGGCACCCTCATAAAAGCAGATTTTCGTAAAATCCATTCCTAGCTCATTTCATAATAAGAGCATTTCATAAAAGCAATACAATTATTATGTAAATTGACAATAATTGTATCGCTTTTTTGAAATAATCAATATATTAAAAATAAAAATTTTATTCCTAATGTTTTTAATGTTTGTTGCGAGGCAATCTTCCGAACTCCAGAGTTCGGAAGACACGTAAATTCAGACTTTCGGATTCTACAGCTACAGCTAGCGAAGAAAATAAGAGTTCTCAATAACCCAAGACAAGACGATTTTCAGTTGGCAGTCTGGCACCATCCAAAAGTCCCACACGATCCGCGCTCTCGGCGGGGAGGTTGCTTATGTCGTATTCGTACTATATTCAAAATAAGACTGTAGAATATCAGACTGCAGCTGTAGACAAAACGAAAAAATAATATTTTTTATTGAGCTGAGTATGACGCAATAACACCAAGCTGTAATTAAGTCGTTACCGAGTAACACGGCATAGAAACTGTTTTTGTCGTAGATTTAAAAGAACAAAAAAAACACGTAAACTACGGCAACCAATTAAAATAATGTATTTCTTGACATAAAAGACGTTGCCTACTTAGACACCTAGAACATATTTTTATTTACATTTTACTTTAATATAATAAAAAAACTGATCGGCAATAGAGCTGTAAGTCTGCCCGGGGAACCACCAAATGTTTTGCTATAAAGTGTTGATGATGTTCGATCTAAGTATCCATAATCGTATCATAAAATATGTTTTAACATGTGTACATTACTGACGATATACTTTATTTTAAAACTAAATACACCCATCTATAGCACTTTTTTATGTTAGCTTCTGTTTATTGATGATAACTTGTATAGTACATTCATAATACCGAATACATCGAGGCGCTGTGATAGGTGGCGTACCACGAGTAACACGAGTAGGTACGATAAGTTAACGTTAACTGAAGACATTTCGGACAGGCATCGAGCAATACGAGCCCGCGACTGCCTGCGGCCCGCGGTAAATATAATTAAACTAAATATTTGACCGAACTTTTAATTAGCTGCCGCGTTGTTACGCTCCAGCTACTTCGAGACGATGACGCCACGTGCATATTTCTAACGCTTTATCGAAACGAGGCTGTTATAAATCATTTCATTTTATAAAATGCTTATTTTTAGCATTTGAGAATACGCGGAAGTCGATATTAATATAAAAAATTTGGTATTATCGAAAAGTCGGCGGTGCAGTGACATAAATAACTTTATCGATGTGTTTATTACTACGTCTACCATATTTCATGTTGCATATTCTTGCTGCTTGTTTGCTAAATATTTCCCATATGTGTGTATACGTTAACACTGTGGGTTTGTTGGATTTAAGATACGACTGCGCGTCACGTTTTGCCAATTAGATATATTTCTAATTAAAGTTAATAAAACTTCCCTAGTCGCCTAGGCCACAGCAGACTGCACACATTACATATATAATTATATCTGCTGGTTTTATTTGCGGGTGTAGCTAATTGTAATCCCAATCAACTTTAATTGAGCTTCGCATACATCTCATCCTTTTTTATTAGAACGCCAATTGTTCTTCCAGCCTCAAAAACTTTCCAAAAAATAGATATAATAGAGTGCACCCACACAAATATAAGTACTTCGGAACTTTGGTAAATAAAGATTCTGTATTCAAGTATTCAGTATATAAACGCATTATAACGCGGCTAGTATGAGTTTCAAAGGCAATCTGCATCTGAGCAAAAGTCGTCACTGTCCCGGCCGGCCACACGTCCACAAGCCGGCAGCGGCTACATGCTAAATAACTAACTACGAGTTCGTAGCCTGACGAATGAGATTTACGATAAATTATTACCACGGCTCGATCACGACATTAAAACATTTTAGGGGCGTATGGAGCTTATTTGTGTTTGATGACTCAAACCGATGCAATCTTAAGGTAATGAGAATTATATAATCTTATCTCAATATTGGTACATATATAATTTAATCGAAAATAATCCTGAATACTTTAAAAAGCAATAAAAACGAAACATTGCTCGGCAAAGGGCTCGTGTCCTGTCGTGTGTCAAGTTTAGAGTTTATTTCACCACGCTGATCCAGTGAGCGTCAGCATAGACATGTGGCAGGATTTCCCCGACACGTGTCACCATGCGACGTTTCACTCCACCGCGTATAAAGGAATTGAGTAATTATGTAAGTCGAGAGCCGAGATGACCCAGTGGTTAGAACGCGTGCATCTTAACCGATGACTGCGGTTTCAAGCCCAGGCAAGCAAAACTGAATTTTCATGTAATGTTGTCTTAGATTTTCGCGATTATTACACATTGAAATAAAAGTTTTTAACGGGCAGACTGCCCGTGACCACGAACACTGCAAAGTGCTCGAAACGTCGGAATGTTAAAATAATTAATATACGCGATTAAATCCGTTAAAAACTAGTTTTATTTCAATTAATTTTCATGTGCTTAATTTGTGTTTATAATTCATCTCGTGTTCAGCGGTAAAGAAAAAAATTCAACGAATTTCTACCATGTGTAATCACTAACCCGCATTGGAGCAGCGTGGTGGAATATGCTCCAAACCTTCTTCTCGTAAGGGGAGGAGGGCTTAGCCCAGCAGTCAAAGTCAAGGTAAAAAAATTTTTCAATATAGTGTTTACGCTTGCTTATTGATAGTCAAAAATCTATCACCGAGAAGAACCGGCGAAAGAAACTCAGCGGGATATATATTACTTTTTTTATTTTCATGCTACAATAATAAACATATTTTTGATTTGAAGCTCGATCATCTCATTCCCAAGGTGTGCGGTCAACTAAAAAGTCATTAGTGTTGTAGAAAGTGTCAGTGGGAAATTTACAGACTGTTAATGTTGTAATGTTGAGTAACTAAATCTAAAGCACCTGAAAATTCGGCTAACGTAACACATCATTTTTTTGTGAAACAGAGTGCATTAAAATAGAAATGGAGTTTGTCTATGTGTTGGCATACCTAAGCATATAGCATCGGACGCGTGCGAGCGAGGAGTCAGGCAGTGAATTGAGCCGGGGAGTGATAAAACGCGTCGCGACGCCCGCCTCCGGCAGCGCTTACAGATCCATGTTCCCTTGCGCGCGCGTCACTATCCCGCATATTATTCTATTGACCTGATCAAATAAATATGCGCGACCACTAACTGGCACCGCTCACTAACGCTACGAGCGATACATTGTGCGTCGGATAATTTACTCCTCGCATATTGAATAAATAATAAATACATAAAATATGAAAATAATCCTTATATTTCGTTTTTCTATCTCGGTAGAAACCGGCGCAATTCGATCGCCTAAATAGTGGTCGATACCTTACCCCCTCGACACCTTCCATTAATTTCAGTCTCATTTGATTGGTAACGCTTATGGCCACTTGGAAATTGAAGTTGGCTCAATCGTCGCCCGCGTGGCTTCGCGACGACTTGAGCCGTGTGAGCGGTTGTTGTGGGCTAAGTGGCCGGCGTATGCGTGTATATCCCTCATTAAGTTATAATTAGTCCAAGGTGAAGTGTGAGCATTCATGTTAATTATGCTACTTAAGTGTGGTTCGATGTTTTTTCCTCTATTGACATGCGTCACAACGCCGTACTGTATATGTAGAATTACTAAGACTTCAAATTGCCTCTTGACGAATCGGTTTATATTTATGAACCGTTGGCTTGTTTACAAAGTTTTTGACATTTTACCTAAGGTTGGTTATCACATAAATGTTATGTAATATCTAATAGATATCCGTTCAAAATATTATGAAAATTTTCAATCAGACGTTAATATTGAAATTTTTCCTGTACAACATATACTCGACTGCATGACATGGAATTTAATTTTCATATCGTAGATTCCTATCTCGCGCGCTTGTCATAGCATGTACATTTATTATTTTTACATGTATATTTAAGAGAGCCTAGATCGCCCAATGGTTAGAGTGGTTAGAACGTGTGCATCTTAACCGACGATTGCGGATTCAAACCCGGGCAAGACCACCGAATTTTCATGGTGCATATTTGTAAAATAGTTTATAATTCATCTCGTGCTCGGCGTTGAAAGAAAACATCGTGAGGAAAAACCTGATGTTTGTATATCCAACAACCCGCGTTGTAATAGATTCTTATCGATTAAAAACGATATAAGTTCTTCGCCATTGGAAAAATACTCTTATTATATTATCTGTTATATAGGTTAGAGACTCACTTTATCACGCTGACAGTGCGGCAACACACAGTTTTCAGATTTATAAATTAAACAAGCACGTGAAAACAGCGGTGCTTGTGCGCGTTTATTTTTTTATTCGGTTGAACTCACGGTCTTCGTCTTGAAACAACATTTTCTACCCGCTGGGTTAGCTCGGCCCTTATTTTACTTAGAACTTAGGTAGGTTCAAGATTATTTGGATTAGAAAAAAATATAGTATTGATACGCTGTATTCGCTGATTGAAGGTTAAACATTTTTTAGCAGGCTTGTAGGTCTGTGTTATTTTAGTTATAATCGTCGGCTAAAATGTTGCAATATAATATTTATCTAATTTTGATTTGTGTGTTCATATACACTGAGCTCGTTAGCGCAGACATTATAAGCAGCTGATAAAGAAGTTTTTCAAGCGAATTTGCCTCGTACCGAGAGCTGCCTTATCGCGGCGGAGCATATATTTTATTATTAATTAGGACTGCTATGCTTAGTTTCCTTCTGCCGTGCATTAAATTGTTACATTGCTTGTTGGCTCTAGTATATTTTGTATTACAATTTATTATTTCAATAGATAACGTTATGTGTTGAATAAAAATGATTTGAAATTTAGTTATATTGTTAGTTCTCTACACGAATTTTCTTTTTATAATTGATATTAAGATCAACATCACTCCAGCTTCGCTCCGCCGCTCAGCGCCTGTAACTGTTAAGAGATGTACCTACTCACCGAGGCCCAGCTCGCCGCTGTCGTCTCGTTCACGTTCCCGTGGACTCACCTGGTTTAGGGTAGGCCGGCGACACCGTGTAATAGTAGCAGTAGATGCCGAAGGCGAGCGCGATCAGCAGCAGCGCCAACACGCGAGTGGAGAAGGGCCGGCACCTCAGGATGCGGAGCACGCGCATCTTGCTGCACATAAATAACAAATCGCTGTTCACATCGCACGAGTATTGGAGCTATATATAGCAATACATTGAGATTAATGTATATGCGATGATAAAACAAATAAGACGAAGTTATAATCATTTGAAAATAAATAAAAACGCATAGTGTCACATCATGTGGAGCGAGGCGGAGGTGCGCTGCTTCTATTATTTCATGAGCACCGCATGTAAGCACATTTGTCCAATGTCAATTTGCAGTAGCAATTAAAACTTCGCAATTAAATATCGCAATGCCAACTTAATACAAACATGGAATGCTATAATAGAAAACATCACTGATATATTTAATTACCCAGTACAAATAACTAATACCAATTTATTAAAATAACTTTGATAAATTTGGATGGCTACTATATGAATTGTACTAGCAATGCAGTGACAAAAAAATCATTAATGCATATATCGGAGACTACAAAAGCATTGCTCCCCGAGCATGACAATCAGCACACCGCTGATTTCAGCAAAGTACTCTTGTTATTTAGGTTTGTTGATTTTAAAATGTACTTGAAAGGCTCATAATCTCTGTACGGTTCGATAGAGGGGAACATTATGATGATTATGACTGTATATTGTATCCCAGTGAATGTGTTTTTACAGACCCCCGGTCCATTTCTATACAATAGTCAACAGGCATGCTTTTATCTCAGAAAACCAGTCTTGCTACAATAGTTACAGAGAAACATCAGCCACTGACTTCTACGGTACCAGACAGAGGAATTCCCATCTTGTGTAAATCAAAGAAGGGTGATTTTATAAAACTGTCTACTACTTTTGCAATTCCACATGAGATTCTATCCTCTTTTTCATTATTCAGTTTGGCTTAAAAATATTTTGTTTACTGTTGCATATACAACTTAATACATGTACAATTTATTCAATTTTAAGTAATTTCATTGATGTGATTTTGCCTAGAAACTTTGGTTGACAAATTTTAAATTTTAATTATGTATACTTTATATTTTAAATATATGCATAATTAATCTTATCATTCAGCGTTTTCTGTTGTGCTAACGCGATTAACATTTAATAAAAAAATTTGAAACTAACTAAAGTTAATTAGTTTTTATATGAAAAAATGGAATTGATTTATTTGCAGAACAAAAATAAAAATCACTCATTAAGTAATATACTTTTCAAAGGCACTTTAATTATTGTTATTGTACCGGGAAAGTTAACCGAAAAAAATTGACACTCGCAATTCCAGAGCGTTTATAAATTAGGGTAATTAATTGATAATTAATAGTTTCGCGGAGCATAATTTTAAATAAACTTTAGTAAGACTAGAACACGCATAAAGTTTCAAAAAGATATGAAAACAAATGACAACACTTCAAGTTAAAAAAAAAACACCGCGTAACTCTTCCTCCAAAAGTTGTAAACATCTAAACAACTAAAGCCCGCACAGTTGAAATAAATTAATACTCACTTTAAATAAATTGTCTATACGAGTTAAACGTTACATAGCATTTAAAAAAAAAATCGAGAGCATAAACATTAATAAAGTATTTCCGATAAATTACGATAAAGCGTTCTCGATCGCGAGTCAGTTCTACACTCGGAGAGGACAAGTTAAACAATATTCACTGTCATACTGATTGGTGGACACATTCTGTAGGGTTGCCATACTCATTTAACTGAGCTACTACGCTCTACCAAGCACATTTACAAAATAGTAACTGATACCTAAACCTAAACATATTGAGTATATTAGCAAAGTATTTGATTCACTTTATTTATTGTATATATCATGTACCAAAATATTTCTCATCCGATGATATTTTCATCAATTTACTCTAGTAGAATTGTCAAAAAAGACAGTATTTATTTACTTGCAACACTTTTCACATTGGTGCGTTCCGAACAACGTACTGTACGTTTTTGACGTTAAACAGCAGTGCCATTCTCAGTAAATAATTAAACAATTAAACAATTTTAAATATTACATTTATATTACTATTCAATTTGTGTTTAACTTTTATGTAGTTTTCTTAGAATATAGTTTAAACTTTGCAATAATACGTCCGAAACATTTTCAGAACGTCTCTTGCTTGCAGCTTTACTTTTATTTTTTTAACTCAAATTACCTTATTTTAAACTTAAGTTAACTCAAAATTTAAATTAAAAAAATTAGACCTAACGAACAAGATTTAGCTGATATATTAAATAAAGTTCAATTTAAATGTTTGTTATGAATTGAACTAAATAATTTTATTTGAGTAAACACTTTTTAAGTGTACAAGCAACCACAACCTAATATAATTTTCGAATTAAACTATAGTCGACAAAAATTAAAATATACAAGACAAAGTTTATTATATTTAACTTTTATAGTTTAATATAAAAGAAAAACTTTCAAAATAAGCGCAAGTTAATAAAGTTCCGAAAAGATCCGCTCGACAGTGCGTTACAATATTTAAAATTGTCACGTGAATATTGTCATACTATTATCAAAGCAATTAAAAACCTATTGAAAAAATGTATTATATCTAATATTATACTTTTAAAAATAAATCTTCACGGCATATAATTATGATCAAAATATAATTATTCTAGTCCAACTTGACCCATTACGCCATCTAGCGAAAAGCTTAAGAAATAAATGTTATCCGAATAGAACTAAGTTTTGCACCGGGAATATTTTGTATGTAATGTACTAATAAATAAATATTATAATATCGTCAAAGTTGTAATACTGTTGTAATAGACTTAAAAAACATTTACACAAACCAACAAACATACGAGCAAACCTTTTACCATTTCCAAAAAATATTTTATTGGTTTTCTATTATTTAAAATAGTTTTGATTAAGGCAGTATTATTAATTTATTTTATGGATCGGAATAGGGGACGAATAGGTACTTCGATTTTTAATTGAAAGGTCAGAGTCAGTGCTTTTATAAGATATAATTATATAAGGTCGGTTATTATGTCTTATATACCTATTAGGAATGCTTTAATTTGTAGACCTCAAGTTTCAAGCAAACTTGTTGTTTCTTAATTGATTCATGATTTAAGGTATGTCAATCTCACGTATATAATGCAAATAAAGTTATGAAACGAAGGTCATGATAATTTTATTTAACCTTTTTATAGCAAAGTAGTCTTAGAAATTTAATAATCATAAAGTGACAACAAGATTAAGTTTTAAAAATGTGATTGAATTACTCTTCTGCGTAATACGTGATAAATTGCCAAACTACTGGACCATCTTCACTCTCCACGGGGTCTTCTGTTATAACAGATTATTATACAAATCTTTTGAACTTTTATTTCTTTATCCGCTTTCAGAAATGGAATAGTACTGATAATAATTGGCACACAATATGCTTATATAACATATTACAGATATAACAGATAGAGTTCATTCAGAGTCATTCCCATTTAACAACAACATTACATACAAATACATGACGTGACGATGATCTCGTGTCGCTGACATCAGTTTCACTCCAACGATACTTTATAAACTCGGTAGCTTTCGATATGAAGCGGGCCGTGTTTGGTCCTGTCAAGTGACAAAGCGTACAAAATGCCAAGTTTTTCACGTAGAAACTATCGCGCCGAGAATGCGGAAAAAGGGGTAACGCAAAACGGACAGCTCTTCTGAATCGACAAGGGCTCTCTTTGTACGACGTAGCGACGAACAGGTACACGACTCGGTTAATATAACTTAATTTTAATACCGTTTTCAGTTCATATATTAATTAATCAAATTTCTATTAAAACAATCTCGATTACTTACGCCGTTTGGGTCTCCAATTTATTTTGTATTGTGGTTATCCTATTGTTGTTAAGTTGAGATTATCTTAGGCATAAGAAATATAATACTAATATATACGTTTTTGTTGAGAAAATATATATGATTATACATAATAATAAAGGTGGTAAAGTTTTATGTAAAATACTTATATATATATGTATCCGGTATACATAGACACAGATAAAAAGCAACGCTTAATAATAATTCAGACTACAGAAGCAGTACATGTTTTGTAGATTTAAATTAATTTTGTTTCTAAACACAAAACAATTTTGCTTCAAAACTGCTTGTCCGACATGCAAACAATTGGTTCTATAAACGTCACGTCTCCCACGGACAGGACCTCTCAGCAGCCCCGATTGTTCTTCTTTCAGCTCGAATACGTTAGGTACAGGCGACTTTAACTCCCCCTCACATCACTATATTATCCTATAGACACGTTATTCGAGAGAATTTTGCAGCTTAGCAACAACAAGGTCTCAGTCAGTCTTAAATGTATTTTGTGCAAACAAAATATTATTAAATAAAAAATATTTTTATAGGAATCCCGTTAAGTGTGAGTCGGACTCTTTCTATCACTGGATCGCTTGTTTATGCTACCGTTACGCCCCGATGGTTGGCCCACCGTTGTGGGCGTTCAAACAAGAGGAGTTCCCGGGCCACAGGGAAGGTTTGGATTGTATTTCACCACGAGGCAGAATTTCGTTGAAATTAGACACATGCAGGTTTTCTCACGATGTTTTCCTCTCGATCTCGGCTCTCGGCGGACCGCTTTTGAAAATTCCGTTCTCTCACCGTGATAAAAGTTTTGTCAGCGTAACACAATACCCCCAATATTCCGGGAAGGACGGTTGCTCGTGAACCGACCCCTGTGGAATGCCGCAACCCACCTGAAACCGGACAATTCGCCAATCAACCCCACCCAGAGGACCACACGTTCCCGGAGGTTCCAACAGTCCCTTATAGTCTCGAAATTCTTTTCGAGACTATAAGGGACTGTTGGAACAGTCTTCTGACTGTTGAAGGCGTTTGCCACGTCCAGCGAAACCGCCAAGACTACGTCCGCTCGGGTTAGCGACTCTGTAGTTCGGGTCTTCAAGGCGTTCAGAGCGTCCGCCGTTGAAAGGCCAGCTGTGAGTCAGAGGCCCTGAAGAGTCTGGAGGACGCCTCCGTTCAGCAACAGGACCAATTTGCTCTCCTTCCACGACTTCGGGAACTGCCCGCTAGAAAGACACTCGTCAAATAGTTCCCAACCACCCACCTAGGAGCACCAAAGCGTCGCGTAGGACGCGTCTTGGGACCCCGTCTGGACCCGGGGCAGTAGATCTAGCCCTCAGTCGGTTGAGGGCCATCTCCATCTCTTGCTTCGTGATTTGTGATGGATCCACAATTTCCTCTTCAATTAACACTTATCCTGCTTAAAACATTTTCTCTTAACAATTAGCGAACCCTCGTGTGATACCAGCCTCATCACACAACATGGAATTGAACATGAAGTCACACCTCCGCCACTTCCGTTCATAAGATATTAATACTCGTGGTGCACCAGCACGAGTATTTAAGTCCTGAACTTAATTTACTAGTCTAATCCGTTCTCCTCAATGGTATATTTAAGTTTTTTCAATGCGTTTTCACCACGAGTACCTAGTGGTTTACACTAACTAATCCTCATACACTTTGTCGTTCCACTATCGTTATGTTCCGAGTAGCCAATGAGTGCGGCCACGACACTGACCGAAACCAACGCGTGTATCATTTAAGAACAAGAACTTAAACTCAAAACTCAAATTTAAATTCAATATAGAAGCAATTACACTTACTTATTGATAGTCAAATTGAAGACTACCATAAGTTTATAAACCCTAAAATACGGCTTTGAATTGTTGTTTTAGATACTATTAAACTCAATTATTAACGGATATTCGTGAACAAACTATTTGGCAAAGTTAAGCGAGTGTATACGGACGAATGATCAAAGTTAAAAAAGTAGCTTGCAATCGATAATACAAATATTTGTAAAAGTTTCATTTTACTGAAAATTAATGAAATATCACAGGCCTAGTATCGTGGAATCAACATGTTGTTATGTTAATAGTCGAAAGCGCAATTGAACGTTATGTTCGATTCCCAATTCAAAGCAGATTACCAGCAGAATACGATACATGTTTTCATATTGAATTTGTATTAATGTTTACTGAAATGCCTAAGTATAAATTATAATAGAGAGCACACACGGGAGCAATCAAATATATTAATTATTGAAAATTTAATGATCGATGAAAATGCAACACTTGATGAATTAAATGACAAAATATATATTATCTTTCTTTCTCTACGACCATCAATTGCTAGTAAGACTTTAATATGCAAGATTAGTGCCATACCGTGTCGACCTCGGAGGGCGCTTAACATCATCACATTGTTTTTTCATGAGAGTCACCAATTTTTTGCACAAAAAAAGAAAAAAATGAAACATGATCACAAGTCACAACATCAAAGTATTTTCAAAGGTTTAAAAAATGTGTAGGCAATTGATACTGTAGATGTATGATGATCAACATAATTTTATTCGAATGCGTTTGTGATTTTATAAAAAGATACACGAATATACAAAGCAAAGCCCAAAATATAAATAGTTACTTTATTTCACACATTCATCGTGATGAGACCTTTGTGGAAACCGGCGAACAATATTTATCCGGTATATTTGCAACTATAAACAGAGCAGTTAGTTTTTAAATTAAAATGGCAAATAAAAGTTGAACAAATAGTATCAAGGTCGATCGATGTTATGCTTGAAAATCTGGTATATTTTTACAAGTAAATTTAATCTTTACAAATAAAAAAAAAACAGAGACAATTATATTTGGAAATATATTGTTTAAGTTAGTATATTATAATTTTACATAAATCTACGTCCCCATCCACAATCCAGTCAATTCACAAAGCTTAAATGTTTTGGTAAAGAGGTTATTCTTTGGATATATGGTATAAGCATTATGTATTTATAGACTTTACGTATTATTTATTCCCATAATCGCAGCCAACTATTTTAGTTTTACTAAACGGCGACCTGAATGACATTCAGCCAGTACGTTTTCAGTTAAATAAAAATAAAATATTTTCTTGGCTAGATTAGAACACAACTATTTGGTAGCATGCGTTAAATTTAAAAAGTAAAACTTAAGTTAAACGACGCCGGTTAGTAAAGTACAACATGGCTGTAATTGAATAGATAGTTACCTCCATCGCTTGTTGAAAAAAAAACGTAAAATGTCTTTGTCATTTTAGTTAGCACTTTCGAGGTTATTGCAGTAAAATTAATAAACTAAAAATATCTTTGATTTATTGGCTTAATTAACGAAAACTGGCACTGTTCAGCCCCATTACTGTTCATGCATTTTTAAAAATCTAAAATTGCAATTATTCCATCGGTTCGGTCAAATGTATCTTTTCCTTATAATTTTTGCAAGCATGGTATCATAATTACAATGCGAAATGGAAAAAAATATTAAAATATAATATAATGAAATATTATATTAAAGTAATTCCATGGGGGATGGGGGTGTCGACGTGAACTGACTGAGTGACATACAAAGCGTAGTCTGAACCTGTACGAGACGCCTAAGAGGATGATATTTGCACAAGAATTCCTTTTGAAACGAAGGTGAGCACTGAGAAAAGACTCTTGAAAATTCATCACTTAGGATTAAGAAATTTAAGAAAGAAGTTTAGATAGAAATAAATCTGAAACTAAACTCTCCTAGACGTTTAGAACTATTTATTTTATTTTATTGTCACATCTGCCACAACGTCAAAGAAGTTATTTGGACCCCTAAACCCCCGCCGGCCTAAAGCCACGATTACACATCTAAAGTTACCGCCACTTAATGTTCAACTGCTGGACAAAGGCCATCCTTCTTGTGAAGGAGAACGGCTGAAGCCTAATCCACCAGGCTGCCTCAACGCCGCTTGGTAATTTCAGCCGAAGGATATTATACGGGAGCTCAATGGTGCTTGCTTGTTTTTGAACCCGCAATCTTTAGGTAATATCCACGTATTACAGTCCCAGAGTCATTTCGGCTCATATTTAATAAGCCCGGATTCGGGAATGAGAAAAACACAGAAGAGAGCGATTTAATTAAATGATGAAGGATAAATTAAAAATATATTGAATAGCGGTTAAAAGCTTATGAATATCAAAAATAGTCGGCGTAAAAATTCTTTGAGCAGAATTTAATCATTTTTGGATTATAGAGTTATTATTTAGTGGAATATCGAGTATTAGAGGAGTAATGAATTACGTCAAATACAAGTTCGTTGGTTCAAATACAAATATTAAATTTAAAAAACAACCTCCTTTATTTAAATAGACGTTTTAAACATTATTCGAAATGAAATTAGTTCTTACTTATTATGAGATAACAATGGCCAGTTCATTCTATCACTGATCCTGTCATTGCAATTTCATAGTTGTGACTGCCTAACTGTGTCATCTTAATTGCCAATGACTAGATGGCTAGACGGATGTCGTCGTTAGGGCCGTTAAAGCCACAGTCATTCGTTTAGTTTTCACTCTAAGAACTCTTATATCAATAAAGCTCAACCAAGTCCTACAAAGGATATACATTTATCGAAAAATATTTCCATCTGAGAATGTATCTCAGCGCGGACTTACCGCACTCGGTCACAGAGACTGGAAGAAGTGAGCTTATTGGAGAAAATATCAAATAATATACACAAACCATTCAATAAATGTAATGAACAATAAGCGCCGGCCGCGACTACGACGATAACAATGGCGGGGCGATCAACTCGAGAAACACCTTCGTTAAGAATTACCAACAAAAGCAAATAGCGGACCGAGGACGCGGGCTCCACCGGTTAACCGTATAAACTGGCAGCCACTTCAAACGGTCTACTGACCGACAGACCGTTTGAAGTGTATAGTTATTATAGTAACGTATGAAACCTTTGAATAAAAACACAAATCGAGTTCACTTCATTTATTTATTGCATTCCTGTTATTTAGTCGAAGACGTTTCTTCGTCTTGACTGTATGCGCGTAGCGAGTGGGTGTAGTCTGATGATCGATTGTCAAATAAACGAGCGTTTTGATCCGACCGTGTTCAGTGCTAATACATCTTACGGTACAACAGCTCACAACAGCCTACGTCTATTGCAACGCCACATACGTCGTACGAGGTACATATGTATGCGTAATGTATTGTCTTAGTGCTGTGTATGTATCCGAATTGCTAGTCCAAATACAAATTGCGAAATGTAAATGGATATTTTCATTTGGAGAAAAACCTTTAAATTAAGTTTGATAAGGATTAATACATGTGTCCTAAATAATTTAACTAAAGTTAAAGAGTTGGAGTCAAGAAAGGCAGTACGCGAGCGTAAGCTGCATCACTGTACTTATACTAGTGATCGTCCATTGGTCGAAATTCGTACGTAATTAATTTTGTTATTCGTCAAAATTCGACAGCAAACATGTGTTAACAGTGAATGGTACTGTTAGCATACTAATGTGCATAGGGTAGATGCTGCATAAGCATCCCTCCTGTCTATCTAATAAGTAGCTCAATATGACACTACTGGATTGACAGTCAGTCTATTTTCACATCTTGAAAAAAGGCTTGTGTTACTTTTATTTCAATTTGTGTAATCCATTAAATCTTTTACTGTTAATTCACATTGCTCAGTGCGGACAATATCCTAAATACATACTAATATAATAAAAAGTACAAACTTTACGTACTATAATATAGTACGTAGAGAATATAAGGATCCGATCTCGATAATACAGTTAGCTCGGTAAACGTTCTTACAAATCTCAATGAATATAAAACAGCATAAGATCTCGCTCTAAAAGCGAAATTGCTGAACTTTTACTTGATTTTACAGAGGGAAACCTAGTTCAAAGGTAAAATTAAAATATTGTACGTATATATAAAAACATGAAATTTACTCAATATTAAAAATTATGAAGATTCTTTATTATTATTTTTTATTTAAACTGGCATTGTTATAAGTTTTTAAGACCAAGTCTGGATAATTAATAATATTTTCAAATAATCTAGGTCTGTTTCGAGCGCGCAACAGCTGTGACAGAGCTTTGTAATTATCATCATCTTATATTTAAAAGAAATAAACCACAACCAAGCAAATAAAAAAAAACAATACTACCAGTAGTTGTAGATAGAAAAAGGTTATAGAAATAAGCTCAGGTCCTGGAAATGAAAATCTGAAATTTAGCTGGCTGCGCGTCCTTTAATAATCGAAATATTTTGTTACGTTACCACTAAACAAAACAAAATCCTTTTCAAGCTAAAATTAGTGACAATCTAGTAAATGACCGAAACAATCATAGAGTACATAGAGATAGGATCCAGTAGAATAATTGAATAATTCTCAATGGGAACCGATTTCTAAATTTATAACAAAATTGTAAATTTACATAAATGAGCGATTACTTTGAGTAACAAGTAATGAGCCGTTATAGTCGCTACTTTAAATGTTGCGTCAGCAATGCAACATTGAAACTGGGGAAAAGATTTTTAAGTAAAACCGTAAGCAAAACTTGAATAAAATGGATGGGCATAAGTCATCCAAATCTGTCTAGCCGGTTTCGAGTATTCGGGGAATATTTAAAAATATTCGCGTCGAATTCGAATGACATATAGAAAGAAGGCTTTAGCCGAGCCGTGGGACATTACGAGTTGTTATGTTTTAGACTCTATATAGATGTATAAATGTAATTGTATTTGATTGACATAACTTTTTCTTTGAATGTCGGAAATGAGTACCTACTGAGTTTATTGCCGGTTCTTCTCGCCCAAAACCACTTTACGGAGCGATTGTAGATGTACACTCAATGTAATCCGGTAAATTCACGAAGTGCTTGTAAAAGTCTGATTCTCTTAAAACACATAGCTGTATGATAGAATCATTATACATATATGGGTAAATAAACACGCCAAGTTCAATAATTAATATTATATTTGCAATTTAAATCATTAAATATTCCGCCTGTGGCCGAAATGTTATTTGAGATGTGAATAAATGAGTTGTTCTTAATTTCAGTATTGAATTTATTTTTTATAAATTATTAATTAATTAATTCATTACTCTGAATATTGAAATGAACAGTCGGACCTTCGATGTAGCCTCATGCTGCATTGAAGTTGGAGCTAAAGCTCGCAGTTGGAAAAACAATTCGGCAATAGCGTTCGTCAATAGATTTTCAAAAATCTGCAGCTCGTAAGAAGCATCGTTCACATAGGAATGTATGTAATTAGATCTGCAAACAACGTTTGATTAAATAAAAATATTACCTCGTAGTGAAATAAATATAAAATCCAAACAACAATTCAATAATATTTAATATTGCATACAGCGATTAAAAGAGATTAAGAATCAAGAATACAATCGGGTTAATAGAAACAATTAGTCCGCATTAGCTCCGGGAATCCGAAACACTGAACAAACATATTACAAACGGCTGAAACGGAGATTAAAACTTAATTGCTGTAAAGTATCTTAACCGATAAAGAATATCCTCAACTTTGCCTAGCCTCTTGTAACTCTTACAATTATAACCATCCATAACATTTAAGTATAATTATAATTATTATCTGCCCAGAGATCATTACAATTTTCGTTTGAGAGATAATCAATAACGATATCCGTATAGGCATACATATGAATATTTAAAATTCCACGCTAAAATGCGCAAAAATATTGACGTAACAAAGGGGATATTGAGGATTATTTTGTTGTAGAGTACCTGAAAGCTAACTTTTTGCTACTAAAAGTCCATCTAGGATTACATCGTTATTTTTTTGCAGCTAAAACTAAATAACTAAACTAACCATGTATTGGTTCATGGTTAGTTTCACGGGTTATATTCCCATCAATTTAATTTACCATTTTATCATTTATGAGTCTATAATTAAGCATGCTGAAGATTGTCTAAAGTGACCTTGATGATTTTTATAGAAGAAAAAACACGCAAACGATTCATTAGCTCCTGATTGAAAGTAATCATATTTGCTCATGTCGCGGATGTCATTGTCGATGCGAAGCCGAGTTTTAGATATACATGTGTGCTTCTATCGACTACGGACATGATTACATTCCTCGTGTTACACACAAACGTGAGGAAGAAGAACTAACAGGCTAAGTGACAATACAGGACCCATGACGGTTGCTAGTTCACCGTTGAAATAATAGATATGAGGCCGAGTTTGTCAGTCGTCCGACCTAATCTGTTAAGTCCCTTATGCATGTAATGAAGCTTCAGAAACGGAAATAGCTTCTATCTGTGGAGTAGAGGTATTCGAACGAGGTAGGCCGTCTCGGTAACTGGGATGCAGGCGACACCACAAATATATACTGTAATAATGCTAAAAAGTGACAAATGACAAACGATGAAAAAATTAAGTCAGCATTACGTTCATTATGTCATGGTACGACTTTTCCGATCAGTGTGGGTGGTGTTGCGGATGCACCACACATATTTCTGTAACTCACATAAACTCTGGTTACAAGTGAGAGTCAAAGTCCATGTACAGGGATCAGCTAAGTTCGCATTGACGTCTCGAGGAATAGTTCGTGATCCTTGCCATTGGTGAGAAATTGACTTGGCAGCTTTACCTAAATTAATAAAAAATAAACAAGTAATAATACTACAGTGTGCTCCGCGCTTTCAGCGGAACACTGTTACTATGAAACTCGGACATGGAAGCTTGACAAATAGACCGTCAATACGTCGGCTACAATTTTAGATTTCCAGGGAATCGATTTTACAATAATTATTATGCCCTAGCAATATTCAGCGGACTTATTTAATTAAATTCTGAAATTGAATTTCTGGCTTCATTTTCTGCTAATGACGGGGCGTAATGACGCCTACCTTTTTAAACAATACAAGATT
Organism: Vanessa atalanta; assembly: GCF_905147765.1. Classification (NCBI taxonomy): domain Eukaryota; kingdom Metazoa; phylum Arthropoda; class Insecta; order Lepidoptera; family Nymphalidae; genus Vanessa; species Vanessa atalanta. The sequence continues at coordinate 16,222,361 of NC_061902.1, read as the reverse complement.
ATAGGTTATTCTATCATAGTAAGCGTTTAAAACGAAGTTTGATGACGTATTTCTTATTACATAAGCTACATCATTTTTTTTTTTTTGAAAACACCGCTATACGTTTTGTCGAGACACACATCACATCAAATCATATCAATCAAAAACTTCCTCAAAACTTTTACATGAATCATGAAGTCGCTCGGACTTGTATTTTAATATTACTTGACTAGCTATCTAATTTCGCTGTCGCGCACGCATTGTTTCATATGCTATAGAATCTAGCTTTATTTTTATGTATAATGTTTCGTTTTTACTGACTGTAACTAGCTATGCATGCCAAATAAACAAATAAATATTATAAATTCCGCATAGAAGCTGTTTAATCTTGATTTACGCAAATACCTTTTTGATAAATGCTATAATAAAGTTTCGAAACAACTGATAAGCAGTACGAAGTATTTAGAAAAGACTGACTAGTACTTTTTCAAATAATCGTCTTTTTATTTAAAAACAAATAACACAAGTAGTTAAAAATATAATTTAAACTATACAATTAACTTAAAGACGTCTTAATCGAAGCGGCGACGTGGCGATACGAGTCAGGCTTGAGGCTACTGGCTAGCGATCGCGATGCAATGTAGCCGTTACCAGAATAAGACTGTTCCGAATGCGCCTGCTGTTGTTGGATATTTATCAGTAGCGCGGCCCAATCACCCAATCAGTCGCTTGCTGCTGATCGCGCGGAGAGGTCGTGCGTAGTTGTGCAAGTGAATCTACTCCAGTCGGAGTTAACCCACTCACCAGCCATGAGGTACAACCAGCTCGGAGTCACCGGCATCGAGCTTTCCCATGTGAGCCTCGGCGGAGCGTCTTTCAGTCACATTTATGGGTATTATCATGTATTCCTATTATAAATTATGTTTCCTTTTTTATAATATGTATATATTTATTTTTCATAATTGCAGTCAACATTTAAATAGTTGTTTTGCAAAGCTATTTTTATTCTTAAGATAAATTTCGCTAATTATTACTGCTAATTAATGTTAATTATGGTCGTTTTATCTAAACATGTCATTGTGGGTGTTCGTAATCGCTAGTCGACATAGTATCACAGAAGTGTTCAAAGTGTCAGCGCGAAATCTTAAAAACTTCTCCTTAAAAAAAAGTTTAAAATTAAAATGTACAAAATAATACTGGCAAAGCGAATTCTTTAATAATTATTATCTTTGAAAGCAGTGCACTAAAGATACAAATGATTAAGGTTTTTATCTGTATTGAATTTATAAGCGACGGTCGCCGACGGTCGACGACGGTCGGCGGAAAGTGATTAGTGTTATTGCGCTATCGGTAACAAAGTATGGATTTGATTTAAATGTTTAATGTGTACAAGTGGGTTGTGTCACGTAACTATTCGTGTAATCTGTCAACGTTCATTCGCTTGTCGGTGTATTTACGCCTCGTTAATGTTATCGAGATATTGTTTATGTTTCTAATGATTCAGGCTTGCAAGAAACGGTATGTTATAAGTCTATGCAGTGGAAATATCTGATTTCATTTGTAATAAAGATATCGCGCAATCATAATAATTAACGTAACACGACTTGGTTCCGAAGAGCAGTACCGGCGGCATCGTGTTTAGTGCCGACGTCAGCGCTTGTATCGAATGACCGAATCAGATTACCATTTTCGTTTAATGTTCTGATTCAACATCATGTGCCAGAGATATTAAATAATGTGCGAATTAATAAGTCTACTCGAATTCCTCCCGTCGGTTACTATACAACTAAACACCGGAACGAAACTATGTGATTTCCTAGCGCTATTAACTATGTGCCTATAGTATGGCACAGACTGTAACTTACACATTTACCACCACATTTCCAGTAGGCATAGCAACTAGTCCCAATCCGTTCGTGTCAGCAACACGAACGATTATGGCAATATATATGGTAAAGTGATGTGCAAGTCCTCAAGGCACCTGTCCGCCGGCATCGTAGTTATCCTGCGGGTAATTTATTATTTTTTTGGAATTAGTGTAATTTCGTAAAATCTATTCTTTGCGGATGTTTACGGAACCTACCTGCCTAATTTCAAGTTTGTAGTTTTATTAGATTTCGTGATTAATCAGTTAGTGGTATTTTGCTTTTATATATGTATAATATAGGTTTACAACGACCAATCATTTACTCCTGGAGTTGCTATCACTCATCAAGGCGACGCAAATTTAAATAGAAACGAATACGTCATACTGTCCCGTCAGTACATTTACGATTTTATTTATTTTGTCTGTTAAGAAAGATATTCTTTTAATTGTCACTGCGTCAAATACGTGTAATAGTATAGGTATACTAAATAAAATAATAAACTTTGAAGACGTCTAAAAAGAAGACACAGGCTTATATGAAAAAATTAATATCGTCAAGTAATATTATTGATATACATAACTATTGTATAATATATAAAATACATGTAAAAGCTTAGTATACCTTAGTCGCGACTAATTTTATCGTAATGGGTTAGTTTTATTTCGTTTTTGATTTTTATTATTTGTTGATTTTAAATGAAGTACGTTCGTAAAGCCGCCGAAAAGTTCTCAGTGCGCTGATGTCGCCTCGGTGCATTAAATTCTGCACTTGTAACTCTTGATCAAACGTTTAAATGATATTTTAAAATTATTAAAATACCTGACTTTAAGGGGGTGATAGTTTACACATTGATTCCTTGTGGAACGCAGGTGAGCAATAAGAAGGTTTATTGCAAAAATCATATTTTCAGAAGTTCGCCATTTGTGAATTTAGAAACATGGATATCAGTGAATGATATTATTTATTCTAAGACCTGAGACCGCCTAAGCGTTTTTAATAAAATATTACCTAAGACATAACATTGAGGATGAAAGTTTGTATAGAAGTTATTCATTTCTGAAGGTTTGAAATAATGATCGACTGATTCGCAATCAGTCCGTACGCTTGATACCGTCTACATACGAGTTGGAGTTGCTGCCGTTTGTGAAGTTTGCATGAATACTACTAAACTTATGTGAATAATGTGTATTTCATGACTTGTTCGATTTACTATTTTGGCAAAGTAGTTATCTAAAAGCTTCCCTTTGGTGTAGTATTTTAGTATGTTTTCGTGACTTATCAGTACCTAACACGCCAAATCTGGACTCGGAATTAGCTACTCCGTGCAGTCTTATAATTGAACGTAATGTAACATTACGGACTATTTTTTTTTTGTCATAGCGGTAGGCGGACAGGCAAATGGGTCAACTGATGTTAAGTGGTCAGCTCTTACCATTAGGTGAGTGCTGTAAAGCAGAGTCACACAGATAATCTTCCGTGACCAGGTTATATGAGAGTATAGGCAATGCATCACACAACAAAAAGACTAACTTAGATGGGATATCCCAACGGGTGCACGGCCAGCACTTGCTTAAGTATATAAAGAGCAAGGTTACCCGTCAATTATACAATAATTATTCTCGCGGCGCGAACTCAGCCTATAAGGAAATTTGGTAGGTCACAATTTTTAAATCTCGTAAGAAAATCGTAAAAAAATGTTTAAAAGTTATAAGATTTTACTTAAAAATAAACATTACCTCACGTGCACTTTGAGAATGGTTCAATATAATTTGAAATTTTAATCAAAATTCAAAGCTGCAAATAGTTCGAAATGTAGATTCTACAAAACAACCGGCGAGACATCATCTAGGTAGACTCTATTTTCACAGTAATTCATATGCCTTTATGTACGATCGTAATAACAATCATGTATCTACATTCCACTTTGATTTTATTGTTTTGTAACAACAGTTTGTATTCATTCAGTCATGTTATGGTTTTTAAATGAATTAAAGCGACTAGAATTATTTACTTTATAACTGAGTTGAATCCGGAGGTACGTACTCGTATGTAGAGCTGCCTGCGTCCTAAGCATGTGACCGATTTACACAAATAGTATGTCATTAGACTCGCGGCGATCCGGATATTGTCCGAGACAAAGGAAATCGTTAGCTGCAATTAATTTAATGGCATATAACATGAGGGATTGCCGTTACAAATAATAAATTAATTAAGTATCTAAAATTGTCGGGAACCAATAGCTTACGATCGCCCAGTGGACAAAACCGATACAGTTTCACATACGCTTTTTACAGGACAGAAGACGTAATCCACCACTCACCCAGTTAGCGAGTTATATAAGGTTGAGCTAAATGCTAATGAATATTATATCACGGTAGGGTTGTCGCAAACTGTTGGCACTGTCGCCAATAAGCTGCTAGGTAGGTACCCATCAGGACGCTACGAAACCTACAAGGTCTCTAGGAGGTCGATGCTGAACTTTTGCATTCAAAATCGATGACCTTGAAGGACACATGGTCTACCGCTAATGTACATATATGAACCTCGCGCGGGTTTCCTCATCGGTCGTCCGTTCTAATGTAACTTGCATAGATTGTATATCGTATTCTAAATATAATGTTCATATTTTTATATCAATCAGTATGACATAAGTAATAATCTTCACTGATATTAATACCATTTTTGTATTGCAGAAGAGGGCTATGGCCCAAAAGATTCGTTAAGATGTAAATTTAAAGAAATTAAAATAATTATTGTCACTTCTCAATTTTTTTTTTTACGTACGCAAAAACATAAATGATTTTTCCAGGAATGAGATGATCGCCTCCAGGCCGTTTCAAATAAAGAAAATATGTTTATTATTATTGTATGTACACGAAAACATGAAATATATGTATATACTACTATACGTGTAAAAATTAAATTAATATATATATATTCCGCTGAGTTTCTTTCGCCGGTTCTGCTCAGTTCCGAGGTGGTAGATTTTTTACTATCAATAAGCGAGTGTAATCACTTCCATATTGAATAAAGATTTTTGACTTTGACTTTGACTTGAATGAACTTTAAGAACCACGGTCGAAATTAACATAGTTTTATTGAATAGTGCTTTGGCATATTAACTTATTTGTCGTAAATCACAATGTATTTAATTTTTTTTCATAGAAAATATAACAAATATAAATATATAAAATCATACTCAAAAGTAGGTGTCACAGATTCCGTTAAAAATATTTTCTTACGAAATATGATGTATTAAATACATATTAAATACACCACGCGACAATAATCACAGCGTGATTGGAGTGCGCTTTTTGCTGGAAACGTTTAATTAACAAAACAACCACAGCTTCCAGATTGTTCAGGTGTGCAGTGTGTTTCTGCGTTCGAGCTGTAATAAAAATATTGAATCAACGGAATGCCGAGCGAATAAATACACGGAACTCCAAAATGATTGTCACAGCACACCGAAAGAAGTAGCGATGACGACATACAGCCCGGTGGTCTCACTGGCATTATTACAACCAGATCCAGAATATCCACATTTTGTCAAATGCTAGACCGTTTCCCGTCGGCATTGACTTTGTTACATTGTGTATTACATTCTGGACGACAACCTAGTATAATGGTAGCTTTAATACACGAGGGAGAACCGTCGGAGAATTTATCGAAACAAACCAATATTATAATATTCTTAAATTTTAGTTCGGGCAAATTTAATATGTGAATGTTTCTTGCTTTGCACAGTTTGTACGAATATAAATCATCCCTTTCAATGAGAATGCAATAGTATCGCTGTGGTTATTGTAACTTTCTACCTGGTCGTCAAAAGTTACCAATATTCCACCCAATCACTACTTATTTTGCACCAAATTCACCACTATTTTGGGGTATTCCAGATCCATGGCGTGTTAGCCAGTGTAATTACAGATTACGATGGATATAACATCTCTTCTGAATGGGCACGAAATAAAGAAATATGAAAGTGGCACCTACATTTTAAGAGCCAATGTCGACGGGCAAGGTGACCATTTAATATTAGACGGCCCATTTATTCGACCGCCTTCCTAAAATACATAAAACGAAGCAGTAACTTTAACATTTTTAATTTATTAAATTCAGAGAGTATTTCCGAATATTCTTTGCTCGATATCGACTGCGTGTGTGAGTGTTCATCGTCTCTAGTGTATATGAGTCGGAGTATGCTTGTCTCCTCACTGCCGCGCTAGTACACGACACTTTTATATTTTAAACAATTACGGCGAAGCAAAACGGAGCGTTTTGATTTTACTAGTCTAAGTTTAAGCTTATGTTTAATTAATCCATTTATAGCTCCTAAGCTACTTATTTAAATAATGTGTCACTCGCTTCGTTTAAAGCGGATTTAGCCCGCGGAGGCGAGGATTCGCGCGTGTGTTGCGATTTATATTCTGGTATATAGTATTTTTTTTTATTCAGACTGCTAACGCCGTGTCTTGGGCTCTCGCTCCGCGGTCTTATGAACCGTTTTCGGTTACTTACAGGCGATGCCAGGCTATCATCGGCAGTCGCTCACTATGGCGCTTATCCGCGAGCTGTTGCGATCCGACCTCGGATAATATCACAACCGATTGAGTCAACTTTGAGCTTCGTGTGTAGGCTATGTAATTCAATGTGACTTACATTATCGTCAATCGGCAAAAGTAATATTTTGATAACAGAATTGAGTTTGGTACCACACCGCTTGAATGATTTCATTCCCATATTTGTTATAAACGCTGTTCAATGAATATATATGAACATATATGTTATTATAGTATTTTTTATCGGGGAAAAACAATAATGCCAATTATATAACAACTTAATATACATAATAACCTAAGAATAGCCACAGTTAACATTATTTATTTAAACAATTTAATTAGTAGGTACAGTGATTTATTCGTTAAAGACAGTTACCGGCTACAGTTTGTTTTGGAGGATATTTTACTAATCTGTAAATTTCCCGTTTAAATTATGAAATAGGTATATGACTACATCCCGGAAGTATTCCGAAAGTTAAGTTTCCGCTAAACACCGTGGCCGCGATCTCGTAATGATCTCTTCGACTAGAATCACGATGTTTTTGGAAACCAAACGCGCAGGTTTCATCACCACAATCGCATTTCTTCTAATAAAAACGTAAAACTTGATATTTTAGAATAATGCGTTTCATATAATGGATACATATGTATGTCAAAATATATAAACTATATACAATTTTAGGAACTTCGACGAAGAAAGGAGCTTGGAGCTCATTAAAGAAACTTTGAAAAGAGGAGTGAATTATCTGGAGACGGGTCCATGGTATGGACAGGGGTGCTCCGAGAAAACCATAGGAAAGGTATGTATCGAATTTTTCCCATCAATACATCGACTTCGACAAAAAGTCTCAGAAACGTAACATGCCGTAATTGATCACCTGAGCTCAGACAATCACGAAATTAGGAAATGTAGACAAGGTACTGGCATTGAATTAGCGCTTCCAGCCGTGAACCGTGAACCGTGATATCGTCTCTTGTATCGGTAATAAAATTACTTAAAATTTTGTTACATATACTAAAAATTTAATTATCCAATTATACCAAAATATATTATGTAAAATTAAGTTACCTGAATTACTGGCATTGGCTATAATTGACAATAATTTTCACAGGCTCTAAAGGACGTCCCGAGAGAGTCATTTTTTATCGGCAGCAAGGTTGGCCGATACGAGCAAGATACTTCGAAGATGTTCGACTTCACTGCGGAGAAGACTGCGGTCGGCGTTGACAATACTCTGCGGCTGCTCGGACTCGATTACGTCGACTTGATTCAGGTAACCCGGAATAAAAGAGATTTTCATTTTATATTTATAAAAAAAACAACAAAGAAACGACTGCATGCACTTTGATTTATGAATGAAGGAGGAATGAAATTCCGATAGTTCCAAGACCCACTTAAATCGTTCGGATTTCATTAGAGCTATCAATTGTCTTCTTAATGGACATCTTATAGGAGTCTCTGCAGCGCTAGCGTTGAAATTAGGTTACTAACACTAATATAGAATAGAAACAATTATGTTACTGCTTCCACTTTTATAAATTTATTATCAATCAATTTCGGGCGTGTCGTTTAATTTAATGGTGTCATTGATGATCTCGATGATGAGGACTAGCAATATTATAGACGTTATCAGTGAGTGAGAATTTTAGTCAGAGTAGAATAATTACGACCTTAGTCCTGTTATTGATGTTTATTATTTTGCTGAAAAAAAACTACTAAATTCATGGTGAGTTGCATTCCTGCACGTGTTTTAAAACGTGTTATTTACGTTGTGAAAACATCTCTCCGGTCGTCGAAAGTTGACGTAAACACGTTGAGGAAATTACATTACTAGGATTAGATACAGGTCAGATGCAAGGCCGTTTCGGGTAATTATATTACTTCATTCAATAAGTTCATAAGCAAACAATCCATATTTGAATTTCGGCTTATTTGCCACCGTATTCCTCAGTGACATCTATCAACAAAGTCATAAAGGCATCTAATCACGGGTTCGTAGTATTTACATTTTGTAATTTTTATTCGTTTATAATAAAATTTGTAATAGGGTATTTATTTCTATGATAGTAATTGTAATTCATTATTATCCCAAAAAACACCAAATATTTATTAACATTGAATGAATGCCAGTTGTACATACACTACTGTTGTATTTATCTGTGTGACGTCACCAAAATGACTGACAGTGTTTATGCGTGAATAAAAAAGATTGAAATTTTATTTTATTTTAAGACAAGAAAGCGTGTTTATTTTGCTGAAGTTATGTTATTTTTGTGTGGCTTTTTAATAGGAAAATCAACACTTTGTAGTACTTTTTTAAACATAGTAATCAAGACACGCGGGAGCGTGTCAGGCCAAGTTCAAGTAGAAGAACTGGCGAGAAGCACCGTGTGTAATATTACACGAATCATTTGGAGCCACTTTTGATCCCCTCATAATTCAAAAACTATTTCACATAAACGTGACTTGGCTAGTTGTCATATGTTCATAAACACAAGTTATAATGATTTTTTTTTTTTTATTTATTTCTTAGTAATAATACAATATTGTTAGCAATTTTGTTTGTTCTCACCAAGCTATTAGGCTTGACGGTGAGACGCGCTCATTTTGTTTAGAATACAAAAATAATGGTTCATAATAAAATTAAAAAAAATAAATAAAATAAAACATAACATCTTCTTCTTAAAAACTTAAAAGTAAATCAACACTATAACTTATTTTTAATATTATAAAGTTCACTGCGGTCTTGTTTCACGATGACGACAGGTTTTCGTCATTGAGAAACAAGTCCCTAAGTTTTCTTTTTAACATTTGCCTACTTATTTTATCGTTTTTCCTTAACATATCAATTTTATTAAATACTTTAGGTACAATATATGCTGACAATCTCTCTCCATAATAATTTCTTAATTTTGGTTGTACTAATTTATTCTTTTCCACATTCCGGGTATTGTATACATTTTTTATCGGTATTTTATATTCTTTATTGTAATAATACTCTAATCCTATTAAATATTCAATTTTTTTTTCAATCGGTAAAATTTTACAAACACTAAAGAGTTTTTCATAATCCTTATTACAATTATCCTTATCTTTCTTACTTACTAGGAACTTGATCAGTCTTATTTGTAAATTCTTAACGTCCTTTATATACGTCATAAACGTTCGCCCGTATACAATTAATCCGTAACTTATCAACGAGTCAGCAAGCGCAAAGTATACGATCCTTAAAGTATGTTTATTTAATACCGAATTTAATTGATAAAGTTTGCATAATACTGATCTTATAACTATCTTATAACTACTGATGTGTGTTTATAATAACGAATTATAAGTCATAACATCTAAGAAGAATCGAGGAGAGCTCAGTATTGCTTAGTTAGAATTAACGTACATTAAGAGCTGCGTTTGCCAGTCATTAGAATACATGAATTTTAACCAGATATTGCCGGTTCATACCCAGACAAGAACCATTGAATTTTCGCTTGCTAAGTTTGTGTTTATAATTCATTTATAACAGGTTTAGGCTTGCGAAGACTATAATATAATTCATATATGAGAAATGCCAGATCAGACCTTAGGCTACAATATATTCTTCTAAATTATAAATAAATTTCAGGACTGACCATTGAATTTGGCACCCATTTAGATCGCACTTCTTTTGTCGTTGAAGTCAACAACGAAGGCCTATATATTGTACTTGGCTCACATTCAACATTTATGTTTTGATGGGATACCTTTAAAACATTTTGCGAAATTTTGAGAACAGTAACGCGTTTTTAATATCTTAAGATAATATTATTTACTGGATTTCCTTTTGTTTATCTATCTGTGATTTTTTTTTTATAATGTGTGTACTGCGTCACTTAACAGTTGAAAAGTATCCTTCTTAGGCTTGAAGTAAATGTGTTTGTGGTCCCGAATTCGGATCGGGACCCTTTACAGCTAGTATCGGAATACTTGGCGTTGATATTTCAAGCCTCGTTCAGTTCCGCGGTCAATTGGAACGCAAAGCCAAATTGGCATCAAAAAAGCTCGGTGTGCTCAGCATGGCAAGACAGTATTTCTCTCACCCCGGTGTTGCAGATGTCCATGGGCGGTGGTAGTCACTTTCCATCAGGTGAGCCTCCTGCTCGTTTGCCGGTTTAATTTTAAATTTACCGGATTCAGATACGGTTACGGATTCGAAATTATTTCGGATTATTTGATTGTACTGATAGTTTCAGTAACAAATATTAAATTGCTTTAAAATTGTAAAAGAGATAATTACGAGGTAACATTTACTTTATTAATAGGCTATTATATGTTATAAGGTATATTCACATAAAAATAGCACTTTTCGTATAGCTCTATGCAAAAAAAAACTATACGGTTACGGTTTCGGATAGATTTTTATTTCGGGTAACTGATAGTTTCGGTTACGGTTACGGAGGTCTATAACAAGCCTTATATTTACACTTGCCTTTCCGGAACATTAAATTGGTAGGTGATGTATATACCTTTTGGCGTGCTGAAAGATAACATTGGAATCATGAACCATTAATTATCTGTATTCGTTACTATAAACAGACGTCGATTCATTTTTGATGATATCGCTCTACAGCACCGTGTTCTGTGGCTTACTTTTCAATGCCGGACCTGGGATTTACACGCGCACAGGTGTACGGTTCAGCGCCGCTGTGGCGACGGCGTCACGTACAATTTACACGGAGCCTTAATATATAGACACGATATAGCCCTCAGAGCAGGGCTTATCAATTACACTGATGAGCCCTGCTCTGAGGGTATGATTATGATTAAATTATGTGTGTTCTGGGTCTTAAGGTGGTTAACATTAACACAATAAGCATAAAGAAAGATTTTTTCACATTTCTGTAACGTCGAAAAACTACAAAATACTATAACACTACATTATTACATGTATTATGTTGTGTTTTAAGAACCAAAGGACTCATAATAAAAAATACAAATATAAAATGTTTTTGTTATTATTTTAAAATCAGTTTCAAAACAGAGCTTTTCTTCTTATCTCATCTTTATTTCTAATACTGTTAAATGTGAAGCTGCAATAATTAGATATTTTGCAGTGCCTTTTTCTCAGTACACTCACTACCTATAATTTACAGGAATCCTAAGCGGAAAAACTATATTTGTCTTGTATTGTTTTTGCTCCGAATGTTATTTATTTATTAATTAGGAAGCCAACACAACATATAATATTAATATATAACTATCTTATAAAATATGTCATTTTTTTTTAAATTGTTGCGTTTGCTGATACTATACATCACAATTACAGGCTAACACAACATGCACAATTCCAGTTGTTACTCCAAATTAACATTTTTTAATCTAAAACAAACACAGGCATGCATTAAAGTGATTATGTCACTCGTATATTACATAGAGAAGTTCTTCTAGCTACGTCCAGTTTAGTTTCTAGTTTTGCATGCTATAAAACACGCCCTAAAAATTCATTAAAGCTGTCTTTTCGGTTCAGTTTCTTTTATGCAACATTCGGTATGTATTTGATAAACAATATTTTCATATCTCGTAATCGTGTAATTACTATGACAGTCAATGGTCACTTAGAAATGCCACGGGCTTATAAAACCTGACACTGCGATAACGATGTACTCACAAGAAATTATAGTCTGACAAAGTACGCTTCGCTGGTAGTATAGAATTAAAGATCTTGGTGACCAAAGAAATGAATACATTAACCGTAACTACCGACCGGTCCTTAAGGGCGCCATGTCCAAATACTTACGACTAGAAATGCATCAGAAGTTCGGAAATGTATGTATGAACTTATAGTATGTATTTCTAAAATCTCTGCAACATTCCGAGAATATTCTAGAAAGAAAACATAGTTATAATCGCAATATATCAGAAAATTCTACTGACACTGGAATTTATCAATTTCCTGCTGCTCCGTAGACATTTCACGATGAAACAATAGTAAGGCGAACAAATATTTCTTTCTCTCAAGTAGAAAATTCTTAGTTTGCAAGGAACTCCTCTGTACTAGTTGAATTGTTTTCAAAGACAGGATATAAGCAGAACTTAAGCGCTGCGACTTGACGTGAACTTAAACGTGGCTTAATGTACTTCAGTTGCATCTGCTAATACATTATAGTACTCCTATAATACTTTGTGGTAGAGTTTTGTGTCGGCCCGTCTGGACGGGTACCACCTACTCATCACATATTCTACCGGCCTACAACAATGCTCCGTATTGTTGTTCGGCTTTGAAGGACAAGCAAGTGTAACAACAGGCACGAGGACATAACATGTTAGTTCCCAAAGTTGGGGGGGGGAATCGGAGTTGTAAGGAATGGTCTAAATTTCTTGCAATGCCAATGTCGATGGGCGATATTGACCACTTACATTCGCTCGCCCGCCGACGAATACTTTAAAAATACTCTCAGATAGGCAGGTATATTTCATTTTCGGTTCCTCGTGATGATCTTCTTTCAGCATCTATACATACATAATGACTAATTTACATGGGCTAAACTTCAAAAACTCAAAGGTGCATGCCGTGAGATTGAACTTTTGTTTTGTACGTCAGACATGGAACCAAGACATTTCGAAGGATATTGTCGGAACATAAAAACTAGAGACAATGACAATATAAATAATAAATAAATAATTTAAGATTTCATCGATAAAAAATAAACAGATTTTAAACTATGAATAGAACATTTTGCTAGGTAAATTACACGCAGACCGGGCAGTCGGACGCGGACGTAACATGGTATCAGAATTGTAATTGGTAGTGCTGTTGGCGCGGCCCGCGGCGATGCAGGCGCTTTGTTTCTACGCTGTTTTGTAATTATTATACTAATTAATGACATTACGATTGACATTCATATTCTACTAAGTGTATTCTTATTCTGTTAGTCTTAGCCGAATTTCTTACGCAACGAGTATACGCTTACCATTCTCGGAACTCTTAGCTAAACTTATATATACGTGAAACAAGAATATATTATTTATATTGACCGTCTACACTAAGACAGTATAGTTTATGTAAAAAATAATGTGGATTGTAAAACGTATATTACACGATGGCAGTGACGAGTGGCAGCTTTACTTTCAAAAGTAAATTTAACCTGCCAATATTCAGCTTTGGTATCAAAGTAAACTAAAATAAATTTGATGTTGACACGAGTGGAATAAAAAAATTGGTCTGTGTGAGATTAAACCTGGCCACACTATCCACTTCTAATTTGACACGCTTTATGGCTACATTAAAGCAAAAAAAGGTTAATTTTTAACTATTATTATTATACTTTGTGAGACATTACCCAGCTATTTACTTGTCTTGTGACCCCTAGATATCCTTAAGGAAATAGGAGCAGACTCGATAAACTAACACCGAACAATGCTTAGAAATAATTTACTTATTATATTGCCATTGGATTCTATCAAAATGATTAATATGAATATATATAATATTGCTGTTAATATATTATGAAGTATCTTTAAGTATTCCTCCATAATAAATCTCTTTTGTATAATAAAAGCAGGTTAAATATCTGTAGCGTTTCCCCAACTAATACATAATTCCATGAAAATAACCAAAGTATACTCGAGAAGTCGAGCTAGTCGAGTGGTTTCAATAACACTTAGTTGCCTAAGTTTTCTAACCAATGATGCTGCAGACCTGACTTCATGTTAGGGATTACGCTTAATGAGGATTTAATTGAAATTTCGAAACAAATTTGCTTCTTAAAAACACTAGTAGAATAGGAGCATCCGATACATACATATATATATTACAATTTTGCTGTCTTGCGTTACGTAGGGTAAAAATTACACAATTTTGTATTTATTTTTTATTTGTGGATTTTAAGTGGATTGTAAGCTGTTATCGAGATATAAAATAAATGAAGTAGGTCTTAGTACGCTACAGCAAGGCATGCCAAAGTTGTTATTTTGTTCATGAGTTTCCTTTACCAAGTTAAAATATTAATTTTAATTTTGACAAAAGGCACATTTTAATCTCTAGGCTTGAGTGCCTGAATATTTATCTATCTAGAATTAAATCAAATTAAATCGCAATTTGGGAATTATAAAACTTTTTTGATACTTTTTATTTTAATAATAAACAATAAAAGGCCATATATTCTTATTTGATTATTCTTATAGATTCTATTGTGAAACGGATTTCTTCAATCTTCTAGAAAGACTCCAGTACTTATGATTTGATCAGAGCTGGGGATAAAGCGGCTTACACGCTTTTACGTTAGATAATTTAATTATCCATTTCGTACATATGTAATTGGCCAGAAATAGATTAAAGTCTACGTCTTCGGACGACATAGTACGGGCACGTGGGCACGCGGCAGACGTGGACATTGTGCAAAATAGCCATAAATAATCACAATAAGTCACTAAACACTGAGCATTTCCTAGGCAGCCCCGTCCATCGCCCCATCCAGGCTCCGCAAAACCCCACCTGGCGGCACTTGTGTTTCGCTTAGTTTGATAAAGAGTAGGCCGCCTTCTAGTGTCGCTATTAATGACAATACGATAGCATTTCGTTAGTTTTAGTAAGTCACGTGAGTCGAGATGGCCCAATGGTTAGAATGCGTACCTATTAATCGATGATTGCGGGTTCAAACCCAGGCAAACACCACCGCATTTTCTGCACTTACTTTGTGTTTATAATACATCTCGTGCTCGGCGCTGAAGGAAAACATCGTGAGGAAACCTGCATGTGTCTAATTTCAACTACTTTTTCGTTTCATCAAAATTTCCATTATAGATCTTAGTGTAAGTGTTCTTCTTACAACTATATCATCTATTATATTATACACTTGCAATTGTTTTCCCAGTTGATATTATCGTTATACGGCACGAAATTCCTCCAGTCGGGAGGGTTAGTAGAAGTCCGTGTCCTGAATTGCAAAGCTAAGGGGACAAAGATATATTGTACGTCGAATATTGCGAGACGATGGGATTGTGTTAATGTTTATATCTCAACAAATATTAACATTCTGATGTTTAAACCACGAAGACGATTTAAGTGATAAGAGAAGAATATCAGACGACGAGCGATGCGTACCGATAACAGTGATGCACTTTATTTGAAATAATAGACCGACAGCGTCAACTTGTAGTTTGGTTGTATTCTGAGAGCGCGCTTTTAAGATTTCCACGGCCATTGAACAGGAGTATTACACGAATTGTATACAATATAACTGTATGATGTATATATATATATATATATATATATATATATATATATATATATATATATATATATATATATATATATATATATATATTTATATGTATCATACATATATATACATATATATATGGTATATAACAAAAAAGTTGATAATATCTTCATTTTCACAAATCAGAAATGTGGCTATAACACGACTCTTCCTAAAGGAAGTATTGGATTGTATATAAAGCAATCAAACTAACATTCACATTGTTTCAGCGTCAGGACGTATATAGGCTACATAGGTAGTAAGTTTATAGGCGTGGCTCATTTTTAAACTGAGTTTTAATAGCTTACTTAACCAGAAAGAAATTTGTCAGTCAAGTTAGTATTGAAGCGAATGCTACCAAAACAAAAACACAGATACTTTTGTATTTTTATACAAATATAGGCTTCCGAAAGCTTCCACTACCACTGTGCATCGGCTAACATCATATTTAGAAACGTCCAACCACATCGAGACGGTATATTTGAATATTAAGTTACTACTGTAGCTAGAATCTAATTGTCATAACAATTATTCTAAAATTCGTTCCAAACGAAAAAAAACCTAAGTTCGAGAAACAAATTAGGACGAGGGGTTATACTGCTCTGTATGATTTCATAAAACCAAAACATTAGCCTTAAAGATTATCGCTGTTCTTAGAATGACATTCATTCATTATAATGTCAGTCATTTTAATGACAAGAGACAACGTTTGATTTTTGTTACATTTATTTTTTAAATATTATTAACATAATTAAAATTTAA
Source organism: Vanessa atalanta (assembly GCF_905147765.1). Classification (NCBI taxonomy): domain Eukaryota; kingdom Metazoa; phylum Arthropoda; class Insecta; order Lepidoptera; family Nymphalidae; genus Vanessa; species Vanessa atalanta. The sequence continues at coordinate 16,205,956 of NC_061902.1, read as the reverse complement.
TAAAATAATGAGTAAATAAAATTAAAGAAAAAGTTCTTGTAATTATGAACGTGAGTGAAACGTTCTACATCGTCGGCAGAATTAAAGACATTTTAAAGACATACAAATAATTAATTTCGATAAAATAATAATAATCTACTTATTAAAAATGATGATAAATATAAACAACGTTCACTCGCAAATTTAAACATGCACAATTTAATTCGTAAGGTGAAGTTGTCTACTTCGAGCGACTAGACACTTAATTAGAGGTTTTGGAAGCTTTCTTCGAAAATTGAAAAATGAATTCTTCGTTTAATTATGATGTCAACCTGTGCGCGCGCAACACAATAAATCTTACTCATCATTTATTTCATAACGCACCCAAAGAAATATAAATTCAAGAAGAAATAGAAACCATTTATAATAAAAAAGAAAACATGAAGTATTAATCCTTACCAAAGTAAATAACGTATAACGTATTTATATTAAAGTTTTGTATAGAAAAATGTTGCTATTATCAATTGTAATCGGTAGCTTTAGAAATTTTACAAGATATTTAAATAAACGCGAGAAAAATAAGCGGGGCGTGTGGTACGCTGCGTTAGCTCAGTACGGGCGGATAGATCCGGTGAATATTTTTATCTCATCGGTGAAAAAATAGCACGGAATAAAATTCTTATTTTACCCGTACGAAGTCGAGACTGGCAGCTTGAAAAATAAATCAAGTTGATATAAATAAAACGTAATTAATAAAAACAAGTTACGATTGTTCTAACCAATAAGCCATCATTGACATTTGTTATTTAAGCCATGGAAAGCTTAGATCAGCGATTGTCTAAGAATTCACTTTGTATCACTCGTAAAATTTTAGTATAAATGTTGGTTGTCATTGATACGTGTATCCTATAAATTTTATTATAATTACAGTCACTATCGCACACGACATTGGGACATTTTTCATTGGTGTTCTGTGGTGAGTTTAGAGTTTCTTCTTACACGATTTCTATTGCTGTTATTCGCCGGTCAAGAATACTGTGATTTCAAGTGATTGTTTGTATTTACACTCGTCAATGAAGGAAAACATTACAATGACACCTGTATCTACGCTGTGTCCCATAAAAGGAGAGGGTGGCTTTATTTTTATTTTTTATTCAATATTTCTAATGTCCGCACTTTATCCAGGGTCTTAAGCTGAGTCTTGAGGGTCACGACGCTGCTATATAGCAGCCTCCATAGACTACACTGATAGTGTACGTTACATCCGTTGAGCACCTGTAGGTGCTCAACAACAGTTCTCGTGAGTGGGAGGGCTAGGTCAGTCTAGAAGACAGTCTATATAGTAAGAAAGTTGATTGACGTCTAGAAGCATTACGCTGGTAAGCATTTGACATTCGACAGACCGGAGGTAGCAGACTCCATTGAATGCGCCAATCTCCTCCTCCTCCAGCGCGGATCACCGCGAGGTGGTTTACGAGAAAAAAATATTAAAACTTCAGTCTCCTTACTCCACTAATGCCTCTGAAAACCTCGACGTTAAAATTTTCAGAGCTATGTTACGATAGTATCATTATCCATTAAGAGAATGAACCATGGATACACTTACACTTGGATATACTATACTACGTATGATGTACATACATACATATAGGTATAATACGCAAAACCATAACGGACCAATTAAAATAATTTTCCAACGAGGTGTTGAAGTAATGCTCGGTGATGCGGAGTAAAGTACAATATATTCGAGAAATAACAGAGCTTAAATGTCGATTCTTAGTGAACCGCAGAGTTATTCTGTTTTCTAACAGAGAGTGAGGATCGATTGTGTTCTCACAGCTCATCGTAGAACTCGATCGTGAAATGTCAAACCATTGACTACCTATAATAATTATAAAGCTAAAAGATACATGCATGAAAATATGTTTTTTTTAACATTTCACTTAATGAGTGAAACGATCACTTCGTCCGTAAACGTTCGTGCTTTCAGAATAGTAAACTGAAATATTTTATTATTATTATAAAGTTGAATTCCTTCTTTAAATCTGTACGGATGAATGTACTGCAAGTGTTTCGCATTCATGAATGATACCTATCATCATGTATTAGTTGGTCAAAACACGAATGTAACTTTCCACTGGCAAAGCTACGGCGTTTATAGTTAATAAGCCGATGATATACACTAAGTCTTATTCACAAGCTTAGTGTAAGAATATTTTAAGTAATCTACGACTTATAACTTATACACACAGAGACACAAGTACCTACATGCGATTAAGTGCTTTTAAGTAATTTAATATGAAACGCGTAATGTGTTATGATTTATACGTGTTCATGAAATAAAATTCAAATTTAGAAAACATTGCAACAATTTGATAAAAGCTGCAAAGACTTTTAGATTTTTCTTTTCCGCTCACGGCGCGGCTCAGACCTCGGTTCGCTTATTTAGAGGTTGCAGCGAAGATGTTATTGTCAGAGACTCAGATTAAATCTCAGGCACAATGACGTTACATGTAAACCGATGCCGGAGTACACTCATTGTATCAATTGTGCAGCTCGCCGTTCATATAATAATTCATGTTCTATAACATTTATTGTCTGGTGAGCTCGTCTTTCGCTCATTAAAATTATGAAACTTGTTTACTTATAATACTACTGCTGAGCGCAGACCTCCCCCCCGGCTCGCAGAGTGTTTGATGGATGGAAAACGTATTTATATATTTTATCTAATCAATCAAATTCGTTATACAGTTATGTTCTAGATGCAAATTCTTTTTACTTAAAGTTCAGTTAAAAAGAACTGAAGGATTTTATTTCTAAACGACTAAAGCGTAAAAAAACCTCTGTTACGAGCAATATGTGATATACCCAAGGCGACAAATAACAATAAATTGACCCTTTCAGGTCCATGATGTGACTTTTGCTCCGGATATGTCCGTGGTCTTGAAGGAAACTCTACCAGCGCTGGAACAGGCGGTGCGCGACGGCAAGGCTCGGTTCATCGGCATCGCTGACTACGACATCGACTTGATGAAAGAGTTGGTGGAAGAGTCGGATATCAAGATATCAGCTGTGCTATCTTATGCCAAGTCGACGCTCTTTGATAACCGGCTGCAGAATTACACAAAATACTTTAAGGTAATTATGGCACTTTAATATCAGACAAGTATGTTAGGTAGAGTAACACACCTGTAATGTTCCGAGGCAAAGGCCTCCTCTCCTGTTTTATAGCAGTGTATTTGTTGGATATACAAAAGACCAGAGCTGGATTTAGGGTTTTGTTGCCCCTAATTATTTACCATATAAATTGAACATTTTCTCCAGTTTAATGTTCAAATAATTAAAACATATTAAATTCCTTTAACTCCTTACAAATTTTATATACCATTCTTTATAAAAAACAAGAATTTTATTGTATTTTACTAAACCTGCACTCCATTACAAGTGTTTACTCGGTGTTTATTTATGAATTTCCTCTCTTGTGGAAGAGGCTCTAAATTGCCCTATTTAGTTCCTCTTCCAAAATAGATGTCATGATCAGACAGTCCTTTATTTAACATATCAATGTTTCCCTAAAATGTTTTCGTTGACTATGTCGATGTTGATATAAGGTTTACACGTGTTCTATGTATCCACTTTTCCATCTCACATGATCCGGCAACTAATTTAATAATAGCAGCAAGTCTACGTCTTAGTTTACGAAACCATAGGAGATATAATAATAGCAGCAATTATTTTATAGACGTAAAAATTAATTCACATATTAAATTGATTTAATTCGATACTTGTACAAAACCAACGTGTGCGCCTGTGAGTATCGCATTGATCGTACTCGGTTCGATGTCGCTGTTTGATGTTGCAATCAATGAGTAATTAGCTAATGCGAATTCACTTTAACAATTAATCTTACTGATACTAGTTACACGAGCACAGAATTATTGAAATTAATCCTAATATTGTTTTTCCTAAAACGTGCAGAGACCGAGAAAAATGTATTAAAAATATATCTTAAAAATATTTAGTGGCCCAACGATGATAAAGCCGGCCGTTACAGTTTTTTTATTTAATGTATGTAAGTAACAAGGCCTTTTAATAACCATTAATATAAACATTAATTCTGAGTTCGAGAATCAGCGATATCACTGATTTAAAGCTTAAAATAAATTATAAATTAATATGATATACCTACTCTGATAGTACACGCCAACAAATCAATATAGAATATAATAAAAGATGTTGGTTTAATGTCGATTGTAAATCTATGAGGCGTACGATTTGCAAAAGACATAAAATATTGATTCGCTTTAATATTCAATACATATTTGTGTTCGATTCTTACCTGTAAGTCGTAGCCGTATTATAAAATTAATTCGAATTTGCAATTTTAAGCTAACGAAAGGCTATGTACGTTTGTGTAGTTTATCGTTTGAAATTAAACATACGCCTTTTTGAATAACGAACTTATTTAAAATAAAATAATAGAGGCTTTATATGTTTATGTAAATCCTACCAACTACTTCATGCTTGTATACACATCTAAACAAATGTAAACGTAACGAAATGTAACAAGCAACTAACTGCTGACGACTCATCTTAGCGGCTTTTAACCTGACAACGTCGAATTTTATACTCAGTGGATTTGCGTGTGCGACTGTATCGAGTTTAGGCATTCGGTGATACGTGTCTGCGTGTGGCCGATTTATATATTTGAAACGTAACATTAGATGTTGATATTGGTTGCATACCACCACTTATTGAATGATACATCAGTTCAAGCGAGACGACGTTCGGCTTTTCAGGAAAGCAATTGATACAAAAAATATTTTACTGAAGAATCTTTATTACAGGCAAAGTTACATATATAGCACGAGACATTGTTTTCATATAAAAATACAAAAATCTCTATAAATGATATGATATGATAGGTACCTAAAGCAGGTCTCTAATGTAATCGATACACTAACCAGCTGCAGATAAATTGCAATAACTATTACTCAAATGAAACTTATTCTGTCACATGAGCATGGAAGAATTAATAAATATTTATTGCCCGTGTACTCATTGTGTGCACGAGAAACTGGTCTCGTCGTCTTGAGCCGATGTACAATGTCGAAGTACTTGGATGAGCCAACTTGAATCACATGTAATACATATATACTTATTTTATTTGCGTAACTTTTCCGGATATGTTTACAACCCCCTTATCAATCGCCACGGGACTGTAACAATTAAAGACATTAAAACAATTAAATAATGATTCTTTATTTATTTGAATACGTAAGAATTCCATGCGTAATTTTATCATTCTATATTAGTGACTTAAAATAATAATAAAAACTAGTGCTACTAGCAGCAGCCTTCTTCGCCCTACCTACCATGTTCGATGCCGTTATGTGATCTAAATGGAGACGATACAGGAACATTGACGGCATTTGGAGCCTGATATGGCTTAATTTTTAAGGCCCTGTCGAGAATTTAGAGATTGATTTTCTTTACTGGTTAAGAGTGTAAGTTTTCTTTACAGAGTCTATTTATTTATATTTAAGTTATGGTTACTTCTCTGTTGATAACAAAAAAAAAATTGTCATCGTGAAATTTAATTAACGTCTCTTGCTTTATCATCGTATTTTTTTCATTTCTCTTACTTATAAGATAAAAAAGACATAGCTGTAAGTATGTATGTATATTCAATGAGAAATAGCTTATTATGGGAACGTAGTCGAGGAGGAAATAGTCACGTCGGGCGCTTGCAAAGCGACTGTTAGGAAAACTACGAGTATAAAGTATATTCCATACTCCGAACTCTCGCAAAGTATAATAACTATAAACAAATGATACATATATATGACCGAAATTAATGAAACAGAGATAGCACAATTGCTAGTATTTAACTTTATATAAATGATTAGACAACATTTCGAAAAAACAAATTTCACAGTTTATAAAAGATATACCAAAGACATTTCTCGATTAATTTGGCAGAAACTTGGCACATATCATTAAAGTTATATACCTTTGTACTTGACCTATAAGTATATACCTACAGACTTCTAAGTACGTCTTTTAAAGATTTAGGGATAAAGTCCTATTTTTATTACACAATTATGTTCAGTCACAGTGAACTCGCGATTCTCTAGCGCGAGCAACCGATGTTATTCATGTTCGTATTTTGATAGAATCTGCGTTACTAATATTAAGGATTTAATCAAAATTAATAGCAAATGTGTGTAAACATTAGGAGACTGATTTTTCTCTCATATTATTATGACATAATTTCATTACTTTAATGACGACATACGACAATCACCTTTGTATGGACAAACGGTCCTTTCCCAAAATAACCAAATATCCACAAATTCAAAAGTTGACTACACATATGCCCCACTAAAAAAGAAAATAATTGCCCCACGTCTTAATCTCAACGGATGTACATAATAAAGACAAAGCTAATCCCTTCGAGAATTCCTTGCAATCCCTAATGTCTACACCGATACCTCACTCAGTACTGAATCAACTAATTGGTTTGTCTCTAGTTGAAAGCGCTTGAATTATCACACTGTGACATACATATATCCGCATTACAAATCATATTATTGCATTAGAGTGATAGGTTCGACTTCTCAAAGCTTAGCTTAGACTAAGACGCAAGTAATCCGAGAGCTTCATTCTACCATCAGCTCAAACCGTCACCTTTGTAAATAAAACAAACAAATAAAACAAAAGTGGTCACAGTCGTTTTCATCTTTTCATTTCATCTTCTTAAAATTTCTTTACGGTTACTCTCCAGCCAAAAAGTGATTGGACGAGCATTGTCGATAGTAGATATCTATAGTTTATCGTAGTCGCAGACACACTTGTCACAAGCCAGTCTAAAAAAATATGTAATAAGTAGGTAAGGAAGTAATAGGTACAGGTAGGTATAGGTAAAGCCTATTCCAATTGAAAAACGAATAATGTAGTACTTGCCATATATATAGATATATAATGCAATTCCAGCAATTCTTTGATTAATATATTTTAATTTATAATATTAGACTCTTATACACTTTAATTTTACATTTCAAGGTCCGATAACTACTTCGTCCATAGTCAAAAATCTGATGTATTATCTTCCTTCGGTGAATTTTGTTCCAAATCACTCGGTACGTCATTTTCAGTTAATGAATTCAATTCATTTTTGACTTTGGCCTAAAGGTGCTAAAGTAAGATTTGAAGCGGTAGTTTCTCTACCGTCCGATAAACGTATGAAAGAATAATCTGGATTTACGTGAAGCAGTTCCACCTCTTCAGCTAGTGGTTGATATTTGTTTGCGCGTTGAATTTTCGTAGAGCATGCTCCGAATGAATCAACCAACTCGGTACAGTTACACCGTTTGCTGATTTTCTTGTGTGCACAAATACTCTTTCGTATAGCTTGCAATTTGTAGCAGTACAACGAACGGAAAGAGGGCGACTTCCCAATAAATAGACATATATTTAGAACGTAATGCTAGTTGTACAGCTTTCCATAGTGGAATTAAGGCGTTCTACTTGACCATTACTTCGAGGTTTGTCTGTATCTATGCTGTATATGGGAGAAATCCTGTGCCCACAACAGTGGCAGCATTAAGAACAGCTATTCCACAATAAAACGATATTATGCAAGACTTTTTAATAACCTTAATCAGATATATGCGGAACCGCTTAGAATCTTCAATAAGGGTACGAGTAGGTTAAACTCTTAATTACAAGAAAAAAATCATGTGTGCTCCAACTTTTTTTATTGCATGTTTATGTTCAAAGGAGACTTGAGTATGGATGCAGTTTATGAGTCTGTCAGTGTATAATAAATATCATAGGATACTTTAGATCTCGATCGATGACATTGCGGCAATTCAATGTCAAAGTTGCCTATTTGTATTTAGGTACTCGTCTTATGGTTGAAATAGATGTATTAAAATAATTCAACTTATACTTACAACTTTTTTAATGCGGATCAGAACAAGGGCGTCGGAGTGATCAACGCAGCAGCCACGGGGATGGGCCTGCTTACCAACATGGGCCCGCGGCCATGGCACCCAGCCAGTGACGACGTCAAAGCTATTTGCCGTAAAGCATCTGACTTCTGCAAGGTTACCTCTCATAAGCTGACTAGTTCATATATTTTTAATATCTAGAGATAGAGAGATAGAGTGTACTTTGAGTTTAGATTTAAAAACTTTTGGTATATAAATAGCCAGATGTTCCAGATGTTAAGTGTTTAGTTTAGTAATAATATATTGGAATCTATCAGTTTCTTACTACGACATATCATATGATTTGAAAAGATATATTTACTAAATATGTTCAGAATAATTTCGATTCAATTATTTTTATTGTATTCCATTAGGAGCGTAACGTGGAATTAGCTCGCATTGCGACTTGGTTCACCTTAAGCCAGCCCGGCATCGACACCAACATCTGTGGGTTCTACAACCGCTCGCAACTGATCGACACCCTCGACGTACTCGAGAAAGGCCTCACGGAGCACGAGCAGAATGTGTTGAACGAGGTCCAGCTGAGGTATGTACATACGTTTGTATAAACTACAGGTGGTGATTATTATTAGATATTAATATTGTCATTAAATTGATGGCATATATAAGAACCGAGTATACTCTAGTATGATGGCTGGGTTGATTTCAATCATTTATTATGACGGCAACTTCTGACGACGTCTGGAACGTCAGAAACTGCTGCAGCCAAATTGTTAACTTGTAGAAAAACCAACAAATACAGATGACGTCATCACATTTGACTGACTCAGTAGTTCCGAGGATTATTTAATAGTTCGCAGGTAATAGTCATTTCCCCATTAATTCAAATCTACATCGTTTACTACAGGTTTTTTGATAAGATCATCCTGCATTGGGATGACGTTGAATTGCCCGCCTACCGGGCGAAAATGGATGAACTGCTGAAGGCTAGATGAAACGTAGTTACAAGTGACATATTGTCATCGATGTTGCCAGAATGCGAAATATATATTTAAATATCGCAAGGCAACAACTCGTACTGGATTTTTCAATTAAAACACAATATTATGAAACAATTTTTATTTTAAATGAAAATGAAATGGTGACACGAGTCGCTATTGGAACATAAGATCCAGCACGTGGGACGAAGTGGTTTTATTATATTATCTTCTTAATGCTTGTAAATACATTTTCACGATTACTTATGCTTATTTAATAAATATATCTACAGGTGGTTTAACTAATAACAAACTTCTATGATGAGCTGATGACGACTGATCTGAGTCTGAAAGTTAGATCTCAAAATTAAGCATATACACGACGCTTTAGAATATTAAGACAAAATGTGCGAGATGTGCTCAAAATATTTGCTTATATTTCACGTGAAATACACTCATGGTACATCCAGTTTATAAACGTACCAATTGTCGAAATCATAATGGGAACATACAACAATTTTTCTAAATTTTATACAATTAAGATAACGAAACATTTTTGTACATTATTAATAGCGAAAACAAAGCGATACTTAAACATATTGTATAAACATTATATGAGTACATATTAATCAAGTCCAACAAGTTGTACAGTTTGATTAAAAACTAAAATACTTTCGGAATGATCGACTAAAATGTAATCAATGAAATCGTGGACATAACTATTTTGTGAATCACTTTGTATTTGTCTTTACTATATAATCTGTAGCGGACTCCCAGTATGTCAGTTGATAAGTGACACGACTGATCTCAGCTGTTTGTAAGCACAGATACTGAATATAGTACGATGCATTCTTCTTAATGTTGTTACCGTTAGAACTATTCTATATCATCTATTGATGCTAATATACAGATATAATAATTAATATAGTAAGACACATATATTCGTATTCTTAAGATAGAAAGCATTCTCAGTGTTAATTTTATAAGGTATTGTAGCTAAATTCTTTGCAAGAAATTATAGTTGTCTGATCCTGTTGTATTAGTAAGTGAATATATAATACGTGAAATATTAGAATTAGTAATAATAATGTAAGGGGGCTAGGAAGTTACTTAAGAACAGGTTATAAAAAAATGTTAGACGCTGGAGTCTATGGTAATTTGTTTCTGTAAAATATTACTATAGTAAGTCAAGCGCAACAGCTCGACGAAATACGTCAGGCCCCGTTTAACGTTAATAAAAAAATGTATTCTTAATAGTACAGTTTACTGACATTGTTATATTGCACGATGTTATTTAATTAATATTATATCATATCATGTTTAAAGTAAGCAAAAGTAATAAAAATATTAACAAACTTATAAAGCATTTTATTTGATATCCCCATCGTTTTAACATGTTATTCGTGACTAGATTCAATTTAATTTACCAAATAACCTCTTTTGAAAAATATAATCTTAAAAATATATGAACGAAGTGTTAATATTAAAATTTATATATATGAACATTGATTCATATGGCAACCCTTTATCAGTAGAATTAAATTAAAACTTATTAAAATAATTAGGCTCTTAGAGTTTTGTAGTTAACAAGTTCACAATTACTAATTGCTATTTAAAAAAATAAATAAAATAAATCCTTACAACACGCTGACGATTTTTAATAAAACTGAGAACGATTGGAGGGAAGTAGATTCACTTTTAAACCAGACTTTATTGCGCTCCACTTACAGAGCGTTTAAAAATATTGACTACTTGTTAATCCTTTAGCTAACCAGTAGGATCGATCATGACACTAAGCGCGTAGGTACATCAACTTCTCTACTTGGATGGAGTTGACTCGCCAACGACGCAAGGATCGTATTTATATATTATGTCCTTAGAGGTCAATTTTTCTAACAGTATTCATATTCAAATATGTTCCCACATCACTAGTATCAATAACACAGAAATAGATGTGTCTCCGCTAGATTGCACTTATATCAAACTAAAACGAATACATTTTAATTTAAAGTAACAATTACACGATTATTTTTCGTATGCTAACCACCTGTTTACAGATCAAAGTCTGATTACGACTTTAATTCGTCGTCGGCAGCCTATGACGCAGGCTATGAATACAACCAATGAGAGATCAGTATTTGATCGACTTAGTAAATCTGACTTTGATCACCAGTTTGGAAACCGGAGGTTATGTTTTAAAGTAATCATCCATTCGTTAACACCGAGAATTGAGAAATATGTACAGCTAGCGACTAGAAGCCGGTTTTTTTTTTTTTTTATTGCCCGGGAGGGCAAATGACTCTGCTCCACCTGATGGTAAGTGGTAGTAGAGTCCAAACGCGACGACGGCTAGTGCAGTTGGGAAAGGTGATCTGCTCTAGCCGCCCCCGCCTTGCCGGCCCGCAAGATGCCTCTTCACGCCTCGTTTGAAGGAACCCAGGTCATAAGAGGAGGGGAATACGTGCGCTGGTAAAGAATTCCATGTTTTGGAAGTGCGACAAAGAAAAGAGTTGCCAAATTTCTTTGTACGCGATGGAATTGATGTCACAGTTAGGCGGTGACATCGAGAACCAGCACGCGTGGACTTGTGAAGGAAAGGGGAAGCAGGAATAAGGGAGAATAGTTCCTCTGAGCACTCGCCGTGACACATTCGATAGAAAGCGCTGAGTGCCGCTATCTCTCGACGCAATTGTAAAGGCTCGAGGGTGTTGGTGACCTTTACATCGCCAATAATGCGAACCGCACGTCGCTGCAACCGATCCAAGGCCTCCAGTAGGTACTTAGCGGAGCCATCCCAGAGGTGCGAGCAATATTCAACGCAGGACCGTACCTGTGTTTTATACAGCAGGAGCAGTTGAGCAGGCGTGAAAAAACGCCGCACCTTGTTCAGGACTCCGAGTTTACGTGAGGCTGTTTTTATAACAGCCTCGATGTGATCCTTTGGATTGAGGTCGCACCGAACGTCGATTCCCAGTATGGCGACTTTGCTATGTATCTCCAGCGTGGTGCCACAGAGGGAAGGAGGAGGGGAAAATGGTGACTTTTTCGCTGTGAGAGCGCACACCTGTGTTTTCTTGGCGTTAAACTCAACAAGATTGTCAGAGCCCCATTTGGCGATGAGTCCTAACGTCCTATCGAGCTCAACAACAAGATCCCTCCGTCTCTCCTCAGTTTCCGCCCGTCCAGCCGCTGCGCGTCCGTGGTATCCCCCGTGCACTGTACTGTCATCTGCATAGCAATGTATGTTCCCGAGAGAGAGCATATCATTGATATGCAGAAGAAAGAGCGTGGGGGATATCACAGACCCCTGGGGGACTCCAGCATTCACTACATGGGATTTTGAAGCGCAACCATCAACTAGAACGCGAAGGCTGCGCTTGTGTAGGAAGCTAGCAATCCAGGTGCAGAGCTGAACCGGCAGACCGTATGCCGGCAGCTTGGAGAGAAGACTTCTGTGCCAGACTCTGTCGAAAGCCTTGGAGATATCGAGGCTGACGGCCAACGACTCTCCACGCTTATCGATAGCTTCACCCCAGAGGTGTGTTACGTACGCTAGAAGATCACCTGTGGACCGTTTTGGTCGAAACCCGTACTGACGATCATTAATTAGACAGTGATCTTCTAGGTAATGGATCAGTTGGTTGTTTAAGATCCGTTCCATCACCTTACAAAGAACTGAGGTGATAGCTATTGGCCGATAATTTGCCGGGTCAGATCGATCCCCTTTTTTGGGAACCGCTTGCACATTAGCTTCTCTCCAAGAATCCGGCACACATCCTGTAGAAAGAGACAGCTTTGTCGACGACGGTTGGTCTTATTTGTCTTTAAAACAGTTTTATACTTCGCGAGACGTTTCAGGTTGCGACTGCAATGAATTTTAGCAAAATGAGCGGAATTCAGAATGTTACAAAAATGGATGAAAGCCTTTATAATATACATTTTGTTTTTCAAGAATATTCTAACTCTAAAAGGTACATAAATATTTGATTACATTTCTTTCATTTTAAATAGATTGTTTTTTTTTATTTAGGTACTACATGTTACACCTAAGCTACAAATACAACGATCCGAGTATAATAAACTAGAATAATTTGTCCACAAGTATTGTTTCAGGAAATTAAAACTCCGGCCGAGCTGCTATCGCTGTCTAAGCCGTGGTATTATATCTTCACTAGTGACAATACAATTGCACTGGATTTCGTACATGTGATAAACTAGCAGCCCACCTCGACTTAGTGGGGGGTAAAAATTATACAAAGTTACCCTTCCCTTTTCCCCCTGGAATTTCAAATTTCCAAAAAACCTTAGAGCGTTTAAGTTGCAAAAAAGTAACTGTTAAATTTCAAGTCTATCAGACCTTTGCTTCGGAGACTTCGTGATGAGTCCCAGGTGGTATTTCGCTTATCTTTATATGGATATACATATATTCTGGACGCTGTAACCGAACTCCTCCTGAACGATTGGACCGATACGATGCATTAGTTTATGGGTATTCGTGTGAAGCGAGCTCTGATTGGTCGCAACTGTTACTGCGCTGTCACATATCATATCACGATTTGGACATCAACCCGCGACATATATTCACACATAAACGTATTGTAGGCACAGAGTAGTGACTAAGTAGAGATTACAATTACATCTATTAAATTTTTATATTTTAATAAACAATATAATACGGTTAATTTTTACGGTCAGTCTGAACTTCAAAAGGTACTCGATCTGTTATAAATACGTAATCGCAATAGTGTACGGACTCGCTACCGGAAACACAATTAATTTTCCTTTAAGTTTTTACTACAAATGCGCGTACATTTATCCTAATTCAAATACGAATGCTACATTAAAATATCACGATTGCTAAAATTATTTCACCATTAGTATATTTGGGACAGTTTTTATTAATGAATATTCTCCGAACCTTCTTTGATAAATTAATGTCCGAGTGCCCGTCTATAGAGCCTACAATTGTCTAATTAACAAAGTTATCTAAGAATTACTTTATTGGCCGTCGCCTTAACAATTCGTTGGCCGGTTTTTGTCATTGTTGCGCATTATAACCTTAAAGTTAATACGGATCTGCTTACTGCGTAACAGGAACGAGAAGCATCTCGTAACGATATTTCAGAGTACGGCTGTTGAAAAAGGTCAGTAAATAATGTTAAATGACGTTTAAAAATAATAATATCTCGATCTCGGATATGGAAACAAAAGGTGGAAGCGCGCGGAATATTCTAACACGTGTCATAAATACGTCAAAAGTGCTGCTACTTTAGTTAATACTTATTGCCGTATTTACAAAAAAAAATGCTTCGTTCCGCTCCCGCTCGAATTTGTATTCGGTTTTGTTACTTCAGTATATTCCACGCGCTGCAGCAGCCTTTTGTTTTATAATCAGAGCAGATCACGTTACGAACGAATAAAATCAAACAAACGGACGACAACTAAGAAATTATTGCACTAATTACTACAGACTAAGATTTCATAAATAATATAATAATTATCGTCGGATGAAAACGACTCCGTCAGCAAGTGAGAATATGTTTCCGTAAAATTTACAAATATCGATAGAGATTAACATGAATAATACTTATTATTAACTATAGTCAGTCGAAAGGCGCCGCGCGACCGCTCGGGTGTTACTTTAGTTTCATACATTCATTCTCTTCGTTTAACAAAACAAAAAACGTAGTAAATAAAATACTTTAAGGTATATTATGACATAGTGGACTCGATGGTCAAAGCAAATCTGATCGGTATGCGTATTTAAGATCAATCAATCAGAATCAGATTTTGACCAAATTGGTAAAAATAATTCGTTTCGACCGACAAGCGATGGGGGGAGGGGCGAAGGAAGAGAATAATTCGAGCACTTATAAATTAATTTAGCTAAAATATATTACCGATGTTTTAATAGATTATATACATATTATCACAACGACTATCAGATCATTGGGTTTAGATGACATCCCGGTTCGCTACGAAGCGCTCCTCCCTTTTAAATAGAATATAACTTTAACTAACACATTCGGATGCGTCACATTGCGTACTCACTTTTAGGCCTTCATTTTCTGAACCGGTTTTGAATCGAAATTAATTATGGGAAGGCTGTGAATTAATCGTTCGAGATAGATTGTATTTCCTACTGCTATGTAATTAATTGTTATTATTGCTCGTAAAATACCGTCGACGGTCATAGATAACATTACATAAATGTTACAATTACGTACTCATTAAAGTCAACACGATACAAGTTCACAAAGACATCCGATTTAGAGACCTATCTAGCTTACCTGGCTACGATCACACGTTCTTAAAATATTAATATTAAAATATATACATAGTTACAAGTTATAACTATTTATATATTTTATAGTTAAGCTAATAAATTCACCATTCGGCTTCGGTTTCTATAAAAATATATATACATATATAGGTATTATTTTGTATGATACCTGCGGAACTGAGTTTTGTCTTATGTTTCTACGGTAAAATATACTTTATGTCATACGTACGTAATATATACTTAACGTTTCTTGTCGGTTTTTCTATTATCTACTAGTTGTAGCGCTTCCGGAAAGAATGCCAACGTGAGGATTTCTCCGACCGACACGTCGGCACGCCTCCCGCGATAAGTGGTGAGGTATAAGTAAACGTCAAATTATTTGAAAACGTTTTAAAGACAGACGGAACGATACATATTTTACACTTAAAGTTATTCTCTAATTTTATTCGCCGGTTGCTCATGGGTCACTAATATAATTAAATCTATTTTATTAGTTCGTTTAGTAATTTGGATGAGCTACTGGTCCGACAAGTGGTAAGCAGTGGGCATTTAGATGAATCGGACATGACCTTCCTGAAGATTTACGCTGCGCGAAAATGAGAATAACAAAAATACATAATAAAGACATATCAGGTAATGGGAGGCCGAGTTGGAGACGAGCTAAAGTCGGAAAAAGAGAATATGATTGTTCGGGCTTTAAAGTATATGTTTAAACAATCCCATCGTTCGCTGTCATTAAAACGGATTACTGATATTAGAACACATTTATAATTAATAATGATTTCGATTATTATATTACACGCGCAGACATACTTGACTCGATATAATTCGACTATTAACGTAACTATGAGTCCTTATTTATATAGTACCCTCACCGCCGACGCTGTCTCACCGCCGGCTACGATAAATCCTAATTACCGCCCTACCCTCGTCGCACCATACCTAACTGCATGACACAGAGCTAACGTCGACCACCTCGTATACTCATTTTAAAAATAATAATATTTTTCAATATAATTTAGAGTATGACTGATTAATGCAATTCACATTATATTTTTATATTTATAACTATTAACATAGAGAACTATCGAATGTTCCCTTAATACAGATTGGACAATAAAAACATACCTCGGGCGACACTGCTCACAGTACTTACTACCCGTACCGTTTGGAACCGGCTTCATTAACATCTACACATGTATGATTACGTGAACGTCGCAATATGTCGTATATATTTCTTATTGCAGGAGTTGAACGTGAAACGCAACGCGACCACACGCAATGCAATTGCAAATACCTACCTACTGAGTAACGATTTGGCCAAAACGTACGGCGAGCGTATTCCGACAACCTACTGGATATCGGCTAACGTTTCGGACGTCTTCCTGTTGCGTGTGATGTACGACTTGATGCCTGCTTCCGCGTTCACTTCGGCCATGCCCAGTCTGGACGTCTCTTTGAGGAGATTGACAAAGTTCTGATATTTCGAAATGGTATTTAGTTTGTTTATATTTATTTTCAGAGTCGGCTTCTTGTGCTTCACGGTTTTGGTGTGCCAGACTAGGACCTTAGTGCAATTCGCAGCTAGCGGCTCAATATCCTCGACCTTGAGGTCTAAGCTAACTAGGAACCTGTCTTCCTCGTGTCCAGCGATGAATGGCATGTTGGCGGTTTCCTTCAGGAACTCGATGTTGACTGCGAATCCCGCCATATCCACTGGGAAAGTTCTCGAAGCCGGCCACGAGTCGAAAAATCCAACCACCTGAAATATTTTTATAAATATGTATTTTTTCCATTAATTTATATTCTGTGGTAAAAAATGATTTGCTTAGGCGTTTTTTATCTTATAGTATAATTATACACAGCTTAAATTAATGGTCACGATTATTTTAGTTTAAATACAAAACGTTTCGAAAATGCGATAAAAAAAACATAAACTTGGATACGCACCGGTTCTGATAAAATAACGAATACACGGTACCTTGGAATTATCCATACATTAATCTAATTACGTACATAATATTTAACTATTTGAAACATAGTTGTCTAGGTGACATGTAGTAGTAATGATCAAATAGTCTCTTGACATTTAACGGTAACTTAATCGAAATTCCTATTTTCACGATTACTTAGAACTACTACACCGCTTCAGCTGCGAGACGTACAGAACGTTGGCGAAGATTAAAAATATTTTCAAAGACTTAACTAAGTTATAAATACAACTCATGGTGATGACTTTTGTAGTGTTTAAATTTAGCTGTGTATTGTCTGCAATAAATAGTACTCGTCAGGGTAGGTACCGCCCACTAATCAAATATTCTAACGCCAATAGAAAAACTTAATAATTTGAAGAGTGTGGCACTAAAAACAAAATAGCTCAGTTACCAAGATTGGGAGCGTATTGGCGATATAAGGAATGGTCAAAATTTCGTATGTTGCTTGTGTCTATTTCTCTCTCTTATGGGCAGTAGTTATCTCGTCATCATTTGACCGTTTTATTCCTCTGAATACCAATGCTATATAAAATAATAATAAATGACACGTATTCATTAAAAACGATTAAATTGCCTGAACAACGACAAATATACTATTATAAAATATATCTACATACTTTTTAACGTCTTTATATATAAATATATATGTATTAAGTGACGCAATAAAAAACGCGGGGTTCTGCTACAGAAACGAATATTGCCCCGGGAAGGATTTACTGAATCTATCGTTACTTCTTGTGTTTACGCAGTGATTAATCTCTGTTTCTATTAATATAGTCAATGTTACTGTGCGCGCCTTATATTATGTTATCCCAATATCATTTTATCCATAAATAATATGAATTAATTTCATAAAATGAAACACTTCCCATACAAAAAGCATTATTCTCACTCATCGCATAGTCTACGCTCAAATAGCAATATTTAGTATCAAAGGAATGTAATATTCTATGGGCGGTGATGACTAATCGCCATCAGCCTTCCCAATTTGAATAATTCATACAGTGAAAATTAAAAAATATAATAGAGCAGCATCGATATCAGTCATTCGAACGACTTTTGTAACCGTATGTTGAAGTTACGAATGTAAAGTGACTCCTACAAACATTGTCACATGATTTATGTTAAGATTAGTCATATTGAATACTACGCTTTTTCACATTAGCTAAGGTAACACGTTAGGTAAGGTAGGCCATTAATATAAATACCGTTAAACTCGAGGCTGAGCGATATATCATGCCCGTACATATTTTCTTTCTTGTTTAAAACGAAATGTAATTACTGTAAACTAACGATTTTCGTGACAATTTCAAGACACCTCGCATAAAGGGAGAGGGCGGGGCATTAGCTTTTAGCACGTATTAATGTTCGACCTGAGCCTCTATTGAATTATCGCCCGACTACGGTATCGTACCAGTCCTAATGACGTCATTTATCAACGTCGAAAAGAAAATAAAAATAACGGTGAATTGTTTACTTTTGTTTGAAAAAATTATAATTTAAAGGAGATTCGTATATTATACAAAGTGAAATGAAATATAAAAATATTATAATTAATGTCTCTACGAAAAGATATTTCGTGTTCACTCGTACAAAGTCATTGCGACGGCAGATATTTATTGTCAATAATATTATTTATCACTAATATTGGAACGAATGCATGAATGTATTGCGGCCTGAGCGATAAATCACTTAGATTGCGCTATATTTGTTTACCACGTTATAAAGAAACATATAACGGGCAAAAATATATATTCGCCGGTGATGTAAGAACAGTACCAACACGAAAACAAATCTTTTAAGGAATAACATATCAAAACTCATAAACGAGGAGACGTTTTTAAAATAAAAGCTACTAAAACATTATGTATAAAACTTAAGATAAATGATATGAAATATTTAAAATACCAGAAGATCAGCCCATTCCGGGGGTTGCAGTATGTAACATTATAAAATAACACACCCGATATAAGCTGTTACGATACACGATCTATGCGGTTGATGTGACAAGCATGAGTTTTATTTTCATTTTTCCTATTAATATTTAAAGGGAGCAACTTATGTTGTTATCATTGATATGTTACTATGAAAAAAAAATACTATGCCAGTACCGTGTTTCCGGGTTTTAATAGACAAGTAGAAAAAAAATTACCAACCTTTCCGTCCTTCACTATGGGTGATGAAACTCCATATTCCCCAATCAGTCCGACCGGAAACATGGACACCTTCTTAGTATTTCTCAGCTCATCGAAGAGCCGCAAATCCACGGTGTTGTCATCATCACCAAAGTACAACACCCCTTCGGCGACATTCTCCTGCAGCCAATTGAGTGCGACGCGTCGGTTGGCGACTCCTCGCGGAAAATTTGTGCTCTTGTAAATGAATGGTTTGGGACTGGATATGTGTGTGTAAGGCAGGCCGGTCCGTCTGAAATTTTATATAATGTATAATATACACATTAACTTTTCATGTATTATACGGGCACATGAAAAGTTAATGTGTATTGTAAAACAATATAACCATCGGCCTCGGCAAGCGAATACAAAGGAACGCGTTAAAGAGATCTATTCGGTTCGCAACACATGTCTACTCGTATGACAACGAAAGGTGTGCAAATATCTCTCATTGTGCCGAAACTAGAATATTAAAAATATGGCATTTATTATTCCAAGCCTTAACCAAATTGTAGGCCCAGTAGGCCAAGAGGTAACTGAATAACAAAAGTACACGGGTCACTCATTCCCTATCAAAAAGGGATACAAATCAAAAACCTATTCTCAACGGTTAGCACTAAACAAATCTCTGAATAACTGGGACAATTTCTATTTGCTGACGATATAATAAAAAAAAACAAATTTAAGTTTAATTTAAAAAAAAAAAAACGTTTATATTCCATTTATGTAAAAAATTTAATAAAAATATTATTTTGGTATATGTACCTTGTATACATACATATGCATTTAGTAAAAAGTGGTGATATTGATATTACAATCAGACACTCTAATTTTATTACATGTATAGTTGAAAACTTCATGGAGAAACTTCATAAATATTTAAAATTTGTGGATAACGTGTTGGAGCAAAGCTAAATTATTAACTCTTAACTAAAGAATGAATAACATTCAAAACTAAAGTAACAACTGTGCCCACACAGACAGCCTTTGCCAAAAGGCACACAGGGTACACTTATTAGTGTTAATCAATTCTGTTTCCTGTAAATAAAGGCTATTGTGTTTATATAAAGTTCTTTGTAAATAAATACCATAACAATTTATGAAGTCAAAATATTACATACCTAAGCACGCTGGACACTTGATCGGAACACAAAGGCTGGTCGTCTGCAACAATCCAATGAATTCTAGGCACATGCATCAAGGTATGTGCCAATCGTGTCAATTCAGGCACTTGTTCTGGTCTGGGGTATGTAGGAGTCACATAATATATCATTTTCAAACTTGTACTGTTGGTGACGTGTGGTCTTTCATCATTAAAGTTAACATTGCAAAGCTTGTTTCTCACAGCAACTGGAATGCTTCTTGAATCAGTTTGAATACTGTAAAATAAATCATGTAAGTCTTAATTTGAGTTTTACTAGGACAATAATAAAAACTGAACTGAACAAGTAGCAGCTGTAGGATAGTACTCAAACACAATATTGTTATTCTCGTTGTTGATGACTCTGTCTACATTGCACCAGTAATTTTGAATATACGATAGAAAAGGAACTTATTGCAATTTTAAGATTATAGAGGGAATTATGATGATGATAATGTCCTTTTGACTTTGGCCACAGTGACCATTCCCAAATGAGATTAGGCAATTTCCAATACACAACATAGAGCACAAGAAGTGTCCTATCTATTCCCTTTATTTCCCTTAACCAGACTCAGGTTCAGGACCACCGGCTGGATTATAATTTAAACTTGTCATATACTGTTTTCTACCTGACACTTCTTAAATAATAATATATATATATATATATATATATATATATATATATGTATAGTATGAATAATTTATCATTTGATTTAGGACCCGAACAGAAATAATAAAAATGTATAAGAGAGAAAAGGTTACCTATTTTATCAAATTTATTATGTTTCAAGTGTTGTCAAGTGTTTAGATTTATTTTATCTACCACGGAATACAAATGCTGCTTTTTTATTTTATCTCAATGAAAAAACCCTAGCAACTCTAGGTTTGTTGATTGAGATAAAAAAAATTATGTCACACTATTGATAAAATTTAAAATTATTATCTATTAATGTGTCTCGTCACAGAAATTTTACTAGAACAATGGTGAGAACAAAACTACATGTAAGTTTTATTTTATGAGGAAAAGCATTACATAAGGTTTATTGCCAAATCACAATATTTGGTGTGTTGTGTTTAAAGAATTACATAACTTCACAGTTTCCAAGGTCGGTGGCACATTGGCAATGTAAGAAATGGTTTAAATTTTTTACAGAACCAACGTCTATCAGTTGGCCCTTTTACCAAACCTATTACAAATTACAAATTATCCTGATCCGGTTTCTACACCAGATGATGTCTAATATAGACTAGACAACAGTTTAGTTAGTTAAACAATGGTCTATATATTATTTCAATAGGATAGTGGTTTAAATAACATGTATGTTATGTTTCAGCAAGAACATGCAGTAGACATAGTTCTCATTAATTTTTATAATTAAATTACTAAGCTTGATTGAAATAGAATTGTAAATGGCCAATTTGAAGACACATGAATTTATGGTTTGAGAAATTATGTATAAATAGCTATTAATCAATAAAAAGAAAAGTATATAATTGATTTATTATAAAATCTATTTCTATTTCTTTACAAAATATGTCATTACTGAATTTAATATTCCTTTTAAGATGGTTGTGTGTGTGACGTATAATTTATGAAGAAATTATAGTATTCGATTATCTTGTCAAATGTATTGTCATATTTTATTATGTACAATTCTTAAAGTTAATTAAAGCCAAGTTCTCTTATGGTTTTGTCATTTATGTATCAATTTAATTAACTTTAAATATGTCTCAAGAGGATTCTGTCGATACTACACATTCATTTTCACAAGGCACAATGTCTCGCTATCTCCGACCTGACAGATTTGAGATAGAACCGAATTCTAGCAATTCTGACTTAAAATGGACTCATTGGCGATTTACATTTACAAATTTTTTATCAGAAGAAATCTCCACTAATACTCCTGACTCTATGAAACTGATGTTGTTGGTAAATCATTTAGCTCCAACAATTTTTTCATATATTCGTGATTGTAAATTTTACGAAGATGCTATTAAATTACTTGATAGTATTTACATAAAACCTAGAAACGAAGTTCTAGCACGGCACATACTAATTACGAGAAAACAGCGACCGGAAGAAACAATTTCCGAATATTCACGAGCGTTGAAACTCTTGGCTCATGACTGTATCTTCCGAAACGTTACTGCCGAAGAACACGAACAACAAACGATTAGAGGAGCATTTATTGCAGGTATAAGTTCTCAGAAAATTCGAGAGCGTCTTTTAGAAAATATTACAATTACTATGGATGAAGCTTTAAATCAAGCTATATCATTAGAAACGGCAGAAAAAAATTCAGAAATAATTGCTGGTAACACAAATTCTTCGCAACTAAATGCATTTTCTAATAATATAAATGATTTTAATCAAAATGTGGCGGTATCTACTACACAACGAAGACGCTGTTTCTTTTGTGGTGGCAACATACATCAAAGAATAAAATGTCCTGCTTTTAAAGTCACATGTCAACTGTGTTCTAAGCAAGGCCATTTTGCTAAGGTTTGTCGAAGCGGTAATCAACAAACTGCAAATGCTCTTACTACTGACACATGCTTACATTATTCAAATGAAAGTTTCTTAGCTGCATCGCCTAGTAGCTTACAAAATGCTACCGTACCTATTTTTATAAATAATATACGCGCTGATGCCTTGATAGATACAGGAAGCTCCGTCAGTTTTATCAATAAGAAATTAGTACAAATAATGAATTTAAAAATAAAACCCTGTAAACAGACGATTACTTTAGCATCGTTGACTCATGTATCCTTCGTAGAAGGAATGTGCCATGCTACAGTTAAGTTACAACATCATATTTATCCACAACGTCAACTTCTAATAGTTAACAATCTTTGTGCAGATATCATTATTGGCCATGACATACTAAAAGATCATTCGAAATTAGAATTTAAATTTGGAGGTAATAGAGAGCCTTTAAAAATATGTAACGTTATGAATGCATCTGTGCCACCAGTGTCTTTATTTACTAACTTATCATCTGATATTAAGCCTGTGGCGGTAAAATCTAGACGATATAGTAAAGAAGATAGCGATTTTATTAATACTGAAATTTCAAAGCTTTTAGCAGACGGAGTTATTGAACCCAGCGTTTCACCTTGGCGTGCCCAAGTCCTTGTTGCTGGAGGAGGAATTCACAGAAAACGCTTGGTAGTAGACTATTCGCAAACTATTAACAGATTTACATTGTTAGATGCATACCCTTTACCAAATATAGAAAATGTAGTATCTGAAGTTGCAAAATATAATTATTTCAGTCAAATAGATTTAAAAAGTGCCTACCATCAAATCCCAATATTAGAAAAAGAAAAAATTTTTACTGCCTTTGAAGCTGCTGGCAATCTATATCAATTTACCAGAATACCTTTTGGAGTTACAAATGGAGTAGCAGCATTCCAACGAGCGTTACATTTTATAATTAAAACAGAAATTTTGAAAGGTACATTTTGCTATTTAGATGATGTTACAATTTGTGGAATGGATAAAGGTGATCATGATCAAAACTTAAATTGTTTTATGGCTGCTGTGAAAAAGTATAATTTAACCATAAATGAACAAAAATCTACATTTGGTGTCAATTCTATTAATCTGCTTGGATACAATATTAAAGATAATACTGTCAAGCCTGACTCTAATAGATTAAAACCATTATTAGACCTGCCACCCCCAACGAATAACAATGAATTAAAACGAACACTTGGTTTATTTGCTCACTATGCAAAATGGATCAATAATTTTTCACAAAAAATAAAACCATTGATTGGCATTAAGTCTTTTCCAATTGATGATACTGCAAAAACTTGCTTTGTATCCTTAAAATCAGAAATAGAAAAATCAACTTTAGCCGTTATTGATGATAATGATATTCTTACTGTCGAGACTGACGCATCAGAATTTGCGATTGCTGCGTCACTATCTCAAAAGGGGCGACCTATAGCTTTTTTTTCTAGAACACTTTCAGATTCAGAGCAACGCCAATCTTCAATCGAAAAAGAAGCATGCGCTATTGTAGAGAGTCTTCGCAAATGGCGTCATTATTTAATTGGTAAACATTTTTTACTTTTAACAGACCAACGCTCTGTTGCATTTATGTTTAACCAAAATCATATCAGTAAAATAAAAAATGAGAAGCTTGAACGGTGGCGTCTCGAATTATCTTGTTTTAAATATGACATAATTTATCGTCCGGGTAAAGAAAACACAGTTGCTGATGCTTTATCAAGAGTGTGTGCTCATATGAATGTCGATAAATTACGTGAACTGCATAATTCCCTCTGTCACCCTGGCATTGTAAGAATGATGCATTGGGTTCGCATGAAAAACTTACCGTATTCGGTGAATGATATAAAATCTCTCATACAGTCTTGCCAAATATGTGCAGAAATTAAACCTCGGTTTATGAAATCTAAAGGTCAATTAATAAAAGCTACAGCACCTTTTGAGCGATTAAACATTGACTTTAAAGGACCTTTACCATCGAATACTCCAAATAAATATTTATTAACAATAATCGACGAATACAGTAGATTTCCTTTTGCATATGTCTGTAAGGAAATAACAACTGCAACTGTTATAAGATGTTTAAAAGATTTATTTTACACTTTTGGAACACCGCTTTATATTCATAGTGATAGAGGATCTGCTTTTATTTCTAAAGAGTTTACAGAATTTCTAAGTTCCTTGGGGATTGCATGTAGCAGAACAACGCCTTATAATCCACGTGGAAATGGTCAAGTCGAGCGTCTCAACGGCACTTTGTGGAAAACAATACAACTTGCTCTTCGTACAAGAGAAATGCCAATTGAAAGCTGGGAGCAATGTCTGCCAATGTCCTTACATGCAATTCGCTCACTTCTTTGTATACCAATTAATACAACTCCACACGAACGACTATTTAATCATCCTCGTAGATCACCTCATGGAGAATCGTTACCCTCTTGGTTAATTCCTGGACCTGTGCTAATGAAAAAAAATATACGCAATAAAAACGATCCATATGTTGAAGAAGTTGAACTATTACAAAGTAACCCCTATTACTCTTTTGTGAAACATAAAAATGGGCGGGAATCAACAGTTTCAAATCGGAACTTAGCTCCACTTCCCACTCCAATAGAACACTACATAGATAAAAATTTAGAAGAACAATTAAATAATTCAACTACAAAAAGACAGCAAGAACAAGAAGATATCGTAGATGTTTTCTATGACTCAGAAGACCGAAATATAAATGCGGAGCATATTGATGTTCAGGACATACAATCTGTGACACCGAGTACGTCTGAGGATCAACATCTTAGGCGATCCGAAAGGACAAGACGAACTCCATATTATTTAAAAGATTATAGTTGCGTGTTAGAAAATGTTAGAGGGGGTGAATGACGTATAATTTATGAAGAAATTATAGTATTCGATTATCTTGTCAAATGTATTGTCATATTTTATTATGTACAATTCTTAAAGTTAATTAAAGCCAAGTTCTCTTATGGTTTTGTCATTTATGTATCAGTGTGCCACCAATTGAATGCAATTACCGTAAATAACTTATGATGTGAGACGTGTGTTGCGCTACTACAGAAAACAATATTTTTCAGTCACTACAAGCATCATATTACATAAAGAACCGAAAGCAGAAATATTAATTTAAATTATGTTTTAATCCGTTTACGCATTGAAGAAAAAATAATGAAATTACCTTAACATTCCCACATTACTCCAAGTAAACAGTAACCAAATAGCACTTAGAAAAACAGCCATGGCAAATGTATTTTTAAATATTTTAAAAAGTTTCATCTTAAAACACAAACATTATTTGCGAAACTTGACAGTAATTTTTTTTATCGTATGTTATATACGTTACTATTCCCTTTGAGGCATTTATTTAAAGGGTTTTCCTTTAAATTAACTAGATATTATATATTTTTTAAAAAGCAAGCACGAATCGTCACTTTTCCTGATCGAATGACAAACAACATCCACCAATCGACATTTAGCTGAATGTCAAGTTAAAAATTACAGAGTATATTCTAATACAACAAACATGCTAGGTACTTGTTTTACTCAGAACCGTAAAGTATGTAGAATTTAACGTATTAAGTTAAATAAATATAATTTACATATATCGATGGAATGAGCTATAATTTAAAAATTTTTTTTTTTTAGCAGATTTTTTTTTTTAAGTTAGTAAATTGAAGTACTATCAGCGTGAATTATTTAATAGTATAATATATAATACTTTTAATTAATTAATATAGGTCTTATTATTTTAACCATCTTAATTGTGTTCTAATAGTAAATTTAGTTGAAAATTACAATAAGACAACCATTATAACACTAGAAATAGGTAGTATCATATGTGTATGTAATATTATGTAACTGTAACTTTAAATTTAATTAATGGAATAATACTGCACAATTAAATATTTTCTAATCCATATAAAGTTCTAGACGATCGTTAAAATGTTATTAATTTTATAACAATATAAAAAAATACTTTTTCATTCAAAATTATACGCATACATGTCTTTTATATTTTAGTTTTTATAAAAACCTAAAAGTAATATTATGAAAGTAACAAAAAGTACAATGTAAGAGAAATACTTTTGTAATTTTCTGTTTGTATTTTATTTTTTCTTTTCACGTCATTAAAATAAACGAGAATGATGTTTTGTAGCATTAATTATAAAAATAATATACGCATGAGAATGCATATCATATAACATTAATAAATTATGTTCAGTAAAATCAGTTTGAATTTATTTATTTTATTAAGGTTAAAGATAGAACTGTGTAAATCGGCGTTTATTAACTGTTCTAGGGAGTATTAAAAATCAATACTTGTGAACATGCGTGAAATAGTATTCTGAAATTTGGTGAAACGGTATCTTGGTGCGTTTGGTTATGTTATTAAAAAACTAAAAGTAACAATTTACGCTAAAAATAAGGTTATTGTCGTGAAATCTTCTTAAATTTGTTTCCAAAAAATATAATTGATTTTTCTTTTTATATAATGTTGGCCGTATTGATTCGGTTGTCAACAACTTCAGAGTGGAGGTGCGATAGTGATTGCGCGTAGTGTTATTGTTTTGTGGAAAAAATTGTGAAACTTAACTAAATTCAATTCGTTTACTTAAATATTTCCTTACGATTCCTATCTTTGTTCTGATATATTTATTTTCTGTGTGGAATATGTCAGTCATCAGCACGGTAAGTAATAAAATTATGCTACATCAACATCAGCACAGGGCGGTACAATCGTGTCGAAATTGACAGCATTTCTTATTTAAATAGACGTTTTATCAATAAAAATCATCGTTATTCATTGATTAATGTTATAAAAATGCTAATCCAATAGATGTTTAGTGATATATTCTGTTTAGAAGAGTGTTTCGATAGCCTCTGAGATGTATCCTCCATATTTTACTGCTACGTGCATGGTACCAACTACATAATATAACTAGCTATAGCAGTTAGCTTTTCACTAAAATCTGATTCGATTGTGGTTTTCAGTGCATATTTCGTGAAGAACGAATGATTTTAGGTAGTTTTAAGTCATTTTGATGAAAATATTTGTTATTAATAAGGGAAATGAAAGATCTATATTTCGTCCTTGTCAGGTGTCGTACACATTCGGTAGTAGGTACCTATAGCTTTCTCAATACCTTTATTCTAATAAATATTTCAGAATGATTATAATAATACTAGAAAATAATAAGTAGGTCAAAAATTTCTAAAAGAGACCATGTAAAAATAAAATAAGAACCTATTTTATATTATAATTCGTAAAATAATATCGAGTTATATATTCTAATAATAATATTTTTCGGAATTTCTAAGTAATTTTTGATGATAACATATTAAAAACTCATAATTCATATTTAATACTTACATAAATTGTCATTGCTATTACAACTTTGTGCTCATTTAATTCAATTTGTTTAAATAGTGTTTTCCAAGCACTTCTACATTGTTGTGTGCTACCATTTAATAAGAACTGAAATTATATCAGAGTATATAATTTCAGTTCTAATCCTTTTGTCATTATGTTTCAAATAAAAATATCAACCATATTTTGTATGATCGCTTTTGGTATTTTTAAAAACATACCTTGCACAATAGTGATAGCAACACTATCAGTTAATTCAAGAAGTATGCAAGATAAAATTAGAAAGGATATCATGTCTGTTCATACCTTTGATAAAAAAAGCAATTCTGTTAAATGTGCAACTTCTTTATGCCATCAGCTGAAATGAGGTCAGATCACTTTTAAAACGATGTTTCATATTAAATAAACTTACTACAGAAAATGGTTTATTAAGAATATGCTTTGTCTCTTCTTTTACTTTCTGACAATCGAGTATATACTAATATTAATAGACTGTGAATTCTCATGTCCGTTTAAGGAGAGAGCTTTCAGCTACACACTGTTCCAATGCGACAGATTTAAATCTGACACTTGCGAGTTTCCTTATTATGTTCCCATTCGTCGCATATCAAATGATGAATTATAAATATAAATTTACAAAAGAATTCAGTCAAACTTGCGTTTGGTTTGAATCTGCAATTTTCCACCTTGGCTCTCATATTAAATATAAATATGTATTTGTTCAGTTAGAGAATAGAAAACAAACATCACATTATATATTAATATAGATTTTCATTTAAAATGTCAGACCTATTTTTACAATAATCATGTAACATACCATATTTGTATCAAAAATTTGATGCTATATGCATAATATTATTTTTTGTTTATTGAGCAGAATTGTGTCATTGGCATCAAATATCACGACTCGAAAAAAATGTTTTAACATTAAGCATTTTAGTAAAACCTTATAAATTAAATTATATAAATGTTTAGGTTTCTAAAATAATGCTACAAAATTAAAATAAGTTATTAATGGATAATTTTAATTAAAACTTATTCCTTTGGAGCAAACATAATTTAATTGAAGAAATTTGCACAGCCAACTTGTGTTTATTTGAACTGCAGTTCAACGGAAACATATCTCAGTTTTTTTAGTCCACTATATTTAAACATATTAAACTCACAGTCCTCAAAGACTTTTATAAAGAGTGCATTTTGCTTTTCCCGTAGTAGGACATTGAGAACATGATAATTTGTGAACATACAAAGTACTTGATAAACTTGGGAACCCCAATGGATTTGAACTTATGACCTATGGTTAAGACATACTCGTTTTATCCATTGTCCCATATATTTCACAAATAACAAATAACAAACTATACAGTAACATATAGAGTTAATTAGTAATTTAAAATAAATCTTTAATTAAACAATTTAAAAAAGTCCTTGTGGACACAACATTTTTAAGCATTTAGTTCTATTTGCATCGACGACAAGTCCATATTTTTTAAAATATTTTTTTATTTGAAAAAGACATCGCCATTTTAGAATGTAAATAAAACATACATTCTGTATAAAAACACTTTTGAGACAAGAACAGTTTCATTATGTAAGAGTATATAATCTGTGTCTTGCAGCCTGTTTGTGGTTTAAGTTACATGTCAATATACATAATTTTTTATACTCAAACGAATATGAATACTCTTTGTCATAATGGATGCTCATTATGAACTGAATGTTGTATGTTTATACCATGATGTTTCAATATTTACTATTTTATTTTATAGGGTTACAGGAAATCTTAATCAGGGTTGAATGTTTGTCCTGGAAATCCATGACCTATGATCATAAAAATAAAAATGTATTGGAGTATTAAAAAAAATATATCTCTTCGGAGAAATGATTATTATATATGAATTATGTTTATAGTACAGACAATGCTGCGAAAAATTGTTTAGTTACTATATGTTTTAACCATACATACACTTCAGATATACTTAGTAATTAATTTGTAATATAAAGGCCGATTAAATGCAGCTATTTCGAATTTTCAATATTACTAGTACATACTAAGTTTTTTTTGTGTTGTATATATTCATTTGTGTACTTCGTAATAAATTTGTCTTATTAATATGATCTTGGAACCTCTTACCGTCCATGCCTAATGTGACTATGTAAAGTCACTTTGAAATTTATTAGTTTATTGGTAGGCGGGCTAGCAAAGAGGCCTTTTTTATGGCATTGGTTGGCGGACGAGCATATGTGCCACCTGATGGTAAGTGGTCACTACCGCCCAGGCCATAGACAAAGGCGCTGTAAGAAATGTTAACCATTCCTTACATCACCTATTCGCCATCAACCTTGGGAACTAAGATGTTATGTCCCTTGTGCCTGTGATTTCGCTGGCTTACTCACCCTTCTAACCGGAACACAACAATACAGTGTACTGTTATTTGGCGTAGAATATCTGATGAGTGGGTGGTACCTACCCAGACGGGCTTGCACAAAGCCCTACCACCAAGTAAACCTCCTGATGGTCTCCACCGATGATAAATATTGGTTCTGTAAAAAATATCAAACGTTTCTTATATCGCCAATGAAACTCCAACCTAGGGAACTAAGGTGTTATGTCCCTTGTGCCTGTTACGCTGGCTTTCTCATCCTTCAACCCAGAACACAAAAATACTAAGTGTGATAGTAGAATAAGTGACAACCCTACACATATTACAATAGTTTTTAATTTATAAAAAAGATCCCATTCTATTTTTAGTCTTGGAGCTCGAAACTCTCTTTGGGATGTTTTCGATAAAATAGTCACAACTCACAATATAATTACAATATAATTATTTTACTTGCTTTTTTGTACCTTTTTTTACGCTATTTTTCGTCTCGACATGTAAATAAATTTTGTCACCTAAGCTCACTTACTATATTGTACATTTTTCTCCATAAGCGAATAAACTATAAACATTAAGCAGTGCCTTAATATTGTCGTCCCAAATCGCTATAAAATTTGCTAGTTTGGAGTGAGCTAGTCTGTGGTGCTGGTTTAGAATGAGACAATCAATAAGTTAGTGCAATGATTTTATGTATATTGATTAAGGATTTCAGTTTTGAGTTTATTTTTTAGGCGTGTTATAACGAGATTAATCTCAAAACAGTCTCTTGGCTACTTTCCACGATCTTATATTTCTCAAGTTATTTAGAATGCTACCGATTACGAACACCATCTACCTAAAGTTCCGTTAGCTAAAATTTCTTAATCGTATAATATCTGTAACCTTTGAAATAATACCTTGATGACATGCAGGCATTTTCATCACTCACTCTTTGGATCTATTTACTCACGGAGGCTAGCTCCTCCACGTTAAACTTGAGATGATTAAGGCTTAAAACACTAAGAACAAATTAAAATACATTTGTTAGTTTTTTGACGCTGATAATTTAACGTGGAGAAGCGCGCCTTCGTTTGTGAATAGATCTACACCGCCAAACGTATTGTGTTTTGGTTTGATCGCACCCTGGGTTAGCCAGTGTAATTAGAGCGCATGGTTGTCGGCACAATGTCCGTAATGTTTTTTTATTGTTAGGAATGTTTTACTTTTTTTATTGTGTCGTCTGGGCGACGGCGTCCACTTACCGCGAGATTGCTCATTAGCTCGTGTGTCAGTATAATACATAATACAAAATAAAGAAACATGAAAGGTTTAAAAAAAAAAAATCATATTGTATAGTTTAATATTTGTCACTCAAATTATTTGGTATGATATTAATGATCAGTAAATATTTTAATACATTGTACTAAAGAGAATTTCGTGAAAACAAAGTTAAGCTTTTGTTCGTTTTAAAAAAATGTTGGAATATTATTTGGTCGTTTCGTCTTAAAAGAAAAAAAGCTTCTGTTCAAAATATTTTTAGCCACATAAAAATGAAACCAAAAGGAATTGTTGATAAGCTTTAAGCGCCCTGTTAACTTTACGTTTCCAGACACCCTGAATAGGCGTCCATTTCGAATTAAGACGATGTGTCTAAGTCACTTGCGCTTTGCATTGGAAACTGAGAAACTAATGTTGCTCCACACCGTGACTTCTTCGGTGAGTCAAATGAACCACGGTTAGGCTAAGTAGACACTCGATAGTGTATTGAGTATCAGTCGTGATCAGGATTAGTTAACAATAAGGTCTTATGTAGCTACATACGATGAATCGATTATCTGCTCTCTGCTTTATCAATTGGAATTGGTTTTGCGTTTTTACAATTTTTGAGTATGATATGATATGAGGGATTCTTTTTTCAAACAATACATTAACTAATGATTCCGGTAAAACAAAAAATCTATGAATGAATCTTTATATTTAACTGGCTGACTGGCACTGAACTACTTAAGTATTTCAAAGTTATATCGTATCATCAACGACTCTCAAAATTTGTGAATATGGCCATAGAAGTGTAAGGGGCCTGTGATAATTATAATAATGTCAAAAATAGTTCATGCTATGACAGATGCAGAGGCCCATCAGAAATCCCATAACAAACAAATTAAAAATAAAACGACTTTTGACACCAATTGAAATGGCATGACAACAAGTACCCCAGCTTTTTAAAACTGTATTCTAATGTGCTTGTCGCTAGCCGTGTATGTATTTATTCAACACATATCCTCGGATTATGCATTCAATTTCAGTAGAATGCAATTTCCCGCAAAGACTGTTTATTGTAAGTGTCAATAAATCGTAATCATTATCTTTATATCTTGATATTGGCAATTTGTTTCTTAATTTAAATACTAAAAATGAGCTTATATTAACATGAGACGTTTGATCAAAACGAGTCAATTAGTCTGTAATAATTAATAATTATGTGCAATCTGATACGTGGAAATATGGGGCATAAAGTACATACTAAGTATCACATCATATACACTTAAGAAAGGATCATCTTTATTCTTCTGCATTTGCCCTTCAAATTCACTTGCACTTATTTCTGTGAAGTGGGCACGGCGTGTAAGCTGCGCGACTCCCCACCTGGGATGGGTTTTTACCCCACCAGGTGAGATAGTTGTCAAAACTTAGCGTGTTCCTACCAGAGATCAACAGTGTTGTAGTGTTTCTACATACATATGTAACGTTCGCGAAGAAATAATTAATTATTTATTTAAAAAAAAAACTATGTATATATTGTAAGGAATATCTAAAGGAATCTAATTATGCCAATTTTATTATTATAAAAATTAAAAGTTCTTTACACGCGGCTGTTTAAGGAAAGCTTGGCAGTTTCAATATATTATGTTATGTTTTTGGTTTCAACTGAATCAAATAAACATTAATTTCCATTTATAGAGGTATATAGAGATAAAAAGACTAGGGCGTTGTAGCTATACAAATTATTCGATAAGTTAATAGGATTATCATCAACGTAAAATTCCATGATGTGAATCACTCGTAGTTTTGTATTTCATTTAGTAAATGAATGAAATCTAGTATAGGCATCATTTGTTGCATTACCGACGGGTCCGCATCTGCCGAACTACATTCGATCGTGTTTTACCTTCCCAACTGTCCAAATATATGTTACTATCTGTATATATTTTAAAAGCAATGCCAATATTATGTTAATGTCAGTTCTATTTCATAATAGCATATATATATATGATAGCAAAGTGATTGGTGAAACATTATTAAGTATCTATCGAGTTCTGATTGTTCTAATATAAATTCTTAAAAACGACGCGTGGGGTCAAACTCCACGTTGAACGTTCCTTTGGGTGTCTGAATACGATAGCGCGTGCCGCTTGATTTGTTAAGCGACACGTTCTCTTTGACTTCATTTAAAATATAAGTTTTCGGCATCCTTATCGTATTATCGATAAAAAAAATCTTATGTAAATGTCTCTTCTCTCTTGAAACTTGACACTCCAGCCTCAGTGCAGTTTGGTCGATAATATGAGATGGATATAAACACAAGCACAAGAAAAATTGGAGATGTCCGAAAGTGGAACCCGCCATTATCCGTTTATATTACAATGTTAGACACGTGTTCTGCCCACCGGGCATCGCGCTACTGCAAGGTTGGCGTCATAATAAACCATTAATTACCATGCTAAACGAAATAAAAAATGTATTTTGAAAACTGCACAAAACAGCTTTTTAGTGTTCTCAAGTGTAATGCCCCAAGTATGGGGTACATTGAAGCAAAATAAATGAGCCCCTACTCGAAGGACTTACTAATGTCCATCGTTGATCCACTGACGCCCGGCTGGCTTTTCTTCCCCGAATTCCATATCCTTGACTACTAACTAAAATTGGAATAAAAAGAGATGGAGGTTATTAATTTCTTTTAGAATGTAGATTATACCGAGAAAAAACGGCAGGAATTAACCATAGTTACTCTTTATTTGTTAATAAAACAATGTAATAATAATATATATTTATGTATTCCGTATGGAAATCAAAGAAATGCTAATTCTAAGCTCTTTTATCATTTAGTCGATCCTATACAGTATACAAAGCCTTATTCATTAAGATTTCTTAAACATGAGTTTTTATTTTTTTTTGCTGGTAAATGTTTTGCTGGTGTTTCAAACGAAAATGCCATTTTTTTTATTATGTCGGTAGGCGTACGAGCAAATAGGTCACCTGATGGTAAGTGGTCACCGCCCATAGAGAATGGCGCTGTAAGAAATATTAACCATTCCTTACATCACCAATGCGCCACCAACCTCGCAACTAAGATGTTATGACCCTTGTGCCTGTAGTTACACTGGCTCACTCACCCTTCAAACCGGACCACCACAATACTGAGTACTGCTGCAGAATATCAAGTTCACTCCAGGACCTGGACAAATGCCATTTTTTTTGAAAAATTCGATAAATATGATATTTTTATCTTATTTCAACTGTTTGAAGTGTTTTAGGTAAACATCAGAGAGGGAGAGATATATATCGATTATATTCAAGAGAGGTCGTCTGTATGATCTATAGAAACTTGTGAAACAGTTTTTGTAATTAGTTCAATGTCTAACTGTCTAAAACATAATTAAAAGTACCTATCTAGGTATGACGGTTACTAACGAGGGGTATATAAGGGGAAGGGGTTGGAATAGGGATAGGTTATTTACTTGACACCATAATAATTGGGAACACATTGAACGTACATATTATCTAGCTTTATTCATTTTGGAGCAAACATTCAAGCATAAAGTCAAGCCGGAACTGTGCAGTAAAAGAGAAAATTTAAAATAACGTTGTTATTAAATTCAGATAGGACTTAAAGTCACTGTACTTATAAAAAACACGATTATAAGATATAAACATTCCTAACACGACAAAAGGCAATGCAATATGGGAATGATATTCCTCAAACAACACCAAAAACGATGGGGAACATTTTTCAACGCTTTGGTTTCATCATTCGAAATTCAAGTTTTTTTTTGTTGTAAAAGTCAATTGATTAACAATACCTCATCAGATTTAGCATAGAAATTATTTCTTGTTAAAAATGGCAGCCCCATAAGAAGATGTCGATCATTATTTGCACGAAACAGTCCGCAGTCCCGGTTGCTTTGGAAATTTGTTGATGGATAATAATTTACTGCATCCGCCGACTGCATCGACTACAGGCGCGCTCCTATCACATAAAATGTGAATCAAATATTTTAAGTCTATATCTACTTTTTTTTATAAAATTCATCTTTTGTAAAGACTTAATAATAATGTGGTTTTTTACTTCTTATAATATACAAGATATTATAAAAACCAAATATGTTAATTTATCATTTAAAAAATTAGAATTAAAATCAAAGAAATGCAAGTCTGCCGCCATAGTTGTTTATACGTCGCTTATTTTTCAATGCAGTCTGCGATTGTTTTTGTTTTTTTTTATCTAAATTATTAAATTGTCATAATGACAATATATAAGGTCCGGCATTACTAGTATTAGAACTCACAATTACTTAATTCTTTTAAATAAACAATATCGTATCTACTTTTATGACGTCACAAATAAAAATATTTCTGTCAAACGATATCTTCAGCATAAATTAAAATAATTTGATTTTGTTCATAATAATTTGTTTAATTATTATAAACAAAAACAAATAACTTAGATTCAGTTAAAGATAAACTCGAACCATCATTATCACATTAGTGGTCATCAGTAACGGTTCATGTCGCAGATCCAACGTTAAACAAGTGAGTGGATACACAGAAACCGCGTTTAAAATAAGATGAGTAACCTATATATCGATAATTGCTAATAGCGGTGGGGTGTGCACGATCGTAATCGACACGCACATGATTACGGCACAATAACGCATCTGCAGCGCGAGTGAGTTCACCTCGCGACGAGCTCTTACACGTCACGAGCATTTTAAATTTTAGCCAGGTAACACTTGACAATCTCTCGCGGTTCCTGCTTCATAAAATGTGCTTCCAGCATTTCCGCGAGTGTGGCCATTCGGATGCATCGCCGTTTAGCAAAAGTAAAAGTGAAATATGCTAGTGCGGCTTATCACTTTGAGTGGTAGGTATGTATCTGTGACATAAGCTTGCGTGCAGTTTTATGTTCGATATTTTTAAATGATTACAATTACACTCCTAATAAAATAATTATTGAAAGTTGATACAGATATCGATCGAGTAAAACATTCGAAGCAGCGATCGATTCATTAAATGGATCGCCGTTTACATTCTGTAACTTGTTGACCGGCTCAGAGCAGCGTGTGATGGATTTCATTCGTCTTCATTTCATTGTCAAGGACATTCCTATGTCTTTTGCAATCGCTTAAGCATTGTTGGATCTTAAATTATAATTAATTAGTAAAAAATGGTTTCCTTCCGTGATGGAGATTATTTCATTGTCACTTACGTACTGATATGTTATCAACTTTGTTATACTGTGATTATAAAACTATTTTGTACTAGACAAGTGTTACTGTCAGATGTATACTGCAAGCACTTTTGAATCGTCATTTAACAAACTATTTTAAGTAAAGCTACCACCGGTTCGGAATGTAGATTCTACCGAGAAGAACCGGCAAGAAACTCAGTAGCTACTCTTTTCCAACATCTAAAAATACAGTCATGTTAATTAAATACAATTATCTATGTATGTCTCCTGCCTGGAAGTCAACATGAATTAACTCCATG
Organism: Vanessa atalanta; assembly: GCF_905147765.1. Lineage (NCBI taxonomy): Eukaryota > Metazoa > Arthropoda > Insecta > Lepidoptera > Nymphalidae > Vanessa > Vanessa atalanta. The sequence continues at coordinate 16,168,424 of NC_061902.1, read as the reverse complement.
CTTTTTTATCATCAATATGATCTTGTATCGAATAATATGCCTTCTTTATTGGCTTTGCGGCGTCGGAAACTTGGCGTTCTAAGCTTATCCTTACTTCTTGTGCACATACAATGATTATCACTGTTTTATCAAAGTGATCAATGCTACTATGACGCAACAGTGAGTATTACTACTTTGTTAAAAACATCCCGAAGAGAGTCTCTAGCTCCAAGTTTATAAATAGATTGGATTGCTCTCTTTTGTAAAATAAAAACAGATATCAAAACAATATCTGCAGCTTTTAAATTAACATGGTTATTTTTATTACTAACAATATTTAAAACCGAATATTTACCAAGTTTTTTATTTTTATTTGGTGGAGCTCGATATTTCGAAATTATCTACGAATGTCTTGTTCACGAGACATCCTTTTTCATTAATAACTAATTTTGCACTAAACAAAAAAGGTTGAAATTTTAATACAAGGTAAGTTATAATTATTTACACCTTCTGTCCTATTTTCAACCATCTAACAATTTTTTTTCACAAAATTATAAGCAAAAACGCTTTTCACCCACTCAACCCCCTAGCGTTCACCCCAAAGGGTTGAAAATTTTAATTTGTTATTATTTTTACTTCCCAAACCACATATAAAAAATCATAATGATACTAATTACTTGACCTTCACGGGCTTTATTGACTGGATGATTGTCAAATGTAAAATGATTCATTCATTCATTCAATCAATCTTAGCTAAGTATGATATTGTATTGGTACAGTTAAGACATCTGAAAATTACCAATAAACCTAATCGGGACTAATTATGAATGATTGTTGGTTGATCTCCATTGAGCCGTTGTTAGCACGAGTTACACGTGGAGGTAATGTTACATACTTTGTTACGGAGGCGATTATTTTACGCGTCCCTTGACCCCTCCGTGATAGAGTGCTAGACGCTCGTTATTTAAACTCTGCAAGAAATCGTCAATATAATAAAATGAATCTTTATCGGTAAATGCAATTTACGTAGGTATTAGGAGACGGTTTCCTTGGTGGATTATTTGTACAAGTAATTAATTTACCATTTTAAAAATATTAAAAAAAATTATTAAGACTAAATTGATAAATAAATCTTATTCATTAAAAGAATACTTTTTAGAAGAAACGCCTGGATTTAGGCTCGGGTTCCATCAAAGGACACTAATTAATGTGATAAACAGCATTGTAAATCTGTTAATTTGAAAAAAGTAACTATGCCAGTTTCTTGCCGTTTCTTCTCGCTAGAGGCTACTTTCCGAAACGGTGGTAGTGTTTAAATATACGCTTCATTGTGAAGTTTACTTGAATAAAATTGGTTTGATTTGATTTGGAGGTTATATATTTAGAGCAGGGCAGATCTGTTCGAGCTGAACTATAGCTGCCAAATTAACTTTACTTCCATTGACTGCTCAATTTGATTGCAAAGAAACTTTAATTATTAGTAAATAAATGTTGAGCCGAGATGGCTCAGTGGTTAGAGCACGTGCATCTTAATCGATGATTGCGGGTTCAAACCCAGGCAAGCACCACTGAATTTCATGTGCTTAATTAGTGTTTATAATTCATCTCGTGCTCGGCGTGGAAAGGAAAACATCGTGAGGAAAAGTGCATGTGTCTAACTTCAACGAAATTCTGCCACATGTGCATCCATCAACCCGCATTGGAGCAGCGAGGTGGAATGTGCTCCAAAACCTTCTCATCCAAGAGAGAGGTGGCTTTAGCCCAGCAATGGGAAATTTACAGGCTGTTAATGTAAAAGTTTTTTTTTATTTAATAGAATTAACTAATTAAATGGATTTTGCGATTTTTATTTATGGATTAATATTTGAAAAAAATATCGACTGATACGTCTTAGTAACATAATGAGTCTCAGAGTCATTTTAAGAGAGGCAGCCCCCGATGATGCCATTATACGTAGTGGACAACTGCAGTAATCGTATATTGTATAAAAAAGGGTTTCATTATTCGCGCCGAGTGGAAGATGTTTGCCAATTTGGAGTAGTAGTACCTAGAGTGATTAGTAACGAGTTAAAGATTAATTTACCTCTGGTTCGTTTCATTCTCGTAGTTACTACTTAACACACACCGATACATAAATTAATAATAATTTTTATTTTATTTGAGTTATGTATACAGTAATATTGTCATGGAGTAACGCCGCAGATATTGAAATTGTATTTATTCTTCAAAAAATAGCACTCCAACTGTTTACAAAACATATTTAATTCTAGATCAACAATACGCGCAAAATTTATAGAAGTAGAATATTAACGGCTGCTTTACAATTTATTTATTATAATATAATGTTTATACGGAAGAATCAACAAATACATTACATAAGAGCTGATATAAATACAAAAAGTAAGAACTGCTTGTAGCCCCTGCTTTCCGCTTTCATGTAGTACAGAAAACGTGTTGGGGTATTATGAATATACATATAATGGAAAATACAATTGAAATTATTATTATTCGTTAAAATAATACATTTTTGATTTAGGTTGGTTCCATTACAGGCCTGGTCGAACAATAATTTGTTGTGAATAATAAAATCATGGTAAATCTGCTTATTTGACAAAAGCAACAATGCTTCTTGTCGTTTCTTCTTGCTTTCCGAAACGGCGGTAGAGTTGAAATATTGGCGATTCAAAAATGGTTTACTGTAAAGATTACTTGAAATAAAAGAAAAAAAATACGGATCACCAGCGATAGTTTTACTTTTTTATTTATTTAATACTATATCGTAATGTTTAAAAAGTACTTAAAAACAAAATTTTATTTCGATTACGTGCATTCTCAATCGTACTTTTTTGCCTAGGAGAGTTCGGAAAGCGAACTATAATCGTGGTTGAAACAAAGTCATCTATAAATAAACTAAATAAGAACCTATTTATCGCTGTTACGACTAGTAACAAAGACCACTTTGGTTAATTTGACAACGCTCTAGGTCTCATTTTAAAAAATTAGTTAATCTTAAATCATATTTTAAAGAAAAAAACAGCCGTTTCTTAGTCGGTCAGCAGTTATGTGTGCCTAAATAAGTACAAAAAAAAACAATGCACCGTGCTTAGCAAGTTTGTCTAAGCCCTGAAGCAATGGCGATTGGCTCTGTAGTAGCATTAACAATGCACATTGTGCAGTGGACGGATCAATTGGCTCGCATTGTGATTTCTCTTCACGCATTTACAAGTGTTAAATGACAAAGTTAAAGTTCTCGGAACGGAGAGCGTAATTTAGGTCTTTAATGCCACACAGGATGTGTATCTATGTACTCGAGACGACGGCTCTGAGCTTAATTAAGGGTTTCAAACAATCAACAGAATTGAGGCTTCAAACGGCACCGATATAATACTATAGGGATGGTGGCCCGATATCTACGAATTTCACATTTCCACTCATTTAGTACAAAAAAAAGATAGCCTAATGATGATATTCGTATGAAGTTACTAAACAAACATTTAGGACTCGCCATTGGTCCACGTTACACTACCTAGTTTGACACAAAATTTAACATGTGCCCAAAACGGACAAAACTGAAGCGAATAATTCGTATCTTATGTGAAATTATTTTTTTGTCCCATTTGATGTTGAAAACACTTGGCCTGTGGAGTAGTGGTGCAAAGAGCTTAATTAAAAGTATAACACCTCGCCGTATTGCCTCCACTGGTGACAGGAGTGCTGGTTCGTTTTTAGCCCAGAGGATCAGAATTGCGATTCAACGGGGTACGGGTGCGGGTGACACCATTTCATGTGGTCAAGATTTATTCAGTAACTATTTTTAATTAATATTTGTGTATATTTTAGGACTTAAAATAAACTATAGAAATATAATTAAACATGATGTACCACTAATCACTATTTATAGATTTCTTACAAAAATAGTTGTTTAGTAAATGTAACAGATTGCAAGGTTTCACATAAAGTGGTCGTAATCTGAACCAATACTCCAGTCGGAGGACGAGCACGTAGGGAGGACGAGGAGGAGTAATGATAACTTGATGGCTCTGATAAAGTAGTAGTAAACTCTTGAAAATAGTATAATCACCAACCGATACGTTGAACTATATCTACTGTTATCTATAGATTAATACGCGAAGCAAGAACGTTGTACTCCTTGTTACAAAATTTTACCGCTAAAGTTTATTCGGCGAAAGAGTGTAAAAAGCTTTTATAAATGTTTAATGCGAAACATTCATAGTCAACGTTCGTGGTGCCAGTGACAAAGTTCACGTTGAAGTTAAAAATCAATGATGCCTCTTTGTCATTTGGTGTTTTTTTATTGTAATAATGAAAAGGTATCGTCCAGCTGAGCCTCATATTTATTCGTTCTATATAAGCCAGAGAAAAAAAGGTTTGTTTTTAATTTCAAGTATAATAAATAACAAACTCTTAACGATAACAACAAACTGCTTTGCTTTCGTTGCTTCAAGTTTTTATATATTTATCCATTAGGCATTCGTTTTTTTTTAATTATTTGACCAATCACAGATAGTTTCACAAACCTAACCAATCACCAAAGCTTATTACAATAAGTCAAGCATCGATTAAGTCCGTAAAACACTTTTTATAGTTGCATAGTAAAACATATGATTAAGGGTAATTCATTTATATTATTTTATATTAAGGTAGCGATGTTTAGTATATAATATCTTAACTTTCTTTATATAATATCTAAATTATGTACGCCACCTTGACTAAAATTTGTTTGTTTTTTGAGCTCTCAGCCGGTGCATGACTTAGTACCCACTATATAACAGAATAAAAATACAATTAAAATATACAATTGGTACGTATATAACTTTCATAGATTAATACGGCTACCTATATTGAATTTTTATTCATTGTATACAACACGTGGCTCTTTATCGATCGTTGGTTTAAACCCAAGCAAGACCGCCTTCTCGCAAGACTAGTGTGTTAACTCCTGGGTATTGAACACCGGATATATTATGACAAGAAATTCTCAGCTGTGGCTCGGAGTTTAGTTGCCAATGTATGCGCTATCGTGTCTCGAAAACCATGTGAAACCGTGTACCTAAATTCCTCAGGATTACGAGAGCGAATGAATTGTGAGAGCTTTTATTTAAATTATTTTAGCGTATACATTTATGGATTCTATTGTGTATTTTGAACATACCAATATACCTCGATAATAGTCGGTCAGGCGGCCAGTATCATCATGTGTTACAAACACTGACCGGCTCCTACGCCGGTGAGGAATACAGCCCAGCGTGTTACTGAAACAGAAAAACTCCCTGCAATGTTACACAGCTTAATACTGTCTGCATATTTTATGTATATGTGTATACCTACATTTACTGCAGTTACAAAGGACCCATTAAAAAAAATTAGAAGATATTTTTGTCATTTCACAGTCAAGCCACATTAACAAAAGATATACCTAGTCGTTTTGTTTGCTAAATGTTTAATACGCTGTAGTAGATGTAGTGTACGAGCGGGACTCAATCAACTACTTACCTTAAAACAAAAAGTTTTGTTGTCGTTAATATAAAAGCTAAAAAATTTATTAGGGAATTGAAAAAAAAGTGAAAGATTGAATTCATTTATTTGATTTCAATATAAATTTATATTAAAATAATTAAAGCTGAGAGGTTCGCTATATACTCAGGGCTCATTTCATGGAAATATCCGAGAATATACTGCATACAATTTCTCGTAATTGAAAAAAGAAGCCTTTCAAATAATTATTTTAATTAATATTATTCAAGTAAAAGATCCAACCGAGTCCTTTGATCCTCTTAAATGGAACGAGAAGATTAAATCTGTAGATTTCATTGCGAAAGTTATTTACTATTGAGAAACAATTCTTATGATAAATAAATATAAATTAACTGTCATAAAAATCACAATAAATAAAAAATCGCAACGATTCTTTGTCTAAACAATATTTAAGTTAAAGATGACCAATTTCGCGCTTGCAATAGGAAAAAAAGCAAATAAACAACACTTGACAGCGATTTGAAGTGATATCTTGATTAATCTATGGTGTTCACTATGGATTTGCGATAAAATGGCGTTTTGAACGTCGACGAAAATTATGTCAGAATTTTGGTAGTATTGTATTATAAATAAAGTTTTATTAATCATAAACTCTTAGTAGTGCACAATATGGCTGAGTTATTAGCAAATCTTATAAAATACGTATCTATCTAAGAATTTTTATTATCTTTTTTCCTACTTCCATTGGAACAGGCTATGTGTATTTTGTTGATATTTTGGATGTTCCTTTGGAAACTACTTTTATTTCGAGCTCCTATTTAACTTGCAATGTTTGTTTATTTGGATCAATTACAAGCTGAATTAGAACCTCTTTCTCTTATCTTGCGAAGTTCAAATGATGTGATTCAAAAGTAGTGTAGTTCAAAAAAAAATTCGGGTGTCGTTATTATTAGTCATTAATTTTAAGCATTTTTTGTGGGCTTTATTTGTGCCGATAGGTTAGGTTTAAGTATTATAACTGTGCGCTTTCGTGCTATTCATGTTTTTAATTTTTTTTAAGCGAAAGTTATGATTTACAAAAAAAAAAGAGTTTGTAAAATGTATAGTACTAGGTGTTTTCTTGACCTTGTTTCGGAAGTCATTAAATATGACTTACAAAATCAAACATAAAATATAATTATTGTACAATTTTATATTGGTTCCTGGTTTAATATACTTATTTTAAAAAATAGGTGGCTATTGAGCTGTTACTTTAAATCATAATAAGTTAAAATGTAACTGCGATATTTGAATATAGGGCCGAAGACTTTGCCCAAGGAAGCAAGATTGCTGGTACGGAATCTTGGTATTACCAGTTTGTCCGTAGGTACTTCTCGTGTTTACGCAATGTTAAATTAATGTTTCTATCAGGATCAAGAGTTAGTCTAAGAATGGGTTTGGGCAAATGAACACATTTTTTTATTAAATTCTATTAATTTGTTTTAAATATATTAAATATATATATAGATCTAATAAATGAGAAGATATTTTGATATGTCCTACTAAAAAAACCTATATCACAAAACATATACCAGAAGTTTCAGCGTCTTTCGAAAAATGTTTTAGTATATTAGGTATATCAATTTAACCTGCTTTTAATTTCGGCTATTGACGTTACAAACGTAAATATTCACTTTTTCACCTTTATGAAAGAGTCAACGATAGTTCTGAACCTATCAATATATGGATTATAAATAATTACTTGTTCCGCTTATACCGGCAAGATTTCTGAATTTTGTGGCAATAATGGCAATCGTTTAAAACATTTTGCATGAATGAAATAACTTCTGCTACTTCTGTAAATGATATAAACGGGTATTACGTGGGTATGACAGCGATTAGGTAAACAATGCTTCTCGGTATTAGAAGTAATAAGGAGTAGGGACACCCTCGGTTACCGCACTCTTTTAGCTGATGAAAATATTAACTATCTATACGGTAACTTTTATCATAACACATCAATAACATATTTATTATCCGACTTCGAAGGGTATATTATTACAATCAGTTAAAATAATACATATAAGGGGTTCGAATACGTCACCTTTGGATTAATTTCCTCGAGCTTTTTCCTTGATTCGATTGATATGGTCTTCTTTCAGCTAATATTTTAAATTTACTTGCTGGTAGGGCTTTGTGCAAGTCCGTCTGGGAAGGTACCGCCCACTCATCAGATATTCTACCGCCAAATAACAGTACACTATATTGTTGTGTTCCGTTTAGAAAGGTGAGTGAGCCAGTGTAATCACAAGCACAACGGACATAACATCTTAGTTCCCGAGGTTGGTGGCGCAAGGAATGGTTAATATTTCTTAAAGCGCCTTTGTCTATGGGCGGCGGTGACCACTTACCATCAGGTGGCCCATATGCTCGTCCGCCAACCAATGCCATATAAAAAAAAGAATATGAAAGCGTAGTACTTTCGGCGATTATTGTAGTACGTTCCTCAGAGTTACGAAAACTGTACGCACCATCACTCTTTTTGATGATTAATGAAAGACTTTATGATTGCAGTGCACACTTTCTGTCCAATTGCAAGCAAGAGTTTCTGGGATCATGATAGACGTGAAACGGAGGTCTATCAATGATTGATTCCAGTTGATCCTTATAGTAAAAATAGTTCACAATACGCAATAACGATTGTATTATGGATTGGGAACTACATTATCATAACATCCCTTTTTATAAATAAGCAGATCAGCAACAATTAAACTGTAATGGTGGGCTAATCAAATAGTTATATAAAATAGAGAAATCGTCAAGTATCATTAAACTTATTTACAACGACCAATTTCTTTATATCCGAGTTATCCTGTTATGTGTCCTTAATGGGTGCCGTCTGATACTCTTAGGAATATTTTTTCGGCTTCATTTACTCGATTTTTCGACAATTTTAATCCATCAATCTGAATTCCAAGGGTTGGGTAGTCTTCGGTAGTCTTCAATTGATAGTCGACCTTCTTAAAATAGTAACAACCATACCACTTGTAAACGATAGTTTTACGATGAGTTGCATAAAGGCTCCGAACTCACGTGCTTTAATCTGCGTGATTTTTTCTTGCTTCATCGAAAACTTTATAAAATTAATTTTTTTTTTTTTTCATTTCGTTGCATTTTCATTCCGACTTAGTTATTAAAGGATTACTCGTGGATGACGTTGCTTAAAGAGGTCCCATTGCGATGGATAAGTTTATCTAATCTTCTCGGTAGAATCTACATTCCGAACCGGTGGTAGCTTTACTTTAAATAGTTTGTTAAATGACGATTCAAAAGTGCTTGTAAAAGCCTACTTGAATAAAGTATATTTTGATTTTTGAATGCCTTCTCTCTCTGCGGGCTTTTGGACTCCTTTCGTATGGAACCGTAAATGAACGAACGATAGGAAATTATCGGTATAAATAAAAAACAATGACAGTTCGGACAATGATCATGAGTCCTGAGATGTAGTGTAATCTATCATGCAGCGCTTTAGCAATGTCTACCAGTATTACATACGTGTATGGTAGAGGTGGTTGCGCGGCAGATATCGCGGCGTTAGCGATGAGGCCGCCTGTTGCATCTAATGCAACTTGTACATTCTATAATTTATTATGTACATGTGTTGAAATTATTTTGTTGATTGGAATGTAATATTGTATGAATAAAATAAATAAATAATGTACACATTTTATTTATATTTACGTGTATGTATGTATATATAAATCTACATAAATATGTACATGTAAACAGAATATCCCACAAATCAATATACCATTTGAATTATTGTAGTTGAGCTGACTTAATTTTTTTTATGGGTACCAGCTCTGTATCCCATGTTTATGTGTTTGATAATATTCAAATATCTAAAACGTGATCATTTTATTGGGGACTAGACAATTGTTATCTATGTTTGAAATCCGATTGAGGTGCGTTCAGTAGGTAGCGAGTTTACCGCGTTGAGGCAGACGGAGAACAGACGCGGCGAGTGTAGTGAAGGTGGGTTTTGGTAAATCAAGTATAATCTACTTTTCAAATAGAACGCTGTAGGAATCAAAGTTGATGGAGCCTTTTTGTAATTTTCCCTTTTGTTACATCTTCAAGAAATCCAAACTTTGACTATAGGTATAGGATTTATCATATAAACAGTTTTTTCTATTGCGTTGACGCTCCACAGCGTAGTTGATATTCGTAGCACTCGTCTACAGCGGATGATGCCGTAGTAAGGGGAATCAACTTGAATACAGTTGTTGTAGTTTGTTTGATTTAAAGTTGAGATATAATTATTTTGTCTATTTCTAAAGAAAATAAAATTCGTGAAAACTAAGGTTGAAAGTTGTATTTAATGTATATAATGGTCATGCTTGTTTATATTAAAGTAAAATAGGTAGTTGATTTATATTTAGTAGGTACTAAAGTACGTTATTACGTTATAGGTAGGTTGACTGGCATTCTGGCATCCGCTAAATCGCCAATGCGATGCCATGGGTCGTGGGGAAATAAGATGTTAATTCCCTTGTGTCTGTAGTTACACTGGCTCAACCATCCTCCAAACGGGAACACAGCGATACTAAGTTATGCTGTTTGGCGGACTTTTGGCAACGGAAACACATTTTAATCCCACCGCTTAATTATACAAATCTTGAACAATTATATGATTACATAATAACTAGGTCTTTGAACTGTTGAAGAAATAACAGGTTACGGACATATATTTTGAAATAAAAACGGGACCGAGCTTCGAAACCATACAATAACAAACTTTATTTTTAACTTAGTTGTGTAAATTTTAGTTTACAAAGAATTTAAACCTCTTATGTTTGTAAAGACGTATTTGTAAGTACTGCAATATGATGTCCATCAATACAACGGGTACACTTCTTGTAATAACTAAATATGTCTGCAATACCCGTCGTTTTATTCCCCCTTTAAGTGTATAGATTATTTTCATGAACAATTTGAACTCAGCGTTAGTAATAATACTTTATAAAATATATTTCTTAATGTTAGTCAATACTAAGATACTAAAACATGCCGCTTATTAAGAATATTCTGTAGACATGGACGCCGCGCCGCGCCGACTTACTTTAACATTCATTGCTCGACGCGTAAACTTCAAATCACACATGGCTGACGAGTAGCACATACGCAAGACTTATTTCTGAATTTACTTTGAACTGAACATGAGTTTCAATCGATTCTTATTATTAAATTACAAACATTATTTTCGAAAAAAGGGGGGCGACGTCGCCTATAGGTGAAGAAAGTCTAGGAATACACATCCATGCGCAATGCAAGTAATCAATAACTTTTCGTTATTAAATTCGATTTAATTAGGCTACACAAAGTGAAACATCGCAATGAACGTTACAATAGTATATCAAATTTCCAACGCACTAAAACAATGTCACTTTAATATTTGTTGTATATAATTCGAACAGAGCGTCATCATTAATTGCGGATGTGAGTCGTATGCACTTCTGTTACGAATCGTATTTGTTTAGGACATCATAATGAAAATTATCAACCTACGTATCTACCTACGGGGCCTACGTAAATTCCAGCTCGCACCGGGAGTTTAAAAAAAAAGTAGTGTTCAGTTCGCTCGTGCGCTCTAGGGCTTTAGTTCTCGTTTCCCCGGACGCTAGCCGCCCAGCCCGGCCGCAGGCTCCGTCCTGTAGACAAGCCTCATCTGTCATATATCACTGAGCGCTGCTCGCAGACGGTCGCCAGTCGGCACTCGGCAAAGTACCGCGCGTCGTAGCTAGCTTTCGTGTATATTGTTTACGGTTTAAAATTGAAAAATTAATTAAATGAATTATTAGTGCTATTTTAAACGCAGTAAGTTAACTGCTTTTTTAGTTTAATTTTATTTATAAAAGTTCAATTGAAAATGCTGTCAATTTCATTTTTATTTTCGCGTACAACTAAAAAGTTAAAAGTTTGCGCAATTTTTTTTTGTTTATATACCTACATTAAATAAAGTAAATCGTACACGCGAAAGTGTGTGTAAATTTGCTGAAAATGTTGTTTTATTTTTTTTGATTTGCGCTATTCAATAAAATTTAAAGTAAACATAGTTTAAAAGACCAAATAAGTTCCGCGGTAAAGTGTGCAATTGTGTGGATTCTTGAAGGACTGTGGTGTTGCAGGTGATATCCACCGATATCAGCCAGGTGCTGCAACAACCTGGCTGTTGCTCAGTTCCGCTGTGAAATCGTTCGTAGTAGTTCTTTGCATAGCGGCCACCGCGGAGAAGAGCCACGTGTGGCCCTGCGTACAACCGGGGGCGGGCGCTTTGCGCCGCCCCGCATCTGCATCCGTGAGTACTATCATATTATATCAAATTAAATTATTGCGTCAGATGTATACGAATGCTTTGCCGACTGCTGATCTAAGGAAAACTAAGTCTCGTCGTCTGTATTGACTTTGTTATCATTTGCGTTTGTGACGTACTCTCAGAAAAACGGCAGTTATAGTAGTCATGTAAGCGTTCGAATTCCCGCAATCGCCGAATAAACAAAAGCACGTGGCGCGAAAGTGTTTATACATGTTGCGTGCCGGCGCCTGTAGCCGCCCGGAGCCGCCTGTAGCTCGCCGCTAGCGACGACTTTTTTATTTTTTTCATTTCGTATGTTTTCGATGCGACACTTTTAATTTATGACCTATATTATGTATGCTTTGCGTTTCAATCGTTGTAAAACTTGACAAATATATTTGACCATGCGTAAAAACCAAGTGTCGGCTGAAGGTAGTAGGTATTGTAATTAGGCATGATAGCGCCGTAGAGATCATTTTTCAAACTACTTTGATCGGATTGTTTGTACTATTCGAGCGACCCGCTCGGGATATCATTTGGATATTATAATTGCTGTCGTGTTTTACCGTCAAATTCAAAAAGAATTCCTGAATAATATAAAGCTATAGTTTCCTAATGGCAGCAATAGATTTTGCGAGGCGTTGCTTTGTGATATTCGAGTGTGATTAAAGTAGGTCACAGATATGCTGAGTGTTTTAGGCTTGTCTTTAAATAATCACTGTGAACACATTGACGCGCTATTTTATATATTGCTGTTGATTCTACTTGATATTATAAGCCGCTACGTGACGCCATCGCGAATGAATGATTGTTTCACATTTTTGAAAAATGATTGTTTGGAATATAATAACCATAGTTATTGATATTTATCAATTTAAGTTTAACATTAACAAGGGCTTAGTGTGCCTGTGTGATGCATTCGGTGATAGGGAGTCGGGTTTCACGCTGTGGGCGGAGTGGGAGGCGGCAGCGGCGCCCGAGGGGTGGGGGCACGTGGGCCGTAGCGCGGAGGGGGGTGGTCGGTGGGCGAGCCGTTTCTGAACGCACCCAGTCCGTTTATTGCGTGTATTTTATAAAACATTTTAAATTCCGTTCACTTTATAAAATTTTTTCATTCTTCTTTACCACTTACCTTACATTTGTATACATATTACTGTTTTATATGAGAGATTTTTTACCTATTTAATTTTGTATCTTACAAGCAAAGCGAACTTTTTATTATGCATTTTACTAAATTATTATTATTTAACTTTAATTTGCGTTACATTTATCATTTGAACGATTTATTTATTTTTGTTTTTTTCTTTTTTCTTTAGCTTTTTGACGAGGCTGTGCCTATACGTTAATAGGTGAACTTTTGGTCCAGATACCTGCCAGATGATTTATTGACGTTGGGCTGTAAGCATGATGTAGAGTCGAAAGACTTCGAGCCGCTGCCGTTCGCATCAGACGATTGTTTAGATGACTTTTCACCCGATCGCCTGTTCCTGTTGACCAAGTGAGTACGTGGTGCTGCCTGCCACTCTTACAAAACTGTATATCGGTATTGTCTGCATGATTGTATGGATATTTAGCTTTCACCCTCCACCAGTCGCCGTTTCACTAGATATAAGTATATGTTACAACTTTTTCGTGTTTATTGGTAAACGAACACGTAAAATAAATGTATACCTTGTTGTATTTTGTGGATATTTCCACGAAGAAAAGCAGAAAAGCTGTTCGAAGCGCGTTCGGATCACTGACGGCTTTGATAGACGTCAAAGAGTTGCTCTCTCTCTCACATGGAAGTTCGCTAAAATTTCAGGCTATACATGTTGGGAATGATGAACCAGTATTGAATCGCAACAAGAACGACTAATGTAACTAAAATAACATACAGTCTGCCGTCTGATCAACGTTGAAACCAAAAACTAATAGATATCATCACGAGTCCGACGCATATTGGGGCTGTGCGAAAGCTTAGCTACTTGTAAAACTTAATAACGGCGAATTCGCTTCGGTCTACCAGTCTCGCTTCTTACCAAAGGTGTAATCGTAGCTTTACTAATCATTTTGCGTTGCGGTAACACGTTAGTTTCGATCTGATGGAACGCACATTACTCACTGTCGACTATAATCGATAATTATCGAGCATGTTAATTTATACGACAATTTTTTCAGTAATTATATTTAAAAAACCTTTTTTTTTTTAAAGTAATATATGAAGGCTTCAATAATATTACATACTTAATCGTTGGTATATTTATAAAATATCTATACAAACAGAAATCAAGAAAAGTTAACATAGTAACTGAGACCCTTCTCCTTTTACACGAATCCCGCAAAAAAGGTAACTAACTAAACAAAATACATACAATATCTTCCAACCCGGCCGATCACAGTGGAAGAATATGACCAAAACGCTTCGAAGAAAACTAATAGGCCATACGCCAGGCAATTATGATACAACGTGTCGCAGCACAAAACATAAATATTCAAGCCCAGGTCACCATCACAAAAGTATACGAATGCACAAATCGAAGCAGCAAGCAAGTAAAAAATAAGACGATTTTTACAAGACAATATGATTGGTAACAACAAACTAACAATAAATAAAAACATTTTGTTTCAAAAAAATCTAATCGATGATGGATATAGAGATCCCGGATGGTGACAACAAAAACGAGATTGTCCAACCAACCGAGAATATTTAATTACATCGGTACTCTGAATCTAGACCACAAGAGACTGAACTAATATGGCCAACAGTAAAAGTCAAATTAGAGGAATGATTAGCTAAAGAGTGAAGAACCAATATAGAACTATAATGACAACTTATCAGCAATGCTATTTAACCAATTTGTTCGCCAGGAGAACTCCTCAATACAAACGTATTATGAAATCTTAAGAAACGCTATTATTTGATGTTTGAAGCTTTCAAGCGTTTTCAAGGTAGTAGCGTTTTGGCTTGATAGCCCGGTGAACGTGAACGACTTAAAATATTATCGGTTCGTATACATTAACTTTATTACGAAGAAGAAAAGAATTAAAGAAAATAAAAAACAATCACTATCGCACTATAAACTATAAAGAATATGCATATACAAACGAGATCTCATGAAAAGACTTGATTGTTCTTCTCGCCGGAAAAACAAAATAGGCCTACATGGAACTTTGGACAAATACATTTTGGATTGAATAAATTTGAATACTACAGCAACCGATTCTTTTTAAAAAGCAATCAATAATTCAAAATAAGCCATCGACTATTCAATAATTGAAAATAAAAGGCAGCGAAGAGAACCTTAAAACAATTGATTATTCTGAAATCGAGGATCGCGGGAGATAGCGGCATCGGACAACATAATACGAAGCTTTGAAGCTAAATGAATGAAGCTATTTAATCTGAATTTACAAAAATCTGAAAATGAATGGTCACACAATGGTCGAACTCGAATGTTATTGGACTATACACCATTAGAGTGACCCAAAGTATTCAGTAGCTATAGACCGGTAAGTTATGTAGGATAAATTGCAGGATATTCGCAGTCGCCAAAAAAGAGATAAATAAGATCGTTATAGATAAGTAACAAGTACAACAGAGACAATTGTATCTCGTATTTATCAACTGCCAAAAAGCTTCCGACATCTTAACATCAGGATAGCTTGAAGGAACGAAGAGTTAGCTCAGGTTATATGGAGGTTATCAGAAGTATATATAATTATGATATAGGTAGAAGAAAGTTAGAAGCCCGAGCTATGCACCTCCGTATGGTATAATACTACTAGTGTCTTGAAACCATCCTTTACAAGCAAGAATGGTGTGAGGAATATTTACACAATGGTAAAGTTAAATCGTAGGACACCCCGTTCAGTCCACTCTTACTATGACCATGAGAATTTTTCGTAAATTACAAATAAGAGATGATGAGAATTCACTTGAATACACAAAAAATATGCTTTTGGGAAAACAAGTAGCCTTGACAGAAATAACAAAAATAACGTAAAATAGAATTAAGAGTACCGAAAACATTGAACAAATACTGCAGTTTAAAAGGAATATTCAAAAGTAACATACTAAAGAGTATGATAACTACAGCCTCCTACCAGATATAAAATTTAAATTAATACGATCATTAATTTATGTCCACTCCAAAATACAAAATCGTCACCTGCTAGCGAGGCCTCGACCGCTCACTACCACGCTCAAGATAAAGAAGTTAGATTCAATAAGACCCGACGAGAATAAAAACAATAGAAGCGGCAACTTACACTCTAAGTTACATGTGCTTATAAAGTAAAGTGGAAATGGACAGGTGACGTAGCGAGGCTGACAGAATAGAGAAGGACCTCAAAAGCAATCCTTCGGAGAGGTCAAAAAGGTTTAAGAGGAAAGGTACAATCACAATGGGAAGACGAAATTAAAAGGATAGCTGTACTAAACTTGGACGCAGTTTGGCAGAAGACGGAGACAAATATACATCTTTGGAGGAGGCCTTCACTAAATTAGGGGTACATACAAAAAATCAGAACTTAAAATAAATTAACAATTATTTTAAGTTAATTAACTAACGCAATTAACGCAATACGTATAAAGTATTTCTTTAATGTAAGAAATAAAAAGGCTTTTTATTCATGTATTTACTCCATGTACGTTGTAGAATAGTTATAAGAATATTAATTAATGTAGTGTCCCTATTCTCTATCAAATTGGCCCATTTTGATAGAGTGCAATCAATATATTTTATATATTTTTTGTATCTAAGTTAAAGCAATTGTTAATACTGTTTAACAATTGGAGAACCCGACGTTTGAATATTGCGTTCGTTGAGTTGAATCTATATAAACTTTTACTCGCCAGCTGAGTCAATTTTATCGGCGTTTTATTCAAGAACATGCAAGTATTTTCAAACATATTAGATAATTATTTTCTTTATCGTAATATTACTTGAATGAAGAACATAAACACAAGAAGTTTGTTAAATTAGAATGGGTATATTTGTAAACAAACCTGTTGCACGCAATTTACTGATTGCTAAATTATTTATGTATGTAAACACCGTGAAGACCAAAAGGGTGATCCTACAGCAGCAATCACTTTAATTCCATGTTGATATTATATATTAGTTTTATATATATTAATCTTATACATAAACATCTTTAATGCTAAATACCAAAACATATTTGATTTTTATCGCGTTGTTTCAAAATACTATTTACTATATAAATAGTCAAGCGAATTCTGTTGCTCTTTAGAAGTCATATAGAAACAAACAGATTAGATTTAAAAATAAATCGATGTTTTTTAGGATTTCATAAAACTTATTTTTTATAGGCTTAAATATTTTTCTACCGACATAGATTTTCTTTTTTGCCATTGAAGTAATGCATAATTAACAAAAACCAATAAATAGATATGGATAAAAAATATTAAAACGAAGTCATTAGTAAAACAATTATATTTTTCTTATAATAATAATTATAACACGTAGTATTCGACATATTTTCATTTTGATCGAATTTTTCAAAAATATATATATTGTGGTTCGAAATATATCGGTCACAAAATAAATTTTGTTTCGAATCTTATGAAAAATCGACCGGTTTTTATCGATTACGTATTGGTTATTAGGTTGAATGTTAGGTTACGCTATTACTATGTTGGGTCTGCGTGTTAGCTATCGTTTAAAAACCGAGAGAAAACAATACAATTTTAGTGATGGCATTTATTATTATTTTTTAATTGATGTTATATATAACTCTAGCTATGTTAAGTCAACGTCGCTATAGAGATTTAAATGTTTTGTATATATTGCTGAGAGTACGCGATGCCAAAAAATATCTAATATATATTTTGATTTGATTTGATTTTGATTTATTACTGCTCAAATTCTAATATAATGTTGATTCGGGGAAGAGGTTTTTTAACCGACTTCAAAAAGGTTTATCATGTCGTCTGTATTTTTTTTTGTTTATGTTTTTATCGATATGTGAGGTAATATAAAAATATGTGTGCCGTCGGAACGTCAGGTTGATATTTATAGTTTATGAGACGTCATAGATGAACGTTTTTACTTTCATATGATATGTTTTTCAATTCAATAAATATTCATAATATCGTGTTTTTTATTATATCCCTTACATTAAGTTTGTGCGAAGCAGGTAAGTAAAATAAATGAACGTTTAATATAGCTTTCGTTAACCTATGATCAGTGTAATAAATAAATGTTATCAGTTGCGATAGTGATACTTTGAAAATAATTAAAGGATCAAACATAGTATAACTGTGTGACCGAGTGACGCGGCTTCGACCGCTTACGGACGTATTTACATTGAACAAAGACATACGTTTAATGAAACTCTTTCGTGGTCCCACAGGTGTGTCAGATCCTTTAAAATGTCGAGTTATTGTTGACCATTTTTTCTATACTTATTGAATCTGTAGACGGTCGACAATTTGTATTTGTTAGTTGCATGCACTGTATCTTTCGCATGGTATATCGAATATTACTTTTTTAATCTCGATATTGTGTTTATATATTGTTATATGTTTCAAATCTCATGTATTTGTATGTGTCTTTAGTTTAAAGAAAAAAAAGATAATTTTCTTAACGGCGTGGTCTGAATATTTCGATTTCTTTTTTTTATATTTTACGACTAGAAAATATTGATCAAAATTTATTAAAACCTGAGAGAAAGAGCCTTAGAGTCACTCTTGACGCACGTGTGTTTTTAATTTATAATCGTCGATAGTTTGATAATCGTCCAGAACACAAAAGGGAACATTACATACATCCCAACGCGTTCGTTTTGGACTTCAAACATTTTAAGAATAAGACAGTGTATTTGAGTGATGTCGGATCTGATTCGATCAACCCTACGTTTCATTGAATACTAAATGAGTACTCGTGAAGAATGTAGGTTAACACCGTTTGGAAGAAAGCTCAAGACTATAGACAGGTCAAGCTAATGAAAGCGCGATGCCTTCGCGTAACCATAGCGAGTTAATTAGTCCATGCTGTTGAACTCAAGCAATCGGGATGGATGTAACTGTCAATTGCTATTGGTATTTTCGATCCGAGATGAGACAATTTATTATAGTCTTCCAGTTTAAGAGGAATATGATTTGTTCGACCACTGACTATCAGACACATATATGTATTTATAGATATATTATTTTGTCAGTAGTATTTATAACAGTTTGGTACTGTTGGCATAATATATAAAAAAAAATACTTTATATACTTTAATTAATCATATTTTGGAACTAAGTTATTCTTGCAGTTTATAAGGGGTGGGTATTTCTGTTGTTAGTGTTTGATGGGATCTTTCAAATGTTAATATTTAATTTAAAAGAAAAGTCATTGTTTGTTACAAATTGTTTGAAAAGCCTTGGGGCTTATTGATCACTATAGTTAGCGAGCTGGTGAACACAATGAATATATGATATGCTCATGTGGGTCATTAATCATTGATAATGGTAAGTGTGCAATAAGAAACATTAATGACCACTTCTACTACCTTCGGAGTGCAACAATGTCAATTGGCAGCGCTTTGAATTTGTAAGAATGGATACATGAATGGAGGGGGGGGGGATAATTGGACTTGAATTGTTCGAATGGGAAAGACTATAATTTTGCTATGCAGACCCTGGGTGTCTGACTTATAAATTTCTTTTGTTTCCCTAATTATATAAACCATCAGTCTCGGCGGCCGATGTGCAAATAATTAGTAATCCTTTTTTAGAAGTTTTGAAGCGTTTTCACTCAAAAACGCAGCGACATGGGATTTTAATTAACTTAGCGACATAGGACTAAATTGATTCATATTGATCTTAACTTTAACCGTTATTCAAAGGAATCAAAATTTTAAATATATAGAAAAATCAAAATTAAAAAAAAAAGCAAATCATATACCAAAATGTTCTCCAGCTTCTTAGAATTCTACTAAAATTCAAGATTGCTTTCATTCGGTGTATCTCGAAAAGTTAAATTAATGCTTTATAACTACAATTATTGAAATCCGCACATTCAAGTTTGTATTGTATGTATTCAGTCGCGTTTTGTTCGTTATGAAAAGTGCAAATATTTTATTTTTTAATATAGTTATTTTTTATACAACTAATTGCCAAAAACTGAAATCACATTTATTTATTACCAGTGGACAAGACGGTTACTTTAGTTTTTTTTATATTTTTCTGGTGTCGTTGGGTAAGAAGAAGATGACAACAATACATATTTTAAATGAAATCAAATAATAAGTATATAAATTAGACCAAAAAATAACACAGATTATATTTATGTATATCCATACAATATAAGCAAACAATACCTTCTACCGAGACCAATTCAATGAAGTATTTCTGGCCTAAAAATAACTTACACTTGTTCCTATTTTTAGAATTCTGGAACTGACCACGATGAGTACGGGTGAAGATGAACCATCGTCTGGTTTAAATGGAAGGTTGAGACCGAGAAAATCTACAATCCCCAGTCCTCTAACAACTACGAATATACGCAAACTGGATTCCAAATCTGCTCAGGACAAACCTAAAAAAACTACCACCCCGTCCAAAGTCTCTCCAAATAAACTTGATGATCTCACTGACAAGTCTGATTCACCTGCTCCGCAAATTCTTTGCACTTATTGCGATAAGTCTTTCTTTTCTAAACAAGCTGTCTCTAAACATATTCGACGCATTCATATTTTGAGTTCAAAGCAAGATAACGTCATCAACTGCTTGTTTTGTAACCACACGGAATCTGATAGTAACGATATTATTCGGCACATGGTCGATAACCATCCAAATCAATATTTCGCTTGTTATGATTGTCACACTAGATTCCCTTCTACTACGGAACTAGCAGAGCATAAGCTTAATGTATGTGAAAATCCTAAATTACCATACCGTAACAAGTTGCGCCAGAAAACGAATCCAAAAAAGGGCCAAAAGGCTCGGAGTATTAATGATCGAGAGTTTGAAAACGATGATAAAAATTATTCCGGACATGCTTTTAACGGTATCGTTATATCATGTGAACTTAAGCCTTCACATCCTCACGATCCAATCGATATTGAAGATAACATAACGACTAATTTAATACTGCCACCTGGAAAAAGTTTGGGCAGTGTTAATGTAATCGAAAAGAATGCAATTATCGTCCTTGATGATTTGCAGTGGAATAAGAGGATACCACCCAATTTCTCTTTTCACAACACAGATGCTGATCAAATACTATCTAGACTGGGAGTAGTCCACAGATCACCGAGGACAGGAGAAAATAATAGAAAAGATTGGCTAAAACATATTGACGATTCAAATCAAAAATTTGAAAAATGTTTTGATACAAGTTTCTACTCAAAGGTGGCTAGTAATGTTCAGGAGAATTTAGCTAAATTTCTCGATGGTTCTTTTAACTTTAATCCAGATCCAGAAAACACTATAAAAACAAGAAAAGCGAAAAATAGTGTTGCTATTAATACAGTAGAAGGATTTCCTATTCTGTTAGCATCTGATCAGTTTTCTAGGAACGTTTTTGATGGCTATATGCCAAGAAGTATTGCACCAAAGCATAAATGGAAATGGGAAAATCTTGAAAGTGACAAAAACTTAATGAGTCCCGAACAAATAAAGCGTGACTCTCACACTAACAATTGCATTATTACACTGGTTTCCAGTTTAGACATATGGACTCAACTTTGCATGAGACGTAAATTTGAAGAAAAATTTACCACGTCACCCATAGAGAAAAGAATCGAAAAACAAAGCATTATTGGAAACGAATTGAAAGAAATATTAGAGAGCAGAGAACTTCCAACTTCGTCTTCTCAGGTAGTTAATTATACTGGCCCGACATTGCCAACTTGTGATAGCTCAGACTTTCCTGCTTCCCTCGGTTTAGTACCAAATGCACCTAATTTTGACTTAAAGCCGGCGGTTCTAAGCGGTGAGTGGGTGAGGCCGCGGTGCTATGTTTGTTGTGCTTGTGGAGCGCAAACTCGTGACTCTAGAGCTCTCTCGTCTCATATTTCTACTCAACATCCTAATGCGCAAATACAACATTATGAAATAGTTGGCGAAGTTCTATTAAATTCGGATATTTTAAAGCATTTGTATGTGCCTCCAAGTCAGCTGAATAACAGAACTCGGCCTCTTAGAGGATTCAGAGAATGTACAAAATGTAGAAAGGGAGTGTCTTTGGAAGATCTGCATCAGCATATGCTAGATTGTGCAGGTGACACACCAACTGTGCGAAGAAAATGTAGATATCGTCCATTTGGTGTTCGAAAGCGTCGTCCTCGTCTTCCAGATAATACTATACGACAAGAAATGCGTAAAGATATTCGACATTCTAGGCATAACAGGAAAACGCATATGAGACCTAGACCAAAAATAAGAACTGAAGTTGGAGACGGTAAGTTTTGTTTCTCAAGTAATAGTAGTAATTTTTTTTTTTTTTTTTAAATTGAAGTTACTACTTAAAACTGTCAATAATATTATGTTTTTTTTTTCAGCTGAAACTATAAGAAAAATGCTAGCAGATTTACCGGCTAAACGTCATCGAGCGATAGTAAATCCCTTAAATCCTATTTTACGTCCCCGAAGAAAACTTAACAAACAACGGTCAAAAATGGTTATTAAGAAAAGAGCGATCGATGAGATGACAAAAAAACCAAAATCGAGTGACTTGCCGCAAACGAGTAATTCTAATAATGAAGACCGGCAAAAAAGTACTAGCAATTTGAAAAAACCTGATAATAAAGCTCTTCAACTTATAACCCACTCGGCGAAAAGAGCATCATCAGGAATCTTAAGCCATAAAAGTTCTCTGATAAAAAAAAATACTATAAACAAGAATAGAAAAAAAGTCTTCGCCACTAAAGAAGCGGAATCTGGCGGAATTGACGGAACTTGTGGTACTAGAGAAAATGATGGAACTGGTGGAACTGACGGAGATGATGGTACTGACGGAAATGTTGGAACGGACGGAAATGATGGCATTGATGGAAATGAAGGAAAAAATGGAAATAATAGAGGCGATGGACTGATTGAGTGCTCAGATTTGCCTTTGAAACCTCTAGAAAATGAGGATAATATCCAAATAAATCAAATGTCCACTAACAATAATAGTTCGGAGAGAATAAATATTAACGACGGTTCATCTAACTCACGAGAACACGGAAATCGCAGTAGTGGATCGAACAACAAAGATGGCCAAAATCCAGGTTGTAGTGGACAAAATAGTAACTCTCGCGACTCTTTTGCTCCGTCTCAGAACGTTCCTTTAAAGCATTCTATTGCTCGCTTAACTGCAAGTTCTGAGACTCATGATAAATCTGTTCAGTTTCACCACTTGTTCTTAGTTCAACAAGAATGTAACAATGCCACTCAACACTTGCCATCGGGTCAACGAATGCTTTTTGAAAATGAAGCTGTGGTAACGAAGTTGGACAAGCCTCCTTTACATTTCAATCATTCAGAAGGATTAGATGCGCAGAGTTTCCAACGAAACAAATTAAACAAACCTCGTAAAGGATTAAATGATTGTATTGCAATGCTTAGAAATAAATTAGTGGAACCAAATTCTAATATTTTGCCAGGACATGTATCCGTACAATGTGGCAGCGACGAGCCTTTAGGGCCAGAACCAGTTGTGATCGAGCGTAGACGGTCAACAACTGATTCAAATATAGAAACTGCACAAAGGTCAATGCAATTGTTTTATCCTAATAGAACTGTGGAAGATACTCCTTTAAGTTATGACACTAGCAGCCGTGTAACACGTCGATCTTCAACACGACATGGGCATAGTTCTCGCCGTGAAAAAATCATGGATGTTCAACCAAATAATGATTTTATATACTGGAATCAATTTTACTATAATAAACAAATTTTACCTACCAATAAAACCAGCCAAAGGTACAACAAACGTGAAACGACTCGTCGAAGATCTGTTGTTTCAACAGAAGAGTTATTACTACAACATGCAATGAATCTGGAAATGTTGTCTAAAAGTAATAGAAATCTTAAAAACCTACCGGATCACCAATACCCTAATGTACCAACAAATGTTCAAATTACTCATAAAACATCAAGAAAAAGTCGTCAAGACGGTCCGACAACGAGATCTACTTCTAATAATAGTATGAGAAAACCTAAAAATAAAGTTACTACAAGAACACGCCAAAAAAAAGCTACAGATATAAATAGTTCTCAAGGAAATATTCATCAAAAAATATCAGATGTCGATGCACAGTCTATAAAAAAACTAAATGAAAGAAATTTTGATCATAGCACAGTAATTAGCAACATGGCTACAACGAATGAAAAAATCGATCATTATTATGTTCAAGAGAGGATAGAAGATAAAACAACTGAAGTTGGTGTGGAAAAAACAATATTACATTCGAGTGATATGTCAGAAGAGCAGTTGTGTTCAAACATGTGTCCAAATATGCCCATGATGCAATACGGTAACGACTACGATATACTTCCTGTTCATTATAATATGCATATAGATTCAACGTCGACGACACCCCTTGACCTCTCAAACAAAACAACTAACTTGGAAGACACGCGACATTACATTACGGAAGAAACATACTGTGGAGGAAATTATGACAGTTATGAAACATTGGATTTATCTAATAAAAATGTGAATATAGTTATGCCCGAAAAAAATCTTTGCATTAATAATGATGAAGTGGTAGACCTACGCGTTAATAATAGTTCTCAGTTGTTGCCATCACACACAACAACATCATTATCAGACAGAAGTAATAACTTAGAGGACAATGCAACTGATTTATCTTATGGACACCCCGAAAGATGGATATATGAACCAGACGACAGCTTACCAACAGATTTGTCTATGAGAAGGAACGACATGTTGATGGATACTTATGAAAAAAGGAGGCTTTATACACATGACAGCACTGTAGAAATTAATATAATTGAAGATTTATCACACCCAACAACCCATGTACGTGATATGTGTATGGTTGCTCCCCAAAGAGAGGACCTGAATACTGAAGAACCTACTGATTTATCTATTCGGAGAATTGGGAGTAGATCAGATATTTCAAGTGTTTCCATCTCACAAGAGCTACACATTCGTAGTTGCACGCATTCAAATAGCATCAACAAACAATCAGGCCATAATGATTTAGAAATTCCAGCTGACTTGTCTAATACTAATAAAGATACAGTACATAATAATTATTATGTAGACGAGCAAAGGATGCCTCAATATTTAGAGGCAGTGGTTACAAATAATCATGAAATAGGACCTGTTATTGATGGTATAGCCGCACAAGCACATCTAAATTCCATAGATTCTGGTCAAATTATAGGCGCTCACTACAACCTTACCACGCGAGTTCCAATCCAAGCAGCTGCATTAGAACCAAGAACTATCATCACGTTTTCTGAACCTTTATTAAATGAAACACAAAATATGCCTACAGCAGGCTTAGTGTCAAAATCTTCTGTACCATGTGACTTACCAATATCGATTAATTGCCCGTCGATAAAAGAATGTGGTAATCGCAATGATGTAACTTACTTAATGAGCGATGTGCCACTGAGCTTATCTACTAAAAATATTGATGAGACGAAAATTTGCAGTTTAATGCATCGTGAATTAGTACCGAGCCATTATGAATATGAAAATAGTAAGGAAACTTGTACGTTATCGCAATATAAAGAAGCAGAATCCTCAAGTACAAACACGAATGCCAACGTAAGTGTTACATCGAAAGCCTACTCGCCAGTTAGGCCAGCAAATGAAACAACTGTTGTTTGTAAATCAAGTTCTCCTTTAGGACATCAATCTAATAATATTAACAACAGAAAGCTATCTTGTGAGAATGATTTATCAAAGGAAAAAAGCCCTGTTTCTGCGTATAGAATAGATATGGAAAATTGTAATGTGGAGACTTTGAAAGAAAATTACAATAAAATTAATTTAGACCAGGATCCAGAAACAGCTAAAAAGATAGCAATGTTACCCAAAGAGCTTGTAGAAATTTTAGGGACAATGCCTGCAGACCATCGCATTCAACTTCTTAATGTTTTGCCTCAATATGTATCGTCATCAACATCGCCTGTGTTATCTCAAAATACAGGAAGTGAGAGGCGTAATTCGACTTGTATCTCCGCTAATTCTTCGTCACCGTCACTTATTAGCAATCATTCAGAAAGTGACCTAAAATCATCCGAAAATCTACCTTTATTACCAAACCAAACTACGTCTTCTCAAATTTTACAATTTGTAGAAACATCACCTACAGTTTCGAGTTCTATACTCTTAACGCCGCCTACACCTCAACTGTCAGATCGCCATTCAAATCAAGCCCATGAAAATAATGAAATTAAATCGATAGAATATCGAAGAAAGTCTAGAATTTCAACAGATGAACAAACGCCTCAAAATAATTTAATTAGTGAAAACATTAAAGCCGGCTCATATCCAACAGCATTAGATGAATATAATCGTCAAGACCGCATAATTGATTTGACTGGTGATGAGTTTTCATCAGACACTCCTGATGTTTCTTATAATGTGGAACCATACGCGAATTTAACTCGTAGCTCAAAGGACATGCCAACTTCTGCTCCTAAATCCAAAACATTAAAGACGAATAGTGACAAAACTGCGAGTTTGAGAGCAGTCCGTATTAAAACTTCATCTGAACGACAACGAACAGTCTTAACTGAAAATACACTGGCAAAAAAACATGTCGATAGTACTTCTCACTTAGCTGAAGAAGAACTTCAAAATAAAAGTTCTGAAGTAACGATGGCTATCCAACAAGATGAAATAAGTAGCACTCAACATCGTCCAGCTATAAGGACGTCTCCAACAGTCCAGGTGGGGAGTGATATGTGTCCGAAAGAACGCATTTTAAATGATATACAAATGCCAGTAGACAAAGTGACCGATGAAAATAAGGATTATGATGTAAATTATAGTTTACCTGATAAGCAAAATATAGTAACTTCGTCGCTTTTGAAGGATACGCATTCAAATTTTAAAGATGAAATAATAACAAAAGATAATATTCACCATGCTCTTAGCAATGAATCATCAAAACTACCCGTTTCGTTAAATGCGATTGATGTAAGATTTTCGAAACATATTGAAAAAGATTACTGCTCTCAGTCTAACGGATCGAACCGTGATGGATTTCTTAAAGACAAAATAGTAACTAAGACTGAAGGTTCCATATCACCTGGCTCAAAAAAAGTATTTACCGTAGAAGATGATGATTCTGAAGATGATGTAACTTTAGCTGTTATTGTAAAACAAAAACGTCGTACTTTAAATGCATCTCGCGAGGATGAAACATTATATGAAAAGATAAATACAACAAAAGAAGTTGAAATATCATTGGATAAGTCGTCCGACCAAAAAAACCAAGTGTCGTTTAACAAAACCGCATCTTCCGAAATGAGCAGCTTATGCGAATCACAATTGCCAAAAAGTTCTAAAGATACATGTAATAATACAAAAAAAATAAAATTTAATGAAAAGCAAAACAAATCGTCTGAATTACCTTCTAGAAAAAAAGGCAGAAAAGGACGTCGCGTCAATATTATAGAGAGCACCAACTATGTGGGACAACAGGGGCCAACGCTTAACAGGAAAGCTGAGAGTAAGAATGAAGTGAATACAGAAAACAATATGAAAGCGGATAGTGAAGAAAATACGGGGGTTTCCGATAAAACAGCTAAATCTGAACAAATTGAAACAGATAATAATCGATCAACACCAATGAATATCAATATAGAAAGGGAGAAAGAAATTATATCGAACACAACTGCAAGAAAAGAAGAAGCAAAAGTAATGCATAGTTCGTGTAGTGATTGCCTTACTTCAGAAAACGTAATCAAGGAAAAATCTAATTTCGAAGCAAATATTGGAAGCCAGAAACATGAAGATTCAACTGAATATAAACTTATGAGAACGTCCAATTCGATGTGTGAGGATGATATTGAAGCTATAGAGAGTGAGAAACTTTTTTCCAAAGATGTATCTTCTAAAGAAGTAAAAATAGATGAAACTCGAATTAATGACATAAAAAATCATCAAGCTAATGTCATTAAAATTATGGAGTCTAAAAATATTTGTCATAGCATAGCAGTTGTGGAAAACTCTGTTGAAAATAAAAGTGAAACCGAAACAGATGAAACGAACCTGACACCTCTGCGACGAAGTAGACGAGGAAAATCGTTGTTTATTGATAGTAGATCTATTTTGAATGATAATTCTTTAAATACTGAAAACGCTACAGAGCCAAGAGCTCCATTAACAAAAAAACAATTAATTTTTTCAAAACTTTTGCAAGATGAAGAAAATCATAAAAAACCAGTTTTGACCACTACACCTGATAAACAAATTTCTGAATCTATATCAAAAGCCTCTAATGAAAACATACTGGATAATAGTCGTGATAATGAATTTAATAATTACGATACTGATGAAATTAAATGTAATAAAAGAAAAAAATCGCCACAATCCAAAAAGAGATTGAAAAAGAAAAAGTCCGTAACGAATGTTCAAATAACTAATGAAGAACCTGAAGAGCAAGAAGCTAATGAAAAGATAATATGCCTAGAAATTAATAATAAAACACCTGATAGCGAGGTTTCGTCAATTTTAGTGACTTCTCAACTTAATGATACAAAAAATATAACTACGACCTCAACAGATTCAAGTGGTGATCATATTGATATTCCAAGCACTGTTATTAGTAAAAAAGCAATTGAAAAACGAAAATCTAATTCTCCTAATAGAGATGAATTGCTACCGATTTTGAAACTAAAGAAACCTAAATTAAACGATGAAATCACTGTAGTGTCACATACAGCACGTAAAAATTACATAAAAATTACTGAAACTCAAATAAAACTGAAGGAAAACGTGGATTCTTTACCTATAGTAGGTGCTACACGAAATACAACGTGTTACAATAAGGCAATAAGGCGAGCACGATCAAAGTCAGTTTGTATAAAATCTTCTGGAACGGAGTTGTATGATCCTTACGATATTGATAAGATTGAAGATTTGGAAGATGTGATCGATAAAACCGAATCATTTGTTAGAATAGACGTTTCTTCAGTTCAGTTCAACGCATCGAAATCGGTAGTTGCAATTAAGACTCGAAAATTAAGTAAAACTGTTCCTTCAGCTATAATTGACATATTACCATCCGAGGCTAGAGCCCCCATTGACGATGTCAGTGATGATAATGTAGATATAAAAAATACAATTGAATATAATAATAATTCTAATGTTGATACGAAAGATGGCAGCAGTGATTCTGATGCATCTTCAAAAAGCGATGTTCCACTAAAAATATATGTTCAAGAAAAGGAGAAAAAGCTCATGGAAATATCACCTACATCAGAACGGCTGGAAAAATCTATTAGTAGCGAAGAAAACGGTAAAACAGACGAAAAATCGAAAACTCGCAAAAAATATAAGCAAACCCAATCTATAAACAACAACGACTTAAAAAATAGTATTAACAAGACACAAAATGAAGAAGAGCTACGTTCCGAGCAGTTTATGGAAAGTTTCGGTTTCTTCTCCGAAAGAAAACCAAGAAAATCTAATTTATTGGCAACTAAGAAAATTTCAGAGACATACAATTTAATTGAAAACGATGAAATATATTATGCATCCACAGATCGTGTGACAAAAAAATCTGTAAATGATAATAATAAAGAGGACCAGGCGTTATCATTAAGAAAATCAAAATGTACCGTCTCATCTCCTAAAAAAGCTACAAAGCGAGGAAGGAAAAAGAAAACCACCATTATAATTCAACCTAGTTTTTGTAATATCTGTAAAAAATTTTTTCGTAGGTGGGATAACTATGTAAGACATTTGTTATCTCTATATCATATTTCAAGACTTGGTGAAATTGAATTAAAAGTTAAAACAGTAATTATTGAAGAGGAACCTAACTATTTGCTCGCCTTTAGGCAACAACTTAATCGATTAAAAGTGCTTCAAAACAAAATAGCGAAACGGAAAAAAAATTGTTTGTCGACTGCAGATATTGTTCTTCCAACAATTGAAGAAATTTTAGCCGACGTAAAAAGAACTATACGAGAGCAACAACTTTCTCGTCGAAGCTTAAGTCGCGATGAGGCACTATTTATAGATTGTTGTGAAATGTTAAAAGAGTCTCATCAAAATCAAGGTGAACCAGTCAAACGAGTTCGTCAATGTAATAGTTTTAATTGTGAACAGGCATGTCAAGAAGAGTTAGCATTGTTAGAAAAAAGTATTCTGGATGACAGATGTGCTATAAAAAGTGACGAGGAAATGGACTCGGTAACAGCAAAAAAGATATTGGAAAGTGAGGAAGTTCGAAACTTAGAAAACGATTTAATATCCAACCTAAAAGAAGCGAATGGACTTAAAGGACCATTAACTAGTAATCAGTTAGAATCACCGGAAAAATTGACTACTATAACGGATTCGCAAACCATTTTATCCAATTATGAAATAACAGAAGAGACTAATAGATCTAACTATAAACCAAATACTGAAGTTAAAGACAAATTATATCCTGACGTCATCGAAAACATAGATATGTTCGAAGACAAATTTGATAAAATAAAAAGAAAGTGTCGGTCTCAAGCAGCAGCTGCCAAACAAATTCAAACACACGTCGAATTAAATGCCAGGTATTTTTTTTTTGTTATTACCTTTTATAAATTAAACATAATAATTAGTTATTATAATATACCTAAATTTATACTTATGTTTCTATATAGTATAAATACATATATATTTATATTCTGTTGACTAATTAACTGACTTTGTTGTGTTTTAAGTGTTTAATTTATATTTATTGTTGCAGTTTCAAAAATAGAAAAAAATCTGAAAAGAAAAAAGTGAACAATAGGAAGGGGCAAAACACGGTCCCAACCAAGGGTGCTTTAAAAGGATTTGATGGCGTCAAGGTATCAATTCAAACCTCGGATATTAATATGCCAGCGATCGTACCACATGATAAAGTTCACAGGAAAAAAAGAAAGAGTGGTTCTAAAAAGAAGAGAGAACGAACCAATTCCGAAAAAAGTAACTACCGTGAAAGTAATAATTACACAAAAGAATTATCTCAGAAAAAAGTTGACGTCTACGAGTTTATGGACACCGAAGACACTGAGGTATTTGAATTTAGACCATCGACTCTTATGGAAAGACTTAAAAGCATTAATAATAAACAATTACCTAGTACATCTAAAACACTAAATGAAACCGAATTAGCTGAAATATCGAGCGAAAGTGGGTCTGATGGCGATGACTTCGTTTATATGTCAGATGACTATGTCTGTAGTGATGATGAAACTGAAAACAGTATGCTATCCTGTGAATTAGGAAATGGAAAAGGAAACCCTGAACACAACAAAACTTCGACTCTGATCAAAAGAAAAGAAGCAACAGAGAAAAATGCAGTGATGGGAAAAATATTCAAAAATAACGCATTGCGCACTGAAAGAAAAAGCCCAAAAAGTATAGAAATCGTAAAGCCTAAAGCTAATCTAGACCAATTGTTTGATAGTTTACTAGAAAATGAACCTAAAACCTCTCAAGACACAAATGATGAAGTGTCTAGTGATAAAGACGAAGTTCCACCATCACGGGTGTATCTTAGCATATCACCTCAAAAAGAAGATCAATCGCGTTATAACAAATCTTTGAAACGATCTGATCAAGCATCGACTCTGTCAAGTGAACCCGGATTAACACAAAAGTACAGTACACCCTCACCAACTTTACATCCATCTTTGGCATCATTTTCTACAAGGCGTAAGTCTATAACACCCCCAAGAAAACTGGAACCAAATATCAACCCAATTTCAATTTCAGACCAGGTACCCTCGAAACGAAACGATGATCAGAAAAAAATTGAATCACCAATCGAGGTACATTCAAAGAAATACGAACCTTTACAATCAAGCAATAAAAATCTTACTGCGGCTGATACAAATGACACTCTACGTAGACGAAGTGATGAATTTGATTACGAGGAATCGAAATCTAAGGCTTTGTTTTACCAAGATAAATTAGATAATAAAAAGAAAGAAACACCCAAATATGACAGTTATGATTATGACGTGGACTCTTACGACCCCATCCTGTCGGAAGATGCTGGAGTTGCAAGACAGAGAGCACGCAGAAAATGTACTGTTGGGAAGCAAAATGTTCTAGCTGAGACTTGGAGCTCCGAATCCGAACCGGATGGTGCTCCTCCACGACCTAACAGTGCCGAATCTGTAGCCGCTGGTAGCGGACGAAAAAAGAAAGGTAGGAAGAGAGACAGTCAGTCGAGCAGCAATCGAAAGGCGAGCAGGCTGGTTTCTTCAAAGAAACACGAATATGAAAGCAGGGTAGATAGCAGTAATCGCAGCGCAGGAAGTGGCGTGCCGGCAAGGCCCCGGTCGCCGCCTCACTACTGGTCGGAGGGCGAGGACGAGCAGGAGCACCCCCAGCAGCACGGTTGGATAGTCGGCGACAGTCACAAGAAACTCGTCACTATGTTAGCTCATGCGAAAGGGCGTAAGCGCAGCGGCGATGAGAAACGTCACTTGCTCGAGTAAGGCTACGTTATATAGGGTATGATAATGAATTTTTGTAAATATTTTGTACATAATATTCTAGTTGTTTATGAATGTCATTATTATGACATTACGACCAGAAACTTTTTAATCTAAAGTTTAATTAATTTCAGTTTTGTAAATATTGTATATCTTTTATAGTATATTTTAGTTAAATTTTTAAATGAGCCTACGTACTGTTGGGGTTGATTTAATGAAATCGACTGTTAAGCAACCTTTGCAGTATATTAGCTAAATTTTTAGCGGAGTATATTTTATTTGGAATTCGATATGTCATCTTATATTGATTTCACAGTTTATCTATTAAAATATGAATTCGAAGGAGATAGAGCATTGTCTTTAATATAATATGATAATAGGCGTTCGTAGGTTAGTCGTAGAATATCAGCGCTAATTTAATGTGTCTAATAGAGAATCTATCCAAAAGTATATTCACTTTAATCTTATCAGCGCTTATTCTTATCAGTTTTTTAACGAGAACATTTCATAATTTTATTTATCGTTTTCTAGCCGCAAAGGGAATTAAGGCTTCGAGTATAATTGAATTTATTTAATAAAGAGCAAACGTTAATTTTAATGCTGTATGAGTTTAGTATGTTTGAAAATATACGGTTTTATTATATTTTATTTGAAATGTAAAGATTAAGTTGCAGCGTCGTGTAAATAAAATATATTAGATGTGATTTTCACAATTAGTATAACACGATATAAACTGAATTGTATGTGTAAATGTTTAGTCTAAAGTGCCCCCCTCTCTTCTGTGAGTGTTCTAATGCCCGGTTTTTGAATTTCCCAGTTCAATTGTCACTGACTATTATAATAGTTCAAAGAGTTGTGTAATAGACTGACGTCGGATAGCAATTCGATAACAGTGGAACCGATAGCCAGTTCCTTGGGTGCCTCTAGATGGGTCTTGTGAAGAAATAGTTTCAACAGCAACATAAATAAATACATTAATGAGCTGTTATTTTAGCGGCTTTGTGGTTATTTCTCTCTTATATTTATTACTGTGGAATATTTAAAAATATTAGGAAAAAAGTAATTTCTTTGGAGTTGAATTATTATATAAATATATATATGTTTAGTCTTCCCTCGCAGCTTAAGTTGCAGGGTACTGATACTTAAGAATTAAACTCTATTACTTTTAATAAAACTCTAATTAGTTATATTAATATTATTTGTTTTGGCATTTAAATAATATTCACATAAATGTTTTTTTTTGTTAATTTATTAAGAGAATGTTCAAGTTCAAGCATAATGACTGAGTTGTATCGTTTGTGTCAAAATGAAACGTCAAATAAAGCTAGAGTACCGATAAACAGCACACATACACGTTAACTCAAGTCTAAACTGAGAATGGTTTACATTGCGATGTTATTAATGAATTAAATAACTGCCGAAAAATGCTTCAGAAACCGGGCACAAGCACGTTGTACTGCGTACATCCCTCGAAAAGTTGTATTTTCTGTGATTTTTGCATAATATTAGCGAAATATATCATTTCGATTTTATTACGTATAAATTGTATTTTATTCCTGACATAAAGAAATAATTTATTTACAAGTTTGTCTATAAGTTCATGTCTTAGAGAATGTATGTTTGGTAACGATCGCGAGGGGCTGATAACGCGGTCGCCCGTCTGGGTGTTGTGTAATTTTGATTTTGTTAACTATTTTTATACATTAGATTTTGATTAGTCAATTAACACATGAAATCTCAAGCTTTAGTTGTCGATTATATCTAGTCCAAGGGTGGAAGGAATTTCAGTTAGCCTCATTATCAGCCTCGGAACTATGTGATCCTTTTCCATTACAAAAGAAGACTTATCTAATGATAAACCATGTCTAACGAGTGGAGTAAACGAGTTTATTTCTTGAGACAAAGCTCAATGTTGAAATTTTCTTTTAATTTACCCAGCACAGTACTAAATATTACCCAACGAATAGTTTAGTAGACCTTATGTAATACCATCAATCTGTGTGTATAGGCTCCCAAAGTGATCGTACTAGCTAATTAAGGTAGATTTATTAAATATTTGTTTGATTAAACTATTATAATAAATTAACCGCCACAATGAAATCTTACTTGTGTACTCTATATCTTAAGACTTTGATGTAAAGTTCACTCTGTCGAACCATGTTGTAATATTTGTCCGTCGAGGTCGGCTCGCG
This sequence comes from Vanessa atalanta, assembly GCF_905147765.1. Lineage (NCBI taxonomy): Eukaryota > Metazoa > Arthropoda > Insecta > Lepidoptera > Nymphalidae > Vanessa > Vanessa atalanta. The sequence continues at coordinate 16,133,824 of NC_061902.1, read as the reverse complement.
TGGTCTTTGGTCGCCGCTGTGGTCTACCAGCCAGCCATGTGCAGCGCTTCCTCGTTCACATTATCTGCTAGGGTTTCGTATTCACGTACCCGCTATTAGTGAATCAAGTCTACATGTTTTTAAAAATCTGTGTTATTTCATAAGATGAATTAAGAATTAAAATATATACTTTTAAATATATGTGGTATATAAATAAACAGTCTTTCAATTCCTACTAAATTGATTATAACACAAAATACTTAATTTATGTAGATGATGGTAATTTTGAAACTTATGCTAATGTAAATACGCTAGTTTTGTGGAGTTTAGTATTTGTTTTTAAATTTTAAACTATTTCGAATATAGCTTTGGTCAACATAGCCTTAGAAAAGATCGCCTGTTCCGGTATTCAAAATAAGAATTTGTAAAACTTCCGTAAAAGAATATCTATTTTATTCTACATATGTCAGTTCAGATTATAAATAAATTATTAACTTAACATAACAGAACAAACCCTTTTTAAACTTGCTGACATTTCAATTTAGAACATTTACAATAATTGTCGTTAATAAGGCAAATTTTAAATTACTCATAACCATATCAAAAAGGTGTTTTAAGAGGATGTGTAAAGTAAATCGGACGACGTCCGCGACAAACCACGTTTGTTGCTTTAGTTACTGTTCCTGCCTGTCGCTGATTGTTTCCCGGCTGTTCCTGGGATATCTTCACACCAGAACATAGAAGACTATGGTATAGTATAATGAAACTTATTCCTAAACGATAAATGCTCGTAACAACTTTTCAAATTTATAGGTACCGTTATTTTTAAGATTGCAAATTAGAATCATGATTCTGATTTCATTAAAACACTATAATATTAAATAAAAAATACTTTATCGATCTATCTCTTCTCTTCGGTCTCCATACTTTTCCAGCTATGCTCTCATATTTTTAATATAGGCGGTGCTAGACCAATTGTGAACGTCGGCGACATAATTTGTGAGCCCCCAACTTTCAACTAGTTAAAAATATTATGTTAAATTGTATGTGCTGAATCAAACACTAAAGGGAATATAACATTTTTTGTAAAAGAAAATCTGCCTATGGGCATGGGCATGGGCAGATTCTGAGAGTAATAGGACATACTAGTTGTCACCCGCGACTCTGCTCGCATTTTAGGGGCTTGCCATCAGGTTTTAGGGATGAAAAAGTAGTCAACCAAACCACAAAGTACCAAATTTCATCAACATCGACTGACAGACAGAGTTACTTTCGCATTTATAATATCAACACAAGCGTCTTCACATGCCACTGTCAAAAATAATAAAATACTAAGATACAATTACACAAAATGTGACTATCAAGCGCTGAATACTGCCCTAGAAGCTATAGATTGGACAATCATATGGGATGGATGCTCGAATGTTAATGAAATGGTTGAAGTATTTTACTCGAAATTAATGTCAATTATCCATGAATTCACTCCAGTTAGATTGCCTATGAATTAGAACTTCCCTGTATGGTACTTTATCTCTTATTAAAGCTCTCCGAGAAAAAGCGAAATGCCATAAACGGTACAAAACTTACAAAAATGAAATGGATAAACTTAGTTACACAATATTACAAGAACGATGTGACTTTTTGATAAAAGAGTGTTATACTAGTTATATAAATAACACATCTAATACTATACGTCAAAATACGAGGTATTTTTGGAGCGCTTTTAAAAGTAAAATGAGTAACTGAACTTCAATTCCAAATGAAGTCCTTTTTTCCAAGCATTTTCAAAATACATATAATTTAAGTCATGCATATTCAGACCTTCCAACACTAGATTGTAGTAATCCATATGGCAATGTCATGTCGCTAAGTAAATTGTTCGTAGAAGAAATCGACGTTTTGAGATGTCTTCTGTCTTCAAATATGAATAAATCATCCGGTCCCGATGAATTACCTCCATTATTTTTAAAAAAATGTGCAAAAAATTGGTATAAGCCCTTAACTACTATTTATAATAAGTAGCTGGAGACGGGTATATTCCTATCCATCTGGAAGAAAGCTCATATAATACCAATCCACAAAGGGGGTGATGTAACTACTTATCGTCCTATTTCTTTACTTTCAAATTGTGGTAAGATATTTGAGTCCCATTGTGCATAGGGAAATATTAGGCCTTAAACGTAAACATATAAATTGTAATCAGCATGGATTTTTGGCGGGTAGATCAACAGCATCAAATTTAGTGTCAAATTTATCTGTAATTGCCGATGCCTTAGATTAGAAAGAAGAGATTCATTCGATATTCACAGATTCAAGAAAGCCTTTGATGTTGTGAACCTCAGGATATTATTGAAAAAAATAGAACATAGGAATTCATGGTTCTTTATTGAGATGGATTGAGTCTTATGCTATAGGAGTACCTCAAGGACATAGGTTAATTTTTGTAAAGGATTTATGCTTTAAAATAAAATCAAATTTTAAATTGTTTGCTGATGACTTAAAAAATTATGGTGTAATAAAAAGTGATTTAGATAAGCTAATATTGCAAGCGGATATAAACTATATTTGTGATTGGTGCTACATAAATCAAATGAACATCAACCCTACAAAATGTTTGTACATAAAATTTTCGCGCAAGGTTATTTCTGAGTCGGTGACATATTAAATTAATGACAGTTCAACTATAGGTACAAGAAGTAAAGAGCATACGTGATCTTGGCGTTATACTCGATAGTTCATTAAGTTTTAGGCTATATGTTGATCATATAATAAAAAAGCACCTATAATATCTGGATTGATTACTAGACAGTTCAAAATATTTAAGCAGACGAGTGTTGCTATTCTTTTATTTAATACTTTAGTTCGAAATATCCTGGAATATTGTAGTGTGTAATATAGAGCCCTTGCTATCAGGTTCACATTAATAGACTTGAACGTGTTGAAGTCTATTAGAGAGCCGAGATGGTTAGAACGCGTGCATCTTAACCGATGATTTCGGGCTCAAACCCAGGCCGGCACCACTGATTTTTCATGTGCTTAATTTGTGTTTATAATTCATCTTGTGCTCAGCGGTGAAGGAAAACATCGTGAGGAAACCTGCATGTGTCTAATTACAAGGAAATTCTGCCACATGTGTATTCCACCAACTCGCAATGGAACAGCGTGGTGGAATATATTCCAAAACCTCCTCAAAGGGAGAGAAGGCCTGGGCTAACCCAGCAGTGAGAAATTTACAGACTGCTAATGTATGTGTTCAAAAGAGATTTTTATATCATCTTACTTACACTGATAATAAATGGCACGAACTTAAATCGTACATACAGAGGCTGAAAATTTTACAGAGTAAGTTCGTTTCATACTAGAAGAAAAATGAACGATATTATCTTTCTTTACAAGTTAATTCATGGGCTTACTGACTCGTCCGATATCCTGCAATGCATCCAAATTTCCATCCCTCGTTCAAACATTCGCCTGCCCAACTCTAGGACCTTTTGTTTCCCTGCCTCTAGAACAAATGTTCTTAGCCACTCGCCTTTATACCGTATGTATTTCTCTTACAATAGTATCAGTTCTAATTATGATATTTTTGCCTACCGTTCTATAGCCCCATTAAAAATTGTTTTAAAAAAATATTTCAATAGATTAAATAACACAACTTAAACAAAAAAAATATATATGCTTGGTCTCTGCTGCTGTCATGGACTAGACGCTAATTGATTGGTACTTAATATTAAACGCATGCCGTGTCTACATCATGAAAAATGTAGCAGTAATTTTGTTTTGTAGACATTTGAATATAAAAAAAATGAATGAAGCATAAATAATTGGTTCCTCCAGTTTCGCGATATGGATCGGTCGCTGGCCTAAAATAGGATTTTGTTTTATAATTTCCAGTGTTAGTGGCCAAATGACTGATAGGTAATCATTTATATTAAATTTTTTGAGTGTTTCTTGGTTGTGGGGTTTTGTTGTTAGGTACCACCCACACATCAGATATTCTACCTCTAAACAGCTCTACCTCTACTCAGTATTGTTGTGTTCCGATATGTAGGGTGAGTGAGCCAGTAGTAACCTAACCTAGTAACCTGTATTTACAGGCATGAGGGACATAAGATTTTACTTCCTTTATTTAAGTTTGGTGGTGCTTTGGCGATGTAAGCAATGGTTAATATTGCTGTGGTGTGGGTGGTGATCGCTTACTATACCATAAAATAACCCTTTAGGCTCGAGGCTGTTGGCGGTTTTCACCGCTACTGACCTATTTAATCCTTGAACAGAGCACTCGACATATTTCTGTGCAAAACGATCATTTACGATGGCCTCCCCGTTTACGAAATTTTCTCACTGGGGCCTAGAGAAGCGCGGACAGATTTCTCGTGCTAAAATCGTTATTTAATACATGGAAAACACGTTTTTTGTTATTCCTGGCTCCGTTCTGCTATCATCTGAGTACCATTGCAATTTATAGAAGCATTCGACAAACTTAGTTCATTGCCTTCAAAATGTATACAGGCGTTATAATCGAAAATTCAATGAGCGACCATTATTTTTCATTAATTTTAAAGAAAAAAACATTAAAAGTTTACAAGAAGATCTTAATAGTATGTATAGTCTATATTCTATAAGAATAAGAAACAAGGCCACCAGTATATTATAATTAAAAAAGGTATTCACATATCTGTCAAAAAATATACAAAGTAGGTATACATTACTCAATCTAAACAATAAAGAGAACAAAAAGAGATTTAAGAAGCAAGGACTGCAATCGTGTTCCGAGATGGGTTCCAAAACCCAACTGTGTTTTCTACGGTACCCTTTGTAGCTGTGTCGAGCTGTGACAATCTGCCCTTATTGTTCTATATAATAGCTCCTTATATTAAGGATAAACTAAAACAAAAACTATGGAAAACAAAAAAAAAATGGAATTAGTTTATTTTAAGAATCGATATTCATGATAAAATGTATTAAGGCAATCCTTAAATGAATTCTATTGCGCCCATACGTAAGCTAAATTAGAGGCATGTGTAATGCCTTTAATCATAACCTACTATATGAACATTATATATACTATATTTGAATATTTATCGTACCAGAATAATGTTGATAATGTCTCGTATGGGATCGTCCTGGACCTCGTAACGCACCAAGCGGTTTTATTCAAAAAGCCATATAAAGTTCTTGAAAAAAACAGAGTTTTCGATTTATGTAATAAAAGTAAATAAAGCATTGAATTAGATTAAAATTCAAACGAATCAAATGCGTTTTATTCTAATAAAATATATAATAATGCGTTTTTGAATCGGCAATATTTCAGCTCTACCACCGTTTCAGAAAGTAGCCACCAACGAGAAGATACGAAAAGAAATTCGCCTCGTTACTATTTTAAAATAAATCAAACTTACAATGAGGTAAGTTAACAATTATTGTTTTTCAGTCTTGCATTGAAACCCGAGCCAATATCCATCAATAAATCCAAACATCTTTTACCAAAACGTGTTATTTTTATGACTAATAAGTTTCATAAAATTTACAATCATGTAAAAACACAGACTACCTAACATATGTCACCCTACTACTATTATATGTAAGAAACTAATAACTTGGTAATTATCCTAATTTTTAGATTGTGTTAATAAAAATACGCAGAAATTTATATAACGTAAGATGGCCTTACCGTATAATCCCAGCTATAAAAAGAAATCATACTACCTACGAGACAAAATATAGGATTGATTGCTGTACAGAAGGAAACATTTAATGTATAAATTATTATTATTAAATATATAATTTAGGCTTAAGATTAAATGGGAGAATTACACATTTTATACTGACATGACAAATTCTTACTGCATTCAGAAGTTGATAACATAAAACATACCCAATTTGATGTTATAGTTTTAATGTATCATTTAAATTATACATTTTTGGTTTGCGTTTAGGTTAATATGGATACCTTTAGGTTTGCGTTTCATCTTTATATACTTGTAATCGTTGTTAGTGATTGTGTAACGGGTAAGCTTATCAACTGTATCTTCTGAATGACTTGGGTGATTGAGGTCTTACTCACAAAATGCCAAATTTCAGTTTGTCGAGACGAAGATATTCGTAGCTTTGCCAGGATCCACTAGGTGGAGCTGTAGGCAATTTCTGTAATTATCGAATTTGGGTAATATTTATTTTTTAATTTATTTTCTTGGTAATATTTATTAAACTACTTTCGTTTACTGCAAAGAAGACAATAATAAAGTGTAATTAATTTCAGGCAATCACTCGTGAAATGTGTGAAGTTGGTGAAAACGCGTCGTACAATTAATTCAATATTAATTCATTATTAACCATATCTAATATTACAAGAACTTAAAAATAAATAATATTTTTAGATGACTGAATGATGATGATTGTTGTGAATATCGCAATTTAGAATCCTCAAGGGCTCCGGGAGGTATAAAATAATAAACTTAATTCATAAGATATTTGGTTTTATTGACGAGATGATAAAGACTCGTCCACATTTTTTATTATTATATTTTAATTCTTTGTACAAAATACACCACTCATCTCACCCGGCGAACGGTGGTGATCTCCCGGCCGCCAAGTTCTCCGACGAGAATTTATAAAAATGGTAAATAAATTATTATTTTTTAAGTTATCTCAATAGCACTTGACATTGTAATGATACTTGAGTCGGTTCTACTCTAATTTTATTAAATTAATCTGATTACACCACTACTTATCATATAATTTGCTAAAACTTCTCTCAAAACAGATTATTAACCAATGATTTGAATTGAATTTGTCAAATATGAAGTTTTACTTTCGTTGTAGGATTTGTACTAATTAAGATATTATTATGTATCTTCTTCATCTATAACTATAAAAATATCTCTTTTTCACGTAAAAACTTTTGACAATTTAGACATATTATTCGTACCATTATATTCGGCGTGACCCAGAGAGGGGTTTTGGCAAAACATTACAATACAACATTTGTATATTCATAATTTAATATACAATGTAGCAACACGCGTGGCCGGTTCTGCTAGTCTGAAAGCTTGTACGATTGAATGCACTAATCTTAGGAATTACATGTCTGTGTAGAATAATGATTATAGCATTGGATTGACCGTTATTTGAGGTGAGTTATAGGCTCTACAACGTCAAATTATTGAGGAAGGAGCAGCCGTGATTAATCCAAGGAACGGTCCATATATAACATGTCATAACGATGAAGTTTTTTGTGTTTAGATGACATACGTAAATTATGATCCATGCCAAAAAAGCAAAAAAGAAAAGTAAAAGAAATCGTGCAGATATTTAGACTGTTATTGGATAAGTCGTGAGCCATATCGGCGACAATCGTTTATGCATTTCCAGTATTCATTGAAGGACTGGAAAAATATGTTTGTTGCAGAATTTCTGTTTGACCGTATTGAACTTGATATTATAAAATATTATAAATACGAGTCGCATAACAATCAAGTCTATCTATTCAGTAAATGACATTGACTGGTTGATGTAGCATGACAGGAGACACATATTTTTTATGAATCAAATCGACACTTTCCGCAGAAGATGGTCGTGGAATCTCAGTTGTGCATTGCAAGCCTTAATGGTTCAACAAAATCCCACAATCCTATAGTTATTTGTACAGTGTGAAGTCCTGTAGCTTTCTACTCTTGGGTAATACCGCCTTTATTTATGCGATGTCAGCCGATGTTTTGTCCAGAAGAAGAGAATTATTATAAACTTGCTTTGAGCGAACCCATCTTGGTAGGTTACCCTATACCCTTTCTACTTCTAAACGACAATCTGGGTAGGTGCCAACCACTCACATATATTCTACAGCTAAACGGCATTAACCAGGATCGTTGTGGTTTGAAGGGTGAGTCTAATTACATGTACAAGAGACATCACATCTTAGTTCACATATTTGGTGGCCTATTGGTGTCTTAAGAAGTGGTTAATATTTCTTTAGGTGGTGGTGACCACTTACCATCAAGCAGCCCATTAGCTCGTCCGCCTATCTATTTTATAACAAGCCTGAGTCCTAAAGCTTCGTAACACAAATTTAATTTAAATATTGATTGTCGTTTTTTTTTCAATGTACATCGAGAGACATACAAACATACATTTGTGACGTATAAGACGAAACGAAAGGTTTTTAAGAAATTGTAACGTACGATTCCGTTATCATTAATAACAAGCATAAAAATGGTAGTACTTGAACACACACGAGAAATATTCTATAATGGGACTGATTACTGATCTGCCTAAAGAAGCCTGGATGCACATTAGTTTTGAAGTAGAGCTAATTAAACTTAAACATATAAATTAACTTTTCACATCTATTATACAGGGTTAGGTACCCTTTAGCAATGTGTACACTTACAAGAGTACCCCTGAAAACGTACAATAATTTTCAATTGCTAAATTTAATTTTACGTCCCTTTTTTGCTATAATAATAATATCAAATAATAATTTAAATATAAGGAAAGTATTTTTGGGGGAAGATATGACAAAAATCAATGATATGTAAATAATTATCTATTAAGTTTATAAAGGAATCCAATTCGCTCACTATATCATTAAATATGTTATTTTTTGATTTTTTGTTCTTTGAATCGTTTTCTGCATTCTTTCCAGACGTATATTTTACTGAGTGTAAGTCTTTATCGGTGCGTTATATATTTTATATAAGCTTTCAATTTCCATCGTTTAGACATTAGTTGCAGTCGTATAACATGTTTGTAAAGTAACATGATAAGAAGGTGACGTGAAGCACGTCAGACTCAACAGGCAATATTTGACCAACATGAGTGTATTGAACATTAACAACACCGCACCCTCCCGCCTCCCCTCCTGGTTTTTCTCAAATACAGTATTAAGTTATGGTTGAAATTACAGGTTTTACTACTACAGGTTTTTAGTTACGAGCAGATTTTTTGTAAAATTTAGCTTTCCCGGTATACTTAATAGAAGTTAATATTTGTTATTTTTTTTTTCTTCAGTCTAGATCATTAGCACGAACCCCGCTACTACTACTAATACTTTTTAACGATTTTGAAAATAGTTATTAAGATTTTTAGTAAATACATACATACATAGTAGAGTAGGATATAAAACATAACGACAAGTTTCGGTTCCGTGGATTTTAAATTTTTTTTTTTATATCGTATCGATTTAGATATCCCTGGCACTCACTTAAGACTCGAGTGATATAAAACTGAAATTTGAAGTTTGTCGAGTATATGTTTCAGAATATGAAGATATTCGTCACCGAGGGCATATTGAGGTATCACTGATAGTACTTTTAAAACACTCTTGTTCTTAACAAGGTACGTATCGTAAACGGTAGAAATTTGTTCCCTATTCCATTTACGAAAAAGTACTTCTAATATGTACCGACAAACTTAAAAATTGCAAAGTTGGAATTATAAATAAAACGCGTAAACTGGTAACAATGCTAACATATTTATTAATAATAAAATAATCACGTCGCAGGTCGTATGCTCTCTCTACCGTTAGTGACGTCACCTTTTTTTCTCACAGACCTAGAACGTATTAATATAGCCACGCCGATGACTACCACCAGGCAGCAAACGGCGATGATAACAGGTATGAGGATATCCACAAGCCTCAGTCTCTGTAGCAGTCGTGTCTTCAACATGTCCACGTACTCATCGGGCAGCGACATGCCCTGGAAAAACATCACTTGTGGTCACACTAGCCACCTTAAACACAATGGAGAAATAAACTAAAAAAAAAATAACCATGTCTGATTAGCTTTCTTTTTTATATACATCCATGCGTCACATGACTCGGATATATATTTATTAAATTACATCAATTCAATAAAAAAGAGCACTATAAAGGAGACTGATGCTAAATGGTCATCCTATACAGCACGGCACCGCAAACCACGGGATCGAAAATGAAATGACTCTTGCTGTTACTACACTATGTAGTTCACAAGCCATTCAAACCGAAACACGTGAATGTTACGTGTGAAGCCGTTACTCATGTAGGCTTAAAATACCACTACTAACAACTAAAACTGGTACATTTTCACATAGATGTGATATGATAATGGCACAATATAGAGTTGACCATTTACTGTGAGGTGCGAGTAATTATGAAGAATGTAAATAGTTGTGGAAATATAAATGAGGTGAGGTATTCTCGGTCGTTTGTCTAACCTGACCTGAATATACTTAAGAGAATTTACGAATAATCTAGATAAGTGATGCTGCTCGGTATAAATATCAGGAGTTTGTGTACAAGAGGGTAATAAATATTATCTAGGGGTTCTCTACTAGTATTTTTTTATTAAGGGCCTGAAAATATAGCACGCAAACCGAGATACCGACAAACAAGTGAAATTATGAGGTATAGAGTCTGAACGGATGTTGCCACAATCAGTCATACATATATCATATATTCAATAAAAAATGTCAAATGTCAGATAATAAAATAGTAACCTCCTCCACCCAAACCAGGGGCGTGAGCGTAGTTCGCAAATTTTCCGTCGCAGGGATCGAAGTAATTTGACGCATGAATATGTTGAATTGCGCTCGCTTCATTCCACGGACGACGGTCCCCGTGCGCTGGAACAAAAACATTGTTGTATAAACTGCGAGTATAAATATGTAAATTAAATATATTACCAAAAAATATAACGTTTAATAATATTCTCAAAACTTCTTTTGTACAGTATCAGATTAAAAGGATATATTTTTATTGCCTGGAGTTCTTATTAGTAACCAACCATCTTCACTGCAATTTTTTTTTTTTTTATAATTAATTATTTATTTAATATTGTTTTATTTTAAATTAAACATTGTTCTTTTTTCAATATATCCAAGGTAGGTCTACGGCCATAGAGTAATAAGTTTAACTTACTGGCTCCAGTTCAACGAAAATCTTGTGTTTGTCTTCTGAAGGGCTGACACCAATGATGCCGTTCCTGTACCTGAAGTCCGCGAACAAGAAATGAGGATAAGTCAAGACTAAGAAAGCTCCTGTAACAAACAATAATATTATTATAATTCGTCACTTGGTTTCCAACAACCAGATGAATCGTTGAGACGACATGTGTCGATAGCATTTATGTATAAGAGCTTATCACAGAAATAACTGTAAGGCATTAAGGGGCAGTGATTATGATTTACTCATCTCTGACGGGAACATATTTTGAATCGAGAGTGTAGGTAAACAGTCATATCACAATGGTATACGAGTTACTTTATAAATTTTATAAAGGTTTTCTAGTGCGCCTCTATTCGTCTAAGTAATTAATATTATAATTATTTATTAAGTATAAATTTTATACCAACAATTATAATAGTAGTCACGTGCGCATATTATTATAATGGACGCAGTCGTTGAATGTCAGAAGTATACAGACATTAGTAGGGAGACGCGAGACTTTTCACTATGCCCCCACGACATGATAACAAAATAATCTGCTTACATCTTTTACGAAGTTGTAAAATAAGAGGACCAAGTTTGTGAGAATAAGCCAACATAATTGATCGACTGTACAGTAATAATTATAAAATTATTATTATCGTTTATAAACAGCTAACTTCCCGTCCCGACACGACGGTACACGGGACACGGGTAAAATTCATACAAAGCTCCTCACACTTTCCCCTTCAAGGTGTAGTTTTCCTCATGGTAGGTCCGCTTTTTAACGATTAGGAAGTAACTGCCTGAGAGCACAGCATGAGGACTTGTGATAAGATAGTTCAAAAATTGCTTAATCGTTGACGCCGAATATTTCTACTATTTGAATATGGTTATAGCATATTCTAATCATGTGGTAGAAAAACATCGTAATTATAAATACAATTTCATTGTGGTTGAAAGTATATATATTAGAAATATATAAATGGACATAGGAGGTAACGCACTCGACCGGGCTGTCCACGTCGGGCCCAAGGGCCACGATCCGGCCCCGCTTAATGAGCGACGACGTCGCGATAGGAGTAGGTAACTAAGCTAAATTTAAAGTCAACCGGACTTTTGGTTTAGGAGATCTCGAGGTGAGATCTATATAATACGTAAGATTAATATTCTTATATATATAAATTTTGATATGAATAGTATAAGAAACGTCTTTATCGATATATTTTATGAAATACATCTCTAACTAATTAAGCATATTGTAATAACACAATAAATAATCTCATATTTATAGCACATTCACAGTCGTCGTCACAGTCAAATTCATGTTCGGAAATTATACTTCAAGCCTTCCCTTTGGATTGGATTCCGAATCCAGTTTCAATCAAAGATATATAGATTATAGGCAGTGTAATAACGTCCTTGTGAGTTGTGCCTGTAAATTCCCTTGCTCGCACAATCCAATTATAATAAGCATTATAAAAGCTTCAAAATATAATTTTGGCTGTAGGATAACACGTAACTAAAAGACAGTGACTTGTATGTGCACACAGACATATTTGCCATTAGATTTCTCAATTCTTCAGTGTATAGGCAACGGTTGTTCTCTCAGCTGTTTCCGCGGGGAAATAAAATATGGAATAACTGTTTATTTGGACATCCATCAATTGTTATGATTTATATTAAATTTAAATGATTTGATATAATAACAACGCGTATGTTTCCTTACGTTGTTTTTCTTCACCCCAGAACTTGGGATGAACTGTAAAAATAGGTAATAAAAAGTCATGAATAACTTTTAATATTCGGTGAAGATTCATGTGTTCTACCCACTGAAACAAATGGGCTCTTTGATTGACACAGCGACAAAATTAAACGTAAAACTTTTTGAGTTGCATACATAACAATACAACACTAATAAAATGACTATTGAATACGAGTAGCTAATGCACGACATGTTGCCCGGGATATTTCTAAGCAATGAATTGGTACGGCGCGCTCCACCAACTTAATCTTCTATACCAGAAGCTGCACGCAAGTCAACATCTGTACAAAGTTCCAACTTAATCGGATATATGGCTTACGAACGCACACACGGTACGCAAAGAGACATTTATATATATACCACATCTAAAGTACGTCTGACATCTCTCTAAGGGGAGGGACACTTAGTGCTTAGAAGTGAAATGTCGGCGACTTGTTGAGCTAAAATATGAACGGAGATATAACCGGCTGCGTTAGCTGTTGTACTCGTCGTTGCTTTTCCGCTAACCCCTTGCATAAGGTACTCACAGAGGTCATCGAGTTAACCGGACTTTTATAAAATTTGGTATTCGGTCATCGATATTTTTCGACCGCGACAGTATCGTGAACTGTGTGCTGTGGAATAAGAGACATGTTTATCCGTTACGTAATTATTATACTATTGAATCATAAGCGCGTCATGTCGCTCGTAGTAAATTAGCATAAGTTTAAACTATTAATTACAATTATTATGCTAACACTACACGTGTCTTCTTCGTGTTATATAAAGGCTACGTAACAAAGGAAATAAATAAATACATAAAAACAAATACTCTGATTATCTTTTTATGTTTTTTGTCTTATTAGAGTTCAATTATTTGAGCGTAGTGAATTGTTTTTTCTTATTCCATAGGACGAGAGCTGCGTGGGAAGGCTGATATGAAAATCAATAATCAAAGCTGAACATTTCGCATTTGCGAGGAAAAGTAGTTTATACCTAAAACACTGTTAAAATACTAGTCGGAGAGGGACAGTGATAGATCACCAATCATGGATGTAAGTTCGTACACATGTCCGCGTGACGTGACCGCGCACGTGATGTGATATCGGCGTTTTCGACCGTACTCTAATGTATATAGTGTTGACTTTAGTCTGACAGGCTAATTAAAAACTATACAGATGTTTCCTTAACAATAATTTATTAAAACTGCGTAATTAATAAATGTATAGAAATTGATAAAGCACTTACAAAGATTTTAATACGTGGAAATCGAAATTTGTATTTCGATATTTATTAGGTATACAAGAAGGGAATGAAATTTTTATCATCATATCATGCTAAAGAAAACATAAAAATAATGTTAATAATAATACAAATCTGGCTATAATTTAAAAAACTATTAATATTTGGTATTAATCTTAAAAACTAAATACGTAAATATCCCCGATGACGCGTATGTGCTAGTGTCCGTCTCGTATCCTGCGGACTAGTTAAGCGATGTTAGCAAGGATGGTTTGAGCATTACAAACACGAATGTTTCCTGTGATTATGCATATTTGATGCAATGAATGATGAATTAACTGTAATTCATCAAATATTGCGTTTAAATTTTTATATATTGATTGGAATATATTGTTCGTTATTTATCAAAGCGCAGTATTGACGAAGATACTTTAAATGAAATATAGCGTTGGAACATGATCCGATCTCGTATTAAGCCCAGCACTGTCCTAGCCCTGCAGTATCATACCGGGCTCTACCTGCATATATTGTATAAACTATAATTATATTTTGATTCAAATAGTATAGATTAAGTACTGGTAACTTTCAGGATCATTCAATCCGATTAAAGATCGGATTTGTATTATATTGCCGAGGCAGCCGTTTATAGACAGCACTATAAAGCATTACCCCACGACCCACGCGGAGCATTTAACCCGAGTGAGTTTCTGACTTACGATTACTAATAAACGAATTTTTATTATTATATTCTTTTAACTATTCATATAAAATAATCTATCCGTACAACACTAAGCGCTCACCCAGCATCAAAGTATAGACCAGAAGTTGAATAACATAAGTGATTTACGCATACGAGGATAAACCAATTGAAGTATCTTAGTTTTCTCTCAGAGAAAATTATTACATTTGTGACTAATTCAACTGTATTTTTCTATTTCGAATATTTAATTTAGTTTCTTTGAACTTGCAGTTATATCGTCGAAGTTATTACGTGAGTAATAACTTCGACTGTCGTAACTGTCGATACGTAACTGTCGATGTCAACATCAAAGCTTTGTCATTTATGAACGACTACAATATAATATTAACGCAAAGTACTAAGTACGTAGATACATTCTACCGTTGGTTACGTCATAAGAATAACGGCTAGCAGGTTGAAGGACATTAAATATTAATTTAATAGAAAAATGTATGAAAGGGAAGCTCAAAGTTGGCGAATAGATTAAATAGATTTTTGACGCCTCGTCGACTACACAATAGGGCAGACTTTCTCATCACTGAGGTCTCTCGTACGGTATTTCGAATGCAGTCACGTAAATAAGTTCTACAGTTGCAGGGGGTCGGTCGCTCGGCGGAGAGGGAGCTCGGCCGCCTCCATCCCACCTGACCGAATATGAATACCAGGGTATTATGGATGCTATTTATAACATGTTCAATTCGTTCTTTGTTCTTCATTCGACTGTGATGCAACAGAACGCGCACCGAATGTGATAACTAATAATAGTAAAGGATACCCGTAATTTGGTTTTATTTGAGTTAAGTACATTGATTCCTCTTTCGGTAATCACTTCTTCCCAAATTTTAAAATAATTATAAGTAACAGAAATAAATATAAAAAATAATTTCCTGAGAATTTGTTTTTATTCGTTTTTTCCTACGCTATGGCATCGCAAACAGTATCCAAGACAAAAAATGCCCGCGACTGTGATATACATAAACATATATTCAAATTTGAGTAATTTTATCTGCCAAGGTAAAAATGTTTTTGTTTCAGCCAGTTGTTTTGGTTCGGAGTCGGTGATATATTCTAAAATAATCATTAGAATAATTTATTTAACATTATTTTAATCTATCTAACATATGTATTTGTCAGATTAAGGATAATACGCTCCAGAAAATAGTTTCACAAGTGACCTATTGTTTTTTACTAATCTCTAATAGATAAACGTATGAGTTTGTCTTGGAAGACTGGCATACACTATCGCAGACTTTTCTATAGACCCTTTTAAGACCTTTTCAGTTATAGTTTTCATAGTTTTAATATATTTCTTAAGGTTGGGCCAGCCAGGTATTTACATTACACAAATAAGACATCGTCGCAATGCAGCGATTTTAAACTAAATAATTACAAATTATACCTGTACATAAATCTTCCTCGTTTATCGCTTTTTCTATTAGCGAAAACCGTATCACAAACCGATGAGTTGTTCGGGAGAAGTAAGCTGAGATTCAGATAGAGGCGGTCAGCGATTTTGTTTTTACTTTTTTTTTTAAAGAATAGTGCAAAGCCCCTTAATAGGGAATTACTAATACTTCTATTTACTCCGCCGACAAGAGCCCAAGGGGATCGAACCTACAACTTTTTATATCGCCAGGCGGCCCTTAAGCCCTTCCTGTTGACGCTTGATTTATTATAATATTACATAATACAATATATATTTATTTAGGGAACTACTTAAATACAAAGTTAGAGTAACTTTGTATTTAACTTTCTTTCACCCCACCTTTTAGTCTACTTAGTTTTGAATATTTTGCAATAGACACTTATTAACGTAACATTATATAATTATTACAGACGCCGCTGAATGCGGAATAATTCGAGTGACCGTGAACGAAATTAATATTTAAAGGTGTTACAATTCAGTTCTGGTTTCCTAACTCCTAACACTCGACCCGGCCTGTTTGTACATCAAATAAAATCAATGCGTATCAACGCGCCAAGTGACTTGACGGCCAACCCCGGCTTCGTAACCACGTAGGGAGCGCTGCTGCATTAGAGCTAACTGACCGCACCGAATCGCTAATCGCATGTAAATATGATTCGTTCCCGATAATATAACGCAGCATAAAATCTGACCATAAATTAAATTATTTGCATTCAACGTCTCGTTTGTACCCGAAACAAAATAAATACGAATGAATATAAACAACAGAATGAAATCTTTATTTTATGTTTTAATTAACAAAACCGGCTTCTGTTAATGGCGATTGGCTTCCTGATTAGTTGTTATAAAGAAATAAGCAGTTTTATGATTATTTTATTAGCAATCGCTATTGATTAGCCACAAGCATTTAATTCTACGCGTAGTATTTTAAAAAACTTGTTTACTAAATTCGAATTTTATAAATTTTATTACCAAGTGGCTCTTCGGTTATGATTTCTTTGAGATATGTTTTATTTTTATTTTAGTAAAGCGATTAAGGAAATGGTTTGGTTTCAAGGGATCAATGTCGCTAATGTTCCTATTTCAAAACGTATATGTCCACAATCAACCCGCTGACAGTCGCTGGTTTTTAAATTTTAAGCTATTCATAAATTATTGTATTTATTATAAAAGAAGGTAACGAAACTTATAAATTTAAAGACTCCAATGGTCTTATACAGTATACTACAGAAATATTCCTGTATGGGCGGATCAACAATGAAACACGTGGAATGATAATGACGACTGGCCGACGCTTGCCGCGCCGTTACGCAAAATAAAAACATTCGGATCCGATTCCATTAATATAACAGCGGATACCTTTGTGGTGCATATTGCTTTATTAGTCTGTGTATGCAATACATAGACTATTATTTTAGAAGGGATTTGATAGCCGTTGCTGCGTATACAGTAGATTTAGCGTATAATTATAGCTGATCAATACCGAATCTAATCCAACATCAATGCAACGCGATCGTATCAGCGTTTCGACTGATCCTCTATCGATATCTTCGTACAATAGAACATTAACGTAATCTTGTAGATATCGATCGCATTTCGGATAGTATTTAGTGACAGGATCTATCCAGCTTAGTTTTCTACCTGAAAGCATTCCTATAATCTAGGCAGGAAGCTAATTCAATATAGTACTGGTGCCGAGTGTGAATGTGGAGAGCGGGCATTAGACGTCGCTAGGTATAATATAGCTGCGTATAAAATCAGTGACGCTTCAAGTTGAGTGGTAGCTCTGACTTATTTCAAGCTTAACTAGAAATTCCGAGGCTCCTATAACTTTACGCGAATTTCTGTCTTCTTTTGTTTTCCGAAATTATTAATAATATTTTCAGTGACAATGCCGGACCGGGCCAATCATTTCAAATTTAAATAGTTATTTTCATATAGATACGGTTTGGAGTCGCTTGTTGAATTTCTCAGTAACTAGTTCGTCAGATTCGTCCGCCAGTCGTCGTCATGTTTCTTAAACAAAATTTGAGGTTATATCATGTGCCATGTGCCAGTATTTTAATTGCGATGAATGGAGCCCATTATGCCGCTTACTAGATTACTTCCCATCATAAAACTTGGCCAAAGATACTGGTCGTGCATGAAAACCGAGACACCATTCTCAGTATATCAGACAAATAAAAAAAAGACAAGTAAAATTGTTTGATATAACTAATAATTAAAATTGAAAAAGATATATGAAATTAGACATGACAAAAAGTTGTTGTGACAAAAATAAACGATAGAAAGAAAGATATCTTTGAAAGATAAGATGACAGGACAATAGATGTTAAACCAATGTTGCGTAACAATTACCCTTACAAGTAAATTCACAAAATATTATTTTGAAAGCCTCTAACTATAAGTATGGTTGCACTCGCAGTGCGCTGTGGGCGCTCGATCGATACAGTGTGACCTTCATATCTGAACGAAGTATTTACACATCACGAGCTGCGTTTTGACGTTGACAAAAATAAGTAGATTCAGGATAACAAATTTCACTTATCGCAATCGACTACATGTATAGGTTCAAGTAATCTACCTGGGTATAGTGTCATGCTTTATAATATATCGTAATAGTACACATACCGTCCTCTGTCGAAATGAAATTAATCATGAATGTATTGCATCAGGACGAGACATTTAGCTGAGCGGATGGTTCACAACATATCCATCCATTAATACGGGGAAACATTAAGTCAAATTGACATAGCCTGCGTGACAGGGATTACCGTGCAACATCGACATACTGTTAAGCTACGTTCCCACAAAAGGAAAATTTCCAACTCATGTGATGTTAATATGCGATAATGACAATAACGCAGCAACTACCCTAAGTTGCAAATAATAAAGATAAAAATCGACTCAAAATCATGAAATTGCCGGTGCCGTGAAGAACTTAAATTAGTTGCAACGCCAATGTTTTCAGTGGAAACGCACCTTAAGCCTCTCTGAATTAATATAACTTGTTGAATGTTCGCAATGCTTCTGACAAATCCAAATGAATTGGACTGAACAATTAGTTGAAATCCAGGTAGATATCTCATAGAGACATACATATCATAGTAGATATCTCATAGAGATATACATAAACGAACAAACGAACCTTATTTATTTGCGTTTTACGTTCGACTTTAAATTTCAAAGTCTAAGTCTGAAGCGGCCAAGAGGAACTTTCGTTCCAACTTAAGTTACTGGACGAAATAAGGTGTGAACTTAAATAAGCTACAAAGATAATCTTTTAGTAATAAGGCTTTAATGCTGCTTACATATTTATGAATTTATAAATTGAGAAGCTTTAAAACGAGCCATAATTTAGTCGTATTTTTTAAACCCATTTAGACCAAAACGTACATATGTATGTATATAGCATGTCAGTTGTGCTGGAGGTCGTTGTTCCGCCCGCCTCGGTTTCAGGGCGCGAACGAAATGACAATAACATGTAATATGTTTAAACATCGCGTTATTGTCCGATCCTAAAATTGTATGTTATGTATGGCTATCAACACACGAGTCAAACGTTATTTTATAACATCGCAGTCACAAGTAAGTAATGTTCCATTTTTTTCCGTAATTACCATGCGAGCTAGTGAGCTGTAAAGCGAAGCCGAGGCAAATTATTAATAGAGCCATGACATGCATTCTATCTACATAATTCAGTTTACAACAGTGATAAACTTGCGCCAGTTAAACTTAGCGGTTTAATTTGCTTAGGAATTTTGATTGACAAAGGTAAAAATCGCGCTCGAACTTTTGGTATTGTTTTCTACAAAAAGTAATTTAATTTAACCGCTCAATGAATCGAGGATATATTTGAATATAATAAAGTATTACTATTACCAGATATTAATTTCTAGTCTTTGACGTAGTGCACTATTTCTCTGGTAAACGAGCATAGCCGTTTTTCACAAACTGTCATTAAGTTAATAAAGTTCAAGAGATACTGTTAAAAGATGACGTTCGTATCTTAGATATATTTTTTATATTACTTTTCTAAGGAAGACCACCTTTGCGTACAGTCAAGAGAATAGTTGATTAGTAGTGAGCAGTACCAACCAGATAAATTATACCACGCTCTACTAACGGTATAAAGTTATATTTATAATATTATTGGCTGGCAAACAAAGTCAAATCACTCTCTATAATATTAAATAATCGTTTACGGCGAATGTAAGGTGCACATTAGACTTTTACTCAACCAATTGGAGTCTTCTCGAACTCGAAACAAGACCACGGGACGAGCGCGCTCCAGAAAGAACGTCTAGCTGCGATTACATGTAGATGCATAGACCTAAATAAATATAAGCCTGCCCGCCCTGCTTTACAGATTTTGACCTCGTCTTTAACTCTTGAACTCCATGCACGAAGACGTGTCATAAATATGTGATTAAAAAACTGTATTTTGTAAATCCTCCAACAAATATAACGTTTTAGCATTTTACCAAAGTTTTGTATTAAACATTTGAATATGTTAATTAACATAAACAAAGAAGTATCGTTTAAAACCTTTAAAATCCAACGAATTGTATTTTAAATTGTCTTACTTTACATTTTCAAATAGATTTGTCGTAAAAGTGAATACCTACTTATGTATTAAATCATGGTTGACATTAGCTCCTTCCACATTTATGTATAATTTGATAGTTTTGCATCCGTCTTAAATAAATGGGATGGGAGGGAATGCATGTATGCTTCCCCTCGCGACACTCTTCACGCCCTCACGGTCGTGCGTGCATAGAGTGTGCATGAAATCAATGTTCAATGTTTCGTGAGCATTAGTTGTGATATTTCAATATCATCAAAACAACCGTGACGTGACACACATACCGCTACCAGCATAGTTTTTACGGTCATAAGGTAATTACCGCGCGCAATTAATTGCTATTTATTTATGACTACAAACCGCGCACCGGGCGACCTATATTCAGCTATTCAGCAGTCCCAAGTAAAAATGATCTTTCTTTCAGAAGCGGTCAATTTTTGTAAAGCGAGCACTATTCATTTCCAGTGGCTAAATTAATTAGCTATATTTGAGTGAGAGAAAGCAAACTTGTGATAACAACCCGTTTCTTGTCCTCTAAGTTGCTGATCGCGTTTCAAATCGAACTTGCACTTATTGAACATCCTCGAAACAGAATGGTCGTGGTTTTAGCAGAAATCTTAATTAGAATTATTATCTTTCGAAAAATTAAATGTCTCTTCTGAACAATTCTGCGTAGTATTTTTCATGTAACAATGGGCATAGATACGAGGCAGAAGTAGGGCAAAGTTTATTTGAGCCTCCCTGTCAAGCTGTCCCGGCCGTCACGCGGCCGTCACGCGCCCGTCCCCCGCCGTCCCCGGCTATCGTCGGTGTGCTCGACACGCATTAATTGCATCTCGACCATAATGCAATCCTTTGTCGCCTTTCAGACCCCCGACGATGTCATCTAACGGCTTTATAATTTGTATAATACGTTGTAATTATTGTAAAACCAGTTCTTCAATAAATACTTTATTTTTATTGAACATTCTGCATATAAATATTGCAAATAATATATTAATCGAATACTTAACGATTATATTTATATGTGTATGTGGAGTGTGGATGACGGCACGCATCTTGCTTTTCTATTTATATGATCTTCAAACTAGCTCCTATAAGTTAACTATTCGAATTTCGAGAGAATTTGAGCATAATAATAAACAGAAGAATTTGCAAGTTACGAACATTTTTTTCACTAAATATTTTTATTGATAACATTAAAGTTTTTCAATAGTCATGGAAAAAATTAAATTATTTGACGTTTTGAAGTCAACGATGACAGTAGAGTACGTGGTGTGTGGGTTGCGCTGGCACCAGTCACATCCATAAGTCCTATTCATGATGTCAAATTCCTTCATATTTTTCAAGTTTCTGATAAATGATCATTTGCTGGCCCTTATTAAAATTCAATACCACTTTAATGCTCCGAGAATAGCCACGCAAGTTACATCACAAAAATTACAGTCAATTCCATATTATATTGTATGTCGCAATAATAAGTGCGAGAACGAAATACTTTTGAAATAAAATAACTTTGATTAACCTTTTAAAGAAAAACTTTCTTATTAACCAATCACTGGTTGTACTTATAAGTTGCCCGAAAATATTGTTCAACATCCGTTTCTAGTATAAACCCGTAGACACGTAGAGTTAACCTTCCAAAATGCGCGCATCCTGCGAGGCAACAAATACAGGACGACCGGTAGCCACCGCCCACTGCGTTCATAACGCTGGTTACACGCCTCACACATACTGGGTTAGGTTCCACACTCTTGCGCCTTCCGCTGGCGGAAACGACGATCCAAAACAAGTAATACGAACAGGGGACCTCTTCCTCTCATCCACTTCGTCTTTAGACTCCTCAAAATGGACTTTATTCAGAGGTCACGACGGGTCAAATTTCAAAGCGATGTCTAGTGAAGCTCGCGCCCGGTGAAGCCCTACTTCAGTGAGGCTAACAGGAATTACACATTAAGAATTAAGAAATAATAAATAAAAATGTTCTTTTAATATTACATTGTTTTTATTGTTATGTTTATGGGAAAATTAAAGTTTTGTATATACGGACTTGTTTGAAAACCTTTTTAGATAACAGTAATTTGTTGATCCTGTTAGTTTTTTGTCTATTAAAACTAACACACATACTATTGTCCAGCAGTTAGAACTCATCCAGAAATGGTCGAACGTAAACAGAAAATGTGAGTACATTATGAGGAGTATGTCTAAAGAGCCAATGTATCGGTTGGGCGCAAATTGAATTCGGATTGACCGAGATTTTTCCGTCGAGTTTGGCGAGGACACTGGATACGTATATGTGACATCACGACGGGCCCTTTGAGGATTTCGTGGCTCTTGATGCATGAATATTAAAAATATACCGTAGAAAATGTCCTTTATTGAAAAATTGTGATAAGAACAGAATGTTGTGCGACGGACACGTCGATCTGTTAATCAACATATTGCTTTACTCTGTGTGAGATTCAAGCAAATATATTTTTCATAACGAAATCATCGTTTAATTATTATATTAATATAATAATTTTATTATTTACATGAATATAAATTAGCCATTATATAATCTATCTTAAATATATTGATATATCTACTTAATAATTTTGATATGGAAAACATAAAACATTTAAGTATGTTTTATTTTATGTATAAAGTTATTACTGAAACGAAAAAACAAAGAAAGAATAATATAAAATATAAAAATATCTGACGGCGGTGATGAGTTGCCAACGGGTGTAACATTCAGCTACCGATTTTGGTTTCAAAATCCAAGCAATTTATTTGGTAAAAGATCTGGAAATATGAAATAATATATATATATATTAAGTACGCGAAGTTCATACTTGTAGCGGTTTCGAAACGTCGAGAACTATAAAGTCTAAAAAGATGTGGGCCGGCTCCGCACTGAGTAAAATAGGCTGTTAAAGTTTGTTCAGAACGTAAAAATAAAATAATTTTTCTTTTCAAGCGGACGAAGCTTCGGGCAAACGTGAAGCGTAGTACATTATTCCATACTAAAATTGATTCCGCATACATTGTTAAAGCTCTCGCGCTATTACTGAAACTGCCGTCATAATAATTCTGGTGTAACCAAAATCTTATATTGTATAATAAGTAGGTTCCGTGAGCGTGACCTGACGTAAGCTTCCTTAGGCAATACGATTAGGTTACTAAAGCAGGGTTACTCGTATACGCGGACAAGTGTTTGTAAATTTACGTGCACGTCTGTTCGATTGTTAAATCATTCGCTTAAACTGATGACACGGCAGTGCAGTGAGTCATAATCAACATTTGATTTTGATTTTTGAATATATTTATACTTTATTCAAAGTAAGCACTTTTGAATCGTCATTTAACAAACTATATTAAGTAAAGCTACCATCGTTTCGGAATGTAGATTCTACCGAGAAGAACCGACAAAAAACTCAGTAGTTGAAATAAAACTAGTTTTTTAACGGATTTAATCGCGTATTAATATACATTTGTCTGTTCGAACTTACTGTCACCTTAGTCTGCCCGTGACCACGAACACTGCAAAGTGCTCGAAACGTCGGGATGTTAAAATAAAATAATTAATATACGCGATTAAATCCGTTAAAAAACTAGTTTTATTTCAATGTGTAATAATCGCGAAAATCTAAGACAACTCAGTAGTTACTCTTTTTCAACATCTAAAAATACAGTCATGTTAGTTAAATACAAATGTATGTAATATATTCTGCCTGAAAGTCGACAAGCATTAACTACGCGCTTTTTTATCATCTATATAATCTTGTATCGAATAATATGCCTTCTTTACGAATGTATTTTTTACAAATTATTTGAATTTATGAAACGGCGAAGTTAAAAATGAATTGCAATTATAATTACAGATAAAATTATTGTTAAACAATGAATACGTATTCTAGGTCAGCGGTTGCTCGAAACGGAATTAAATTATTTAGACGAACGTTTCCAAGTAATAGTGAAAAGAAGTGTCGAGGCTCGCGACGCCGTGTCGCAGATTTGTTAAATTGTTTTCCTCATCAACGTTTTAGATTTAAGGACCAACGAGACTTTATTACACATTAGACTCCAGCTCCAGAACAGTCGACAGCTTGATCGCACTACTGCATTTTTCAAAAAGCTACTAAAATAAAATTTTAATAACAGATATTTTAAAACCTATTTAGCTCGTGAGCCGTTAATGCGGTGCCCGCCAGAGGATCTACCTGCACGTCGCTGGGGTTGGTTGACTTTGGCTTACTCGCGCATCAAACCGTAACACTCGTCAACATAGAGTATTGATACATTACATACATTAACAGCCTATGAATTTCCCACTGCTGGGCTAAGGCCTCCTCTCCCTTTGAGGAGAAGATTTGGAGCATATTCCACCACGCTGCTCCAATGCTTGGAATGGTAGAATGGTGGAATACACAAGTGGCAGAATTTCGCTGAAATTAGACACATGCAGGTTTCTTCACGATGTTTTACTCAACCGCCGAGGACGAGATGAATTATAAAAACAAATTAAGCACATGAAAATTCAGTGGTGCTTGCCTGGGTGTGAACCCGCAATCATCGGTTAAGATGCACGTTAAGATTCTAACTACTGGGCCATCTCGGCTCAGAGTAGTGATGTTTGGCGATAATTGATGAGAGGGTGGTCACGCCCAGACTGTAGTAGGTATTGAATGTACCACCTCGAACACATCCATTTACATCGGTTTTAATACTGAAGCTAAAAGTGCAATTAAAATATATCTCGACTGCCACATTACGTTTGAAAATTAGCCATCGATGCAGATAGCCCTTCGCGGAGTAATATTTGTTTTACCAGAACATTGCGTTTGTTAAAATTGCGCTTTAATTAAGCACCGGCAGCGGGACTCATGGCTCGGTCGATTGCGTTCACGATTCAATCGTTTTTAAATGACTGACGTTTGTAATGTTTAATTTTTGACTGATATTATACTGCTCTCATCGGCATTTTGTCTATGTGCAGTCCATAATTGTACGCTCTATTCGTTGCGATATTTACAAAACGAAAAATTGTTAATGCTTCGGAGCCTCGAAGTCAATTCTGACAAAGTTTAAAACTACGTCACACGTATATTTAATATGTAGTATTTGTAATGTAGAATTTGGTATTACGGCACATTTACTGGTAATTGTAATAATACTGTTTTGATAGTTAGCACCCACTTATCAGCAGTTCTACCACTTTCTTTCGTAATGCTTTCCTCCTTACATACACGAGAGCCGGAACATCTTAGAGGTCCTCGTACAGGACACGTGATCTCATTAGTGGCCACAAGAACATTTTACATTTTTACTGCCAAGGTTTTCTGTGGTGGTATCTTAAACGCGATACGGTTGTCCTAACGGCTTTCCAGCAATATTGTCGAGAGTCTTCGATTTTTACTCCAAAGAGGATCAATTTTACTTATTTTCCATTTCCATCGGTACAAGACAGTAATATAGAAGCGCTACGGTACGGTACTCTAACTCTTAAAGTCTTACGCCGCAGCGTAGGTAACAGCTTGTTATTTGATTTACTATTCACGGTTCATAAGCTGTCCGAGGGTTCCAACTTAAGCTTCGAGTCTTCGCGGAAAATGTGACTCGTTAATCAGATATAACTCTTTAAATAATCTTTATGAAGTTGGTCTATTTTAGTTATATGTGTGTTTGGAATAATCTTATAGTATTAAATGCATTACATTACACATATATACTCTATATGGACATTAATATTAATTATATGCTACCTAAAACTTCTCGAGAGAGATGGATTATACAAAGTATTGAATGTGTATCACAGTCGGTTAAACGTTTTGTGCAGCTTGAACTAATAACAACTGTTACAACCATGTTATTAATTAGAATCGACTTCCCAGTTCTGTTTTTCGATTGAATTCAATCTTAACAAAATCTATTATATCTAGATGTTATGTCCCTTGGGACATAACATCTAAACTGTCGAGGTGCGTGGCGCTGGTGCTGTGAGGAATGGTTAATATTTCTAACGGTACCGATGTCCATCAAGTGGACTATTTGCCAATCTGCTCACTAATGACATAAAAATATATAGGTGATAAAAAAGTATGCTCTGCTCACTAATGACATAAAAATATATAGGTGATAAACGACAACGAAAAACAAACAAAGTTTTTGTTTATTTTTAATTACGACTGTCAGTGAAGTTCTGCGATTAAGAATTAATTGTGGTTGTTGTTGTTTCTTGTTCAACATAAAGCGGGTTTAATACGAGTTAAAACAATGAATTGCAAATCAGAACATTTCAATAAAAAATTCGCTACACATAATGATATATATTCGATCACTCATTATATGATATTATACGGTCGTAACTTTATACGGTTTAACGATATGGTATTATTTTTACGCCAGCATACATAATTGTGAAACAATATCAACTAACGGACGTATTGGAATTATAATTATAGTATTACTCCTGTACTGGAGGACTTCAGGACTACAGGCTAGAAATAGTGCCAGTATCGATCTATAAGGACAGAACAAAGAACTGGCTGGATATTTTATCGGGGCTCTGACGGATACACATGTGCAACATGGAACAGTGGGGCTGGAGGAATATCACAATTCATCGAATAATATTATATTAGGAAATATAAAAATATTTTAATTGGCTAGTGTAATATTTTGGTTTTAAATAAATTTATAGATTTTCATTCAGCGAACATGAAGTATGTTGGATACTAATACCGATGTGTATCCTAGTGGGTCGGTCATTTCCTTTGTTGACCGACGACGGAGCCTTAACGTTTCAGAATCATCAATCATTTAATACTTCTTGAAGTTGACTTCATAGTTGCCGAGTACTTAGCCTAGTTTTGCCATTTCATTCATTTGCTTGTTAACTAAACTGCAGCAAATGTAATTATTGTGTATGAGTATAACGTGTTGGGCTAATCTAAATGCGTTTATTTATTTATTAATGACATTGTGTATTTGTTTAATAAAGCTCCAGGTCTTTTAAGAACATTAACTTTACCCTCATTATAACATAGTAAGTATTCTCTTTAAGCGATCTCTTCGCACGTATTTTGCCAAAACATGTGACTGACGAATTTTAAAACGTGACGGATAGCCTTAATGAATGGAAATATTATTTACTTAAATATTTAACGAAAATCAATTAAACTAAATTCATCATTATAATTTTTAATATTTTTTATCTACACATATACAAATAGATAAACGGCTATCTATGTGATAGATACGGCTTTGTCATGTTTTAAAGATAACGGTGTCGTGTATCAGTTATAGATTTGGCAAAGGTCGCTTTTCACAAGACTTATCTCTTAAAAGAATGCAATACGACCATACAAAACGGTTCGCCGCTATCCTCTCAAAATAAAAAAATATAAAAAATTAATAATGAACTTCCATATAAATCGGATCCGATATTTGCGTGATTCCGAAAAATACAAGCAAACAGAACTGACCTATATTTCTGTTTTATGGAACTCGAATATCGATTATTGATGAATGTAGAATATTACTTATATATTTTATATAACTGACACGTTTATATTTCTGTTTCGCCGTCAGACGTTTCGTTTTTCTTAACATTCAATATTTCCCGAAAAGAAAAACTGCGGGAACAGAACGATCGCTTTAAAAACGCTTATCTTAAGAAATATATTTTTACACTCGTTTTAAAGGAATCTCCCGGTGACTGCTCGTACAGTCTTTCACAAGCATAATATATACCTACGTTACTTTATACCGATAATCAACCCACGGAGCGACGCCTACAGAGTCAAGCTGTACTTTTTATAGATTAAGCATTTGTTATTGTTGTAGTGCAGGGCTTATTCCAATTATTTCTATAACAATAATCAGCAGGATAATACAAACTACGCTCCTACGAGTTATTAAAATATTCATAACGGTGCTAATTCATTTAAATGTTCATGATGCAGTTCCTATATTGATTGATTTAAAGTAATGTATGTACAGATATAATACTCGCGACCCGTTTTCACTCGGGATTGTTAATAAAGTAAATGTGATGTGTTTGAAGTTGTAGATTTAATTGGTGGTTGGGCTCTGTGCAAGATTTACGTTTTCTTGGTAGGCACCGTCCACTCATCAGATATTCTGCCACCGAAGAGCAATACTCCGTATCCTTGTTACGGTATGAATGGAGAGTTAGCCAGTGTAACAACAAGCACACGAGAACCTCTTCGGCGCCACTGGCATCACTATTTTGTATAAAATATTTACAAATTATATTTTATATAAATATTCATCGTTCATGGCTCTTTCTATCCGTGCAAATCGCTAACAGTCAGCGGTGATTCAAACAGAGACAGATATTTAATTTTTTTAATTATATATTATAATTGTTATCGATAACATATGCAGGCGGCGTTTAGTAATGTCATAAAGTGAATTGAATTAAAATATTTGGTAGCGCAACGAATGAATTTTCAATCAAATAAAGCAGCTCGGGTAAGGAAATACAAAATAAGTAGCAACGAAGAAAATCATGGAGTTTTTTATTTCCAGGTGTTGCTCCGCCGTCAAAGGTAGAACGTTGTTAGCTTTCTTCTTTGAATTGAAATAAGATAACGACGAGAGTTTTTATTTAGAAAAATAATTTAGATAGTGACTGCGGAGTGGCTTTCGGTATAATTTAAATTTAAAAAATATACTGGCACTGGGAGCCATAGACACAGAGCTTACATGAGAATTATATTGTCTGGATTGAGAGCCACAAAAAGGATATGCGAATATTCGATAGTTATCGAAATGGTAACCAAAACAGATATTTCACTCCTAATGGAGAGGCGATCAATCTGCGGCGATGACAACCCACGTGTGGCCATTATCCGACGAGTCCGTAACGAAAAAGAACATCTGAACAACCGCTGCAAAATAATATGAATAATTTCATCAATATAAATCAACGAAGCCGTAAAAGTGAGTCTCTAATTTGAACTTGCATCGCATTCGACGCAATGAAAGGCTCAGCGGGTCAAGTTCGGGGGGCGGGTGGCGCTGGTGGGGTCGCTCGATGAGGACCGGAAGGGGGGGTGCACCCCGGGACCCCACATACGTTGTTGCGTCTAACTATCTTGTAATTTTAAAACTGTGAAGCATAAAATAGTCGAATAAAATATTTGTTATGTATTCTGTCATATGCTTCAAGAGAAGAAGATAGATGTGGAGGAACGGGTTCTTATGCAATAATGAAGCTATTACAACGGTCCTTATATATGTTTATTACTTCTTAAAGAATATACGCACGACTTAATGCTAATAATTCTTACATAAATATATTTTTCTTTGTAAAAAAATAATGTTTATTTTCTAATTATACGTCAACCTTGTCTTGACCTGTACCGAAACTATAAAATAATGAAATAGAACATTGCATTCGTTAACAGTATTTTCTGTATCACAGTCGCCTATCTAATTTAAATCAAGTAAAAAAATACAACTGGTTCTCATTGGTATTCTGAGAAATATTTAATTATTTTAGCGTTTTGTCTTAGAGTACCAGTTGTTGCCACGGAGGGAATAGGTATCTAGAAATGCAGGCTAGACTTCTAATCAATCCGCCTACTACAAATATCGACTGTTAATTGTAAAAGGTCGGATATTTGAGACGCGATCAAAAATCTATGACGGAAATATAAAATTTGCGTAAATTGAATCGTACGGCAGCATCAATTAGCACGAGTTATTGTTCCGCTGCATTTCGCACCCTAGGTAAGATGAAATTGAGCGCGTGGAGTCTGTTATCTGGAAATAACGTTTCGAGGAGTAGCACACCTTTATTAATTTTACCTCTGAGGATTTGCAACGAGCGTTTCGATTGTATTATTGGAGATCAGAGTGCGTTTAGAATGTTTGTATCATGTGTTTATATCAACACAGAGAGACAGCGAAGGCCTTTATCGGTTAGAGCTAATAGGTTTGCGTGGTACTCGAAGTACGAGTAAAACTTTTCCGCGCTCGCTGTGCTATGTCCGTGTATATTCTACAGGTGAAATTTGTGGGCGAAGTATTCTGCCTTCAAGTTCAATACAACAATGCAATCGGATTATGAGGGCGAGTAGAGTGCACGTTTTATAACTTACTCACTATGTGTGTGTATTTTTATAGTATGTCGTCGTTTGAAAAGGCAGTCGTGACTTGACGATTCATGAAAAGTCTAATGATTAAACCGTAGTTACTACGAGGTTAGTTATCAAGACGGCCCTAGTGCATTAGACAAGTAGGCCATTCCGCGCCAGTGGATGTCGTTAGGGCCTCTAGTTTGTAATTTAGCTGTCTCACGTCACACTTCATATTGTAACAGCAATATACAATAATGCCACTTGATAGAATAATTGACCGATGCAAACTGAAACTTGCCGCAACACTGCGCTATTAAATGCTTAACAATGGATGATAATTATATACTACTGTAAACTGTTGATTACGCGTTTGTTGAAGTATTGAAGTAAGACCAGAATGTCTCGAGTGTCTAAAACATTTACCGTTTAATGAAGATTTATAAAATACCAAAAACTAAATAAGCACTGATGATTTATTCCCCTTCATTCGTTGCGGCCTTCAAGCCGACCTTTGATTTACAAATCTAAATAAACTTATATACTATATTTCAAAATGTTCACAGAGTGCTGCAAGACATTGTAATTAAAATTATATAAGAATAAACCGCGACGACGAAAAACAAAATAATAAAGATCGCTGAAGCGGTTGCGAAAGACGTAACGCAATTTTGACGTGTCACAGAATGTTACCGGTGGGATTGAGATGGAAACTAAGCAGATTAGGACAAAGTCGGTTTGAAAAATGAATTTCTCATAAACTTGCTAGAGTTCCGACTACGCCGACGCGTCGATGTAAATGTTCCGATCGTATCGAATTTAGGATATTGAAAGTCAATTATCGAATATTGAGTATCGTACTCCAAGTAATTGGATTATATTTGATAATTCCACACCAGCTAACATATTTTATTATTTGTGGACGCCCGTATACGTTATTATAAATTTAGAATGTAAGCCATTTGAATGCTCGTCTCGCGCGAAAAGAGAAACCAATTGATCATTAGCTTGAACCTAGAGTCCTAAGGTAAAGATATTTTTCTGCGCAAACCTACGCACGACTGAAGTCGCGTATAAGAAATACGATATTATATAAACGTGTCTAAAATTAAAATCGAATAACGTCTTCTACCAACTTTGTATTACAGACGTTCTTTAGCGAACTCGAAACGTCTGGTGAGTGGGGTGCCTCGCTTACGTAGGCCGTCGTTTGCTTCGTCATGTCACAAGTAAATTATTTCTGTGAGAGTGTCGCTGCAGCAATTTGAAAAGAACAACGTGCCTACAGTCAAGAACGTGCAAGAAACTTTGGAACTTCTGTTTTTAAATCATACCAGTACTATACAAATTTATGTAACTCAATACGACGTTGTTTAGTGGTTACGGGTGCAGATCTTGAGATCTTGCTTCGCTTATATATTCCAACCACAATAGAACAAAAGAAAAATAAACACATTTGACATCGTTTGATATCATTGGTCGAGATTTTGAATAATCTATGATATACATTATGGATTCTCGAAAACTACACTTTGAATATCGGCGAAGTTTGAAAGTACATTTAAAGTGAAACTTCGAGTAAGTTTGAATGAGAATAGTGTATATTGTATCAAGATATATCTTAATAAGAACTATCTCTACTCTGTAGTACAAAATATAGTAGAGCTGTAAGGAAATCACATGGAATATGTAAATCTAAGATTTTTTATCTCGATTGGCTATAGTTGTATTTGAATCGCCTGGGCTATAAAAGTACATTTCTTTTTACGCACAAACTTTTGAATTATATCTCCTAGCTGTTTAAGTGAGTGCTCTACTTATACCTACTTTGCCTTTAAGTTCATACTTAAAAACGTGCGAGGTAATCGTATATCTCTTTAGATATATTTTGTTGTATTTGTCCGACTTCAGTTTGTAAAATAATAGAGAAAAAGGAGACTCGTCTGATTTTCTACTATAATTAATTAATACAACGTTCCGTGAATAAGATGTCTATTTCTCTGTCTCTGAAGTCGACATTCTTGCTAGATATGACTAATTAATCTTTACTTTGATGTTTGTAACAAAGTTTATTCCTAGAAATATAATTTCCTACGCCAACATAAGTTCTACAATCGACAGCCCATTACCCAAGTCAACTCTAATACTGGAGGACATTGGAGCTTGGAATTACAGTGCATTGAAACTCACGCGGGAAAAAATGTAATTAAAATAAAATTTATGTTATTGTTTTATTTCTCAACCTAACATTCTTAACCTGTTCCGTCAAAATTTATGCCTGTTAGTAAAATTTAGAACTTGTACTGTACCTAATAATATTTATACGTTATTTATTACGGCACATTGCTTAAAAAATTACCAGTTCATGTTTAACTTCAACATTCACCGGGTGGCTGGTTGGTTTAGTAGAGAAAACTATACAAGGTGGCTCAGTAATATTAATTAGTAAACATTTAACAGTAAATACCTAAGGGATGTAATGAGCTTTACTGTTGAACTAGCTATTGAAACGTAGACCCGGATCGTCATTATAGTAATCATATACGGAACGTATGCGTACGGAGTCATATGAATACTTTGTAAATGATTTCCAGGAAGTATTAACAAAATTATCTGAGAACGCTTTTCTTATCTGAGAGTTACAATATTTGAAATGATTCTTAGAGAAAACTAGAAGAACTGAATTGCAGAATAACAATTGAACTAATCCACAGCAACATTTAAATAGTATTGACAATGCTTATTTCAATTCTGTATGTACATACCGCGCCGAAAGTCAAACTACTACCGTTGAACATTTTATAAAACATAGTAAATTGACTAACATTTTTAAATCAGATAGTAGTCTGGATCGGTTATAGCGCAATATGAAATGCTGATCGTAAAACATTGCTTTGGATGTTCTGATTTCTTATCTGCGCATTCAGATTTTCTTTCATCTCTGCGAAATTTCATGAATTGATGTAACTAGCTGGAGCTAGATCTCCCGTGGCTCAGTGTAAGTGGGGTGCTCTTTCTTTAATAAAATGCTCTCTCTGATGTAGTACAATGGTTTAATGTCAATAAATTACTTATAAGTAATAAAAAACTAAATGAATGAAATCCACTGATCCACTGGCGAATTACTTGAATCTGTATAAAATAACATAGGTACTTGGAAGGGGTTACATTCTCGGAATCCTCTGGACCAATATACGTTTAACAGAATACTGAAGTAATTGAAGACTGTCTGACGACGCGTATGAAGAGTAACATCATTTCATCGTCAAAGAAAACGTAACAAGAAATTGTTATCTGCCTGTCTTGTCTATTACCAAACGCGCTCGCTTCCACATTGTAATAGTAGTCCATTGTCGATGCAGCCAGTAATTGTCAGACGAGACTTTGATGTGAAGTAGTATTTTATTTCAATCAATAAATCAACCTTTTATACTGAATTGACAATTTTATTATATCTTTATTACATGGAAAGGTTTACGAAAAACAGATGGAACTCCAAACTTGGCCAAAAATTAATCCAGATCCAACAAGTCGCATGTCACAATAGCCTTAAGTATGCACATAGTATGAATGTTTTGAGATGATATATATATTGAAACACAGGCATCTTTAACAGTCAAAAATAGTCTTAACTCCGGTTTATCATAGTTCACGCGGAAATCCGGATGGAATCAAATAATAAACGGTTACTCATGTAGTACATACCCCTGACCCTGCTGACCCTTACACGCCTATACGCTTCGCTTTATAAAAAAGTTGTACCTCCTACTAAAAAATTGCTTCAAACCAGAACGTAATGTTGTAACCGAAATTTACATATAACATTATAAGTGCGTCAATATAATGCAACGATTATGTTCAGGTAGTAATAGTAATGAATTTTGACCTCAGCTTCGATTGGGACGAGCACAAATATTCAACTCAATATAATATGATATGAAATAAAACAAATGTCTTGTCAGAGTAGCGGCCGTCGTATGTAAACATTGCAGGCTTCCTTGACATTACAGACTTACTTTTGTGGAAACCTTGAGCCTAGGTTGCGATGTTATCTGCTCGTCTCCG
Source organism: Vanessa atalanta (assembly GCF_905147765.1). Lineage (NCBI taxonomy): Eukaryota > Metazoa > Arthropoda > Insecta > Lepidoptera > Nymphalidae > Vanessa > Vanessa atalanta. The sequence continues at coordinate 16,099,047 of NC_061902.1, read as the reverse complement.
GCTACCTATGCTCATGTTGCTCAGAAACTAATTAAAGTCGCAGGGTTCGATTTCGTCTATTCGTGCTAAGAAAATAAGTATTAGGTATTATGTATTATAAGGCCGTTTACACATGGATTTGCAAAGTTCAAAAATCAAGGAAATTCTGGTTATATAATGTAATATTTAATTTCAATGTCTCGAGGTTGTATGAGATATGAGGTAAAACTAGAAAGACATAAGTTCAAAGTTGACGCGACGCCGCCGTCGGCCACTCGAGGCGGTGGTATTGATTTCATGACAAATGTATGGCAGTCGTTCGATATTTTTGTCACCTATATTATATTAATATCTTAATAGTATTGTTTCGTTATTTTGTGTTAAAAACAACGAAAATTAAAAATAAAACAATTCTGAAAATAAAAATTATTTGCTGGATGTAAATTATTTGGTTAAATAAAAAGTTACAAATTCAAATATCAGCACATTATAAGTATGTCCATGCTAATTTCAGGAGAGTCTGAAGCAAATTACGCCATTCTTTGATCGGAAGATGTATTAGCTGAATGTTTACATTACAGGCAGCTGATTGAACGGCGCCGTTTAGTAAAAAGCCTAGGCTGCTGATTGAACGGCGCCGTTTAGTAAAAAGCCTAGGCTGCTGATTGAATGGCTCATTAAGCTTGTTGTGGGCCGCTCCGTGGACTCTCTGGTACGGATGCTACGTCGTTTCCAGGCTGATTACTAATGGTTAATATTATATTTTCAACTTCTGTCTAGCGGAAGATACACTCTATACCGGAAGCGGACGGGCAATGAGCTCAGGATTTACTGTATTTGATAGAATATCTTGAAGGACAAAGGACAGGAAACACAGTCCGGTTTCTAAGAACTTTATGTTTACTTTTCTCAGCGTTTTAAAAGTGGAAAATCGCTTCACAAAGGAATCTTCCGATCTTGCGCTGCTTTGCTTTACCTGATATATTTTCCTTTTATTATATTATTTTCATAAACAACCTCAGCGTGTTGTAACGCTTAGTGTTTGTGTTTTGCTTAATATTATGACTATCAATATATTTTCCCCCAAATTTTTTATATTGGTATTATATTTCTCGCCCCTCATGGTGGCTCTATATTACATTTTAATATGTAGCTTATCATTCAAAGGTTTTTTTTAATATTTTTATTTTTATACGTTTAATCTTTTAAATAAAATGTTCGCAACACGCTTGTTTTGTTGAAACGTATTTTTAAAAAAACATATCACATTTATTTTTTATGCAATCTGAACAAAATAATACAAGAATAACAAGAAAATTTCATTCGAACATGAATTTCCACGAATACGCACAAACGACCGGTGCGACGGGTCGTCGTAAGTAATATGTCATTGACAACAGGTGTCGTATGAATATTAATTAAATATCATTAACCTTAAGAAACCGATGACCGACAGAATCGAATTAAAGGTCATATAAATTAGATAATATACAAAATTTTAAGTTTTAAAAAATTTATATTCATAACTCAATAAAGTATTATTTTATCAATAATATTTTTGTTAAATTATGCAACATTCGAACTTATTAAGATATATTTAAGATGCACTCACAAGGTCGAGCGCCGCCTCCGTGAAAATCAATAATTCTATTTAAATTCTAGTGCAAAAGTGCCGGTAATAAAGACTTTAATATCCTTCGATACGAAATAGGAAAGTGAATCGTGATAAAACTATATCTCCTCAGAGTCGGAAATCAAATGAGATGCAAATCATTCAAGTAAAGCGTTACCTTCTTACTTTAAATCCTATGAAGCAGTTTGTATTTAGGGATTCTTTGTTAAACCTTTCCGTGATCAACTAATGCAGAACGGGGGTTTTATTTGTTAGTTTTATTAATTACACACATATCATGTTTCGCCACATTTAAATTCGCATTGCTAATGAAGCATTTTTATGAAATTAAATAAGTATAAATTATTCATAAAGCCAAGAAATTTTGTAGCAATTATTGTTAGATATGTTGGTATAACACATATACACATAGCTATAAATGGTTTTCTTTTATTTATTTATGTTATTTGCATGTAAAAACAGGCGCATATTAACGTACAACAGAGAAACATGTTTTTGTAAATAAAATACCGCATAGACGAGACGAGGACACGAATTTAATATCACAAATTATAATTAAGCAAACTCTTTTTATAAAATCTTATAACCTAGTAAATGTATAATTAAAGTATAATTGTAAATGCTTTTTGGTTCAACTCTTAAGATAAAATATATTTTTACATTTTTGCAAAACTTATTATGGCAGTAGATATTAATGTATTATATGTCTAAATAAGTCTTATAATGTAACAATTATCGCCTGAGCTTCCTTGAAGCAAGGTAAGAAGCGGGTGGAGTGGTGGTACCGCCTGAGAATATTCTAACTTTGAACGGGCTGTTTTCAAATGAAGTAAACTTAAAAGGCCTCAATGTAGCCTTTGTAGGATTCAAATATAAGTCAAATATAGACTGCGTGGATTTAATAGTGGGTGTAGGATCAGTTGTAGTTTGTGTAACGAAAGACGTAACTTTAGATGATGGTACTATTCTTTCTGTCGTGGGCGCTAGAGTAGTCGGTGCTGAGGCTCGGCTTGTTGTCGTCCTGACCGTTTGAGGTGTCGATACTGTCGTCTGAATATAACGAGGACTATCCCAACTGAATCTTGTAGATGAGCCAGACATTTCTATCGATGTATTCGTAGTTTGAGTCTTCGGTTTATTTTCATACTGCTGAGTTTTTATAGACGAATTTTCATCCACAGAACTAGTCGATTTGATTTCCATTATTTCCATAGATTTATTAGATTTATTACTGATCGTGTAAGTAGCTGGAGTTGTTGTTTCAAGCAATTTGAGTTCACGTCGTTCGCTCTTGTTTGAACTATTCATAGAAATGTTATAATTATTAATATTTAACTTTGCGGTATCACTTTTATTTATTCGAGTGACCGTCGGTGAAGTGGTAGTACTAGAAGGACTACCAAGTGTTGAGTGGTCAGGAGTGTTGTTTTCTGGCACGTATCGAGATTTTCCTCTCCTTGAAGTAATCGTCTTCGGTGTAGTTGTGGTTAGACTACTGTTCTGTTCTGTGGACATTCTTCTTTCGGATGACATCGAACTTCCGAGTGTAGTACTTATTCGTGGCGTAGTTGAGACAAAATTGTTCACGTAATTTTGATTGTATCTCGATAAGCCTCTCGTTTGATTCGGTATTTCTGTGGAAGACTTAGTCGACATCTTCTGCAAATGTATAAAGGGGTTCTGAGATAGATCAATTTCTACGTACACGTTATTTGTTGGCGAGATTTCACCAAATGATTTTCTAAACACATTATCGTTTATACCATAATTTTTCGTAGATATTGTTCTCGAGTTCATCATCCTTCGACGGAATTGATTGGACTCAATTTTTCTAGGCGATGGTGGTTTTATTCCTATAATAGCTGGATCTAATGTGTTAGTAGAAGGTGTTGTGCGTTCGGAATAACCTTTTTTGGTCAGATCTGGTAACTTCAAATTATCTATGTTGTCAATTTTAAAATTTAACCAATTTAACGGCCTTTTATTGTTATAATAACCCTTTTCAAATTCATTCATGTAATTTCCTTTAAACAATTCATTAATGGCTAGATACGGGGGTTTCAATTTATCAATATCTGGATAACTTACAAGCTGCGGGTTTGTATTATTACGTTCAAAAGTTTTTATGTGCCGCGCTCTGTCATCAAATTTAGCAGGAGTATGTTTTACAGAAGTATCACAATCGATTATATATTTCTTAGCATTATGCTTGCAGTGATGCGGGTACACTACCCAGGCCAGGAAACCGTTTCCTTGAAGACGTGTGTGTTCCTCGTGAATTCGTACTGCGCACTGAACATCATCGTATATATCTTCGTTGCGGAATGCTGAACACGGCACACCACAAGCTTTGCCGGGACCGCACCAGTACAGCTCACTGATTTGCAGCAGCCCGTGGTCGCCGCTATGCGGATTGCGAGCTGCCGTATCGAATCTTGATTCATGGAAAGCGATGCACACCCATGTTGCCACATCGTCCCTTTTCACACCGAATTTCAACAGGTCACGAGCGAGTTCACATCGCTCGTAAATGCGCGCGTTAGCGAGCGCAATTAACGTACCCGTCAACAACACGACACCGAACATTGTAAAGTGCGTTTGCGCATCAGGCATCGGTGCACGCTATTTTACCTGCACCCCCCGCCGCGCGCCCGCGCGCGATCTGTGTCACACCCGTATGTTTACGGTAATCTCAATAGCGGGTCAGGCTGCCGATCATTTTGGAGCACCGATAAATATGTATGGAGTCTGTTGCGCTGCGGGATGACTAGTGATGAGCCTACTACAGGACGCGAGCCCGACGCTTGCGAAGTCTTCGACACCCGACTCTGGTTAACCTTGACAGCTACGCGTCATATCGCCAGTGGTTGTCAACATCGACGCAAATGATTTTATTAAAATCGGTAATCGTCGAGCGATTCTATTTTTAAAATTGTTTTGAGGAAAAGCAAAGGTCAAAACGTGAAACCATCAATAACAAAACGTAGGAAAGATAACGTTAGTCTGCAGGTACGGGATACTATGTCTGAATTTAATACAAGTTCCTTAGAATTTTCTTACATTAATAGCAAAGTAGGCGAGAAATTATCAATTCATCTATTATATATGTTTGTGAATAATTTGACGAATGGAGTACAGTGCTATCGCTAGGTGAGTGTGATGCTACGAGTATTTCCGCAACGGGTCAAGAGGTGAGCCGTCGGCCTCTGCTGCCTAATTTAGAGAGGTCTATGAAACACCAATGATAATAAACATCGACTATTATGAAATTTATAATAACTGTTGCGTGGACTGTAATAAATATATGGTTCAGCTTTAAATAAATATATTTTTCTTTAATTTTAATAAATAAATAATATGTAATTTTTCGTTAAGCATCGCTTGATATAAATAACATTTATATGAAGCTTAATATTTTTTTATTGGAAAACGTTTTAAGATACTTGCTTATTTTAATTTTATCATTATGATCGCGTACTATGTTACGAAACAAAAAATATTGTATGCTTCCGCATTTTTATGCGAGTCTATAACATTAAAATTAATTATCCTTTAAATTACTGTGTAAATTAATTATTATTTATCAATACAGTCACGGTTTTCTGTGTATATTTCTAAGCTATACTTATGGTCTATATTAAGTTTTAGTAGATCGATTAAGTATGTTTTACATATCTCCAGTCACTTTCGTTTCTATACATCTAAGACAGATACGGATTGTAGTTTCAACATCGGCATAAGTTCATCTATAAATGCCATTTCTATTTACATAAAATATTCTTTGTCAACTAAGTTTAGAGCTGTCTACAAGCTTGGACCTCAGCTACAAGTTTGGATCATATATAAAGGTTGAGTCTATAAAGATCATATACTGTTTCGGAATGTACTTTGAAATACTCAACTAAGATGAGAAATCTAATTTGGATTTTTACGATCTCAAATCGTATTTTAAATAATTATAAGTAATGTTGTTTAATTCTGGCACTGTCCGTTTCCGGAATGTTATATAGAATATAATAATGACTATATTTTATTATATTATATTAAAAATATATTTCCAGTTGATTTATTTAATCAATCGAGTTTGGATTTGTGTTTCAACATATATATAGACATGTCTATACTTGTCTTGTGATATGATGACATAATACCGTTTTAGCGTGTTTATCTTTACTAATATTGTAAATGCGAAAGTATCCCTGTCTGTGCTCTTTTGGTACGAAGCAAGCTTAAACCGTACTTGTGCTTGAACGTGGAAGGAAATAGGCTATTTTATACCTAACACCAGACAATCAACTCCTAAAACGCGAGCGAAACCGCCGCGACAACTAGTGTCTCATACATATATCATCAGAATTAACATTCGCTACTAACTTAAATATAAAAGATTGCAATTAAATCAATTGTTAAAATTGGATTTAATTTACTTATTAGCGTTTTTAGTTTTATTCACTAAATTTTCCGTTCGCTTCGCATGGTGTGAAATGTGACTAAGCAACGATCGAGGACATTTTCGAGGAATTCATTTAAATCCAATATATTATATTCACGTAGACTTTACAATAAAGCATTTATGAATCGTCAATATTGAAATATTTTCTTTATTTACTCGACCACCGTTTTGGAAAGCAGCCTCCAGTGAGAAGACACGGAAGGAAACTCGCATGTTGCTCTTTCAAAACAAACCAGATTTACAATAAGATTAGTGCCAACAGTTATTATTCTCGATCAGAACTTCGTTCGAAAGGGAGCTACAGAGATAAAAACATTAGCGTAGTCTTCCTATATTTGCTATTATGATTCAATACATTATTAAACGTATAAAATTTTACATTTGAAATTTACATGGTGTTTCACTTGATTTGTAAAATATAGTTTATTATAGATTATTGGAAATACTAATCCTCTACTTTAACGCAACAAGCGTTTGAAGTGTGTACATTTCAAGAGTAAGCCGTGACTCTATAGATACGCTTTGCTTAAAACCTACTTGGAGAGACTTTACCGTTTAAATTCGCTTTTCTCAAGGAGGTATTCCCTTCTTCATTGGAATTAACTGCTTGAAGTCTCAGAGATAACAATACTTTTTCAACAGTAATTTTATACAGTATTACTTTGATTGGTCTTTGCTTATTTAATTAATCGAATACTTGACTTACAAGTTTTTGTACAAAACCTCTCGCTTCAAAGAAAATACTTGTGATATGTTACATTTTATTTACAGGTACTTATTAGTAAAATGTAACTTTTACTCATAAATGACCTCAATGTTCTTATATACACAGTATTTGAACAATTAAAGACTAGTTCTCGCATTTACACGCGTTACTGCTCGATTTAAAAATATGATAAGCGCCATCTACCGAAATTAAACGACATATTTATTACAGACATTGTACTTGAAGGTACTGTTATAACGGACACGCGTAATGTACAAACATTGCCGAGTTACAGCGGAGTTGGCGCATTTTCCGCGCGACGCGAACAGACAGTCGGACACGTTTTAGAAACATTATTTTGTTTTCTACAACTGTCAGGTCTGGATTTACATTAAGAGCACTCGGGGTTAAATTAGACGGATGATTTTAAAAAATCTCCGCGTTATCGAAAATGATTTTTTTATCTTCTAAAATATAATTCAAATTATATAAAATCATGTACTAATGTTATTTATTTAAAAAGTGTGCATCGATACTTTATCCGCGCGCCAATTTTCGCAGTGCCCACGGGCGCCACTGACGTTCAATTCGGTGACAACGGTTCTTATAAAGTTTCTGACGACAAATTTCTATGTATTCAACTAGTTGGGCATTCTTTTATTATAATTGTCAGTGCATTAAAACGACAATCCTGATGACATTTTCTACGCTACTATCAAGCACTGTATCAAATCTCATTAGATTGCGTCCAGATTTTATTTTATTTTACGAATGAACAAAACATACGCACTGAATATGTACACATTATTAAAATTAATCAATGCAAGTTTCATAAGTTATGCGTTCCTTCAATTACAGGACCACAGCGTGCAATTTACTTACTTGTTATTAAAAAATAATGAAACGCAGTTAGAATTAACAAGTGGGTATCACCATCCACCGTTTAAAATTAAAATAAATCAGACTTTTTCCGCTATAGAAACATAAAATTCGATAAACGCGACGTTTAAAATAAAAATATCAATACAATCTTAGGAACCAGACAGCTAAGTAGACACTTGAATTGAGTACGGGCGAAGTTTAAGTGTAGCGTGTGAAGGGCGGTTTATCTGAGCTTGTTCCAATACACAAGACATTTTATTTATTTATAATAATGTTGCACAGATATAGATAAATATTATTGCTATTTATTAAATATGTCATGCGTGAGTGATCTCTTAAAAGGTTAACAGTTTATAAGTTACCCTAAGCAGTTTGAAACTACTTCAATTTAAATGTATATGTTCAGCAATCTGCGATCAATTGTATTCCACTTCCAGTACAAGTACATACATATATATTAGTTATGTTGATATATATGTTATTTTAACTGGCTTTGGATTAATATGAAGTAATAAATAAACATTTATTTACTTGGTGGCAGGGCTTTGCGCAAGCCCGTCTGGGTAGGTAACACCCACTCGTCAGATATTCTACCCTCAAACAGCAGTACTCAGTATTGTTGTGTACCGGTTTGAAGGGTGACTAAGCCAGTGTAACTACAGGTAGAAGGGATATATAATTTTAGTTCCCGAGGTTGGTGGCGCATTGGCGATATAAGGCATGTTTAATACTTCTTATAGCGCCATTGTCTATGGGCGGTGGTGAACACTTACCATCAGGTGGCCCAATTGCTCATCCGAGTAAATATATCACAAAAATACATGAGAATTATTAACATTAACGCCTTAACTATATACAAATAAGAATTAATAATAGTCACTGTATAGACCGTGGCCGCATATATATGACACGGTAGCTTAATAACATGTCAAGGTATTTGTTAGAAATACTCATTCGTCTTACTGACAGTGGGCACGTTGGATGGACAATTGCGAAATTATTAAAAGTTGAATTTACATTCATTTCGTCACTGGGCAGTCTTAATCACACGGAAAAGCGAGTGATATCACGCGCCCTAATGAGTTGCACTTTATGCACTTTTAACTACCCTCTGATGAAGTTAACGCCGGACTGCGCCTGGATTAGAGCGAAAAAAAGCCTTTTAAAACTATTTGGCATTCATTATTTTTTACCAAAAATTTTTAAGTAGCTTTATTATACTTTATTTAAATCATAATAGAACACAAGGTTTAGAACCTAATAAAAAAAACCTTTAAAAGCCATAATGTCCTGCTTAAGTCCCACTGTTGGACAAAAGCTCCCTTGCTTAGAAGTCGCTACCCACATTAAATTAGTAGTGATTGTATTAATACTGAAAATTATTAATACAAAATTGTTCATTAATGATGTAGGTATATACTTGAAATCAGAATCACATTTCAGTCCAGTTCCTAAAACACGTAACACACCTCGATACAATAGAAACACTGAAATCATCGAACCGATTCAATTTCCATATGCAATCCTGTTCCATGTTTATAAATCATGATCTCACCGAGAGGTCGAAATTACATCTATGGCTTAATTAAAAAGTCAGGTTTCATACGGTGGTTAGTGCTATTGTTTGTTTTGTACTGAAAGTGGAGCCTTCGTTCCCCCAATATTCTACCAACGTTCGATTCATTCGTTTGACTAATAAAATTAGTTCATTCGTTTATTCGTTACGGAATTATAAGTTATCCTAAGGGGATATGTTACATGCTTTTTTAATGGGATACGCAGGTGGACGGTGAAATGAGCCACCTGATGATAAGTGATCACCACTGCGGATAAACATTAGCGGAGTATGACGTTTGAAACTATATTAAAGCAATAAGCAAATGTTAGCATTTAGCACATCTCAGTACGTTTTTATTTATTTTTGAGCGTGAATAGTCTTATATAATTGCAAACTTCATCTACTGGACAGACAGCACGATATGCCCACTGAACTTATGTATTTTAAAATTCGGCTTAAATTGATTTCATAAGAGAATTTCTATAGTTCGATCTAATCTACTTTTGCAGTGTCCATGCATTAATCACATTTCGATTCCTCGGAGAAATTTACCTCCGGAGTTAATTTCTTAAGTCGACAATCTGTCCAGTCCTACATCGTCCTCCCTAGAGCTGTTTGAATATAGTATATCTAGATGTTTTGAAAACTACTAGTACAGTGAGTGTTCATTATTAACGTCCTAGGTGTCCTCTTGATTTGTATCATTTTCTAACTCATGATTAACTTACAAAATTACACATTCAACTTCATTTTGAGTAACACACACATAAACAACAAATTTAATTAAACGAACAAAATTATTGTTAATTATTGGTGGCACTTCTTAGTTAGTCGACAGCCCAAAAAAGGCTTAGTAGCGAATTATATAACTACATATTGGAACTAGCAATTCGAAAGAAACTCGATTTATTTTTGGCATTACTCTCCAAATATTTTTGATGATTACAGTGTGAACGAATATCTTTTTTGTGCCCCGTGGCAACAAGAAACTTAGACCCCGTCCGCGTGTGCATCACAATGGTGAAGTTGGTTTTCATTTTTGACGCTGCCTTTAAAACGGTATCTAATCGGACTTTAATTCGAAGCATTATTACAAATAAATTTTAGTTCCAGCATTTATACCAGGGCTCCATAGAGCGTGGGTTTGGTCCATCTGGGGATATTATATTACGTTTGATTCTGCCTCGGCCTCATAACAGTGAGTTCCAATTAATTTCACATGTAATAGATACGTTAATTTACTTCCCAGAAGCAACAATTACTGCGTATCAATTATGATTCCGTTATATTCGGTTATTTCATTTTAAATTTTACAATATAAACTACGGTTTTCGAGGTATACAATACTATATGGGTACTTATTATGATATTTATATCCTTTCAATTAAAATGTAAGAGTATTATATTTAGTTATGTTACTGTAAAGCGTGATTATCGAGTTTTTCTGATAGCATGCGATATTAGAATAATAAGCGATATTGCCTCATAAGACATCACATCGCCCATTGGCGATTGGGACCCTAAAAATGACACCCTAAACCTATATACATACATACCTATATAATAGCGATATACCACTCACTGATTAATCACGAAATCTCAGATACTAATCACCTACAAACTTGAAATTAGGCTTGTTGGTTCCTTATAGGGTATAGACATTCGCTAAGAACGGATTTAACGAAACTCCACCCCTAAAGGGGTAAAACGGGTGTTGGAAGTTCGTGTTTTATTATTATTTTTTTTATGGCATTGTTTGGCGGACGAGCATACGGGCCACCTGATGGTATGTGGTCACCACCGCCCATAGACAAAGGCGCTGTAAGAAATATTAACCATTCCTTACATCATCTATGCGCCACCAACCTTGGGAACTAAGATGTTATGTCCCTTGTGCCTGTGATTACACTGGCTCACTCACCCTTCTAACCGGAACACGACAATACAGTGTACTGTTATTTGGCGGTAGAATATCTGATGAGTGGGTGGTACCTATCCAGACGAGCTTGCACAAAGCCCTACCACCAAGTAAAATATCGTGCGGGTAAAGCAGCGCACTAACTCTACGCTTTTTTGTTGTCTTTATTATAATCTTCTCTTGAGAAATTCGCCTTATTAATTATAGTGTTTTTTAACAAAACTATCTAAATTCACAAAATTTATTGTATCGTTAGAAAATACTTGGTATTTCTAAGCGAGCAAGTTTTAACGAATTTCTAGGATTTTATTCGAGATATTATTTACCTTATATTTGTAATTATGTTCTCACCTTTAATTACTAAATAAGTGTTCTAATTAGGAAGGTTCGTTATCAATGCGATTATCCATTATTAATTAACGGGGTTTTGATTACGTTGTGGTCGAAACTATATCTAATCTGGGTAATTACTTGTGAACCGTAAAGTATAACTAGATTAACACAATGTCGTGTATATTAATACAAGTGTATTAATTTATTTTACTTTATACTATTTAGATATTTATCTGTATTGATATTATTGGGAAGTGCTCAACTATTGGTAGTGTGGACTTAAGATACACCTAGGGCTGAAGTCAACCGTCAATCTGGCACACGGCAGTACATACCTTATAAATATTTCTTATCACCGATATCATTATCGAGACACACTCCAATAACATACATTCTGTGAAGAACTCTCGCAAACAAGGATGGATTAATTATTTTTAGCTTAGCTTAAAGCCTACTTGTATTTATTCGCCCACGTACGCGCATCCCACGTTAAATTACCTACACATATATTTATTTTATTATGTAGTACGAAGAATAAAGTGAAAATGAGCCATTTATTTAATAAAGTAATAAATTACATTTCGTATTATTTGTAAACGACAGCCAGATTTTTACAATTTACATTTTTTTTGTACTCGGTACGGTTAGAACAGACTGAATATAAGTATTAATTCGGATAAGCAATTGACTGTATTATAATTAATTTCTTATATAAACTTGCCTAACTTAATTAACAATGCCGTAACACAAATTAATCTAATCGCAAAATGTATCTTGTGTAGTAATCATTTATTTATTGAAGGTAATGCAGTAATGCATTCAGACAGAAGTAATTATACGTGGAAATGCTGTTTGCATCCTTGCCACCATTCAAGTATCATGATTTGTACAGTATCTCAATATTTTTTTTTTGTCTAAATTCCTATGTAAATAAATGTATTGTTTTTAAAAAATATATACCATATCATTCCTGTCCAAAGAAACGTGTATAGTTTCCGCCGTCCGTAAGCAAATTTACTTATTTATTCTGCGTTGCACTCCAGCTAACAATGCATTGTTTACGTGATGAAGGTATAAATTATCAGAATGTAGAAATTAGCATGAGGTGCAACAGGCGCCTCGCTCAGCCTGGTGAGTGGGCTTAGTGCTGGCCCGCCTGGGTTGGTAAAAACATTTATTCTACCGCCAAAAGATATATTTTTATTATTGTTTTGTTTCGTATTCAATGGTAAGTGATACTGCAGTCAAAATTGATATAAGACTTTATCTCTTCCAGACAACATTTAGGAAAAGAAATAATTGCAAAATATGTGGACAATATCAAGTAAGTTAATTAATCATTTTCTTTATTGGTACGTGATATGCGAATAAATAGTGGGCTTTAATTAAAAAGGGTAATCAGCACGCAATTTACATTCTTAAATGTTGAGGATATTTTAATACCAGTAACGCTTTCTTAAGATTATCTTCTTGATTTATTTATATATATATAAGTCCAGAAAATTTGTACTTATAATAATTAATTCAAGTAATGTTTTCGATTAACCCGTATCCGAGTGAAAGGTTCGGTAGAAAGTTGTACTCGTGACCTCCAAAATTAAAATTTACTTTAATTTTTTTTAAATATTTTATATGGTCATGCAATAACTTTCGGTAAAAATACACTTATTTTAGTCTCATGCATTATGAGAGTGCCTCGTTAGTCTAATGGTTAGTGTGGTCGCTGTTCTCGTGGGTTCAAACCTTAGTACGGGCCGATAAAAAATTCGGTATTTCGATCGAAATATCCTCAGTAGTAATCCAGAGTCTGGAAATTGGCAGTGTGAATACTCCCGTGCCTCGGAAAGCACGAAACTCCTATGGCCACTTGAATTTCCTGTCGTATCGGATTATGGCAGTGAGGGAATTGTGAGTGCATCTGTGTTTGCGTACGCAATAGTGTACGATAATATGTCCCTCGTAACTGGCTAGCCTCTCTTGAGGTCGGCCTCGGTTAAGAGGACGTCATCATAATACATTAAGTACAGTCTGGAATATAATTAATACATAAACTGCGTAAGCCGCTACACCATTATCCACGCAGAATTAATCACTACGTATTTGCAGTTACTTAATCGCACAGAAACGAGTAGATTCGTGGATTATTAGATTGACATAATTATTGGACGACGGATGTGTATCCGACAGTCATTTGCCGCAGAGTTCGTTCGCGTGTTGTGGAAATTAGGTTTCGCCCAATTGTAAATTTTACGGTTTAAATTTACCACGTATTAAGATGTCGTTTACATTTATACTATATTACTAAAACGGTTACCTATTAAGGCTATTGCATTATTTACTTTCTGAGTCAAATCACGTTGCAATTTTTTACCTTTTAATTTTTAATAAGTAAAAACACCAACGCATAGACGTTATGACGTTTGACATCATCTTATTCGTTCAAAATGATACCTGAATTGCTCGCCAGGTGTTGCCGCATCGTTGTGACTCGCGTCGGCGACCAGCGACGAGCTATCAGTCATTGTTACAATTTGATCAATCGAATCAAATCAGATCCCTTTATTAAATATAGAAGCATTACACTTACTTATTAATACTCTTCAAAAGGCAACCTCGCTTATTGCGCTCTCCGTATTGCGTAGAATTCAATTATTTATTAAATTAGTGCATAATTTGAGAAACAACGCAATATTTGTTTAAGCGTTGTTAGAGAAATCATTTGTTTTTACTTAGAATCTTCTCGAGAAGAAACGATCAAGTTATCCTAAGGGAACAAAATAAACATGCAAGAACGTCCGAGCTAATAGGTATTGAGTTTCGCAATTTACCGTCTGCAGCACGACTGATAAAGCGCGAAACACTAGAAGAGCTTATTTTCTCTATTTACTTTACAGGACTCGTATCCCGACGTCCAATATCAAATATATTATTCTTGTAACTTCCAACTAGTTCTTGTTCAAAAATGATTGTATTTATGACCTGACAGTAGGTATTAGTAAAAAGGATACATAATTTATTTAAAGAGTACGAATATTGATGAAATCCCGAGAAGCACAAGAAAAAATCTAAAGTTAGTTAGCAAAAAGGTGAGAGTGTTAAGGTAAAAAGCAGTTCTTACAAAAATCAAACATAATTAAAACCGCACTAAGTAAACGGCTCGAACAACGAGCCTCTAATCTGGTAATGAGTGCCTTAAGCTGTAACCAAGAAATCATTAATTTTTAGCTACAATTTATAGAAAAATCTTTGATTTGTATCGTTTTTATATATTAAGTTATAACGTATTTTGTTAACTCTATTATTTACTTGGAGTTATTTAATAATATACGTATTCTACTAAGATCTTAGTTGTTACTTATAGTAATGTGTTATGCTATGTAATTTCGCGTTTATACATAAGTCTCCATAACATGGTGTGTAGGTCCAACAGTTGTGTGTGTGAGAGGGAGAGACACGGGCTGTAGTATGTAGTGATACAGGTATTGTTTATTACATCAGTGTTCCTTTATTTTTATTTAATACAATTTTCATTATTTAACTTCAATATTTATTTTCAATAGTTTCGAACAAATCTCAATGAACATTTCATAATAACAATATTTTCTATCGTGTTACATAAATTTATTGATCGGGAGGTAGGGGAGGGTGGGCGGTCGGCGGGGAGGCAGCAACAGTTGCGTGGGATACGCAATTGTTGCATCACAGAGTAAACTGCATTTTATTTCATAGACATTTACGTAACGGAGACATCGCCGCCATTTTTTTAGAAGGCTGAGGCTGTAAAGGCACGATTATTTTTTAAACACGAGATCAGCTCCACTTGTAGATGGGTATCGATTTAGACAATCATATCTAACATTCATATAACAAATACTCAATATAAGATAACTATCCTGACATACCTACACCGTATTAAAGGTAACGTAACAAACATACAAACTGACACATTAATAATATTCGTCGGATTTAGAGTTAGAGCTATTTCAATCATGCCCAAGCTCTAAATAAAATATTCTAACTAATTATTAAAAAATCTTGACCGATGATTAGTATAAAAATACCGATGTATATCATTGCGTCACTATTAATAAATTAATCTTGATTTGAATTAAAAAATAATAATATCGAAGAATAACTTTTATACCTGGATACAACTAAATACCTATCTAAAATACCTATTTCTTTTAAAGTAAAGAGATTTCCGACGCACGAGGTCAGTTATATCAGCGAGATAATAAGTTATCTTATTTCTGTTTTTGTTTTGTTCCAGCGAGGCACCTGTTGTGGGCATGAACCATTCGTTGTTGCCTGATGCTGTTTCCTGATTTAAATGTCGTTTAAACATTTATATAACTCTACAATTGCGTCATAGAGTAATCGATATAAAACCAAATTTCGATAATACTCATGTCATATCCTGGGTCCAAAACATACTTATTAAATTGTAAGTGATTGACATTGGCAGAAATGTTAATCATTCCCTTCATCAATGAGTGAGTGAACCAAACAACAAGACGTAAGTTAAGAAATTACTTATATTCCTATTTACCCCTCCAATTAAACTTTAAGCTTATGCTGACAGTGAGGACGAAAATAGACAAAGGTATCAGTATCGAACCAGCGACTTTTGACATCGCTAGGCGGCCATTGCGCTATTGACGCTGAAAGAATATTATATAATGAGTAGAGGTGGATCTACCCCGCCGGGCTTGCACAGCGCCCTACCCAATAATTTAATATTCTCACGTAATATTAATTTTAATGCATAATATATTGGAAAACATATTTACTATGGGATTACTTCCGCAAGATCTTATATTTCATTAGTGTATCCGAATGAAACGTTGAAAATATTTTAATTACAATATTTAAAATGGTATAGTATTTTCCGTTGGACCGTACCGGCGTAAATATTTTAAGCCATTTTGCATCACTATCAGCGCTCCTCACTTCTCATCCGCCACATATATTTACCTCGCGACGTTTCCCGTAACCGCCGAACGTGAGATGCATTATAAACACAAAGAACAAACTGAGTAATTGTTACCTGACCTTGAGTGATTGTCTGCTTCAGGATTCCTGAAGGCTTTTAAATCGTCTTACGTGACTTTGACTTGAATTAAAACTTTGAGCAGCCAAATAAGATGTACAAGTTTTAATGTCCTTTGTATACACTCAGAGGACTTAGAACAAAGGCGCGTTACATCGACGCGCTTCGGAACAAAAGAAATCCAAGTCCACAGTCCGAACGGTGTAATAACATAGCTTATCTAAAAACTTCAGTTATATAAAAGCTTTTTGAATATAATATCTACATAAGTTAATTTGCCAAGGTTAATATAAATAATAGATATAAGATTATCCTTACTACGTCTTTTCTTTCTTCACGTCTAAATTGAAATGATTAAACAGAAACACGATTGTCTTAAAATATTAATAGCCCTCATATTAATAATGTATTTTTTTAGTCTGAAAAAGTATCATATGTGTCCTCAGAAAATAAATGATGTAACATAATTAAAATTATCTAGAAACTACCATGACTTATGCTTTGCCGGACTAAGATGTTAAGTATTTTTGTGCATTTTCAATAAATAACTTACTACTTAAAGTCATCTTAAATCTTACGAGACCGCCTTCGTCGTTAGTTTATAGCCATAAAATTATGACTTTTCGTCGAATCAATAGAGCGAGAATTTTTTATCATTGTTCTTATATTTATAAACAGAGAAAATAATAAACTGTCAGGATTCTTGTTTAATGTCGACAAAATATCCTAAACAGGAATAAGGTTTGTTTAAAATTTTATCCGAATCAGTTTCACGATATACTGACACTGGTAAAGTGTTTATGGTAATACGACACAAACAATATTATGCGCTATTTATCAGTTATATGCAATACATAGATTATATAGACAAGCAGCAGACTTGGTTTTCCTTGTAAATATATACTAATAGCGTTCGGTTAAACGTTTGGAGTTGATGTGCTGCAGCGTCATTTCGCGGCAAGTTGAAATAATGTAGATAGTATGAAGGTCTTCTCTGTTGAGATTAATTTCAAATACAGACCATGATCCATTTTTTTTATTTCAATTTTGTTTTTTCGTATTAATTTATGCTGTATTCGCACAGCAGGCAGCCCTTTTGTTTCCGGTGCAGCACGTTTTATAACACTGCAACTAAAAGCTTTTGACAAACTTTTATGACCGGCCTCTGCCTAAAGACCACCCTCCTCGAGAATGCGTTTGTATGTTCCCACCTGGTACAGCGTGTTAGAGTGTTAAGCAGGGACGGTATTGATGGACACGGTTAACAAAACAATTGTTTCTACTCACACAGACCCCCCGTGAACATACATATATTCAAATATACTTAATATTTGAATATATTTCTTAATAATAACTTTTTCGTTGATTTTAATTCTAAAAGTTAACTTGTAGGTAAGCCTGGAAAGGTACCAGTGACTCATCAGTTATTCTAACGCAAAGTAAAATGTTATGTTCCAATTTGTATTTATTGTTATTAGTTTCAAGGATTGGTGTCAGAATTACGATGTATTAAATGGTTAATATTTCTTATAACGTCAACGTCCGTCATGGATCTACTTTACCATAAGGACAAACCACCAGTCTGCCTAACTATTAAAAAAAAAAAAAAAACAAATAATACCGTACCAAAAACTAATGTCAATACATAGAAACGGAATAAGTTGCATGTGTCAAAAGTACGGAAAATAGTTTGAATAGTGATTTGACGGCGTCAAAATCTAACGATAAACGCTCGTGTTTTATGTTCGTTATTACTTCTCAACTGTACTGTCGCGCTTGATATACACTCAACCTACTTCTCGATGCAATTTACTCTTGGACTGTACCGTTCAAAGAACATTCGGTTGAACGAAAGGGGCGTATCACATCACACCTTAGCCTCTAAGCTGTGCGCGCGTAAAGTATAAATTTAAAAAAAGATATGTCGTTTGAATGGAACAGATAATAAATGATTAATTTAGTATTAAATTGTTAACTGTCATCAACTTCTAATATTTATGTACACCGTTTAGCTATGTCTTTGAATCCTCTGAAAAACACGAAAAATCTCAGAAATTATCACAAATATAAAGCAAAAAACAAAAAAGAATTAGCTGTTCCCATAAGTATTGACCTCAAATGAGGAATAAGATATAATAAAACACCTTAAAGCACTATCGTATAAAGGATGTCCTGATTGCAAGCTCAATTACTCAATTCCAAAATAGAATAAACAATTATATAAATAAATTAAAATAATATAGACTCGTCAGCTAAAGCTACTTAGTTTGTTATACATAACAATAATAAAATAATATATGAACGATTAAAACCGACCCACATCGATTTTCAAGCAGTCTGTTACAGACAGACTATTCGTCAGTCGAGTCGTATAGGTTAGTATCAAAAAACTACGTAACCCTCAGTTCACACGGTGCCATTTTCGTTCGACTATGCTCTGAGTAAAAGTCGATAAGTTAATAAATTGCGCAGTATTTACATCGTCGCCCTCGTGCGTGCTCTTCTCTTACAGTCAACAAGTCAGCTTGTTATTATAATGTTAGTTTTCTTTTGCGATGTCGCTCGCATCTGCTATTCTCAATAACACTTCGTACTTTTTACTTTGAGAGAAGTTTGCTTAGTGGCGGATAGCTCATAGCTGATAACAAACAATTAGCTCGATACAACATTTCTACACAGATAACGCCAATGTTAAAGCTGAATTAAAAATATAAATACTAGCGACTCGCCCCGGCTTCGCACGTGTGCTATACCGATACTAAATTTACTACAGAATGTCATTATATACAAAGTCCATTAGCATTAGCTTTTTGTCATTAGGCAATACAAACCGCTATGCCCCTGCATTTTAAATCTGTAATATCTTCGAAAATATTCATTTAAATTGCATACTGTAAAGGGGCATATTGATCAATATGAAAAACACAATGTACTTAAGGTACTTAATTGGATAAGGGCTAATGCCATATTGCTTAAAATCACTTCGAAAATATACCATTATTTCTCGTAAAATGTAAAGGATAAAAAATGGTTATGGTTATGTGGGTTTTCCTTAAGAGATAGACATATACTACACATTTTTTTTTTATCTATGTTGTAGGGTTCAGCCAGCGTTTGCAATTTAAGCGCAAAAACATGTGTGTATTTACGACATCACATTAGAAACCTGTACTATATTGTGCATGTATTATACATATAAACCTTCCTCTTGAATCACTCTATTTATTTAACAAAACCGCATCAAAAACCGTTGTATAATTTTAAATATCTAAGCATACACAGGGAAAGAACGACAGCGGTAAGCGACTTTGTTTTATACTATGTAATGAAGAGTACCCCTCGCACATCCCCGCAACTGTAAGACCTAGTAGAGACTGTGAGAGAATCTGAACATAATTATGAAAAGACAAAATAGTTCAGTACTTTATTCTACTCTACTCTGTTTGTCGATTGACAAACAGTAGAAAAGATTTTTGTGTTTTTCCTTTTTCCCTTATTAGATGCCGACAATTTTGTGAAAACGATAAAGACAGTTGACAATAAACATAGGAAAAAATGTTCGAATCACATAGTGTATCTTTGTGTATCTTAAATTTTTAATAACGATAATGGAATTTCGACCAGGTGGCGAACAGTTTAAATACTACTACTATGGGTTTTGATTCTACAACCTGGAGTTCGGTTGAGCATATTTGCCCCCCCGCGGACACCCGCTGCTTCACGAATATTGTTAAATGAAAGGTACCCCTCGCGCTGCCTATAATTAAACGAGGTTTTTATTAATAGGACTTGCAGGCTTGGAACTTGATAGCATCAAATTGGTCAGCAGTTATAGGGATGCGAAAACCTATAAGCATTCAATTTTTTCGGGGATGGTACATTTGATGAAAGAATAATTCCTTATATCCTTATACGATATTTTTTGGAATTATTCATATAACAGAGGAATACAATAAACAGTACAAGCCTTTTTGTGTGGATATCGAAAAAATAAATATATTTTGATATATTTGTTATAATAGTTTGTTGAGCCATGCAGTAAGACAATATTGTACGTTACGTTATAACGACAGGGTGGGATTTCTTACTAAAAGTAAGTAAGAAATAAGAGCAATGTTATCTAATACTATATCTTAATTGATATCAGCTGGTGGCGGCTCTTTATCGGCGACTACGAGTCCTATTTGAAATTAGAGACATTTTAATTGAGACACGACAAATAACCTAAAATTTATTAAAATTATTTCACGCGTTTAATTTTTTAAATGTATACAGTAAAATGTAAAAGTCTTTTGAAATCGTTCTGAAATTTTATTTTTGCAAAATACCTAATAGCAATATTCTCGCATCGTTATATATTTTAGGAAGTACGTATGTATTTTAGTACGTATATATTTTAGGAAGTACATATGTACAGAAACAGCCAGGTGGCGATCGTTTCATTCCCAAGGTGGGCTATCAAACTTAAACTCACTAATTGTATAGTAACCTTTCGCACACCAGCGTTCCTTAACATTTTTTTAAAATTTGGTAACAGAAGCATTTTGAACGCTTTCTGGGATCCTGTTGTAGAAGCGTATACATTGCCCCACAAAAGAGTTACTGACTCTATGCAGTCGAGTAACAGGAGTAACAAGATTGTGTTTGTTCCTTGTACCAATGTTATGAAAATTACATTTTCTCATAAAAACATTAATATTTTTCCCTACATACAAAACATTACAGAATATATATTGAGAAGCAACAGTCAATATCTTAATTTCTTTAAATTTATACCCTAATGATTCCTTGGCTCCTAGGTTATAGATTGCGCGAATAGCCCTCTTCTGCAGCACAAATATAGTATGGATAGCGGCTGCGTTACCCCAAAGCATAATACCGTAGGACATTATACTGTGAAAGTAACTGAAATAAACTAGGCGAGCCGTATCAACATCGGTAAATAATCTAATATTTTTGACCGCAAATGCCGCAGAACTCAGTCTACCCGCCAATCCGTTTATATGGGGGAGCCACTGTAACTTGGCATCAAGAGTAAGCCTATGAAATTCAGTTGTTTCAACATTACATTTAGCCCTTTTGGTGTGCTCAATTTTACAATTTTAGTTTTTTTTATTATTCAGCCTAAGATTATTTACGCTAAACCAGTGTACTATATTAGACATAGCATTGTTTACATCGTCATACTGTACATGTTTTCTATTAATTTTAAAAACCAAAGAGGTATCACTAGCAAACAATACTATATCATGTTTGTTCCCAAAAAGATAAAGCTATACTGTTCACTTTATTTCAGTTGCTGCGATATGCGTCTTCTTTCTCTTTTAAGCGTTTTTAGAGAAATTCCTCCTGTAAATTACTTATTTGAAAAAAAAAAAATCGTATCAGGATCGGATCTCTTTATATGACTAATTTTTTCTCAGTGGTAAAATATTTTTCTAATGTACCAACATCACTATTTTTCCCAGTCAAAGAGATTGTATAAAATGTTTAAGAGAAAAAACAATATACTTAAGTACATTTAAAGTGCTTTTTAAATTGTTATATTCAAATCAATTTAAAATTTTTATTAAATATTTCAAAGGTATTATAAAAATGTCGAGAACACTATTGCAAAGAGGATTATTGTAAGTCTGTGGGAGGTTGGAGAGGAGGCGGAGGAGATAGGACTTATTATATAACCGTAGGTAGTCAGATAATCGTTGCACTCACCGACGCAGCTGTACAATTCCATGGCGCCGTGGAGCAGGCAGCCGTTCTCGGCTGTTATGCCGGCGGTCGTGTTGAGACAGTAGCAACCCTCATTGTTGTCCAGGAACCATTCGTTGGCTGCAAATCTCGCCGCAGGAATTCCTTCGTATGAAGTATCACCTTCATAACGCAGCTCGACGCTCCTACGTCATAAAAATACGATAATTTATGAGTACAAGTGCCACTTACAAGACCTACAAAATATCCCCGTCGGACAAATGATTAAGTTAAAGCTATGAGTATTAATTCTGTTCGATATCTGTGTCGCGAATACTGAACATAGTAATACTTATTTCTTATAAACAATTTGCTTGGTGGTAAGGCTTTGTGCAAGCCCGTCTGGGTATGTACTACCCACTCAGCAGATATTCTACCGATAAATAACAGTACTCTGTATTGTTGTATTCCGGCTAGAAGGGTGAGTGAGCCAGTGTAATCACAGGCACAAGGGACATAACATCTTAATTCCCGAGGTTGGTGGCGCATAGATGATGTAAGGAATGGTTAATATTTCTTACAGCGCCTTTGTCTATGGGCGGTGGTGACCACTTACCATCAGGTGGCCCATATGCTCGTCCTCCAACTAATGCCATAAAAAAAAAACAAACTCACCTACAAATATCCATGTTAAGAGCATATATCGATTCGGACCGGTTAACAAAAGGAGGGAATACGCCTGAGTCGGTGCCCCTGATCTTGTTGCACACGTTGGTCTCGAACTCTTCAGCCTCCGTGTCCTGGTTCCAGTTCCCGAGATAGGCTGACCCATTGTAAGAGGATATTATGCCTAACTGCAAAGCGTCAGCTATCCCTCTGCTAACTACGTATTGATCACTAGGATTTTCATTTTTCTAGAAAAAACATAATTACAAAAGTAGATTATTTCATTAAAAATGCAAAAAACTTTATTACGCTCGCTTTGAATCGAGCGTTCATATTAAAAATACCTGTGTAATTTAATTAGAGAAAAATAATAATTGAGTTCTCTCGTGTCGTCTCATGCATTCACAATTGATATGCTTAATACTCATATATATGAGTACATTGTAATGATATTAAACATTAAATTTATTTATAAACTTGCTTTTGAAAATTTCAGGCCACAAACACCCTTACAGAGACATATAATCTATACTATGACATAATATAACTATGACATTCGATCCCCGTCGTGTAGCTCTTAAGCTCTGTGTTGAAATCGAGATGGAGAATACCTTTAGGAAACATCTTGTAAAGCAAATAAAGGTTTACAAATAAAACAGTTTTTCAGACGCAGCCCTTGCTAGTATTGAAAGCGACGCTGCATCCAACCTAGATATAATTAGGGCGCACGAGAGCGCGAGGGATAATTTGTGCCCCAGGGCCCGTACATGATTTCAACTTTAATTATTTGCCAAAATTGCATTTTTAAAACCGTTCTGGTTAAAGACAATATTTATTACAATTCATTTGCAATGATGACGAGTTTGGTATGCTGTCCGTGTGTTAAACTCAGATTAAAAAGATAACAAAAGGCAGTTGGAGCGCGCAGAGTGCAGCGCGTGTAGTATAGTGACGCATCAAAAGCGAATACAAATTTAAAAGCGAATGCTTATCCCCGGTAGAGCGAATCGACGCATCTCTTTGTTAATACGTCAAAAGTGCAATCACTTGATATCTCAGTCGCGAAATGTTGACAACCGACTGATGACATCAGGTGATACGCCATTTTGATACGAGTATCCTACAAATTTGATAATGACTGTAGTCAATGGCGCATCCAATTCCGACATTTATAGTCGGTGTATGCATCTAGAGGGCAGAATATTCAGATCCCTTTATATATATTAATAAATGAGATGATTTGTGTTCCCTGACTAAAAAACTTCTAGCTTTTTAGAACAAAAAAACAACATAAAACTTATCCAACATTTAGAGAGGTTATAGTATCAATATAAAACATGGCAGACAACGTCCGGCGACGGGTTTGCTTGTACTATGGTGTAGGTAATCCGTAGAGCTTTATTGTACGAATAAACTAGAATCCAACGCAGAACACAATCATATAATTTCACATAGTAATAACTGTCGATGACTGTCCTATTAGGTATACCTACATAACAAAAGTGAAAGTGAGTTCGTTTGTTCCGTTCTAGAATTCTAACAATCAAAATATTCTTTATTTAAGTAATCTTATAGAAGCACTTCGTCATGTCACATTGTTGAAATAAGTGTAAAGTTGCCACCGATTCGGAGAGATTGTCATTGTTCATCAATCATCAAGAGTGTGATTGTTGTAAATGTCTTGCCCAGATATCAAATAATACTATATCCATGATTTTTTACCTTTAATATAATCTTGTAATCCTTAATAAGCCTTATTTGTCTATGTTTTTTTGACGTGAGCTTAATTTTTTTCTAATTTTCCATAATCATTGGCCATTGCTACAGAAAAAGACCCACTAACGTCCGCAGCTGACGAAGCCGCGTGTGGAAATTAGTAATAATTACAAAAGTTAGAGTATGAGGCATCGTCTAGCGTATCACTGTATATAGTTTTTCAATATGTCACGAGTCATATACAAAGGGAGTTTTTACTAAATATGATGCCTCTGAGCCTTGCCATTAGAATAATAAATTATTGTTGATAGGCTTAAAGAATATATTTTAAATTGATATTGAAAATTCTTCAAGTAAACAATTTCAAAGAACAATATGTTATCTTTCGTACGCAAGTTTAGAAATGAAACTAAAATGTACAAATAAATCCAGGAGCAATATTAAACTCCAATTCGCATCGACAAGTGCACTCCTCGAATAAGTTTCTGAGGAGTTGTCGATGGCTACTTTCTCATATCGGTACAATGCTTCCGAAGGTAACAACGTAGGACTTATATCATAAAATAATCCAAACAAGATGGTTTCCACATGTAAAAGCATTGTTCATTTCTATAAAAGACCCATTAACGCAATAAGTTCGTTTCTCAGTATTTTTAAAATAAAATCATACTGTAATGCATCGAATGCTGGCTTAGTACGGTTCCCCCCCTACGCCTCCCCAAACGTGCTTTTATTCAATTAGCGCGTCTTTCAGACTGTCAATAGCAGCTTCAGAGGAATTATCTTTTGTTCATGCATGTTTTTTAATCCATTTCGCAAGTAGGATTTATTCGGTTATGTAAATAAAGGTATATTTTTTACATTGCTGGTAATAACGCTTCCATATGGATGCTTTTAAATGAATATAAATAAAAACAAATAATTTTAGGTACTCTTCCTAATAGAAGTAATATCATTAATATCAAAGAGTATTTGAAGTAGTTGATTTCAGCATCCGACACTCCTGTGTAGTCGAGAGCAAATGAACGGTTGACAATGACGAAAATATTGAACTCGATAAACCACTTTTTTCTAAATTGAGCGCCGCAGTAAACAAGCCGCAGAGAAAGCATGACCTCTAGATTTGACTACTTCTCGATAATTATTCTCATTCGTCCAGACGTTTTGTACAAACAAGGTCATTGTCTTGAGTTTATAGAAAAGCTATTTCTAGCCTGTGATTGTAGAAGACACTCGTATTTTTGCGTTATAAGACCAAACAAGCTTAAAAATATTAATAACTTATATCATTACAAAAAGCATTTCAATTAAAAAAATCCCTATTATATAAGTAGTGCAGAGAGATCTTACGTATCGTAGAAGGGTGAATTCCAAGGAACCATCATCTTTCTCCTCTATGTTCCTCACGTTAGCGGCCAAAGACCTGATCTGCATGCACGCTATACCTCCGATGAGGCCTGGATTCTTACAGATAGGGATACCGTCGAACAACAAATCCCCGATTCGTACAGTCATGATGGGACCGTTATTTTCTCCGAAGATACCATTCAAAGCGGCTGCCATAGCTCCCATCAGATTTGGGAACATCCGCTCGGCCGTCTGTAAGATGCCCTGCGTAATAAAAAGAAAACATTAAGTAAGATAAAATGTCCTAAGTTTTAATGAATGTTGCAATGTATTTTCAACTATATTTGCACGTACAAGTTCTTATTTAATATTGTGATGCGCTTCCCTCGGAGCAGCGTAAACAGAAGTTTTGTTGCAAATTTCTCGATCCTATCAACTTCGGTGTTTGGAAATTATTGAGTTCGGAATATTATTTAAGACAGTACGAAACTTAGTTCCTGTGAAATCCTTCGACATAGTTAGTATACGACAAATTTATTTATACATAATGCATATATCGTTACACGAAAACACTACGAACTGCTTCCTAAAATTACTAATATGTATTGAAGGTAACAAAATATATCATATTATAGTCCGTTACGAGCCAGCTTGAATTTAATTGAATGCTTTTTTCCTAGCATTTAACACAATAGTCTACGACCTAGGGTCCATCCATGTTTATGCCAATAATGTACAACAATTTTATATTCTGTTATAATTGATAATTCGGGAAGAGGTTTTAGGAAAGTACGTTCCGTCGGTTATACGTACATAGGTATTTTGATACCTGCGCTTGTTTACAGTGGGAGGAGGGGGTTGCTTTGTGCGCGCTGCACGCTAATCACCATATAGATTGCGTTTTTTTCTCCTACAGATTATAGGACAGCTATTTATTCTTTGTATCCTAAAATACTTTATAATTTATACGCGACTTGATTTTGTAATCATATTCACACCTCTCATCATCAGATACTCGTATAGTGAAGACGTATATTTAATGAAGCCTTGTATTCTTGTACATGTATGAAAACTATTTTTTTTTTAATTCGATGTGATCTTATATTTGTCGAAGACATTTTATATTCAGTTTCTTTAACATAATAAATATATCAATTTTCAAAGTATTTTTGAATAACGAATGTGTATTTCTAAACAAAATGGATCCAGTAACGTCCTCGACGTGATTGTAATAGGATGTTCTCCTGATTTCAGTCACGGACGCCATTATCAAATGACACTAGACTACAGTGCTGGGGGCGTTAAAGTGCATTAGAGTGAGCGAAAACACAGCTGCATTTTCATAGTTGAACGGGACAGTAAAAACGACTCGAAAAATTCGGAAAAATCCAATCACTCAGCATTTGAGCCCAGTAGCCCAGGATCTGCAGAACTATAAGCTAGTCACTAAATCAAAGGTAATGTTGATGATGACCAGCCAGCTACGCAGGACATATCTTACTCAGGCGCGCTCTCTATTCCCTCCTATTCCTCACTCATAATCAAATCGGATGGTAAATCTGACGCAACCGGACCAACGGAACCTACAACTTTCAGATTCCGGGGCTGTTGCTGAGAATTATCGACTGAAAAACATAATAACTCATCGTACTGACCTTGGATTTGATTCCAGGACCGCGGGATTTGTAGCCACTAGACTATAGATGCAGTCTATTTATGAGTACGTACTGCCGAGAAACACTAAAGCATGATAAAATAGAACAGCTACAACCGACAAACGAACACGCAAAATATATCAAACCATACAAAGTTGTAAAATTCACTGTCTTAATCTCATCGTCCTCGATTTATAGTATCTATTGTTAAGACGCCAAAAGACTATGTTACAGTCCCTGCAACTATGCCGATTAAGTATTGTGACAATTGCGTATAAAGTTAATAAGAAGTTAAATAAGATAACTCAATAGTAACAATACAAAAACAGACTGATTTCGAAACCGAATGCCTACGTTGTCACTGACAATAATTTCAATCAAGCGAGACGTACGAGTGCGCCTAAATACCGCGTTTAATGCGCTCAACGACGAGAGTGCAGCTAATTAATGAAATATCGGATTTAGCAAACCAATCGCGTAAAATGTTTATAGTCAGCGTGCGTTTTATTAAAATTTCAATTACAATTTACTTTTTTATGGTATACGTGTAACGGAAAATGGTCCATCTGATGCTATCAGTGCCCATAGATATGGGCGCTGTAAGGAATATTAGCCATTCCTTACATCACCAATGTGACGGCAAACGTGGGAACCATGGGATGTCCCTTGTCTTGTGGTTACACTGCCTCACATACCTTTCAAACCGGAACACAACAATACTGAAAATTACCCGATGAGCACGGTACTGGGTGGGTGATACGGGGCTTCTCAAAGCCCTACTACTAATTTTGCTTACAATAGTACGTATCGGAAATAGTGTTAATACATTTGATTGTTTATTAATGTGTAAATATTACGATTAGTGACACCAGTGAGTCGTTTACGGGCTACGTACTGATAGTGCAAATGTTGTAACATACTGAGCACGGATTATGCTACTAAGCTATTCACACTGAATTCGTCTCCACAACTTCTGTTCAAAAAATATTTTATTTTGAAACAAAATGTTGAAATGCTTAGTCACATACTCGTATACACGTGATTTAATACACATATGCGTGTATACGTTTGCAGGCGGTGTATCGTCCAATCTAAGCTGATATTATAAATGCGAAAGTAACTCTGTGTGTCTATTGCTTTTTCATAGCCCGCTGTTGAACTTTTTTTTTTTTTTATAAAGCAACCATGAACTCCTAAAAAAGACTCAGGCTCCTTTTTTATACTTGACGACCAACTTCTGAACTAACTAAACGAGAGTACTATACTATCCGGCAGTAGTTAATTTCTTACATTTTGTAAAAAAATATCGGGTCTGTTATCGTGTTACGTTTATCGATATAGCTCCATCCCTATCAGTTTCTCCGACTCTGGTATAAAGTTATACGTGTCTAAACGTCATATTTTTATATAATAATGCACACATAATGTAAAAAAGACGCTCGTTCAAGTTTTCAGTTCACAGGACCTGTCATCAAAAAAAATAAAGAAACGGAAATGGTTTTGAATATTTCGATATAGTTTGATTCCTACGTCATAAAATACATTTGAGATATTATAGTACTGATAGTTGTGAATTTAGTATCCATGTTTTGAATTTATATGTGCATGTTTACGTTATTCTATGTACAGTACATATCCAAGCTCGACACGTGTAACTCCGCCCACTCATCCACCCACCTTAATTACACTGCAAAAGTTACACATTTCAAATTTCAATCTGCTTTTCACATTACTGATATTACAGGTATATATTTTATACCAAAAGATATTCGACCAGTTGATTACGGGAGCTGAACTTTTTAAAAAAGGAACAGATACTGGGTGGTAGGATTTTGTGGAGACCTGTATGTATATAGTATATACCTACTACTATGTACCTAGGTAATTACTATTGCTTAAAGTGACTATGATTGATTTAATAAAAGCTAACATGAAATAACAAAATTAGGAATTCGACGCCATTACTAAAGTATACTATAGAAGCGTTCGGATTGAATTTATTGTTCGTTGAATGTGAGTTTCAAAAGCGCGCATAAGTCACGGCAGGAAAAAAAGCGTAACGTAGTATATATGCGAACAGTTTACCGTTATTTAATGGATTTCTTTTACAAAAAAAAAAACTATGGCTTTAATATTTTCCAATGAATTTTATAATAGTTTCCAATATAGCCGTTTCAAGTACCTACTGCAGCGCAGAGAACAAACGAGAATAATGAAATGTTATTTTGTTATTTCCGGTCATACAATTGTTTGAACTTTTAAAGACTGATTAATTAAAATGTTAAATGTAAAAAGTAGAGAAATATAACACTATGAATGTTACACCGTCTGACGATTTACAGCATTTGGCTTAATATTTAACGATAACCTTGCACAATCCTCCACTAGCAATTAGAATCACAACATCCGATTGCAATCAATGGTACAACAGACTGACGTATGATGCTACCAGACAATCGTGTTCCCCAAACGGAAGTAAACGTCAGTCAGTGGTTCGGGACATTAATTGTTTGACAAATAAACGCATAACATCACAACGTGCTTCCGACGCACAGATAGAGTATGGGCACCTGCATGGAGATCAATACCCGGTTTGGAGAATCGGATATATATAGATACCGGTACGAAGAATATTGGCACGTTCGAATGTACGCGCTTCAATGTAAGCGTTATATTTATAGCCTTTGATACGCGTTAATTTATGTAAATACATATGTGAACGCGTATCAAAGGCTATACAGACAAATAATTCTACCTACCTGCACGTGACGTGTGACTTGGTTCTTAAATAAACCAACGTTTCGTGATGTTTGGGCGATAGAGATCATTCATTTGATAGGATTTCATTGTTTTTACTTGAACGTAAAAAACAAAAACATGTTCAATTTTTCAAGTATAATTCTCCGTGCTAATTTCATACATTTTTACTATTATATACGCAATTGTCTGGTGAATATTATGAAGCCCTTCTTAAAATTTTATTATTATATTTTTTAATTAATAGGTAGACGAACGGTAAAACAAACTGGTCGATGGTTAGTGGTCACCGCTGTCCATAGACATTATTGCCAAAATAAATTTCAATCATTCATTACATCTCCAATGCGCCACCAACCTTGGGAGCTAAGTTATTATGCTCCTTGTATCTTAGTTACACTGGCTCACTCATCCTTCAAACCAGAACAGAACGAAGAACGATACAAAGTATTGCTGCTTGGCTGTCATCATATATTCTAATATATGATTTGTTGGAGGCACCTACCCTGACGGGCAGGTGTACGGCAGTACGAGTCATTACAAATAACATTTTTTATTCATAAAATACTGTATTGCACAACATCCAAATATATTTATTAAAAGGGCTCACAGCTTTATGCATTCTGTTTCAAACAACCTTAGAAATACAGGAAAGAATTGAATGTGTGCAAAAGAGAGATAAATATATGAGTTTACCGAGAAATGGTTTTTGTCGACACTTGTATACAATATCTGTGTGTGATTTAAATACTAACATTTAAATAATACTGTATCATATCAGGTAAATTTAAATTGGCGTGTTTCACATAGTTTTAGATTCGTTTTCAGTAGCCAGTGTGAAGAGCTTTTATCATTAATCTAGTGAATTCTTTTTTTTCAAATTTAGATACAAATCGTACAATTTATACTAAACTTACTCGTACATTGCTTACTACTAGTACATTGTTAGCAACAATAGTGCTTGTCAAAGCGTCGACGTTTTAAATGCTTATTAGAATGAATGCTTTATTTAAATGGGGAACAAAAAAGTACTTACTCGTGCTGTGATTCATAGTTAGGTACTTAAGTTCTTAGATTTAGTTTAGTTAAGTAGGTTTAGTAAATAGTGTACCCGTTCTGAAATTGCGCAGCGAGTTCGCGTTTTTTTTTATCGATATAACATTGTTTATGTATAACGTCTACCAATTAATTTTTATTAATGATTTACGTAAATTAATGTAAATTGTAAATCACACAACCATATAAATAATATAGTTAAGCAACCTGGGAATGACTTGGAGCTTATTCGACCACGCTGTCATCACATTAGAAAATGATTTAATATAGAAAATGATGTTAGATATCTTGCATATTGTGAATGCGCGTTCCTTTATGCCAGCCGTTTGCCAGTTGGGATTTCCCGTCGACATCTCAACAACTATCAGACTGTTCAAAAATCGTAATCATGACAATCAAATCATGAATCATAATTTTAAATTGAAAAGTTTATATGACGGCGCGTCTACAATGTAAAGAGTAGCCTGTCGCTGTCAAAGGCAAGGCACGCTGGCGCAGCGTCGCGTCCACGACAACGAGGCGGCGAGGAAGCGCGGCGGCCATCTTAATGAACGTTTTTGAAAACGGGACGTTACCAGCTGCCTCCATGTCAGCTACACTTTTCTATCAAGCATTTCAATGAATGTAATTTCCAGTTAACTGCTGGAATACGGAATATTTAGTGATTATTAGAAGATTTATGTTTGTTGATTATTTATTCATTGTCTTCAAATATATTCTAACTGGCTACGATATCATTATCAGCTGAGTTCAGATGAAGGCCCTCCTGTGCCTTGATATACATACATATATAATATATATGTATATTCAGTGAAACCAATTAATAGGAGTAGTAATAGAGTGAGTGCCACATACGGGATCATACATTGTTATGTAATCTGGATACATTTTAATCCGTAATGCATTACTGAAGGGCATGAATGTCCATATTGCTAAGCCGGTCTGAGCCCTGCACTGCAAAAAAGAATTGCGAACATTTCTGATTAAACTAATGGATGTATGACGAAATATCAGAGGTGCTACGTAAATGCTTTTCTTGTCATCTCAAAAGAAAATGCATTTTAGATCTTTTCACTCATGAAGCCGCGCCCTTCCACGTTTTAAACAAAATGTTTTAACCTATTTTTTTTCGAACACAAAAGCAAACGTTTGCTTAATAAACCTTATTTCTTAGCTAATTATTTTTAAATATATTTTTTTAATATCTTATAATAAATGTTAAGTGTGAAGTAGCAACAGAAAACTCGGTATGGTAAAAGACGATTTGAAGACTTTATAAAATATTATTGTTCTGTGGTTTCGACAATTAAATGGGTTACATTGTTTTGGCGAAAGAAATCAAAACCAATTTTATTTCGTAAAAAAAGCATATTTACAAAATATGTAAATTCAAAGACAAATTGTAATGTTGGGGGTGACCAGTCAAGAAAAGGTTTTTTAGATTAACTAAAATGCAACAGAAAACGTTTGCTTCACTAGTTCGAATGACGATCCAGCCGCGGTCCAACTTTACAACCAAAGAAAGCCACTCGAGACTGAAATCGAAGAAAATAACCCAAACAAACTTGCTCAAGGCAGTTGCTAAGTAGGTTCTAAGCTATTGTTCGTAATAAATAAATTTTGCCTGATTTAGTTTTGTTATTTCATAACATAAGTAATTAATCCGTGTGATCCGATTTACTTTGATAAGAGTATTTTTATCACACGATTGTGATATGGGATCCAATAATACTGTTATGCCGTGGACATAAGTCCAAGCTTGCGTAATGAGAAACGTTGTTGATGGAATTTAAGCCGAAAATACTGAATGGGATGTTATCTCCCTAACAACTAACCTATTTTTTAATAATTAAATTAAGTCACAGTTTTATGGTGGTATGGTGGAAAAAATACGTTTATTATTATTCTATTTTATTTTGCCTAAAATTTTCATCTTTTTTGTGTTATATATATTTTGATACAATGATTTCCTATTTTTATTTCTATGATTCTATTGATGTAGTCTTTGAAACTGTCATACTTGATTGGAATACTTTAATTTATGTCTAATATCAGCTATTGCTCCTAGTTATATTATAAATACGAATTACGGATCACGATCACACCGGCGATTAATACTATCAAATATATTTGTCGAAGCATCAAAGAGTTTTATTTGGATTTATTTATTTTTATCGTACAACGTCAGTAAGACGTTAAAATGAAAAGAATCGAAAAGTGTCAGGGTTTATTGAATATGAAAGAAAAGATACGAACAAAAACGACGACACTTATATTTTTGGATATAAATATGTCTGAAAACGAATTAATACCCAACCTTCGTTATATTTATATTTATACTACATTCTTTGAGTTTGAGCGCACATTTCTATGATAATATTTATTATTAATATGACTACTTTCAAGCAGCTGTTAATTGTGTGCTGCATAAGTTTCGCAAAGTAATAACCATCGATTTGCTTCAAGAAGGTGCCTCGGTTACCTCTTGGGTCTCTACATTTTATTGACATTTGCCAACATACAATCAACTTTGATGATTTGATGATCAAAGATTAAAGAACAGACTCGGAGAGAGGTTATTCATAATTTAGCAATTGAAAAGTAAGGAGTACTTGTATAGTATTGAACGCGCTTCGTGGTTTCAGATACGCGTTTGACACGACTGCATTGTCTTCTCTCCTAAATTTACATCAGTACTATAAACAGAAAGTGTTTGACGATTTCCAGGATAAAATTTGTCCACTCCGCGTTGAGAGATTCTAAAATGGATTTACACTGGTGACCCCGTGACCGAAACTCTTTGACCAATCAGTATGCGATACCGTTTTCCGAGTAATAGTGAAAAAACCCAACTTTTTCACTATCGCTCTGAACAAATTTATATAACAATTTTTAAACTGTAGGTTATGTTTTAAAAAGTATTTTATTATGTTTTATATAAATTTATAGGAACGTGCGAACGTCTGTATTTTAATAAAGCAAAAAAAATACATTGGCGTCGATAAAAATAATACGTATGAGGCCTTTTACCTTAATTATATGTATAATAAGACGGTAGTCTGTGCACGTACATTTAAAGTTATCATCCGTTGCGTAGTCAGTGGGTCGGGTTTGGAAAATGTGTAAAATGGTATCACCACAGTAAAGTCCGCTTTATTCTTATTTCAAAATCTGATATACTAGCTAACATTGGACTAAGTCAATACTGGTTTAGCGAATAGAGGCATCTCGGCAAAAATGCGATGAGATAAATCGTCTCGAAAACATTGACACGGAGCTCGGAGTATTTCAGATACGTAGCACGGCATTCTACTTGGGCGCTATTCAGCCGCCAATACGACATCTTTGTCCCAGAAGAAGAGCGCGTTAATGTTTTAGTTAGCAATAAATTCAAAGAGATAGTACAATATTGACCAAAAGTGGGTGAGAAAAGAGACCCAGGAAACGAAAGACATTTCCAGTCTCACGTGCGTGAACCTTGAACTTGTTGACTTTATAGACGATTATAGACAATCCTTTATTTTGCTTTTGTTATTTTAAATACTAATCAATTAGTCTTCGTAACCGGTTACCGTTATTCGGGCAATCGGGAGAGTTTGTGTTTAAATGAAAAATCACTACCATATTCAATTATAAAAGAAAAATGTATACTGTGACACTCCCTGTACATCCATATGCATTCAGGTATTTACAAGTTACGGTCGAACAAATAAACTCACACATATTAACCCTGTGAACAGTCACGTTAAAATAAAATCTAATCGACGGCCATCGATGTAAATCGAAAAGTAAAAATTTTTATTATAATAATATATTTAAAATTTTCAAACGTACGGATTCATACTTCGCGTTGGTTTGGATATTCTCTGTATTATAGAGACAAGTGGACGAGTTCTAGAGATATTAAATTCCGAGAGAGCAAAAGCTTCAAAGTTATATAATTATACCTATATACTTTAAGCCCTCGGGAATTATGGTTCAAAGCTAGAGACTGTTTTAATCATCGATAGGAGAGTTTTTAGGTATTTCCTTTTGAATTAACTCTACAATTACATCAAGTATACCACTCAAGCTAACGTATAAATACAATACAGGAAAAGTTATAAAAAAAGCTTAGAATTTCTTTACGTTACATGTTTTCGTAATAGTTCAAAATTCATTGATTTATGTGTTCGTTGCGACTGTTTCTGAACGGGTTGTCAAAGTGTAATATTTTTACCTGGCTGAATACTTGCCCATCTATTGCGTGATGATGCACGCCGACGCCGATGGATTAGTAAATTTGATTTTAGCAGTATTTTTCTTTATTTTACTAAATGAAGGTCAATTTCTTTTCAGTTTGTTACCCACCGAAAGAAAACACTAGTTTAATAAAAAAGGTTACTACATTCGTAGACCAAAATTACACAATTATGATTATTTAAAATTTTGTATAACATTTGTAAAAGCAGGTATGCTTTTTGTGCTGTTTCTGAGTGGACAGTTAAACAAATGGTACTCAATTTATTTCATATGTTTTAGAACGCATTGTGTTCTAAAAATGTTGAATAATTAACAATAATAAAAACACTGACCACGATGGGGAGTGTATTTATAAAGATTTGTTATTTTTGCGCTAGGTATTAACTGCCATTAACCTACTTGAGTCCACCTGAGTGTCAGTTAAGACAAATGTACAATTAAAACTAAAATAAAAGTAGATAGGAGGTTGAGAAGGAATCCTTGAAATGTTAATATAAACGAAATGAACATAATTGTTTAGTAGAATTGGTATAAAATTGCCAAATTTAAAAATGGAGGAACTTAAAACGTTTGTCTTCTAAGCTCCCGTTATCATCATTGTCATAATTGAATCTATACCTAAAAGCGCTTACGCCGGATTGGCCGGTTTTACGAGACTTTTTAAAGGGGTTGTCAGCCAAATATTTACCAATTACCAATGGATACCTACTTACACAAAAAATTTGTTGGGTTACAGAGGTTGCATTTCGATTTATAAATCTTTAAAAAATATTAAGCAAGTATTGTGTTGTAAAAATATTTAGTGAGCTTATCTTAGAAAAAAAAGTTAATAATAACAGATTTAGAGGGTGCTTTCTTTATTTTCATAAATTATAATTGTTTTTTAATTCTTTTGGAGAATAGGTAATGCTACCCAACATAGTGTAGGTTAAAACATATATATTTTTAAGTTCTCCTGGTAACGATCACTGAGAAAAAAGGAATCAATTTAACTCAACTAAGGCTTTTCACGTGTATGCACCTTTAATGGAAAGTGTCGTTTACCCCTAACATTCCATTATATTATATCGTTCTTTGTCCACAAGTTGTTTTTAAGAGACTTGTTGTTACATTGTTTTTTTTTATTTTTGGAACGTTTTTTTCTCTTTTGTCTGTATAAAATAAAATATATATATAATGTAAATAACATTTTCGGAACTTATATAAAGAATAACTTTGAATAACTTGCCAGGCTTTTCAAAAGGCATAGAGGAATTTTCCAAGTATAACTGGAGTACAGCTTCGGATCAAATAACGCTGCGTCTTGTGAAAAGTCTACAAGCGGTGGGTGGGTGTTTACGTTTCTTGTTGGTATAAAAAAGACTTGTATAATTTACCAACGTGTTTAATTCTGTAACAGATCAATAGACATAAGGGAAACAGGGTGCTCAAGCGCCTTCGCCTTAACAGATTTGGAGGTTCAGTTGTGGGAGGTTAACGAACTAATAGTTGTCATTTCTTTCTCGTGAGCGATCTGATTCCGCCTGAGTAGAATAAATTCACCCCACCCAGAGATGATTAAGGAATTTCTTGTTAGTGCAATTTAACTGCAACCGCCAAAAGCTTTGGCTTCGCTTAGCGTCAGGATTTTTCATGAACTCGTCAACTGACTCCCATTCGAATGAGAAGAGCAATCGAATGATGTTGTTCAATTACCGTAATGTTTGACGTCAACAGATGCGTCCCGCTATGGTCACGTTTAAAAAACAATAACACACGATGAATAACAGATATAATGACTGTATTAATTCTATCAAGAGATAAAATAAATATAAAACTAATTACGAATTTCAATACAGTTAACATTTTAATGATTGTTTACTTAATGCATTATTATGTATTATACTTTTGGAGCGTTATAATAAATTGAAACAGTGAATTTTTTTGATGCTCGTGCACCACACTATATTTTCGGTTTGTATTGTCTAAAGTATATAAAGACATTCTGTAATATATATCAGCTAGTTATGTATCTATTGCTATTGTTTCATTTAGATTAAAAGCTATGTTTAAAATGAATAGCCGTAAAGAAATATATAAAAAATGGATATTACATTATAATTATTAATAATTTTATGTTACAAGCTGATAACAATTATAAATATATCACATACCGTTTCATAAAATAATTTTAGCCACTAGATGAAACCAACTCGTTTAGAACTCGAAATATGAGGAGAGCAGAAGTTATATAATACTATGTTCGTTTATTTTGCTCTTTTCGACGAAGTCAATCAAATAGACCAGGTTTGTTTGTAACAAAATATTTCGTTAATTAAAAGTATATAGTTTTGCGTCCGAGTTAGTTAGGATAGTTCATAGAAAAGGAATGCATTCGTATTGATTTTTGTGAATATTTGTTTACCGTGAATTCATATACCAAAAGATGCATTCGTGTGATAGGGTTATCGTTTTACCTTATCGTTTTCATTAGAAGTATAAATTGTATTAATGCCTCACTACGCAAGTGGTAAGCTCATAAGGTCAAGAGGTTTAGGTTAATACAAAGAGCTTATTTTAAGACAAGAAATTTGCAATAGCACTACGAACGTGTGATAGGGTTATACTTGCGCCGTAACTCTCTCAGGGCGTGTCTGTTTTGCCATCCCTTCAGATTGCGGATATTTTAACTCCGATTGACATTCACGCTGTAATTAAATATGGCGGAAAAGAATTACTCCCAAGTTTCTTGCCAGTTCTTATCGTTACTTAAACAAAACAATATTTTGAATTGATTGTGTTTTTCTGAACTTTACTTGCATTTGCGCAAACTCTTGTTGCCTCTAGCAAGTTGTTTACGTTTGGATAGTCGCCTTTGATAATTATTTGTTTTATTACCGTTTCTATGCGTTTTCTATTAAAGAATCTGAAAGCACAATATCTTTAAGCATAAAATATATTTTTGAATGTGTGTTTTTAAGACGAGACCACTTTATGGAAAGCGCTAACCATGTAAATAGCACGTTATTGTTGTATATTTGACCGAAGAAATGGAACCCAATTATAACAACACCTACGATTGATATTCACAATCGAGGAGTGGGCGGCGCTACCCACGCGGTGCATCCCTTGCACGAAGCCTTACATATGACGTTATTCGATTTCTTTCTTTTTATCATTTAATATCAAATAATTTAAGAGCAATTTGTGTGCACGTTATATACTAGAAATAGTTAAATGGGCTTCACATTCTGAGCTACAGCTCTACGACATCATATCCGGATGTATTGTTAGAGAGTTGTGCCAATTATAATAATTCTAATTCCTAACCACAGTGTTTTATTTTATGTTTAATAATATACTTGTAACATTGTTTCCACTTAACAAAGTCAATGTATAGCCATACATTCTGAGAAGCTTCTCAGAAAAGTAATTCAATATTATATACATATAAATTAACAGTCTAAAGTTACGCCTCCCAATTCCCAATCTTAAAGTTGAATTTTTCAAAACCCCTTCTTCTTCTTCTTCGTAAGCAGTAAGTATGCGAAATTTGAAGTCAATTGGACCTATACGGTATAACATGAATAAATATAGAAAAATAAATAGAGAAAGATGCAATATATTTCATATTTAACAATCTTAATAGATTTGTAATACTGTTTTTTTATAATAATTTATAAAAAAACAGTATTACAATGACAAAATAATATCTAATTATTCCGAAATCAAAAGCAAAGTGTGATTTGAGAATTGATTATTATATTTAATTTAAGATTATTTGGCATGTGACGATGCACGGCACCCGTGAGAGTGCGTTGTCTACTTCCCTTTCCTGTTTCTTATTTTTGTACGTCACGTGTGTCCCGCTCCATTTATTAGGTCCCAGGGTGGCAGCTTGCCATTTTCCTTTCATAGCGTCGTTACTTCTCTTTGTGTTAACATAAATTTTTGCTCACTGTGTAAAGTTGTGTTCTTTTTGTAATTAATTCAGTGTTTTAGATAGAATGTTTTTGTTGTGCTACCAAGTGTTTCTGCTATTGTTATTATGAGTAGTGAAAGTGAAGTTGAAAATGTGCGCTTGGACCATAATGGTTTCGAGCAAGTTGCTGGTTGTAGTAACCGGTCTATGCAATCGGCGGTTTTAGAATCGGAGTCTAACAAAAGGAAACGACAAGGAACTGGAAGCGAATTAAATTTGTCTTCTTCAAATTCCTCTGACAGTGAGTCAGACAGTGGACGGAGGAAGGTCGGGTCTTCGAATCAGCTTGATGCTTTGACAAACAAGGTCAGTGAGCTTACAAATATTTTATTGCAAAATATTTATCTACCCGCATCTCAGGCAATGCCTTCGATTAATTTATTGAATTCCCTTCCTCCGGATAATAACCAAACAACTCAATTACTTGCTCCTGCACTCGAACCCGCAGCAAGTTGGCAAGCAAGGCCTGTAATTGAATCATCTGGTGCAAACACAACCTCTTGTCTTTTGAGCTTAGGATTAATTAATACTTCAGTAAAAGACCCAAAGTTCCCTCGGGCCGATCCCGAGCACGTAAAAATTCTCCAAAATTTGCAAAGATTCGGGGATATTTCGTGGAAGGATGTACGGTATGCCGACCCTTTAAAAGTGCATCTTGCTTCCCCGGGATTTAAGGATCTAGAGGTGAATGATGAACTCAGACAATTTTTAAAGGGTAAAGACTATTTAGCATCCTCGGAAAAAGCACTGGCAGCCATGTGTAATGCGTTGATTACACAGCGTGAGCTTCTTAACAAAAATTTACAATGCTTAGTTGATTGGGCGGCCTCCGTTGACACGGTGCTGTCTGCAACTAATGTTTTTGACAAAATAAGTGAGTTATTTCAACCAACTTCAAAATTTCACAAAATTAGTGAAGATATTATGCAAATGGTCTGTGGTAAGCGTGCTGAATATATTGAAAATCGTCGGGAGCGTATCCTCAACGAGATGCCAAATAAGAACCTTCGCGAGGGTTTGCGTAAAATACCTCCGAGTTCTAATCATCTTTTTGATGAAAATCAACTTCGGATTTATATTCAAACTACGGGCGGTATTGATAAGTGGTTGCGTCCATGGTATCATACAGAAAGAGATTCTAAGAATAATAACAAGTCTCTTATTAAATCTACTAAAAAGAAGAATAGTTTATTTCGTCATGGAAAACTATAATCAATTCGTTCGAGATTAGATTACAAGAATACAAAAAAGTCTAAATCTCACGCGGGTTTTACAAGACAAGAGTATAACCCCAAAAATAGAAACCCTTTAAAAAGGATCAAGAGACAGTTTGACTATTGGCCACACCGCAACAAATTTTACGGGGGCTGCCTTCAAGCGCATCGAAGGCAGTGGCAGATGCTTGGAGAAATGACCGACCAAGTAAAAATATTATTGCAGCAGAGGGTTTTAGAAGTGGTCATTCATCATCACCACAAACTCAGTTTTTTATCAAAATTATTTCTAGTAGTAGAAAATCGAACTATCATCAGCCTACTTCTATGTAAGGATCAGGGAATACCATCGAAAGTTCTTAAGCCTTTTTTTTTGTTTACAATCAACAAGTTCTACAAATGACTTGCCTTCCGTACGGACTGTTTTGCGCTCCGAAGAACTTTGCTGCATTTACCAACTGGGTGGCACAACATTTGCGCAATCAAGGTTTGAGCGTGGTTGTTTATTTAGACGATTTCTTAATAGCGAATCAATCGGAAGCAGGTCTTTAATCCCAAGTAGAGTTTACAATAAACAAACTCAAGGTGCTGGGTTGGACTTTTAACTACGAGAAATCTGTAATCAAACCAACTCAGTTCACTCATCACTCAAAGAGGCGCAATGTATTTTGGGCTTCCTAAATTTCACCAATATTGTAGTCCCTCGACTACTCGAGGTTACACTGCCATCAGCTTTAGTTACAGCCCAGGGTGCTAGTGAGATCATCAATGAAAGAAATGAACTTGCAAGCAACAGTAATAAAAGATCTCAAGTGGTGGCACAATACCTTGGAGATGTTGCAGCCAAAAACAACGTTGCATTCGAAACTGATTCATCATTTTTTGACAACAGACGGGCATTCAGACAGTGTCAAGCAAATGGAGGATGCAATGCCATTGCAACCGCAAAGAAATTTTTGCCATAATAGCAGCTATAGGACATTTCAGATTACAAATATAAGGGCGTCATCTGCTTTTACAGTCAGACAATCGAAAAGTTATCTCATATATTTAAAATATACATACACACACACGATCGATAGCTATTCTCAACCAAACATACCAGCTTCTAAATTACCTGGACAAGTGGAATATCACGATGACAGTGGAATATCACGATGACAGCAGAATATAATCCTCGGAAATTCAACGACATCGCCGATTGTTTATCGAGAGGGAAACAAGCAGCCGAGTGGCACCTATTGAAACCTGCTCTCAATGTGATATTCCGCAGGTTCGGAGTTCCACAGATAGATTCATTTGCCACATAAGAAACAAGAGTAGTACAAAATTACGTCTCGAGCAATTGGATGGACTCCTCAGCTATGTTTTGCAACGTCTTCAGTCGTCCATGGCGGTTTCAGCTACCGTGGCTATTCTCTCCGCCGAGTCTCATCTCACGCGTGCTGCATCATCTCAACATTGCTCAAGGAACTTTTTTGATTGCGCCAATATGGAAGAGAGTATTTTGGCTTCCGGATCTCCGCAGGCGAGCTTTATGCAAACCTTTTAAAATCATCAAGTTAAAAAATCAAACGGTTATCTCAAGTGCTGGTGGATCAAACGACGGGCTTGCCACCTCCCTGAATTCAATATATAGAGCTTTTCGTCTAGAAAATTGGGGCTGGGAAGATGTAATTCTACTAATTAACGAATTTACTAATAGTAAATAATTGAGTAATCTACAGTTAGTAGATTAATATATTGATTATTAAATTATTTACTACTCGTTAAATATCTATAATTTTCTTAAACACCTGTGTTTATTGTTTTTTTTCCGTTGAATTTAATATATATATTTGGATTGTTTTAGTTGATATTATATAACTCAGTTGATTATTATATTCATCTTGTCGAAGTAAATATATGATTTTCTACAATAATACAGATTTTATTTTATGTTCTCAGTTTTCACATAGCGTCGTTTAATGGTCACCAAGAGATATAAACACGTCTCTCAGGGATGCTGTGCAATGTCACATTCCAAATAATAGTACAAGTTTTACATAACATTAAAACTTGTATTATTGAGCAGAGACGATGCACAGCATCCGTGAGAGTGTGTTGTCTATTTCCCTTTCCTGTTTCTTATTTATGACGTCACATCCGTCCCACTGAATTTGTTAGGTCCCAGGGTTGCAGCTTGTCATTTTGCTTTCATAGAAGTCTCTCACCTCACTGTGCATCGTCTTATGTTCAATTTAACATTGCAAACACGAATAGCACTAATGTGACAAATTATGATATGTTTAATTCGCCTCTTTCTTAAAACTGCATTAAAGACCAAACTATTGCGGTATTAGTCTTTCGGCCTTCTTTCATACACAAAGTAATATCATACACAAATATAGTAAAGTATCTAAATAGAAGGCGAAATAATATCGTTTCCACGTGTTTAACATGTTTTATAAGATATAGTTCAAAGGAACTAGCGGGCAAATAAGTCTGTAAAATAGTAGAGAACCCTTTCGTTATATCCGCGGTGAAGGCTGTCGCGGCGTCCCGATCCCGTGGCGCTATGCATTTAATTACAAGAGTCAGTTTTGTAAGTTTTTATAAAAGCTGCTCTTATTAAAGGATATTACTTTACGCTTTCTTTGTTTTTTGCTAACAAGACTTTTCTTCTTTTATCGTCATTTTAATTGCTTTTCTAGCTGATGAATAACAATTTCAATGCCTAAAGTATGCATTTAGAGTCGCTAGGGTTCCGTGACCAAATATGGAATTTCCTTATTTATAGCTGATTTCATGAATCCCGCAGTTGCAAAGAGAAATTTCGTAACATAAACAATAATATATTTTCAATCAATGGAATATAATTTTATGCAATATTTTAAGTGTTTTCAAATAAATTAAGTATTAAATAAATATTTATAATTTCTTCATTAAGTTGTTGCATGAAGAGACCATCTCACAAGAATGTTGGATTAGTGCGCTAGTGCCCATCTTTAAAAATAAAGGCGATTTAGAGGATTGCAGCAATTATAGGTGGTTAAAGTTCATGTCACGTACGAAGACTGAATACATGTTCTCCGATTTCGGCGGTCACTCCGGTCCTCATAGTGCTTGATGGCGCACCTCTTCCAGTCTGTTCCGACTTTTGGTATTTCGGTTCACGCATTCAAGGCGATGGCGAAATAGATCGAACGGTGAAGCACAGGATTAACACAGGGCGGATGAAATGGCGGCAGGTTACAGGAACAATTTATGACCCCCGTATTCCCCTTAAACTTATGGGGAAGATCTATAGTCAGACATGCTGTTCTATATGGATCAAAGTGTTTAGCTAGAGAAGGGATGACTGAAAGATCGTGTGGCGGAGATGAGAATGTTGAGAGGAATGTGTGGTGTTACGCGAATGGATAGAGTAACGAATGAGTATATAAGAGGAAGTTTGAAAGCGGCTGCACTTTTTAGTTGACTGCACACCTTGGGAATGAAATGATCGCCTCCAGGCTGTTTCAAATAACTAAAGTATAATTTTCATTGTACACGGAAAATGGTTAAAAAAATAAAAATTTCCCGCTGAGTTTCTTTCGCCGGTTCTTCTCAGGTCTGAGGTGCTAAATTTTGAACCGGTGGTAGATTTTTGACAATCAATAAGCAAGTGTATACACTTCTATATTGAATAAAGATTTTTGACTTTGACTTTGACTTTTGGCACCGGTAACCGAGAAGCTATCTGGAAACCGGTTGTCATGGCATGTTATGTGAACAAATGAGGACCA
The DNA here is from genome assembly GCF_905147765.1 of Vanessa atalanta. Classification (NCBI taxonomy): domain Eukaryota; kingdom Metazoa; phylum Arthropoda; class Insecta; order Lepidoptera; family Nymphalidae; genus Vanessa; species Vanessa atalanta. Next base: position 16,054,466 of record NC_061902.1, on the reverse strand, counting down.
TGTTGTGAGGAAGATCTTGAGCATGGATGTGGACGGATATAGAGGTAGGGGACGACCAAAGAAACGATGGATGGATTGTGTGAAAGACTATAGATGACGTCAGACAGACAAGTATGGAAGAAGAAGATATGCGCCGACCCCAAATAAAATTGGGACAAAGGAAGGAGGAAGATTTAAAAAAAAATAATTGTGTTAAAGTGAGTTGAAGTACTTAATTTACAAACTAATATTAATACTTATATTTTCATTACGTCCTCTCGACGCCGGCTCGAGCAAACTCGGCGCTCTGCGCAAATAGCAAATATGGCGCTACTTGAAACGAAAATATTCGCAACAAAATAAATCATAAATGTATTTTTTTAATTTACTCAAGTCAAGTTAAGAAATAAGCATAAAATATCTTCAAGACATCCCGAATTCCGTTGCAAAATTTCCTCCCCTGCTGCTTCTGCTACGTTTACGTGATTCAAAATAAAAAAAAATACTTTATTTAAGTAGATTCATATCGTTATTTTACAAATTCGTTTTATATAAATCATGTTCAATAATATTTATTTATTCTGAATGTAAATCAACGAACGTCGTATTATAAACGTAATACGATATAATTAATTTAAATAATGTTTAAGAAAATGCTTAATAGCTAGTTTAATTGAAATATTAATTTCACATTTAGATAAAAGAGAACCTAGTCTAATTGAAAGCGTAGATGTACAAAAGTTTCCCGGTCTCCGCGCTATGTCGCTTTAACCATATTACAAACTGTTTAAAAGTTCGAGAAGCCGGAGGCTCACCGACAGCGCGCCTGATTGAACATCGTGTCCTGTAATTAGCCGAACACGAGCCTTCACTCTCACTCATTACTTTAGTCGTGGCTCGTGGTTGAAAATTGTTTTGACTACGACTGCAGTGGGAGTCAAGAGAAACGAATAGGGAATGCTGCAAGTCTGCCTGGACAGGTAACAACCTAAGGTTAGACATCTTTGGTTTTCTTAGTTCCCAAGGTCGGGCGCATTATTGATGTAAGTAATGGTTAAAGCTTAACCGTGCCGCTCTATGTAGGCGATCATGCCTTAGGTGGTCTATTTTCCCATATGTTATAAAATCAAAAAGATTTTTTAAGCAGAATTTTCCAACATATGAGGTATAGTAAAATGATACTCAAGATTGTCGGCATCAGATAGGCTATTAAATTCTGTTAGATACCTCAAGTTTTAAATGTTGAAAAAGAGTAGCTATTGAGTTTCTTGCCGGAACGATACCATAAAAAAATCACCCATATTATAATCACCAGACGATGTAGTATTTTTCTTAAAATGAATAAGGACTAAACGAAAAGTAATTCTTCTAACCTAAAAAAGGTTTCAATTCGCTTCATAAACAAGGGAGGTAACAAACATTAAACAGAACTTAACCGAGTCATCATTGAGAACATCCTCCTTATTATTTTTAAGTCGGCTAAAAATGCTGGGGTTTTTAAAACCTAGTCTCGAAATTTCGTCTCTACTAACATCAACACAATCAGGTTTCTATACTGAATGACGTTGCGAAATATTTTTTAAACATTTTTTATGATCAAAGAAATATCGGTTGCAATTTTATTTCATATGTATAAAACAAATCAAAGCTTCAATCTAGGTCGTAAATAAATAGATTGCGCTTGCCTTTGATTTGTAAAGGCTTTCTGTTTAAATGCATCTCAGAGCTAACGTACTTAACAAGATTGTATGATAATTTTGATTGACTTGATCAATGCAAAAGAAGTAATCAAAGCAAATTGTATCTTATTAATAAATTATTAATAGACCGATATGCAATTTGCTCAGTTACAAAGGTTTAATCATTTCGTCTCAAGTGCATCACACGGGGAGCGTTCATTGATGGCCATCATCAATAGCAACAGTTTTTCGGTTTCTTCTGTAATTATCTGTACATCTACATATTCTTCGAAGTGCAAATGAACTTACTCATCGGTAAATTACCCAACCAGTGGGAGGTTAAATTATTCTGCTATTCACTTGAGACCGTTCACTGTTATTAAATTGATTTATGTTTTGTCTACAATTTTTAATCCCGAGTATTAGGCTGACGTTAAAAGTATAGACAAAATACTAATTGAGAAACTTTAGTAAAATTATTTTTATTTAAAGAAAATAAGCAATTGCAATCATAAGAAGTTTAACAAGAACTTACAATTAATTAGTCTGTAACATAGAAAATACTTTTAAAAAATGTTTACAAAACTAAAGTAACAACCAACTGTGTCCAGGGTCAATCTTTGGATGGGTGCAAACACATTGTATACAAACCGGGTAGGCATGTGACTCCACTTCACCTGATTGTAAGTGGTAGTGGAGTCCAAACGAGAAGACGGTCAATACAGCCAGAGAGAATAAAATGCACTAGTCGCCCTCACTATGGCGGCCCGCAAGATGCCACTTCATGCCTCGTTTGAAGGAACCCAGGTATAACAGGAAGGGAACACGGGTGCTGGCAGAGAATTCCATTTATTGACCGTGCGACAAAGAAAAGTCTTGCCAAATGTTATCATGCGCGATGATATTGATGTCACAGTGAGGCGGCGACATTGCGAGCTAGCACGGCTAGACTTGTGAAGGAAAGGAGAAGCAGGAGTTACAGAGGATAATTTCTCAGAGCACTCACCGTGATACAGTCGTTAGAAAGCGCTCAACGCCACTATTGTACGTCACACAGTTTTATATTTTATAAACCTTTTCTATATTTTTATAATTTATCCTGAAAATCTAAACATATCACTCAATCACTTTCACAAAACACAATTTCAGTATTTGATATCTCATAATCCCGAATTTATCCCGTAAAAACTAATACATAACAAGAGAATAGTAATGTCATAATAGAATGCATTTTTTATATATATTCGTCCCAGGTAGAGTGTGTGTGGGCCAGTTGTACATTTCCCATAAATATTTCAAAAATTATTGTTAAATAAGGCATATATTTCATGTAAGTAAACGTAAAAATTATGATTATTACGATTTGGATACTTTATACATTATTTTTTTTAAATAAAATAAGCAAAGTTTAAATAATAAAGTGTTCACTGTTTAAACTTTTTCCAAAATTCCAAATTCAAAATAAATTACAACTGAACTATCCGTATGTAGGAATATAGAATTTTAGAATGAAGTACCGTAAATATCGTAGAAAATAAATATCGTACAAAACTCATCGCTCGCATTTTTTCATGGAAAAAAATGACACGGAAAATCCACTTAAGTGCGTCGATGCGTGCAATATGAACGCGAGATTTCTTTATTGTAATCGTACATCTGACTTATAGCCTGCACTGCACATACTTAATATAAAATCAGATTCGAATAAAGGGCGACAATTTATATATATATAAATTGAATTTAAATTCCCTCGATCTCCGGGATTACAGTATATTTTGTGTCATATACATAAGTAGAGCCGGCAAATGGGCCGCCTGATGGTAAGTGGTCACCATTGCCTATAGATACGTTAAGAAATATTAATTATTCTTGATATCACCACCACCAAGCTTGGGAACTAAGATGTTATATTTCTTGTTCCTGTACCTACGCTGGCTTTTCAAACCACAACACAATAATACCTATTAGGTATTTAATTTTGTTCGTAGATTTTTATTTCGTTCGTGTGCAAATAAGTGAAGTTCAAACTAATATATGTAATATACGTAATATGTATATCACAACTAGTGTCTCAAGTTGACTATTAATGGAGCAACTAAGCCTCTTGTATATTTTTCTAAAGTTGTCCAGAATTTCAGCTAAGCTAGACAACCAGAAAGATTAATTTTGGAAGGAGAATTACATAGTGTACAAATGTACTTGGTAACAAAGAGCATAAGCTCCTCATATAATAGACGATAGTCGCCGTATTGGTCAACCTGTTACCTCTGTAAATAAAGTTATTTGATACTCGCGAGTGTGTAAGCGCGGTGCAAGGGCAGAGCTTCGGGATTCTAAGTTCAGCACGTACATCACACGTGTACGATGCGCGTGCAAGTGTGCCCGTTATATTGGAACCGGCTTCGTTCATATTATATAATATATTAAATCATGGAATCTAATATTTATGACATTCGAGTATGATATAGGTTCGTTATACTTTATCTAACGATTTAAAAGATAATAAAGAACAACATCGTATTTCCAAGAAAATTAAATAATGACTCTAATAAAGCTTATATTACCAATACGACCTTAACCTTCTTACTGACATATACATATGTAATAAATGTATATAATAAATGGCGATGTGAGGAATGGCTAAAAATGGCAGTGGTTACCACTTACTACCGGGTGGCTCATTTGCCCATCCGCCAGCCTCACATAACATGGGGCATATTATTTCCACCACCATCTTTGGGTTTCACTCAACGTGGCATCGTCTTATTATTTCTTATTCAAGTTAGACAAGCATAGAAACGAAAAGATTTACTGTTAGCTTGATAGATTTACTATTACGCGATAAGTATAATGGAATAAATGTTTTGTCTCATTTTCATATTTTATCTGAAATAACTGTTTTAACCTAGATTTAGATAAGTCAGTACTTGTCTTATATCTTCATTTTTCTAACGGTTTTGTACAAAATATCCAATTTATTTTTTTCTGTAAAAAAAATATATTTTGTTTTAGGAGACATATACCTATTTGAACCTTTGCGAAATATTTCCTCCGTTTATTAACACTGGCTGAAAGGAAAGTTTTGGTTTCAGTAAAACAATTTGGACTGACTTGATAATTTCCCTAATCCAAATCACAGGAAACGTTAAGCGTACATGTTTCTTGTTCTTATTATTTAAGTCCAATTGACAGTGCAGTCTTCCATACTTTTCGGGTAAAATTAATTTACTTGCAACATTCGTGCGCGGCATGCGTGGCAGCGCATGTAATAACGTCCCGCTATCGCACACATTCGTTTTTTTTTTGCTTCTACTGAAAGCAGAAATTTGAATACCACTATCGCTGTAAGGTTTTAAATAAATATCTAAATCGCAGCTGAATTCAATTTGTAATAATTCATTACTTATTTATCTCAATACGAATTGAATATTAGACACTTAAAATATTAGTTTCGGTTTTGTACTTTAACTATTTAGGTTACTGTCGCGATACGCGGAACTTTGTATCTTCATGTTACTTCGGTGTTTTGAGAGCATTAAGAACAGGTGCCGAACAAAAACGCTGCACCTGCAGCATTGTCAAGAAATAATTATTGCTTTGGCGTTGGTAAACATTGTCGATGCTCTACCCAGGCAGGTCCAGAGCAAATCAGTTGCCATGTAAATTTTGTTAAAGTCAAATAAACCACCAGCCACCAACACCGCAGTAAAGACCACACATGACTACATTCCGAATCAATGGTAACTTCACTTAATATAGCTTGTTTGACAGTTCAAAAGTGCTTGTAAAAACCTACTTGAATAAATTATATTTTGATTTTGCATCTGTGGTATAAAAGTGACATTTTGTAAATCACTTCTGAGGAGAGTCGATCTCAAGAAGCGACTTATCCCATCTCGTTGCATCAACTCGTGTTGGGGGATACGAAAGTTGCTGTGTTTAATTTAACTTGTTTTGGTTTCGTCACAATAGTTTCTCTCCCTTTGATTACGATGAACATGAACACAAATTAAGTTTCAATGGTGATGGCCTGATGAACTATCTCAGGATATAAAATATTACATATATCAACTACCTGTCCGTTCAACTTCTTAGGGTTATATTTTATACATACAAATTAATTTCATTGCAGAAAATCGGAAGCCCCGTTTCATGTCGCGAAGTTCCCAAAAATCCTTTCTTAGAGAGCGTTTACGTCGTGGAATGAGTAGAGATGATAAATTTCATATCAATCGGACATATTGCTTCGGAGATCTCTTGATTTATTATATTATGTACAATGTAAATATACGAATATGTTTACAATACTTTCTTAAATAATATATTATACAAAAATGGAAAGTTGAAAGCTTCTTTATATTAAATATATTCGTGAACAGATTAATTTACAAAACGTAAAGAAGTAAATAAATGCAAATTATTAAGTCCTTGACGATTTTATTTCAATTGTGAAAGATCTTATTTAAAGGTTATTTGTTAGGTATTAACTCCATAGGGTGCGTTATTATTTGCAATTATCCAATATATTCAGGCAACACAAAATATATTTCATAAGTCATAAGTATATAAGTCATTATAATAGATTTTTTAGTTTTACATGTATTATATAATCATTCGAAACGGGGAATCGACAAAAATAAGCTTAAATAATAATTAAAAACGAGTTTTGCATACATCATAATAAATAAATACTATAAAAAATGTGAAACTTTCTATCTTGAAATAATTAAAATAACATCATAAAATCGAAGAAGCAAAAACAGGATAAACGGGCGTATTAGCCAAATGAAGCGTCCGATCAACAAAAAAGAAAAGAAACAAAGAATAGGTCTCGGAAAAACTCCAGCAGCAGAGCCGTGTAGCGCTGGTTAGCGACTTCACAAAAAATTACATTCCGTCGCATCGCGAACTTCGGGCAAAAAGTAAACTACGAAAACTACTAATTAAAAAACTCATTATACTACTACTACTAGCCACGCTTCTAACGTTTTGCTTTCGATACGAAGTATTGGTCGAACACAGTAGCTCATTAAATAATCTCCTCGATTATCTAATTACGAATTAGAGTCTAATTATTTGTGATCGCGTGTGAAGCCGTTGAAAGGCCAGAACAATGAAATGACAGCAATTAGTTGCTCATTAAGAAAAAATAACAATGTTCCAAGCAATTTTCATTGATTCGAACGCAAAGGAAATAAATAATAATCTCCATTATACACATACTACAATTATCACCGCATGTCATTCTTGCATTTTCTAGCCAGGTAGCATAAGAGTTGACCGACACTTCGGTATATTAATGACACAAACATATTCTAGGGCTTCGGTCTGGGCACATCCCATGCAATAAGTATGCATTTCTGATGCGGAAAGCGACATCCCCGAACTGCACAACTTGTTACGTACCTGATGATCTATTGCACGTATTGATGGAATGTGCAGAACGAATCAGTGAGAACTAAACTTAATTTAGATTTAAAGTTTGAAGAACAATGCAATGTGATTCTGGTAGATCCAATATCAAAGAAGCCCTTTTATTTAGAATAAAAAAAACATTTCAGTATATGATATTGATCACATTTTATAGCAATAGGGAAAAAACATTTACTAAAAAAAAGTGGCACATCGCGCTACCAATCTATATGACCTCTGAAATTTGGTCTGCCAGTTTTTTGTCTGTGTTATCGAAAATTTGCAGCTCTTTAAATATGTTAAAATTTAGGCGTGCACTATAATTTGCTCGTATCTGCCTTTTACAGGAACGTTCACATTATAATACTAACGATGACGCAGATTCGATGTTTCAAGAATGCTTTTTAAAACCATCCTCAGGCTAAATTCAGTACCTTTTTATTTTCAAAAATTTGAAGCGCTAACTTAAAAACGCAATTATGTAGAGTTTAAAAACTAACCGGACTAAGTAATCGTTGGTATTGATCTGATCATAGCCGTATATGTGTGTATGAGGTAGTTCAATCGTTGCAATGAAGTAAACATAATCGAATAAAATATTTCATGAAAATTAACAGCGAAATCCTTTATTAATTATAATATGTACGTGTACATTCGTTAATTGTAAACTAAATATTTGACAGTTTACATATCGCGAGCGCCATGTTCGCTCTTTGCAATGTTGATTTTTGTCGTGAACCAAAGGATATATACACAAAACAGGCCGGGCTTACACACGAGTCGTCGTTAAAACGATGCCTGCAGTTCAAAGTTAATGGTTCTCTAGTTATTAAAACCGACTTTGATAACGATACCGCGGAGATATTTTTAAAGAAGTATAAGAGAGAGAAATAAGAGAAGATATATTCGTTTGAGTCAAAGCAATCCCTTAATAATATTAGTACAACCCATGTAAATATGTAGCTCCTTAAAAGAAAATTAATATTCTTTCATGATTTTATTTAACAGTTCTTATAGAAAAAAGCATCATTTTAGTTATGTTTAGGTAAAAGTATATTGTGTATTATTCCTTTATTTGCAGATTTCGATCTGCAATATTAACATATAATTATGTCTTACAGAAAATGCAATTAATAACACTGTCTCTCTAAATCTCAAGAATAATTGTTTAAGTATCTGCGTTAGAATTGTGTGTGTGTGTGTGAGTGAGTGTGTGTGTGTGTGTATGTGAGTGTGTGTTAGAGAGAGGGAGAGAATGTGCAGTTGTACGCGTGAAACAAAGCTTCCTTTGTAAGTTATGATGGGATTAGATAGTTATTTAACAAATCGCAGTTATTCAACATCCTCATTGTCAAGGTATTTTAAAAATGTATGCTAAATTATATACTAGATATAATAATAGTTAGGGGAAAATATCTTATTCCGTACTATAAATTATATTGTGGTGACATTGCTGACTGGCAAATATTGCTATTGGGCGTGGGATTTGGGTGAACTGAACATATCTGTCTCTATGTGAAAGAACCAAGACAACACGCAAATAATTAAAACCTCAAACTTATCTTGGTAGTAAGCCTCTGTAAGTCCGTCTGGGTAGGTACAATACACTCATCACATATTCTACCGCTAAACAACACTAGTCAATATTGTTATGTTCCGGTTTGAAGGGTGAGTGAGCCAGTGTAATTACAGGCTCAAGACATAACATCTTAGTTCCCAAGGTTGGTGGCACATTGGCGTTGTAAGGAATGGTTAATATTTTTTACAGCGTCATTATCTATGGGCGGTGGTGACCACTTACCATATAGCCCACATTCTCTACACTTAACTATGCCGAAAAAAAAAATATTTATAGCCGCACAATCATCTCCGTAAAGAAAATATGTTTATTTATTCAGGATATCCAACAGTAGTAAGAATAATTATTTTACATAAAACACATAAAAATTAGGTAAATTGCATGTTCATTGTAGGATATTAAGTCATCATAAATTATTATTAATAAAGAATATATAATTTATTGTAGCAGTATTTCAAGATAGCAGATTTAACTTAAGCTAGTCAGCTTACCTTGGCTGACCCAATATCCTTCGAAGATTAAATCAGTGTCGTCAGCGTAAGAAAGAATATGTCTGCTTAGAATGTTAACATAACACAATATTTTAGTACTACCAAGTATGTACCAATTTGTTATTAATATATATGAAAAAATATTTTGGTCCTAAAACACTACCTAAGTGCCGAGATGGCCCAGTGGTTAGAACGCGTGCATCTTAACCGATGATTTCGGGTTCAATCCCAGGCAGGCACCACTGAATTTTCATGTGCGTAATTTGTGTTTATAATTCATCTCGTGCTAATGCTAAATGTAAATAACATGTCATATTATTTTGAGTACTTTTTGTCTCTAGTTATTTAATTTTTATAAAATTTTGAAACTGTTTACTGTTATTTGTTTCATTTGTGTAATGAAATCTTGGTATGATTATTTTATATCATCACCGCTCATTATTTTAGACTGGAGTTTTAACTGTAGTGGTCGACTCTGTCGTGTTTTCTTTCTTTTTGGGCTGAAGAAGAGCAGCTTTAGGCTGAGATTTGGGCGTCGCTGTAACCGATATCCTACAAACTCTATTCGAATCAGTTCTTACAACAACCACCACAAAAGCTTTTGAATATTTTACTTCAATATTATTGTTTTTAATATAACACGTTTCGTGATTCGTATCGAACTTTGATTGTTTTTTGTATCTGATAAATTAATCATCATTCCTAGCACAAAGACACACTCGCACACTCGCTTGTTATATCTAACCCGCCATGTAATACCCTTTAATTGGGCCGTTATGAGTATTAGGCTTTGCACAATGCTTTATGCGATGAAATAATGATACGATTCAATTTAATTGCAATAAAATAAAAACTTGAACGTTCCGAGAGTTGTCAATTTAAGTGTTTTTAAAAATTAATATTGCCTGAACTCGGAAGCTTAAAAACATCTTAAATACTAATGGTTGTTCCTAAGCCACGCAAATAGTTTTTAATTTATAAAAGTACTTTTAAAACGAAAATATACGAAAATATACCAAATACTTATCTATTTTATTTATACAGAAAGCAGATACTTTGTGGAGTACAATAATAACATCAATTACATAAATTAGTATAAAATCGTAAACACAATCATTAATAAAGTCGCAATGCAATTGTGTCGTATGCAGTAAGTAAGTCACTTAAATATACAGTAGGTATATAATTTACATTATAGTTTAGATCATAATAACTTTATAGAATCAAATTGGATGGTAAAAAATATGTAGAAAAATCGCATTGAACGGCTTCCGGGGCTTCAGTTTGACTGTTCATTTTGACTATCGTTTCCCAACTGTTGTCTATTTGTACTTATGAGCTGGGAGAGTTCGGAAGCCTGTCTGAGTACACTTAGGTTACTCTACCGCCAAACAACGATATAATATATTGAAGTGTTTCAGTAAGACGAATAAGGAGCTAGTGCATTGTTTTCACAAGTTATATAACAACTTAGTCGTCTTAATATTTTACATCTCATGATGCTCTTAGCTTTCAATAAATAATTTTGCTATCTACAAAATTAGGTACATTCGCCTGCAGTTAAACGTACAAGTGAAGTAAATTTACTTTATGAGTTTTGTCAAGTTTTATTTATACTTAGTCATAATACATACTTCAAAAATAATAAATACAAATATATATTGTTCAAAGAATATATATAACACAACAACTTTAAATAAACTCAAAAAAATGTTGAAATAATTCAAACACATCTTGTTATATAAGAGAGAATTGGAAATGAAAGATTTATAAGTCATAATTTAAAAATAAACGTTTCTCAAAACAAACTTTTACTTGAACAATAAACGAATACAATTCAGTGATTATTTATAGAACAAATGTCAATCGGCTGATGTTAGTTTAAAATATGTCGCAAGACTACAGACTCAAATATGAACATTACGAGTAACGTCAAATGCAAGCTAGTTAAGCGGGCGAAGCAAAATATTAAATAAATGCTTTATTTATATACTAATGATAAAATGTTTAACAGAAATGAAATTGTTAAATAACTGCTTTACCCAAAGATAATCGCGTCCACAATTACTTATGATAACAAAATAATAATTTAATCGCATCAGAACGAAGGTTGATCGTTTTATATTTTCCTAAATTAAAATCTGCCACTTATTATATTATCTAGGTGTTATTACTAAATTTAAATCAGTCTGAGATTAGGTACGAAGTTGGGTGTCAACCTTGTATTGTACTTGCCATATACGAAATGATGTCACTTAACGTAACGATACATATCATCTCTGTTTCATAGCCTAAGGTGAGAATACCTTTAGTTTTGCATTGTTTTTTGTATTGTGTTTAGCAATGGTAAGGTACGTACGTGGTATGCGACGTTAACGATGGTCAGCCTGTCGTCGGGTGTGAAAGGATACGAGGCCTGCTCGTCGAACTCCATGATGTCCATGCGGCGGTACGTGATATTATCCTCGTCCATTTCTTCTATCACTCGTAGTTGGCGTGAACTGGGAAATAAAACAATTCTATCTACCAAAAAATCCAGCGAGGTATTATATTGAAACTGTTATTATTACTATTCAAGATACTTGTTAAATCGGTATTTTTTTCTAAATGCTTGACACAAGTTATTCACAAAACAAATCGCTTTTGCTTTGTGTCAGCAATGATTCGGCGAAACTTGTGGAACATTTATCTGCTTTTCTATTAAAACATAATACTCAACTCACGTGTAGACATAGGGACCGATTTCCTTGACAACGGGCACGCCGCCCTGCAGAACTTGATCAGGATTCGTTATGTTAAAGACGCGCACGTTAAAAGTGAGCGCAAACGGCACCTCTTCGAACCGGTCCATTTGTTCAGTTTCGTTAATGAGTTGTACTTCCTAAAATATCACAAATACGATATGAAGTGCTCGTTGAAAATATCTCAATAAACGAGGAAATGAAATCTTGGAAGTACTCAATATATACATAGGTAATTAATTATTTATTGCCCACAATGCGTACTTAGACGGTAAGCTCATAATAATGAGATCATTACGGAGCGTCGGCCAGCACGAGAGAGCCTTAATCTAAAGAGGCCAATTGTGGTACTTTAATGTACATTTTACATTTAAATTATTTTAATATAAAATTATATTATACTTTGTATGTATGATATCTGTAACGTAACCAACTTGTTTAATAAGTCTCCTAATTGACTACCTAACAATTTTATTAATATATATTAATATCGTAATTTTCTTAACACTCTCCTAAAAATATATTTTTTTTGTATATAATATTAAAATTTTATAAATTTCATTTTCAGTACATTTTTAATATGTCTATTCATGAGAATCAGAAGCTTCTAAGTCTAATCTAGCCTAAAGTCTAAAACTTACTCTATGTTGAATGTCAAGCAGGCAGCTTACTAAAAAGAACTCGATATGTAAAAACGATATAATGAATTAGAACGGCATATTAAAATGGCTACATAGTTGCCTGTGACACGTATTTTTAAGTGCGGGGTTGATATGGAAAGGTAGATCTATGTCTGATTGTGATGATTAATAGAGGTATGGCAGGAAAACACATGATGACCCAAGATCGCTTGGGACAAGGGCAGGGACAAATGACAGTATTTTTAAAAGGCTTAAATTTTTTTTCCGGAGTAGTTTAGCTATGTATGGGCAAATGCATAATATGTCGTGAGGGTGGTTTGTAGAGTGGGGCTTTTCACAAAGAGCATACGAAAACGGAATTATATTGATCTTTGATTGAGTCTTTTTAGTTTATTAGCGTGTGCACATGTAGTCCAAGTAAGGTATTTCTAATCATGATGTAATTATGTTTTTGTATTATAATTTTATGTTAACTATTAGAGCTTTGCATGTCTTCGTTAGTATATATTTAACTATAAAATTATGTATTAGCATCTGCGAATAATAGATCTGGTTTTTGACCGGTCATTATTTAATTCCAGAAACAAGAGCTAACGCTTCCTTGAGCTATTGGAGCTTTTAGGAAAAGAAAATGTTTTGATTGATGGTAATACCTATTATTTAAGTGTCATATTGTCATTGTTAATTTTTATTTTTTTATCTCATTTTCATCTCATGTACCACATAGTTTGATCTTAGGTTAATATTAAATCAAGTAAAATGTCAGACATGAAGTGTTTTTTTTATATTAACAATAAATATATTTCAATATTAGGTATTGTCTATATTAGCTATAAGCGATTAAAATGCTTCTGGTGCCAAATTAAGAAGAGCGCTAGTGTGCAAAAGGTTACTAAACTATTAGTGAGTTCATGGTTTGGTTAGGTTAGGTTAGTTATCGTTTTATTCCCAAGGTGCGCTACCTTGGGAATAAAACGATATCCTCCTGCCTATTTCTTTTCGACATTGAATATAAATAATCAATATACACTAATATATATGTATGTAAATCATAACATATGTAAATAATCATGAATTGTCAAAAATAAAATACCGTAGAATTTCTTTCGGCGGTTCTTCTCGGGTCGGGTATTTTGTTTTTTTCGGACCGGCGGTAGTGTATGACGAAGAATAAGTAAGTGTAATGCTTCTATGTTGAATTAAAGAATGTCATTTATTTATTTACTTTAATATGATGAAATATCTATGGTGCGCCAATATTTATTTCGTTTATGGTATAATGTCATATTTTGCACATTAATTTAAAATATTTATTAGAAATTAATAATTTATGTTAAAAAGCGAACTTAACGCTACATTTGTTACCAGACAACCTAAGGACGTAGTCAATTCGCGTCTCTTCAAAAGAGAAATAATTGTCAACTTTTAGTTCATTAACTTGTGAGATAAATGTTTCTTTATATACCTATGTATATAGGTCTTTTATAGTATTAGTACTCTTGTATTCCTTCCCTAACATGTTCGACGTATTACTTTAAGTTCTTATATTATATCAGCCGATTCTTCTCGGTAAAATCTACTTTCCGCACCTGAGATAGCTTTACATTTAGGTCTATACTATAACATAACGATTCAAAAGCTTTTAAATCTATGCTGTGAACTATGAGCCTACTTTAATCAGTAATAATTTGATTTTAAGATTCTTATAATATTTTATTTTACCAACGTTAATGATTAAATATTTTTAAATCAACTATGTCTGGTATATTCATGTATAATTAAACGGTCTTTTACCGTAGGGCTCATTCAAAACCTTAAGTTCGTTCTGATGCTCTTGAATTTATAGCAATCGTAATGATAGGATCCGAAGGCGGATTGTCTTAGCTCGCAGAGTTTCGAAAGCTGAAGTGGGAACGAGCACGTCAGGTCGATCGAGGGAGTGATAACCAGGGGAAAGAAATCTTGGAAAAGAGAGCTCAAGATGCCCCTCATTCAGAAAGTTGAGGACCACCGAAAATATACGCAGACTGTCCAGCAGAGGTTTCATAGATGAAAAACTTTTTCACATCTCCATGTCTTAATTTTCCCTAAATCTTAATAATTGTACGAGTGTTTAAAATAAAAAAACAATAAAATTGCTATTGCATTTTCTTATTTATTTTAATTTATTGTCTAAATTTACGCAAAAACTTCTCAAATAGCCGCTCAAGTGTAGAACCGTCTCTAGTCTTTAATAGCGACAAGTGGAAAATTGACAGTGTCGGCAGAATAAATTGTACACAGTACAAATTTAAGTGATTGATATTGTGTGATAAATGGTGGTGGGTCTTATGAACTGTGTCAATGATATGTTTACACAAAAACGACTTATTACAATAAATACATTACGTATTACAACAATAGAAACCTAGTAATCAGGATCTACTTGGTGGTAGGGCTTTGTGCAAACCGTCTGGGTTCCCACCCACTGGGAACCCACGGTTCCCACTCATCAGATATTCTACCGCCAAACAACATTACTCAGTGTTGTTGTGTTGCGGTTTTTAGGGCGAGTGAGCCAGTGTAACTACAGGCACAAGGGACGTAACATCCTAGCTTCCAAGATTGATGGTGCATGGACGATGTGAGTGATCGCTAATATTTCTTACGCCACCAATGTCTGTGTGCGACGGTGACCACTTACCATCTGGTGGCTTAATTCCCCATCCACCAATCTATATAATAAAAATAAATACTGTCTGCTTTACTTGGAGCTTATCTTTATGTGTTATTACCACGTGAATAGGTTAGGAGTGTTAGGAATATGTTTTAATAGTTAAAATTTTGTAATTGTCTATGGGATCATCTTAATGTCTTTGATTAGTATCTATGTACATTATTTACTTCGTATGTGAATGGTGTAGGATAGCCTTACGGTGGGTACTTAATTAAAACGTATATAGTGTCAAGATATAAAAAGACTGAATCCTTTTATATTGTAAAGCCTAAAATATTTAATTAATTTTAGTTAAAATATTTGATTTAATATTAATATTTATTAGTTATTTAATATAAATATTAATATTTATGGTATCCAAATATTGTAACTAACATTAATTAAATATTTGGATACCATAAATATAACGACTTAGCATTATAATTACAGGAAATACATTGATTTTGAGATCTATAGTGATAATAAAACGGAAATATCTTCAAACGCCGGCTATGATATGTCGTTAAAAAGGTTCTCGTGATCAATTTGGGTAGTTAATTATGCTATCCGTCCATACTTACGCTTCTAATTATGTCGTCGACTATGTTAGGCACCAGTCCGAAGCCCAGATAACAGCTCACTCCCACCAGCACGAGTCCCACCACCGTGGTGATAACACCACCGATCAAGTTGCACATTTTCGTTTTTCCTACGTGCTAACTTTATTTACACCAAAGCCTTTTCACCAACTGACACCGATAAGATTTTGCATTATAATTATGATAACTTGAACTAGTATTCGATAAATATTGTAAATTAGGGTACTGTGTATTTTTTTAATTATTAGATACCGATATTGCTACTTTTTAACGCAAATTGATAACAGTCGGGTGTATCTATAACTCAATAACAAACAGCACTGATATAGTTGTTGATGAATAGCTTCGTTCATACTTATACATCGTGCTAGCGATGGAAGGGCTCCGTATAGCCCTGTCTTAGTGGAACGTTGTATCCACATAGAGCGAGTGGCAATAGTACAATACCAAGATGAAATTGAGGATTAGCGTATGTCTAAAAACCAGACGAAAAAAATTGTATATATTTTTAATTTATTCTCAAGGTCTAACTTAAATACGGAACCACAAGGAATTGTCCTATTTTAGTAAAATTAACTCGGATTATTGTAATCAATTCCAACGTTCATTAATTATTTGCTAACGACGATAACAGACTAACATTGATTACATCTTATCTCTTGCATAAGAAAAATATGTATTTTTTTTTTTTTTTTCAATTCGAATCAGATTAGATCATACATTTATTTTTCTTTTATGTTACACTTGCAGTTACTAACAGTTAAAATTATTATATTTTAGGATTTTATTCCATAAAATTAGTTTCGACTCAAAGATTTGTAAGATTGACTTTATGCATATCGAAATAAGCCAATTTTCTTGTATTAAAGTATTTAATAAAAATACTTTTTTAAATATTCTTGTGTATAAGAGCGGCGTTAAAGGAGCCACGAAACACTTGGCTCTTTAAACTTCTGGTTGGAGACACCAAGTATCGAATTATAATTATAATTAATACAATTGAATACAATAAATATTTTGAGGTTTTTTATAGCCGGTTGATCGACTCTAAGCTACAAGCAAACTATTGAAACATAAATTATACTTTAGTAATTAAAAGTCGAGGTGTTTGCATGTTATCTTACCGAAAGATGGGAGAGTCTTTAAGCAGCGTCGTGGAATAAGATCGAACTTTTCCTTAAGGGAGGGGTTTATGTCCTGGGATTTACGGTCATTTAGGCGCTAAATGTTTCGTAATAATAATGATGCAGATATTCAATAAATAATCATTATAATATACTAGTGCATTAACATATTTTATTACAAACTTGGAAATAATGTTAAATTATTGATTTACTAATTAAAATAAATCTTTAATTATAAATACTGACTAAGTACTGGATGGACAAGTTACTAAAAATTAAGAATATACTAACAGAGGTCCCAGAGCGGGTACAGGTTGAAAATAAAGTGTATTTCTTATCTTGTTTGTGATTGGGTGTTATTATGCAATTGATTCATAAACTGATTTCAGCCAATTAAGCTGCAATTTTGACACTTGGCCCTGATTATAAATAATTAGAATTGTCGGTCTTTCTATAGCATCAAGTATATAATTGAGTATGTAAATATAAGTACGTAGATTACAAACGAGCGAGCGACTACTGTAGTGGTCAAGTAGAGTCTAATATGTTGTATGACCTCTGACATCTCACCTTGGCAATAAGTAACATTAACATTACATCCTCTAGAGAAATGAGTTATTAAAAAATAGCGCGCCCGCCCCGACTTTCTGTTACATACTTCCGTTTATTTTCGCGAAATCATTCCGGCAGATTGCAGGAAAGCGAAAGGATAGATGTTACAAAATGTTATATATTATTAAAAGATAAAGAATGTATAATAGCATAAAATAACATAAAAAGTAGGACACCAAATGTATTACTTTCTGCTTGGTCGATTGCAGCTGTTTTTAACGAATCGATCATATATTTGCAAGTGTGTGTGGTTAGGTACCACCAACTCATCAGAAATTATTTCGCTGAACAGCAATACGGTAAGTATAGTATTGATCCTGTGCTCCCTCGCCCTTCTAAGCGGAACGTTACACTGGTAACTCCAGACACAAGGACATAACATCTTAGTTCCAAAGGTTGGCGGTGCACTGGCGATATAGACTGGCAGCGCGAAAGAAATATTTTCTTCAGTGTTAATATCGAAAGGCGGCATTGGCTACTTAACATGAGGCGGCACATTTTTCCGTCCGTCGACGTGTATTACACGTGACTGTAAATATAGCCTACCGTCTAACTCAGGCTACGACTGCGAATTTCTTGAAACTTGAGTTTTTGAGAGTTCGAACTGATAACTTTACAGTCAATAAATATTCTCGAATGACTATTCCAATAATACTTCCCAACCCTTATTTACATAAGGCTTTTTTCAAATTATGATCAAGAGATATTTTTATGCTAAATTAAGATTTTTCTC
This sequence comes from Vanessa atalanta, assembly GCF_905147765.1. Lineage (NCBI taxonomy): Eukaryota > Metazoa > Arthropoda > Insecta > Lepidoptera > Nymphalidae > Vanessa > Vanessa atalanta. The sequence continues at coordinate 16,036,181 of NC_061902.1, read as the reverse complement.
ACTGGAAATAACTAAGTTTTCTGATATTTATGGATAACTGTATATCAAAAGCTTTTGCGCTCATTCCGGTTACGATCGTGTCAAGCCAAATACATATACAGGTGTGCGGTCTGTCAATATATTACACAGAGGGTAACGGTAACGGTGTCGAGGTGGTCACGAGGTGATGCCAAATATCATGAGGTTTCTCTGACCTAAAAATGTGTCCGATTTCAAAAAAAACATTACATTCAAGCTGTATTTAATTCCCTCGACGGGAGCCTGGTTCCTTTTTACCAATGTAGGTACACGATCTTTAAATGCCAGAATATTATATTCGATATTTGAGTTGTGTATAATAATTAGCGTAATCATTAAACGAATTACATGAAACACGCATCAAAATAGCGTAATACCGCAAGTCGATCTTTAACATTTCACGAGTGAGGCACGAAGTGACTACATACAGAACAGTGTTGGTGCTCAATGTTGACAATACATACACTCAAGAAATAGTTCGAGTGAGCAATATCTTGTTATATCGTATTTAATGAGCACTTTCGTATATAATTACATAAGTCTCTACTTATATCAAGTTTACGTCAGAAAAAACAATTTTGCTAATTAAATATCTGATTGAAAATGGTATTATCAGATATTGTCGTTATCGACGCGGTCGAGTCGAATGGCATATAGGCAAGAACGTGTTTTATTAGAAAAATAAGATAAAACTTGAACTAGATTGCAGTTGTAATTTTCGTATGTTGAAGTATGACGTATGTTTGTCAATTGCATTTTGTACTTTGTTTCTTAATATACTTGCATAAATTGCAACATACCCTTATAATTAGAATTAGAAGATAAGTACTTCAGATACGTGTATCAATGCAGGTTAATAAATTACAATGCTCGGTAGCGAGGCGTGCTGGTCAGAAATGCGCTCCTTCTGCGAAAACGTTATGTCGCAGAAGGAGGCAGCGGAACGGGAGCGGGAGGTGGACGCTGCTGCAGACCCGATCCGCCGAAGAAGACCGGGGAGGAGGAAACAACGCTACGCGCACCTTCTCCCCCCGCCTCAATAGGCGCCACAGGAGCTAGGAGGGTTCTCAGTACCCCGGGAATCCCCCCTAGGAATTGGAGGCCCGCATAGGTGGGCCGACCGTCAGGGCGTCACGGTAGTATGCGAAAGCGATCCCGTGGCGCCTACCGATGAGACGGAGAGGGTACCGCTGGTTTTTTAGTGGGTATTCCGGTGTGCCGCTAACATCTTGGGCACCGGCGAGTCCCACATACCCCCCCACTTCCACGTGGGGGAAACGCGTAACGCGTTTTTCCAGCGAAAAAAAAAAAAAAGGTTAATAAATTACAAAACATATTGTAACGGAGTTTGTAATTAATCTGAAAATTTTTGATTTAACTCTGATAAGGTTTGCCGTCTTACATTTTAGACAATTTGGATACGAAATATTTTGTCTTGACTCAGGCTCGAATCCCATCACATGGCTCGAAGTATAATTAAACAAAACGGGTGCTATTAAAATAATGACAATACAGGTACAGTGATCAATTATTTTATTTTAATTCTAAAATCATATTTACACGTCTTTAAAACATAATGATACAATAAAATCGAAACAATTAACATTCATTAGTTCACATGCTCATTAATATAGTTTATAATTAGCGTACACTGATATACTTTAATTATATACGTGATTAATTATATTAACACAGGACACGGCGAGCGGAGCGAAACGACAAAGCGACGTTCAATTCCCTCGAATGAGTCCGATATTCATCAAACTGAAACTGCTTTGACACACGAGTACCTCAACGGAGACGTAGTCACTCGTCGAAGTCGCTCATTTGTCTCGGAACCTATGAAAATCTCTTTAGAAACGTATGGAGGCAACGTCTCCATCCTGAAACCGTAAATAACCCAGAATGACGCCCTCGTTCGGTGTCATTCGCTTCGCTCGTTGGCATAAGTGTGACCATTACATTAAACAGCTCGGCCGATTACGTTATAATATTGAACACAGTGAAATACGAAACGTCTACGTGAACTATCGGACCGCGCGGAGAGCTTAATGTTAATTGTATCTAGCGATTTTGTGTTTTGGTATGTTAGTCGTGACACATCGGCATCTGTTATACTACTCACAATCGTTTTGAAACTGAAAACGATCCCGATTTAGTCGCGACGAAACTGTGAATTTGTGGCGCGGTTTGAGAAAACGACACTGGCGCCAAAACAATAAAATATAATTTCATAACCGAGTAATAATGTAAAATTTGAAATCGTTTCGAATAAACCATCGGCGAGTCCAACTCGGGAAAGTGCGGCGCGTTTAGCGAGAAATGCGTTGCAGCAAAAACTATAGTTTGCGCAACATTTGCACGTCCTTGGAATAGTTTGGGAACCGTTGCTTACGCATTGCAAATGTTTACAAGCGTATCATTGATTCCAGGCCCGCAAACTTCCCCGTTGAGTAATTTATTGGCAGCATCTAGTGTACGAATAATTAATGTTTCGTCGTAACGTGTGATGACGGCCAACTCATCGACTGATGACACGAATCAAATCAAATTAAGTAAGAAGGTGACGTAGTATTTTCAAAAACTGCGCCAAAATTGTTTGGTACGTTTCGTGTTTGTCCATCGTTTATCGGTAGCGACGAGACTGCGAGTGTTTAACACACACCAACGCTTCGGCAAGCGGAAAGGCACTCGAAATATATTAATAAGTCATTATAAATTATCACGCAATATCCTTTCAACCGAGTTTTACTACTAAATACCGACAGTCCGATAGTTTTGGATGCAAACCGGAAACTATTCCCCGCGAATGCGTACATGTTGATATGAGTATTGCAAAGGACGCTCCTGATCGAACCGTTATTTTTGTCTGTGACGAAGTTTTTGTCGAATCGTGTCAATACACACTGCGAGGAAAATTATCGATCGGAAAAATTTATTAGTCAGATGAAATTTTGAATCTGTGAAAGTAATATGCGTTTGAAATGAAAACTCGAGGATTCGGCAGCAAGTGTTCGCGTGTTTATACGATGCGATAACAGTCGGGTCAGGAACGTCGTCACCAACACAAACATTGACACAATTTCTATACTCGTTCAAGAATTTAATTCCACATCGAATACGGTATAATATATTAAATCGAAATCATTTATAGTTGGAGTTTCCACTCATTATACAAATAACGATTCTAAAACAAATCATTTACAAAATTCAAACGCTTAAAATTACGATTCACATATCCGTTACTTAGAAAAGACAAATGTTATGTTTCCGTTTAGTTTACAAAACTACATCTAGTCTGAGTTACAGGTCTCAAGTTACAAACATCGTATAATATAAAAATTATGAACCAACTACTCGAGTTCCGTATATAAATAATTGTTCTACTTTAATGTAAATTCATATAGGTACCTATCATTCAGCCTTCCCACATTTAGGCGTTGTATTATTCAATTCGACAAACACTTTCACGAAGCCGATCAATGTTTTATTAAAACTTTGATATTCATAAATTGAACTTTATATAGACGTGGAAAAGGTTGAATTTCGTAAATGCAAACAAGATGTATCTTTTCATTACATGGGAAACGAACACGTATACGATTCGAAAGATACGCATCGTGTGCACTTAGCTTAAGATTAATATTGCGACAGTCCGCCTGTGACTCGATACACTCACTACAATATAAACACCATGTATACCGATACACTAAACACGCTCAGGAAATGAAGCATGGTGTGTACAAACGGTTACAGATTATAATCAAATGTTTATTAAACACATACACATAAAAAAACACAAAGATTTGCCTTATACATTAAAAAATATCTAAAAACAGAGACGGTCACGAAACCGTATTCGGGCATTGATTTGATTTGTTACGCTATGTAGGCATTCAGCGTCGGAAATAAATTGTATGCAATTGACTTGAGATTGAAAGCCCTCACTCGGCGAGGTCGCTACTGACGCAAATATTGAAGCGTCGACTGATCATTTTCTGGTAAACCGCGCACCACCGGGAACACTTATTTAGTTATTAATAAGTATAATCTCGAAACCTATGAAACTGCAGATCTTAATATCTGAACGATAGGTTTACTTGTAAATAATAAAAATTGTATATTTAAATAAGTTATCTTGACTTAAAATTAGCCACTGCTGGATTAAGTCCTCGTTTGGAAGCAGGACCTTATTTCATAATACTGTTCCAATGCAGAACACATTCGTTTTTTTTAAAAAAAAGCTCACGATACAAATGGCATTAAAACAGACCGAATTGTTCGATCAGTAAAAATAAATAAGTGTTCAAAGTGAATGTAACAAGAGTATACAAACATTAAGAAAATAATCAGTCGATAGGTATCGTAACAAAACACAAAACACGTGTAGGGTGGGCGTTCAGTTAAATCTATCTACATATAAACATTAAACATCTCTAAACGTCTCCAAGATGACAGTTCTATAGCCTACGTCGACCGCGAAACTTAAGATAAACAAACAATATGACGCGAATTAATTTATCTGATATCTATGATATTCAATATGGATTCTAAAATAGCTTTTTATGTTGAAAAGTCCCTAAAGAACTTTGATTTCAAAGTAAAAGTTATACATTTTATATAATAATTAAATATATATGTAGTTAAGTAAAATATTGATAACAAGAGCTGTGTGTTGCACAATATACCAGATCTATTACAAAATAGCATCGAATACGTCTAAATCTAAAGTTTGTTTATCTCTATAACTTCTTTTTTCGGCACAGGCTAAATATAATTTAGTATTTAAATTACAGAAATATTTTTGTGAGATTTAATGATCAACAAACTTTCATTTTTTTATTTAATTTTTTTCATAAATCGATCAATAAAATCGAGAACATTGTAAAATTTGTTCTGAATTTAATTACTTTGATGTAAAGTCGAATTTATATCAAACCTGTATAAAACAATTCGATATAAGCACAAAAATATGTCCGATTCGGCCGACGTTTAGAGACAAATCGCAGGATAAACGACAATTAATACACTATAAAGGACGAAATCATTACATGTACGTGGTTAATTAAATCTGTCATGAATTATTATACAAATAAAATAAATTTATTGATACTATATAAATTAATTGCGTAATAAAATTGCACATATTATTATATACGTTCACAACAGTTACTGACGGTTAAGAATATTACTAGAGCAGTGTCCAAGACTCGCTGCCGCCGGCTGTGCGTAAAGACGTGCGGTGCGCAGTACGCCGCGATAAGCACTTTATGTCGTCAGGGAGATAATTTTCTTTATATATTTATTTTTATTAATGAAAGATTTTGTTAATATTTTAGTAGAGATAATAATAATGTTTTATTGAATGGTTAACAAATGTTTTATCACTAAAAAAAAGCGTGCTTTAAAACAGAGGGCGTCGCCCGCGGCGTCTCGGTACAGTGCCGTATTGCCGACGGGCAACGAGTGTTAAATACTGCTATATTGACATTATACAAGTGTACTCTTAACCGTATACATTCATGTTAAAATAAAATTTTGTGATAATATACATATTTGCAAAAACTACTTCAACTCCAAATAAAATACGTTATTTTTTTTCATCGTTTAAAAAATGCGATAGTGTATACAACAAACTAAGGGCTAATTATTTATACATGTATGCAGCACGTTACATTGCACGGGAATTCAATTCACGGACATCGATTAAAACTACAGATTAATTATATTTAAAAAGTTCATGTATATAATTTGATTTAACTCGTTTCATGTAGCACAACCCGCTTTGTTGTGAGACACTTAAATAACGAATACGATGGCAATTTTGAACCGCGATCAAATTCAGAGCGAATTGAATTCTATTTTAAGTATATAAGTTACATAATTGAATAACTCCAACCGTTGCAAACGATTGGGACACAATACTAGGTGTACAATGTGGACTATACGATGCATCTTAACACTGAGGACCCATACCGTGCACGGCGTGCACTCGTCGCTCGCTGTGCCGCCGACGGATCGGCGATAAAACACGGGAAATACAATATGACTTTTGTTCTCAGCTATATACGGACAGAGATCTAAATCCGAAGGTATTTTCTACCGAATTGACGTCGAAAACGTTTTTATAAAAATGTCTACGCGTACGGTACCAAGGTCCGGTGGATACCACCGGGCGTCGTGAGACCGTAAGCGTTTTTAATTTATAGTGCATTAATTAAATACCTCCGGGTGATATCACATGGCGAGTAGTCAATTTAGTCGTCGTCTCATACGGTGTCAATGTCGCCGACGTTGATCCTGTCCTCGGCGGCTGTCACGGAAAAGCCGAGGATACGAGCGTCGACTTTGAGCATTTTATTTTTTTTCGACTTCTTCCCCTTGCCCTGGAATAGGTTGGAGCGGGTATTTACAGAATGTGCCTGTATTGTTTTTATGTATATAATTTAGTTCACTTAAAATAATGTCAATCAAAAACGAACTTAACAAAAGAACAGTGTCTCATCTACTTAAATAGTATTTATTCTTAAATAATAGTCCTCAAATTGGATCGAAATAGAAAACATTAAACGTAATGTCATACAACAGACAGACGTCTCGTGTCTATTCGGTAGCTTATAATTGGTCTTATTGGTGACTATATTGATTGCTTTTAATGTAAAAATAATGATTTTGTTTTATTGGACGCGTGTTTGTGTACGTGTGTGTCAAACTTAAAGTAAATAATAAAAAAAGAATAAAAAAAGACTCATTATGCGATAAGAGTCCCGACCTTCACCTCCTGGTAGTCGGAGAGCGAGGCTCGCGGATTGACGGCCATGGCGGGGGAGCAAAGGTCGTCCGAGGGCGTCACCATTCCCACGCGGAGCAACTTAGATCTTCAGAGTAGGCAAAAAAAATAATATGCATTATTATATGAACTTGCGAAGATCTGTTTATAACGATCAAAGTATGAGAGTACGTTTTATTCGTGTGATGACTTACCTTCTCTCGAGGAACTGTCGAGCAAAATCATTGGCGTCCTTCGATTCGCCGAGATAGCACTTGACGTAGTCCTTCACCTCGTACGGCGACTCTATGTCCTTGAGGAAGCCCACGAACGTCGGCACTGGAAAAATAATTTGCTATTCAAGTATTCTCGAACACATATTTATAATTAATTAACTGTAATTTAAATAATGTTTACAGGTTGTCAGTGGTGAGACGTCAATTGTAAAAAATATAAGAAGGACATGTATTTTGTTACAAAGCCGACTGATAGATTGAATTGTGTTTCTGTCAGTGTGTGTTCCATTATGTGAGTGAAGCTTTTGGTCTCTTGGTCTTGGGACAGCGCAAATCTCCTTCATATATAATAAAAATAGAATATATATCTTTGTCTTTTTATATTTAACTAACCGTCAATCTTCGAGCTCCACGAGGTCAGCACGTTGCTGCACCATGCTTCGAACTCGGCTACCGGAGAGGTCTCCTTCTTTGGAGCGTAGACGACAACCTTCTTCTTCTTCTCCGGTTTCGGCTCTTGGGGCTTCTCCGGCTTCGAAGAGTTAGGTTGCGTATCCCAGAAACCACCTGCAAATTATTTTTACTATATCCTGTGTATTCCAGCTGAGTATGATACAGTCGACCAATCTGACGGACCAATGAACACTATACGTATGCAGGAAATTAGGTCACCATTACAGCATTCGCAAGGAGCATGGAGTCTATGAAATATACTGTATCTCTCTTTATCTGAACAATAATCGCCCTCAAATAAATGAGATAAACACAAGCGAATCATAAAATATAAGACTATATGCATTTCAAGTAAATTGTATTATTTTGTAAATAAATTAAATAATGTGTATCGAATACATTTAGCCCGTGGTTTTACTTTCTTGATTTTTGTAATATAGGCGGAGGGACCAATGGTACGTGGTCATCTTTGCCCAAAGACATTACACTGTAAGAAATATTAAGCATTCCTTCTGTCGCTTACACACGAACCCTGCGACCTTAGATGTTATGTCCCTGGCGCCTGTAGTTATACTGGCTCACTCACCGTTCAAACCGGACACACTTAGTATTGTTGTTATCCGTTATTGCCGTTTAGCGGACGAATTTCTCGGTGGCATGCAAGTATAACTTAAATAAATTTGAGGTGAGATGACTTACCACCATTATGTGAGTTACCCCACGGCGCGTGGTTGGGCGGAGGCGGAGGGAGCGCTTGGGCCTCCTCAATGGCGTGAGCCGCAGCAGCTGCCTGGGCTGCGGCCGATTGCCGTCTGGTTTCCGCCTAATTATTTGGTTGGGGTTTAGCTAGGAGTTTTTACATAGGTGTCAGCTACTGATATGTTACATCCGTTGTGCCTGTCGCGCGGACTCACTTAAATTAACTAATTTACATAATAATCCGCTGTAAAATTCAATAAATCTGGTAAAAAAAAACAAATATAGCGTTATTTTTATAAATCTTGATGAAAATTATAATCAATGTGACGCTAGAAAGTAACTTCGTCATCACCTGTATCTCAGCTAGACTCTGACCGGACCCGGTGTTGCTCGACTTCTTCTTACTCCAGGGCAGATTCGTTTGCGAATCCTGCGAATTGAGCAAACTCTAAAAGAAATTTTGTATCGTACTTTTCATAAATGGCGGCGTGAAGCAAAGCGTAGCAAATCAAATTATAACTTTCAACGATTATATACTTTATCAATTATCATGTAGAGCATATGTACGTTGCTTTTAACTACGTATATTTTTTATTAAATTATTTAAAACAAAAAAACAACTACTAACGCTTTAATTTATTTTAAATCTTATACATTTCAGATGTGTGAACATATACATCCAAACTAAAAAGTCGCAAATAAACTTAAGCTGCAGCCAGATAAGCGAACAGGATGACCAATAAATAGATGCTCGTTATAAAAATGTAATACATACATTTATGACCTGTTCCCTCGCGAGCGCCTCGGCCTGCTGCTGAGCGATCAGCTGCATCATGTGTTGCTGCTCCTTTATCTGTTCCAGTTTCTTCTCCCTCTCTAGGCGCTGTATCTCGGCGAGATTGATCCCATCCTTCGTGGTTGCAGCCTGCGTTGCGGACCACGGGGCTTTCTTCGAGAGTGAATCAAGTATTTGTCGCTGTTTTTGAGAAAAAAAAATAATTAAATACGAACGCCCAGTGGTTAGTACATTAGATTTTAGCTAAATATAATCTAACGCATATAATTGCGGACGTTTAAAAATGACGTGTAGAATTCACTATCGACTGTATTATTTTTAAATAACGTCCATTTTTAAATGTTTTAAGCAAACCATCTGACCTGCTGTTTCTTTGTTAATTCTGTCATCTTCCTTCTTTCCTCTTCTTTAACGACCACCTTCTCTTCTTCTTTCCTAGAATGAGAACTGTTGTTGTGTGATTTTATTGACTAGAAATTGAAATAGCTTTGTTGTCTACCATATACATTATATTGAATTGAAATAAAAAAGATCAAAATAGTTCTTATTCCGTCATGATATTAGATGATTAAACGGAATGTCGAGCTACCCTCGATTCAGGGTGTTGAATCTACGAAGAAAAATCGCCAAGAAACTCTGTAGTTTAATAATTCTCTTGTACACATGAAATGCTTAGTCAATCAGCAATTATGTGCAATTTTAATGTATTGTACGGGTTTCAGGCGTTTATCAATCACATCTATACAATGTTTTTGTTATTTTTTTTTTATTTAAAAAAAGCATTATTAGATAGTTTTCAAACAAAAAACCACGAAATCTTATTAAAGCAACACATCTGGAAAGATATATTTTTCGGAGTTGGAAGGTTGTGTGTGTTGGAAGTTGGCGTGAGAAGTTTATCTTCACCTCTCGTGTTTGTGTGATGATTGTTGTTTGCTGAACAGACAAATAGAGTTCCTTCAGCCGATTCTTTTGCCTTCAGATGTTTTTCCTATCTTTCACATCGGTGTTAATTAAATATTTGTAATATAAGGCTTCGATATTGAGTATGGTAATCACTAGCTGTAATAAATTAATGTGTACTCACTTTTTCTTTTCAACGTCCTCGGCCGCCTTGGTCTCTTCGGCCTTCTTCTTGGACTCTTTATTATTACCCTTCTCGGGAGCTTTAACAATTGTGAAGCCTTCTTTAATCCACTCCTGTGCGAATATTAAAACAGCGAATCAATAAATTAAACCCTTCAAAAATACAAAGATTTGTCATAAACGCTCCTTACAATTAGTCGGTAGCGTGTCAATATTGACACTTATATTATTAGGGGTTTCATTTCATATTTATATGCGAGCATATAACTTAGATACATCCAGGTTTTCAGCACCAAGGTCGAGGTGAATATTATAAACACAAATTTAGAACATGTAAATTCATTGGAAAGCTTGGATTTAAATCCATAATCAGTTACGAATCTGTTTTCAAGAGATAGATAAGATCTAAGCATGCCAGTGACATGCCTGACCATTAGCTTGCCGCTATGTATGATGAACTCAACTCTCGCGTTTTGCCACATTCTTGGTTTTACGTCTACTCCAGGAGTTGGACTTAAGGAATAACACCTAATCAAACCACATATCATCATCTTGAAGATACACCATTCCAAGCGGATATATGTACTACACTTGGTGGCAGACACGCAATTCTTGAAAGGTTGCGTTTGCAAAACAAACGGATTTTTGTTAAAGTAATATAAAAGAAATCTCACCTTCTTCTCCTTTTCTAGTTCTTTTTTACTTTGTTTCTCTTCTTTTTTGTTCTTCGTCGGTGAAGATTCAACCGATGCTTTCTGTAAAAAAATATCATAATATAAGACGATGTAAGGAATGGTTAATATTTCTCACAGCACATGTGTCGGCGGTCGGCGCTAACCATTTACTCCGACGTTTACCTGATGTAGGTATATATAAAACGCCCGAACTATATCCGGTCGCGTCACAGCGCCACACACGTATGTAGCGATCCTGTCTACCTGGCTATTCTAATGACGTCGCCGGCGTGACCGAGGTCGGCCGGGGCGACATCATTATCAATAATTGTACGCATTCACACATTTTTTTGCATTACAATAACAGCCTTTAATTTTCCCACTGCTGGGCTAAGGCCTCCTCTCCTTTTGAGGAGAAGATTTGGAGCATATTCCACCACGCTGCTCCAATGCTGGCTGGTGGATACACATGTGGCAGCATTTCGTTAAAATTAGACACATGCAGGTTTCCTCACGATGTTTTCCTTCACCGCCGAGCACGGGATGAATTATAAACACAAATTAAGCACACGAAAATTCAGTGATGCTTGCCTGGGTTTGAACTCGCAATCATCGGTGAGGTTGCACGCATTCACACATAGTATAATTAAAACTTGAGCGAAACATATCAAGTGGACATCGACTGTGTGCTCTAAAAGCTTCATCTTGTTGAGCGGACACCGAATAGATTCCCGGTAACCAACTAATTTTTTCCTTCAACTACTACTGAGATAAACTAGGAGCGTAACGAAAGTTATCTGTGTCTGTATCATAAGCGAGATGTGATCGACACAAAATACACGCTCAGCGTATATACAGTAAGCGCAACGAGTCAAAAACTTAACGGCGTAAGAGCTAGTGATGTGAAAGTCAGGTGCTAGTCTGTGCTAGTCTGTTGGGCTATTGCCGTCCCCACTCCGAAGACATATTAAGCATTATTCTGAACTATACAAAAATTAAAATATAACAAATTTTAAAAATAATTTCAGCAAAAGATACATGTTATGAACCTTTCAATCGTTCATTCTGTTATATTCATCGTAAACCTCTTACATAAAATTTTATAAAAATATAAATATGTATACTTTATAAGTTTCAAAGGCTTACGAAAAATATTTTAAATGCATTCGAGCATTTAATAAATATAATATTAATATTGATATAAATTGTAATTCCTGGAATACCGAAAATTAATCTTGTATTTTTTGTCACCTGTGAACATAGTGTACATTAAATCGGTATCTACTAACCTCGGACTTGCTTTCCTCTTCTTTGTTCTTTGCGTCATTATCTTCTTTCTTTTCTTCTTTGGTCTTTTTATTCTTAGTTTTGGTAACGTCCTTGGCTTTAGCAGATTTGTCTGTGTCACTTTTAGCTTGTTTTGATTTTTCCGATGGCGTTTTGGTTGGTGCCGATTTCACTGGCGTTTCAGAGGTGGCTTCAGCCTTAGTCGGTTTAGACGAAGTAACCTATAAGTTCATATACAACTTAATCACAGAATCTACCCCGAAGGATTTAACCTGACATACAAATACATAGTTCATTGTTATATTAATATTAAGAAACCAGTTATTTTACAATCATTACTTTAATTGACTTTGAAATGAGATTTTTAAATCTTAAGAAACGCATTTAATTAAATTCCTAAAAAAAAATCCAGCATTTTTAACAGTGATAAACAGTCTAGAATTGTATTACAGACTTGAAAAGACTTACCTCGACATCTTCGGCGTCTTTCGCGTCACTGGTGGGGGCGGGTGTCGTGACAGTGTCATTCTGCAGCAACTTCTGCAACTTTTCCAGGTCAGGAGTAGCGATTACGGTTGAAAACCCATCATTCGTAGTGTTCATAGTCAAAGACGTTGAAGTCGTGGTCGCGGTGCTGTCGGTCAGGAAGGGCGCAGTCGGAGGGGTGGGTAAGTTTTGCGAAGCCCTGAGTTGAGCTAGAATTTGATCCTCGGTTTTCATCTCCTTGGCTATCTCCTCTGGCAGTAACGAGTTGGACGATATCGCAGAGGACGGCTGTAAGACACGGGCACATTATTATAAAACCTTATAGTATTTACCTATATATGTATTTCATATAACTGATAATTATTACCTGTTATTACGTATTAAAGGAGTCATGACTTCCTAAATGAAAACGATTCACGTGTTTATGAAAATGCGTGAGTGATAAGTGCAAGAATTTTAAAAGCGTTGAAGGAAACTAAACTCGGCACTAGATTTGTTACGGAAAGTTTCATTGAAAAGATTGAAAACATTACAATTTGTATTTTTTTGTTAGTCACTTAATAAAATAACGACAAAATGGATATTACAACGTCAACGTGAGGCGATTGTGTCGGACTACTCGCTGAACGGAACTGAATGAAAACACTATTATTTCGTTCAAAGATTTTTAAAAGCTATTCTGTGTTACACGTTGAACTTAACGAACGTGTAAAGTGACAGCACCGGGTCGTGTGTCGCTGCGTATAAAATCCTTATCAAATTCACAGCCAAATGCAGTCACATTATTTTAATATTAAATTAAAAGAACAAGCGTTCGTATTATGATAAAAATCAGCATTTCGCTCGCCCAACTGTTAGAACACGTTAATTCTAATCGAGGTTGCGCGATATGCATGACCTTTCGTTTGACGATCAGCTACGAGTATCCATCAGCCCTCTTTAGTGCAGCGTGGTGGTTAAGTGCAGTGGGTAGTAAGGAGACGCCATAGTCCAGTCGTTTAGTTAAATGCGAGAAGCAACGTGGCTGATATTTGAACATTAATAGATTTTATCATTTGAATCGGTTTAAACTTTCACGTAAAGCAATAAACAAGGCGCTAATACTCAGAAAGTCCGCGATGAAATATAATTACGTCAACTTGATATTAAATAAAGTGTTACATTGCAACAATGCTAAAAGCGGAGACTGAGGTTTGCATCGACGTTTTTTAAAACAATACGCATATTTATTTGACGGAGGCTGGTTGCGAGCGCATCCCTACTCGCCGCCCGCTCATCGACGCGGACACACGTCTCACCTCCGGACCGCCGCGCGCCGGCCGAGTGCGCTGAGTGCGCCGAGCCCGGGTACATGACCGTATATGTCAACATCATCGAGGTAAGGTCATTTCATTAGATTCGATCGATTCAAATATTAATAATCTCGGTAACCACTTTCATCTTATATTCAAAGTGAAGTGAATTCCTACGTGACTCTTGTGTCTCAATATATTAACGGTCACAAATACCGAAAGTAATTACGTTTATGAAAATTAAATAAACACTGGAAACAATTTTTCGATTACTTTATTAATGACTTTATATATGTGACGAGTCTTTATTCATAACACTTTCCCCCTATTTTTATTACTTTGGCGTTAAAATATAATGAGAAGGTTTTCTTTTACTGAATTAATATGGCGCATTGCAAAATATCACACTGTTAACGAAAATAACGTTTAATCGATAAACATTATTTAACTTAAATAACAAAGTTGAACAACTATCGATACTCGGTAGAACAGTGCTAATTAATAATACTTATTAAAGAATGTACAATGTTCGGCGAGCAGTCAATTATTCGAAAATTTTGATCCGCGTATTCGAGATGCATCTTTGCTTCAATAATAAAATAATCATTAATTAATTTATATTATTACGCATTATGAATATATTTTCTCATCTAATTTCAGGTAGTTCGGTGCGGCGTCTGACGATACACGCAAATCAATAGAAGCTGCTGGAGAATTCATAAGAAGATCAAGTTATTATTAGAACTGAAACGCTCATTTTTTTTTACAGTTGCGTTATTTTCAATTTCACGAGGTTAATTAATTAAGTAAATGGTACAAATAAGTCATAAAGGTATACCTAATGTGTGTGTATTAACATAATATGTTCAAGAACCTTTGTCCGCAAACTATAACTTAGATCATTTCTTTATGGAAAAAAAAATGGCAAAACTAAATACCCATATATAACATGAGAATGCCTTAATAAATTATATAAAATATATTAGTTTAACTTGCTTCGTAATATTCGAAGAATTTTACTTCTGAATTGCAATTCGATAAAGCTGTCTACAGTTAATTCAGAATATATAAAAAATAACATAAACTATTAGCAACAATGCCTTTATAAGTAGCCTGTCCGGGAAACCGCCTCAAGAGAATAAAGTAGAAGCACTTTAAATTATTAAGAAGAATTATTGATGATGTAAGGTAGAAAGATAGCTACTTAGTGTCGGTTAGAACCCCGGGGTAGGGAGTGTTTATTAAAGCCCAGTGTTTCTTTTATCGAGGAAATTGTTATGATTTTTCCTTCAAATAATCGCCTTGACAACGATCGTTGCAGCTTTTTAGGTTTTTTATGATGTACCTAAGGTTTATATTAGTAAATGGTATTTTTTAGATACCAAACTAACTTTATCACAGGAAAATTAAACGTATATTCTCTTTAATGTACTTGAGCACAAATTTTGTATTATATTACCAACATCGATATCGTGTAAGATTGCTTAAATGATAATATTTATCACATTATATAACTTCTATAAATATGAACACAATAAAAAAATACATGTATTAACCGTACTGAAAGCAACTCCAACGGTATAACCTCTAATGTAAACCTAGTCGTAAGCCCTAAGTATATTGATGTATTTAAATCAAGTGCAAGTCAGTGTTCAGTTGAAAACTAAAATAACACAAACGAACATATTCTAATAAAATGTAATTTGAACGTAATAATGGCTTATTTATATAAGCCGTTATTACGTTCAAATTACGGTAACAGATTACCTACTCTCGATGCGATATCATTTTTATATAAAAATCATAGACTTAATTCTTCTTTATGCAAATAACCGTAACCACACTGGACACGTTCCTGGAATAAACAATCCCTTAGACCGCCGACGTGTGAGGATTAATCTATCATATCCGATTAGATATTAAATATATGCGTCTATTTTGTCACGACGAACGTGCATGTGCGTCGCTGTAAGTACTTAGATTATACTATGACACTGTGCGTGTGTGAGTGAATCGGCGAGGTTTTTCTCGGAAATTATTAATTCTAACATATGTTTGAAGTTGTATCAAAGGGTATAATTGTACACATTAAACTTTTAATTAAATTTCTTCATTAATTAAGACACAGTAGCGCTTCGGTTTTTATTTTTATTTTATTGAATTGTGTTTTATATTTATTGTCATTGCTTATAAATTATGACGTTTCTAAAAAAAAATAGTTGTTAATATTTGTTCAAAATAACGACGAATAGATTTTTTGATTATTATTTAATACCAGACTGTTGAATTTTATCGTAATTATAAGAATTTAAGGTTCGTGAGCGTGTAAATACGTTACGTCAGTATTTCAAATATAAAATAGTAGAAAAAGTAATACTTTGGGCGCAGGAAGAGAAAATGATTCATCGATCTGTGAATGAGCCCTTATGCATCGTCCGTCGTGTATCCCAGTCACTAATCCGATTAACAACTACCCACTTGTTGCGGGTATGTAATATACATTGAAATATATTTGTACATTCAAACTGTCTCGCATCTATCACCATCGCATCTGACACCAACGATGCTTACAATTATATCCTCAAATTTTGCTACGTGTACATTTATATACAATTTCACATACTGTTATGTTAGAGCACTGGGGAACCCTACTTGTAGTGCCCAGGCGCCGTAACAGTGTACGTACAGTACCTAATTTTATCACTACTCCATTTATTTTTATCAAATTGTTGCTAAAATACTATATGAAAAGACGCCATCGTTACTTATTGGGTGTGTCGTTTTTTCCTGCAATTCGTAACGCAATATGAAAAGGTCGCCCGAAGGCGCGCCCCTCCAGGTTAAATTATCGGCGACCATTCGTGTGAGTGAATGCCGCACATGCTTACAAGATGTCTTATTGTGTGTTTGAGACGACTAACAGTAACGACAACACAAAAATACGATTGAGATTATATTTATTGTTTATTTTATTAAAACGCCAATAACTTAAGGTGCGCCTATACTCAGAACAGTATTTGATATAGATAACAATTTTTGTTCGTTTAATATTATATATTATTGTGTATATATAAACCCTTGTGTGTCAACTTTAACCTTGCCAGCACTTTCATTATTTATTTTTATTTGAAAATGCTTTACAGCATTAACAAGAAAATATATTTATTTTAGACTTCGTTTAAAACGTATAACCAAGATTAGACCGTTTTGTGCAGAAGTGTAGCAACCAACAGAAGCACTGTTAAATGTCGTGATTTAAAAGATACCAACATTAAAAAATATACATTATATATCTGAAAATTACATACGTATATAACTAGTTACATATGCATATGTAATTTAAAAAGGTTAAGTTTTAGTCAGTACATTTCTGCACACCGCGGTCCGATCGATGTGAATAATGTAATAACCGAGCCTGCGGCTCAGTCCATGCTCAATTAGGATGTCACATGCCTGTTTCACACGCATGAAGTATTTCATCACCAGATCTTCTCGGTACTACACCTCACTAAAGTAAACCTTTGTTGAATCGTAACTGGTAACCAAACCATCTAATATATACGTTGCAATTCTATTCCGCTTAAACCGAACCTCAACTGAAGTGTATTAGTAGAATAAAAAGCAGGAAAACTAAATACCAGCGATTCCGTTTCAACTCGGATGCGATAAACTGAAAATATTTTATATGAATTGACCTCTGGTTTGCTAGTTAGGCTAACGTAAACTTGCAGCTTAGGGATGATGTTTGATTCATACAGCCTACAGTACTTCCCAATCAATGTAATTTTTTTTTTTAATAATAACTAGTTACCTATTAAGAAATAAATCTTACAGGACATAAGCTATGTATAATTAGAAACATTTGTTTATAATCTGTAGCTCGCAAACTTACAAGCATAATATATTATAAAATATAATAATTGATTTATAACTTACATGTAAATATATGAATTAAGTGAAAATTGTCAATATGAATTAGTGTTTTAAGACAAGAAAGCCAAGCAGTGTGTAACTATATCGAATAGGGTGTGGACTCATTATACCTTTAATATATATTTTTATAAGAATAAAATGAGGAAATATCGTTTGTAGTGATCGAATAATAAAGTACCGACAGCTGTAATTATTGTTAAAGCTGCAATTACTCTGTTACGAAGCAGTTCAAGGTGTAGATTGTGTCTAAATATTTATCTTTACTGCATCCAGTCCTTCAGGGTTTTACATTAAAAGATAGATTTATAGTGTTTCAATTGTTGCTGTCTGCATACAGAACTTTTATTGGACATTGAGTCTCTGTTATTCGACAGATATTGCTGAGGACGTGACGGGTCTGCAGTCGCAGATACCTTTAGGATTGGGAAATGTCCTTGCCTTGTATCCTTAATTGAGAGGAGGGGGATGACTTTTTTGTATTATTGCGTAAATCAAAACGTATACATATTTTAGGAATTACATAAACCAGTTCGATAACATAATAAAAATTAAGACGTGTTTCTCCATAAACTTTATTAATTAGATTTTAAACAAAACTTATTAAAGATGATAACAGGTAAACTTATACAAAAAAGATGTTACAAACACAACGGAAGCCGCAGTTCCGGTTGATAAAAGAACACCCATAACGAAAAAAAAAGATATGTAAAAAATCCATTAAACCTATCCAATCATCTTAATTTCACACTTTGGTAACTTGGTAAGATCGACTTGTTAATTTTTGTACCCTGCCTTATCCAACTCAATACATTCACATTTCCATATCGCACTAATTCAGTCTTTATTAACAGCCAAAAGATAAGATCAATCAAACTTAATATAATGGAAATAGAGAAACTATTTGTCTTCTAACATTAAGTAGGTATGTGTATGCTTATCGTACTTTGTAAAGTACATCTATTATATATAGTAATAATAAGATAAGGAACAAATAAACCAAGTGACGTGCCGGATCTCAAAACTAGCCGTTTGATGTCAATTCGCTAATGTATCAAAATGAGCTGAGCGCAGTGTACAATATTCAGGTGAGTTTTTGAACTGGAATTGTATAAACAATTCTGATATTGATGGTTTACAATAAAATAAAATACATAGTTTTTTTAACAAATTGCATTTTTAGATCGAATGGAATATGGAATCGTGCTAATTGTTTGTAGGAATCAAACTTGTTATTTTTACTGTATTCAAAAAAAAAAAAAGAACTATTTTTTTATCGAAATCAGTTCCTACGATTACAATTTATGACACCAGCCGTTCATTTTTGAACGAACCATTGAATAATATAAGATATAGTTGCTTAACGTGTACTTCGCGTTAAGCGTTTCTTACGAGTCATTGTCGTGCAGCGCTCACCCATATTGTCACCTGAGGAATGTCTTGGAGGACACGACAAATAGATAGAATTCTAATTGGAACTGAATCTACCAAAATGCTCTACGAATGATAGGACGTTTAATAAAGTGTAGAATATTTGTGTGATCACAAAATCTCCAAAGAGTACATTCCAAATATGTTATTTGATTAATAAATTTAAGCACTCATAATATTCTTATTAGGACTTAATCAGGACTGAAATCGTTATGAATTCGTTTCCATAAGTGAGTTCCCAAAATAAAATAAATAATTTAATAGTATTGTACATCTTACACAAACGACTTTTCGTCATACAATTCCATCTCAAAACACTACCTTTACATCAAACGTATATTAAATACATGGAAAAGTAGGAACAGCACCAGAACCTCTACTGTCAATCGTTTAGGTGCAACGAATAGGTCGTAGTATTTATATATCAGCTGTTGGAGTGTTTTATAAAATAGCAGGGAGTGAATTAATTCACCGACAATGAAATATGTTAACTTATAAATATACCTTATCCGATACTTATTAGTATATAACCTATCCTTGTGTGATACATAACTAACGGTAACATTAACATATTGCATTCTAATCGGCCAGTAAGACGCCTTTTTAAATTTATATTTAAAATAAAATTATTCGACAATACTCTTTGTTATCATTGAATTTTGATATAACATAATCAAATATTGATAAAACAAAAATAAGTTTCACGCTCCCAATGATTAGGAAACTTAACTAAAAATCAATATGATCTTGCAGCATTTTTGATTAATTTAATTAACACCTTCGTTAATGCTGTGCAAGATAGTGAAATTCCTGTTTTGGATCACCGGCACATCACTAATATATCTACTATATTATAACGTAATACTAACATTAAATTCTACACATTTAGATAATGAAATTTGTATCGATTATATGAAGAAAAGTAGAGGAAATGTATGGCTTTTATAACCGACATCGCTATCGATATCCTAAATCATTAAATCTACCCTTTAAAAATAAGAAGTATCGTGAAATGGCGAACGCCAACTCAGTGCTACTATGAAAACTTCACCGATAACATGAAGTAGAGTAGCGAAATGAATGGCCTTTACGGCCGGTACCTCGCTATAAATAACTGACACATTAAGCCTATACATTCAAAAATAATGAAGAAAATTAGCGAAGGCCGAGCTTTTATAAACTCTATAATGGCTCATTAGTATGGGTCTAACACATGAAGTGTAAACGTTAAGAAATAGAAGCAAAGTAAATAAATTGACAACCTATACAGTCGACTCATCGCTATAGTTAACCTAACACACTAAGCCTAAACAGTCAGAAGAAACATCATTATCAGTAAATGAAGAAAAGTAAAGGCCGAGATTTTATAAAGCTGCGGCTCTACTACTGTGTAACCTAACATACTAACGTTAAATATTATATTGAAAATTTCACCGACTATATAAGGGAAAGTAACGAAATGTGAGATTTTTGCAGCCGGCTCATCGCTAACGATAGCCGAACACTAAGCCTACACATTCAAAAAACAAGATATAACAGTAAAAAAAAGTTGAAGTCCTAATAAACTAACACGTTAACCACTACTGCTTTCAGCTACTGGAAATACCGATAATCAATGTATATTTACATGAAAACGATCGGAACATCGAGATCCGACTGACTACAATATATAAACGGAGGTATTTACCGAAAGCCAAAACTTAATCATAACCAAAATCAATGCGGTATTAACTGATACACAAAATACTTAGCAGTAATTCAAAGATAACATTGTCACAGGTCAACTGTGAAGGAATATATAATCAAAATTATTATATAAAGCTACTTATGTTTAACAATTGAAAACAAAAATATATATAAATATGTTATGTTTGTCCACTAACGAAGAGGCCCGTGAGAAGCTTATTCATCCTGAAAGTTAATAATTGGTAATATACAGAATATTATAACAAATTATTTTCTCATTAAAGTTCAATATATCGTCAAATCACTTTCATATCTTGATATTAGCGAGGGCTATGATTAGTTCATGTTTTAATTTACTAATTCATTACATTCAACACAAAGTTCCAAAAAGGAATCATGAACTATGAAGCTTTCTAATGTAAAAATATATTTTTATTCGAGGACACAAATAATGTGAACCACTTCATTGCCTTATTTTCGTTTCATTCTGATTTCATTTCATTGATATAT
Organism: Vanessa atalanta; assembly: GCF_905147765.1. Taxonomy (NCBI): domain Eukaryota; kingdom Metazoa; phylum Arthropoda; class Insecta; order Lepidoptera; family Nymphalidae; genus Vanessa; species Vanessa atalanta. The sequence continues at coordinate 16,014,828 of NC_061902.1, read as the reverse complement.
TCCGACCGTGCCTTAAATCATTTATTTAAAGTTAATGTAAACTTTGTCGTATGTGGTTTATAAGATTTTTTTAAACAAATTCGGAAAATGTCAAACGTCCCTCTTAAATCATTAAATTTATATATTTTTTTATATGACATGGTTTAACGTATACATTTCATATATATCTCACATTATCTCCTGCTTCTGAAATTATCGTAATCGTATTTATAGAGTCTAGGGATCGTTAAAAAATACTTGGCCTCCGCAAATTGCCGGGAATGATCTAAAAGAGCTCATTGGTTTTTGTTTCGAAAATTGAAAATCAGAGTTAAAAAAGGCAAATACGTGAGGAGTACGCGTATTCTTTAAAAAAAATCCTTCGTTTTACGATAATTTAATTCCACCAAAGGAACTGAAATTACGTTTACGAATAGAGCGACGTAGAATAATCATAAAAAAGACTCATTATCAAGAATTCTTGCCCTGGCATTTTAGTTGTACCATATTTATATTTTTAAAACACGTAAGGCTTACGATAACGTGTTTTTCGAAAGGTTTTCCACCAATTTTAAAGATTAAGACATCGACGACGTTCGCCATAACTTTTCGACGGCATAATAATACTACAGAACTGCATGAGGCACGTTATCTGTAACTTAGGGTGGTTACAAATGTCACGATAGCTTATTATATTAGAAAAGTTTCAATGGATATTAATAAAATTATTACATAAATTGTAATATCACTGTTATTGTCGATGCATCATAATATTAATAAACAGTGAAAGATATTAGTAAAAATATAATTAAAGTATATTATCAAAGAACGCGCAAATTTTAGAAAGTATTGCTACGATGAGTCCGGATTTAAGTGAATAATTTTATCTAGACTCCCAACCTCTCGACTTGTTTATGCACGGCAAACCGATTCATAGACAGAATTGATGTTAGTATCGAGAGGACCGACGTGTATTAATTGCGGCGACGTGTCAGCTCGAAGTGTCGCCATAAATCGAATATTGGATGTTATTAACGGTGTCGTCTCGTATCGTGGTCGGTAATTATTTTACGCCGTGAGCGAGGCGGACACATGATGACGCTTAGCTGGGTTTCAGATTAATCGATCGAAAAAAAAAAAACAAGACAAGAAAACAAAACAAGAGCTTCGTCGTATCATGTCAACACCTCGTGGCTTTTTTATGTTCTCGTAGTAAGTGTTGGCATGTCTATAAACGGTGTTTGTCAAAATAAAGTATCAGTTAAAAAGTAAATAACTTTGCGTTCATAAAATAGACCAAGCGGCGGAAGCTTAAAGATTGTTGATTTATTCATTTTAGGTAAAACTAGTAAAGATTTTAGTGTTATCATTTGCATGTTAAGAATTTATAGAAGTTTAGATCGATTTTCTGCTTTTTCTTTTGGTCGGTAAAAGGTATCTAAAGAAAATGGGAAAAAGGTTTTTTTTTCGGTCATTTAGTTTTTCAATACTTGTACAATAAGACAAGCATTTGTATGAAATGACGTGTTCATATTTGAAGTACCAACTAATAAAGTTACGTTTCAGAAAAATAGTTTTAATGAGAACTAAAATAATTCTAAAGAAAGAACTCAAATATTAGTCCAAAATTATTTGGCACACGAAACAATTTTAATCTTCAATTTATTAAAACGAAAAACCTCATTTGGAGAAATATTTCCAAAATTCAAATTATCCGATTGTATTTTTTAAATAATTTAAAAAGTAATCTTTTCCAAATCAGTCGCTAGGCGAGTATCCTATCCACTCACGTTGACGATTTCCACTATCGTAGCGGTATCTTATCTTAGAATATTCATTTCATAAATTACGAATATTAATAATAGTCATTACAATTGAAAAAAAATGGACGAAAGCTTTAATATAATGTACGCAAGTAAGTAATAAAACCGTCCGTCAAAAACATAAATAAAAACTATGGCATTTATGATATTTATAATATTTTCTAGAATTAAAAATAACACGAAACGTTCTCATCAAATCAAATCCGGACAAATACGAATATAATCGGTGAAGGGAGGCAAAGTCTTGCATGCCCTCTCGTCGAAGCTCTTCTCGCAAGGCACATAGACAGACAAGCGAACATTGCTTTGCAATAAGCGAATTCGTAAAATCACATAAAAAAATAAATAAAATTATAAATAAGGTTGCAATTTATGAAGCGTATAAAAGCAGCAGAAGGAATCATGAATATTTATAAAGCTAAGATTTCGATTGGTTTAGAGGCATTCCAGGAGTAAAGTTTAGACAAATCGTCTATCATCGAGCTATCCGCGTATTGTTAATAGAAATATTTTAATATAATTTGGTCATATACCATTTTTTTACTTTCGATATCGTACAAGGTCGTATAGCATATGACCAAACACATTTCTATCGATTTGACAAATCATGCAGGAAGGTACATATTAGTTCGCCGACAGTTTGAAAATCGAGGAAAACACGTATTCACTGTCAGTATTCATCTTTAAATATTTTGTTGCGAGTTGTTCGAAATAAAATTATCCGAAAATCCTTTTATATTCAATAATACTTGACTGAAATTTAAATGAAAACTAAATATTATTGACCGATAAAAATTATAAACTGAAAACTCAATTGAAAGGATCCAAAGCTAGTCAAAAATCAAGCGCGTATATTATAATCATATTTTCTTTCATAAAAACTGACAGTTGATATGGAAGTACAATATACAGAAAGCCGAAGATCATCAAACCATGCAAAAGCCAAACGTGGGTATTCATTCCAAGACTCCCAGATTTTGTTCGATTTATTGAGACCTGTCAAATATTACAGCGAGGAACTATATTTTTACCGTTAATGGCTAATTAAAAATTTTCATTAATTTAGTCAATCATGTTTGTGAGATCATAATGTTCCGTTAAATTTACTGTTTCTTTACGAAGCAAAAATACTAGTCGCATATTTAATACATTCAAAGGTTAATATTTGTAAGAAGCCGTAAGGACTATAGTTTAAAACATAAGTATTTTTATGCTTTTTCAGGTTAAAATGTAAATTACAAGCTATTGTCAACTACCGAGATAATTTAAAATTGGAACGATATGAAAATTGATATCTCAACAAAGGTAACAATAGTTGATTGACACCGAGAAAATTGCAGCTCTTTGTGCACATCCCGCACATTGTTGAGTGTTGTCTTTGTTGAGACGTGCTCGCTCAATATCCAACATCAACGTCGAATGCTTACGATGCCTACGTTCCTGAACATTACTACATTTGAAATATATAACATAAATAAGATACATATGTTCTCAACAGATCTGGAAATCCTTGCGAACAATTGTATTGAGATCAAATGTATTTGATTATTTCCAATAAACTACGTTACATAATTTAAGATGTTTGATGTAAATATAACTGTATTCCTAATTGTATTTTGAACCGTAACACGTGAACCATAAGGCTGAATATTAAGTCCACGGGCGTGCACTACGCCTCAGTGGGGATTAGTCAATTATACAGTTAGCTCCCCGCTAAGTTAAACAATAACAGAGATTGCATCTCGTTACATTCAATTGTTTTATTTACTCGCGGAACTGCTCTTCATAACGAATATAAAACGGTAGTCGTAATAGATAAATCAAACAGTCCAACCCGAGAAAGCAGGTTTCTAGATAATGTGTAGGTGAAACTTTTAACTTGCGATTGTCAAGCAGCTCTATTACCTTCCTTCACCCCCTTGGAGAAGGGGTAAAATTTTTTGTGATTAAACACACAAATAGTAACTATAAGCGGTATTGGAAAATATAAAACGAAAAAAGTTACTCGTGTTCATTTTCAAACGACACGCGTCGCAAATATCAGATGCAGCGGAAACCTAGTTACTTTTAAATATCAATTTTTTCGTTCAGACCCGAGGGACGACAACGAAAAATCAATGCGTCCGCCGTGGCTTTGAGGTTTTTAGCCGAATTTCTGTTTCACTGAAAACTGTTTATTAAATCCTGCATCAAAGTGAACGGTCCGGCGTTTCCTACCTAACGAATTTATTAAATACTACATTTACATTTGTCACAGTGCAATACTTATTGAAATCCTTCTCAATCACAATATTTGATTTATAATAGAATTTCTCTGAGTAAAATGTTACTAACCAATCTCGTGTGTATTATATTCTTAAATAAATATACATCTATAATTATTTAATACTGTGGGATAAAGCAACGTATGTTCTCGCAAGTTTACCAAACACAGTAAAGCACTTGGAACAAAATGTCTTTACATCATTCTTGTATAAAAAACACATTATCAACTTTAAAATATTCAGCTGTAATATTTATCATTGGTCCCGTTTGAAGCGTGACACGTGACGACCACTTATCGTGGATTATTGGAAGTTAAACTAATTCGTTACGTTACTATATTGAGTTCTATATGGCTTTCGTTTGAAATTTTGTATGCAGTACACAAATATTATAGAGAGGTAATATTTGTTCATTTGTATCGTCAGAGCCAATACTAAAAGTTTTAACTTTTAGAGAGCTACATTATTCCTGAGTACATGTAGTCGTATATCAAGATCATTTTCCTTATTAATAAATTGCACCCGTGGATCCGGTGCGGGCGGGCGAACCGGGGCCTAAAGTTTACGCAAATTTTCAATTGATCGAGCTAACGGATGTAACAAAATCATTTTACTAATATATTAGATTATTTGCTCGTATTATTAGCCGTGTCAATTATTTTCAAGCTTACTGGGCTACTACAAAAATGATTTCAAATATCCTTGGCATTTGTAAGGTTATCTTTTAATTTACGTTTTTAAATTAAATAATAACTGAATCTTCTTCTTATACATCGTACTTATGTACCGTCAACACACAACATTGGTCATGCACTATCGTTAAAGTTTCGTTACGACGTCGATTTTCATGCAGGAAAAATATATTCGTACAAAGACGACACGATTCGTACGGCGCGCGGATACGATTATTTACATTTAGCGTGTGAGAAATGACGAAGCGCTTATAGTATTATAGAGCCTACTTGACTAAGGTACCCCCTGTGTAATCTTTTGTATAGACGGGTTAGGTTGGGTTAGGTTTCGTCGAGTTAGCCGCTGTTAATTGTATGATTCATGTGTGTATGAAGGAGGCTGCACATTAAGAGGTACTAGGTCTACACATCGTAAGGGTTAACTAAGGCATCAGGCAATTGTACCACTATTAGCTACATTGTATCCAATCTCTAAACATTTATGATAAGTTAATTTGCAATGTTTTTATGTTGTTCATGATTCCTTTTAGTTGTGGGAAGCGTTCTGTTATATGAGAATCGACGTTTTTGTTACAGACACGTATATTCACACGTTTCAATGACCTTATGAACATTCAAAGACATCGATTTTCATGCTAATTTACTATAAAGATGTTACGCTGATGTTAAAATCAGTATATGCTTGAATGAAATATTATAAAACATAGACCAGTTTTATTGATTTTATCATCAGCGCAATCCCTTTATAGATATGCAAGTGAAAAATAGCAAGGTACTGTTTCAAATTCGTTATATCATAAACGTTAAATATAAAAATATCTAAATTTAAAATAAACTGAAAAGAAATAAACAGTTATTACAAAAAAAAAAAAACTTACTTTTAAACCATTTATTTACGATATAATAGAATAAAATGAAGGATTCAATGTTCATATATAAAATGTGTTATGACGACTTTTTGTAATATTTTATTCGGTTAGTGTGTCGACTTGTTAAAAAATCAGAGTTATATGACGGCGTTTTGGCTAATTTTCAACGTAAAACTTATATACTTTACGTCATCGCCGCTACATACAATTGTTATGTAGTGGTGCTCATCAAGGTGCAGCACAACAAATTCGCAGTCCATCATTTTGTTATCAAAGGAGGCTTCGGTGCCCTTCAGTTTTTAAGTCCATTTAATGAACCCGTTCAACTTTAAAATTATTTCTTAGACATCAGACGGACAACACTTACATATGGCCAAACGAGTTATTGAAATTAGCCAAGAGTGTGAACGTTTTTATTCCGAAACAACATAACGAATTTCAAACAGTAATGCCGTATATTGTTAAACAAAAAAGAAATAAAAAGTAATAAGACGAACGTAAAACGGACACCTACCTGTGGGTCCCAGAAAAACATTGGCAAATTGTTGACGCTGCTCTCGTTCCTTGCATTGATAGTCTGCTGCATCCACATCAGATCCTGCGACGGCCCCGGCTGGCCCCATAGCGAATCCTGAAAAACGCATAACTATTAGAACATCGACGTAATACCATCGGCGTCTGATGCTGAACATTTAAAGCGATCGAAACATCAACTGCGTTACGACATTCAATGCACTACTAAACTCAATGAATAACGCTTTATCTTAGTACTCTGAATGTTTGGTTGGGCAATGAGGTCAGCGACGGTTCTGCAGAGAGACGTATCGATCAAAAAACCCTTCCGAAGAAAACTCATAAAAATAAGTCAAACTCAAGCAAAGAACATAAAAGAACGAAGCTCTCTTGATACTGGCTCACTGAACCGCAAATTAAAAATGCGTGACAACTAATGAGTGAAAACAATCGGCAGAGAATTAAATGAAACAGCAATTATCGTTACGTGTAGGAATACCATCTGGTGGTGCTCTATGCGTTGAGCGTGGATTCCGAATTCGATCTGTTCCACTCGGGTATTAGTGCTAATATTTTGTTGCTCCTAAAATACGTCAAACATATTACAATAAAACTGCAAACGAAATACTGTACAACGGTAACTTTTTAAAATAAAGCAGACTGGGTGAAATAAGGGTGGACCCGTAGCGGAGACCCGCGATGCCGGAATGGAGTGTCAATCGTGGAAAAATAACCAGTCACTTGTTACTTTAATGTCAGTCGATGCAGGTCCACGTGAGGCATTACGTAACGGGGCAATGACTCGAAAGAAAACAACCGGGGCAGACGGTGCAGATAACGGAGACTGTTAATACCATGTCCTTAAGTTTCATCGGCGATCCCAGAATATTTTAAACATCACTGGTCTCCCTTACAGAAAAAAAACTTAAGGTGATACTCAGAAAGGGAAGGACTCGGGGAAAAGGGGACTTGCAAAAGAAAATAGTCAATCGCAAGAAATGGTCAAGATAAGCAATTCTTCTCTAAATTGTTTACCATCAGTAGGCCAGGGAATGGCGGAGGAGCTTGAACTGGCGTTACAGTGTCTGATGCCATAATGACATAGCTACTAAACGCTACCTAAAACGTGTAAACTCAATGTATTAGGGCACATTAACAAATACAAATTTTCGTTAAGATCTGCTGCTATTGATATCAACAGGTTGAAATACGCATTTTATAGAAAACACAACGCAATTGTTCCGATTCTGTTTGTCTCTTCTTCGGTATTTAAAGTCGAATGTACCTCAGTATACCCCAAGTAACAGAACGTATATTATCACTTAGCAGCTGATAAACTCAAAACAATTTTCGTTATACGAGTAATATACTCATATTACTGTATTTTAAGAAAACAATTTAAAATAAGCATATACTTTACCTGTACAATAAACATAATTATACTAAAATTTAGTATGGTAGTTTTGTCCAGCCTCCGCGTAGTGTGCGCAAAATTTCATTTCTCTTCTCAGGTAAAATTCGAATAGAATGCAAGGATCGATAAACGGTAAAATACCTATAATTTGTCAACCATCTTTAGACATATTTATATGATATTTTATTTATTCGACATTCATTAAAATAAAAGTTATTCAAACAAGATTATTAAGTTGAAATAACGATATCAACCGATTCACACAAGTTGAAAGTTAGTTTCAGTTTTCTGATGAATCAAAATGTGGCAAACGAGATCTCGTTCTGATAGTTTAATCTAAACTAAGTCAGGAGCACAAATTCGAATCATATCTGCTCTGCATAGACGTTCTCAGATCAAAGGACCAACGCATCCATGCAATCAGTTGATGCACTTGCCATTTATTTACCCAAGTTCATATCACAACATTCCCCTTTCAAACGTCATATATGTGCTGACAGCCACCGAACTAAATATATCAGTCTGTGGTAAGCTAATACGGCTAAACAGCCATGATGGAGACTGTTAAATACTAAATACCAAATTCCAATGTAAAATAACCATCTCACAATTATTTAAATGACAATGCTAACTGTCTGAAGAAGACTATAAATAAATACAGTACTTCATATAACATTTAATTAAATTGTAACAGTCGTCTATTGTTTTAACATACATACATATAAAGGACGATCGAGCAAATTTTCCGAAGTTACAAAAATAAATGCATAGCAAACTCCATTTTTGTAACGACTTGCTCCGATGGCTTTAACGAAGCCTGCGTGCATTACGCAGGTTTCGTTAAAGAACACACTTAATAACTATTGGAGAAACAAAGTAAAATACATCAGAAAATATATTAAAAAAAGATTATGATATCTTCGTAAGGAAAAAAGTAAACATAAGTCTCCTTAAACATTAAGTTATTACTAGAAATAAGTACAAACAAACCTGGAGATGAGCAAAGGAAATATGTTATGTCAAAGAGGTTTTCACAAGTTCAAAAATTGCAATCATAGTGCAAGACATTAAATATTCACTCAGTGCTTAACGTATGAAAAAATCTTATTTCGAGGCTTATCGGCAAATTACGAGTCCCTATCAGGCGTATACATTTCGATTTAGTCCCAAGACATATTTGTAAATCCCAAATCCCCATCAAAAGATCCAATCTGTCCTAGTCAGTCTATCGAATGGTTCAATCGAATACAAAATTGCAATATCCTCTACTATCCTTCTATCAAAGGTGCCCTTTGACGTTTCAAATTATTTAAGCTCGCATCGAGCCTGGGCTTCTAATCACAATGAAGATTACTTGTTTTGCAAAATTTAATACATAGTATCATTTTTTAGGTATGTAATACGAGTACGGAACGAACAAGTTTGGAATGTGTCTTAGGGTGTTGTGCACAAAAAAATTGCCTTTGAAACGTTATGAAAGCGATCAGGTCTATGATATTAAAAAAATATTGTTAAACTAATCATTAGCTTAGCAGACAAATATTGATTAGTGTGAAAAAAGCTTATCTCATGATTATGGTTACATGATTCTATCAAGCTTTTTGTTTTGACGAGAGGAAGTCCGAAAAACATCGAATGAATATATTAAAAAAATATTTTACCTTTAACTTGTTTCTAATACGATACAGTGTGGCATACAATGTATACTTTAAACAGTGAGTTCGCAATGACGATGGTACGGAAAAGTGGAAAGGGTTGAGCCCTTTGCTTTCATTCTGCAGACTTTTGAACCTCCCCTCGTATCTACTTAACAATCGCTAATTCCTATATTTAAGCGTGAAGCTTAATACAAATCAATATACGTCTAACTTGAGGACCGATTTATAAAAGATCAAGATGGATTCATAATTATTACTTTTAAAGTAAGAAATACACAAACGTTTTATTGTGTGCTAATGAGTAATGTGTAATTGAAAATTATGATATGAGTTTGCCAAAAATATACAAGTTACACTTTTGATTGTTTATACTTTATGAGCATATCAGTTGAGTGTGTAAACTACGTCGGCACCACAAGAATACAAAAGGCGACGGTGTCAAATGTTGGTGACGTGTTGCTAACGCAGAAATAGGCAAGGGATCATGTAATTTTATTTGATTTAAATATATGTTCAGTAGTAAAAATTCGAATTTCAGAAAGAGTAAATCTTGAGAGCGTGCTGTGTTTATCGTGACGAGAAACAAATACTATGGCTGTTGATACGAACCCCAATTTTACCTACTGTATCACTGAACAAGGGTTCATCATTAATTTCGTATAAGGAGGTGCAAGACTAAATTATTCGCACTTCATCTTATAAATTAACGGAGTGATTTGACAATAATGCAATGATTTTTGGGTCGGCTTTTGACCTATACGAGAGGGTGGGAAACTCGTGGCGACATAACATCCGCAGCCACAGGATGCTTTTCACTGTCACGATGAACACTTCCTATTTCGAATATTTCTCTTAATTAGAGATATTTACTCTGTTAACGTCTGACGCTTGAATTTTTAGTTTTAAGAGGTAATTGGAAAATACCTGAGGTGCTCATAACAGCTAATAATATAATGCAACACCGAAATAATCGTAACGTACACGAACGAATGTACTATTAAAACGAAATGTACTTACTTCGATTCCCAGGCCCGGCTGTTGGTTAAGCATATCGTACCCTTGGGGTCTAGATTCGAACCCAGACATAGGGAATGGAGAGAGAACATCCTGAAATTAAAGTATTCGCTAGAATCGGGGAATATAGAAATAAATATTAACCATCCCTTACATTTCCAATGCGCAACCGACCATGGGAACCACGGTCATATCCCTTGTACCTATAGTTACACTGGCTGATCCATGATGAGTGGGTGGATAGGTAACGCAGACGGGCTTGCACGAAGCCTTACGATCAATTAAATACAATAAAACGCAAGTAATAGCATATTAATGTCTCACCGATGGGCAAAGAACTCCTCGCTATTTTGAGGTTTTTGAAACTTACGTCCACTATATCGGATGTGGGTTGGTTGGTATACACGTAGCAAAATATTAAGACACATAAATTCATTTAGTTAATTAAAATTTAGAGCTTGACCAGATTTAAAACCGATTGATTAAGAGTCACGTGTTAGACTTATCCACTTATCACGTCAGATTAATACGTGCCAACCTATAGTGATATGCCAATACAAAGCCGACCATAGTCATCATTGTGGAAGTTAATTTGTCCGATAAGAACCGATAGTCGACCACTGGGGACAACTAATCACCCCTACACTGCAGGTTAACTTGATTTGATTGGATTCACCCTGAATCTCAGAACAATATGTAAAGGCGACGTAATTGGTTCATTGCGTATGAATCGTCGCTCCCGTTTTTTTATCGTGACGACTTATCGGCTTCCAGACTTAGTATCGGCATTTTTAAGATTTCATAATACACTCGATCGTACAGAAAGGTATATTAAAATTTGTGTGTTTCTGAACGAACGAATATAATAGTAACGGTAACTCGATGGGTGGGTTCCACCCACTAATCTTTCATCCTACTGCAAAACAACACAGTGTAATTACAGGCACAAGCGACATTATTACTTTGATCTCGTGGTCGGCGTCGCTTTACCGCTGTACGAATCAATAATATTTCTTACAACGCTCGTGTCTATGGGCATACTTCCAACACGTCTCGTGCTGGCCGGTAGAGAAAATAGTCTCTACGAAGTTAACGAGTAACATTTGATATATCAAAACTATTGATGTCTCTGGTTAGGGGTTGGTTTCCTGTCCGAGGAATGTTAATATATGCTTACTAGACATGATTAATTTTACTCAGATAAGGTAATGTATAAATTCGAAGCGTGTATCGATAATTGAGATAGATTTTAGTTATAATTAATTTAGATCGATTCTCGATGCAATCGAGCAAACAAATCGATACTATTCGTCCGCAACAGTCATCATTGTCTTAAAATGTAGACTGACCAACACTGTTTTGATCCGGACTATTTTTAAACATAACATTTCCAATCGTTCCTGTTTCCTTTCGAGTGTGACAAGCATCCAAAAAGCAGTCGTATTTAGAATATTATTAAGACGTGATATCCGTGCAAGAATCACACGAACATAATACTTTGGTTCATGTAACAATGGTCATCAATATACAACTGAAGTTTGGTTAAAATTAAACTTACCATTTGTGCGAACGGTACCGGACCGTACGAGCCGAGCGGGCGCATGTGGGGTTCGTAAGCACGACGCACCATCAGGCTCGGGCTGAAGAAGCCGGCGCGGTACCAGTTGTACATGTCCTTGGAGGAGAACGGCCCTTGGATGATTTTCTGCAAGAAATTATATTCTTTAAAAAAGTAATTTAATTTTACGTCCCATAGAAACACTTTCTGAAAGCGCAAAAATAATTCAATGACGAATCGAACTCACTCAACGAACGTTTTTTAAGTCATACACACAAAATATAATTTATTCCTTCGCTACCCTAATCTGAAATATTTGAATTTAGCGGGATTTTAACCCAGTATGTACTGTACTGATTTATAATTAATATTTAGTGCAGAAATTTAATCCAATGCTTTAATACATAATTTCCTGGTGATAGGGTTTTGTGCTACACCTCCTGGGTAAACACTACTCACTTATCATACATACATTCTACTTCCAAACAGAAGTATTAATTATTGCTGTGTTCCGGTTTAAAGGGGCCTAACATCTTAGTTTCCAAGGTTGGTGACGCATTAGCTATGTAAGGTAAATATTTTTATGTGCGTTTATTTCTAAGGGCAGTGGTTGCCACTTAACATCAGGTGGTATATTTCCCAGTCCGCGTATCTATATTATATATTTCTAAAATGGGACTCAAAAAACGATTGTACCCGTATGTAATATTTATTACGCTAGCAATTCGATCTCGCTGCTTAAAGGAAATCACGCTTGACATAAAATTCGCTGCGCACAAATTTTACACTTAATTTATACGTTTAGCATTTTTAAACTCAATAATGTAGCACATTAAACTCTTCTCGGATTCCTAAAAATACATTAAAAGCAGAATGAACACGAGAAAACCGCCACTCGAAAGAATTACTTAGACATTAAATAGAATAAATCTTTAAGTATTATTAGAATAAGTCTTTAATTGATAATCAGTTACTATTAAAAAAAAAACATGAATCGCAATAGTCTCATGAAGTGCTCCTGCGTGTGAGTACATTGTCCTACCCTTATCTTATAAAACTTACCAGATTGTCATCCAAAGGCTGAGCATCAAAAAATAACAATATTGAAAACCACACCGATATCGGTGCAATATATAAAACTAAATCTCGACTCGAACTAATCATTTCGCTTGCACTTGAATAACACTCATAAAAGTATTAAGAATAACAATAAATATTTGAACAATGATGCAGTGCAGTACTTACTTTAGGATCTTCGTAATACCACTGATCGGCGAGGTTCTGAGCGTTGGGCGTGCCTTGGGGCGTCGGGGTCTGCATTATATTGCTATATATGGATCCGAAACTTTGGGAGGTCGTGTGTTGTATCCCGTGAATGGGGAACAGATTGTTTTGCCCGCCGTGATTGGACATCGGCATGTCGTTCGACGATGACAGCTGTTGTGAAGAAAGAAAATTCTGATAAGTGGACTTTAGTAAAAATAGTTGTGGTTTCGAACTCTCATAAGACCAAACCCGATTAAGAGATATTAAGTGTTGAGCGTATGAGACAATAGGCTAGGGAAACCAAACCATGGCATTGTGAATGCCAATGAGGTTTCGTCTATGCGGCCGACCGTAAATCTAACAAATCTATTTTCTTGCAGTGTCGTATGAAACATAATACTACACCGACCCCAAATTTAATGATAATCGATGACGATTAATTATCCTTCGAATATAAATATGAGATAATTATTGGAAACAAAACATCACTAGTGCTTACCGGTGCGTTGTTCTGGGCCATGAATAATGGATTATTGGCGACATTGGGTGCGGGTATCACTGGTATACCGTTGTTGGGTTGGAAGCTACCCATGACTGTTCTCGGCTGTATACCTGTATTGATGGCGCTTATTTGCGTGTTTTGCATAACCGGCGGGAGTGGCAATGGCAAAACCATTCCATTGTTTCCGGGAGGACCGATGGGAAGTCCTAGGGAGGAGTTCAAGGCTGAGTTTTGTATGCCAACATTTTGTATGTTTGGAGCTTGCATGGCTGAAGTCGGTAACGAGGCCGTGTTCATTGACAAAGCATGGGATTGCATTGCAGGGTTTGGAATTCGTAGTTGCAGGCCAGGTGTCGCGTTGGGGATGGGATGGATCAGCATAGTATTAGCCGTATTGGCTTGCAAATTCGGCGGCAGGGTTGGGTCCTCGAGTGTCATATCAATCAGTTCTTCGACTATTTTGTCCTCGGAAGTCTGGGTGGCTTCACTAGAAAGAAATAGTTAATTGTAACAAACTATTAAAATAAAACAATATTTCGGTGATATATCCTTCATAACAATGTTTTTACTTCTCTGTGGCCTTGGCGCTCATCGGAATGCCGTGCAGTATGTGGAGTAGTCCCGAGCTGGACGCCTGCATAATCGATGGATCGGCGCCCGATGTGACGATGTTCTGGTGTTTCTGGCGGAGACTGTTGTTCGGTGTGATCATAACCGACTGGAAGTTACTCATATCATCATTGTTCTCCGCGAAATCAATGTCAGATCTCATCAGCGCATCGAACGTCTTGCTCTCTGAGAACTTCTGTCTCATTGCATTCTCTTTATTTTCATCCGCGTTATTGTGGGTGTTGTTATCGGCATCGCTACGAGAATTCTCCAATTTCTCTGGTATTTCTTGAACATCATCTATATTTGTGTTTCCTTGATTTGAACTCGAGCTTGCTGCGGCTTCGTTCGACCCCGTGCTTAAAGACTGCGAACATAACAGAACTCATTAAATTATGCTTTGTATTCAAAGTCAATGTCCACCCTACGGTCGACTAGATGTGTAGACTATAGAGGCTAGTTTGTGTACAGCACGTTTACAATAATATCATAGTATTTTTATAATTATACTACGTTATTACGTTGCTACGTAAACACAAAACTAATAACCCAGTCTCATACCGATGCTTTCAGTAGTTTTTTATGTGATTGACTCACAAAGGAAAGTATTGTCTTTATAAATAGAAGATATAATAAAAGGCAATTGTGGTTATAACAAGAGTATAATCTTCTTACCTTCTTGTACTTGGCTTCCCCTGCATCAAATCTTTTCGGTGATAATTTCTTGGCCTTTTCTGAAGCCCACCACTCATCAGATCCTTCCTCAGCAGTTTTTGATCTTGCGAAACTACCGTGTGTGTGCGAACGAGTCAAAGCTACGACGATTTAATGTATTATTGTTTTTAAAGTAAATCTATGATAGATCATTCAAGTTTATATTATATTGACTTACGATAGGTCGTTTCTTGGCTCTTGGGTATATTTGAGTCGTCATTACTGTAACCGTGAAAAGCGCCGGTGGAGTCGAATGTGCCAGCTCCCGCTTCAGCACTATCAACGGCCCTGATAATATACTGATCTTTGAAGTAAATAAAAATAGAAGAAAAATTTGAAACCATTTTACTAAAAACTGCGCAACTCTCTAGAGTCCACGCTGAGGCAGCAGCGAATATTAAATATTTAAAACACCTTTTGATTCTTTGACACCTCCTGAGTTATCTCAGAATTTCAGTAGGAATGGAGCGTCTGCTCATCAATCGGCAGTGATGCAGTTGATTTTCAAACTTACCACTCCGGTAAATTGTCCTCGCTGTTCTGATTATCGCCCATCCACGTCCGACGGCTCGAGTTCCAAGACTGCGGTCTATCCTGAACAGGTCTTTCACTCCAATCTCGATCTAAGACGCGATTTTTATAATTTAAACAAAAACCGATGGCACGATCCCATCGATTTTTGAATAAATCCAAACAACTACGTTATTATTACTGCAGCTCTTAATTTACAGCATGGTTCTATAAAGGTTGATGCCAGAAATTTGAAGCACTATAAATTTGCAACTGCCGTTCACACTCGTAGCCGAGGAAATCACGTTTGTCCGACGTATTTCAATAGAAGTAATTATATAAACTAATTGCTTTCAAAGACTATTTTTTTTACAAAATAATGACTAGAATTTTAATACGCCTTTTAAAAAAATAAAATTCTTGAGTATATCAGTACAATTAACGACGTGTTAATAGTAATTCAAATTAAATTAATGAATTCTTTTGATTCCATGTTTATATCCTAACAATTTTTGTGGTTTTTAATATTTTGTCAGACTCACCCCATTTGTCTACGTTAGATCGATTTCTGGGATTTTCTTGATGTCTCCATTCATCCCCTCCTTCGTCGCGTGATGTTTGCCGCCAATTCGTGTTACTGGGATGTCGCCTAAGAAAAATAAATGTCACATTCTCAGTAACAGACAAAAAAAATTGCAATAATTTAATTTATTAAAATAATATATAAACCATAGGGCGCCTTCCAGCCAGGTTGACCGATGACCTGATGTAGTCGTGGAAGCCCGACTGGATGCTGTAGGCGGTGACCCAGGATCTTTGGCGCGACTTTGAAGTGGTCTATGTCCAGCAGAGGACTGCGATTGGCTGAATGATGATGATGAAAATCATACACCATATCTTATAGGACCTTATTATTATAACATCAGCCTGTTGCCATGGACTGTGCGATTTAATTACTTTTTAATCTGAATGTGGACGAAAAATATACATCATGCACGATCATTCAGTGAATCGACCGAAAAGGAAATTGCGCCCGTCGAATGTCAATGATTATGTATTAACAAGCTATTTTGTAACCGTTTGACTGACACAGGAAATTTAAAAACAAAACGTACAGTACAGACTCGTCGTTTCAATCAGATGGCGCAGAAATAAATGACTTGATGTTTAATAACGGACAATCAAAAACTGTATTACCTTCGATACATTTTATTCTGTCCCCATTCACCCTGATCAGTCCTGTTCGTAGTACCTCCACCATTATTGCCTGTCCACGGCCGGCCTGGGGGCGCTTCTTCTTCAGGGCCATTGAACCCGGGAGACCTGGCGTTACCGGTGTGCAGTGACGCGGAACCCCTAAAACGTATCATTCTCTAATTCCACTAAAAAGATTGTGTCTTTCAATATCTTGAGATAACTTGCGGTTCTTAATTATTTTATTAAGAACTTAATGCTAATAAATGACCAACTACCGCTGTATGATAATTGTTTTATTAAGAAAAGGGATGTAATTATCAATCGACTCCAGCTCAAGTAAGGGTAGAAACTGTTGCGCTTGACTGGGGGATTTATCGGGACAGACTGGAGGTATACTCTCTTTAATAATGGTGGAAGCATGATACACGATTCGTGCGTCATGCGTTGTCTCGGTCAAGTTTCTATGAATGAAGTCTCGAACATGATAATTGTTGCATTACGTATATACTTTACCATGTTACTTTACTTTATTTGGTGGTAGGGTTTGTGTAAACTCGTCTATGTAGGTATAACCAGCGTCAGACACAAGGGACATAACATATTAGTTCCCAACTTTGGTGGCGCATTGGCGATGTAAGGATAAATTCATTTACGGCGCTAATGTCTACGGGCAGTCTTGACCACTTATGGTAAGTGGTGGCAGGTACCTATTAGTCCTTCCGTCAACCAATTCCATAAAAAACGAACCTGAATTATTTAATTTAGTTGCGGACCACCCTCTTATTTTTTAACGATATACGTCAATAGATTAGTAAAGCTGAAAATGATAAGCGTTTCATTAACTCAATAGCCTCTAGTCAACCAATAGAAAACAAAAACTCGCAATCAGCATTATAAGTCGTCCCGATTGCGACGTAGTTAGTTGTTTCATTTTAGGTTACAGGCTTTCAAATGCCGGAATTAATAGTCTACGGTTGTTTACGTATCCGACGTTGCAATCAGGCCCTCGCTATCGGATACTGACACATGAGCGGTGCCTAATATACATGGTCGTGATATTTTGATCAACCCTCGAATTTATTGGCTAATATCGTCACCAAGCGAAAACTGAATTTGATTCCATACGCTTCTAAATATGCGGAATGATTTTAAATAATTATATATACTTAATTAATTATTAGTATATTTGTTGTAGTTGCTATATATAACTATTGATAGCCATTATTCGTTCGTTTAACGGTATGCCTACAGCAGGTTGCCGCGTAGAAAGGAGTCGAGGATTCAAAGTGGAAACATTCGTCGTCACTTCCTTAAATAAAGTCGACGCCTTAGTGGAGCGGTAAATAGCCATATTTGTAATAACTTGCATAAAAACTACGGCAGGATTCTTAAAAAAAATACCTATTTTAGCAATTACTTAACTGATAACATGTTTAAGTTATATTTGTTTTTATTCACTGCCAATGGAAAGAAGCAGCCTGAAAATATCTCAAAGCTGAACCGAGGCCTCCCACTCAGATAACTTCTTCGGTTTACTTTGGACTAATAGTTTGAGCCACTGGGGTGGAATGGGTATCGAGCTCAAGTCTTCTAAAGATTAAAGTATTATGCTTAAATTCTTAAGATAGATTTCGGCAATGGCAAGATTTCTCAAAGAGATAGACTCCTCGCTCTAATAAAAATACACTGTAACTGCGATCTGACACTACCGGAGTTCAGGACCACGCGCTCAATCTACCTTTTGTTTTTTTTTTTACAAATTTAGGTATGCACCTACAAGGTAGGCACTTGTACTTTAGTACTCAGAATACTTAGTCCTGATGTTGCTTCCTATAAAATTCGGAACTCGGATTAGGACGTAATCGTCAGGAAAAATATGCAGTTGTAACACTCGATCACCATCCACGCCTATACAGTTTGCCTGTTTTAGATAAGAGAAAACTTACATATTTAAAAAAAAAAATATTAATTATACATTTCAGTTTAGTAAGGCGTTTCATATATCTCTAATATAATATAAGAACTTAAATTATAAGGCGCACAGGACGTTATACAAGTAAACTAACTTCCGTTTCCGTTTCTATTCGCATGAATAAACACATGTCTAGGCGAGATTCATGCGTCAGGAAATTAAACATTTTAAATAATGTTTCACATCTTAGATATTAATAGCCAATTTTTGCCAAATTAAGCCAATTTTTGTCCCAGTCATTATGGGACCATAGCCCATACAAAGTCAAAGTCAAAGTCAAAAATCTTTATTCAATATAGAAGTGTTTGCACTTGCTTATTGATTGTCAAAAATCTACCACCGGTTCGGAATTTAGCACCTCGGACCTGAGAAGAACCGGCGAAAGAAACTCAGCGGGATATATTTTTTTTCATTTTTTTTTTAACCATTTTCCATGTAGGTACAATGATAAGTATATTTTAGTTGTTTGAAACAGCCTGGAGGCGATCATTTCATTCCCAAGGTGTGCAGTCAACTAAAAAGTCATTAGTGTTGTAATATCCTTTAGCACACAAACGCTCTTTAACGACTCTTTTGAATTTTATAATTGAATAATTTTGAACGTTTTCTGGGATCCTGTTGTAAAAACGTATACATTGCCCCAAAAAAGAGTTACTAACCCTGTGTAATCGGGTACTTGGAGTAACAAGTTTATTCTTGTTCCTAGTGTTAATAGAATGTACGTCACAATTTCTGGGAAAATCATTTATGTTTTTGCGTACATACATAACATTATCAAAAACAAATTGAGAAGCGACAGTCATTATTTTAATTTCTTTAAATTTACCTCTTAACGAATCTTTTGGGACCAGGTTATAAATTGCACGAATAGCCCTCTTCTGCAGTAGAAAAATAGTATTCATGTCAGCTGCATTACCCCAGAGTAGGATGCCATACGACATTATACTATGGAAATAACTGAAGTACACAAGGCGTGCCGTATCCACATCAGTCAAAAGTCTAATTTTTTTTACCGCATAGGCTGCAGAGCTAAGTCTATTCGCCAATTTATTTATATGGGGGCCCCATTGGAGCTTAGAGTCTATTGTCATACCAAGGAACTCTGTAGATTCTAAAACATCTAATGCTTCCCCGTTTAAACGTACACTCGTTTTGACACATCTTACATTGGGAGTAGTGAATTTAATACATTTAGTCTTTTTACTATTTAACATTAAATTATTAACACTAAACCAATTTACTATTTCAGAGAGAGTATTGTTCACATCGTCATATATTGAAAGACGTCTTTTTATTTTAAAAATTAAAGAAGTATCATCAGCAAACAATACTATCTCGAGTTTATCACCTAGGAGATGTGGCAGGTCATTTATATAAACAAGGAAGAGAAATGGTCCAAGAATTGATCCTTGACGGACCCCCACAGTAACTGGAGACCCGGGAGAGAGACAAAATCGGTTATGGTCTTATTATCATGAAAAATATAGTCGATTTCTGATTGCAATTTAAAAAAGAATTAATTTTGCTGGCTGGTTAGAAAAATTGAAAAAAAATGAAAAACGTAAACAAAATTAAAGTAAATTGTTGTCGCCAAACTTTATCATTTTCGAGCCGAATGTAGATGAATGACTTGCAGTTTACAATGAAATTAAATCATAACAAAAACCTGTTATAGGTCACGAAATTCCTTTCCTAACCTAAGTTCCTTAAGTTTCGCGGGGGACCAACAAGTTATTAGTAAAAGTGTAGTCAAAACCCAATTCATGATTATGACGTTAGAATATATAATTTTTAAATACCACTTATTTGGTAAAATTTGTCCGAGGATCGACTTGACAGCAACATTTCTTTTCAATTTCTTTCTTAGCAACTCTCAAGAGTTTAAAAAACAAAAAGATAACACTGTTAAATTACATGGATGTCCTGCCTAATTTTTAACAAATATCTTATATAATATTTTTAAAATATGTTCTAGCTGGCAAGCTCCATATAAGCTGAAGCTATCGTAGTGAACCCGTTTAAACAAATATGCCCGAGTGGGTTGTATTTATTCAATCAGACAGATTCAAAGTCCAAACAGCAATATCTTGTAATACCCCGTTTAAATGGTGATTGAGCCGGTGTAATTACAGCTACAAGGAACACATCATCTGAGATCCCGTGGCTCGGGGCGCATTAACGGTGTCTCAAACAACTTATTTATTATTTATACGATGATGATCGCATACCGATTGTGACTCGTACAACATTACACAGGCTTGTGTAAGCATAAGTGAGCACGCTATTGTTTACGTTTTGAAAATTCGAAGAGATCAGGCGCAGGAATAATGACTTAATTCCCGAGACACATCCTCCAAAATACGGTAGCCGAGATCATAATGAGATATTTGTAAGCACATTATCCAGCCACTAGACTACGATATATACCTACGACTATTTATATTTTATATAAAGATGGTCATATAAATTATATCAATGGACAGAGTGGCCGGGCTTTAGACCAAGTAAATTGAGTTAGTCTATTTTCTGCGACGTGATTTAACGTGCATTACTTATACAGGGATAGATAGACGGATTTCAAATGTTAGTTAAATGAACGGACCGAGAGGTCAGACTCTTGACAAATTAGATTAAGTGAGTATTTTCCACCGACGCCATATGACACGTCACGAACCTGTAATTACATCGGTGCACCCCTCGCAACGCAGCACCGCTTGCGGGCACAAAATATTAAAAGAACGTATTTTACACGTCATATACCGACAGTCATTATTTCGTTGAAGCTTTTTTTCATGCCTTATTTTTACCTCACAAGCGTGTTTTAATGTATATGCGTGTTTCACTATACGCGTTAAAAAAACTTTTTTAACTTCAATCGACTTGCGTATTTGACAAAGGCAAGGTATCAATTTATATAAGAAATTGATAATTGCTGGATAAAAAATATAACTGTCTTGGATAGTGTAAGCCGCAATCATTCATGTTTCTTTACACATTATACTGTATATCGCTTTGTCACGCAGCTAATCGTCTTGCTAAGTGCATGGATAAAATTAATACCAAGAACAATTTTGAATCAGAACAAAATCTTTACGCCAGTTATCCTACCATTTAAATATCGGTTTTAATATTGAAATTGCAAGTATTTGACATCTTACCTAATTGTCAGCGCGTTGATATTCTGTTTTTATTATATGTCTGTTTGTTGATTACTTATTTTTTACTAAGTTGACCAAATACAATATTTTCGTTTGTTTCCTATCATGACTAATAATTACTGGAAACAAAGTTTCTATAGGTCATTTTTTGCAAGACAATGTTGCGATACCGATAAAATGATCACAGTAAACAGCCGATTTAAGTCCAACCAAAAATACAGATAAGCGAGATAATTACTAACTTTTAGAGCGTCAATAGTGCAATGATTTTAGGGCCGCCAAGCGATAGTAAAATATTAAAAAGTAGCAGGATCGATCCTGACCTTAATTAATTTATGGCATTGCTAGTACTCTTTAAAAAAAACAAATACGATATAGGAAGATTGAGGCCTAGATATATACAAGGAGAGTGAGCAGTCTAATTTAAAGCGACCGAACTGCCGCTGCTTAGTAATAATATTATTTACTAAAACCTCCGAAACGTGCTGCATCTGCAGAAATTGTATTAATATTGGTTTAGTGTTTTTTCAGTTAGCCTTTACAAAAATATATCTCTTTATAACTGGAGATATATACATATGCAAGCGCGAGGGTCCATGAGGCGACGTCTCATCGCATAAAAACAATTTTATTAGTTTAGTTCTTTATAGTATTTAAACGGTTGTTTTTGTATAGGAAATGTTTGTAAACAGTTGTAATTTTAATTACTACTAGGATATTAACCCCATGTGATGTAATTTATTAACAATAAGTGCATTTATAATACGAATTGGAATATTCGAAAAAGACTTGAAAAACTATAAATATTCTTAAAAACAAAACGGACGACCTATACCTCTGGAAAATGGCTTGAGTAGACTTATCCTTAATTTATAGTTTTTTTTAATTTATTTATTTATTATTATTAGGGTTTTTTCTTAGTAGTCTAGATAGATGGGCGGTAATCCATGATGAACTTAGAATTGTTGACTTCGATTTAAAGTGAAAGGATTAAATTAACATATGTAAATATTATATACCCTTATAAGCCGGTGAGACTACTAATTCACTGATTGTTTCTTTATCTAGTCGGCTCTGATCCGAGGCCAGGCTGATAAAAAACTAGTGAGTTTCTGTCTTAAAAATATTAATCAATAAATATTGTTCATTAAAACAATACATTTTGGATAAAAACGCCTGGATTTAGGCTTCGGTTCCAACACAGGACTGATTAAGAACAATAATTGTGAAATCTAACATAATTGTAGATCTGGTTACTTAAAAGACAAATTACACGAGCTTCTTGCCGTTTCTTCTCGCTGGAGGCTGCTTTTCGAAACGTTGGTAGAGATGATATGTTGACGATTCGATATTGCTTTATTGTACGGTTTACGGGATTTGTACAGATTTGATTTGATTTTCTCAGTGTCAGACTTGAGATTGGATATTGGGAGTGTGTACACACCCGTACCTCGACCTCGCCACACGTAAAGCCATTGATCCTGCGTCGGAACTCGTGCCGTGTCGAATTTGCCGTCCTATCGGATTATGAGAGCAAGGGAATATAGTACATAGCTTCCTCACAGTCACAAGGAACATAACGTCTTAGTTCTCAAAGTTGGTTTCGCATTGCCGATTTAAGGGATGGTTAATAATCGCATCAATGTCTATGGACGATGGTGCCCCACACCATGTGACCATGAGCGAATGGGCCAAGTTAACTGATAAATGCAGTCTCGTTTGTCACGTATAAAATCCTATACAATAGCCCATGATGCGATGTCACAGAGATTAATTAAAACCCGCCTAATGACTTTGGCGTTCTGTTTGCAGTTGACCTAGCCATTACATAAACTGTTTCCTTTATGTAATGACTAAGTAAACTGCGATTCTCGACAACTGATTTCAAACCAGAGTCGAGCAAATTTTAACGTCAAAAAAGTCTCACTAAATATCAGGCGTTTGCAAATTACTCATGTTTATACTTCCTAAACACAAAATGCAACCAAATATTCTCTCTGAAGAATCTTCAATCTTCACTTGGTGGTAGGGGCTTTGTGCAAGCCCGTCTGGGTAGGTACCACCCACTCATCAGATATTCTACCGCCAAACAGCAGTACTCAGTATTGCTGTGTTCCGGTTTGAAGGGTGAGTGAGCCAGTGTAACTACAGGCAAATGGGACGTAACATCTTAGTTCCCAAGGTTGGTGGTGCATTGATGTAAGGAATGGTGAATATTTCTTACAACGCCATTGTCTATGGACGGTGGTGACCACCTACCATCAGATGGCCCATTTGCTCGTCCGCCTAACGATATCATAAAAAAAATAATCATTCATTAATTATAAGAAAGTCATTAGAAGCGTTGCTTTAAATACGAGACACGTAGCGCAGTCGTTTCACCTTCAATATTTCCATGTAGTATCTCCTACAAAACATTGCTAACCTCATACGACTCCTTCTCATTTCTGTTGCACGTCAAATGAACGGACAAATACTTTACACAGAGACCACAGATAAATAGAAAGCGTGAAGTATCTCCATAGCGTCAGGAAACCAATATATGAAAAGTTTAATATTTGAATCATATTTGTCGGTACATTTCATAAAGTAGCGCCAGCGTTGCGTTCACTCGCTCGTGACATCGAATAGAGCTGCAGGATAGAATACCGGATATATTACACAAAGCGTAAACAACTGGATATTATATCCGTCAAATATTATATCCGTCTGCGTTTTCACCTTTGTTTCACCCTTGTCGCCGCTCCGCCCTCGCTTATCGTAGCGTTTGATTAAATACTTCTATGAACTTTCTCAATAAATGGACTAAATAACGCAAAGTTAATTTTCAATCGTACAATCTCTTCAGTTTCATAACATACGAGCAGTAATTCGCGGTTTCGCTCGCGTTCTAGGGATCGTCAGGTACTAGGTATAAATAGTATTCTATATCCTTCCTTGGAGAAATTTCGGTTTCAGCCGTGCAGCAGATGGACAGAGTTCCTTTCGCACTTATAATATTGGTTTATTGTAAGCCGAATTTTATTTAATGTTTTAATTTTTTTTTTTTTATTTTTTTTTATTATCAAAGACTGCTGGTAATTATATTTTGCGAATGGCAACAAAAATGTGTGCGGGGAAGGAGGATACGGTTATTTGATTCATTCGGTTTTGAGCGTTGAAGCAAAAACAAAAGAAATCAATAAAGAGAACAATGTAAAGTCAAGAGAGAATAAAGAAAGTGATTGTGATCATTACGGAGTTTTATTACGGAGATATTTTGTTAAGATTACAATATATGTATGGTTTTTGTATATAAGAATATACAGTCCAACATAGTAACTAATATTACAAATGCTGAATGTCAGTTCGTTTATTTATTTGTCACGTCTTAACTGCTAAATCGATTACCATGAAATTTTTATATACAATTTGTCAGGGTTCAACAAAATAATCTAACCTAACACCTGGACCCCTTTCCCCTCTTAAGCTTGCTGTGTTCCGGTTTGAAGGGTGAGTGAGCCAGTGTAATTACAGGTACAAGGGACATAACATCTTAGTTCCCAAGGTTGGTCGCGCATTGGCGATGCAAGGAATGATTAATATTTCTTACAGCACAATAGTCTATGGATGGTGGTGACCACTTACCATCAAGTGGCCCATATATTTGTCCACCAATTTATACGATAATAATTTTTTTTTTATGTGAACGAATACAGCATCACTAGCATCTCTGTCCGCCCGTCAGAGCCTCTTTTCTCCGGTTCCACTGGACGGACACGGCTTTCATTTGGTAGTCAAATAGAGTGAAGTGAATCACGGTGTATAGCGTAAATTAACGTAGTCTGATTCTATGGGTTGATGTGATGGCGGGACATTGCCGTGCAAACTATAAAATAAAATACGAATATGGCATAAACATTAATCTTGATCACCTCGTTGGTCCAGTGGTTAGATATGAGGCCGCAGATTATGAGGTCCGGGGTCCAAGACCCAGTTCAAGCTGATGAAAAGTTATTAGATTGGGTATGTTTAGCCCAGTTCTTCGGAAAGCAATTTAACCACTTGGTCCTGAGCCTGTATCCCTTTCCGGTCGTGGCGTAGTTGCCGTTCAATCGAATTATGAGAGTGATCGTATACAGTGCACCTGTGTTTGCACACACAGTAGTGCAATATAATATCCTGCGTATTTGGCTCGCACATCATTATCATCAAGATAATTCCCTTACCTCTCGTATTATTTGATCCTGAGATCGATCTCTGATGTATTAGATAAACTTTTATTTTTAAATTACGCAATCGACTCGAGTCTTCATGTCGATTTTAGGTTATTATCGTTCAACTGAATAACATATATAAACATTGCCACCGACATGTTTCGCTTGCGTTGCACAATTGAGTGATGTCATCCCGAGGAATCATAACAGAAAAATCATTAGAAGCGCACGAACCGAACACTAAAGATTGTTACGACGTGTTACTTTAGAGACGATATGAAAACCGTTTGCGACTGTAGTTAGTCCTGCGCCGGCGAATGCGCCGTTCAACTTACGGAAAATTATGTACATGACTTGCGTATCATACAAATCCATAATCTTTGATCTCAGTGGTGGTATAGACGACGTAACTCGTTTCATGAAATCAAATATTTTCATGATTTCAACAGGTTGTTGTTACTCTCGGTAACATGCGACTGTGTCTGATGAAAGAGAATCTTCTCCTGTGAATAACTTACCTTCCAGACGTCGGGCCGGATGATGGATGACGCACGAACGGCATGCGGGACTTCCCCCGAGGCTCGCTCGCGATAGCACCCCGGCCCGCGCCTCGTCCTATGCCGAAGCGTTCTGTTGGCATCGCTCCGATAGGCGGCCCGCCTCGCTGCTGAGGAATTACAATCATTAATATACCTGTTTCGACTTTTAACATGTATTCATGTATGTATTCTAACACAGTGAATAAGGTTAAACAAACTTTACATTTACGTATTCTACGCGGTTTACTAATAGCTCCGCTATATTGTGTACTACTAATAGTTCTCGATTAATATCACTCTATTTAAGATACTATTCACAATAATTTTGCTTCCAAAGTTCCGATAAAACTTTCGTCAACATAAAAAAACGTTATTTTTTAGCCATCATTGAAACTCTATAATTTTCATGGAATCTATATTCGATGTCAAATTTTGTTTAATTGGGTTTCGTTCTCTTTTCATTGGAGTAAACTATATAAAAAAAAAAAAAAAAAAACTATATACAGCGTGATGAGCCGTGGATTTTAGGGCAGAGTACAATATCTATATCTTGTATGGGTACCATGAGAACCGACCTAAAATATATTGTTGCGTAAAACGAATCCTAACCAATCACATTGCAGCCTAAAAGCTCCCATTCAAGTTTGCTGCCTGGAAAACTCAACCAGATTATTTTATCCGGCTTTATTTCACGACAATAAAGGCAAGCAAATCTTACAAACTACTATTCGCATCTATCAAAAGTTTCGATTGATGGATGTTTATCCAATCACATAGATAATACTCGAATAGCATAGGGTACTTGATATCCTGGAAAAATATACCTAGCACCAGCACCGCGCTCCCCTTAGACGCGAACAAAGCTGCGGGCAGAAACTAGTTCTAATATATACAGAGACATTATTACCAAAGTACGATGGAATTAGCTGAGCAGAAAACTTATGCTTTGCACTCATATGATCATACGCTCGTCGTCGTCGCACGTCACTAATCTAAATTTAAAGGTGAAACTGCGAAGCGCACCCCCTCATATAATAACGTTATATAATAAAACCTTCTCCAAAACATCTGGTACAAGTTCTATGTATATCGGTTGAGTAGTTTTTTTTCCGATAGACATTACAAAATAAACGTCTCCTCATTATATGCCTCATCTGTAAAATTTGATTTTAAGAGAAGCCTCATTGATTACTTGGCTAGTTATATATTAGTTTGTTTTAGTTAGACCAGATGGGCCACCTGATGTTAAGTGGTCACCATTGCATTAGACTTGAGAAACATTAATCATTCCTCATATCACCAAGGCACATTCAATTTTGGTAACTAATATGTGACGTTCCATGCTTGTTAGTTTCTTATTGTAATCTCAACGTACCGTCTCCTCCTCGAAGGTGTTCAGTGCGACAGGTGGTTTTCCCCGCGGCTGGTATATCAAATCGAAGTACTTCAGCTCCTCTGGGGCCTCGGATGTTCTATCATATAATGCCAACATTTCTTCCCTGCCGTATCTAGACCAAGGAAACAGTGAAAATATATTCTTACAGAAAAAATATATTCTTATACATATTTTAAAGATTATATAAAATACTTTACTTAGTTGTTAATTTTGAAGATATCAAAGCAAAGAAATAAATAGCTCTTTATGGTCGTATGTCAGTTTAGTGCGTTAGGGCTGTTCTGTTGAGTAACAAGTTAACTGTTGAATAACAACAATATTGGTGTTAGAAAAGTCTGGGTTAAATTATTTTTTAGTAAATCATAAAGTCGTTTTCAATCTCTTAATACTATCAAAATAATCTTTTTTTAAAAGTAGATTTTGTCAAAAAAAAAAAACTTCGCAAGTGCGTTTTTTTTTTCTCGTATAAAAATTTGTTTACCTCCGTATTTTTTTTTATTGACAAATTTGCTTTGAACAAGGAACTTTTTAAATTCTCAAGCAAATTTTTTTTTTTTTTAAAAGAATTGACAAATTTTATAGCTCGTCATATTTTGTAATAAACCGATTTCTTAATTCTTTAAATAACTCTCTCTAATTTCTTTGTTTAAATTGAATCAACAAAGAATGCCGACAAAAGCACTTACCTCATCTTAGCGAGCTGCACTTTTGGCACTGGATTGTTATTTGTGTTTCGTGTGATTGCTCCGGTCGAGGTCCCGGGAGTAGGTGTTGAGGTTCCACCTGATGCTGTGGCACCAGCGTTCGGTGGACTGACCGACGTCGGTGGACCCGACGAACCTGTGCCTCCCGCAGCCCCAGCTGAATTAGGGCCTGAACCACCAGGTCCCTGGGACCCACTGGGTCTGGTGTTCTGCGGGTTTCCGGGCCTGGGGTTGTTCTGAGGTGTGTTCGTCCTACCGGCGCTCCGCTCACGTGCAAGGTTGCGTAGCCACTCCGGACCAAACTTTATGGGATTGTTGCGGTCTCCCATTGTTATTTATTCTTCTCGAAAATGATAGGGTTAAGGATAACTGTCGCAGCAGCAACTGCAACCAAGTATGAAACTTAACTTTGAATTTGAATTAATAAAGATTATTTTAATTAGTAATTATAAAATGGCGCCAAAACGTTCGTCCGGCCCGAACGTTCCGATGCAACTAAGCGGGGATTCACGTAGGTAAGTAGTACCGGTCCATGAAAGCACCCCGTGTCTGCGCCCACCGCCCCGAGGCGAGCTTTTCATGTGTTAGATCAAACCTCGTTGGTTGCGTTCAAACTTTATTATTGCGAGTCGAGGTATGTTAACAATTTATTTCAAAGTTCATTAGTTTCATGTATTTACAAAAACTAAATAGAAATAAAAAAAGCGTTCGTTCCGCATTAATTGCACCATTTTTGCATATATATTTTTTTGCATATAGAAATATGTAAAAAAATTCTAATTGGACCTAAAAAATATAGATACTTTTTACTATTCAACTTCGAATAAAAGTCATAAATCTATAAACTAACCAAATGCGCGATTATATTTGTATCGGAAAACATTCGATTCATTTTTTAATTTTTAGTTAGCAACTAAATTGCGTTCATGCTACCATATTAGGGAAAAAGGTTAGAAAACGCGGGAAATATATCAATTGTTTTTTTTTTTATTTGATTATGTCTACAATCAAGTTTGTCAATCCTAGATTCGCTTTAATATGTAAAAACATATATGCCTAAATAATAATTACATGTCACAGGTCACTATATTACAAACATTTAGTGTTTTCAATAATTGTTTGTTAGTATGTAACAATTTAATCAATCGGTTATATTGTAAATATTAATAAAATTATTAATTAATTGTTAATAAGACATCACATACTAATAAAAACAATATCATGTTTTAACTAAAAAAAAAACCCCAAAAATATATTCGCATAGCAATACAACATTTTATTCTAAATATACAAATTAAATTATGATGTTAGATAAATTGTTTTTCAATAGAAATAATTAGCATTATGACCTTGAATCCAGTTAAAATATATTAAATATTATATGCTTTTTAAAATGAAAATATTTGTGCTTTGGGTAAATATGTAAATAGAAAAAAAATTATATTGAAAGTTTAGTTTTATTTACTAAAACAATTTTTATTTACATTCTTTATCATTTCTCTAGTTGTTACAACATTGATTTGATTTAAAAATATAAACATAAAGGTTTGATAAAATGAATCAGACCCTTTGCAACATCGGCAGAGAAATGAAAATTGTAGAAAGTTTTCCTTGAACATAATTATACAAAAAGTATCATTTCATTTATTATGGATTTTAGGACCTAACTACTCCTACTTTGTCTGAAATTGTAAAAAAAAATGCTTTGAATTTGTCTAATTGCTAATTCCTACTAATAATAATTGATCTTTATAAAAAAATCTGATAATTCTGTCGTCAGTTTGAATATGTGTTAGTACACTTTGATTAATTACTTTAGTTTAATGGATAGCGGTTATCAGCTGCACAGCAGTTCTTTGTTATTCAATATTTGTTTTTGAAGGTAAGCCTAGTTTATATATCATTTTATCCAAATTCATTTCATAAGCGCTTTATTTACTTTATTAAACATTAAATCCAAGTATAATTAATTATGAATATTTATGGATTCCAGTAATATGATATGGGTGTCATATTATTAAAAGTAAGCCTTTTACATAAAAAGGCATATCATGTTATGTTTCAAACTTTATATTTTACATTAAGTTTACCTTTTATTTATGAAAATTATTCAATAATATATCATATTCAATGCTGCTAGAAAATATAAGCTATACAAATTAACTTAGCTAAGCAAAATAATCGCAAATTTATAATGCCATTTAATTATATAGAATATTTCGCAAGGCAATGCAACACTTATGTTACTAATTTGATAACAATAACAATGAAGCAATCATATGTTTATATGATTCTAGTATACATTATGTTACTAACGTACTTGATACTGATTTAACAATAAGTTAATTCAATAAGAACCAATAAGAAAATTTATAAACATTGACTAACTATTAATTAATTATCTTGATTATAATTGATTGGTGTTGGCAATTAAATTTGTGCAAGTTAGACTTAAACGTGCTAAACAATCTTATGGAAAATATATACAAAATATATTCACTCGGCTAAATAAAATGTATGAATTTTGCAATCTGGGTCAATTCATCAATTGACTTGATACAGATAAAATATCATAATAATAATAATAATATTTTAAATTATCATAAATAAAAAAAAATTACATCTGTATTTACATCTATGTATGTGACCTGTTTGTATGATTTATTTAATAATATGTTTATAACAAACGTTATTATAAAACAAAGCAAAGCCCAGTGTGATTGTGTTGATTTACATAATATTAACAAAAATAACAGCAATATTTACCAAAGTAATCGTAATTTTGCAACAATTAACACTTAGCAATACAAAATTACATACCCAAGGTTTTCGCTGATGCAAAATATCCCTTCAGTTTCTAATGATACCTCCTATTCACTAATAAACAGATGTAACTTGTAACAATTACGCGGGTATTCGCCAATAATAAACTTAGAAGTTAATTAGTTTTAAACACTGACTACACTTGTGATTTTCGTACTTCTTCGTTATATTTCGTTCAACATTCAAATGCATTAGTTTAATAATAGACTATAAAGTTACACAAAGAATTTTTTATATTCGGTATTTACACATACCCTCTGATCAACTGGATTATCGGAAGGAATACACGCCATAAATTACATAAATTTTTGTATTACTTGAAATTGTATATATCTGTGATGACATAGCACGCATTACACGATCATCGCAGGCACCTCGTGCTTACTACGATTCCAACAGATTGAAACACATAATCCAAGACTCCAAGAGTCAAGGTGGCAGGTAGGAACTAATTCGTTATACCAAAACGACTTTGACGAAGCGTTACGCGGTTGAATTCCATCTACTCATACTTTGAGAGGAAATAATTCATATTATGACAAGAGATCATAATTACCCAAGATGTTGAGAAGTGATTCAATAATAGACACACGCACCACGCACGACGGCAAGGAAATATGGCCGACCAAAATGTATTGAAGAAGAACGTCAACGCATGCACGAAGTGATACCATAAACAATCAGTACTGCCAACCGTTGACAGATACAACTAGAACACAGACATTTGTATCGTGACAGTATATTAATACATTTTTAAAGCGTGAAGAATATGCAATAATAAAATTAATTTATATTTGCATAATTTACTTATATATATATTTATTCATAATCGTTTGACTTAAGCAATATTTAAAACAAAGAAATATATGGATGTGTATCACACGTATGTCAAATAAATCATATCTTATAAAAATATATTACACAACTCCAGACCTCGTGTTAAAATTAACCTGTAGAAATAACATAATATTTATTTATTTTAAAAAATGTATTTAAAATGGGACTTATTTAAATATATTTGTTGTTTTTTTTAATTTATTTTTCATACAAAATATATTCATTTTAATTTTTAATTGTAGGTACTTTATGTAGCTTAAAGAATATATTATGTTTTATTTTATAGAATTCTGTTAATTTAATCAGATATTATAATATAGAAAGTGTAAGCACATTATTGAAATAATGGATCCTACCGAATTGGGTATATATTGTTGTAAGACGCCATCCAGAGTTTGTACTAAAGAGGAGTTCGGTGGCTATGGCAGTGAGATCCCCTTCGCCCTCTAAGGAGAACTCCACGGGACGACGAGTGAAACAGGTAGTTTCTAGTGAGTGGTAGAGTGTAGGGCAACGGATCGGTTATATCGACACGATCGCTCAGCCTCTCCGATCCGCGCCGAAGATGGCCTTTCCTGTAGTTACATTAAGTGAAAATTACACACAATCCGGTTCCCGCTTAAGTAAAAATAATAATAAGTTTGTGACAAAATGAAAAAAAGTAACAAAGCCTGTTAAAGAACTGTAATTTCTTTTTCTACCTTGATAATAGTATACTCGTAAGAGCCTCGTATAGTTCAAGGTCAGTTCAAATCCTCAGTTCGAGAGCGCAATGTTAGATTCGCTCATAGTCCATAATCTTAAACGACGCGAAACGAACGAACGAACGAACTGTTTCACATTAAATATTTATATATTAAAGTAGAATTAGAACTTTCTCAGTTAGTTCCATGTTTGTTTATTATACAATAACTTTTTTGACTAAACAACTGTTACTAAAAATCATCTCAGCAAATAAGAATTAAAAAATTACTAAGCAGATTTATTATTTACAAGTATGAATGGATGTGAGAATGTTAGCAGCATTACGGCAACGGCCAGACTAATTATAATTCAAATCCTATGTTATATATTTATTTGTGTATGTATGTACTTGCTCAAAATGTACCAGTCCGCCTGTCAATAGTGAAGACAATAAGACGAAGTATAATATATTTTAAAAACTTTTTTGCAATAATCATTCGAACTAAAGTAAGTACGATTTTAATATACTGATATTTTTAGATACAACGCTAGAAACAAGAATAATAAAAGCGGCCAAGTGCGAGTCGGACTCGCCCATGAAGGGTTCCGTAGCAGCAAGTAACAAGGTTTATGTTTATGAAATTCAATTTTTTATTTTTATATTTGAGTTGATTGAATGAAAGGTAAATTGAGGTTTACGTTTAGGGTAATGACATATTAAAAAAAGCTACTTACTAGATTTCGTTCAAGCCAATTGTCGGTGGAAGTTTGCATGGTACATCATATATTTTTTTTAGCTTTATCATTCTCTTATTTTCAAAGTTAAAGGGGGGGGAGGGGGGTGTTACACACATTTTACCACTTTGGAAGTGTCTTTCACGCAAACGAAGTTAAGAAAAATATGATATTAGAAACCTCAATATAATTTTTGAAGACCTATCGTTTTCGGGATAAAGTGGCTGATACGGACGGACAGACAGATAGTCATGACGAATCTATAGGTAAGGGTTCCGTTTTTTGACATTCGGCTACGGAACCCTAATAAGGAACTATTTCAATTAAATTTTAGTCGAATATTGCAAAAAATAAAATAAAGTAAAGTATGGTAACAGCCTGTAATTAGGCATCACTAATAAAAAGTTTTCAAATCTCACTCCACCTGGATCATCAGCATCATCTTATCTCCAATGTATACACCTGGCAGACTCTCATCCACGATTGTCACGTGTGATTATCTCACGGATGTTTGAACTCAGAATCATCGGTCCGCGTCTTGTGAGCCATCAAGGCTCCTATTATATATTAATATAATTAACGAAACTTATTTTTTTACATAAATATAAACTATTTAAAAAGACGACGAATAGGTAATCTTCCAATAATCATGATAATCATTGATTATATGTCCCAAACTCATGGTTCATTATTGGTACAATGGGTAGAAGCAAATAGTATAGTAGGGACTATACCCTATGATCCTCCTCAGTTAAAGTTTTAATAATGTGTAATACAAAAACTATTTCGAAGTCGACTGGTGCTCCAGAGAGTAACGCATCCAATTTTACAACCCCTTTGATATTAACATGATTTCATGATTCACCGTGGCTAACGTGGCTTGCGTTAAATTACAATTATCTATTCATACCTGTTTCTCGTAAGTAATTGCGCACAATTTGCAAGATTGGTTGACGTTTATCCACTGGTTATCTATATAGTCTCATGTCATTGTGCACAATAAACGGTATACATAACTGTATCAAACATTACAACGTCCGCCGCATTAACACGTTATCTTTATAATTATACCCGGCTTGGCTACCCGGTAGAAGCATTAATATTTAAAATAAATAAAGTGTAAAGTGAAGCACGACCATTCACAAAAAGAAAAAAATCGCAGTGTTTCAGTAATAGAACAATTAACTAAAGTTTCATCACATCAAATTAGTGGTAACGCACTGAGATAAAATATTTAAGGTTAAGTTTATTTCAATATAACAAACACCTGTTTGGGACTTTTCTGCAGTTTACCAATAGTTTCTATTACGCTCCTTAGAGTCGTATCGTAAAATGGACCGCGTGTTATGGAATACGCACTTTCAATACTATAAGTTTAATGTGAAGCATTACGTAGATTTGGTTCATTTAATGCAAAATTGTAAATGCGATTGTGTACACGACTGAATACAAAATGCATATTTTCATTTTGATTACCACCAAGATCTTAGTTCAAGGTAAAGTAATAATTTACCTAGGAAAGGGGTGCAACGTATATTGTATGTGGTACAATGTATATAGTATATGATTATTTTAAGTACATCCCTTCAATCCAAGGGCTCTATACTGTGTACGTGTTAACTTGATCTTTTTGACAGAAGTAAATTTTTCTGATCGACATAACTTTGCAATGACGAACGTATTATTTTCTTAATTTAATGATTTTAAAAATTGTAAAAATATTTTAAAAAAAAAAGAAGATATAACAAAAGTAAAGATTTAAGCGTTATCCGAAAATTTTAAGCCTTTTTATAGCTTCAAAGTAAAATTTAAATAACACAAAGGGACACTGAAAATAATAGACAACATACACAATAATAAAGTTGTTTACTTTCATGGTCTGAACCACCTATTTAAATTTGGCTAGAGGTTAAAAAATAACCCTCTAATATTAAATAGGTACTTATTATCTACTAGCGACCCGCCTCGGCTTCGCACGGGTGCAATGCTTGATACTAAATATACTACAGAATGTCTTACAACGTTCACAGTTTTTCAGTTGTTAGACAATACAACCGCTATGTCCCTGCGTTTTAAATCTGTAATATTTCCGAAAATATTCATTTGAATTACATGCTATAAAGAGCCATATTGATCTAGATTAAATGTAAAATGTATTTAAGGTACTTAATTGGATAAGGATTAATGATGTATTGCTTAAAATTGCTTCGGAAATAAGCCATTATTTCTTGTAAAAAGTCAAGGATAAAAAATGGTTATTGTGTGTTATCCCTAAGAGATAGACATATAGCATCGCAGATTATGTTGAAGAAAAGTAAATTATTTTGATCCATCTCTTAGGGTTCTGCCAGTGTTTGCAACGTAAGCGCAAAAATGTGTTTATTTACGACATCACTTCAGAAACCTCAAAAATTATCCGTGTTTATCTACTATGTTGTGCATGTATTATACAAATAAACCTTCCTCTTGAATCAATTTATCTATTAAAAGAAACCGCATCGAAATCCGTTGTGTAATTTTAAAGATCTAAAGATACATACATCTAAGCAGCATACAAGCAGGGACAAACAGCGGTAAGCGACTTTGTTATGTACTATGTAATGGTATTGACCCACCGTCGCTTATCTACCCAATGTTTTATATGTCTAGAGCAATAAAAAATTTCACACATAATACACCCAAACCATCTTGTTAGAGCTACAAGTATTTTAAAACGTTATGAGAAGGATACAGTAGACATTTAAAATTTTATTTCTTTCACCCTTGGGGACAACCCTTACTTGAATTTTACAAAACCTGTATTTCAAGATGCGTTGGGGTTAGTCTTATCCATTCCGTTCATTCATTCATAATCGGGCTTAAATCGCGATAATAGTATTGTCAGCCATTTTGACAGTTACAGAGCACGTCTGTTACGGGCTTGTCAGGTTGTCAGTAGCTCGGTGAGACCTCCGCGAGCTCTACGACTGCGACTGCTTCTTTATTTCTACTACAAGGCTGCGACACACACACAATACACTAATACTCGAAATCATACCTGACATTGTTCGTGACACAAGAATTTGTTTGGTATAATCCAGTATGCCTTAAATTTATAAAATTTAGCACATCGTATTACAAAAATAAACCTTGACTTTGAATTACTCTTAGTATCAATCGCTTCGCGTACCCTACTAAACGTCAGTATTATAAGTATGTTTTGTCAGTAAAAATATCGTTGGGGTTGTTAAGGTACTGCGATCTATACGTTTGATTATTTTTAACCGATGCTGCGTATGATTTGACCCATTACGTTATGATACTCTTACACACATACTTAATTTGCGTTGTATTTTTAAAACATGTGTTCATAACTTAAGAGGTGGATGGATATACGTCGGTGTCCTTGCTCGATTGTACGTTACAGATAAATATGCCCAGCGGAACCCTCGCACCACCTGCGCCCTGTAATTGCGGACCAAAGTGTCTCAGATCCGTTTAGAATAGCATCTCGTCCGAAACTGATTTTTTAGGCCGCAGAAGGATTAAACCGCGATTGGCCGGCATCGGTCGCTAACGTTAAGTAAATAAAAATAAAGATGTATTCTGAAAAAAATAAGCCGTAGATTCCTTTACTAATGTGTTACTTAAAATAAAATAAAAAGCGGCCAAGTGCGAGTCGGACTCGCCTATGAAGGATTCCGTAGCAGCAAGTAACAAGGTTATGAAATTAAATGTTTTTTTTTTAATTATATTTGAGTTGTTTAAATTGCGGTTTACGGTTAATGAAATAAAAAAAAAAACAACTTACTAGATATAAGATTTTTAAATTAACATGATTATTTTTATTACTAACAGTATTTAAAACAGGACATTTACCATGATTTTTTTTTATTGTTTGGTGCTCGATATTTCGACATTATCTACGAATGTCTTGTTCACGAAACTGAAATACTGTTAGTAACTTACTAGATCTTGTTCAAACCAATTATGCGTGGACGTTTACATGGTAATGTACATCATATCTTTTTTTTTAGTTTTATCATTCTCTTATTTTAGACGTCACAGGGGGGGTTACTTTGGAAGTGTCTCTCGCGCAAACTATTCAGCTTAGAAAAAAAATATGCTTGAAACCTCGATATCATTTTTGAAGGCCATAGATACCATACGTATGGGTTAGACCTAAGTATGGGGAACCCCCAAAATTTATTGTTTTTTTTTTTCTATTTTTGTGTGAAAATCTTTATGCGGTTTACATAATACACCTACTTAACAAGTTTCAACTGTATAGTTCTTATAGTTTCGGAAAAAAGTGGCTGTGACATACGTACGGACAGACAGACAGACATGACGAATCTATAGGGGTTCCGTTTTTTGCCATTTGGCTGCGGAACCCTAAAAACCTCGAGATAGATAGCTTTGGTATAAAGCTAATAATAAGAAATTCTATATTTTGTATAATATTAATTTTATATTTATTACTATTACATGTAATTGTATTTATTTTTTTGGTGTAAAAAAGGAAATTTCAAAGTTTCAAAGTTGTTCTATTTATAATCTTGGAGCTAGAGACTCTCTTCAGGATGTTTTTAACAAAATAGGAATACTGACTGTTGCATCACCGTATATTTACAACAATATTATGTACATTCACAGTAGCATTGATTACTTTGATTAAAATCAGAAGTAAGGATAAGCTTAGAACGCCCAGTTTCCAAAGACTCCGCAAAGTCAATAAATCATTCCAAGAATGATCATGCGAGGTATCCGCTTCTATAATAAAATTACGCAGACAATTTTAACTTTGCCGTTTCATAGATTCAAGTCAATTGTAAAAAATACATTGGTAAAAAAAGCATATTATTCGACACAAGAGTATATTGATGATAAAAAAGCGTGGAGTCAATGCTTGTTGACTTCCAGGCAGGAGACATAACATACATATATAATTGTATTTAACTAACATGACTGTATTTTTAGATATTGAAAAAGAGTAACTACTGAGTTTCTTGCCGGTTTTTCTCGGTAGAATCTACATTCCGGACCGGTGGTAGCTTTACTTTAAATAGTTTTTTAAATAACGATTCAAAGTGCTTGTAAAAGCCTACTTGAATAAAGTATATTTTGATTTTGATTTTATTCACTTTTAATTTTTCTGAATAGCTAAAGCATAAAATTATAGTATAAATACCTACATAACAAGGTGTTAGATTATATTATACTAGCTGTACTTCGAAATTCCGTTCGCGCTAATTTTGGACTTTACAAATATTGAATGATATAAATGAGTGATCCTTTATTTATAGTTGTAGACTGAAGTTTACTCAGTTTATATAGGTTTCATAAACAGTTTGCACACAAACCTTCATGGCCAGGTTTATTAAAAGTTGCCCATCTCTTGAGCTGTCTTAGCCCATTACGAGGTCACACGAGAACATAGGGCCCTGTTAAAAAGCATAAAAACTACAAAGAGAAGATGATTTTGAAGCGTAAGGAACGGTTAATATTTCTTACAGCGCCTTTGTCTATGAGCCACTGATGGTAAGTGGTCGCCTTTGTCAGGTGACCACTTACCATCAGGTGACCCATATGCTCTTCCACCAACCAATGACATAAAAAAAGATATCTTCGTTCATAAGTTAGTATACTCAAACGTTAGTTAGTAGTTTATCTGAACCATGGCTTTGAAAATCTTGTATCATTTGCTAACACGGTAGCACACCGTTTTACCATTAAGATCTAAGCAAGTATGCATCAAACATTTAATTTTAAGAGGTTTCGAAAGAACGTCGTAGAATAAAATACGTCATTAAATAGCGGAAAATGGGTAAGCCCGTTAATTTGTAATGGCAGTAACTTGATATAGAAATGAGTAAAACTATTTCGAACCAATTTGTCATCAATTATCATCCACTTTGAAGAGTCTCCAAGTTGTTTATAATCACAATTTGTATAATAATCTTATACATACATCGTCTCATTTTTTATTAATAAAGCAACAGTAGTGCGTGCTTATCTGTAAGAACATATTCGAAACTCACCGCAGAACACGATCTTGATATCAGAATGAATTAATGAAGCGACTTTCACTAATAATGTAATCATTTTATTCTAGAATTTAAAGGATTCACTCATAAATATAGCCTTCTAATATCATATTATCACAGCTAGCCGGTTTTAAAAATGTCGCAAATGTGATATGACTTTTTAATGAATAGCACTTTGCACTGCTGTAGAGGCATTTAGGCAGTTGTTAGTTATTTTTTACTTA
Source organism: Vanessa atalanta (assembly GCF_905147765.1). Taxonomy (NCBI): domain Eukaryota; kingdom Metazoa; phylum Arthropoda; class Insecta; order Lepidoptera; family Nymphalidae; genus Vanessa; species Vanessa atalanta. The sequence goes on along the minus strand of NC_061902.1, from coordinate 15,974,952 downwards.
TACAATGTTACAAGTAGATTTACGCGTGTCCCCTAAAGAAAGGTGGGGCACTAACAGGTGGCGAGTGCGCCAGAATATACAAAAAATCAGCGGTACACAATCCGTCTCTGTGGGAGGCAGGTACGGGAGCTCTTGCATGCTGTCATGATGCACCGACGGTTGACCTGCCTATATAAAAAATATCAGCCGAAAAATTAGACCGAGTTTCTTAGTGTCTAAAGTAAGTAAACTATAACTTGTAAATGAAAGCAAAAATGTATTTGAAAATGTATAAATTTATCTTGCAATTTGCTCCCAAATTTACAGTGATTATTTTTAAGTATTATAAAAACTTGAAATGAGTAAACAGCGGCGACACCCGCGTGGAATTTCGTTTGAGACGAAATTACTTTGACGAGCAAATGAGCGAACTGATGGTAAGTTGTCACCACAAAAATTAAACTTTCCTTACATTGTCAAGGCGCAACCTACCGCAGGAACCAGTATATTATGTCTCTTGTGGGTGTAGTTACACTGACTCATTCCCGTTCAAACCGAAACACAACAATAATAAGTATTAATGTTTGGTAAGCAGAATAGAATATCTGATGGAACGGCCACAAAGTCCACAAAGTACCACCTAGAAAACGAAGTTCGATCGTATTTGAAGTTTTCGCTGGCTGGAACGGTAAAGAAACCATAGTAAGGAGACCTGCAGCTTGAAGGAATATGAAGTTCCGTTAACGAGCTCATTTTCAATTAGTCTAACACAACTACTTCTACTTTTACATTTCTATACTCTCCTTCTATTTTTTATCCCCTTTTGTTACTACAATTACGATTTAAATATATTATTATTTTACTGTAATGGATTTATATGTTATGTTTATCTCTGCTTTGTACCTCTTTCTATATCTGTGTCTTTCCTCTGCCTTAAGGTTGCCTGGAAGAGGTAGCCGTTTTAGCGATAAGGGCGCCTTTTGTACATCTTTCTTGAACATGACTGAAGTATCTGTTTATTGGTGTACAATTAAGAGTATTTTGATTTGATTTGGAGTTTGACATTTTTAAAATCCATTATACCACTACATTTTAATCAAAATTTAGAATAATCTCTTATTACATATGAGCGATGTGTGATTCATGAAACTTCAGCGACCAGTCTAATTGACATGTTCAAAAGTGATTAAGGCCTGAGAGCTTAATAGACAGACAGTTAAAAAATACATATAAAAAGTTTTTAAAGTTTTGACTTTTGTTAAAAAAACCTTCGTATGGATTAGACATTGAAAAAAACCAAACTTGTTAAATTACCTTCTTTTAATAAATATAATGATTATCAAGCCTTTTGTGTAAAAAATCTCCTAAACTTACATTTAATAAACCAAAATGTACCATTTTCGCTATCATCCCTATCATCATTATATGTAAACCATATCTCACACACACCAATTACAAATCGGCCTGTCCCTTTTGTTGCAATTGAAGAACAACGCTTTATAACATAAATAATTTCATTGAGAATATATATTATAATTATATTTAATAAATATTTAGCATGTTAGCCATGTGCCGGATGGGATATCTCATCAAAATCAATATTTAAAAATCCACCGAACTTGCTTAATTATTATTAGTTTTTTTTTTTATTATAACCTCATTTTTATTTCAAACTCAACTTCATTTCAACGATGAAGTCACGATGTCTATGTATTTTTGGTAACAATAAAAAAATGTATGCAATGAATGAACATTTCACGAAACACCTCATTTTGAGTACAGATTTGGGAATACACCCCTATCAAATCCATCAACGTAACTAAAGGGAAACTTACACAACACAACAATTTACGGTCAACATAATTAATTAGTGTATCAAAGATGAAACTGAAGAAAATATAGTTCTAATCCAAACTTCAAAATTTTCGGTTAACTATGGGTATAGAATATTCTATAGCTCAAAAATCAAAGATCAAAAGAAAGGTACCAACGATCTTGACCGCGTGATTAAGAAACACACATAATTTAATTACTCTATATTATATAATAATTCAAATAAGGCTGTAAAAAGCGATTTTTGATAATAAATTACAAAGTTTAACTAACTTTTGATATAACAATATACTTATACAATATACTTATAAAGACTTGTTGATTTTCAGTGACTACTGTAACTACTGAGTTCTTGCCGGTTCTTCTCGGTAGAATCTACTTTTCGGACTGGTGGTAGCTTAACATTTAATTCAACTCTGTAACTTGACCATTCAGAACTGCTTTGACGAGCCTACTTGAATAAATAATATTTTGATTTGAGCGACAATTTGTTTCGTCTAAAGAACAGCGCTTATAACTTGAACACCTATTTAAGATTAACAATCATTGATTAATTTTAATGTTTTTTGGTTCTAAAAACAGGTACTGGCCTCGGGAGAAATAAAAGACAAATATCCCTTAAAACTGATTTATTTTAATACTGTAACAAAACAATCACTACTTTCTCGGTATGTTGTAATCCATACCAAAAAATAATTAATAGGAATGATTTCCTTTAAGTAAGAAAACCTTTTTTTACGTTAAATATATTACGCGAAGTTATATATTAATAGTAACGTTATTAACTTTAGTAAATATTTCAAAAAGCCATCGTTGAATTGACTTACACTGTTTTGTAGGCAGTAAAGTATTTTGTTACAATTTCATATTTTAGTAGTCTTTTCTGATTACCAAACTTATATTATTATCGTTACGAATTCATAATATATCATTAAAATTCTTAGAAATAGGGTAAAAATACTATTATTGACAAACATATTACGTAGTGATCGTTCCGAACATAAGCAGATATTTGCATGAACGCGTCTTAATATTCCAAAAACGTCAGTTATAGTAATTTTACCCTAAAACATCGAATTCTGAATTTTAGAGGCAAAAGGGCCTTCGTAAAACAACCACATGTATTGTCTGATTTATGTCAAAGATAAAAAAAATTAAAGTACAAATCACAATTAGTCGAATTTTTAGTCGATAAAGTCAATACTCGACTACTAAAAACATAGCCAATAAAATAATTATGAAAATATATTATATTATCTTTTGGGTCAGGGGGTCAACGCTGTCGTGACAAAGTTATACTATTCGGTAATTATTGTATCTGTTAATTATAATTATTCAAAAGCCATTGTAAATCTAATATGTTGTCCAAACTAAAACAGAAAATTATCACATTTTTAAAGATATAGTTCTATTTTTTACAGTTGAGAACGCAATATAACTGACATATTTAATTCAATATACAAACATGATTCTTAATCACTTTGTTTATTGGTTAGGTCGAAATATTAAATTTTCTAGTTTCATGCCACATGAAGCTTTAAAAATACAAAAATACACATCCTTGATGTATCTAATTACTATAAATATGTATAGATTACGTCCTCGCAGTGAGACGGTAATGATGAATATACCTACAACATGGCGTGCCAAAATGTAAAGTAAATGCGTTTCATTCATTCGATATGATTTGATATACTATATAAAGTCACTATATTCTCTGGTGTGAAAATGCCTTTATCTGTTTCAAAAAGTTTTTCATATGAACCCCAAAAATTGCAACTCATTTATAGCTCCAGTAATGTTGTATTTTAATTGCCGGATTTTCGCAATTAATACTTTTCGGAACAATTTTTCTATAAAAAGCAAATAATGCCTTTCCACGTAACCTAATATTTTATCACATTTCGATAATGCACTAGAAAAATTCTCACACATTTATAAAGTTAGGTATCTACATTTTCTTAAATCTATGTGAAATGGCTACAGAGATTCGGGGCTAAATCAAATTAATATTATATTAAAACACAACCCGCTTTACGCGAACTACCACAATAGTGTAATACTAATCTCGAAAAAAAACCTTTGAGCTTTGTAAACTCGCGGTAATTACGAATCTCTTATCAAAATAAAATAATATAAATGAAATAATGATACTAAAAGCAAATACCAAAAAATCTTAGCCCTTAAAACATTTAATTTGAGCCTTATTCTACCTTAGTCTTTCGCGTTAGTCTATTTTTCCTCACCCGAGAATATATCTAGAATACTGACATAGGAACCTGTTAGGAAGCCGAGGATTCCGAAAGAGACCAGGAACATATTCTTCCACAGAACCCAATTGTAACGTCCGAGGCCGTTAGGGCGATCCCAGAAAGTTACAGTTTCGATGACAGCGGGGAAAATAAGGCCAAGGAATGACAGGCACAAGGCGCCGACGAGAGATATGAATGGGCCGAGGTTCGGGATGGCTATGGCCGTGCAGAGAGTCAAAAGTACGACGAAGATCCGAATACTGTACTCCGCAATATTCTTCTTGGCTCCGAAAAAGTGGCGGACGTTTTTCCAGATAATCTCCATTGGCACGTAGAACTGCAGACTGTATGTGAAGAATATAGCAACGGCGATCATCAATTTCACGCTTTGACCCAACCTGGAATAAAATAATATTTTCTTTTAGAAATTATTTAAATAGTCTAGGAATTAGAAAACATAAATCTTAACCGAGGATTGTTGGTTCACATCCGGGCAAGCACCTCTGAGTCTGGAGATTAATATGCTTAATCTGTATTCGAAATTGTAATTATTCTAACTTAAAAATATATGAAGTAATAAACGTCTATAATAGACTTATGCAATACTTACAGTTCGTATTCAGGTAAGTTCAATGTTATACTGCCGGCAGTGTCATCACCAAACTTTAAATATCCAAAGAATCCAACAAGAGCATAAAGGGATACAACGAAGAACATGCCCGTGTTAAGTACTCCAGGGCATCCGATGAAGTGGGTCGGAGTCTTCATGTTATTTTCAAGAGGCATGACAACACCGATGCCTTCAAGTGCGAAAATAGCAGTTCCGAAAAATGTTGGTAAGCGTTCGATGCCAGCGAATGCTTGACGTGTTTTTAATGGCGGTATATCTTGGAATAAATAATAGAACGTTATTCCCATTCCAGTTCCGACTAAAAGGTTCGCAATCATTGAGAAGGGAGCGAGATATTTCAGATTTCTAATAAGGTTCATCATAATAAGCAGGGGTAGCATTGCCACCATGTAAATCCGTTCATCCCAGTCGGGAAGCCATTCGCTGGTCTTAGCGTAGTAGTCCACGACTTGTTTGACATTTTTAGCGACGAACACGATGTACACACAGCAACAACCTAGTAAGTCGATCACCAGGAACCAGTTTATCATAGCCCTGAAAATAAATACAAACACGTTTATTGCATGTGGCTTTATCGAAAAAAAATCGATCAATTAAATCTATTGCACTGTGCACAAAGTTTTATCAATATTTTCCGTCCGACTTTGTATTTAAAATTAAATCAATTTTAGTTCTTTTATTTGCAGTAATCATAGTATACTAAAAGCCAGTATAAAAGTTAGCACATTTCTCTCAGACTAATATTGAAACGGTTTCATTGCGTTTATTTATTTGTATCAATAAAATAATAACTCGAAGTACAGTCAACACAAGGAATTACATACACTCCAATAAATACCGAGAGATTCTTCATCGGCGAGGAGCTCTAACTTTAAAATATTACAAAGGTTATAAGAACTAACAGGTGTTTGGAAAAAACAATCAAAGAAAATATATTTTAATAGAAGAGTTTCTAGAATTTAACATGTAATATCAGTTTTACCATTGAGAACGTAATGTTATTTTCAAAGTAAACAGTTCTGTTATTACCTACTACTATTGATGTTTTTAAGGACGAATTTTACCGTTTTTAATGATATTGACATGTGTTACACTTAAGGACTGTCCTAAAACTTAAAACTGAATATTAAGTAATAAATACGAAATTACATAGTAGGGACACACCCGTAGCCAAAATAAATTTATAAAACAAAGAATGGTATTACAGCTTCTGATGATATTTCCACGAAACATGTTACATGCAAAATAGACGAATTTCTCTCAGAGGCGAGTATTGAAAATTAAGGTTGATCTAAAACGTGATTGTTTTTGTATGCAGTCTTTGCTAAAGAACAGTTATGTATAACACGAAACGACGATATATTAAAATATTTAAAAACAATAATTTCTTATTCTCTAAAAAACGTTCGTTGAAATCTGAGTTACCAACACTTTCGGAAGTGTTGTGTACCAACGTTTTATAAAGAAACTTGTAAAATAAAAGCGAAATATAAATAACCAATACCTAGTTATAGATTTGTATGTAAAATTGAAATAATTACTTGGCAAGTCTTGAAAATTTGTGCACAGCTGGTGGTCCTGACAAAAATGCAGCTTCAGCGGTCTCGGCGAATCCCAGGGATGGTTTTTGTATTCTTCTGCATAGCTCGTGAGCTGTTTTCACGAGGATGTGCACACAGTAGGTGCATATTCCTCCAATAAGGAACGTAGCGAAGAGACCGAAATACAAGCCAGCATTCATGAAAGCCATTGGCATGGCTAAGATACCACTGCCTAATGATCCCTTCAGCAGATGGATGAGAGTGTCCATATCCCTGAAAGTTACAAAAGTATCCATGTACATTAAGTTTGTAATTATTCAAAGTAGATTTATTTTATACCGTAACCATCTCAAATTGATGTAAATAATTAATTATATTTTTACTTAGATATATCATTCGAATAGTGGGTATTTTTATATTATAGATGTATCAGATAGTAATTTGGTAGAATTTGTGGAAATAATTCTATTTTATTAATTACTTTATTTTGTAAAATTAATAAAAGGTCTTATGATTAGTAAGCAATGATTAACCAGACTATTCGCCATATTTATCCAACAAATAATAATAGCAATAGACTTCGAAACCAGCTTTGGAATTTGGTCTATTGATGCATTGGTTTACTTATAAACTTTAACTTACGACGTAGGGTGCGCCAGTTTTCTATGCTCGAACGGGTTATATCCCTCATCAGCCTCAATATCCCGGCCCGGGATCTCCATGAGGGGGAGGGTGGAACCCGCCTGTTGTTCCACTGGGATCTCATTCGGATCAACTTTGTACCTGCAAACCGTTCACCGAGCCCTGTTATAACTAGTGACATCTTTAGTAATTCTACTTATATGAATAATATGATGTTGATTGGTTAACAGTGAGTGGGTATAAGAGTGTAGTTTTAATTAATCACTTTATTGATTTCAAGCACAGGAATGTAATGGTAGCCTATAGTGAAAACATAGAAAGCGCCACATTTGAAGCTCAATGGTGATTTGATCGGAGTGTGAAACGAGGTGTATCGCGGCCGCGGACTTGCGTGTTCAGATCTGTTTACGGACCCTACGGTGTGGCTACTGGGAATTTATGGCGAATCTCGGATATCGTTCAACTGTATGTAGTTTCATCTGTGTAAGTGTTTTGGGTGAAGTGTGATACATTCATCATGGTCTCCAAAATGTACAGTTTTTTTTAAGTGCGTTTCACTCTGTTAAGCCTCGGCATTTACAAATTTGTGGCCCAACCGTAAAATTTAATACAGCTTTACGTATTGTATATACGTAGTAGGTTTGAAAAATTTAGAAACGTCTTATATCTCATTAAAATCAAGAAGAATTTTAAAATATTTTTGTATAAAAGTAACATCTGTGGCCAAAAAAAATGTGTAATAATGGACATAAAGCTAGATCAAATTTGTACAAATAAAGAGATTGAGAGCCAATCCCGAGCCTGAACAGAGATGGCGCACGGGGCACGTGGCGGCTGAAGCAGCAAAAGCCACGGCCCTCAGGTAACCATATTTTTCTTTAAATAATTACCAGTACCAAATAAAATAAATAAACAAAATTGAAACCATATAATGGAATGATGTACCGGTGTATGAGTCCATTGCAAGATGATCAAGGTCGACGAACGACTTTAATCTCGTGGAAGCTGCACACGTCTTCCCGGATCGTCTCCGAACGGCGACGAGCGTTATTATTAGCTCGTTATAAGGAGCGAGTACTTAACAGTCAACATACAATATAAAATACCATTTTAACGACAAAACATTGGTCAATAAAAAAAACAGATGTGTCGAAGGGACCCGCAACGCTCCAAGAGCGTTTGTTTTGCGGTTCAAATAATACCGATATATATACTATTCTTTTCAATGTCCTGTTGAACAAAAATGTCAGTATTATTACAATACATTTGTTCCGAATTAGTCTATTAAAAGATACACTTTATTGAAATTCAATTGCCAACAAAATGATGTGAAGCTGTGAAGCATGCTTGGGTTGAATTTAGTTTCATAAGCAGAGTACAACATACAAAATGTTCGGATGTGTTATCGAATTAATGAAGTAACATTATTAACAACACATTGCCAGTCAAAGCTGATCGGTAGGTGATCAATGTCTTAAGATGTCTCCTCCAAGACAAGAAACTTTATCACTTACTTGACCATGACGACATCGGAAAGATCATTTTTAACTCCTTTTTTCTTGGGGTCATATTCAGCTATCATCGGACGCAATTGTGGTTTCTGAAAAGATAAATAAATTAATGAGTTAATTTAGTACTTGTATCTTAGTTTTTACAATGTCCAGCTTATAGTTAAGATTTGAAACAAATATGATTGTTTACAAATTTCTTTGTATATATATGCGCCGATATATTTACGTCACGTATTTATTTTAAATACACGTCGTGTATTGTGGGCTTGTTTCGAAACGCATGTGACGCCGCGATGACGCCTCGGTCTGGCAACAACGGGGCACAGGGGCTGGGTTCGTTCGTGTTTTCGCCACGAGATCGCCAATGTTATTTCGGTAAGCTATTAATAACCTTCGCTCCAGCGTACGAGGCGTAACTCGCGAAACTCCTACCGCACCACGAAATATCGTCTTGAGATGTTTTTAATTTATTTTAGGAACAGTTTATAAAAACAGTTAAGTTTCTGAAATAATATATGATATTCTTGCATTTTCTACTTTATAATCGCCCTAAGTTGTCTGACAAGTGGGGTGTACCTTAGGGCTCACGTGAGTCACAAAATGTTTAATTCTTTGAGCGCATGCAATTTAATTCCCCTTATTGTGAACAGCCAACCGAGTACTTTATTACGTTTAATGTTTTTTAACAATTTTGAACTCTAAATTAAAAAGGTTAGGAGCTTTATTGCCAAGTGATCAATAGTTGTCAACCACACCGATTGCGTTAAACTGGATCTAACTGGTTCACAACAATAAATTGGGAATCAGCTGCCTCGCGACGTATCCTTCGCCGATGTCTTTCCGTTGGTGACGTAGGACATTAAAGTAAACATTACATAATGCAACAGACGGTTCACTTGTTGTCACGGCGAAGGCTATAAACATTCAAGTTTGTCACGTTGACGACGATACTATAAAAAATGTATCCTCAAATACTCCTTGTTTCTTTTTTTCACATACTGAGAACTGACTATAAATACGTGTAATGTAACATAAAACATTATCAAATGCATTTATTAGATACGGTTCGAGATAAGCGTTAACAGTTAACATCGTGCTTAATTTATTTTATTTGTAAAATATTTTTATACATTGTATGTCGTTTCCTACATACAGTTATGAACACGGTGCTTTGGATTAATTTTATACAAATTCTTTCCCACTATTTCCTAGTTCACGTTTTCTTGCGATAAATAAAGGACCGTGTCTTGATTCTAATGTATGCAATGAATGCTATACTATGTGGTTAACAAGATTCCAGATAATATGATTGAGCTTAGTTCCCTTCATTCCGCCGTTGTTTCATAGACTACTAGACTATTTCCTTAGCGGTTCACCAAAAAATTTTCTAAAGCTACATTTTATGGACACATAAACTTAGATTGCTGAAAATTCTATATATTATCCAAAGCTTTCACTTTAGATAATAAAAAAAAAAACAACTGTAGTCTCTTTATAGTTTTCCGAATTAATTTGTTTTCTATTTGATATCAATATGTAATTTAGTAGACTTATTATTTTTCCAGCTGTGCAATTCGTTGCTTATTGACAAGAAGCTTCGTAGTGATTGCGATCGTTTAAATATTTGTTCCATATATTAATATTATATGTCAACAATCAAAGACACGACCGCGACATTGCCACCACCGTCGGGACAAATAATACCACCATTGTCATCATCGTCACGAGGCTCTAATAAGTAATACACTTAGACGCCGTGACGACACAAGTACTCATTGTTTGGTAAGCTGATGCGCATTCGACTAAATTGCTTTTCAAGGTCGCATGTCAATATTATTTGTATCAACTCCCCAAGACACGCCTCCTGACGTCTTATTAACAGTTCTAATTTTGAAACGTGCTGTCACGATGTGTCGTTATTTAAAATTTACATTCATACTTTATAATAGAACAGTTGCGCCGAAATGTACCAAGCCCGACTTGCCATTTCGAAAATATAACATTTTCTCATAATCAAAATGGCTTGTTGTTTCTTAACACTTTTAATCTTATACTATTTGTTTAATTTTTTTCGAGGAAATAAGAAAACAAACATGAGCTTTTTATAAGTTTGGTTTAAGAGTTAATTAATTATAATTCATTTTCAACAAAATTATAATTTACCTTGCCAGAATCAGTGTTGTTCAGGCATTTAGTTACGGTGGAATAAAGAAACTCACGTACATACATGAATCTTAAAAGCGTTGCTCCCCTTCATTCACTTACGTAAAAATGCACTAAGCTAAAAAAAATTAGAGAGGATATGAACTATTATGATTTATTTTGTGACTAGTTTTGTTTATACAAATGTATGTATAATAGTGCGAGATAGATTTTGGTACTAGGATAACATAAAAATGAGGATGTGGACTTGCGAGGAGCTAATCGATGCAACGTAATGCACCTCTTGTATTTTGGATGCAAGTGCGAAGAGTACATGCAACGCAAATTAAATTGAAAGATACATGCGCATTGCAACCCTTTTAGATTGGATGCGGAAATTCCCTCGATCTTTTTCTACCTCATAAGGGTACCCGCAATACAAAACAGAGATGAAATATGTTCGTGAGAAATGTATCAAATCGTATGCATTTTAACTCCTTGCAACGTATGATATCCCAGTGCTTGGCATGCTGTTTTTGCAAAATTCTGCTACTTACTGCTTAACTTCTACTAAAATTTTTGGAGAATGTTCTCTATAGAAGAAGTACCGCCAAAATTGGGCTGCAAGGATAGAGAAAATAGCTCAAAGCAAGCTTAGCTTGGCTTAAGTAAAAGCAGCTAACATCCAGCTAGATACCAGGGAAACATAATTTATAAGAGTATTCCGTCAAAAACAACAAATATCCTATATAGATAGATACATATTGTATAATATACTCCGCTTTATAGCCGAGATGGCCAAGTAGTTAAGACACATGAATTTTAGGTAAAGGTTGCGGGTTCAAGCGGGTCAAGCAACAATGAATCATGTCAGGCAACAATCAGCATGTGCTTAATTTATCATTAGATTTATTTCTTTTTCAGTCAATATTTATACAGTAACTATTTTTAATTTATATTTGTATATCTAAGGACTAATGTTAATAATTCTAATGTAAATAAATGATTATTTATATTCGTCTTTGAAATAAATGTCGTTATCGGCGATAAAGTGAAACATCCTGAGGAAATCTGCATCTGTTTTATGTAAAACTGTCATAAGGTTTTATCACCAACACACATTAGAGGAGCGTGGTGGAATAAGCTCCAATAACCAAACCTTCTTAAGAGCAAAAATGAACTTTGCTCGGCAGTAAGAGATTTACTGGCAAAGGTTGTTGTAGAATTTTTACCCAATGCATGACATTGATCGAAAAGGTAAAAACTTAAAAAGGTAAGTTATAAATTAAAAAGTAAACTGATATCGTTAAGAGATGTCAGTAATTCATTTTTTCCAAACAACAGCACTATTAATTAGAGCACCTGTTTAAATCGACATAAATCATACCTTTAGATAAATATTGAAATCATTCATCTTATAAGTTCATCACAACTTCGACACATTAAATTACATAAGATGTGCAACAGATGCAAGTTGTGGCACGCATGCGTTTTGCGCAGCCGCCTTCCGTCTCGTTTCTATAAATTTTCCACTTGTGACTATATTTATAGGAAAGTGTACATAGCAACAGGTACACGTATGTGCATCGTGGATGCAATGAGCATGCGTAGCCCGGGCGCTCCTGCATCGAGCTCTTTGCCGGGTCTCCAAACAGGATCCGTGAGATTCGAAGGAGGTCGTTGTAGGTAAATCTGTAGTGCGCAGGACTAACATGCGCTTTGAAGGCTAGTGCATCCCTGAAATCTAGGTATTGAGCTGTATCTGACACGACGCTACCAGGAGCGGAAAGAGCGCAGGAGATCACCAGCGGGCAGAGTATGCGCGCGAACCGGCGGCTTGTCAATTAGTTTGTTGCTTGCATCTCGATGGGAATATTGTATTGTATGCGCTTACAATATCTTCTTCATAAAAATTCCTAATTTGCATACATTGTTTCTTAAATCTTAATAACCGTCGGTGAAATTGTTGTCGCCGCCTAAGAAAGTTTTAAGTCAACATCATCAACAGGTAAGAAACTAATATTTAAAATGTTTGCAATGCGAATTTTTTAAAAATTTTTAATTTTCAAAAATTGTAACGGTATTTATTAAAGCGTAACAAAGGATGTAAACAAAATAAAACCAACTATTTCGCTCAAGTTTTAAAGACGCTTGGCCATTTAATAATGAGGAAACTTTTGAGAAAGCTTCATAAAAAATATATTTACTGCTAAAATCTGCGCGTGAAATATTAAAAATGAAATACGGATATTTGTCGCAAAAATTAGCCATACAGGGATTATGGTTAAAGTAAGTGCGAAAACTGCTACTAACAACAAACTTTTAAGAAACGACGCACACATCGCCAACACGTAGTTTTCGTAAACTCACACATAACTTCTAACATAAACGGCTAAAATATTCCGATCTTTTATTAATCTGTATGTTAATATAAAATCTTTATTTGTAAAAAAGACTCTTAGGCTAGATCCCACTTTGTTATCAATCACAATTTCTATTTCTATTACTACACGTAAACAATTCAAAAATATTAAGGAATTTTAAGTTACATTTGACAAATTGCTACTACATTTGTTCGTGTAAAAAACCAAAAACATCATTTTAAATTAAACGAACTCATAAAAGTTCCCATATCCCGTCAAAATTTCAAATTTAACTAACAAAACTGACTCGCCTTTGTTCTTAGTAAATCCCAGATATACTAATAATAAAAAAAAAAAATAGTCTGTAACGGCACTTTTATATTCTTGTGTTTATGTGGTGACGTTATCAAACGAGGAAGAAGTGAATTAGAGCCTCGAATCATTCTCGCGTCTAGATGTTATCAGCTTAGCGCGCACTCGGTACTACCGTCGCACTAGGATAAATTTTCAACTCGATCGGGATCCGACGGATAAAAGCAATTTTTTAAGTTTTTGTTTCCATTAGTAATATAAACTTTTAAATCTTGTTATCGGGCTTCGTAACGTTGCCGAAACTATCGGATATCCGAAATAAAAACTTATTCAAAACCGTAACCCAATCGGATAATAAATTTGTTTTATTTTTGGCATAGTCATACTTGGAAAGAGTAGCAAATTGTTTTTTGAGGCTATTTGTTTCATTCTGCCTGTCTGTCAGTATACCCAATACCAAGTAATTGACTGCAAAAAAGTCAAGCGGTTAGCTCGTAATTTTCTCTCTTACATTTTTTAAATAATCCAAGATTCTTAAATGAAACTATCCGAAGCAATCGCATAATCAGAAATAATTTCCTATCTATATCCAAATACAGATCTCAAATTACATATCCATAACATCCGAGCTCTGAATATCAAATGAAATACATAGTTACATTTACAATTTAATTTATATGTCCTGTATTGAAATCGACGTATACGAACACCATGATGATATTTCATATCGGAAACATTCTAAGAATCGTCAGAATATTCTCCTACGAAAAGAGTTTTCGGAAACCTATTATTGACGTACTTTCACCTTTTTATTGCGATCACAAGATAGTTTCCTGTGATTTCCTGTGTCGTGTGATTACTTCACTTATATATATATAGTAAAAAAAACACAGTTCTATGAAACAAACAAACTTCCACCTCGAAATGCGTCTTCTTTTTTACCGTTTAAGGAGTGGATTTTCAAAGAACGCTATAAGATCCGCCTATTTTTCACAAACAAAACCTAAACACAACATTTTTTTTTATTTCCTTTAAAAGTAGGCGTTGGTGGCTGCGTGCGTAATATGTCAAGTTAGTCAATTTTAAAATTGAAGTGGATAATATGTAATTGCGTAAAAGCCCTTATCTATTATTGATTTTATTTAAAATAAGATTCATATTTATCAATAAACTTTTGCTCTGATATGCACCTGCGACTTCTGTTTTCTGTCTGTTATCTTGCTAGCTCGCTTGTCCTTTACAAGATGTATTATTAAAAAGGAAAAGGAATATAAAAAATCCTACAAAACATTCCTTTAAATATTTGCAGCCATTTCGTACTGTAAACATAGTCTAGTTGAAACTATTTTCAGATTAATTCCAAAGGATTTCCAGTTCAGCAGCAGTCGGCGTCGTACAATTAAAAATTAATACCCGAGCGAAACGCTTTCTAGAGGACAAATATTATTTAATAATTCACTAGGGAATTTTAAAATTGATAAAAAATATATAATTTATTTTCCAATAACTTCATCACTCGATAGGAGATTATTGTAACTTTGTTGACTTCCAAGACGTACTTAATGTTGAGAAACATAAGTTGTAGCACTGAAAGGTAACTTGTCAGAAACTTTTCGAACACGTTTTGTGTTATGTGCATCCAGCTCACGTTGGAGATTTCTTGCCGAACTTTAAAACTTTCAATATATTATAAGTATTTTCTCTTCACGGTTGATACGTATGTTATGTGGTTTTATTCACACGTAACGTGAAATCACATGTCAACTGCGTCACTTACATAATAAACATGGGTATATAGCGCTATGTAGAAAAAATATTTATGTTTCTAGGAAATAGAATGCTCAAAAAGTCACACCTAATATTACTTGCATCAAATACAAGTTGTAAAAAAACTTAGACTAGATGATTTTTTAAATTAATTTTAGAAATGTATCTATGGTACACGGTTGTAAATTCACCTCCTTTCTGAGACATGTCACAACGTAATACGACTCCTGACATAGACAATGCACTACCTGTCATCGGATATAAGAACACATCAGTACAGAGTATTGAGGTTTTGTTGTAGAATAATGGATGATGAACGACGCGGTACCGAGACAGGCTGACCTTTTATAAAAGAATGGACCTGATTATCGTTTAAGCTTTGTTGTTCTTTGTGATACTTTTAAGCTGCAATATGTTGAGCGAAATATAATAATTACCTACTGCGATTTTAATACTATATGTAATATTTGCCTGCGCGATATTTAAATATCAGACAGATTAAAAATTTTATTGTAAAGTAACATTTGCACCTAGCGTGATGCGTTTCGATGTCCGTATATAAAAAAAAAAACTGCGTAACGTAACGCGTTCGTTGCGAACACAGTGCTCGGCCGTGCTCCAATTCATTTATAATGAGATGTCAATTAAAATATAGTTATATGTAGAAGTTCAAGGTTATTTGATTCTGTGCTCGCAATGACGCATCGATCTATTCTGATTCGTAACGCTACATTCAAAGTGATTAGATATTCGAAAAACAGAAACTTAGCTGAGCGTGTCGTGCTCGGCGAGCAGTTTGCCCAGCTTAATTTTTGCTCAGATTGTAACATTTTACTTTAGATTTAAGTGACATAGATACGTACAATTATTCAGTTTAAGGCGAATATAGAATATATAAAAGGAACATTATATATAACTAAATCATAAAAAAAATATATTTGGATGTTGACCGCTATTGTCAAATCTTCCGAGTAATAATAATTAAAATTGTAATAAAATTTTCATAGAAGTGCTGAATAAGTAGCACAGAATATTTTAAATATTTGTTAACGATGATGTTCTAAGTTTTTTTAAGTAGTAGGTACTCTTAATACAATGTACTAAGTATTAAAGGTAATTGAATTTTATTCAAAGAATAAAACGTTGTTTTATTATATGCATATATTTATAAGCACATACTTTATATATTTACTTGGTGTTTTATCGCATGAAGCTATGCGAGCAACTTTTCCTTATTTACTGCACTTTAATATTGGTTCCTGGAAATAACCGAGGCTGCGCTGTTTCCTAACTTCGTTAGTCTAATACTGTTAGACCCACCTCCGCACTGACAGGCGAGAGAGCAGCTGGGCAGTCTATTTACCTAAAGATAACTACGGGAACTATTTGTATTTCCAATTGCGAAATAGATAAGTGTATGTGAGCCGGATTAGAGTGATTTAATACTTTATGAGAGGGAAGAGGGTCAAAGGTCGAGAGGGATCCTTGAACGAGCGACCAAGCACGAAGCGACTTCCGGTACAAAAAAATGCAACACTATAATCCCTTTAAGGTATTTATTTTACCAAAAAATACGAAAAATTGCCTTGACTTTTGTGCGTAAAAAACGTCGAGAACCTTTAATTTAATCATAGCAAATTCCACGTATTCCAGTTCTCGTATGTTGATTTAAAAATAGTTTATTTCGCATTTGTTAGATAAGTTAGTGCCTGTAATAAGCCGATCGATCTTCGTTTATCAACTTTCGAAATAACGCGAAATAAAAATAACGTTGTTTAATATTTAAGAGGCAAAATCATAACGTTATCTTAAATTTATTAAAAATAACGAAATAGCTCCTTCATCTTTGATAAGAGATTAAGTTGTATACATCGCTGTCATTGTTTATAATTACTTCATTCACCACAGGAGAGATTCAAACCGAAGCCGACTATTGATATCCATTCCTGGCTGTCTGGTCTTGTTCTCTACAATAATTATTATTTTAAATTTGGTAGACTGTTTGTATACCGAGATTGTATACCGCTTTAGATAAGTACTGTAATACTACTAAACTTCAAGCATTCGCGCTATCAGACTAAATAAGTCATTGCAATCCTAAAAGGCAAAAATTAACTAAAAAATATAATGTCTTTAGTGAACTTAGTGTTATTTTAATGAGATTAGTATTTGAGAGAAAATATCGAATATTAAATCATTCTTGAAAAAATAAATAAACCGGTAATTATCAATCAGAAATAATTTAAACTGATTTGTTATTGTTATTTGTCACCAATTAAAAATCAGTCGAAGTCCATTCGAAAGCATGAAGAGAAATTGAAAAGGCAAACAACGTGTTCTTTGGACGGGTGTCAAGATTCCTCGGTAGTTATTTAAGTACGCCTAGTATTTGTACATACGAACATGTACCAGGCGTACTTTCCGCCATGGAGGGACATATCATTCACAGTACGTCGCGTCGCCAAAAATATAAACACGTGACAGTAATGATAGACGATAACAAAGCGTAACCACTCGTTTGAGTAAACAACGAGAGCACGATGACTGATGGTCATTTACTTATATAAGGAATTATTTTTACTTTCTCTCTCCTCTCCTTTAGATTAATATCAAGCTTGTGTTGAGTGCGACATAGCACAAGTGGTGACATTCAAATTTCTGATATTGGCCCTGTTAGGGAGCCTGTATATAGTTAGTAGAGTTCAAAAATCATCTATATCTCTTCAGATATTTAAATTTACAAATTGCTTATTATCTACCTACATTACCTGACCTGTACCTGACCTTATACCTACATTTGCAAAAGGAATGTACGTCATTGCGAACATTTTGAAATTAGTTACGAAACAAAATTGTTTAAAAACATCCCCGTATATTCATTAAAATTTCGAAATCAATTGAACTTTCATTTCCGTCGGAACTAGACCGCACAAATCCGAACTCAGTTGACAGCTTTTAATACTTTAACTACAGCCAGTAACTTTGTTTGCGTGGACTTTGTACGGCGACGTCAAACATTCTCTGAGAACCCTTTAATTTCCGGTATAACTACATTACGTCTTCTCTAGTTTATCCGCCATATCGTCTCCTCTGTGCAAGTTATATCAAACTATTAAAGTTATTCATAATATATGTGAAAGTAAAGTATAACAATAGTAATTGCTCGTTAATGTCCAATTGCGGGACTATTCGCGTATAGCGTCAGCTATTCCACGCGCTACTCTGATTCAATTTTTGCATACGGGGCAATATGCCAAATAACAACAATTGATGATATTTAAGATATTAAAAAAAAATAATAAAACCTGTGATACACTGATAAATAATAAGATGATTAATCGAGTAATTAGTAATCACTTAACCGATAACTGCTTAGTAGTTATTACGATACAACATAAACCAACAAAGCAAAAGACTTCGTTCGATTAATAGATTAGTTGTTGCAAACTGTTCAATTAGATAAATTAAAGAAATATAAGTAATGGGTCGAGGCCATGGGAGTCAAAAACGAGAACTAACTTTAACTAGCTAACGACCTTGCTCTACCGGAAGCTGTAACTGTGATAGGGACAGATTTTTAAATTAAATCTGTCATACTTCAAGAGGTATGTGACCGTGAACATCCTGATTGCACGCGTTAGGCCGATCACAGACCAACATAAAGAAAATCATTATTTTCTTTAAATTAATTTAGTTTTATTTAAAATTCCTTTGTAATCTTAACTGATTCAATTATCTCTATTCGAATATCGTGTGCAGATTGAGTGTATATATATTTGAAGACACCAAACTAAAATATACATGTATTATTTATGTATATGTTTTTACGGAACAAAATCCAAACCAAATTTCGAGTATCTACTTTACTTTTCTAAGTAATTTACACAATGTGTTAAATCAGTGTTCTTAATTATTGTGTAATTATTAACAGCCCGGATTAATGTATGTCTCCGTAGTGAAACTACTTTCGATGTGAAATGATTATACGATGAATTTAAATTTCGAAATTCCATACAAGTTTCTATAAGTAACGCTAACGTGCCAATTCTGTCAATTCCAGCTTGTGTTGAGCTGGATTTGACATTTCATGAAACAGGGTACATCCTTTATGTTGTCAGAACGCCGCCGTTTGCCTACCGCTGTCCCTTGTGCTTGTATAAATACCGATTCTCACCCTACATTGACACGTCGATTGAACAATGTACTTAATGGATATAATTATTTTTATAGGGTTTTCTTTCACTGAACATCTTATTATGTATGGTATATTGGCATCACTTTTAGTGCTGGTGACAGTACAATTTAGTATTTCACTTTGGTAGTTACTGAGTTTCTTTATATGAGTAGAATTTAAAATACAAAACAGTTTTGAATTATATGAATATTATCCCGTAAAATGAATCGTATAAGCCTACTTTATAAAAGTTTATTTTGTTTTTCTTTGTTTATAATCCTAGATTTGACTAAGGTTTCGTAATATTTAACTAAAATGACACGTCACGTTAGTGAGGTACCTATACTGTTGAATCTTGACATTGAATGCTTAAGCCTAATATAACAACGGCTCGCTGATTCAAATAAATACTCAATTGTAGATCAAAACTATCTTTTGAACGTACTTGACCCAAATTATTGTTCAATTGTTGAGATATGTAGTATTTTATTTTTATAATGATGAAATAAAGAATAGGATCATAATTTAAACAATTCTTGAGTTGTTTGTGCTAGTTTTTAGATTTTGGTAATTTGCTTGATGGGCTCATTCCGCGTAAACATTTCTTTATATGTACTTGTATTGATCTGAATCGACTATAGGAACTTTTTAATTTAAATGGTATGCAACCTACTCCGGTTTTTATTAATAATATGTGATTATATTGGGAATTAATACGTATTTAGTTCCAGGGTCACGTTTTATAATGTTACACTCGCAATTTTTTTTCTTGCAAACAACAAATTCTTCAATTATCTAATTTTATACGGACAGATTACTCATTTCTTCTGTCTTTATTACCTCGACATAATACTCATTAAGTGAAACGAATCAATTAAACATGATCTAGATAAGATTGCGGAATATATAAAGTCTTAAACTAGGAAGGTCTTGGCGCTGCGGCGCGGAAGACGTGACCCTTAAGATGATAGCCCTACGTTCGCTTCCTCATGACGTCAGAAGGTCAATCTCATAATTGACACCATTGTAGATTTTGTCACATTTATAACATAATATTCTTTATCGTCAGTTACACATTTTTGAATGCCGGGTACAGGCAGCTAGATAAAATATAAAATATCAAGAAACTCACCTTATATATTCTTAAATATATAAATGATATACATTAACTTGTATCGAATAATATGCTTTATTTATATTTATTGTTGTGGGACTCGGGTTAACACACACTAGGATCAATCGAACAATTAACTTTTGTATTTCTGCGTTTCGATTGCAAAGGTTAGTGAGCCGTTGTAATTACGCGCCCAAGGACATTAGCAACCTAGTTCCCAGGGCCGTCAGCGATGCGACGATGAAAGTTATACCTCCATTAGGCGAAATCTCTTAAAATACCTTCTGACGTGACCTTCACTGACCCGTTACCAAGAAACCATTTAATCTGTACGTACTTCCTGCACTGACCAAAACGTTACTGTAAATTCGGATATTACAAAAACATTTTTCATTAATCTATACCAGTATTATAAATGTGAACACGAATCTAGTCGAATAATCCTTTGATTTGATAAAATTAAATAATTAATAATAAGTTTATTTTTACTTCATTCAAGTTTCTACATAAATAAATATAATACAAAAACATGATGCTTGCAAATTTAGAATTAAAAATAAACTCGTTTCGGACGTACTCAAGAATGTTTGCGCGTACCGAAAATATCCCGTCTGTAATTACGTTGCGTGTGCGACTACGACACTGGCCAAAAGATAAGCTCAATTTGGTAAACTCTGGAACTTTGTCGCTTTAAGCTACCTATATAGTTTTTCAGTCCAAACTCGTTTTCGATTTCGTGCCGGGGAGCGACAAGGTCTTCACATGTTGTTACACAATCGAGGTGTACGAATGTCATTCATGAAGGGGTATGAATCGGAGTTCGTTTGTGACGTAACCGTCTGGATGCCTCCCCGCATTGGCGCCGACCGCGGTAGCCTAATAGGGTCACCCTCGGCCACAGGTTAGCTACCGAGCAGAGCTATTAGCGTATAGAGCAATAAAAATACAGGTAACTCCGAACCACCCAATTAGAAACTCTGTCATTATATTGAAAATTAAAAAAAAGTCTGTCATTTGTTACAGATTTAAAAAGTTTAAAGTGTAGTATCATTAGTTTGATGATAAAGTAAATGTGAAAGGTATTCGGATAGTTTCAGAGACAATGTCCTTGGCCCCATTGCGTCGTGTCGGCCGAATAAAAACATAACCCAATGAACAAATACATGCATAGCTTGCAATCGGATTTGTCAATAAAAAGTGCTCATGAATGTGATTATCGAAAGATAACACATGAAAGTGTCTCCTATCTTATCATTTTAGGGTTCTTCAGTTAAACATGGAAAATTACAATTTCGTCACGCGCGTCACCGTCTTCGTACATACATTCTATATATAATTGGTTTAGGTAAAAAATTTATATAATTGTTTTTCCCGTTCAGGTACTTTTAATATTAACTTAAGGATTTTTAATGAAGTTTCATTGACTATCGTTCATTTTAAACTTTCGATTGAGACATTGGCAAGAAGTTTTAGAAATTTACATTTCATGGTACTAAAACTACTGTACAATACTGTTGAACGTTTAATATTTTTTATTATCAATTAACAGTATATATATAGCATTATGTATTCGTTTTATACGTATGTGCTGTTGAATAATCGAATATTTAACGAGAATATCTCGAATATCAAAATATAGTGAAACGACTAGAATGAATTTGAATTTTCTGAAGTCGGCTAATAATTGTCGGGTATTATATTTATATTTCAAAATTCCCTTTATCTCAAACCACCAATTTCCTGAGATATTTGTAACTCAGATATATTAAATATCATTTTAAAAGATTAACTGCTAGTTTCTGAAACGTCGATTAAACTCAGATCAATGGATTCGGCCACAATCCGAACGCTCATTGGTTAGCAACTACCACTGATTAAAGCCAAATTAGTTAATTTGCCTTTAATCAGTGTTTCGGAAATTGCACTCGTTTGCAATTATTATAATTAGTTACAAGTTAGAACTTGAAATAAGATTTTCCATACAAATATGATTCGAATACGAAATACGATCCATGAAAGTAAGTCGCAAAAATCTATTACTAAAAATATTTGTATTGATTTTGAACGATTTGTGAATCAGTTCTAATAATTTGACCCTTAAACTGGCAAGATCGCAATCGAAACGGGGGTCAAATTAAAATGGTCTCTACCTAAACAGACTGAGGAACAATTGTTAATTTAATTTCTATTTTACATATACGTTAAATATCTTTATTGTTGTATAACAAATTTGAAAGAATGCAGAGACTAGTAAATTCGTTTTATAAGTAAATTACTGACTTATCATATCATCCATGTACGAGTACGTTGACTTCATAGAAAGGGCAGGTCAGGACGGGTCGCACGCTTCTTTGTTTATTAGTGCACTCGGAATGTAGGTAACATGTTCCCTTTATTTGATTACAATGTATTTTAATGGCCCCCTTCAAAATGTGTTCATTGTTATGGGTTTCGGTCAAAGTTAATACGTCTATAGGTAACACAAATTCCCATCACAATATAATACAAATTGTTTTTGTTTAAAGAACAATTAAACTCAATTACAATCTCGACTGAAATCTGCTAAGTATATTTTGTCTTTACGGTTTAAATGAAAATATTGAACCGACAATATTATAAAAGAGAGCCATTTAAGCGGTCGATGTGTGTGTGCGGTTGAAAGAAAACACACGAATGTAAAAGCAAGCACACACTCGGACAATAAATCGTAATATGTTTTATTTGCGTTGCTCACGTGTGTGCGTTTCGTACTCACGTGGGTGCGTTTCGTCGCACACTCGCGTGAAAAGTATTACAGCGGTCACTGTAAGCCACGTTTTACGTAAATATATATGTATAAAATGCTTTTAAAAGTAGGTACTTTCACAATGCATATTGAACAGGATATTTGAAACGATATTACACATAAATATATATTTAAGGAAAATAGAATAATATTAATGGTGTTGTATTGTAACTGAAATAATTTCAGTTCGATTAGGGAAACTATAGAATTCCATAAATGTATTAACAAATTGTGTTACCCATGTAACAAGTAGAACGCATGTCAGATTAAGTAAGAAATAAATACATAATTAGACGATTACAAACAAGGCTTACACTATCAATTCTGTAATAATAATAATTTTTTTTTTATGAACCCTAACAATGATAAAGTGTATTTATTATTGCTTGTTAAATTATTGATGAATATATGAATTGTGTTTTTTTGCAATTATTATCAAGATACAAAGTTAATATTAAGGTAATTGGTGTTAATGTAAATATTAATTAATACAATATCACGATTACTACAGCTAATATAAGGGTTAAATAAATATTTGCGTTTCATATATAATATTTTAATCTGAACGGCACCTCAGCGTTTCATAGACGAACGGAATTTTAATGAAGAACAAATACAGGAAAAATATCACTTGGAATTTTTATACTATTTATAGTTAGAAAATGATTTACATATATTTTATGACGCAACATTTGATACGCTTGCTACACACAAGAGTACTAACTTACAATATATTTTACACAGTGTTTATTTGTAACGAGCAACACAGAGATCTAATTCATAACTTTTTGGAAAAATAAGATGCCTCACTTCGCCTTAAGCAAATAGCCTCAAAATTTCAACGGTTTACGGGCCGCCTTGCGTTGCAATGGAACCAGGTTCGAAGGTTGAAGGGGAAGTTAGAATATTGGTATTTCCTCGATAACAAGAATAGTTGCCTACGTTAATGTTAAAATCGTTGCTTGTTTTTTTAAAGAGTTATGGGAGTTAAATGAATATAAAATTTTCATGAATTGAAATGAAGTAGTCCATTTAGATGTTATATTCTATATTCAATACAATTACTTGTTACAATTTATTTATGTTTTACTAAAACCATAAATACACTATGCTTTATATTACACAACTATGCGTATCAAAAAGTTATAAACGCCAAGTTATTGTATTTGGGACAAGTTATTTCAGAATTGGCTAACATACAATTATCTGAATCTATCTAGAAATTTCTGCTCAGTACGATTATTAGATGTGTATAAATACTAGTTTTGTTAAAAATCCGATTTATAACAAGCAGACATCGTGACTCGACTTGAAAGAATCGCTCTGTCCGTCCACAGCGACCGGATATGCAGACTGATTAATGCGACACTACGCCGTCGGCTGTTGCAGATGCTAACACCGAATTAAACCACCGTATCTTAAATTACCTTTGAAGATACGTTGTTGTTTTTTTATCTCACATTGAACAATACAACTCATTTGGGGTGATGCAATTGATAACTAATGTTATCTAATATTGTACAGCAATATCGAGCGAGAACGTCTCAAAATAATATTTACAGACATTGGATATTAATATCTTTGACAGACAAAAATTCAAGTCACGTGGCCAATCCATGTCAAGCCTTGTTACAGTTTTATTATTGTGTACGTATAACTTTTTATCAACGCATCACTTTCTCAACATATCTTTGTACGTGTTATCTACACCAACCTCATCAGCGCACGTACACGGTTACACTTTTATTGCTTAGAATGTAAAATTTTATTCATAAACCATAATATTGACACATACATATACACGCACATTCGTGTAATGATATATACATATACACAATATAATGTTGTAATATCGAATACATGGCTCTGGGTGACTTTTTATTTATTTAATTAGGTTTTACTCCTCAAACCCTCAAGGGTATACAGGCCTTTTAGCGATGAGAAAGTCGAAGGTTCGTGTGTAACCCTTTTAACTATCATTGCACCCACTTCTAACACGAAAAAAATGAGTTATTCTTTGAATAATGTTGAATATATCGGACAGGGGACACGAATGTCTATTGTGAGATCAGGTTGAGCGTCGAGAGTAAATCAGTTCCTTAGGCAATAGTTGTCGCGTGAGTTGCTGCTGAGAGTTGGTTCATTTAAATGAAAAAATTAAGCGCGAAATAAATGTGTTCATCCAAATTCGAAACAAACTTCGATGACATCTTCCATAAACTAACATGCGTTATTTCTTTGACCAACAGCTGCCGCTTCGAGCACTAGTGCTTGTTGCAGTGCCAGTCCATCAACACTTCTGCTTCGAAGACAATCACCAACAGAACCAAGATGTTCATAATAGACGCCATCTACAAGGCTATCGTCTATAGGATAGTATTTGTTGTAAATATCGTGGTCCAGTTTGAGTCTGCTCAAGTTATTATCACCAGGAACAGCCCGGTTGCAACTGTCATTATCAATGACAGGAAGTACAACATATCCGTATCGTTCGATTTTTCCCCTTTCCTACACTTGGGAGTGGTCGTCTTCATCCGCATGAGCCTTTACTGTATGTATGTTTATAGTAAAGATTTTGATACATACGAATAAATTGATGTCTTTTACGACTACCGATTAAATGTTGTGACCATTATGAATGTTAGAAAATAGGCAATATATATTATTAATTTATTTGCTATTACAATTATATACTAAATATATAAAGCATTCGGATATAATATGTATGTGCAATGAAAAGGTGTTTATAATGTTATGTTAACTGTTATATATTTCTAATTTTATTTAAATAACTGTATTTCTTCGTATATATATATATAATATATATGTCATAAAAATACTAAAAAAAAAAACAAAAATAAGGTATTATTCAAATATTTATTTTTTATTTAATTGACGGCTTGCTTACAAAGGTTGTTCGGGTGCTAAGTTGAACACTGACCATCGCCTAGACAGCATTTATAGGTAAAGCCTAAATTGTTCTGATATTAATATGTGTTGTGAGTTGTTACTAATAGGGACATGTTTTTATTCCATCATGTATTTGTTTTAGGTTAGAAAAATGAATGTATTAAATAAATGTGATAAAAAATATCTGTTTTTTTTTGTTCAAATTCATACTTTTCGACTTTTTAGAATGAGTTGGCAATACCAACAGTGTCATATTAAATGTCGGGGCTGTATTGAATTCTTGTAAGACGAATATGAGAGCAAGTGATTACTGAGTTACTTGCTGTTGCTTCTTAATTTTCGGTAGATCTGAGTTAAATTATTCTCGCATAACGACGAGTCAAAAATACTTCAAACATGGACTCGAATAAAGCTTAACATCGATAAACCCTTTTTAATTTATTTTAGGGAGGCAAGGCAACTGGCCACCTGGTCGTAAATGGTTACATTCCACCACAACATACTCCTCCGACAAGCGGGAGTACGATGCTTAGTATCTTATGCCTGTTATTATAATGGCTCACCCACAGAATCTTGATGGATAGTGGTACCAGGCGGGCTGGAGCAGAGGCCGAGCGAGCTATGTCATACAACAGCATCGGTGCGCATCGGTGACCTTGGATATATTCCAGGTATGTGGTCATGTGTCGAATGAAGTGTAAGATCTGTATCACAATAGTTTTAATGCGATTTCATTAAACAGCGGTACCGTTACTGCCACATGACACTCGTCTGGATTAACTTTCTCGCCACAACACGCTGTATTTATAAAATAAACCTGGCCTCCGTTTGTCTGTATATTTATATGTGAGCGATTATGCACGTGTGTGTGTCCTATTCGCAAACCGCTTTTAACCGGTTCGCGGGCTACGGCTTATAATGCGGCCCATGAAACGCATTATTATTAGATACTAGTTTTTGTCCGCCGCGTGGTCTTAGGCTTTAGAAACGTTAGATATTTATTTTTATATCATTTTTCGGTAAACGCGTTCAAACTTAATACAGAACAACCTGAAGATAAATACACACTCGTACGTAAAGGCAAAAATGTTATCCGGTAAAAGGTACATACCTAACTAGTTATTATGGAGTCGCTATCGAGTGTAATGATATCAATCTTGAATCATATTCAACGTTTCCGTAGTTGATAACATCAAGTAATGCATAACGATAACCGGCGGCAGGAGTACAGTCGTGAAGATAATGGAATATATTTATTACACTAGAAGCAGCAAGTTGTTTTACATGCAATCTCTTAATAAAATCGCTAATACGAGTAGTTACATAGTTAACGATATTACGGGTACACCGCGCGGTGTATCATTACTGATGATGTCATAAGTGAGTGAAAAAGCCATTTTAAAAACAATATGGTTCTTATTTCGCGCGTAGTAGTTTTCTTTCTCTTGATCAGTTGTCAAAAAATAACGTATTTGATCTCTATATTTAACGAATATTTTAGCCGTTTTAATTATTGCCATCGACGTCTTAAGGCTTGACTTGGATATTGGCCCCTCCGAAAGTATCCCCCCGCATCCAGTATTATTAGGGGTATACTCAACGTGAAGTTAATATTACCTAGGTATGTAATAATCGGACAATCACGAGACACGTTATCGCATCACAAGTGCACTTGATTTTAAATTAGAAGACGTTTTCTATGGAACTCGACACGACTTTCATTTTATAAATGATTCACTAGTATAATAGATGACGTCACGGATGTTTGTCTAAATTGTGTTGCACAATTTTAATCAGTGTCACACAAAACTAGGAACTTATTAAAGAATTCACCAATTGGAATTTGTTCCTGAGTGTTTAACAGCTTTCTTTGGACATCTCGTGCGAGAGATAATATAAAGGAACAAATAAATGTCACTCAAGTCCACGCGGCTTTAGATGTTGTCTGATGAACGAGTGTGTCAGTATTAGCAAATCAGAAGCTTCTAAAAAGCAGAAATTTCTAAAAAGCAGAACTTTTAAACGGATCTGTCCCGGTGCTGGAACCATCGGAATCTGCACCCTTATAAGCTAGACCACCTAGGAACGCAGGCCTTTTTGATGGCATTAATTGTTCACCTGTCGATATACCTATGGACGCATCAGACTGATAAAAATATAAGTTGGCCAGTAACCGTATAATCTGAGAAATTGATAATGAAAGAAATTCCAAGAGTCTCATGTTTATTGCGCTAGTTTAAGTGTGCAGATTTATAGAACGGCTTAACATAAACAAATAAACTGATGCTTAGAGATCCCATAAAAGGTCTCGCTAACGGCCGTTTAATATTTTATGAATATTACACTAAATGCAAATCGACTCATATTAATACCGTTATAAAGTTTATGGGAATAATCAAATACTATATACTCGACTGTAGAGCACTGAAATTTTATTGATGGAAATATGTATTGAACATCACATCAGCCTGTACGCTAATAGAAAACAAATAATAACCAGTGGAAATAAATATGGCAAAGTAAAACAAATGAACAGAACGATATTTCACGATTTGCTCGCAAATGTCAATGTCAATATATTTATCCACTATAACGGTTTATTGATCGTCCAACATCGACGCAGAGGATCACAAAAATGGCACATGCTAAAAACTACGATTGAAATATGTCGTTGAAAATAAAATTATTCGGATATTTGGTTTTCATGAATTCAGTGGATCCGTCTCGGTCGTTGCCTCCCAAGTGGCAAACTGTTCCAAAATAGATGAAAGACCAATCAGAAATTGTAGGATTGTTTGAGGAGAATATGGTAACATTAACAACCGTTACTGCTATGATAAAATTCCAAGTCATTATACAATTAACGGCGCCCTATATTTTTCCTGTATGTATTTTAATAGAAAAGTTATTCTTGTGACATCGTTCTCGTGGACTTGGCACATTTTCCGTTTTCTGTATACACTTGTCTCCTGATATATACATATATGGCGTTTCAGAATTCAATTAATATATTTTTAGAAGCGGTTTTAGTATATATTTATAATATCATCGTTTAGTGTATTTATAATAAATGGATAAGTAAATCGTGAAAAAAATCGACATAAGTATATTATTTCGTACAATAATGTTTGCGTCGGTGTAAAGTAAATCGAACAGAAACAATCACAAATACAACAAAATATTTATGTTAAGCAAAAAACGAAGGCTCTAATTATCAAAGTTAGCAAAAGCCGTCGTGACGTCAGCAGAGTCCGTTACCAAGCGCTCCGTATCACATGACACGTGAAATACGAATCGCTCGATTAGTAATCATAAATAAGGCGACTGCGAGCGAGCCTGGAGCACGACATTACTTACGTGACAGGAGAGGAATTAAGCCCGAACAATCCGAAAATCGGACACCTAACACATTCGTTGCTGT
Source organism: Vanessa atalanta (assembly GCF_905147765.1). Lineage (NCBI taxonomy): Eukaryota > Metazoa > Arthropoda > Insecta > Lepidoptera > Nymphalidae > Vanessa > Vanessa atalanta. The sequence goes on along the minus strand of NC_061902.1, from coordinate 15,945,575 downwards.
CGCTGTAGTACATTATAAATTACTACGCACGTCTCATACTTCCCGATATTTATGACATTTAAAATTATAGCAATCGTTGGTATTCACCGTATGATAAATATTTGAACAGAAAATCACGTATCAAACGATGATTCCGCAGCAATAGCCCTGTAATACCAGTTGAGCGACACAATAACAGCAATCAGTTCACAGCTAGCATCAATTGCTCAAACTTAAACGTATATTTCTTTTTAAACTAATGAGCTGGTTACACTAATGTCACTTGTTACTGTAATGAGACCATTGAATATAACGAAACAACAAAAAAAGACAACACACGTCAGTGAAATGATTACGTAGTCTTGGCGACTATTACCTAGGCTTCGTTAGGCTACCTTTGACAAATCATTGCTGTTAATGTTAACCAGCCTATTTGACATTGAAAATATTCTTTCGTTTTGATATGTATGCGTTACGTAGGTTTTTTTTAAGTAGCTGCATCCTCCTTCAAAGTTTTCTATTATATAACATTAGAAACGAAAAAAAGGTATCGTTTTTGACATAAAATCAAATGTAACGTCAGTGGAATAGAGTTTAATAAACGCTCGCGGTTGTTAAGCTCATAATGTTGGTGGTTGTCAATTTGCAAATCGTTGAATAAGTTCGGCTTCATTATAGAATTTTTAAACATGTTGTAATCTAGTCCGCCAGTATCGAGGATCGCAACATTTTCGATTCGGATCGTGAGTTTAGCATACTCAGTGTCTAGGCCTGTGGGGAGCGGCTGGTTCGGCGCCATCGCTCTAATGGCTTATTGTCATGAAAATCCACCATTACATACATTGTATTATACGAACTTTTGCTAACCTAAACTATTTTATAATCCATGCATTTGTGGAAAATAAATACTTTACATGGAATTTTTAGTAATTATAGTTAACTTTTAACAAATAACTGATGGCTATTATACAGGTGTTATAAAGCTGAAGAAATTCCTTGCTTGTGCACTAATCTCAATACCTACCGGTCCGAAAAGTAATGAAAGTATCTATTGCTGTTAGAATCATTTGCTCACTTTCTATTATAAACACAAACATGTGAAAATTCAATTAGATTTTAGTAACGTACGACTATCTAAGTAAATTAAATCAATTAAGATACACAAGACTGAATGAGCACTATTGGTTATGATGTATTCCTTTCTCACTCACGTCTCCCCCGAGTGAGTTATATAAAACTCAAACCCAATTTTATTAGCAGAGTCTAGTGAAGGACGCGTTATCTTATCAAGCGAGCAGCGGTAATCGATGGCATGAAACCATAGACTCTGGCTTATGAGACGAATAATTTCGCTGATTACAGAATTAATAGAGATTTCGAATCAAAGTCTAGTTTAGAATCTCCCTTATGAAAAAAAAACCAACAAACCGCGATACAATAATGATGACGTCATATTATAGCCTATGACTTCTAGTTATATCCACGGAGCTAATAAAAAACCTTTTCGCATTTTTCAAAATCATCTCAGGCGAATTAACATATTTATATAGTTACTGTTCCTTATATACCTTGTTTGATAATCACTAGACTCAATCACGCGAATTGAAAAACGACGAAGACTTTGTTGTGTAGATCAATTCTTTAACTATTACTTTCTTAATTATTAATTTAAATCGGAGAGACATCGCGATTTTGTATATTAGCGATAATAGAGCACTACTGAGCCGCTGCGCGATCGATGTGTGCAATATTACCTACTAAAATTTAATTCAACTTTTATAACGATTAATTACAAAATAATTAGTACCTACTATTATAATAATGGTTGAAATTAATTGCATCATTGTTATAAGCACTATTATAATATGTTGCAACGGAACTCGGTGGTTACTTTATCTTAAATTTTATTATTTCAAAAGTTGTGTGGATAATGTTCGAGCACGTTCGCGAAACCAAGTTAAAGAGACCACGATAAGTTTCAATCATTAATCATAATGCCGGGGCCACATATACTATGATCGTGTTAACATACCGTGCGCAATCGTTTGTAATGCAGCTTTCCAGTATAAATGAGCCCGGATAATTACAAATACAAGAAACATAACTTAAATCCCACAGTTACTGTCTCTTTATACATAAATATGCAGGAGAGTCACTGGCGGCTCATTTACCGTCTGTCTCCTAGCAGGGAGAATACAAATGAACTTTACTAAGAACTTAATATTAAATCAATTACATATTTTTATAAAATATTTAAAAAAAAAACGCCACGAAATGTATTTATAAATTTCCAGTACATAGTCTGATCACAATAGTTAAAGTTATTATAATAGAGAATTGTTGCACTTTGCTATTTCGAGTTTATTAACCTCTCACTGAATTAAAATTGTTTGTGATAAAAATAGCTCCTTGATACAATCAGCTGATTTGGCACCATCGGCTTATTCTATTTTAAAACAAAAAACGACTACACATCATTGATTTCCTTGCACTTGAAACACAGGATCAAACACTTATTCCAGTTTTATATAATATGTTAGTTTTAGTAATCAAATAGTTAATTATATTTTTAAAATCGTGCAATGAGGGGCTGATTCATTAGTTGTTACGTCAGTAGCAGCCGCCATGTCTCGACGCCCTCATCGGTATTTACAATTGGCCCGTGAAAGCAGGTAACCTGCAACCACCCACAGCCCACTTGTCTATAATCGTGACCTCTATTATGTAGAATATCTAAATATTAAACAAAACAATCACTACATTACTTGTATGATAGTTTGAATGTCAAATTAAAGTATTATATTATGCCCAAATTGATTTTCTTATGAGTGTATGTATGTTACCTTAGCACGATTAAATAACAGACTCGCGGGTAATGCAACTTGATAAAAGATAGTCTGGGAACTAGATGACCTAGGCCATGGGCCATCTGTGATAAGCACATATGGTATTTGATTCATGGTAAAACTAAATAAGCGCGGAGGGAGTAACATAAAATAGGAAAAAATATTTAATTAAAGTAATATTTAATTGTTTTCAGATATCCATGAATATCCTATAAAATCACAGTAACCAATGGTTTGATAGTGATAGAAGACAGATCGGTAAATTGTATGGTACGAACAATAAATCCGCGGTGACGAGATTGTTGCGTTCTTGAGAATCTGTTCGTTGATGTCTTTTCTTTTCCGAGTACAAACGAAACGATAATGAAGTTTCTGAGAAAGATAACGTGCGGTGTTTGAAAAACTCCAAGTCCATTGTTGCGACCAACAATAATGTTTATTCAATGGTGTTATAAAACGGTAAAGATTTACTATTATAACATTATTTACCTGTTGTAATTTTTTTTAAATATAATTCTAAAAGAATATATTTTCACGCGTGTTCAAAGGGTTTTAAAGCGACCCTTATCTGTAACGAGTAACAGTCATCTCTTGTATTTATACAGTGACGGTTTTTGATAATATCGCTGGATACGTTTTATGAATAATACATAAACCGCTCAACATTTGTTTTCGTTTCAATTCACAAGTTATCAGCTTTTTGCAGAATCAATTATTGTTTTTCCATCTAATATGTCGACTAAATAATTTGTCAGAATATTTTATTACAGTATATTGTTGTGTATATTATTACATTTCAATTGAATTATTATTACTACAATATAATGAACACTAAGTACAAATTTGTCCAAATAAAAGGTACACTATTTCGTATTATAAATCAGAGTTCAGAACTATTCCCGAGTCTAGACAGCTGGTTGAATATGTTAGCGTCGCGGGCGCAGTCGAACAGCGCTTGCGACCCTTCTGCGTGTGTGTGTGTGCTTGTGTGTATTATCTGTGGGGAGCGGCGTTGCTGTGTGTGTGTGCGCGGGGAGGGGAGCGGTCGGCGAGCGGAGTCAGTGGAAATTTCCATTGCCTAAGCGTGGCTCGTAATTCGGTTGAAACGGCGCGGGCGCAGCGAGTCGCCGCCGCCGACGCGCCCGCCTTTTCTATACTGCTCACACCGATAGAGACCGATTTCGTTTCATACTTCAGTGGAATTACGAAAGAATCAACATAGCTATCGCTTATGTTGCTATTTTTTTAAATAATAATTAATTTACTTCAGTCGCTCACTATCCGTGTGATACAATATTTTAAAAATATTTCGATTATGAATTTTTTGAACTGAATTACACAATACATTGAAAACGATACGGAAAATCTAAGAAACCTTTAACATTATTAATCTTGTCATTATTCGCTTTGTTTCTCAGAAGGAACAGAAATTACCTGCTACAAAAAATACTTGTTAAATTAATAATTCTCATGAACAATAACTCTACACGCGGTGAAATCCCCGAACTCATACATTACCAAATGAAGTATTTTGTGTCATTGGAACTAGTTTACATGCATTGTTTGCTTTGGGAAATATCTATCTTAATATTTTTTGACTATTACACTATACATTTAAAATAAGAGGAATTTACTAGATCTTAATTAATAGTTCCTAGATTATTGACAAAACAAGGTTATTTATGGCTCTGATTCTAAAAATCGTATCCAACAGTCGTTATTAGAGGCTTGAATGGGTGTGACTTTTTTGCAATATTTTAAGAATAAATTTCTAAAATACGATTATTGTATTCAATAAAACAAAAACCATTATTCTTGTCAAACACCCAAATACGACGAGACGAGCATCGCTCGTATATCAATGTCAAAGAACGCGTTTGAGTCTTTTCTAAACACAGGGATGAAATACCTAAAGTTCAAATCAATAACAAAATAATGAAAGAAATGTTTACAAGCTTAAAAATGAGAATGAACTCATTTAAAAAATACTGTGTCATTGCCAAATGGCAGAGGACCCAGTTTTTTTATGACTTCTGAAGTCGAAAGTCAAAAGTTTTGTAATTACTTAATTTTTGAAGTATTCATTGAATTCCAAAGTAACGGTTTCATTACAATTATAAATAATAACGTGTAACAACGGATACGCATCCGTTCAGTAATTCATTGTCTTACAACAGACGGACTGTTTATTTTCTCGTTTTATAACATTTTCTTCTCATCGTAGCATTCCATGAGATAGCGAAGAGGAAAGAATACGTTTTTAATCGTCGGAAAAATGTATTAGAAATCTTTAAGAGACTAATTAAAATTTAATAATTTAGATTTACTGAGTAAAGTCACAATATTTTAAAACGATAAAACAATCTTGATGCTAATCTACGACTTATGTGATTATTAAACCATATTTCAATAAATTTCAATAAAGATTACAAGTACCCATGTCAACACGCTTTTTATATTTAAAGTAAGTTAAACAATGAGTAGTGTGGTCAACTGTACATCGCTCGCGCAAAGTCGTGACGCCGAAGGCGAACGTTTTATATTCATAATTACGTGCCTTTATCGTAAAATAAATTATAAAGTATTTCACATGGCCTATTTTGAACAATAATTTGTTTGAAGGAAACGACGAAACAAAATAATGTTTATAGTTTTAATATTGACCTGTATGTTCCTTAAAGCTTTACATCAAATCAATCTATCGATTGTAGAGACGCTCAAACTACTTTTATTTGAGGTAAATATATAATTTTCAAACTGAAATACATATTTTCTTAAATGTATCGATCTACGTGGTATTACGTCACCACGTCATGACTAACAAACTCACACGACCGACTACTCTTGTGCGATTAAAAATGTTACCAAGTCTGAAAATAATATACGGGAAAATGAATTCTATTGTTATCGAGTGATACTGGAATGAAACTAATATCCTTTGAATTTTTTTTCGATATTTCGTTAACTCGCGAGGTTTTTGCACTTAGATCGGACGCGTAAAACACATTGTTTTATCGTTCAATTAGCATAGCTATGTGCACTGCAAAATACTTGTTTTAACTTACTCGATATAATTAGACGATGCCAAAAAATTACCAAAAAACATACGACGTTTTAACAGCGGTCAGGTCGTCCAACGCGATATTTTGTGTAGGTAGGAAGATATGCTCAAATATTAAAATATTCTGACGGAAGTAGCATCGTATAATTTTTTTAGATTAAACTTATTTTAATACAATTAAATGTTTTAACGGACACATGGTAATGTAATTATTATTTCGATTTCCTTTTATTTTCAAAAGTGTTCTCGAATATAAATAAAATTTTAATATTCGATATCGTTCCAGTATCTAAGTTATACCCCGATGTAATTTCATGGCAGTGATTTTAATTAAAACCATAGTGAATGAGTTACAATATACTGAATGTAATTTTGCAATGAAATCGCGCATTGGTACTCCGACGTTTGCCTAGCCATGTACAAATTCATTACAAGTTTCATTCATTCTATTAAGTCATTCATGTTCTAGACTGTTCCAGTACTCACAACAAATTCAATACCTGAAATGATTTCACCGCAAACGCATTTCTAATAACTTTGTTCGATGTTCCCGCGTTTACATGCTCGTTGAAAAACCTTGCACTTACATTTATGCGCCATTACCGTCATAAAATACCTGCGGTGGCAATGTACTGAACAATGGCATTTATATACTTATAACATTAAGGCGATAGTCCCGTTCCCTGATATTTGCTTTGACTCGACGCCATCAATCAAAGAGAGCGAATCATGTGGTAAACGCCTAGACGTGGAAATAAAGATCTAGGTTTTAATCAAGCGGTGAAAACGAATCGTGAAACGAATGAGCGACCGCGTAAAAGTTAAGGCTTGCGCATATTAGTCAAGATCCACGAGTTACTGTTCACTTCTCGAGTGCCTGCACACCTACAACGAACTGTACGCGTAACTTTATTGCGATTTACAAGTTCAAGCGGAAAATACTTAACTGTACTCGGTACTAATTCGTTTTTAAGACATACGAATGTTAGCTCAGCATTGTGTATTATACAGGGTTTTTAAATCGCACAGCTCTCTTGAGATTATGATACTTTAATAAGTGACAACATGAGACAAACAGCTGTTTTGGTGTTAAATATTATTAAATTTTCAAAAATTCATCATTCGTTTCAGCAGAATGAAGTTCATAGCGTTTTATTATCGTCATAAAAAAATACTGACGATTTGGAAATAGCTTTTTTACTGTTAAATTATCGCATAGCATCCTTAGGTTTTGTATTAGAGACATAAAATAAAATTCGCTTTTTTTTATATAATAAACTAAACGTTAAACTTACCTTAAATACCGCAGGGGCTAACGGTATAGCAGCTTGATTGTGTAGATGTTTTTTCGACATTTTAAGTTCGTTCCCGGGCCACGTCCAAAGATGCAAGAGTCGCAATCGGCACAAAAAGTAGAAACTATTTCTCTTTTTGCTAAAAGAAATTTACGAGTAATGACCGAAAGCGACTCGTGATCTAAAAAATCGCCGCCGTCAAATGTCGCGATATAATATTCGCAATGCGAAACGGTTTTTTTGTTTTTCGTTCGCCGTCTTGGCAATTTTATTTACTTCTTGTGCGTAATTTTTTTTCACAGTATTTTCGTAAGAGAAAAAGTTGGAAGACGCGTCGGCAAGAGTAGATACGTGTTGTCACTTTTGCGGTCAAGTCGGCAATGAGCGGTGGGGCGCGTACGAGCGCGCCGAGCGAGTGATTCGAGTTTGGAGCTATCGGTGGCGAAGAGCCGGCGCCGTGACGACACCGAGGCGCTGACGCCAAAGACGCGCACCGTCACACTCCAGACGCTACTTCTGAAACTTGTATACCATTCGGACCGCCACTCTGTCTTCTTGCCGAAGATAACTTGGAACGCGCAATAACAGTTACAAATCGATCGTCGGACAACATTTTAAGTAGAGCATTCGCACATAGAAGACTTTCTTTTGCTAGACTCAACATCATCTTCATTATAACGTTAAAATATATTTCATTAAAACTTTCCAACAAAAAATCCACATAAGAATGGAGACGGGCATATTCTAAGAACATGTTTAGCGCTTCTTGGAGGAAGATTGCGCTTTGTTGAATGAAATGGATTTATACCTGACTCCAAACAATTCGACATCGACACCGTAATAAAAAAAAAAACAATTGCTGCTTGCTTCTTACCGAAATTTTTTAAGTTCAAGTTAAGTGTCCGTGAACAAAGAACAAAGAGATTCGGACTCTGCGTTAAATTTGAAGGATACCCGCACAATTTTACGTAAATACATTATTATAACTATATAATTTAATTCTAATTTAATTATAAAATCAATCTTTCATGAAATATTCCTGAACTAAAATAATTACCACCGATATCCAGCGCAATGAAAACATGTTGACGTTATAGAAGATTTTGTAATTGATCGATGCGAGATAAAATGCATGTCATTTGTGTAAGGACACGTTTGCATTGCATTACGTGTAACTTTACTTCTGAGACAAACACTTCCAGTTTAAATAGGGGCAATCAAATGATTGGAGTTTCTCATATTCAAATGGTGTATAAAATTAAAATATTCTGAAGTAAAGTTTATTGGTGTTAGTGGGATTTCAAGGTCTTTATATACCTAAACAGTTTCAGACTGCAACAAATTTCGTTTTTGTCACTTGTTATAATTTTAAAATTATTTGTTATATAATTGTATAAATTGCTTAAATAAATATAAATTTGTATTTTTATATATACATAATAAAACCCACAATCCAACATGTTATGTTCAACGGTTACAAAGGTAAATGTTTTAAGGATTCCCGTGTCGTAATAAGTATACTTTATTCAGATATTTCTAGAACATTCCTAACCTTCTACGACGTTCAGGAACGTTCCGATGTTCATTACATCCAAATAATAGCAATTGAAATGGTCTGTCTGTTTGTTTATTCGCATTACCAAAAATGTCCGGTAATGTATATTCAATATAAAATAGCAATTAAATTCTTTATGACATTCGTTCCTTGCATCTTGATTACATTTATGGAAAAAACCCAGGTCACGTAGATTTCTAACAGCAAAACGTGATGGTGCCAAAACAAAGCTTTGATAGATAGCTATCAATGTATCGCTCTTGTTGAATAAAATTACAGTATTTTTTATATGAGTGTTTGTTATTTATTTTTTATTTCCTCAGTAACTAATCGATGTATTAAAAAATTAACACGAGATATAAATAGATACTTATATTAATCCGTGTCTCGGTAGCCGTGTAAGTGATGAGACCCACTTACATCGTACAGAATATATTCGAACATTATACTGATTCCATCATCATCCTCTTGCCCTTATCCCAATTTACTTTGGACATTATAATGATTGTGGTGTATAAAGTAAAGTGCGTGTGTGGGACCTTAAGTCTACCCAACGTCACCACGATGTAATATTTAGCGAAGTAAAACTATCACCTTGCACTGTCGTAAATAGACCGACCGAATCGACCGAAAAAAAATTGGAGGCTCTTTGAATATTAGGTCATAAATAAATCACGTGCGGAAATTTAGGTAATTTTTTGGTGAAAAAGTTTTAATATTACTGACTTGCGTGAACATTACTCTACTATGTTTCTGTATCCACGTAGATTTTTCATTCAGTACTTCATTCATTCAATTAATGAAATACCCTGGATATGGAATTAAAGTTGAGCTACATTCGGTACATTTAGAGAAATATTCACTATTGCCACTGCTATTGATATTTAAGACAAATATTGTATCATACGTCGTCCGAAGTTTTGTTTAAGGTGTCAATTTGTTTTTAACGATCAGACCGACGGCCTGGAATGTTGCTTTTGCTGACAATAGTTAGTAAGAAAGCCGAGTTATTGAATAACAGTATCACATTTCTTGAATGAGGTACGATGAATACCTCACACTTATTAATATCACGTGGCTTATTGTCAAACATAGTCGCAAACACAATCGTGTTTAAATTTAGAACGATCCGGAATAAAAGGGCATTAAATAATATTACATTTTTCTTTCAATATGAAATAGTATAGTTTTAACATTAATCATTATACGAATACCTACATCTTAATTTCTTATCAATAATGCCGAGGCTAAAAATTATCTTCCTATTTTATCTTCAAACTGTTACTTCCGGATGTCAGACAAAATAAAATATGACACAATGTATATTGTACGAGAAACAATAAAATAATAAAACAAAAAAATCATATAAGATTATTCGCAAAAAACAGATTTATCGTTTAAAAGACCTATTCTAAGAGAAATTCGAAATTCACCGCAGAACACGATCGTCAAATGTTACAATCAGGGCCGGATCTACCATATGGCTTTTTGGACTTCAGCTTAGGGCCCCGTGGATTCAAGGGGTCAAAAATAGGTCATAATGCGAAAGAATCCATAACTTTATTAAATTAAACAGATCGTATGGTTTGCAACACTGCGAGTCCTGCAATTAATCAAACCCATTCAATTAACTTAATTTAAGTCTACGTTCAGATATGTCTTAGGTGGGCCCCTAAGTAGTGTTAGCCCAGGGCCCAATAAACTTACGGTCCGGCCCTGGCTAGAATTCAATAATATGGTAATACCGTACATGATTATTCACAAACATATACTTAAATAACAATAAATGAGAGGAAAGTAAAATAACTACACACACAATAATTTTGTAAGTATGTGCATTTTTTGAAATTTGGTTTGTGTGCGAGATGTGTTAATAATAATAATGTGAAACATAACTCAGTATAAGGATTATGTATTAAATTTAAGGATATTAGGAATAATTATTTATATTATTACGTATCTTCTAACTTTATGTTTCCAACTGTGGCCGGTGGACTCGAATCAAATAAAATATGTTAATTAATGGTTATTATAATTATTTTTCCATAAAAGAAGTTGATACTTGATTTCATTTAAGTAGATGATCGATGCTATGTGTTATTTAAAGCCCCAGTTTATTTGTAAAGTGTCGATACAAACTGTAAATTTAACTAAATAACTAAATATGTAGAGAATAGCAGGTTCATCTCGCCTGTATGGGCGAATTTCCGGGATCAGTTAAATCGAAATATAGTACTCTACATCCGACCTGCTGTGTATAAACCAATGGCTAGCTACTTTTAAATGAAGGCGACTATATCTAATCGCACACACTCCATATAATCTCTACGGAAATAACAATGCCATTGTTTGTATGTGACTGCATTTGGACTTAACTAGTAAGGCAGAATGCAAACAAGATGTACTTAACTACATAAAATATTTATTAAAATATCCTTCAGTAATGAAAATTTAATACCAATCTATATTATTTATATATATTTATAATGCGTAGATCAGCGTCTGTAGATTCTTTAAAATGATAAATAGGTTATGGGACATGTTTTAAAGCCATTTTTTTTAAATGTACCCCTTGCGTATTTATGTTCTTTGTGCGTGAACCATGCGGGTCCATTTGTAAGGGCTTAATGAATTTCAGCCGTACAAGAATTACTCCTATACCTACTCCAGGTTTGTATGTATTATAATTCTTTTATCTCTCTAAGTAAAAAGATAATCACGTAAAAAATAAATCTCTAAACCAAAGAAAAAGCCATTTGCGAGCTTGTTTAATTCAAATAAATATCATATTGTTTGCAGCAGAGATCTTATCTTCGCTTGTGTCTTGTCAAAAGACTTATGGAGTGTAGTTTTCGTATGTTCAAAGATATCTAGAAAATAAGCCACTCACCCTCAGTCTATGTGTGATTTATATTGATGATTCGAATAATTATTATATGACATACATTTCTGTGCAAAGATACAAGTTCTATTTTAGTTCTGGAAAGACTAGTAATTAAAAGGTTAATTCAAACATAGTGATTTAAGCGCTCAGGCCTGTAATCATCGAAACGTGTCATTCATAAGAAATATATATTTCATTAGTAATCATTATTAATAACTTAACTTCCGCTAATATCAAGAACTATGAGTCTCATTTCGAAAATCATTCGGCATAGCTAGCGAGTATAAGAATAATGACCAGCTTACGAAGATACCTATCTCGTGGGTAAAAACAAAATTTGAAAGTTTGCTGTGATAATTTGATTTGATCTGCTGCACCATCTTACTTTGACGGTGAGGGAATAGAGAGAGTGTCTGTGTTTGGGCACACATTTCTGCACTAATATGCCCTACGCAGTAGGCTAAGTTTGAGAATTGCTGCCTCTAAGAATATCACCATTTTTATCATATTCTTTTGACATATAAAGTACAGGAACACGAAAGTCCCGCTTATTCTCCGAAACGCGTTGCATCTTCTGGTATAAGTAGTATGTAAGTATATTAGTATAAATAAGTGATCTGTAACGCAAGTGAATCCATGAGACTCGATCACGTGACACCGAAAAATCGATATAAATCAATTTCTAAGAAATCGATTTATATTTTCGTAATCTTGATTTATAAGATACAATCACTAGACATATTTTATTAAATAATAAAATTTCCCCGGAAACTTGAAAGTGACTTTGACGAGACGAATAATTTTTATCGGTTGTATCAATAGCGCCCTATCTAAAAAATACCAAAATTAAATTATTTTATTGTTAAAATAGTCATTCGCAAGTTACCAAAATCAAAACAAACCATTGATTAATCTGTATCTAAGGGGGTTTTGTCAAATTGGGTAAAATTATACTTGTTTATGGAATATTATTGGAGCACTTAATCGCTTACTCTTTATTTCAACAAAATCGGTCATATCTATAAATAGTTACCGCTATTTTAGTCGGTAGATGGCGTTGTCACAATCTTGGTCAATAAAATCACGCAATTGCGTAATCAAATTAATGATTGATTATATATAATGTAATTATGATACATATAAGTAATTATATACGAATATAATTTATAATATAAAATTGAGTCTGCTGTGAACGGTCTTTTGCAAAATCACCTCCCTGGAACGAGTGAGAAGTGACAACCGCTCGAGGGGTGAATGACTTCCCCACCAAAAATATGACGACATAATGGTCACAAACGCTCTTACAAACAAGACAATTTAATTCATATAGACAATTTCTATCAAAATTTTACGAAAAATACGTTAACTTTTTTGTTTACCACAATTAGGCGATAGATGGCGCTGTATTAAACTTCAATATAAGAAGATCCTGCGTGTACTATCGATTGACTCCTCATCAGCATTTTATTCTTTAGTTATTATTGCGCGCTAGTAAGTTATTTTTTATTATTCGATGTATAATACTTTAAAGCAGGTGTAACACCTAATTATTGAAATAAAACAATTTTAAATTTTTAATAAGTGGATCCCAAGTTTTGGGAACACAACACTTGGGATCCACTTATTAAAAATTTAAAATCCCAAATCCAACAGACTGCAAGACCTAAAGATACAGTTAGTGCCTTCTGCGTGCAACCGGAACGCTACTCAAGATATCAATTAAGAAATCGTTGGCGGTAGTTGTAAATAATATTTCTTTTGTAATTCGAACAGACAAATGTCACCTTAGTCTGCCCGTGACCACGAACACTGCAAAGTGCTCGAAACGTCGGGATGTTAAAATAATTAATATACGCGATTAAATCCGTTAAAAACTAGTTTTATTTCAATGTGTAATAATCGCGAAAATCTAAGACAACATTATAACACCTAATTAGTTACAGATATCAATAACATGACGAGAAAACAGCTTTTTTACTTACGCAGTTAATTTTGTGACTGTTAATTGATGCGGATACGGAGCCAGGTTTATTTAAGTTTCTTTCATAATATGGTAGAATCCTACGGTATTCTAATTTAAGATATTGAGGCCGGCACCAATGCGGTGTCTGTCCTGCCGAAGATGACTTATAACGAACGAATTGTAACTGTAATATAACCTAAATGTTACGTTATATAAAATATAAAAGTTTCCAAGCTTTCCAAACAAGAACTTTTTACTTCTGTTACCTAATGCCGAGTTGGAATTTTTTTGTGGAGCAATCTTACCCGACCGCATCGTGAGTTTAGGGGGCCCTGGGTTAATACTACTTAGGGGCCCCACTAAGACACACCTGAACGTAGACTTGAATTAAATTCATTGAATGGGTTTGATTAATTGCAGGATTCGCAGGGCTGCAAACCATTCGATCTTTTTAATTTAATAGAATGATGGATTCTTTCGCATTATCGTCTATTTTTGACTTTGACTTGACTTGACTTAGCTTGGGGGCTTAGCTTTAGGGGGCCCCGTCAATTTAAAGCCCAAAAAGCCATGCGATAGATGCGGCCCTGTATGTACTGTTATGTACTTTTCGTTCTAACATTTTCAAATTACTGCGATAATAATGTTAAAACTTGTATGTACCGAAGATTCACTTATTGGTAGGGCTTTAAGCCCATCTGTGTAGGCTACACGCTTCAGATATTCTTCAGTCAAAGAGACAGTATTGTGCAATCACACATGCATGCCTGTAGGAATAACAGGACATAACATCTTAACTCTAAAGATTTATTGGTGATGTAAAGTATGGTTACTATTTCACACAGTTCCAATGTCTTCGGTAAGTGGCGATCATTTAGCTAGCCTACAAATACTATTCAAAAATTAAACCTGCAATTAAACAAACTTAAGGAAGGGATAAATCGAGTTTTTCCTATTAAACCGCCTGAAAATCCTTGCTTGCTTGATCATTATCATCAGCCCACATTCGTCTACTGCTGGACATTTCTTTCTTCGGCAACTCGCATCCAACTCCTGCCAGCCGTGTTGCATAAATCGTCACTCCACCGTGTCTGAGAATGTCCTACACTACGTTTGCCGAGACGCGGTCTCTCGCTCTCGCTTGCTCAATCAAATTAAAAACTAAATTCATTGTATTTGTATTGATAGTAACAAAATATTGGAAAAAAAGTCAATTCCAACTTTTTTTTCGCGTGTAATCTATTTGGTATGAAGTATTTATTTTATTCGAAATAGCGCTGAAGTTTTGTCAATCAAAACCGATGTTTTGCTTTTACATACATATATCGAACAGATATTTTGATTACTCTTTGACTCGTTAAGATAAATATTGGTATCGAAATAGGTCGTTTGATATTGGAAGCCTTTACTTTGAATTCTGCAATATTAGTGACCTCAATACCAAAAGCGCAGTTGTATATTCAAATCAAATCGAATCGAATCCCCTTTGATAGCTCTAATATTTGATAAGCCGATTTAAAACTTTGATCGGACATTTTACAAGGTTAATTTTGTTACTACCGTAGCTTCGGAATGTAGATTATCTACATCACCGAGAAGAATCGAGAAGAATATAATTTACTCCTTTTCAATAAAGTGTATATTTATGTATCGTATATGAACTACAACAAATATAAACTCCAAACTCTTCCTCTTCTATCATTTGTTTAATCTATTATCTAATAAAGTATAATTAGCGCGTAACTAACGCCAATCCAAATTACAATTAAGCTATTCCATGAATCACTAAATCAAACCTAACAGTCAATACTTCTCTTGATTAATGAGCCTAAACATTGATGGTAAAAGCAGTTACCATTAAACTGAGTTTATGTAACTATTAAAACCTCATAGAAGTCTGACTAAGTATTCTTTTCTATATATGTACAGGTATTGATATATACGTTTTTTTTTCTTTTTTAAGTTAGAGGTGGCAAACGAGCAGGAGGTAAAAAGGCAGACGTAAAAGCGACTAAATGTAGGTATCTACATGAATGGTCAGTAGTAAAAAGTGCCATGGATGTTGGCATTAGGAGGTATTGACAGTTTGCCAACTACGATGTTCAGTTGTTATGCTCCTTATGTCTACATTACCACTGGCTCACTTGACCTTGAACTAGTACATCGTATTAAAACGTATTTGTGGCCTGAAAATATATTATAAATTGTTAAACTTTAACGTATTCTGTGCGACCTACATATATACGTAGATATAAACATTAATTTATTATTTTAATAAATATAATTAAGTCGGCCTTACTTTTAGTCATAAATATATTTCTCACTTATCGGGACGAAATGCTGGTTTTACAAAACATCGCATATAATATATTTCCTTGTAATCGTATGTATGCGCCCTTATATAATTGTATAATGAAAACCGCATCTTTAGTCTCATATGACAATGAATGGAAAACAGATCCCCTCGCATTAAGACGCAAATATCACAAACAGTAGTTTGAAACACACTCGAGAGCCATTATATAATGATCAAGGACGTCGCGTTGAATTGTCTTGAGTTTCTTAGAAAAAACATAATGAGTGACAACCGTGATTCGTTCAGAGTTATGTTCTTTTCGAAATGGTAAAGTTCATTAGCGTTCACTATTGTTAAGATTTCTTTTCATTATGGACTCAACGTGAATTTAATTTTTTTTTTAAGTGATTTCTCCCATCATGGACCCTCTTATTACATTTCCCTACGAATTAATATTAACTGATATATTTTACATCTGGGTTTTCCTGTTGGAAATATGTTAGCTGTTGTCTTTGTTGATCAATCAGTTCATACAAAACTCTCCCAAATTACGACATTTAGTTCAATAAAATCGCTGTTGAATGTATAAATATTTCATAATTATATTCCTATTCCTTAATCTACGTTTATCCATGTTTTAACTTTCGACACTCACACACACTTATTTATATAATATTATATTATTATTTTACTCGTCATTACACTACGAATATTATAATTATAATACCATTATTATTAACATTACTCTCTCGTTATTTCGTTTGCTGAATTTGTTGTTATTTATGATGTATTCCCAACATGTGAATTAAGCCAAAAAGAAAATATACTTAAAATTTTAATGATAAATCTGCTTTAGATTAAAAGACCCTTCCAGCAAGCAGTGATAATTTTCTTAGGATTGTTCATTAAGTTAGAGACTCAAACACCTGTCTAAAACTATGATGCTCACAGACGGCAAGCTTATGGCATTATGAATCCGAACTAATAATGTATTAAAAGAAAATACAGTGTTTTATTTCTTACATATTAAGTGCTCGATCTAACATTTCAGTAGGTGACCTTGAAATTGACCTGAAAAAAAAAACTTCATAAACTTCTTTTCATAAATTATAACAATATTTGAAAAATAATGGTTCATGGCGCTCAATTCATCTTTATTCCAAATTTAAATAACGTTCAATCTTCCTAGCCATAATTTTTACATTTTATAGACGTTTCCATTACGAATACTTTTTCTGAGCCTAAGCACTCTCAACGGTCTAACCTACCATACGTCTCCCCCCAGGGGAAAACGGCGTCTTACGTTCATGTTTAAAATAAATTAGTTATTCAGAAAAACCGATATACATCAGTTTAAGTTTTTATTGGGTCGTTTCTCGTTCCACTTACATAATAATATATTTATATTAAGTATATATATTTCTTTTGTACATCAAAGTCAGGTTATAATATTAGACATTTAATTTACAAAGGTAATTAAACAAAAAATTTAATTATATATATCTAACACCCGAACGGCATCCCCTATAGTTTTTTAATGAATGAGAAATCAATAAGTAGGCAGTGGTCATATCAAATATAATGTAGTCATTCATAGTAATTTCAAAAACGGAATATATTTTTATACTCACACAATATAAGTGGTTAATTTGGGGGTAATTAATCACCTCTCAGCAATAACTCTCTAAGTGGACTGCGCTGACTCGTTTTCGGTGACAGTTTTGGTCTCGTCAAAACATGAACGCTTTTTTTTTTGTTTTTGTTATAATGTCATAGGTTGGACGAGCATATGGGCCACCTCATGATAAGCGGTCACCACCACCCATAGACAATGGCGCTGTAAGAAATATTAACCATTTATTACATCGCCAATACGCCATCAACCTTGGGAAGGTCCCAAAGATGATATACTGAGTACTGTTGTTGGCGGTAGAATATCTGATGAGAGTGATACGTACCCAGACGGGCTTGCATAATTACTGGTGTATTTTTTTTATACTTCTGAATATCATCCGCTATTTATATTAAAAAAATGTTTAAATCTGAGCAACTATAGATGTGACAGGCTTTTGACAAAGTAACCTAATTCTATTGGATAGGGTGTTGAGTAACCTTTCATTTCTATTAACATGACTATTAAGGCCTGTTTGCCTGTATGCACCCGACTATATCACAGTTCTATTAAAGGGAAAATGGGTAATCTAATTTTTTGAAAATATTCTCTGTAATATTCTCTCGACTATGCTCGATTTTCGTCAATAATTAATTGGGTGAGGTGTTTAAGAAAAGCTGGGCAATCCCTTGCGATTTATCAATATCAGCACTATAAATTATAAATGCGAAAGTAACTCTATCTGTTGCTGTTTCACTGTAATGAAATTTCTATTTGGTATGAACCAAGCTTAAATGAATATGTTTGTAAGAATCACAATTATATTCAATATTTTTATATATCTGTACTATCTCCAAGCTATAATTCATTATATAATCATGTACAATCCGCAGCGTTATTTATATTAACATGACTTTAAATTTTTTTGTGGTCTCTCGAACCGCAAAGTCAAAATTTCCTATCATTATTACAGAGACACTTGTCTCGTCCGTAGTCATCCTGGTGGTCAGTTTCTTTATAGCATTTCAGTGATTATTCTCATTATATATTGTTTCTAAGACTTGTTAATAATAAATGAGGGGTAATTTAAGCTGATGTTACAGTCATCACAGTTCAGTCACAGCCACTGCGATCATAAAGTCACATGTATAATTGTATCATCGTTTCGACCACGCTTGATCTCGGGCACGCGGATTATTCTACTAATTACGGTAACGATACGTTCCCGATTCTGTTCCGATCCAACTTAGACCGAACTGCGACCGGATTTTTGTATTCGTAGAATCGGAAAAAGGGTGAACGGATTGATTTTCAATTAGAATTCAATAAAGTTACAATTTGTTGCCCTGTTTTATGTGTGTTTCGGTTTATTTGACTCTTTGTTGTGGCTTCATTATAATTTCTCGAACGGTTTATCACGTCTTGTTCTATATTTAGTACGACCAAAATCATCCTTATATTATAAAGAGGCATATTAAGTTATTTATTTTTTTCTGATCCACACGAAAAATACTGATTCAATTTCATGAAACTTTAGGTATTCATTTAGTTGATAGTTTCAAGGCGCTCATCGGCTATAGTATGATAATATGTTGTATTGTTTCTTAGATATAACTTTACTCAAGCGTTTACTAATATTAATACCGTTATTGATGCATAAACTCTAAAATCATTTTATTAATTTAATATTTATTTTTGTAAGTGAAATAAGTACAACATAAGATTAAAAAAAATGTGAATATTATTATATTGCTGATAAGATTTACAATATTTTAACTTAAAAGTTTTCAATTTTATATATTTTATCATTTTAAATTATCATAAAGTATATCGTTTGGAATGAAGTTATTTTACGCGGCTTACAGTAAAGTGAACTGGCAGAAATGGACACGTTAGGAAAAATATGATCCAACTTCGTTCCAACCGGGTGTCGTAATGTTTTGTAAATAAAAAATGATATACAAGCAAAATACCTTTAAAGCTGCCACATTTATATGTTATGCAAGCGAAGTTAACAAAATCATCGCCTCGGGCGCTTTCGAGCTAAAATTTCCTTCGCACCAACTATTATAAAGACTAGAAATTTCCATCATAAAATTCAGCAACTGAATACATGTGTTAGAAATACTTATTTATGTACTTACATTGATATTAGTTATTTAATATCAATAAATATTAATTTTGATATTGTGTCTGATATACAAGTGTAATCGATTTCAGAACGTCAATAGTGATGCACTAAATTTAAGATAAAATATTTTCTGCGTTTAAGATAAAATTAATTACTGAATTACTGACACAGAATTAATGTAGATTAATGAGATTTTTTTGTGAATTTGACTTTATTCTGACCCCGGAACTGTCAGGTTAATTAAGTGTAATAAACTCTATAAAATGAACAATGCTATGGTAAAATTTATATACCTAAAGCATTAATATTTAATTTCAATAACTACGCTAATAATTCATACGTATATGACGTCACACCGCGCTCTCTTCTAAAAGGTCAGAATCTAAAAGCATTTCGAACGAATATATCGATCGGATTGTCAAAACTTTTCCAGAGGTTTAGAAAAAAAATCACAAAGAGTTTCACTTTAACAATGTAAGCCTCCAATTTATATATTTACGATTGTAAGCTTAGAAGAGCTTACTTAGAAAACTTGCTAAAAAAGTAAATATAGTCTAATCCAACTACAAGAGGACAACAGTCATTTTATACACAACATTTCACAACGAACAAGATATTATTGGTCGAGCGCTTGAGTAATCCTTAATATTCATTATGAATTTGCGAAAAAATGGCGCTTTGAACGACAGAGCAATTATCGGGAACTTGGAAGCAATATTGAAGTGGATATAAGCAGTTAAGAGGATTATTGTTGTATAATACAAATAAATAAAGACATCAGAAAAGCTGCTACAGATGTGTTATGGAATCTACTAAAGCTTACAAATTCATGCTTATTGCTAGACTGAAGCAAGTACATATAATTTCTAGAACAATCTTGCAATATCAAATATATTCTGTAAGAAAAACTTCTTTCTTTATAATATTTGAATGATTTATTTGAATATTAATTAGAAAGTCAGTAATTAATATATTAAATTATATGTATTGCTATGCAGCTATATAATAAAATAATTATTTTTTAAGTAGCGTTAAAACTAATACACTAGAGACCACGACGTAGACTTTATTATTGTAAGAGTAGTGTACAATTTAACCCATATCTACACTTAATAGATCTATCTAATATACATAACTGTTCTTTATATATTTTACAGTTTTCAACATCGATACATAATCAAAGTCACCGCCGTTTGTGCACTTAGATCTTTTAAACTACGCAACGGAATTTAATGCGGTTTTCGTATAAAGATTTATAAAATATATAACTAAGGCGTACTTTAGTACATAAAAGCTGACAATTGTAATTTTCCCAGTCGAAAAAAAACCAGGGTTTATCTTTTTTGTTTGTTCTTTAGTCTTTGAATCGTATATTTACCCTTACAAACTGTAAGCGTGTGAATCCGGGAGGTTAGCTACTTCCTCTATAAATATTTTAACAAAATACATATCTAGACATAAATATAGCTTGGTTCGAAATATAAAGTAATAGTTAACAATGATTTCCAAAATGATGGACATCATCATCTGGACTTTGTCAAAGAATACTGCGCAGGATATGTTTATAATTTTTTATATAATACTAACGACCCGGTGCTGGTACGGTACTAAATATACTACAGAATGTCTTACAACGTTCACAGTTTTTCAGTCATTAGACAATACAAACCGCTATGTCCCATTATGTACGTTTTAAATCTGTAATAACTTCGAAAATATTCATCTTGTAAAGTTCATATTGATCTATATTAAATGCACAATGTATTTGAGGTACTTAATTCGTTAAGGATTAATGCGGTATTGCGTAAAATCGCTTCGAAAACAAGCCATTATTTCTCGTAAAAAGTAAAGGATAACAATGGTTATTGTGGGTTATTCCTAAGACATATATTTTAAGATGTACTATACTGTAGTTCGGTCAGCGTTTGCAATGTACACGCAAAAAAAGGTGTTTATTTACGACATCGCTTTAGAAACATCTAAAATTATCAGTGTTTCTCTACAATATTGTGTATGTATTACACTACTGAAAAAAACCGCTTAAAAATCCTTTTATTAATCTTAAACAGGGACCGACAGCGAACTTTGTTTTATACTATGTAATGGTGTAACAAGAGGTGTACAAGTATGAGAGTTCGCATACATATATACGGACCGGAAAGTGTTTAAACGCAACGACCGTCTAACGTGTTATTTGAGGCTCGGGAAATGTGAGCACTGCCAAGTTGTTGATATTATCTCAGCAGAAATATTACGTACGTTAGAACCCTTGACAAATACGGACTTGTACACAGGATCGTAGGATCAGCTTCGTCTTAAGCTGAATACTGACTCCCGTGACTCTTAACTGAGCTATCATTTATTCGTTTGCAATAAGAAGTGGCAGTTAATATTTTTGTGTTTTAAACAATATATAAATAAAAACACAACCATTTATATGAATATATTCCCGCAAAACTTCAACATTCAGTAAACATGGAATGGAATCCTGCCTACATCAGCCAACTTTAAACTTTAAATTAAATTTTATAAAATGACTAATGGAATTTCGATGCTATAGTACTTTGTATACGAGTAGGTATTTCACAATCTATGTAACTATAAAGACTGCTGCCGTTTAAATGTAATATTTACTTGTTTCAATATAATTCATTATAATTATTGATATAAAATGACATGAATAGTTTTATCGATTTATTAATATTATTTAAACGTCTTCGTAATTCTTAAAACTTATAAATAACGCAAAGCGGTGCATATTATTGAAAAGGACTACAATTGTCTTTAATAGCCTATAATATAATATATAGAAATCTATAATATACTAGGTATAACGAATACGACTTACATATTATTTGATGACCATTGTAATATAAGAAGTTTCGCAATCAGACACGATAACAATGATTAGTACGTTTATATGAATAAACATTTTAATATAGTAGGTACTATATTAGTCCACGCATCGATTTATGTCCAATTTCACGGCAAATATTGGCGTCGAAAATAGAAAGATTCGTTAAATATTTCACGTTGCCCGGTCCGCTAATACGATTTGATCATATTTGACGTATATCCTAAAAATATTATAAATGTTAAAGTTTGTTTGGATATTTTTACCCACGCAACGACTGGTAACTAGACGGTATTAGATGAAATTCAGAATAGGGATACTATATTTGGTGGTACATCTTTTTTCAAGCCCGGGGTCATTATATATTCTACCGCCAAACAGCAGTACTTAGTATTGTTGTTTTTCGGTTTAAAGGGTGAATGATCTAGTGTAACTACAGGTAAAAAGAACATAACTTAGTTCCCAAGGAGCCGATTCGCCGAAATAGACGAGGGAGAAGGTGCTTCCCACCCAACGTAAGCGTTGTAGGTATTAATGGGTTTCCCTGCACTTCGGGAATCTCTCTAAATATTATGTGCGGTGTACAGGCGTGACGTTATTATATGCAAGTGACCCCGTAGCGCTCGCCGAAGAGTCGGAAGGGAACCGCAGTTTTGAGTCGGTATTCCGTACCAGCGCTCTTCGCCGGTGAGTCCTACATGCGAAGTGATGGGGTAAACTTATAAATGCGTTTTTCCAGCGAAAAAATAGACTATACCTTCATGCTTAAAATTTCAACCTTGTAAACACTATTTATATAATAAGATTTTTTTTTAGGAATTTGTATAAAGGTACTTAATTCAATAACTCATGTGATTAAACCATATCATCATCCTCCTGCCCTTACCCCAATTTGACTTGGGGTCGGCGCAGGATGTCTTGTTCTTCCATACTTCTCTGTCGGACGTCATCAAGTAACATTTTCGCTAACCATATCGACTTTGACACAATCCATCCATCGTTTCTTTGGTCGTCCCCTACCTCTATATCCATCCACATCCATTCTCAAAACCTTTCTCACAAAATGGTCCTTCGCATAACATGCCCATACCATGACAGGCTCCTTGTGTGTGATGTGATTAAACCATATGTTCCAATACTTGGAGACATCCAAATGTTGCAACATATGGTTTAATCTAATAATTAGTGTTCGAAGTGATACATTTTCAGACGTAATGAAAATAGTTTTTAAAACCAGTACTACCTTTAGCGAAATATTTGAAATTATTTTCACTAGGATATATGTCAGACATAATTAATTTCATAGAAAACTATTCTAATTTAGACACCGTTCTGGAACCGGGTATCGAGTTCGTTAGGAGTATATATGAGGCCGTAATGTAATTCTATTTATTTATCCTTATTATATTGATAATAGTAAAAAACAATAAACAGTCATCAACAAAGTAACGGATACCTTGATCCGTCCCCGTCAAACCTGGCGACGCTCCGTGTTGGCAGAGGCGGCGAGCATCGGAATCGAGGTGTAGGCTGAAGCTCAAGACCGATCGCGATGGAGGACATCTGTGGACGCCCTTTGCCCCATCTAGGGGACATAGGACATTCATCATCATCATCATACCTTGATCCAGACAAGTAGACCCACCGAGGGAATATCGTTTGCACAAATCCGCCTGTCTCGTTTTAGCAGAAGAGTCAGCGCTGAGCTAGTGTAGCCATATCGAAAGTATGATTGAACGAATAAAATAATTATAAAATTTTATGAATGAAGAAATAATATCCTGATAATACTCATTTTGTAACTCTGAGTCAGAAATCGTTAGTAAGCTTATCTAATGATTGAACAACTTTGATAAATTAGACGCGTCGAGAAAAGAGAAAATCTTAGATGTCAAAGTTACGTCGCGTGTTTTATAACGAATAGCACTGAAATCCATAAAGAGTACTGTAGCATAAAGGAATATACAGAGTTATTGGTAATTCGACGTATTCCATTGGACATCAGTTAGGAGGTAATAGGGGTGACTATTTGCGATAACTTTAACACCCATATGCATGATGGACAAGTGAATTTCTGAGTTATCGCATTTTTTAATATTTTTCGAAATAATTCCAAAAAGCAACTTCAAAAATTTATTTAATGAATATTATCAATTGAAATCTATTTTATTCTTCTAATTTATAAAAATGTTTAAACACTGGTTATGTATCAATATTAAAACAATAATTATACAGGAAAAAATGCCAACATACATTGTTACAAATTAAGAGTATTAGTAGAACTAATTCAGTAGCCTGTAAAAATATGCTAAAAAAGTACTAAATTCATATTAGATAGATAGACAAGCACTAACAAGAGGTAAAGGTTTGTTATAATAACAATTCGAGTCAACCTTATTTGTAACAAAGGTTTATACAATTATTTCTAAAAATAATAAAATAAATATCATGATCCTGAAAGGGGTTAATATGTATAAATTCATTTTCTTAATATTATAGTAATTATCTATGTATTATGAAATATGAGATTCATAACAGGACATAGGTATATAACTTCGTAACAAATATTACACGAAAATCTTCCAAACTCTATAGGATTAATCGCGCTAATTCTTTAACAAATTTTGTGTTTGAATATCTTCTGAACTATTATTCTATCTAGTAAACCCAATCTCTTTCCAATATAGCTTATCTTTTCACAGCCTAATAATACTTTTTATTGATGAAATTGTTGTGATGCTCACGTATTTTTTTTTTTATTATTATATTTTAATATTCTGTTTTTGTGCGCCGCACACCTTATTCCGGCGAACTCCCAGACGCCAAGTTATCAGTCACGACGTGGATTTAAAACAATGCAAAATATTATTTATTTAAGTTCCACATTTACTGTTCAATTTATAAGTTCTTACGAGTGTTTCTTTTATCTAAAGCTGTCTTCTTTTTCTAAATAAATTGTAATTATGTTTTTAAACCCATTTAATTTAATTCCAGCAAGTTGTGCTTGATTAAGAATGTTCTTGCATTACTCTGTACGTTTTTTAAATTTATATTATATACATGTTTTTAGTAATAACTGCTTATGTAAAAATCGCTAACTAACCAAAACAAATAAATGACTATGAGAATTGTTTTCATTGTTCTATGTTCCAATTATCCTAATTGCGTCGACATTTATTTCATCCGCCATTTTCAATATATTTACAAAATGTCCGCCGTGTTTGTAAGTAAACGTTATGCAATATAATATTTCTTAAAAACAACAACAACATCTGTTTCGAATCGATTAAAAAAAAAACAAATAAGCTCCTCGGCGTCTAGTTTCCTTTGTATCGAAATAGAAGTCTTGTTTCTTTGTTCAGTTTATTAGTATTTAGTATTATATTGCTTTGTGACTGAATTCAAAACACCTCCTTTCAAAACACCTTCATTTTATCATCAATTATAAATAGTTTGCAGCATTCATTTTTAATATCAGATAAAAGATTATGGTATTAAATTGAGAAATGGCATACAAGTTCCTCCGATTATATTTTTAAATATTAATATAAGTATTTCTGGTGTACATGGATTAAATAAAGTACTTTCAAATCGCAACTGCGCACTTATGGTAGTCAATTTGGCGACTGAATACCTTATTCCCACTGCTCACAGTCCAGAGGTACAGCTTTACACAACAGGAGTATCAGGACCATTTTCAAAGTATCCGAGTCACGTGTCTTATCAGCGCCAACTTCGTAACTCCGTATAACTGAGAACTTTTCAAAGAAAATCTTTGACATAAGTCGCTATGGAATCATGTAAACAACACGTGCAAAATTGAAGTTGACATTATATATTAGGTCCTTACATAGGCGTTTTGTACGGGACGAATATAAACACAATTTTTATTTTGTAAAATATATTTAATTAATCCAAGAATGCACCGTTGTTATCTATGCACTTTACCATCTCATGGGTAGTTCATTGATTCCTTTACTAAAAAAAACATGGGGGCCAGCGAATCAATAAACTCTTTGCGGTTTGGACTGCCGCATCGGAGTTCTTCGTTCGTGGTTTGCAGTTGCTGCCAATAGATATCTGCCGTAATCGTTTGGCCAGATTTTAGAAAGGTGTAGTGAACGATACTGGTGTAGTCCATCAAACTCGCACAAGTAACTTTTTCTGAGTCAATTTTCGTTTAGGGCAGGATTTGGCTGGATCTTCAAGGTTCGGCCATTGCGACAATCGCTTCCAATTATCGTACATTATCCACTTTTCATCACAAGTAATGATTCGATTTAAAATCACTTCATTATCGTGTCAGTTGAGCGAAGTAACACAGTGGACGCGTGCAAGTTCGATATACTCAACTCATGAGGTACCCATCGATCAAGTTTTTTTTACTTTTCCGATTTGTTTCAAGTGGTTTATCACTTACCCCGAAGCCTGCAGCTATCTTTGAAGTGCTTTGTGATTGATCCGGTTCACATTGGTCTCCGGCCGTCCACGGGGTTGGTTCTGAAGGTCGAAATTTTCAGAACCAAAACGTTTAAACTAAAAACGTACCGTGCTTTCTTTTGCGACATCAGCGCCGTACACATCATTAATCCTTCCAGCCATTTCTGCAGTACATGTGCCACGGCAGAACTCGTACTCGTAAATATACAGATATTTCATGTTTTCCATTGTGCTGTATTAAGCGACGCCAAAAAACAATAATGAGGATGAAACAAATTAATGGCTGTTTTCAAAATTTTAATGTGCCAGCTAAATGAATTTATAAATTTGAATTTGGAATTCTTATTCAAAAAGGAGATATCTCAGATCAAAGTGGTCAATACGACAAAACGTTAATTTCATATGTATGGACCTAATAATAATAATTTCTACAAGTCCAAGAATTGTAAAAGAGAAATAAACAAGCATTCCTGACGTATAATACAACTACTCTAAACAGAAATCCATATATCTAGTACATCAAATCTCTCTCTTTCTCTCTCACAACACACACACTCACATACAATATTACACATATCCACATTATTATTTAAAGTTAACTCATACTTGGTTTACTTGGTGGACTTTTCGCAAGCCCATCCGGGTAGGTACCACCTACTCATCCGATATACCTGCAGCAATACTTGGTATTGTTCTGATTCGGTTTGAAGGGTGAATGAACTATCGTAACTACAGGCACAAGGGAGATAACATGTTAGTTTCCAAGGTTGGTGGCGCATTGGCGAAGTAAGGAATGGTTAATGGTGACCACTTAACATTGGGTACCTACCTACATACATTACATAAAAAACACTTTATTCTATTGATTATTATCCACAAAAGTGATGAAGGCTGGCCATCTTTAACAAATATTATTCTGATCAGCTAGATGACCAATTTGTACTCTAAAAGGTTTTTGATTGTTTTAAATATAGCACAAGTTAACTTTTACTGTCCAAACTATAGTTTACCCTTTTCACGCATTGGAAACCTTCAGAAAGGTCGAGAAAAAACCGGGTCATATGGGATTCTTACCCACTACGGTTATCAAGTTGCACTATCGTGTTGATACATTACCTAATTACGCACACGTGTAATTTGTGTAATACATGGCATTTAATAATGATATTTGTATGCAGTCAAGCGTTTACTGTATATTCGCCCGTAGCGTTTTGGGATGTAGATTTACTATATCTACCATATTACGCACTACATACATTAATACATCATTATTGAAACTAAATGATAACCACTTAAATATAATTTCAAAGTTTCGATGGTAAATTTGTCCACATTCAAAACGTTATTTATTCGCGAATTCGAATTGAATATCAACCTAAAATAATTAGGTTCTCGACCAATCACATCGCGTCAAATCAACGTCAAAATTGTTCATTTGTTTTTGTTTGAAATAGGCAATAGGTTACTTGCACTGTTGAAGCAGTCATAATTTACTAATAATACAAGCGTCAATTCGTCCATTCGGGGAAGTCACGATAACATCACTTTGTATTAGGCCATGAGACCCAGAGTGACCTAAATAGCTGAACTGAAATGTAGACATCTAATTAATAATTGTTAATTGATCACTTTTCCAAATAAATACATTTATAAATAGTAAAATGATATTTTCATTAAAATAAATTTCTTGCCATTTCTAGTCGCCTGATATCTATATTCCGAACCGGTTTTGGCTTTACATTTAACTAATTAATTAATCTCGTAACATTTGTTGGTTTTGTATCCAATAAGCTCGTATGATTTTGTTTTTATCGAGCGTATTCAAATGAATTGGCATTTCCTATATGTCTATCTATCTGACTATGTAAGTTATATATTTACATATAATACTTCTAAAGCAAATACAAATATCATCTATACTGTGGACAAAATGCTTAAATTTTTTTTTTCATAAGAGTCATCAAGTACTGTACGACAAAAAAACCCCTGGCCTATTGTCGTCCCCACTCCTAACATAAGTGATAAGCTTAAAAAGAGGGGAAAATAGGAATATTAGTAATTCCTTAATTAATTTGGGGCATTGCTAGTATTCTTTATTAAAAAAGTTGTAGTTCTCAATACATTTTACCGCTGTTTTAAAGAAAATGGTATCTGTGGCCCCTTTATTAAGATATAATTGTTGTCTCCTTACAAAATTAAATGTATAAATCATTTTTAATATATACAGATGATTCTTAATTATGTTCTCTAAATAACGTGCCATAGCTCTCGAAATATAAACATACTGTAAAGGGTGGTTATTTATTAATTGTTAATATCAATATCCAACATCAATATATAATTAAATTAAAATCTTGTCTTATTGCCTCCACTGCAAGGAGGGCTTGTTAGTTTTTTGTCCAAAGAATCGGAATTACGATTCAAAGGGAAAATGTTGCCAGCATTCTTTATACCGTTCCATGCTGTCAAGATTTCTGCAGCAACCATTTTTAATTTATATTCGTATATAATTAAGGCCTTCATTTAAATAATTCTTACCATTACGTCTGTAATGGACAGAGGAAAAACAAAATGGCGCTACAGGAGGCAGGGTTTGAAATTGTAAATACTGTAATTTGCCATCCAACAATACTGAAAGTATTTCCACCATGAAATTATAAATTCTAAGAATATGAAAAGGAAATAAATTGCTTGTAAATTATTTTCTTCCTTTATACTTACAGAGCTAAAATGAGGGCGAAAAGCCTGTCTTACCGCCTCCACGTTGTAGATTAAATCGTGTAGTTATTACATTTTGCTTTTCATCGGATCTCTTTAATATAATATAATAGTTTGACCTTTGCAGTTGGCACTGCAATCGTTGAAACCCATAAATGTTGCCTTTGAATGACAATTAATAAAAAAAAAAATACTACTCATTGCTCGGTTAAGGCATATTTCCAATTATAAAGGCGAATAATTCAGAACACCAAATGCAATCGATTGTGGGGATAGCGAATATTTAAAACAATTCCAATTGCTTAAATTGATGGGTTAATAAAAGTATACCATTGGTCGGTGAAATGACTTTGCACAAGCTTATCTTGGAAGGCACCTATTCACCAGGACTATGTCTTAGCAGAAAATAGCACCGTATATCCCGCTTGACTGTTTGAGAAGTAATTTATAATTTAGTACTTGCATCTATGGGCGTAAGTAGGAAACTGACTCATCCCTTTCCAATATTTACTATAACAGTAACGACTATTATTACAAAATAAATTGTCGCCTCAACTGGTGACACGGAGTTCGAACTATTTTTCGCCCAGAGAACCGAAGACGAGTGGTGGTAGTGGTGGTGTTTTGCCACCATCCGGTAGAAGCGCTGTGAAGATTTTAACTTCAAATTCTCAATGTAAATATTTCTTAGTTATTTTTTATTGAATTTCGAATAAATAATGATCGTTCTGCCGATCCATCATCTTCCATCGCTATTCTTCACCAAATGAAATAAAATACTTACAAACCATGGAATACTTAATTGAAGAACGGCTGATTGCAATCCTATTAATCCCGGCAATGTATAGTCTTCTTAAATATTTTACGAACGGTTCTGCGTTCCCGTTTCACAAGGACATGTACAAGGATAATACACAATAACACATACACTGGTTTGTGTGGGCGTGTCTTTCGTTTCTACCTCGGGACTAATTATGATAATAGCCAAACAATCACCTACGAAAATAGATTTCAACGATATTGTGTAATTTGATTGTTTGGTTACCCATGTTTGCACGTGAAATATATAGGAGCACGTTATATAGAATGGACGTACTTATTAATAAATAATACCCATTTAATACTATACGATAAAACTAACAAGTTATCATTAATATTTTTAATTCAATCTAATGCTTTGACATAGATTTTATATTATCCTGAATATATTATGTATTAAGTATACATAATATATTCAGGTATACATAATATAATGTATTCATACCAACATATTCTACCTGTGGCAAGATATCGTTTTCCATAATAAGTTTATGTAAACATTTTGAACTTTAATTATGAGTAAAATTTTCAAATGAGTATTCAGTATTTTTTATACAACACCTAAAAGTTAACTATATATCGTGTATAATACATAACGAAATAATAAGTGGAATACACATAATATATATTCCGATAAAAAGAGTAACTACTAAGTTAGTTTACGGTTCTTTTCGATAGAATCTACTTTCTGAACCGGTGAAAGCTTTGAATTCATTTACTTTTTGAAGAATATTTTAATTGATAATTTTTATTAATTGAATAATATACGTATATTATACAAGCTTTTAATTAATTTCACACTTATGCGTGTGTCACACGTGTGTGAACTATCCGATCCGAACGATCCACGGAACCGATCCAGATCCAGAAGTTTTGCAAACTAATATGTTGGTACTGGTGATAAAACAAACTAGTATTACGTATAATTATATTTGTTTTAGTAGACAAAAGACGACGCTTGTCTTTAAAATTGTTTTTTGTTTCTTAGTCATTTTATATATTTTCTATTTTACCTTACCGCTGAGTTTAACGTGAATTTGAAATGAATGACTAATCTTTGAATTTGTTTGCATTTGAACCGGTGACCTTAGGTTAAGATTTCCGCGTTATATCAGCTGGAACAATCGTCCCCCTTTGTAGTGTATTTAAAAGCATACAGTACTATCTAGACCTATCATTTATCACTATAATGTTTCGAGGTGTTTCGTTACCGATACAATTATATATTATAATTTAATGTTATAATGTGTAAAGGAAAAGCAGTACAGTCTCAGTAGTTTCAATATTATTAAATAACTAATTTATGCGAGGATCGGATGTGTTGGCGTTCAAATTCCGAGCAAAGTATTTCTAGTAAATTCTCTCTATACGTTATATTGTTGAGAGATTTTCAACGATTCTTATAAAAAGCTAAATTCGAGATAACGCTTATGTAAGTTTGAGAGCCTTCATAGTTACCTGTGAAACCAGTGTAACGGCGTACATATTCTACGTATACACCTGTAAGTCATCACCGTTCAAATTGATTGATGGGAAAATATAGTGCCCGACTTTTAAAATAGGATGTATTTGGTGAATCCTGAGCTACCTGTACTGCAGCCGTTCGGTGATAGATGACGTTATATCAGCTACATATATTTTCTAACCGGCTTAAAAAACATGAGGTTGTGAAGTCGGTTGTAAGTCGGTTGTATTGTTTTTTTAATGTTTTTACCTGAAATGTTCTTTATAATATACATTTACAAACCGATTTGGAAAATTCTTCATTTGTTTTGAGTGGAGTATTTTATATTTAACATAAATTGGGTTTGTTAAAATTTTATATACTATTATATTTTAAATATAAAAGTTGACTACAATATACTTAAATCAAAGTGACAGATAGTGAACGTCCCACTACTAGACAAAGACCTATCCTCCTCATCGGTAGAAGATTATTAAATTTATTAATCCTCTGTTACATTACGCTCTGTATGAAAATTCAATAACATTAAGTGCACGTATTTACTAGCAGCATCGAGACTTAACTTTTCCCACGCGACACGTACACGTGACGGTAACTCAGAAAAAGGGATCAATTCAACGAAGGCTCGGCGTTATTAAAATTATTGTAATGAAAATTCGAAATGTTGCGAACACCTGTAGCAAAATGTTTATGTCCATTTTCGGCTTCATGTGAGAATTTAATTGACTGACGTTATCGTAACTGAAATTCAGGCTGTACAATGAAAGGAAATTTTATCTGGCTTTGACGTGAGTGAATATTGGCAGAGTTGCCAACGAAACGACTAGTAATCATTTTAAAGCGCTTGCTTTATATATTATTATTATATATTATACACATATGAAATTATTATAATAAAATAAAAAAAACGTGGAAGCACTAACAAAAAGTCTTGGAGTAAGATAGCAAATTTCAATAGATGTGCAGATTTAAAGTTATTATAAATTCAAGCACTAAGGATAAATAAATTAATTAATAACGTCGTCGTCGTCAGCTAATCAACATCCACTGCAGGTCTTAGGTCTCTCAAAAGGTACTCAAAATATTCCGGTTCTCCGCCATCCTCAGTTTATCGGTCCGCCTGGCTGGAAGATACTTCGGTCATATGCTGCGTTTACCGACCCTGGTCTGCAACCCTGGTCTCCACTCTAGGACAATCCTAAATAATTGGATTTTATTTATTCATTTAATATTCACCAAGGAATATGTACATTTAATTTAAATATTATTATATGTGTAATAATAGTAGAAAAACCCTACAATGTTACTTTATGTCACGTGTAAGTTGTTTTTGTTGGATTGATTTAAACTTATTTTACTTTTCAATTTCATGTGAAACCTTTATGCAACATATTATGTGTAGGGACATAAGTTACGCTGACTGTACTATACAATATTGATTTACATCTGATGCGCGAACTCCGGTGCGAATTCAATTATCGGACCAGTCGAGTACAGTCGGCTGCACATTTCTATATCACGTTAAATCTTTTAATGTAATTGATACGATAGCAGTTGCATATACATGCTTAACCTACTCGCTGTTTACTGTACCGTTCGTGCTAATGGAAATAACAAAGAGATCTACTTAATTAGCCTTTTGCATCAACATTTTAAAATGTATGTTTACAGTATATGAGATTCGAGTAATGTACGCAATATTATAATTATTGAACTTTAGTTTTATTTTTTACATATAAGGAAATCTTTCTCTAAGGCAGCCAAGTTAAAAGATTAGGCACTGCGTGTTGTAGTGCAGGCTCGAGGCTAGTGGGAGCTCACACAGGTGCAGTGTCTATTAATCTGCTTCCTGGTTCTCACTAACCGATATGGTTGGAAATGAGGAAGCCATTTTAAGGAGGTTCCATTTTTATATAGATAATATTTAAAATTTTATATTTGATGTAGTTGTTTAGGAGTTTTCATAAAAGTCTCTATCTAGTTTCATATCTATGAACTTGAGCCAAACAAAGATAAAAATAGCCGATTTTCTATATAGAATATGTATATATTCCTCAATGTAGGTCTAGTCTAGTCTAGTCTAGTCTAGTAGTATAGTCAAAAAATTCGCAAACATTTCATAACCGTATAAGCGTACGCATGCCTGAAATATTCTGACCCCACAACATACATTCAATAACAAGTCCCACAAGACGCTATCTAAAGTATTCATTATAAATAGCCCGAACTATTTAAACGTAGATTAATTAAACGGCAGCCAAATTTACTGCGCGCTAGTTTTTCAGCCGCGTGTTTTTCCTTTACATGCTTATCAGAAGTTATCATTGTTCCAATAGGCTCCAATGCGTCACGTCCTCGAGTGGGCGTGGCAGGTACTATTAAGAGGTGACTCATCTAGATGATCAACAATCTCTGAATGTCCTTCCTAGTAAACTTATCTTAAACCTAGTGTTTAGATAAGAGATCTGAGTAAATTTATCTGCGTGTTACGGCTATGTTGTGTGAAAACATTTAGAATTTTAGTATATCGATTTTTCTATTAACGTTTACGAGTATCATATTATTGTCGAATGTTCGGCAGAATGTAAGTGTTCCACTGCAGATGGTTTTCAAATTACCGCGGCCTTGGGCATGCCTATTCATATATATCCTTAAAAAGTTTTAAAAGATTATTTTATAGCTTCGTTTAACTGACCTGACTGACTCCCGTTAATATGGATATACTTCACACAGTAAAATTACTATCATTTTGTATGAATCTCGAACGGATAGATACTATTATAATTATTTTATATATTTTAAGAAGTCTCGCGAAACCATGGACGCATGATGCCGGGACTGCAAGAAGCCACTATAAACCACTCTTTACAACCCTAATATCAGAATATCCATTGCCCGTTAATAAATTATTATGCTTACCCTTATGTAGGTCATCTACTGGTACTCATCTCAAAAAAGAGAAAACTTTGCCTTT
The DNA here is from genome assembly GCF_905147765.1 of Vanessa atalanta. NCBI lineage: Eukaryota > Metazoa > Arthropoda > Insecta > Lepidoptera > Nymphalidae > Vanessa > Vanessa atalanta. The sequence goes on along the minus strand of NC_061902.1, from coordinate 15,910,683 downwards.
GCCCAAGGCGAATGGCGACGTAGCATCGCCGTGTTAACTAAACCGCGAAGTCACGGGGATAATAATTTTATTAAATAGAGCGCTTAAATATATATTTTTTTTAAAAAGTAATAGTCTTAGTGCCCCAAATGAATTAAAGTATTACTAATATTTATATTTAGCCCTCCTTTTAAGCTTATCACTTGTGTTAGAAGGGGAACGGTAAGAGCCCCTTTGGCCAGGATCACTGCTGTGACTTTTTACATCGCTAGGCGGCCCGTGAAACATTGCACTTCAATCCTTACATTTCATTATCCATATCGAAAATCGTTCCACGTATTAATTGCGTTCGGCGTCCGATTATAGTGTGGCCACGCAAGCGAAACTCGTCGCGATAAAACCTTTTGATGTACAAGAACTCACGTTTTCGGCTTCGTCCGAAGCACCGCAGTCTTCGTTAAGGTTTGGCTCTAGACATCGCGACAAAGCGAATATTGTGCAGCTCGAGAATTAGAATAATGGATAAGTGTTCGATATATAGGTACCCAAACGAACGAACGAACAAATCTCTACCGCTGCTAAATATTATAGCTGGGTTGTGTCAACAAACAACGTTACCTATTGTACAGCGTCACGTGAGACAGGCCACTAATTTATTACATAAAACATGATAGTCGATCACGTGTTTCTGTTCAAATTTTTAAGTACTTTTTTATTTAATTTTTAAAATTTTTGTCACTTCTGGTACCCACCTCTTTTAAATTACAGAAGGGTTCAGCCCTAGTTAATAAAATCCAAATCGTTGCTATGGTTACGAAACATCAAACAAAAACATTGCATTTAAAATGCTAATTTAAGACCGTGTTTAGTAGAAAATTTATTATTCTTGCTATTGCAATTAAACTGTTTTTGGAAAATTAATCTTTGTTTTTATTTTTAAATCCATTTGTTTAGGTACTATACAGATAGTATGCTTAGAATATTGTTTAAGTAATTATTATTTTTATTTCTTACCCCAAAAGACCGCACGCATACTAAGATAAACGTATGTCCATTTTACGTTTTTATTATAATCTTACTTCTATGTAAATAGCGTTCTACCTCAGTTCTCTCACGTTTACTTACAGCCACAGCCAGTACCCAAACCCAAGTACCTCCGCTGAAATACCTAGACTGAACTAGCGAGAAGTGTAGCTGCCGTTCATGAAACGGTACGGTAATCCCTTATTTCACTTACCCATCCCCTCTGCAGCCTACGCAAGACAGCTCAATTCCGAGTATTGCTTTCAGTCTGCGATAGACCGGAAAATTGAGAAAATATAGCCTTGTTCATTTCAATGGAGTCTATGTCAATCGTCCACGTCGCCGGAACAACAAATTTAATGTGTATTTTCTGCTTAAACTGTTTAAGATTAGCCGAAGACAGCCGAGCAACTACATTAAAAAACAAAACAGTTTCCATAAATAAAAATATAAAAATTCAACGCCCAAAGCCTAAAAGCACAGCGCTTCATATTATTAATCTAATTCTATCAGATTAAAAGCTTTTATGTGAGTGGAGAGTAGGTGTTAATTCCATTCAGAGTATTGCTAGAGCCGATGTCTGATGGAATTAACACCGACTCTCACCGATGTGATTCTCAGTAGAAATTTTACAACAAACTGGAGTTAAAAACTTAAACCGATATGGGTGATGGCCGAATGTGCCTAATTGGAGTTTACAACTCATCTCGTACACACCGGCGGAAAAAACATCGTGAATTTTTTAGATTGTTAGAGGTTTAGATGGAAATGAAAGTGTGTTTCAATGAATATCTGTCACAAAAATTAGACAGCCGTAATGTCAGATGTCATAGCATGCACAGAATAATACATCAGATTACATTACGTTACATACATACATACATTAGCAGCCTGTAAATTTCCCACTTCTGGGCTAAGGCCTACTCTCCCTTTGAGGAGAAGGCTTGGAGCATATTCCACCACGCTGCTCCAATGCGGGTTGGTGAAATACACATGTGGCAGAATTTCGTTGAAATTAAACACATGCAGGTTTCCTCACGATGTTTTCCTTCGCCGTCGATCATGATGCCTGGGTTTGAACCCGAAATCATCGGTTAAGATGCACGCGTTCTACCCACTGGGCCATCTCGGCTCTATACATCAGAATAGCGTAAAAAAATTCGTATTTAACATTTCACAAATTAAAATTTGTTCCATTATTAAGGTTGTTTCCTCTTATCTTATAAATTAATTTAAGCCTTTACTAAAGTATAAATATGACTGACACACTAAATAAGAGAGACATGTTGATATAATGTAATAATTTCATAGGTAGGATGAAATAGTTGTAGGCTACACTTAGTGGTAGGGCTTTGTGCAAGATCTTTTGGAGTGGTACCACCCACTCATCATAAGATATTCTAAGCGGAAATATTAAGTATTGTTATGTGCCTGTTTGAAGCTAATTGAGCCATTGTAACGCCTGTTGTTACAATACGAGATAATATCTGAGTTCCCAAGGATGGTGGCGCTGTAAGTAATGGTTGAAATTTCTTACGGCGCCAATGTCTATGTGGTGACCACTCCCCATCAAGTGGCTCATTTTGATGTATGTATAAAAACACTTTCAAATGAATTAGTTGTTATATGACGTATATTTTATTATGTCTACGTCATAGTCTAATATTGACCGAAGGAATTTTATGGAGCGATAACATCACGTGCTTGCATTGCAACTGAAGAGGACTATAACCATTGTCGAATTTTCGCAATAAAATATTATCGGATTCTTGAAAATCTTAATCTTAATCTCAATATTGTCTTGATCAAATACCACCGAAATCATCAAAGCATTAGATCAATATACCTGATTCTTTTTTTTACGTGAGTAAGTCATGGAACTAAACAGTTTGAACGATTATGTTTTTTATTTTTTGAAAAGTAGAAAGATCTGTAGATTCAAGTCATAAATATTCCTATTCAAGATATCGCATAATACCATTCCGGGACGGCGGTGATGTCAGATAGGTAGCGCTAATTATTTTCGATGAGGTGACTATGAAAAGGAAATTAAAAAGTTAATTGATTTATTTTATTTACAAATAGCGAACATAATTCTATTATACTTACGTCGTATTCAATGAAAATCATATAAATTAGTAATATGACGTACGACAACATTCAACAAGTTTATTTGCGCAACTTGCCTTACGGTTTAAACGTAGATTGGACAATACAAGCAGACTTCAATTGACTCTTGTCCCAGATACAATATCAATTTATTTTTGGACGTACAATTAGATCTAAATATATTTCGTACTAGAATTGTCATTCAATGTTAAGGGGAACTCAATTAATATTCGAACGGCAATCCATCAATTATTTATTTATTAGGTACTAGCGCCTCGTACGGCGTCGCACGGGTGCTATTCTTATAAAAAATAAAAGCAGGTAAATATTAAGTAATTACTTTACTTTATTTTATAAAGTTTATTTATTAATTAGTTTATATAAATATATTTTTTTAATATATAGGTGGACAATCAAATGGGCCATTTGATGGTAAGCCCATAGACGTAAAAAATGTTAACCATTCCTCACAACACAAAAACTAATATGTTATGTCCGTTGTCGAATTTGTCCATGGCTTATAGATTCAAATATGCGTACTATTAGGTGTCGAGGTCAACATTTTATCGTTAAAGCAGATCACCCGTTTCGCAGCAAAAGATTCCTTAAGCACAAAATTTAACTTCTTAAGAATACACTCGAATGATGCAGTGGTAAAGACAATTCCCTTGTACATCGTTTTGATGTATCTCTATTTGTCTGTTGTTAGTAGTGTAGGCGGTCTAAGTTCGCCTATTTGAATAAAATATGTACAAATTATATATATATATACAAACCTTCTTCGTTTATAACTCTTTCTGTTCGTGAAAATCACATCAAATTTAATTGAATGGTTAACAATAAGTTCATCGAAGATATATACATATTATAAACCATTTATAAAATAGAAGACAAATTATGGACTAATCACTAAGCACTTGTTTAAAGTTACAATATATTTATCTTAATATTAATGTACAGATTGATTCAACATTAAAGCTGGCATGTAGACTGTACAACATTTATAATTTATATTTATGAATTTTTAAAGCACAATAAGGTAAAGATTATTATTTCTTTTGAATAATAGTGCTGAGGATAGGACCTAGAGGTCAAAATTTCACCCCTCACATGTTATCAACTGTAAATATGATGATGTCCACCCACAAAGTTTTTTAGTTAAAGAAAATTCAGTGTTGTTTATGTCATCCGCGTGACAAAATGAGATTGAGCCAGTAACGTGATTATTTAACATATTTAGTTGCCGTCGCGTCCCCGACGCGTCGTTGCGATCGCTAAGTAAATTATGTAAAAACTGAATAAAACTAAAAATGATAAAGTATATGTGAAATTTAAACGTAAATAAGCTATCTAGGCCATGTAGGTAAGGGGTGCACGTCAGTCACCACCTCGTGGTGCACCCTGGGCAACGGGGCTGGCTTGAGCTTGCTCGTCGGCCACGGCTAAGATTGATGCGGCGGGATTCCACTCCTCGTACGTCTCTGGTGAGCAGAGTGGACCATGTGAGTGGCCTCGTTGGCAAGACGGGGGGAGGCCTCGTTACGAGCATCCGAGGTGTTCACACACGGAGGTAGAGGAGGAAGGCGTTTAATCGCCAATTCTCCAGCAAACAAGATATCTAGGTAAGATGTTACGTCCCTTGTGTATAAGTTACATTGACTCACTCAATCGAAATAATTTCAATTTTAATTTATAGATTTAAATCAGATACGTCCTCGTTAAAGATCCAAGGTCAAAATAACCGGGAATGTAATTATTACATTACCTGAGTGAGACACAGTTACTTCATTACGACCTCCGTGGTCGAGTAGTGTGTCCACAGGTACGCCACGGCGAGGTCCCGGGTTCGATTCCCGGCCGATGTAGAAAAAGTTCATTACTTTTCTATGTTGTCTTGAGTACCGTCGTTACTTCTGATTTTCCATAACACAAGTGCTTTAGCTACTCAAATTGTGGCCGGAGATATGTATGTGATGTTGTCCAATATTTTTTTTATTTATTACAGTTTTCTAAAACCGCCTCTTATTAAACTAAAGTTACCTGTAGATAGCACCAAGTCGAGCTTCAACCGACGGACTAATTTTTTTTTACTTAAACCCATAAACTTTTATTCGTATGACATCGCCCCCGAATTTATAAGCTATTGTAGTAGTATGTAATCGTATGTAGCTAATGTGGTATTCGCTCTCTTCAATGAACCCTGAATTTGTCAACTAATAATTGTCATAAATATATTCACCCACTAAATGTGACCGTGACTTCGAGCGCGTTTGAAATTACCAATTCTAATATAAAAGTAGCCTAAGTTACTCCTTATTACTTTATTATCAGCTATCGCCAGTGAAAGCGTCAAAATCAGCCCAGCCGTTCCAGAGATTAGCCGGAACAAACAGACAGACCGACAGACAAAAATTGTAAAAAATGATATTTTGGTATATGTGCCGTGTAAACATACATTATTGTATATACATAAATACATTTAGTAAAAAGCGGTTATTTTAACATTAAACAAACAGATACTCCAATTTTATTACATGTATATGTACAGTTCACTCATATATTACTATATGTGTACGTATTATTAAATCTTATTTCGTTATCATTCGTTTCGCCACTAACCTTAGTTGTGTAAAATCAGTTTTCAGCCCCAAAAGTTTCTCCTCCGAAGTTTCGCAAGTTCAAGTTTCGTACGGTCCTGCAACTCAGAAATTCAAGACTATTTTTAAATTATATGTCATTGTCCTCAAATTTTCCTTTAATTGAGTAATTTTTAATTTAAGATCAGATTGCATAATTAATTTTATACATTTATCAATAGTATTCTGTATTTCTGTTCCATTGTTGTAAACAGGAGGGTTTTTGTTGTTCTTTGGGATGACTTGCGATGAGAGATTCTCAAAAATCTTTGTGTGCCCTTATCAAGATTATTAGGGAGTTCGTGGCAAATTCGTTTGTTTAACAAAGAATGTATTGCCGCTCAGTTTTTGCGCTTAACATGTATGGCATTTACCTCTCGGCCAAAAAATCTCAAGTACCGTGTAGACTGTGTCGCTTACGTATTTTTGTCAATACTGCTGTATTTTAGAATAATTAGCACTTGTTTAGATTTGAAATATGTTACTTTGTATTAAACTTCTATAATTATTTGCTTATAAATTTGCTAATAATAAAGTATTTATAAGATAATCAAGATGAAAATATAAAAATGCTTGTACATTTCAATTATCTGGCTAGCGGCTAATTAATTGCCGTAATCATTGTTATACCAAAAACATTTAATTTTATTTTAGAGGCTCGCTTTGTTGTTCTCCCGCTGATAGGCAGGCCGCCTACGGGGATTCACGTCAATATACGAGTATATATATATATATACTTTTTATCTCTTTTTGTTGAACTCTTAAAAACTATTCTATGTATAGTTAGAAATATTGGGGAATTATTAATACTGAAGCATAGTTACCGAAGCATGGTGGTTGACTCATAAGCAAATTCCTTTCTACAATATGTTTTTTCCGAAGCCATTTGAGGGGGTTCCCCTACCATACTTATAAATGTTCAATTAAATCTTATTAATTATATACCAATCTAAAATTATAAGGATGCACTGTTTTATCTTTACATATAATAAAATTGGAGTGTGTGTTTGTAATATTAAATTAACCGCTTTTTACTAAATGCATATGTATGTGTACTCGGTACAAATTCCAAAAATTTTTTTTTTCAATTTTTGTCTGTCTTTCTGTTTGTCTGTTTGTTCCGGCTAACATCAAAAATGGCTGGACCGATTTTGACAAGACTTTCACGGGCAGATAGCTGATAATAGGTAATAAGGAGTAACTTATTTAGTTACTTTTCTTTTCGAATTATATGTAAAATAATAATAAAGTCATGTTGCAATATCCAAAACTGTCCTGTACCGCGCGCAGCCCTCGCGCACGCCACCACACCGCCGTCACGTCGGGTGCCTCCCACCAACGACTTAATATCTCATAAGCTGCCTAATACAGTATTAATAAGTTATAGTAGAATCTACGAACTGAATATGAACTTTTGGTTATTATATTTATTCTGAAGGTAATCTGTAAAGCTTTCGTTCTAAATTAACAATTTAGTTGTTTCCACATATACGTCGTTTACTGCACTCGAAATAGAGCCCTGTATTAGTTATACGTATTCATGTCGAATATATTTTATGATTGTTGCTCCGAAATAATTTTGTCAAATTCAGATTTTTATACTAGTAAGTGCAAATCACAAACAATTATTTGACATAGTTAAAAATAACATATATACCAGCCTCACGTTACAGTTGAATCTAGTAAAAAACCTACAATTGTACATCGTGTTTTTCAGGTTAACTGAGCGTGCAATAATACATCGCAAATATTTGGAATATTCCATAAAACAACAAGTACTTTTAAATATCTAAAGTATTACCTTCTTGCGATGACACTATATTTAATTATTTAATGAACACTGTGGACTGTAACCTTCAATTCGCCATACATAATATGTAAATATAAATTGCTAATTTATTGTCGGACACACGGTTAATTAGCTTGTCTCAATTATCTTTAAGGCTAAGAATGTAGTGTTAATTTATAATAATTTATTTATAATAATTAAATAATTTTATTTCCACCAAATATAATAAGCTTAAAAACTACTTCATGTGGTATTCATAAACTAATATAAATTCATTTTAATTATATAATATTATTTAATATATATGATTGCTGAAGGGAAGTTAGTTACTGCTAAATTTCTTGTAATTTTTTTTAGGTAGTATCTACACCAGTGACAGATTTACATTAAGTAGTTCTAGTTACATTTAATCGCTTCAAACATGCTTGTAAGAGCCCACTTGAGTAGCCTATACTTTAATTAGATTTAATAACACTTACTTACCCGTTTTTGTTATGTTTGTGTGTCAAATAAAATCATAAATTTGTCGATTTTAAGCTAAAAATGTTCATCCAAATGTGCATTTACAATTGCTACTGTATAATAACCTCGTTTTACATTTGTCCCAGTTTCGTCAAGACTATTTTTCATTTGTTTATGGCGCCCCATGGCTCGCTCCAGATGACATTGAGCGGGAATCGAATCGATGGCACTGGCGTCTTGATGTCTACACCTCGTTTGACGTCACTGGGGAAAGTGTGAGAGAAAAGTATTACATCGTCTTTTAAGTATCTCGGTTTCGCAGTTATGACGTCAAAACATAATAATAATTGTATTATTGTCATTTTAAACTATAAAGATGTACATATTGTGAGTACTCAAAAGTTTTGCATTAAATTAATTGTAATGCCTTTGTATATTGTTTACAATAATAACAAGTCTTTATAGATAAGAAACAATATATAATTTTATATCTAATTGTACAAAATTAATTGAGTATTTTAGACTTTTATTAGATACATGAATAAACTTAATGAATAAGACTTTAAATTATTTAATTCTATTTTTAAAAATGTCTTCATATTCAAAATAAATTATAATAATAACTTAGTTTAATTCTATCTGTTGATTTTATTTTATTTTGATTAAATGCAACAAAGAACGAGTTACGAGTAGAGGATCACAATTGAATATAAGAAAAAAGGTATAGTTCTCGTTTGGATATATTATGATGCAAAATAGAAATACGGATAACATATATTTAATAGTTGAATAAAAAATGAAGGAATCATCGAACCTCACACTTGACAATAACGCGTTAAAATAAGGATGATATTGTTTTAATGTACTGTGTCTAGATTGTTATTACCAGCACTAAAAGGATGTGCAATTTAAAGTTCAATCCGTTGAGCTGAACTTTACAATTCAGTTTTGAGATTTGACCCACACACAATTAGAAGCCACAAATAAATTGCTTATAATTATTTTTAGGTTTTTAGTTAAAACTACATATTATTTTTCTATTAACTAATAATTTTGTTTTTCGGAGGAATTTTAATATGGAGTATTTTCGTTGGGGTTTTCTTTTAAATTTTCAGTGAAGCCTCGTGCTCATATTTCAAAGTTTTAGGCTCAGTAGATTCCGTTTTCGTATATTATGTATATATGTTTCGTAGGTCTTTACTATCTTTAAAACTGCGCCGCCTAGAGGATAAAATCTTATGTTAGTTTTTCCCATAACGAGCCCTTTGTTTTGCTAAAGGATATTTTCAAATATATATATTTTTGGTACTGTGAAGTTTTGAACCGTTATGAAGCCATAGATACCTGAAACCCTAGCAAGTCATGCAGATGAAATTCATTTCAGTTTCATATTACCTTTCATTCTCGCCGAGATATATTTAATAATAGCCCAGCTTATTTATTGCACGTAAATGTTGTAGGATATTGAATTCACAGCCGTAGGCTGAGGGGGGTTCAAAATTATTTCGCTTGGTAAAAAATATTTCGTATTAATTAATATACATAATAAAAAACGACAATTGAACTGAACAGTATACTAAATCGGTCTAAGAAGACTGTAAGTGGCAACAATAGTACAAAATAGGGGAACAACTAGTAACTTTAAATTCATGAAAAATTGAACAATTTGGTGAATTTAATATACTATAATGAATAACATAAAGTTATAAAGTCATTTACATCTTATCTAAACCAAAATGATTAGAAACGAACTAATTTATTTATTACTAATTTTGGTAATAACATTCTTTTAATATAAAAAATACAGTTTTATTTAATTTAATCGTTAACACCCGAATTTACCGTTTTTCGGACCTTTTTCGGATTTATGATTACGTTAATGCAAGTCCTAGTTTGTCCGGGTGTAAAATATTGTTAATAAATGAAATGAATCATTAAGCTCTTTTATTTTTTTTTTCAATCCATTGTTACGCCATACTTATTTTGGACTAACAACAGGTGATCGACGGTACATTTTGTTCCTTTTCTGATTTTGATTCGACGCAGGATATAAAACACTGAAGCCGCATTTGAAAAGTGGCAACAAAAATGCTCAATACTCCAGCGCCTCTTTACATGATGAAATTATAAATATCGGCGAGGGTATATTCAAATAAATAGAAATTGTTAGAAAACATCGTTACACTGCTTATTGATTTGGAAAAATCTACTACCGGCACTAGAGATGAATCAGTGAAGGTAACTCAGCAACAACAATGAAATGAATAATATTTTATTGTACTTGATCGGTCTGAAATCCAGGTCGGAGTGCAAAAAAAACAGGGAGCCGCCGGGTTAGCCTCACTGATAATTTACAAGTCTGAGAATATCGGCGAGACTGCCCAGAAGATTTAGGAGACCTTGTTAGAAAATGTTTAGAGGTTCGATCCCCAATTACTGCTTGCATATTCTTCTTGTGCTTAACAAGAGGCTTCTGGTGCCCATTATCAATAACACAGATTGATGTGACCATATTGTAACAACTTTACAATTACGACTCAACTTTTAATACGATTTAAAAAATATTATCTACGATAATGTTGCATACAGTTAAATGCCTAAACAAATGATGTAGGCTGAAATCGCTACACACAACGCCATCTATTCACTTGAGTAGTAACGTTTCGGAAGGCACGACGTATGGCGAAGATATTGATAGGTTTCGTCCTCGTTATAACAACGCTCGTTTGTAATGCGTGCCTTCGAATGAATTAAATAAAATATTCGCAACTTCAACTATTTATACTAAACTACTGCAAATTATTTATATAATATTTAAAATGAATATTTGTTTAACCTCTGTTATTATATATAACTCTAAATAATTAATTTTATTTCAAGTGAATTGCCATAAAAATAATACGTAGTCAGTTATTACAAATTACAGGTGGCGCTGCATGTAGAATTCAAATGAAACTAAGTTTTACTTATTGCATAATTAATTAAATTTGATTCAGAATAATAATATTAATTGTAAGAGATTTTATTTTGAACAAAACACAATTTACAAAGTCAATTATATCTATATATTTTTAAACACTAAAATAACCATATCTTTAAAATATGTCAAAAAAAAAACCAAGTCCAAACCAATGTCTAATAAATATTAAAGCTTGATATATCAGTCTATTTAAAAATGTCGACTTAAATATAAATTTAGGGTGTTTTAGACATTTATACAATAAAATATAACCATTAAAATGATTAACTATATACATATAAAGATCAATATATTACAACCATTGCCGTGGATGAATTTGCGCCCATATTATTTAGGTACTTATAGCAGTGATTCTGAAGGTGGTACTGGAACAGACTTATACATGATTGTCAACAATTATAGTATAATGTATTTAGGATTCATGTGAGTTTCTTCATGCCACCGTCACTTTTCAATGTCTGAACCGATTTGTCTGTATGGGGTATTGATAGAATCTTTATACCTATTATCATCCTAAGATTCCTATGTGACCCTGTCTACTTAACTATACATAGTTCTTTATGAAAAAAGAAAAAATTTAAATGGCTGGGCGCTCGTTTCTTTTTTTATTTTCTGATCTTGAAGAAAGAATGAAAATATTGTAATAGTACGTTTACTTTTATGAAAATTCATTACTTTATTATATACGTACCTATATTGATTTCACTTTATGTTGCTAGTTTATATGTTGGACCTGTAGTAAGTATTTATACAGCGAAACCGTTTCTAAAATAATAACCTATACTAGCTATACTCATTTTTAAGTGCCAAGTAACTCTGTCTTTTTGTTGCACTTTCATGACAAAACTATTGAAGCAAATTGGGTGAAATCTGGTAATTTAATTTATAAAAACAAAAATAAGTGAGAACATAATTATGACGGTAGCTTGACGACACCTGATTAATAGAGGATATTACGTCATATATACTTATTACGAAAAAGCGTGAATTTAATAGTCTCTAAACTTATTGAAATAAATCCTTATGAGTAAAGTCTACTTTGAGTTCTATTTTATACCTATCAGTAAGAGAAACTCCTACTACAAATGCACGTAATCCTCTTGATGAAATTTCTAGTACAAAAGTGGGTGTGAAAGTGTGTATTTACATCTTCCTCTCCATTTCTGGGAGATATACTTACAATTAGGCTTAATTATAGTATATATATAGTAGTATTCCAACCACAGGCGACAAATAAATAGCTTAAACATTTTCGAGATCTATGATATTAATCGCTAAAAAATGGCGTCGGCGCACTTGTCATCGGAACTTTGGAAGTAAGGTTTAATTAAAGTGTATAAAGTAGTTAAGTATTTTTTTATATTGTCCAGGTAGACATAATATGACTCCACTCCACGGTTATAAGAGGTGGGAAACACGTGTGCTAGTAAAGAATTCAATTTTTTGGCGGTGCGACGAAGAAAAGTTTTGGTCGAAACCCGTACTGACGATCATTAATTAGACCGTGGTCTTCTATGTAATAGATCAGTTAGTTGTTTGTGATCCGATACATTACCTTACAAAGTACTGAGGTGATATCTATTGGCCGGGTCAGAACGGCCCTCTTTTTTGGGAACCGTTCACAAATTAACCGCTTCCCTCCAGGCATCCGTCACACGTACTGTAGAGAGCCTGTTCCACACGTCGTGGAAAATAGCAGCACTGGAGATAGCTCCGCTGCACACTTCTCCAGCACTTTAGCTGGTATTCCGTCAGGACCGCTAGCTTTCCGTACGTCGAGTGATTGTAGCTCTGCATGCACATCATTCTGCCTGATTTTAATGTCAGGCATTGTATGGCCATATAGAGGTATTTTTGGTGGCAGTGCACTACAATCATCGATCACAGAATTGTATTCAAATAGTTTCGCCAGAAGACCGGCTTTCTCCTGCGGACTGTAGGCTACCGACCCATTCGGGTTCCGGAGCGGTTGCAGCTAAGGTTGGCAGAAATTATTTTGCACAGACTTGGTTAGACGGAACTAAGGAAGAAATCACGCATATCGTCCCGTTGCCGACTTATAGTGACAAATGCGACGTTGACCTGCCTTTGTTGGCAGCAGTTTGGGCTGTGGCATTTTAGTAGATATCAAGCTATGATCCGAGGAACCAAGAGGAACCTGAACCACAACCTGATAATCTACATGGTGAGAAGTCAGCAGAAGGTCCAATAGATAAGGCGTCCGTCTATATCTGGGATCCTGGTGTGCTGATCAACTAGTTGGGTCAAGTCACGCATAAGAGAGAAAGCATGAGCAGTCCTTCCAGCATGATCAGTTTTGAGGGAATTCAACCATGATTCCAAAATTATTCCATAATAAAAAAAACATCCTCTGGTTTATTAATAATATAACTTATTATTAATGTACTTCAATACGTATTGCAAAGATCACTTATCTAATATAATAACCGAATGGATTAAAGGTATTGCCTCTCATGAAACGAATAGCTGCCTCTCTGTCTAACATACAATTCACAATACAGAAAATATTTTGAAAAATAATATATTTTAATGTGATTTAGTGTTAACAAAAAATATCGTGTGAATAATTTATTTATTTGATTTTGAATTAAATGTTGAGTATTTATTTATAGCGAACTTCGTAAATGCCTCCGAGCATTTGCATCAACAAAACAAAATGCATCCAATCAGTAATCAACATGGCTTGTGTCTAATGGAAGCCAAAGTAAAGATCGTAATATTGTAATTGAGGCGTGTTAACAATAATTTGGTCTGATTACAGAATCGTTTTAAAAAATTTTTTTAGTTAAATTTCATATGAATTCATATCGCGTGTGTTGACTTCATTTTTATTCAATAACGCTAGGAGCAGGTGAGGTGACATGCTTGTCAATAATCAAAAGAAATGATGAATGAATAAGTAGTGCCGGGATATTGATATTCCTCAACAATGAACGGATGTGGTTTTTTTTTCGGTAAATATATAATAATTCGATGGAAGTTGTATCTTCATCATCTCCATGTTACATATTTCATCCATTAATCGGCAGGTCGAATCGCAACTATAATTTATTCTTTTTTCCATAGAATATACATTTATATATTACTGTTGCAGCATATTTCTACGTCGTTAATAAAAAAAATGTGATTATGTAACAGTGGTTCATAATACGCGTGTCCACGCAGCTTTAAATCTATAAGTTATTGATTAGGTGCAGGACCAATGCACAGTGCAGATGTCAAGCAACAGTTGTGCTTACGAGTTACAGCGAAACGGTAGTGCCGCTCTGTCTTCTTTCAGAATAATATCTAAAACATTAAAATAGAACTTAAAGATAGAGTGAAAAACTATACTATTTGAATAACCAGTTTTCATATTCAAAGTGACTTGTAAAACCGGAAGTGCATTATAAGTGAATTTTCATTGTTTTCTATTGGTACATCGTTTTTGTATTTTACAAATCAGTTTTAGATTATTTATATTGAATATCATGCTTGATTTATTTATAGTAGGTGTAAACGGCTCCATCTGTTTTCTTTTATCAAACCTAGGTAAAATTGTGTAAGATTGTTGTTTAAACAAACAACCAAATATAAAATTAATGTAATTTAAAAATCTTAGGCTAAGATCACTTTAATAATCCAGTAATGTGAAATGAATTTGTAAAGTTAGTGTGGTATGAGGCTGAATATCTAAACAAAGCTCGTCCACATGCATCCTAAGCATAAATCTTAACCAATATACAAAAATAATGAAATTGGTAAAAAACTAAGCAAATGCAGTTAACTGAATTCTCTCGTTGTCAGAAAAATTCAACTTAAATATTATTTGTATATGTTTTGCACTCAAGTTTAACCTTGAAATTATACTCTTATTGCGCTTAAAGAAGTTTCACTTAAAAAACAGTTTTAAAGGGTATGGGTTGTAAAAATATAGATGCCAAAGCTGCTATATTTTAGAAGATTGTATTATTTTTATGGAAAGTATAAAATATAAGACAGTTTTTATTAATTGTGGTGAAGTTTATGGTTTAGAAAGGTTACATTTATGACCTTATAATATCAGTACCATTATTAATTATTGATATTTCAAAGTTAATATTGTTGCAGTTTGATAAATATATTATAATTTTTGCCCTTGTCTTATGGGGCAAGAGCTGTAGGCTTTGATTCTAATGCAGATCACAAAATGATATAGCTTATTAGAATGGAAGTAGGAAAAAGATTTGCTAGTAACTCAGCTTTATTGTGTTCTACATAGAGATTATGATTTATATATCTTTATTTATAATTCAACTACACACTATCCACTTAACAACTTATTTCCACTTTAATTTTACTTCCGAAATTTCTATAACAGTTTTGTCAATGCTTGCTTAATAGTGAATATCATAGATTAATCAAGCTCTCGGTCAATCATATTGCATCAATTTGCTGTCAAATGTTTTTTATTTGGCTTTTCTTCTCTTTTGGTTGGAATATAGTATATACAAAACAATATTTTTTGTTAGCTTGACTTCCAAAAAGGAGGCTTAATTAATGTTAAAATAGAAACAACATATTTTTTACACATCTGCATCTATTTTAAATTTATAGCCCTTTGTTTTTAGTCAAAAGCAAATACAAATACTACTACAGTCTGTTGCCAGAAATTATAAACATAATTTCAATCTTGTTAATAGCAAGTTAACAGTATTAAGTTAGAACAATAGTAGATCATCCCAAAAAATCAAACAAATCTTGGAGAGATTCTATGAATATCTGAAACCTGTACATGTTGCCTTCATCCCCTATTGGAAAGTATTCTATAGACATTACCATATTCTAAGACAACAAGCAATGAAAAATACCTATATTGATATAGTAAAAATTGTGCTGATCATTGAATATTGGGAAATATGATACTTCAAATTTTATGGAAAATTAACATTACTAAAAGAGTACTGAGTTAAATAAAAAAATATATAGAGTTTGCCTTTTAAATATATATGCACTGTGCACATTCAAAGAAATTGGGGATAAAATTGATATGCATCCCAAATTTTGATAATAGAGGTTCAACATTAAAAACAAATAAGTAAGGCTACATAAAACTACAGTTTATATGTACTAATCTGATCAGACAAGGAAAGATGTGACCTGCAAAGCTAATGTTATCTCGGTTCCAGTACAAAAATGGTTTTTACATCAATAGTCTCCTAAAACATTTGAGATTCCCAAGCCGATAATATCCTAATAGGACAGGAAATTTAAATTCATGGACAAGGATAGAAAAGTAGGGTTGACATGACAGTATATGAAAACAGTTTCCATTACGTGAGAAATGTTTACTAAAGATAAATTCCCGGTGATCTTCAAAAATCTTTGTGAAAAATCTTCCCGGTGACTCAATGACCAATTTAACATAATAACAGCTTGTGAATGGATAAAATACGAGTTAGTGTCTAAGAAATAATGAAGAGCAATGATTTAAGCATGCATATTAGGAATGAGGAAGGAGGAAGATTGTCAAAACTTGCATTGTGCTTTGCATAAGGCATGGATAGAAGTATTTAAGAACCAAACATAGGGACATAATCAGATATAAAATTGGCATATAACAAATAAATGAAGCAAATAGTCACTAGGACTAATTGAATGCAATGAGCGGGTTATTCAAAAGCGGAGATGTCTTGTCCACTTTGGGGTCAAACTGGACTATTTTTGCCGAGGATTAAATACAATTTAAGAGATTTAGAAGCCATATGCCAAAAAACACAATTAATTGAAGATGTCTTTTAGTTTTCTTTAGATGCAAAGGCAAATTCCAATATCAATAATATAATCTGTATAGTATTATAAAAATTGTGAAATAAACGGCTTTATTAAGACTCTTCTTATACATAAGTGGATATAGATTATACTATATTTATTGTTAAAAATGATATTTATATATTGAAGTAGTGATATTTCATAAATAGAAGCAGTTGTGTTCTGGTTTTTGAACTAAATATAAATAAAATATCTACATTTAACCATAGCTGTGATATAGTGACTGTGGTTTCTAGAATGTACTAAGAAAACATTTTTTGGTTTCCCGAATTAAAATATCAATACGACCATCTTAAGTACAATACACAAACATTCTTTGTTGATCAAGCACTCTAGCATTTTAATCATTTTCTATATACCTACATCTTCATAACCATATCACATGTCTAGTTTATAAAACAAGCTTTCATTTGACTTGAGGTTTTTGTATGTGCGTGTTGAATCTTGTGACTGACTTTTAAACAAAATAATCTAGTAGACTAATCCTCATTACTTCTTCTATATGGGTTGAATGGAAGTTTGTTTTTTAAAAGATTATTTTTACATTATAATGTACATATATTGTTTTAGATGATTGTAAAATATTGTCACATGGCAATAAGTGTGTCCCAAAGGATCTTTCTAACTAATTCTTTGGAAATAATGACCATAGAATCAGAAATTTTGCATCAGCTGATTGTTAATTACTAAATATAATATTTATCTAAGATATTATTCAGATTCATGCTCTTTTAGAATTTGCTGTTGCTAACTGTTATGGAAAAATGATTTTTTTTTTAAATTAATTAATACATTTTTGGATATTGAGTTGTATATAACAATTATTATAAAAAGTTCCCTAAAATATTTAATATTTATTTATTCATTTCCATTCCATTCCATTTTAAAAAGATACATTTATTTCAATGATACGTATAATGTAATTGTTTTCAATAATTGTGAACAGGTTTAGTGCAATAATGCTTCCTTCAATATGAAGGAGATTATGAAGGAGATGGTTGGCGGTTGCTGTGTGTGCTCAGACGAGCGCGGTTGGCCAGACAACCCGCTGGTCTATTGTGATGGCAATGGCTGTACTGTGGCAGTGCATCAAGGTACTTGTTTGATTTAATATATGTACATACTAACAATACTACAACTCCTCAACTTGACATGTATATGTTGAAGGTTTTAGCGATATCAAATATACAGAAACCCACTATAATTGTAATTTTTATAATATTTCTTATTATTTTATACCTATGGTTTTTGTTGCAGCCTGCTATGGAATAATTGCTGTACCGACTGGACCTTGGTACTGCAGAAAATGTGAAAGCCCAGAGACGAAGGGCAAAGTTGTAAGTTGAATATTTTATAAAATTTGATTTTACAGAATATTTTTTCAAAATTAGATTTCTTCGGTTTACTAAATGCTTTTTTTTAATTTTTTCAGAGATGTGAATTGTGCCCATCTAAATCTGGGGCACTGAAGCGAACAGACACAGGGGGTTGGGCTCACGTAGTCTGCGCCCTATATATACCGGAAGTGAGGTTTGGAAACGTTACCTCAATGGAGCCCATTGTACTACGGCTGATTCCACCTGAACGTTACAACAAGGTAATGAAAATATATGTTAGGGTAGCTCCTATTAATTTGACCTATTTTTAATTACCTGACATGATTTGCACATAAATATTCTTTTCAGACATGCTACATCTGTCAAGATATGGGTAAAACTCACCGCTCCAACGCCGGTGCCTGCATGCAATGCAACAAATCTGGTATGTAAGCGACACATACATGTTACTGTACTAATTGTATGAAATATGATTTTCATCCTTAAGCATTTCTAAAATACTAGTTGAAAAAGTTGGTTTTTGTCTTTTAATTATTTTAGTCCTGTTCACACATACTTTTGTTCCATATCCATTATTCCGGGTCTCCTGAAATATAAACAAAGATTGTTTTTTTTTTCAAATTCAGTCAAGCTAGTGCCCTAATGGCAGTCGGAAGAAATGCACCGGTTTAGAAACTGTGTGGTGTGATACAACACCTCGTTTTCTGCATATAAAATGGCGGAACATTACTATAAATGTAATGTTCATTCATGCCCAAATGTTATTGTGCCAATTAGGCGATTTTGTGTTGAAAACGACACTCGGATACTGTACATTGTCGGACTCTTCATTTAAACCCATCTTGTATGGCAAATGTATTTAGAGCATATGTTCCTGAATAGATGATTATCAGACCAGGATAAAAAATGTGCTGTCGTCTCCAGGATGTAAACAACAGTTCCACGTGACCTGCGCCCAGAGCCTCGGTCTGCTCTGCGAGGAAGCCGGCAATTATCTCGACAATGTCAAATACTGCGGCTACTGCCAGCATCATTACAGCAAATTGGTAAGTACCGGCAGATATGCTCATGATAAGGTGACACCTTTAACTGCGGCTGAATGAAGATGTGAAAGAAACGGATTTATATTTATACGTCAGGTATATAAAGCGGTAGAAAGAAATTTAGGTTTTTTAGAAAGGGATAGAACGATATTGATTTTAGTTAGGATGGTAGTTACTTAAAAATGGCTTACCACGCATAATTTGTTATAAAATCGGTGAGTAATTGTTGTTCTATGGTTTGGTCTTGTTTTGGGTATATTGGTTTGTTTATATTAAGTAGCAAAGGCACAAGCAGCAGTCGACATTGTAATATTAACTTCCAAGTTTACTAGCAGCGTTTCAGAGAGGTGAGTATTTCCACATGTAGCCTATTCCAACGTATTCTATATTCCACACCACTAACAGTTCTTCATTGATATGTTTTTGATATACAACACTATTCCACTTCACTGCTTATATCCACTTTAATTTTACTTCCAAAGTTACAAAGTTATTGCCATTTTTGCGTAAATCATTCAATATCACACATTTATTCAATCTCTTGACCAATAATGCCTTTTATTTGGCTCTTGTCCTCCTGCAGTTGGAATACGCTATAATTTCACAGATGTTTGCGTGTCTTTTAAATTTGCATCTGATAACGGCGAGGGTAAAACGTCCTCGTGTGTAATTAGATTCACGCGTACCGATACAACAATAGTCAAATATTTAAGAGGTACCAGTCAAGAGAAGTTTACTTTTTTTTTTGTAAATTGTAATCATTTCAAGCAAATGAAATCGCATGCCATCATCATCGGCGTTCGCCTGCTATAAACCTTCTATTCAAATATAGGTTAAGAGCCCTGAAGTGGCGCATACACGTCATGGACCACCTGATGTTACGTGATCACCACTTCCCATAGACATTAGGACTTAGATATATTAACTAAAGAGGAGGTTAGATATATTAACGATCATGAGATCGAGTGCATGGACACTTTAGGAACTGATGAATGAGGAGTACCCACCCAAATGGTTCTGCCACTAATAAAGTAAGTATACAACATGCATCCACAGCCACATATTCTATTTATACAGACACTTAAAGATCGCCGGTAAGTACGTTTGTGTTTAGTTCTCACTGGTGTATTTAACACTGAGTAAGTTGATTTGAATTCAGAATCATCTCTCAGTAGGTTTACACGGATCATCACATGTATTCGTTTTACCTCCAGTTTTCGAAACATTGCTGAAAGTGAAGTGAATTAATTCGGCTTAAATCTTGACGCTCATTGGTCGCTTCATCATCTAAGGCCGAATCAGTGGATTCGACTTCGAACATCGTTTCAGAAACTGAGTCTTTAGGTTAATCGCTGTAGACTGTCGATATTTCAACACCCAGCATCATTTTGTGTTCGTTGTGTACGCTTGTTCTACAATACTAACAGCGATGTTACCCTGATATGTGGTTCTAATTTCAAAATAATCGCACTAAACCGGTTGTCGTGGTATTATGTTTTCTGTTCATATGAAATATTTTCCGAAGTGAAACTACTTGGGCACGATGTTAATACTTATAGGTCGAATTTGAATGCAATATTCCTAAATACAACGTTTCAGTTTTTACGTTTTAGACGCAAACATGTTTCATTTCTGTCTCGTGTACTTTGTTGAGCAGTAACATAAAGTTCAAAGGTGTATTAATGTACTAATTTTCCAGTTTTCTTGTCAGACATCAGACATTAAAGTACTGTCTTATTGTTTGTTCGTTTTGTGTTTGGTTCATATTTAGCAGTTTATATTTTTCTATTTTATTGGCATTTTCATATCGTATCATTCGTTTCGTTGGAACATTACCATATAACACGACCATTTTAAAAAGCATGATAGTATATAGTTTATTCGATATGTCTGAATGTCAGTCCGGTGATTTAAAATATATTTTTTTATAAGTAGGTATACCGCAGTCATTCTCATCTGTCTGGTTATACCTACTTATTATTATTTCCTTCCCCTTCATTCTCATCACCATATCTTGGTATAGCTATATTTTGACACACATTTTACACAGTTTTTTTTTTGGAAAACTACTGAAAAAATTATTAGTATTTGATTGAAATATCGTCTAAACCGATTTCATTGAATTTGAACAAGTAATACAAATGGAGTCGGTTTGTTGATTTTAATTTATTTATAAATATGAATATATTCATTATACATACATTTGCAATTTATAGAACCATATCACGTCATCATCATCGTCTAATTACAAAATGTTTCATGCACAAATCCAAACAGGATTAAATATTCAAACAGGAAGTAGATTATAAACGAAAAACTAATAGGCTATAGGATCATGTTACCAGATCATGCATGTGTTATCGGGAACGCTGATACACTGAACGAGTTCTCCATTAAATGGGTCGCCACGAGAGTTCAGCGGGAGACGAAATAGACGTTAAAGAATTAATTAATTCGTGGGAAAAACCGACGAAAGCAACCGAAATCAATTTTCTACTGTCCAGTCAAGTAATATTCATGCCTTTCTGATGTTTTTGGAATACACAATGTCTAAACTAGACGTATTAAAATTGGCTTTAAATATTATTTCACCAATATATCTTTTGAAGTATTCCAACTTATATTTATTATAATCATCTTAAAGTGATAAAAGCGGGTTACTAAAAAGGGGCGATCGCAAAATAACATAAATCAAAAGTCACTGCAAGTTCGTGGAAGAAATATAATCAAGCGTTCAAAATCGAAATCGTAAACGTAACCGACAATAGAATACTGATTTTGGCTGAAACATCTCCGTAACTGTATCAAATTCTGTCGTAACTGTTATCAAAATTCTGGGGATCCCCCTTTAGCTACGGATATAGCAAGGCGTGTTGATTGTACAGAAAAAGGGCGGTAACGTGAAGACGATCCCGCCCTACAAGCCGGTGTCGCACGACAGCCAGTCGAGCGACTCGAGCGAGAAGGAGGGCGAGGCTTCGCCGATGGCCACCGGCAGCGCGACACCCACGCACACCGCCAAAGCTAAAGGGGTACGTGCGACATACGGGAAAACTCAATTCTTTCATTCAATTAAGCGCACATTCTATTAACTCACACGAACGATATATTCCATACGAATATACTATCCAATATGAATTCACGACGACGCAGGAGAGTAGGGCCTTGAACTTCGTCTGCCTAACCTATCGAATATATCTGAGATACATTACAATATAGTTTAGATGATTATCTCATAGCTGAGTTGTGACATTAGACATTATATTTAATTATGTCGATGATATTCACGTAGTTTCTTCGAATATAATCTTCTTTCCGTTGAAGGTATTGCTTCCTTTTGAAATTTTGATAAGTTTACAAATTGCAATGGTATTTTTGTTTCGTTTTTTTTTTAAACATAAGCAAATAAATATATTTATATTGCTATTTCGATTAAAATGGCTGTTTTGTGTATTGTAGCCCGGTCGCAAGTCATCACATTCAAGCGGGGGCGCGTCTGGGAAGAATACGCCGAATACGGTGAAGACGCCCACAAACACGCCGCTACCGATGGGTAAGTTTCCCCCTGTTAAATATTATTTATATATCTGGTGAGTTTAGATGAAATTAAACTTTGTCGATTAATTAATTCTATAATTTAGTAGTCTCAGTATTAAAACATATTAGGTATATTAGTTGATTATTAATGCTTAAAATTAAACAAGAATTTATTAAATATTTTATTAATTAAACTTCATGTAAAATAATAATTGGACCAAACTAGTTAATTTTATCTTCCGCTTTTAGTTGAATAGTTTAATATTAAAAATATTAAAATTAGTATTAAAATAGTATTTGCAATTCGCGAAGTCGAAAACGATGTCATGAATGCTTCGAGAAATTTTTATTCAGTTATTAAAAATATATGAAATGTCTTTAAGTTGAAGAAGATCGAGACATTATTAATTCGTATAATGCCTTTGGAAGGTCGTATCTAGATTTTGCCTATTTTTATTCTATTGAGACGTTACAAGAAAATGAGCTGAACAAGTCTGTTTACGATAGATTCTTTTGATATCATTAGGCTCTATTCAAATGAAATCTACTTACGACCTAAGGAGAACTTAAATAAACCAACTAATTGGATGTATTGAACTGATTCAATGCAGATATTTATCAAGACATCATAGAGCTGGCTACCTATCGGAAGCACAGACACGACAAACGTTGGTTCCAAAACTTTGATACTCTTTATGTAGTCGTAGATAGATGGCTGTTCTGTTGTGTGTATAGGGCTATTGTAAACGTACCCGTAAATAATTTCAGCCCCGTCCCCCAATTGAATTATGTTTGTTCTTCGACGATTTCAATAGAAAAAAAAATAGAGATATTTGGCCGAACTTTGATCACATCAATGGCATATAAGAAAGGGATAACATTATTTTTAGTCAGAAACGGAACTTGACTTTTTTTAAAATTGCTATTGAATTTATATTATAAAGGCAGACGTGTGTAGATTACGTCACATGACGGTTCCTCTGCCCATAGATATTTGTGTTGTTATATCAAAACTCCAAATCTTTCTCCTCTCGTCGAAAAGGGCGGCTGTTACTTTATACCGGCAAATTTTACATGGCAAATAGCATATGGCGTCAGATAGCATGTTATCCCGATTTTGTATGTTGTATAAACGAAGGTTCAATTACATAATGGTTTTGTTTTTAAGTCCGTAATTGGTAGGGTAGATCAAATATCTTTATCGAAGATCGTGGACTCAATTCCAAACAGCCGCTGAGTCTTATGTCGTAGTTTGGTTGTTTTTATTTAGTTTTATTCATACAAATCAATATAAATATACATGTTATTATATTTGTATGTTTGGATATACATGTAGACTATTTTTGATTTTTAAGCGTCAGTAGTGTTTGATAACGTATTATATACACAATCGATTCGCGAGTAACGAATATAATATACTAGTCACTTGGTCCTCTCTAACCAATTCCCACTGAATGAAAGGTTGGTAAACGAATAATATAAATTCATAAACATTCCATGGAACTTAATTAATGGATTGTTTTCATTCATTTATATTTTATACACCAGGGTCAATTGTTATTAGTTTCTATGTATTTTTTACAAGCAATTATTTTTTTCATTAGTTTGCTGTCATACGCCGCGTCTGATTTTTGACAGCTTAGGAATTCCACTTTAATGTTATCTTTAGTCTCTTTTACTTCAATAAATATCTTCTAGAAATTCCGATTTTAATTTCAAAATAGTAATAAAAAATTTAAAAGTCCTGGCACATTTATTTTATTAGTTAGAAAAAAAAAAACTAAATTTGAAATAATGCGGGTATTTTTTCAATAGTCCTGTATATGCCCAATGTAGAAGCATATCAGTGTTGCTCATGTCATATATTCCAAGCGGCGACCGTTAAAAACTTGTCAATTCCTGAAACGATTTCATTTTCAGAGAGGTTATTGTTGGTCACTCTATAATGTACGACTTGGATAACTAATATAAAAGATAGATAGATTGTATGGTATTTATATGAAAAGTTTAAATGTCTTTAAGATGTCAAATATTTAGTCCTTGATTTTCATAATTCATAATTTGAGAGCAGTAATTCTCATTTGACATTTTATTAACCAATCGAAAGATTTGAAAGATTAAATCACCAATTGTTTTTTTTTTCAAAGTTGACGCATCAGGAATTTTTTTTTTGGTCGCCCCTGGATCTCGTATTTGGTTCGGAATCTTTTTCTTCTATTAGTCAGTCATGTCATTATACACTCATCAATTTATTGAGATTAACAACTATGTATAAGGTTAATTCGTGTTTAAAAATTAGTTAAAAATCCACAATCATTAGTTTTTCCATATCTCCTCATCATATAAGTGATAGTGTGTAATTTCATACCCATTATTGTTCGTAAGCATATCGGACATGCAGAGTGTTCTATTTCATGGGTTTGTTTACATTAATATTGCTTTGACATACAATCAAAAAGTTCATCGACGCCGTTGATCATATTTCATTCATTGTTATCATTTAGATGATTGTTACATATTTTATTGATATTATTACAACTTTATGGTGGTTGCATCTAGTCCTCAACGTAACGGTAAGTGGTACATTTTAAGCCGTTGATTTCAATACTAACCATGGCAGAGTTTCACGTCTCGGTGGTATCAATATTGGTTGTAATATTAACCGTAATGACGTAGCTGATACGACGTTTGGATTGGATTGCTCAATGGGACTAGGAGTGTTTTCTTGAATCGTTTAAATTCCGACAAATTTAAACGATGTCTTTTTTAAATTCATTCACACCAATCGATTCAGAGTGTAACCATTTTGGACTGATGTGGACCGGTGCTGGAATATCTATTTTCAATGTATATTTCGTTTTTTTTTTATTGAAACAATATCAGTAATGTTA
This sequence comes from Vanessa atalanta, assembly GCF_905147765.1. Classification (NCBI taxonomy): domain Eukaryota; kingdom Metazoa; phylum Arthropoda; class Insecta; order Lepidoptera; family Nymphalidae; genus Vanessa; species Vanessa atalanta. Next base: position 15,885,086 of record NC_061902.1, on the reverse strand, counting down.
TATATATAATATAGATAAGAAGAAGCCGTCACCATCTCGACGTGGATCGTCTACAGGAGACGGCGGGGGCGGTAGCAAGAACAGCACGCCCGCTCCCTCTCCGCAGCACTCCACCGACTCGCAGTCGCACACACAGATCAAAGGTCGACAAACAGAAATATTATATGTTAGATAATTCGATAGGTTACACGTTTGAGCGAAGAATAGCATACACGTAAATTTGCCGTCTGGTGTATGTGGTAACTTTTGCCTGTAGACACTTATACTTAGATGATAATGATTGTTATCATTACGCTGTTCTTTATGCCTGTCAATACACCGGCCCACTCACCCTTCAAGTATGTGAGCGATTGTTTGAACCCAGACTCGCTGCACCGGTAAGTATTGAATAAGAATTCTTGGTATATTTTCTTATATTATAAAGTTATGTCTCAGGCTCCGGCGGATCGACACCGAGCAACAACACCGCTAAGATTCCGCTTCCGTCGTCGTCTCCCGGCGCCAAACAGCCGGAGACGGGAGGCGTCATTAGTTCAATAGCGTCAATAAACGCCTCCGTCGCGTCCATACCGATGCCACCGACGTAAGTATTAGTAACATTACTAAAATATTTTCATACGATTGTCATCATTGACCTTTAGAGTTGTGTGACGATTACGCATACGTCTTTAATTTGTTTTTTTAATACCATGTTGAAGAAGTTCTTAGTACGGGATTGTTGATATTTTATTTGTGGACCTGCTTCGTTAGTCCATCAAGCTGCAGATCTCAAGAAAAGAGCAGAGAAGTCCAAGGGCCACGGGTCGGGTCAATTTAGTTTTATTATTATTCGTTAACATATCCCGGTCGTGGGGGATTGTGGCCAAGAGAGACAAGAGAGTTTTTATTTCTTGTATAAAATAATATTTCCCATCCAATCGGCCCCCTCCTTGTAAGTGGTCACCATTGCGAACAGACTATGGTTCTGTAAAAAAACATTAACCATCCCTTACATCACACGCCTACCTTGGGAATTAAGATGCTATGTCCGTTATGCCTCACTCACCATACCAACCGGAACACAACAAATATTTATCGGTAAAATATTCGAAGCCTTACCACCAAGAGTGATTACACTACCACCTACTTGTGATTTTGTGTATACACGTTGTCTTGGGCCAGAAGTCATAGTCATTTCACGCCAAAAGATAATGACAATAGTGAATTACAATTGTTCAATTTAATTAGAAAATACAAATAAGACAAGTATTACCATTTTAAAAGATTTATATCGTTATGCAACCTCATTACCTCCCACTAAAAAATAGTGCTGTCTTGTCTAGAAATTTGAAAACAATTGCTGTTTTAATTTCTTACCTACAAGTATTAGTTTAAGACTTTTTGTATGGTACAAAATACTTACATATATTTTTTTCAAACAGTCCAGTCACAGCCACTGTTGTCCATGCGCCTATATCGAAACCGTCGATGTACCAGGAGTCTGTGATCACCAACACAGACGCTATGGATACCAAGCAGACAAAGAAGAGGAAGGCAGTGACCGCCACCAATATGTCGATGGCACCTGTCGATTATGCGTCCACCACACCACCGACTGTGGTAAATATTGACGAAATATTTAAAAGGATAGATCTGAAATGGTTAATTCTACGAATGTCACGACGATAGGAGAGTTTTATGGTTTAAATTATCACGCCAAAGATTTTTATTATCCTCATAGGAATACAGGCTTTTTAACTGTCCCCATTATTTAGGAACTGAGTTAGAGAAATATTTTTCTGCTTGTAAGGTTATAACTACAGCTTGAGTTCATTGAAAGAAAAAAAATTCAAAAAATAGCTGCCCTTTGTTGAAAAATACCCTCACGATGAAATTTTTGAATGGGCTCGGTTTTTACTTACATTTTTTAATTTTTTTTAAATGTATACATTTACTTGGTACTATATTGATGAAATGTTTTATATTTGGTCAGCTGAGCGACAACGCCCCTCAAAACGCGAACAACTCCTGGGAAACGTCAAACCACGGATCGAATGATGCTAATATGGATGGCGTTGAGAAAATTATCAAAAAGGTTAAATATCTACTTACCTACATTAATGTTATAAATTAAACAACTCAACCGAATTGGATGAAATATGTCTCAAGCTTGAACTTCAAGAAGCATGTATTCTATTGTTCCCGCCCCCCCACTTTTGTATGTTTGTATTCCCCTCCCCACTCTAATATGCAGGTGACGTCGCATTCGAAAACTCTTTTATTAGTAACAAATATAATATTATTAAAGTCATTCTTTGATTTGGTATTCTTTAGAAATTGTACCAACGGAAATTGTTGGAGTATTCATTAAAGTATACTAATTCAAGTTGCATAATCGGTATTTTCGTTTTAAATCTAAATATTTTTTACACAAAAATTTTCCAAGAAGAGGAATTTCCAAGGTCATTCGATTGGTATTTGGTTGAAGTTTTCATTTTGTTATTAACAAAATTTAACTAAAGTAACTATCTATCAATTTACTGAACTGAACTAATTTTATTGGTAATAGAGGATAACTTGATGTATGTTGTAATGTATTTTCGTGTCGTAGGCTAAGACGGATGGAAATGAGCCTGCTCTGGCTCACTTCTCCAGCGTGAGCCCCGCTCCGCCGCCGCCGCCTCCCCCTCCCGCGCATAGTCCCAGGTAGATATTTGAAATGTAACAAGTCTGTTGCTGAGAACACGTACGTTTCATATTACAGAAGAACATCAAGAATGGATTTTCATATATTAAATTTAACGGAATCTTCGTTCTTCCGTCAAACCATCCAATCGAAAGGTAATAGTTAGGCCTATACACAATGAGTTAATTTCAAGATCACAATCATCTTAATAGCAATACAGTGTACTAGATGTTACATTTCAACGATTTATAAAAAGGTAGGTTGTATCACATCGCTAAATATATATCTCTTTTTGCATTTCTCAGCAGGTAAATCGTAGATTTATTTTATTTGACTATGTAATATTTATTCCCACAGGAAATCAACTAAGAACATATTAAGGTACCATTATCATGCAAAGACTTGGATTTATTTCTATATGTTCTGTTATGCTCGTGTCCGGCAAGCTGTATAATATTTGCTACAGTATTTCTTATACGACACGCCCTCCTCAGGCACCTCCCGAGCCCCATGCCCGGACCGAGCGGCATGAACCAGATCACCAACATCAGGTCGCCGTCGCAGCCACAGGTGAATATTCACGTTGTTTACGGCATGCTAGATTTTTACAATTAAAAAGAATGCTTGAAATATATATCCCGATTTTTTAATACCAACACCAAACAAACCCTGGTACTTGAATTATTTGACACTTAAATGTTGTGACATAATTTTCTAGTGTTACCGTATAAATAAATGATGAAATGAAACTATTGATGAATTATATACAGAGAAAATTAATGATCAGTAATATTTACAAACATGATCGTTATAATTTTTTCAGTTATCATGATTTTTTCATCCCTTATTTTAGTGTGGCTTTGAGCTAACTTTTTAATAATGCTTCATAGCAATAAAGAGCATGTGTTATTTATACGCTTGACGATATTAAAGGCGCTTGAGGCTTTTGTTTAAAAAAAAAACAGTTTTTCTTTGAGTTATGGATCATATCATCAAATCGAAGTATGTATCGTCTGTGATCACAGATTTGGAGTGGGCTAAATACCGCAATTTATGAAATAGTATGAAAATCGAGCGTGTCTTTACGGGCGTAGAATATCGTTACATGTAGGTTTTAGTGAGAGACGCAAAATAATATAGTCGTTACATAGTTTAAAACAAAGTCGCTTACCGCTGTCTGTCTGTCCCCGAGTATGCTTAGATTTTAAAATTACGCATTTTGATGCGGTTTTTTTTAATAGATAGAGTGATTCAAGAGGAAGGTTATATATATAATACATGCACTGTATAATAGAGAAACGCTGAATTTGAGAGGTTTCTAATGTGATGGCGTAAATAAACAAATTTTTTTGCGCTTACACTGCAATCGCTGGCTGAACCCTACGAGATAGATCAAAATATATACTACAGTATTGTACACCTTAAAAAGATCTTCAAAAAAGTCCGCGATGGTATATATCTATCTCTTAGGGATAGCCAACAATAACCATTTTTTATCCTTTACTTTTGACGAGAAATAGTGGCTTATTTTCGAAGCAATACAGCATTAATCCGTATCCTATGAAGTACTTTAAATACTTTGCGCATTTAATGTAGATCAATACAGCACGTAATTTAAATGAATATTTTTGAAGATATTACAGATTTAAAACACAGGGACATAGCGGTTTGTATTGTCTAATGACTGAAAAAACTGTGAACGTTTTATATAAAGACATTTTGCAGTATATTTAGTAACACCATTGCACCCGTCGAAGCCGGGGCGGATCGCGAGTTTATTAATAAATCAAATTTATATTATGTAGTGTTATTTTTAATATTATGTACGTTGATATAGAAATATAGATGTATTAACTTCCGGAAGCGCAAAAGTAGTGTGAACGAAAATAACCTGCCGCTTATTGTGCGCCCAGTCAAGTGATACCTACTTGAGACACGCTTGGATAGGCGGCTAGATTAGATACCTAATCACAAGGTCTTAATCTAGCCTACTTCAAATCTGTGTTTGTGATTGTATTTTCGTCTAATTCATTTTAATTCTATTACAATAAAAAAAAACTTTAATACGTTAATTACTCATAAAATGTGTTTCAATATGAATGGTTAAGGCGAAGTAACTTTGAACTTTGAGATTCTTAAGATCAAAATTCATTTCAGAAATCCCATTTAATATTATTTTATGTTTATGATATATAGTTTATTTGTGTGGGAAATGTATAAACGAAGAAGAGAGTGTGTTTGTCTTGTAGTACAATACAATATCCGTTGTAGGACTTACTAAGGTTCAAGGAGTACCATTTAGCCACATCGTGTTTATATCTGGATAATTTTCTTGCACAAGTACCTGATTTCCTCATTAGATGTCCTATTTTGCAATATGTATTTTTATAGTCCAATATTGTAATCAGTTAAATAATTAAACATGTTGTTTATATGATAAGATTTAAAAGTCAAATAGGGTATAAGTGGGTAGGCTGACTAATGCGCGGGTGTCATAGGGGTGCGGTAAGGAGCGCGAGGGGCCCGCTTCGCTGCTGGTGTCCGTGCCGCTGCCGTCCGCCAGCCACGGGCTCAACCTCACCGCGCACGCGCACGCGCACGCGCAGGTTCATATACGCTATAGACGGTTGTACGCGGAACTATTGCACGCGGGAGATGAGATGATATAAACGAAAAGATAAATTACCGAATTAAAAAATATAATCTCCGGATTTTTTACGATTGCAGGAATATTGTTTATTAATAGAAAATAAAATAAAAAAAACTGTGTCCACATTTTATGTACAGTGAAAACACTTTTATAATTTTGAACTAGCACTTTTAGCAAATATAATAATTGCGAAGGTTATTGAGAATTGTACCGTACCTTGATGCAGACCAATTAAAAACATAATTAGTAATACAATTAAATAATCAATCCTCTTTTTACCTACTCGTAACGTAACTCACAAAGTGAACGAAAGTTACGCGTACATCCGAATATGCTTTCATTACTAACAATAAAATAACAATGAAATTAGAAAACGCTAAGCAGAGCTTCATTTAAAATTCATAAAGCTTAACTAACAGTTTACGACATAAGATTTACTTAAGTTGCATGACGTGGAGAACACGATGTCCCTTTTTAAGGATAGGACCCACGACGACTGTCCCCTATGCCACGATCTATACATTCATACCTTTAGATAAGTCACTTTGAGTTTCGTCTGAACGGTCTGCCAGTCGTTACAAATTGCTGGTATATGCCTGGATGGGTACCACCCACCTATTAGGACGTTCTTCCGCCAAACACTTGTTTTTGTATTGCGGTGTTCCGCTTTGAAGGGTTATTAAGTCAGTATAATTACAGGCACAAGATAGACTTGGCTCCCGTGGTTTAAGCCATACAAGGCCTTGATACGAACCATATACTGGCTAATTTGCTAAAGTAAATTGACAAATAAGGAATCCCTCGTGTACAAACGCGATACAATTAAAGATATATTTTGTGTATATAGATTTGTAAAGTGGTTAATTCACATTTACCGAAATCCAGTTATGCACCTCATGTTCCCCCTTCGGAATTTGTTTTCTTTTGTACGACATTCCTCTTTGTCCCATTAGCTTAAACCAGCTACTCGCGAACACGTCGAGCTGTTCAGTGTCCCTGAATGTAGTCGGTTAAATTATAATTTGATTACTTAGAATAAATTCAGTTTAATTTTTTTCCATAAGGTCCTTGTTACTGCTAACGACACTGAGGCTTATTGTAATAAGACGTGATTTTCTATAAGCTGGTCTAAACTAAACTTAAGGAGCAAGTAGGTGCGTCAGATGTGTGATACTGGTCCCGAAGCATGTATAGTTATGCCTGATGATAAAATCTGCTGAAACAAGAGTTCTACAGGCGTACCTCCGTAGTGTAAACGCATGTCTGACTTATACATTATGACGAATGCATATAGTTTGAAATGATTTCATAACAAATAAACCATTGAGAAAACTAGAAGCGTCATTTTATGCGATCGAATTGTAAAGCTACCGCAGACACATTAGACACAGCGTAGATGCTTACTACGATTACGCTAATGTTCATTGTATTACAACTTATAAGCAATAATGTACTCAATTATATATACTAATAATATAAATGGGAAAGTAAGTCTGTCTGTTTGTTGCTCTTCCAACGCCATGAAAATTAAACTAATTTGTTTCATTTTTTTATAAAACAAGCTTGAACTCCGAGAAGGGATATCAACTTTTTATACGTAACACCAGACGACCAACCCCTAAAACGCTAAACGCGAAGACGCGCGCGACAACTTTCATTAAAAAAAAATATCGCTCAGCTAAAGTAACTCTTCGTTAATTCACAATTAATTGTCGTCCGCGACTTTGCATGTTGCCGCTGAATATCGAAACATTTTTTAAATTATTCTTAAAACGAATTATAATAAATTCGTTTAGCAACTATAGGTACCACGTGACCAATATTTCAGTGACGTCATTATGATAATGTCCTAAAATGTCAGATGACGAGAGAGAAAGATGAAATAAATTTACAACTGCCACACGAATTAGCTGACTGTAATAAGAGAAAATTTAATTTGGTGACGTAATTTGCTTCGGCATAAATTTGAAGCAACTTGAATTATTATAAAAAAAACAACAACAAAGTACTTCACTTGAGTTACGAATTAAGTTAAATTAATCCATATATATAAAAATTAACCTGATGTCACGTAATAAATTGAAAACGACTTTTTCATTCGACTTTATTTCTAAGTTTTACTAAAACTTTGTCGAAGGTAATGAAAATTTAGCACAAGGTTAAGATTTTCAGAAAACTTAAGAGCGATTATGGCGTATTAATGTATGTCTTTGAAGTATATATTTAGCTTATTATTTATTTTAGTTTGAATTGAATATTCATACATCAGTTAAGACAGGGCAACTGTCTGTCGGGTCAGTATACAGACAGACAATACTTTCAATAGTTACACACGTCACACACAAAACGTCGTAGATAAAAAAATCTTAACAACGTGTGTATATTAAGAAAGTAATCAGTAGTATTATGTATAATTTAAATAATTGTTCAATCCCAAGAAATCTTATTCAACAATGAGCTTTTACAATTTTAATAATAACTACGGATGTGGTTTACTTAATAGGACATGCAAACTTCATTTGCGGTAGGGGTTCGTATCACACATGTCGTATCTACTTGCCTCTGGTCTATGACGGACATTACGCGGATTAAATAAATGAGATTTACGTACGATATAATCATATATTTTTATATATAAAACGGACGGGCGAATGGGTCGCCCGATGGTAAGTGCTCACCACCGTCCGTAGACATTGGCGCTCTAAGGAATATTAACATTGCCATACGCCACCAACCTTGGGTGCTAAGATGTTATGTCTCTTGTGATATTTTACTATAGCGTCCCTGTCTAACACGAGCGGTGGAATGTAAGCGAGAAAGAGAAAGTATGCCTATGTGACTGATGCGGTTAATGAGTAAGTGTATAATTACTTATTTTAACCTATTGTGTTTTATAGATGCACCAGCCCCAGGATATGGCCGTTGCTTCGTCGCATATATTTCATCAGCTTCACAAACAGGTACATATTTAATATATTATTTTGTGTAACGTACTAAGTCGTGAGAACTCATTATAAAATATTAATTAAATTATAATTAAATTATTATATGTGATATAGAAATATCGAGACGAGATTGTACGTCATGTTCTTAACAGTCGCAAATTCGAATCCGACTATAAAAACTGAGTTAATTGTTGTTTTTAGTAAGCAACATGCAAGTTTTTTAGTGACTGTTATGATTATGGTTACATGCATAGTTTCTTTGATAAAGTATAAAATATTAAAATTACTTTGAATACAGTAAGATATGCTGACTACAATATTTTCATAAAACAGACCAGAGTTATATATTTAACAAAAAAAAAAAATAAAAAAAATGCAGACGTCTGAAAGTTAATCTAATTATAGACAATTAAGATCACACACACACGCACACACACACACTCACAAGTTATAACATATCACTAAACGCACATTACTGCTACGACGATTTGTTTTCAAAAAAGTATACCTGTATATAGTTGGTGTTAATAATTAATGTTATATTTGACATTTTGGTTTTGAAGTTTAAAAATCCATTACATCAAATTTATAAGGAACATGTGCAAGTCGCGAATGTTTCTAAAAATAACGGCCTCACTGTTGATATGTACTTAAAATTCGTTCGATTTACTTCGTGACGATATTTTGGCACAACTTTGTAAGTTCTGGTAAAAAAACACAATGCGTTTTTGAACTGTAAAGGAAACTTTTAAAATTTGAATTGAATGTTTCTTTATTGCATCATAAAAAATAAAATAATAAGTTAACACAGCTTAGTGTTGTTAAAACATTAAATGAATGGATAGTCTTTCATATTGTAAATGTTTTATCATTATTATTAAAAATATATAAAAAAAAAAAACATTTGCAATAAATACGTAAGCTTAGTTTTAAAACAAAACGACCATATAATCTCCACAACAACTATAAAATGTAACGTTAACCGTTCTGAGAAACTGACGTTATCAGTCACCCCAGGCTAAGGCAAACATTGCGATTTACCTGCCCCATCCCCATCCCCTTCGCTACCTGCGCACGCGCAGGATCCCATGTGCCTATCCGCCATTCATAGTCAATTCACTCAGTCTCGCCACAACGTCGGTTTCGGCAACATCTGCCACCCAGTGGTTTAAAAATTACACTTGACATCATGTGCGTGATAATCAAATGACAATTAAATACGGTTCACGTAAAAACGCCCTTATTACAAGGGGCATTGGCTTCGTTATCACTTGGATATTGTAAAATGGTGAGTGGTAATTAGTTCATTATCAATTGTAACAGCGCGTACAATTTGAGACAAAATAATGAAGTTGAATATATTCGGTAGCTTGCAATCGCTCTATCCTAAAAACGCACACGTGTTGACTAGGCGTATATAAACAATCGTTTTTTTTACTATGTTCAGACACTTGGAAATAGGCGGTCGTATGTTATTGCGAAGTGCTCTGTTCGATTGTGTATTAAATGTTTTCCTATTTCCTCCTTTGTAATGATGACACATTAATATCACGCAATTTCCATTATTGTAATCGCTCTGTTTTGTATATTATTATTCCGCCAATGCTATGCGAAGATATCGTCGGGACTAACTTAATGAAATTCCGTTGAATCGAATTGAAAAAATAATTTTATTTTTATATCGAATTATTATACTTATTATTCTGTTGATATCGTTATGACTACAGTAGGAATTTTAAATAATACGATTGATATTATAACGGGTAAATTATTTCAATAATTTTCCTTAAATATGTTCATAAGAGTTTGTATTAAATATATGTTATTATTATCTTACTAAAAAAAGTGTAAACGATTCATAGAGAATAGACTCGCAACGATTAGCGCTAATTTAAATTGCCGATATCGTTTCAATCAGTTTTAAAACAAATTTTCACTCGTCTAATATATATGGTTTTAATTAAATTAATTATAAATTAGTAATTAAATCACACGTGTTCTCGTTTAATTCATTCAATGTAGTGTAGCAGTTAATTTTCGTCAAATTCTTATTAAATTAAAGCTGAAAAATTAAAAGTACCTACTACATTACATATTGCTATAGGTATAGGATTATTCGGAAATGGTTGGTGTAAATACATTTAAAAATATACGTGATGAAATGAGACTATTATCGTTATACAAGAGTATGCCGTTTGATCTAATTGACACTTCATCCGACACACTAACATCTGTACACTAAAATACCGTTAACGATTAAGTTTCCTTGAGAACTTACCTGCCTAGCATAAACCATAATCATCTTAAGAAACGGTTACAATTAAGTGACTAACGATGTTTGTAAACTTACCAGGCTGCCATGGAACCCACCGTGTCTGGACATTCCCCGCATGGAGTCTCCGGTCGCGGAGCCTGGGGAGGCTTGAACGTATCGTACGAGATGCAGGACCCGAGCAAACCTGGGTTAGTATGCTTATTTAAAACTTAATATGTAACTTCATTTTTTTTAATAGAATTGATAAAAGAAACTATGTACATATTTATGTGCAGTTTCTTCGGATGTGTCCACTTCATGCCATACGACTACCCCCCCAACTTTACCCTAATTCTCAAAGCTTGATACAAATCCTCTGACTATAGAATGTTACTTATTATTAATACTACTAGAAAGCTAATTATTACTAATGACACATCACTCAGAGAACCATTTTCTATGACCTTGACACGTACGTGTCAACGAACACAAATTGAGCGACGATAATGAAGGGTTGTTAACGATGAAACTAATTTGCTTGATGTCGATATACCTATAATTTGTTTACCGCGCTGGCGATTCATGTGTGAAATAAAGTTAACCCTGCTGCTGGCGACAGTACTTTTTTATGTGAAAATTCTTTGGCGGCGATGCTTTGCGCAAAATCTTGAAGTGAATATTGTCTCTATGTGTAAATTATTTAGTGACGAAATATTGAGATGATGTCCTTAAAATCGACATTGTCTGATTGCTGATTGCGATGCGATTATGTTACTTATGTAGACTATAATATACAGTTACGCTATGATTACTAATCGATAACATAATTGTCTTCTAAGAAAATTCAATTGATGTTATAATGAGTGCATTAAATTACATTTTTCTTTGAATAACAATTCAAGTTAATTTGTTAATTCTCTTTGGGTCCATATAATTTGTTTATCGTGTTTTATCACAACAATAATTATGAAAATTTGCCCGTAAAATCTTAAGATAAATATAAACATAAGTGAAGTGTGGTTTTGAATCTGTTCGTAATAATGTATTTATATATTATTAATAGAATAAGAGTCAATTTATTGTCTGTTTTGTTTTTTGGCGAAATGCAACAGCGATGTTAATAAATAGCGGCAACATGATATTAGCATTTATTTCATATACATAAACAGACACCGTGTCATTCAGATTATTAGGGATTTTGGTATAATTTTATCAAAATCAGTAGTAGCTTATTTGTTCGAGTGAAAACGTCGGACAGCGTTCTTCTATTGTCGATTATATTTTAAATACTGAAAGTGTTACACGGCGATTGTATTTTTATCAAATTTATTTGTAATTATTATTATATTTTCAGGCATATTTCGTATCTTTATTGATTTGTGTGAAAGTGACTAAAGTGTTCGTCACATTCTTGCGTCGCCAAAATATATCACGAGCGAAGAGTATCGTAGTTCAAAATGATTGCAAAGTTAAATATTCCTCCTTCGATACACGTAGTTATTGTTCTTAGACAGGGTCACAATAATTACGTAACCAATACATTAGCACCGCGCTACGCACCGTGGGACCTGTTTCTTTTACCCGTAATTACACTTCGTTGTATGCTAGAGATAGTTTTATTATGTAACAATAATACAAAGGAAATTTTATTAAAAATGTAATACCACTAATTGAAATTGTATTTTATGTAGAAAAGAAGTCACTGAGAAGTAAACACTCTCAATCTTGTACGACTAACGATAGATTAATTAATTGATAAGTAATATTGTATGTCCAGCAAATAAAAATGACTACTAATGTTTATAATTTTAAAATACATTCGAATATGTAGTTTTAAATATGGTATGTACGTCAATCAATACTTAGTAAGGTTAGGTTGTGTGTGCTTGGTGAGCCGGTGTAATTACAGGCATAGGATATATTTATATCTTAGATCCGTCGGAAAACTTCGAACAGCGCCAACATGTGGGCGATTACGGTAACTTTACGAATTAATTGATTTCAAAAATTAAATTAAACTTACTTTTGGCGGTATTATGAATGTATTACATTACATTAACAATATGTCGGTAACCGTTTGTGGTACACTTACCTATTTAATGTTGCCAACTATGGGGAATTAAGGAAAGAACATTGTCTTATTGTAGAAATGTTATCGCATTTTAAGTAATAACACATTGTTTTAAATCATAAAAATGCGATCATATACATTTTAAATGTTCCACGTATAATTTATTTTTCGATTAAAATTAGTTGACGTTTTGAATAAAAAAACGACGATTGTTGGTCATCTGCGTCAAATAACAATTGTTGCTTATTAAGCAGTAAGTTAATTTGATTGGGTCGTATTCGATTACAAGCGTTACTTTATACCAGACTACTAGTCAACCCCCAATTTTACCGCCTTGAGGGAACAATTATATAATAGCCGAAGTCCTTCCCCGGGACAGAACTATATCCATACCAAATTTCATCTAAATCGGTTCAGCATCTTGAGCGTGAAGAGGTAACAGACAGAGTTACTTTCAAATTTATAAAGTAAACGAGCATTTACTTATCATATTGATACAGAAGTATATGAATATAGAAGGATAGTGATAGTCTCTTTTGGCAAATGTACTACCTGATGGTAAGTGTTCACCACCACAGTCATTGGCTCAGCAAGAAATAATAATCATGCCTCATACCATCCCATCCTAATAATAATTAAGATAAAAAAAAAAAAAAACAAAAATTTTGCGAAAGAAAACATTCGATGTGATCGTTAAAAAACAAGCTTCATTTTAATATTGCATCAAATGCGATGCCGAGAATTTTCGTTTAAGTAAAAAGATAATTTTACCAGTAATTTTGTGCGCGATGTGCTGACAATGAGATTGTGTTTTATAGACGTAAATAAAGTAATAAAAAATAAATAGCGCATTAATTTTAAGATGACACATGACCACACTGAATACTACGACTACCTAAAATAAATTATACACGGGTGTTCTACGGGTTAATAGATTAACTATGCACAAACAGTCGGGCGGAACGCTTATAGCCTTACTAATTATTAAAACTATGATGCTCTAAACTTTTTGATATATCAACGATATTTTTAATATCTTACACAGTGGCGATTGAAATAAATTTTTACCCCTAGGTTGTTGGTAATAATAGTTAATTTTAAGTATAATCAACTTTGCTATACATTCAAAATGGCCGACCAATTAACTGTAACTCGTTATGTAACTTCTATTTCTTAAATCTCGGACATCACATAATTCTAAGTGGCGGGGGTGTTACCGAATTTCTTCGGATGAAATTGTTTTTTACTTACGCGGCACGTTGCTCACGTGGCTGTAATACGCCGTAAGTAAATTGTCTTTTGTTCCGTCTTTGGGTCTTTTGGTTAAGTTCGTCTCGTTGACGAGACGATTTCGGCCAGTCGAAGGAGAATGTCATGAGAAGGACGAAGCTGTCTGTACAATTTATTAATCTTCTTAGATTTGGCTAAGCGACATCTATTTCGAGTCAGGTTTGAGTTATATATAAATGTTTACCTTAATTGTCTACAGCGTAAGCGGCATGGCCGGGTCGAGTAAAGATGCCAGCGTTGGCGTTAACTTGGGACAAATGCCGCCAGCGGGCATCAGGAACAAGAAGCGCGCGGCTATGGCCACCTCCGTGGTCTCCATGGCCAACTCGGTGCCAACTATGCGTGAGTATACATAAACAGTCGGTGATGGGGCACCTTTGTTTGGGTATAAATGTTTTGAATTCGATGTTTTGATGTATTACCCGAATTACTGTTTTTATGCAGATCTAGATCTCACTGCGCGGAATTATATGTGTTGTATGTTAGTGTTTCTTGTTTGGCGACATGCGTTGTTGTTGTTGTATATGGACATGACGCAGTAGCGTGGATATAGTGTACCGTGGTTGTTGAGCCCGTATGCTGTAAGTGCAACATACGGAGTTTCAAAATTACCACCTCAACGAATTCGAAGTTGAAGTCGCACGTCTTTACGTTTTTATTTTCTTTTTGTAATGTCCCATTAAATGTGGTCAATGTTCTTAGTTTTACGAGGTCCTTATAAAGGGTTATAAATGTTGTTCGTAGTTGTAAGTTTATTCGCTCCTGTCACTTGTTTTTATAGAAACAGCCACAGCTCAAAATCTCGCAAGTGTACGACGTCCGCCGCAACCGACGCCACCTCCGATATACCAAGAAATAATCAAAGACTCGCCGCCCAGCTCGCCTAGTACGTAAAATTCTTATTCCTACTCCTCGACCGGTTCCTATGTTCATACTTGGCTAAAAAATACTAAACTATGACTTTTGTCACAAAACTAGTTCCATGCGGACAAAGCCGCAGGTTTAGCGAGCTTGTAAAAATATAACTCTCGTAAGACTTAGCGTGTTGTGTGGCCGTAGCGGTGCTCCTGGATCCGTACTCATTCGTTGGTCAAGCAAGTGAATAGACTCACTTCCAATATTGATTACAATGTGATAACACTACAAATGTTTTCGACATGTCTTAAAAACTCTTATTTGGAAGCTCATCTACTATATATATATAGATTATTAAATAACCCCTAATAATAGGAACCGTTCGACAGTATATATATATATATATATATGCGTGCTGCCGTGCATATTGTCATATTATGTTTTTTTTTTAGGTTCGGAGCGTCCGCTGAAACCCAAGCTTGAAAACAAGTGAGTGATCTTTTAATATTTATAAAAAGCGTTTTTCCGCAAAATTGACGAATGAATACTGCAAGCGCAGCGTTTTGTTTGTTGATCTCCAACATGTATCCAATTCCGTGCCTTCATAACTGTAAATAGAAAAATAAAGTAGGTATATACTATTATTATGGCATTTGCGATTTTTTTTTTAAATAATCACTGTTTTGTTCTGTGTTATTTTCCTTGTCTGTAATTACACTGGCTCATCAAACGTGGCCCCCTACAAACGTGACCACAAAAATACAGAACATTGATAATTTGCACGACCCCGCTAAAAGCCCTGCCAACGTGTAACCAGCTTAGTTTATTTTTAGAAGGCTGCGCCCGACGGCGCTGTATTGCCTTTGTACTGAGATAAAAATACTAAGTCAGTGAGTAAGGATAAAATGCAATGTCTACTAACTTACTAAATACTCAACACTCGGTAGTCGGTTAATGCCAATGATATATTAGTGATATTATTCAAATTTACGAATCTGGCTTCGATGATCGTTTCCACAATTATATAGTGACATAAAACAACAGAACAAGACGGAATAGAACTTACTTAAATAACCAATAAAAGAGATTTGATCCTATCAGAAATGCACTAAAACGGGATTGGAGTAGATAACGTGAGACACGTAGAATGTCCAAAAGTGTCTAAAGTTCATGCCTACTAACCTACCTAAGGTATGGCGTTGTCTTAATCAAATACATAATTTTAATACAATGTAAAAGAAAATACAGGCGAACGTATTCATCACGTTGGAGGAAGTAGCCTTATAATTTAATTAATATATAATTCACCGCCAGGGAATCAACGACTTTATTTTACTGTGCTTTCTGATCGAACGGTGAGTGACAGTGTAGTATTTACATAGACTGAGTCAGTATCTCACTCAGTCACTCACTCACTGAAAAATTGATGTTTGGCGGTAAAATATTTGTGGAACAATTTATTTCACAGTCACGCAATTGCGTAATATTATGCCTATTTTACTATTTAATTATAATCACTTTTGTTTTATGCGTTTTATTGGATTGGAACATTTCTGCACCACACGTTAAAATGGCATCATAAGAAACAAAAAAATTAAGTAAATAAAATTTAATCAATTAAAAATAACTTCTCTTTAACTTCTGTGCATAGGAGACTAAGAGATGACTGACCCATTGCTGAGCCAACGCGTTGTACAGATTCATGTTATTAATTCATCTTTTTGTTGTTATAAAAATCAAGGCGATTGCTTATTATATCGGTATGCGGACGAATCAATGGGCCAACCGATGGTAAGGGGTCACCACCGCCGATAGACACCCGATGGTAAGTGGTTACCACCGCCGATCGACACCAGATGGTAAGGGGTCACCACCGCCGATAGACAATGGCAATGACGCTATAAGAAATATTAACCGTTTCTTACATCACCAATGCGTCACCAACCTTGGGAACTAAGATGTTATATCCCTTGTGCCTGTAGAATATCTGATGAGTGGGTGGTACCTATCTAGACGGGCTTGCACAAAGCCCTTCCACCAAGAAACCCTATCACCAAATTGTATCGTATTGTTTAAAGATATCATTCAGTACAGTAAGTCAAGCGAGTTTGAAATCTCCGTGGATTGTGAGAGCCAGTTTGAATGGGGATTTTAATTTTTAACAATTTATCATAATATTGTTTATTTAACCAACATGCAACATTATTGAATTAAATGTAAATCACCGGTTAGGAATGTAGATTCCATCGAGAAAAATCGGCAAGGATCTGTGTAGTTACTCTTTTTCGCCATTTTAATTATAAAATCAATAAGAAATATGGAACAGCTAAAATCGAAATACCGTTCACAGTGTAGTGTGTGCGCAAAACCTAGCGTGACTGCAAATCCGAAACAGCCGCAAAATGTATATGCTTCCAGCTTCCAGATTCCGGGCTGTTACTGAGAATTTTCCGATAGAAAGTCCTAAAACAATCGACCTAACCTGGAGTTTGAATCCTGGACCTCGGAATCTGCAGCCACATATCAAGATACTAGAGCAACGAGTCAGTCATCATCAATGTGATTATTGATACTCATTTCGCAGAGTCGGCGCCAGCTGCACAGCTCCCCACATGCTGGGCAACGAGCTGAACCCGGAGAGTGGTGCTGCACAGCGCCTGCAGGAACAACTAAGCGCAGAGCTAGCCGCACATGCAGTGGGTTCCAACGCGCCCGGCGGACCTGACGTGCTTGTACCGCCGCCGCTCATCAACAAGGCTACACCCGTGAGTAACACACGTGCCTTTAAAACACTAACACAATGGATATTAATATTTATTAATAATAGCCTGTAAAAATATTTATATAATACCACATCCCAATTCTTTCTCTTTCACTCTGTTTCTATCTTCTATTCAATTAAACCAATTTTTGTTATTGTTTTAATTTTCACGGGATTTTTAATAACAATGGATTCCATTACGTCTAATATTTAATACATAATATTCAGTGTTTTATCTAATAACTATGATGTTATGTCCCATCTTCAAACCAAGTATTGCTGTTTGGCGGTAGTACATGTTAAGCCCTACCACTAAGAAGTATTTATATAGATATTTACGTATCCTGTATGATTATCAGCGAATATTAAGTCCAAGCTTTTATTCAATCATTTCTACTTATTTGTTTTAAGTTAATTTTAAAACGTTATTACAAGTGTAGACGAATTTTTATCATGCTGATCTAAAATATTCGTCAAGATATATAAGGCATATAGGATATTAATTAAATTTCGTCTTTTCGCTCTCGGAAAGGTTTATAAATTAAATAAGAAGATGTAAAATTCGATGTTAATAGAGAGAATAGAGATGTAGCTTTATAGCAATATTCGGTTTCCCATTCCGTACAAGCACTATTTATTTATTTGTTTGTTTGTTTGTTTATTTATTTATTTATTTATTTATTTATTTATTTATTTATTTATTTATTTATTTATTTATTTATTTATTTATTTATTGAAATAGTTACTCGATCAACTTATCACTATACATTTAAAATTAACAACTGATTTATGTTACATTCAAAGTGATACGCCTTTAACAACAAAGAACACATTATATGTCACACAAAATTTTGTACACAGAGCACAAGTGCGAGTGGAATACGCGGGACGTCCAGTGCACAGAGCCTCGACCAGTTACTGGAGCGGCAATGGGAGCAAGGCTCACAATTCCTTATGGAACAGGCGCAGCACTTTGATAGTGAGTCCTACAAACTTAACGTATATAATAATACTTAAATATAGTATATCACAGGGGAAGGTAAATATATCATGACTAAATTACAGTCAAATTAAAAAATCTTCGAACGGTTCCGATAAAAAATACTATAATCTGAGAAGAACTGGCGAAGTGAGGTTTTCGTCTACTTTTGGAATTGTTAGCTAATATTCAAGTGGCAATCGATTCAATTCAATGAATTAATCATATGTGTTAGACACACCATTAAGTGTTATTAATACGCTCTCTCTTAGTAAATCGTTTTTAGTTGCGTCAGCATTTTTGCTGTTTCATAAGACATATCTTCATCTAATCGAGTTTCGTTATTATTCTGAGGAATGGCATTTTTATTGACGATACTAAGACAAATATATCTACTTCAACCGGTGGTAGAGTATAGCGCAGGCCCAACACCAACTTAATTTGTATTTATTTCGTGTTCGGCGGTCAAGGAAAATATCGCGAGAGAGCATGTGCCGGAAATCAGTCACATGCGTAAGCACCAAACCGCATTGGAGTAGTCTGATGGAATAAGGTCCAAACCTTCTCCTCAAAAATGAGAGGAGGAATTGTCCCAGCAGTGGGACATTTACTTTACTTTTTACAAATGACTATATATGTTTTTCTTGCTCTTGTCTAACCAGATTCTAATTAACATGGTTATTTTTATTACTATCATTATTTAAAACGGGATATTTACCATGTTTTTTATTTTTATTTGGTGGAGCTCGGATATTTAGAAATTTTCTACGAATGTCTTGTTCACGAGACTTTATTAATCGTTGGTAAAAATATGAAATGCATCGTTTTGGGAAAAAAAAATCATTCGAATCCGAATCCGATGAAAGTAATGTAAAACGAGATCAGAGTCCTCATCAAACGCCAGGAGTGCAAACCGAGCGGAACATCCACAGAAGACGAGTATCGTAAACGACGAAGATCTGGCGTTAGCCGATCAGAGTGTATCAGTTAGCTAAGGTCACAAGGATCTCGTATGACGCTTTCATAAGAGATTTCTGTGTTCTCAGCTAAATGAGGCGCACAAATACATAATATACGATACGATACGTGAAGCGGATTTTAATCCACCGTATTCTTTAGATACGGTTCCCAACAGCACCTATCTCTTTCTCTGTTTTACTCGCTATTAAACAGGACAGGATAAACCGTGTTATAAAGTGGTTATCGTTACTTTTCGCCCCTCGTACATTGTAATATGGCCGTCATCATTAAAGGAATTATTAAGAAATTTAGAACTAATAATTCACCTTGTTCGTTAAAAGTCCAACCCAATGCTAAAATGAAACACGAGTCCCAAGTTTGAGCAGTTACAACACAATTGTGTCTTATTTCGATATTGTTCGATACCTTGTCGCATTCTCATCCCCTCCCCTGGATATAACTAAATGAGAAGTAGGAATTTGATTATTTAGTAGGGAAACGCCCTTCGGCGGCACTTGTTACGGTATCTCAGTAGGTAAATAAAATTACACGTATATAAGAGTATATGATATAAAAGTGGGTATCAAACTTTTTATGTATATCATTTTGGAACAGTAGCGTCCCTACTCTCGTGCCTGCACCAATTACGCACGGAAAACGTGCGTCTCGAGGAGCACGTCGGCAACTTGCTCCAGCGACGGGACCACTTGCTTGCGGTAAATGCGCGACTTGCGATACCGCTAACCGCCGGTGAGTCATTTGCTCCGTGGAGCACGTATTTGAGCAACGAGTGAGGGTAATGTAAAAATGCGTTTGAATGTTTTTAACTGTAAGCTTGTATATTTTTTATTTTAATATGCATAGTACTATACCCTACTAACACCGTACACTATCTCCACGCTTTTATATGTACAATTAAACATATATATATGTATGTAGTAGAATAGTCTTCAGGGTAGTATACTAAATGATTTTATTATACTTAGAAGCTTAGGATGAATCAGCTGGTTTTTATGTAAATATTTCGAATTTGATAAAGGGTTAACCAGAAATATTAGATTATAGAAAGTAGATGTACTTTAATAAACTGAGCACATTGAAAAGTATAAAAGGTTTTTAATTAATGTAATTCTTTGGATTTCAAATATTCCTCAGTAAAGTTTCATTTATAATCGACATACAGATATTAGGAGTCGATTATACGTACTTTTCAATGTCTGCCACTTGCCAACGTTACGATATCGTGCTAAGCGGCCGCTACGTTTCAGTGGTGGCAGGTCCCGGTGAGAGTTCGCGTTGTCAGCGTGAAAACGGCGCCCCGCGCGCCCCACCCGGCACCGTGCGTCCCAACGAGACCATCACGTCTGACCGACCCCATCAGGTAATTTATTTATAGGTACACACAAGTACGTACATAATCAAATGCACGTCACCAACAAAATAGCATTTCAGTTAAGTTTTCAGTCAAGTGGATTGTTCACATTTAGGGTTCCTGGCTTTGTTCCTGGATTGCTTCGCTTTATTTATTGTCTTTTAAACCGTACCGGTTATCGGTAGCTTAAATACCATATAAGATTAGCATTAATTTTGAAAAAAAGGCAAAACATTGCAAACCCATTTCAGTTTTACCATAAATTAGTCGTGCTCTTGTCGTTATTGTTGTTAGTCAGGACTACATAATCATCGTGTTCTCGTATTTCCAGCTGATGATGCGCGAGGTTCAGCAGAAGCCCAGCTGAAATGAGAGGGACGGCGGGCGCGCCGAGGCGGAGGAAACCGTACAAACGTTCATCATGCTCGAACAACGCCGTCGACGTGATTTCTCCATCGACGCCATACTCAACTACGATCATTAAACAGTAAACACGCTCGATCATCACCGAAGACGTGCGACCTGCCACTCACGACCTCCAACCGACATTAGTAATCCTTTATTTACAATATTTCCGTTGTGGAACCGACTGGACAGTGGATTATGTCGGATTCTGACGATCACATACTTCTTTATAAGACGAAACCCATAATCAGTTTATTTTAAGTTATACTACTTACGTATATGTTTTTATATCTGCAATGATTCGTCCGCACATATATAGCTCACAACTTCCCCATCGACTTTAGCTTAGACTTAGATAATCACCGTCATCCGTTATCTCGTTCAGATGAAGTGAGAAGCGAACGCATCTACGATGACTGTAATCTCAACATCGAGAATGTATCGATACATACAGCGTCGATCACGAGTGGTTTTTCAACGAATTGGTGAAAGTCGATATTTAATAACGACTATTGGAATGTCATAGATTATCTTTAAATCATACCCATCCTGTAAATATATAATTTTAACTGATTGTAAATATTGTCTCACATAGGGTTTAGAATTACCGCTGAGTCTATGGGGCAGGTATAAATTATAAACGACGACGATCAATTCAAGGTCAACCATCAACGTGTGCAGGTAACAGGTCTTCCTGTTCGTCTAGGTAATTTATAACGAGACTAGATTAAGATGGAGGCTCATATGTCCAGTATGTTTGATTAAATAATACCTAGCTTGTTACGTGTAAAAGATATAGATTTTCAAATTAGATATGAGCGTGAGATTGCTCTGTCATCACGTGATCGGGCATTAAATCGTTTAAGCAAGTTTCGACACAACGAAATGTGTACTGTGTACTACCTACGCTGCTTGCAGCTGCTAAACTTTATGGTATTTTAGGTGACAGCCTTACTATTCGGAAATCATGAATCGTTTTATTTAAATAAACTTTTTTATACGTGTATTTGTGTAATTAACTTTAAAGTAAATGAAAAATATTTTTGAATTGAAATTAATGATTATTAAACAAAATGAACTCGATCGAATTATATATCGGCCTCCATCCTTCGACGTGATATGTTCACAAAGTCTAGTTTATATATTGTAGTTATATAGTAAATAAGCACTTAGGTATTAGTAAATAGACCCTCGGGTCGAAGTTCTAGACTACAGTTTAGGGGTGAATTACAATTTAGAAGGTTGATTTTATTAAAAACGTTCATTTATTTTTTAGATCAGCGAAGGTTATTTTTTCGGTAGTAGTTAATTGTAATTCTTTTAATTTACCCGGTAAACATTTTCAAATAGTAATATCCAAAGAAATCTTATATCTAAAAGTTATTGTAATGATAGCGTCTACATAAATATATAATTAGAATATAAGACACGAAATACGAAACGATTTGATCAGCACGGACTTTACAGAAACACAAATTATGACTAGAGACATTTGTATGTATCACGAAGCAAACACTCGACACCTGACGGAACAATTATATCTCGGATTATACTGGTCGTGGCGTTCCGCTGGAACCCCGACTACAAGCGGAAATGCTGTTGGAAACGGCACTGGAACGAGCCAACTTACGTCGTGGAACTTGAGAGCAGATATCCGTTATACGCGTTGACAGAGGGGCATTGTCGAATCGATTACAACATCGGTTCGTATCGTATTTTTCTCGAAATATCATTTAACCTCGAAGGTTACTTGTCTTTTTTTGGGATTCGTTGTGATCAGTTACTTAGTGTCACTCGGTAGTTTCGACGGGCAAAGAATGTGAAAACGATACGGTAATGGGCGAGATCGACTGGATCGGTACGAAACGGCAACATCCGGTGTGAATCGGAATTGGTTTAACTTAAGGTTGAAAACCAACTATTAGTGATGTTTATTTGTTAATATGTGTCCTTTTAAATCTGAATGTTTTGATGTCACCAGGATTCGTTATGTAGGCACGGATTATAATTGAAATCGCAAAGACGTCCGTCGATGCGGTCGCAGTTGTAACCTTGTTACCTTCTCGATGTTATTGTAAACCATTATCGGAGCTTGTTTACATTTGTGCGTATTTTATACTCGTCCTTGAGATTTTGTAAATGAATATCTTTACGTACATGGTCTTCGTTCGATGATAGCTTAAACTCATAAAACCCCAGAGGTCATTGATCCTTCTTACCGCACCCTTAAAGGGAAACAACTCGGTAAATATCGTTCCAAAATTGTGACACTAATGTCTTTTATCTTAGTTTCGTGAACTCCAAGTCATCTTGGAGTTGTTTGTAACTTTCTCCAGGATTCCACGTCTAGACAATTACGTTGCGAACTAATACATAATAAATGTATTCGTTCATTGACGGTTTATCTGTAATCTCAATACGGGATTACCTTTTAAATACAACGATGACAAAATGGCGTCCGATCATCACATACGTATACAAATACGCATAAATACAAACCCACCCGTGTTATATGAACGTTGTCATTGATGTCTAAGTGTTGTCTATGTTCCAAGCAGTATCGATGTTACGTGTTCATTTTTAAATGTTTTTTCATCTCATCGATCGATGTTTTAGTCTTGTAATACGATTAGCGAATCTATAACATGTCCCCTTCGTCGTTTCCTTCCGAAATTAATTGATGTCTCTTTTTAAAATAATCTAATCTATAATTAGATCTGCTGTTATTTGAAATCGTTTTTTGTTTGTTTTTAAAGGAATCGATTTTATTTCATCGATATGATGGTAGATATAAACTTTATCAACGTACTGGCTAAATGTTTTTTTTTTTTAAATTGTGTTATAGTTTTTTTTTTAAATGTTACGTGTTTCGACGTTGTTGAACTTACCAATTCGGTATGTATACTTTCATCTTTTTAGTATATTCCGACGCATCGCGGCTTATGGACGTGTTATATTTCTAGATAATTTATGGGTTATCTATAAGCAAAGCGGTAACCGTTAATGTTTCGAGGCGGTCGTGAAACAGATTATATAAAGCATAAATAAAATAATCATTATGAAAAATAAAATGTCGCTATACTTGGACATTATAGCCCGGACCAATTGAAAACACGAAATACGCTTCTAATTACAATTATAATAAGATAAATCCGGAAATAATCTTTGAACTCTTTTCTAAATAAATATTTAGATTCATATTAGTAGGATCCTCTCCCCGACATTATAACATTTTACGACAGGGTCGTCTGCTCAAAGAGATAGTTATTTAACGAAATAAACTTAACAGTTATCGTAGTATGTTTAACGGTTGCCGCTTCAACTATTCACTAGATCGTAGTCCTGAATGGTCTGTGTTTAGATCGGTACGTATATAAATTAATTGTTAGTTGTAAGAATACAGTATTCATGATCTCAGTCGATTGTCAAAAGCTGACGCGCTTTACATAACTGTTGACTATTCTTAAAGCAAAATCACCGAGGTATTCTTTGAGTTTTATGTCACTCGAGTTCAACATACCACCTTCAAAACACGCGACTTGATTTTATATAAAACATCGTGTTACGAAAAAAAATAATTTAATATCAGTTATGTACGGCGCGCTCAGTGTATTTCATTAATTACAATTACTCATTAATCGCAGAACAAATCATAATGGAAGTGGTACTCGTTCAAACTAAAACACCGCCTCTTCAATGAATCGACATGGAATCGTTATATCATTGATCTGGTTTCGTGTCATTTCATTTGAAAGCGGCTTCCATTCTATGTGTTCTGTGACATCATTTGTAACCCTCTCTGTGACTCGTAGCTTAGGATGTTCCGTGACTATTAATTATCGATTTTAATTTATTTCTATCACTGTAATGATAAACAATATAGTCTGCAGGAAAGTTAGACTTATCTAACGAACGACAACTGATATAAATTCAGATATTCGATACCTGCGTTCACTTACAGGACGAATATAATTATCTTTTGATAGTGACATTCAAATATTCTTATAATAATTATTATTATGAACACATGTTTGTTAAACTATTTTTTGTTATTCGTATCTGCTTCGTTATCGTGTTATCGTCGACTTGTGTCAGGATAACTCCAGTCCCCAAAATAATAGAGCTGTACGAACACATTTGATAATATTCAGTACTTCGTATTCTTATTATGCGTTTAGTGAAGTTCACATATCATTATGACGTGTCATAACAAGTCGTGGTTTATTATTTCGTTTTGTAAGTGGATGTCTCACTGATTATTGAATTTACTCACAATGACTGACGCGTATATAAAATGTATCATTTTCGATGTACACACACATCCAAAGTGAATCAAGTATAAAATTCAAAATGACTCCTTCGTCTTCAAAAGCTCTATGAGCGACTATTATACGCAATGTAATTAATTTTTCTTTTAATATTTAATTGCCTTTACGATTGTCAATGTGAGTTGTTGATAATAATTAGTGCAAGGTATCGTTATATTCGATTTGCGATAGACTAAGTTCTATTAATAAAATTCGACCTGTTTTAAAACTACAACAATGTTTAAACTTGTAACTTCTCAGGGTCGGATTTCGACAATTGTTCCTATCGTAAATTTTTCATAAAACTTAATCTTCGATTTGTTAAATGTACTATACTAATACTATATACATTTAATATTTAAAAAAGTCGAACTGATTAATGTTTTAATTTGTATAGAGTTAGTGTAAAATCCGACTCTGTCGTACACGCCGCTGCACAATTCAAACTACAATATCATCAGCCGATGTCCATTAAATGTATCTCTCTTACGTGTTTCCAATAAACTAAAGTGTATTTTATGTATGCGAGGGATTAATTTTCACTCGATTCGATGTTTTTTAATAATAATTGTCTGTAATATTTCAACAACGATTTAATTGTAATTATATAATATTGAATTGAATGCATTTATGTATCTTCGAGCAGTCAATTACCAAACTATGTAGTTCCATTTTACTTTCAATAAAGTTAATAAGTGTCTTAAAGTGTTTTTTTTTTACTAAACTACTAGCTGTTGGCCATCGTGTAATTATGTGTTAAAACCATTAAGTCTTAAGTAATGTATGGTATTTATTAATTTAGTATCGTGAAAAATTGCTTTTTGAATAATGTCCAAGTTATATCGAAACTAGCAAATAAAATTAAAATTCATAAAAGTAGTGTTAATCGAAAACCTCTTCTTTGTAAATTTATTAACAAATCGCGTGAAATTTATGACGTAAGGTTTATTTTTTGTTTTAATTAAGTATAAAAAAAAAACTTAAAAGTAGACAATGGAAGTTCTTCATTCATTTAAATATAAAAATATTAACTAAAAATTCAAAATACCGAGTACCCTGCATATATCATAGAACCAAATACATACTAATATTATGTCATATAAATCAAATCATTAATGATAAATTAAGCAAGTGAGCAAGCGGTGCTTCGCTGTAAGCTCCCAGAAATAATTCCTAAATATGTATTAAAAGTGAAATTAGTGGTTTTAATTATAGAGAATAAAAACTATAAAATACGTTCAGTTCTAGTTTTTAATTTTAACAGTGTTATAAAGTGTAATTATCATTGAAATTAGAAAAAAGCAAACAATTGAAACAAAAAACGGTTACTAATTTTGTGCATTTTTAGTGTTTTTGCTATTAACGCGTAAGCGACGCATTTTGCATGGCGTTTACGTCCTTTCTTTCGCAGTGATAGCGACAAGAAGCAATTCTCAGTATTTTTTTGACCCGCGCTGCGTATTCGCCGCATTTTTATTTCGGAACATTTTAACGCGTTATGCTTTATTGCGTGCTGTAAGCGCTTAAAGTACTTCAACTGATATTCAAATAATAGCGTCTATTTTTTATTCTAACGTTTTTAAACGAACACAATGTCAACAAAAAATTGCAAAAACTGTTTAAATGTTATTAAGGCTAAGGAATACCTAGAATGTTCTAAATGCCACCAGTCCTACGATTATTTATGTGCAAACGTAACTGATAAGCGAATAAAATCCATGAATTCAACGCAAAAGATGAATTGGAAATGTTCCGATTGTATGAATAAACATCCCAAAGGCAATGCACCCGTAACCCCACTCTCATATAATGTTTCTAAAAAAGACAACGATGATACGAAAGACCCAATCTCGTTGAACGATTCTAATGTTACATTGCGAAATAAAATGTCCGTAAGCCAAAGTCCAGCATTAATTAATAATGCTAACAACGATACGCAAATTTCAATTAACACCGTGAGAGATATAATTAAACAAGAAATTAAAAATGCCCTTAAAGAAGTAGTTACGGAACAGTTTGCTAAGATGAACGATGTTTTGTCAAGCTTTCAACAATCCCTTAACTTCTTTAATGATCAGTACGAGTTAATGAAGGTATCTCTAGAGGAAAAATCTTCAAAAATCGAAAAACTTGAAAAAAATAATAACATTCTGCAAACCTCTCTCACAGACTTAACAATACGTATGAATCTCCTAGAACAACATTCAAGGTCTTGTAATATTGAACTACAAAATGTTCCCGAAAGTAAATCGGAAAACATAATAAGCACAGTATTGCAACTAAGTAAAATAGTAAACTATGACGTAAAAGATGCTGACATTATTCATTGCACCAGAATTGCTAAAAAAGATACTGAGAGCAATCGACCGCGGTCGATTGTTGTAAAATTTTCTAGTTCTCGTCTTCGTGATGGATACCTTGCAGCGGCTATAAAATTCAATAGAGTAAACGCTAAGAATAAACTTAATACCAGTCACATCGGAATGGCAGCAGACAAAAAACAACCTATATATCTAATGGAACACCTTTCTGCTCATAACAAGGCTATACATGCAGCTGCTAGAATCAGGGCTAAAGAAATCGGCTATAGATTTGTTTGGGTACGCAACGGAAGAGTGTTCATGAGAAAAAGCGAAACAACCCGTAGTTTTTTTATCAATAGTAAAGAAATGTTAAATTCTGTTTTCTAATTTAGTATTTAATTTTATATTTTCTAGCATGTTATTATGGTTCATTAGTTTTTAAATTCGATAATCTTGATTTTTATTACCAAAATGTACGCGGACTAAAAACTAAAACTAAGAATTTTTATATAAATCTATCGTCTCATAACTATGATGTAATTGTGCTTACGGAGACTTGGCTTAACAGTAGCGTTTATGATTCGGAACTCTTCGACGATAGATATATAGTGTATAGGAGGGACCGTGAAACCAGTTCCTATAATATTCGCAAAGATGGTGGAGGAGTCCTAATTGCAGTTTCAAAACACCTTAAATCGGTAAGGCGTTCCGAATATGAAAGCACATTTGAGGATCTTTGGGTAAGCATTGAATTTAAAACTTCACGTAAAACAATTGATTATTTAAACATATGCGCTATCTATCTACCCCCACCATTAAAAAATGAAACTCTTATGACTTTTACTATACAGTCTCAAAAGGCAATTGACTTAAATAAACACACAATAATATTAGGAGACTTTAATTTAAGTAATATAAAATGGTCGGAGACAGATGCCAATTCAAATCTCTCCGAAACTTGTGCAACTTTACTTGAATTCACTTCCATTAATGATTTTACACAGTACAATAACATTTTAAACGACAAAGGTAAAGTTCTTGATTTGTTACTCAGCAATACTCATTTTAGTAAAACAATTCGTTGCACCAGACCCTTAATAAACGAAGATCCATTACATCCGGCTTTGGAATTTTGTGTTCCTCTTAATGCAGTTAGTCACTTACAAGTTAAGTCTATTAGTAGACCCAATTTTTTTAAAGCAGATTACGACAGGATATTGGAGCATATTTTCTCAATTGATTGGAAGCATGAACTTCAGAAGTGCTTATCAGTTAATCAAATGTTAGATTACTTTTACAAGACTTTAAAAGAAATAATCAAAAATTGCGTACCTATGAAAAGACCACGTAGCTCAAAATACCCCACGTGGTATTCTCCACATCTGATTCGTCTCTTTAAAGAAAAATATAAACTCCATCGTAAAATCAAAAAATTTAACAATCCTCTTGACTGCTTTTACTTTGACAGACTTCGCGACAAGTGTCATAAATTATCAGTTGAATGTTATAATGAATATATAGCAATGCTTGAAAGATCTATTCATTCTAACCCCAGAGTTTTTTGGTCGTTTATTAAAGCTAAGAGAAAGGGTATTAGTTCTTATCCAGCCAAAATGCAACTCGACAGTAAAGTTGCTTCTGATGGTAAAGAAATATGTAACTTATTTGCTGAAAATTTTGTACAAGTATTTTCAAAGTCCGATAAAAATAATAATAATACATCTAACAGCGGTAATACCTCATCAAATTTCCTTTGTCATCTTTCATTTAGTACACTAGAAGTCTATAAATCACTTAAAACACTCGATGAACGCAAGGGGTCAGGTTGTGATAATCTTCCACCGGTATTTATAAAAAGATGTGCTAAAGCGCTAGCCTTACCTGTTACTTTAATTTTTAATCGTTCATTAAAAGATGGAGTATTTCCAGACCTATGGAAAGTAGCTTTGATACTCCCAATATTTAAATCTGGTGAAAAGCACCTTGTTAGTAATTACAGACCAATCTCGTTACTTTCAACTTTAGGCAAAGTTTTTGAAAAAATGATCACTGAAAAATTGTCATGGTATCTGAAACATCAAATTACCCCCCACCAACACGGTTTTATAAAGTCAAGATCAACCACCACTAACTTATTGTGTTTTACTTCCGCTTTATCCGAGAATGTTGATAACCGAATACCTGTTGATGTAATATACACAGATTTTAGTAAAGCCTTCGATAAAGTTGATCATTTGCTTTTAATACACAAACTTTCACAATTTGGTGTAGGTGGAGCGCTTCTTAATTGGTTTACATCATATTTGCAGAATAGAAGTTTCAAGGTCGTCATCAATGGTCATTGTTCGGATAGCTTTGAAGTGGTATCGGGCGTTCCGCAGGGATCACATCTCGGACCTATTCTTTTTAACGTATTTATTAACGACATCACTACATGTTTTTTCCACACAAGCTACTACCTATTTGCCGACGATTTAAAATTAATGAAGCCAATATTAACAAACGATGATGTAAATAAATTGCAAGAAGATATTAACAGATTGGAGATTTGGTGTAGGGATAACAATATGGTTCTTAATATAAAAAAATGTCACTGTATACAATTTACCCGTAATAAAAAAACTGAGCCGAATAAATATTACATCAACAAACAACAAATCTCACTATCGCATTGTGTACGAGACCTTGGAGTTACTTTAGACTCAAAGTTGAGATACGACACACATATATTTAATATTGTATCTAAGGGATTTAAAATTCTTGGTTTTATACTCCGTAATATGAAGGACTTCAAGAACATTTCTACCAAAATTAAAATATTCATGACCCTAGTTCTTCCCATACTGGAATACAATAGCATTATATGGAATCCTCAATATAATGTCCACATCAATAGATTAGAAAAAGTACAAAAACGCTTTCTTTACCATCTCTCTTTCAACGATTTACAGGCTAAAAACATCACGAGTTACAACGACAGACTTAAATATTATCACATGACCTCCTTTATAACTCGTAGAAATATTATAGATCTTATAGTTCTATACAAAATTATACATGGGGTGATAGATTGTAGTGATCTTCTACATAAGCTTCAAATCAATGTTCCTTCTCGCTTGCCTCGTATAAAAGCATATAACCTTTTATATATTCCGAGATTTCAATCAAACCTAGGACATAACGCTGCTGTTCCAAGGCTCTGTAGACAATATAACGCACTTACTAGATGTAATATCGAACTCGATATTCATCGTTACAGCTTGTCCAAATTCAGAGTGTGTCTCAATAAAGTTTTAACGTAATATTATTAATACAATCTAAAAAAATAATTTTTTTTTAGTTTATAAGCTTTTTCCTAATTTTAAGATTTTAATTTTACTTTTTGTAGTTTTTACTTCTATTTACTACTTTCTCACTTTTAATTTCTTTATGTTTAAAAATATTGTTTTTGTTGTGCATGTTGTGGTCTCCTGTAATTGAAGGAGCACATAAGTTGTGTAACCCTTACACTGTTTTATTTTGAATGTGTAATTAGTGTGTATCCTTTGTTGGGGACTCATAAATAAATAAATAAATAAATAAATAAATAAATAAATAAATAAATAAATAAATAAATAAATAAATAAATAAATAAATAAAACAATTAAAAAAATTAAATGACTACAGATATATGTCTTACTAGAGGGAGAAGATAGTGTGAATTTTATTTAGTATGAATCTTTACGTGTGTCTGAAAAAAAAATATAAAATGTACAAAGACACTCGTGCTTAATACAAGATGTCTTAGTGTGCGTGAGGTGAAAAAAAGCAAATACAGCAAAATCCCTTTTTTTGCTGTCTAATATTAAATAAACTCTATTTCATTAAAGCCCCGTTAATGTAACGTGCCCTGAGTTATTAAATTTATATATCTTGCTATTTCTAAGACTTGTTCTTCGGTCGTGAATATGCCTATCCAGTTCTGGTTGTTTAATTTATAATACTTGCAACACTACAAAGAATACAAAGATACTCCTTTCTTATATCAAAACATATATATTTGTCTCTCTCCATTATTACTTAGGTATTATGATGTCATTTGAGCAATGAACGACGACAATGTTTACGTGCCATCTTGAATAACTACTTGAACCATCTTGAAGAATTTCGTTTTGATTAAATACTGCGTAGGTGATTAATACAATACGAAATTATTATTATTCTACAGGATACCATTTTTAATACTTATTCATAATTCGATCAAATTCGGTCTCCATGGCCAAAAATTAGCTATCGTAAAATGTATACCTTTGTGTTATGTGTATATTTTTTTCACAAACTTAAGCGCTCGCTGCTCGTTATTTTATTAGTGAAGTGCATTAGTGTGACTCTCGCGCTTATATAATTTCTTAGTGTGCATGAGAATTACAATTAAATTACATTATTTTTGTTAAGTTTATTTTACAAAAGCTGCCCTACTTGTCTCGATGTCTACCCAGATGTCACCAAATAAGGTTTTTCATGTATTTGATAATTATTGTCGGGTTTCAAGACATTCAAAAGGAAATTGAACATGTAAATGAACATATATTTTTTTTTTATTTAAATAATTACATTATATATGTATAACCTACTTGAATTTACAATATTTATTGAAATAAATTTATTAGGCCTCTAAAACTTTTAATTTTGCTTTTATTAGGGAAATATCCATTGAAAAAAATGTTCAATCTCTTACAACTGCTTAAGATAAACTAGAACATCTGTACTACCCTTAGCAAATTTTAACGGATCAAAATGTCACAGAAAAATAACACATTCCATTTTAAATTCAAATATGCTGTCCGAAACGATTTGACATTAAATTTCTGCTGTCTCGTATCTATCGATAATATTTAAAATTAATGGTGAAATTTAAAAATATACATTAAAAAAAATGACTGAAGTTCCAGAGTCAAAAATAAATTCTGGGAGGCTTATACTAAAATATCTTCAACAGAGTAAAGATGGAGCTACGATCTCGGACGTCGTACAACATCTTAGCGCAGAGCAAGGAAATGAGTCTCTCAACGAAGTGAATCAAACAGTTACGTCTATTTTAGAAAGCGGCACGGCGATGGGTTTTCTCGAGAGAAAAGGATCACGATTTCTTAATTGGATGGCACGAGAGATGTGCGGTAGGCGACGACGGAAGAGCTGCTGTCGGCGGCGTTGCAGGCGTCGTATACGCAGGCGGTGCAGTCGTCGCAGGCGTCGCAGGTGTCGATGTGGATGACTCCCAGACCCAACCCAAGCCAAGCGAACAGTCAGATATCGTATTTAGTATAGAGGCATTGTTTTTGAACAAACTGCTTCTTGTCCATGTATTTTTGTTGTTTAATTTTTAATGATATTGTTTTTCCTATAGCATGTCAACTTTGTTTGTTTGTGATAAATAAAATATACAGATCATTTTAATATTTTATTATATATCATATAATTATTACATTTATAACGTAAACTATAGTTTTGGTTAACATGTGATAAAATGTTTGATTAAATAAATATTCCATTAGATATTTGGTTAAAATAGAACATTTAACTTTACCTACAACAAGAACTCAGCTAAACATTGATTAAATAATACATTGAATACAATTAAATATTTTTGATCAAATGTCTTTAAATGAGTAGTTAAATTATTATAGATAAGAACTATTACAATTTTAAAATATCAATAATTTTTTATAATTTTTAAAGTAATCTTGTAAACGGTTTCCTTTACTTTCATTCTCATGTCCTAAGCTCCGACGAATTTCTTGACAATATAGCCAGGGAAGGCATATACAAACGAAAGTATCAAGATGGCCACGAGAATAAAGCATCCATATGCAACAATGTCCCATTTATAGTTGTGCCACATGATGTAACGAAGAGACTTCAGCGGGTTGAAGAGCCACATGAACGAGGAATCCGGGCGACTGAAATATAAACGAGAAGATTAGTCGGATTTCTGTTTAAATTAATTGTTATTAGTTAATATTAAATTACTTACTTTGGTCTATCCAAAGGATCGGGCTCGCTACGTCCTAACCCAGCTGGTACTTTATCGGCTTCCTCTCGCGTCAACAGATGTATCTCTGCTTCGACTTTTCCAGTGAGTTCCATTTCTTCAGTGTCACCTTTAATATAGAATGGCCACCACCCCTTAACACGTTTTTGCTTAAAAATGTTCACCATTGGGACTGATCCGTCGTTGCTCAGCATTTGCAGTGTGCACAGCTTAGAAGATTTAGCTCCGCGTGGGAATCGATTTAGATCCAGGGTTATAGCACCTATGAACAAAATATTAACATTAATTTATTATTCTAGTAATTGAAAACTACTGACAAATAAATCATATGCTTTATATACCCAAAAAGTCATCAGTTGTGAAATGATCAGCATCCCAAACTTGCAATTCAAGTCGTGCTGGTATCTTGCATTCTGTTTCATCCCATGAAAAAACAGTTTCCTTTCGTGATATGACTATACGTTCTTCGGCTTCGAGATAGTCGAATGGATATATAAAACGCCAATTGAAATTGCCTTCACCCGTCAAAGAGCGATAGTGTATGTCTGTACTCTGGCAATCGTCAGGTCCTTTAAGCCACCTGAAAAAACATTTGATAGTGAAAAGTCGTTATTTATATTAAAGTATAAATGAAATAATAGATTCTGCTTTGTATTCCTTACCCCTTTACGTAAATGTCAGACATTTTCTCGCCTGTGAAGAAAGCGTCGTCTTCAAGCACAACGTCATCGGTATTCCAAATGATTACTCTCATCTCGTAGGACTTGGGCTTGCGAGGTGAAATGTCTAGTGGTGGTCCTGGCAGTGGCATGTCCATCGGGAACATGTCTACCCACATCTGAAGACGACCTTGCTCGATCCCTTAAATTATAATTACTGTTATTTAACATCGATAAAACAGCTGAAGTATCGTTAAATAAATATTAATAAGCAATTTTTAATTCTTGTTTAATACTATGTTTGTCGATTACCTGGTTTACTTGGATTGTAAAGAGGCCGAGTTTCCACGTGTTCAGTTACTAGTTTAGTTCCTATACGAGGTACTTCGTCCCAACGATGTAGCACTACCAATGCCATCTGCTCTTCCATTGTATCCGGGTCAGAAAACAGCTCAGTATCATTTAATGGCATGTTAAATATTGTACGGCCAACTTTAATACGACCGTATTCGTATATCGGTGGGTCGATTTTGCCGTCTTTGCAAAGTTTGGCCAATATCTGAGTAGGTTTCATTGCGTCGCGCCATCGATTGTATCCTTGCCTTAATACAATAACAATATATTAGAACTAATTGAAAAAAGAAAACGAATTATCATAATCGTGCTCAAATCGACAACTATCATTACTGCAAAAATACCGAACAAGTTAACTCCAATCAATGTGTACATTGTTTTGTTCTAGCGTCGCGTCTGTATAGTTTTCAATCGGCTCAAAATGCTAGAACGTATTATATTATCAGAATGGAATTTTGAAGTATCTAAATTTTAAAATGTTATTTGTTTTATTAGCATAGGATAAGTTCAGGCATAGTGCCTATGGGATAAATTGTGGATGTTATGATGATGTTAATATTTTATTTATAATGTAAATTATATCTATTAAATTAATGTTTTATAAAAATTACGTACTCCTCATATTTTTTGGGCAACCCACAAGTTGCCCTGTGGCGGCTGTAAAAGCGATTTTCAAGATCGATTTTGGTTTCACCGATCAAATCATCGGAACCGAGTAAATCCCAATCATATACTTGTACAGTCAGCATAGAATCTTGAGGAATCGTGGCCTCGATTTCAAAACATTTGCCAAAGACTGGATTTAGTTGCTTCGACACATAATTTTCCTTATCACTAATTTTCTTTGAGCCCAGTTGTAGCACTATGTATGGATCAGCCTTCCCGTTCAAGTCCATCGGGTGAAGGTCAGTAGCCTTAACAATGTATACTCGTACTAAAACATGTATGGGCTCGTTATTCGGCACGCCTTGGAAAAATCCATGGTTGGGGTCAAATCCCATTATTGTGCAATCGTCTATTGCTTTCGGAAGAGGCCATTTATAAACTTTAACTGCGCCCTAGAACAAGAAATAATCTTATAAATATACTAGAAAAATTGCCATAACAGTAGTGAAGAATAAAAAGGAGACGGAGAAGCAAACAATGTGGGGATAACATCAAGAGACTGATTTAATAATAATCAAAAATAATAAAATTAATAACGAAATGAAAAAAAGTTGAAGGTGTGATGTGCGAGATTAAGTGTCTAGATAATAAAGATCGTTTTTTTAACTTTGAATTTTACCTTAAAGACTCCGACTATGCGAGTATCATCTTCTGAATCATCACCAGTTTTCTTGCCTCGATATAGTTCAAAGGACTGTAGCCATTCTTTGAATCCTTCGTATTCAGGCACAGCCTCAAGTTCGTGTGGTATTATCTATAAAAAAATAAAGTGCTATGTATTTGCTTTTATTGTTTATTATTTTAGTGAATAATTAAAATCACAGCTTACTCTTGTCAAAGCTGAACGTGGAATTTCATTCTTCTTGGTCAAAACAGGTATTATTTTGGCTCTCGTAGGAGCTGATGACCGACGATTGGTTCCTCGTTCGGAACGAGGAGATTGAACTTCATCTCGGGGGGAACGTGTTTCGTCAACATATGTAAGTTGAGGTGTTTGAATGTTTCCTTGACGTTCCCTCTTGTTCTCTTTTTCTTCCTCAATCAAGAACTCAACAGATGCAAAATACTTTGTCCACCAATCTTTGTTGCCGTCGTCATCGTCTATTACTGACACCGTACTAGGTTTTCGGTTTTTGCCACCATCAAACTTCATTACTTTTTTAGCCACCCCTGGCCTTCTAGAGCCATAGGGCATAGTCACACGACCATCGTGAAAGAGTAAAGGACAGCTTTCCCTGTCGTTATCAACTATATACACATCATCTTGAATAATGCAATTAGCCTGTAAATCAATATTATGTAATTGAATCATGGACTTTTTGCGTTCCTCAATATCTCTCTCGCGTTTGCTCATCGGAGTGTAGATGTATTTGTGTATTGAGTTGATAGTATGCGTTCCGACAAGTGTTACTCTTCCAAAACTGCGGCAATCTACAACTCGAATAGTCAGGGGTGGTCGATATAGGTCTTGATCCGGAAGCTCGACGTCAATGTACTTCACGGGTGATGAAAAATTTGGGTTCCGTTTTGCATTTTGTATTACGGTAGAATATATAATGTGTCCAGCACATTCAATGTCCACTCTGGGTCTATCTACTGTTAGAAGATGAATGCGCTTTACGTCACGCAAGCCCCAAAACAAAACTTCAATACGATATTTTGATAAAGTTGGACGTATTCCTTTTGGAACAGGATATCGTATTTCAAGGGGTTGATTTTCCGGAATCTCCTTAGGAGGAGGAAGCTCTGGCAAGCTTAAAGTTGATTCTTTAGGTGGTATTTCAAGAAGTTCAAACGTAGCGAGTAGTTCCCCGGCTCCATCATCACCTCGCGTGATCTCATACCACTCCAAGGAAGGTGGAAATTGTGGTTTCTCATATAGCTCATTAAAAGCTTTTACATGTGGTCTAGCAATCGTACGCCCAATATATTCGGATTTACCAACTTGATCTTGATCAAATATCTCGACAACGATGGTAGGGGGTTCTGTTTTGATCTGATCCATGGTACTATATAATGTAATGTCTTGAAAAACGAGAAGTTCATCCCAAGTCGGGCTCAATGTTTCATCAATAACTTTCGTTGTAGCGCTGCATTCTTCGATGACTACTCTTGCGAAAGGGTCTGATAATCCTGAAGAATCTGAACCTATTAGCGATCTAGCTTGGTAAATATAGGCCCGCATTTGAAAAACCTGCAATAAAATACAGTGTGAGGGTTTTCTTTCTAGAATAAATAACGACATCCTTTAATTGATTACTACAGAATTATTGTTGTACTTACATGTTTTTCAATATAATATATCGAAGTAGGAGCATTAGATCTTAGTTTGTCAGCATTTTTTAATTCATTATTATATTCAAAGCCTTGGGGAAGGCCATCTATGTAATGTTTCTTGTCTTGAACGACACCGAGCCATAAGTATACATTGACCTTGGCCGGTACCGCCCATCCACTTGGTAGAGATGCCCGTTTTCCAGGCCACTATTGAAAAAGATATGTATATAATATATAATTTATCTTCAAAAATAGTCACAAAGTGGTAAAAAAATTTACCTTCATGAACATTGACTGTATCTTTCCGCACATTCGTCCAGTTTCATCTCGACTTTCTGAATATATGAGATCTCTGGCACTGAACCTTTGGTAAGCGAGACGCTTTCCTTGGCTTATCATCCAAAGAAAAACATCTGGCATGGCTTGTTGCGCCTAAAAATATTTTTGATTATAAATGTGAATTATAAAATTTAACTAAAAAAATATAACTTACTTACTACAAAATAATACTTAACAGTACAATATACACTCTTATAATCAACAAATTAAAAAACAAACGATTCTTATTCCAAATATTCCTATCTTATTCCAAATTATGCGTTTGTCCTAAATGTTGCTAGTCCACGTGGTCACGATGTATACAGTAATATTCGTTTCTTATGTTTAATTCTTATTTATATCTAGTTAAGGACATAATGTTAATAATATTTTATTTTTACTCACATCTTCACATATGTGCTTCAGCCTGTTCAGATATGAGTACGCAGTACGCAGGCGTTCTTTTAAGGAATTTTTCGTTATTAGCGCCTTTAGACTTCTCGTCGAAACGCCAATTTGATCCTGCAATATAATGCTCTGTTAGTACACTTATATCAATACATCTGACTGTGGTTAGCTTATAAAAACTCAGATCGCGAGGTTCATAATATATTTTATACTTCATACAGTCATGTCGAGGTATTGGTACTTACAATTTCTGATATGCATAATTTATGTCTTTCACGGTCAAGCTTAGTGTTGCCAATCGGTGGTGAGTTATTCATATGTTTTACGTAGTTGGCACAAGCCACGCTCACAGCCTCTAAGGCTGACTTCAGACCGGCCAAGCAAGTATTGTCGGGACCTTCATCGCTATGCAATGCTGTACTAGCGTCCGCGAGCCCCTCATCCTGTACAATTTCATTAAAAAACGGAAATATCATCTAGTAAGTTATCTTTATTTACTATTAAAAATTTATGTTGGTATAATTATTGCTAAACTAATACTTACAAAGAGGTCAATGATGTTCGCAATTAGGTTAGAGTTGTACATGCGCCGGCGATGATCCGGCCAAATACTGCGGACTTGCATGCACTGTTTGGTGTCCCAATATGGCAGATAATAGTAGTGCTTGTCACCACAAGCAACAGCTTTGACGGGTACTGTTGTACTCTGCCAGTAACCCGTGTCTGAACTTAGTTCATCTGGAAGTTTTCCGATGCTGTACTAGTACATACTGTACTAATCGCATACATTTGGCTATCCGAGTATGTGTAATTCAATTTGAAGTTTATTTAAATTGCTTAAAAAACGCGACCAAGACGTGTAGGTGTGAGCTACGTTTTCCAGAAGGAAAGTGTTTATTTTTTTAATACTTTGTGTCTATTAAGACCTTAGTAGTAGTAGTCTACTTAGTGGTCCTTTGTGCTAGCTAGCTACTCATCAGATATTCTACCACCAATCAGCAGTACCCAGAGCCGTTGTATTCCGGATTGAAGGGCGAGTGAGTCAGTGTAACAACAGCTACAATGGATATAACATCTTAGTTCTCAGGGCTTATGACGCATTGGCGATGTAAGGAATGGTTAATCATTATTACAGTGGCATTGTCTATGGACCGTGGTGACCAATAACAATCAGGTACCCCATTCGCTCGTCCGCCTACATATATCATAAAAAAGTAGTAGAGTTAGGGCTTGATCCTATGGTGTATGTACTTTAATGTTAGACTTGTGTCTAAAATGTTAACATTATGGTAAAATAATTAAAATATCATAGTCATACCGAGATCGACGTTATCTAAATCTTGAGGTCTTCTTAAGGATTGATTACGGCCATCAATAGTGTTTCCAGCGTTACCGATGCTCAGCTCAAAATGAATCGGCTTGTCAACAAGACTTTTGTCGATCATGTGAACATCGTATATACATCCAAATAAGAAAAATTGCTCGTTTTTTTCGTACGAAGCTTCATGTATAGGTATAATCGGTTCAATCACGACATTCGACGATGGAAATTCGAAACTGTCGATGATCTCAGTACGAATTGAGACGAGAACTCTGTAAAATGTAAATTTGTAACGATTGACTATCACATTCACATTTCATTCTGGTTTGATTCATATAATATTATATTGGAATAATCCGAAATATGTGCCGATGCTTACCGAGCTCGATATGCAACGCCTTCTCCCATTCCCAAATTTAGACCGGAATGCTGATCTAATAGGGTGTAATCACGAGTGGATCCGTACATATATATGTAAGATGGTCCGAATGTTGGTAAAAAACCTAGCAAGAACAATGTATTATAAAATAAATATAACAATGTCATTGATAATATGTCGTATTATCCAAGATGGGATTCGCCTTTCTTAGATATTACTACAATTAAGTGTCTCCTGACTATATGAGTAAACTCAACTCAAAAAAACAGTACCTATTGATGTGTAGTAAGGAAGAAAAGGACACACATGACATAACAATTTACATAATAAACTTTTGGAAGAAACTGATCATTATCATCCGAGGCGTTACCTTGATAGCGTTAATATAAAAAAAAAACAGCGAGTTGTGTTATAAATCGTAATTAGTTTAACAATTTGTTAAGCAAATTTTTGGGTACGATTATAGTAACTATACTTTTCAAGAGACGTAACTTTCTTTCTCCTTTAAGAAATAATAGTAAAATAATTGGGCATTTATTGATGATCACCTAAAAATATATTAACTATATACTTACCTCCATCTCCATCGTAGGAAATAGTTCTTAGGTCGATGAAATGGGTGCCGATGACACTCGGATGTACTGGGTGGTTATCTCTGAGTTGTATCCTGATGCGCTGGCACAGCGGCGGGAACATCTCCGTAAATACTATTTGCTCATTCCATAGTGGGTTGTATGAATTTTTCTTCACCGATGTGTAACCCTAATTCGAGTTCCAAATTTAAAAATCGAATAATCGAAAAATATTGCAGTTGTAATTTTGTTATCTTCAAAAATACGATTACGAAATATATACGATAATACGTCATACGAAAACGAAAAGAAATAATTTAATGTATAATCTATACATCATACTTACAATCATACCGGCGAAGGAGACGTGTACATAAGGATCTACCAGATCTTGCCTCTCTCCAGTAAATGCTTTTTTAACATTTGCCATGATGGAATAGTTCATCTCTGGAAGGCCATCGGCCTTGTAAACCTTTATTATGAAGCGAGCACGTTGACGCTCGAGGGGCACACCATCCGGTAGCAACAGGTTCCTAGAATAATTTCATTATATATTTAATAAATAATGAAATTCGTCTAAAATCACTATATCTCTAATTAGAATATACAAAGAATATTTTATTAAAATCCATTCGCTTTCACAATTAATTCAAGCATAATTTTGAAATAATATTTGTATCTAATTTTAGTGCAGCCCGTGAGAAAACGGACCATCGCACGGGTGGAGTCGTGGACGCGTTATGATAATA
Source organism: Vanessa atalanta (assembly GCF_905147765.1). Taxonomy (NCBI): domain Eukaryota; kingdom Metazoa; phylum Arthropoda; class Insecta; order Lepidoptera; family Nymphalidae; genus Vanessa; species Vanessa atalanta. The sequence continues at coordinate 15,843,535 of NC_061902.1, read as the reverse complement.
CTATCCGCGCAGAAGACAGCCATTCAAAAACTCCACATAGCCCGAATTTCCACCAAAGCCTTTGTTACCCTTTGAATGTTGAACGATGGCACCGTTCTAGTCCGTTTGAACCTCACGGTTGAAATCATTAAGATAATCAACAGCAGCGTTTTAACAAATTTGTCTTTAAACAAATGTACAATACATAAATAGATAAATACGTAGCACAATTTATACTTGAGTTGAATTTGTATAGCAATATTATTTCTACAGAGTAAATAAAACATCAAAGAGTACATACGATTCGTGCTTAAAATAAAATAAATTGTTTTCAACCGGACCCCCAAGGTTTCTGAGCCCCGGAGCGAGCAACTGTTCTGTGTTCGAGAATGAAAATATACCAAGTGAACTTTATTTATGACAATTGTGAGAGCTTTCTTATTATTTTGTTTTATAATTCGCAAAGAGAATATTCCAAAATGAACTCTCTCCACGGTACATTTGTAATAAAACGTAAAATGATTATTTACATTTATTAGTGTCATTCAAATAAGTAACTCGTTAGTGATTCGGTCCATCGAGACCTGCGTTTCAGAAACCCAATTCGTTATTCCATTGAGCGTCGCTATATATTATTTCAAGATTAAAAACCGTCTGACTTTAATTATTTAAAGTCACTTTCAATTTGAACACGGTTGTAATTAAAGGTTAATCTATCGTTCGTGTAGTAGGTATTACGAGATCCAGGGGGTCATAAACAAGAAATAAAATATGCATGGGTGTCGTGACATTTAAGATGTAAGCCCCGTCTCGATATAAGCTAAGGATATTGAAACTTTTTATTACCTTACCTTATTTACAAATAAATATTTTAAATAATCCACGACTATCTATATTTTAAATTAGTCGTGGATTAAAATTATGAAAATGTTTATGCATTTTTGAAAATTCATCAATTTTGTGAATAAAGGGCGAAAGTGTACGGTAGCTCGTCAGTTGACGTTAGAAGTATGGAGAACGTTAATTTTTTATAATATATATAAATAATAGTTAGTATTGAAATGAAATTAAAAACGTGGAATTAGTCATTTAAGCGTCTGAACTGAAGAGCCATAACAACAAACCCATATTAAAGTAATTTTACTACCCATATCTCTAAATACGTGTACAACCGAAGTATGACCGGAAGATTTTAAATGAATATATTGTTTAATTTATAGTCGTTGTTGAGGAACTATGCTCTTTCTTCCCGAGACAGAGAATGATGACCGAAAAACTGTTACTGTGTACTATTTAAAAAATGGTTTGGTTTTTGAGACGTTTTCGATCGGGAATTTCTTTAGTATTTCTGTTCCGCTGCTGATCAACGGTCTATTCGAATATTAGGCAGAAAGTTTATCTATTTTAAATATTTATATCAACGTCATAAAAAAAGAGTAAATACTTGAATAAAGTATATTTCGATTTGATTTGATAAACTCAACTAGAAAATTAGGAGCCACTCGAAACCGTTATAATAACTTAAAAATAGGCTAAAAATATTTCTATTACGTGAGATAGGCCCTAATCTTGTTCAATTAAGTTTTCGATAGTAAAGATTCCAAAAGTGATAAAGCGGGAACCCTCAACAAAGCCGCGTCACGTCGAAAGCGTTAGCAGAAGATAATAGCGTGACATAAAAACTAATCGAAAAGAGACTGATGCTTATAAATCGTGGTTTTATATAAAAAATATTTTCGCAGCGGTTGTATTCCAATGTCAAATATTAAAAATTATTTATTCAATACAGAAACACTTTATTATATATACCTGGCCAAAAATTCTACCAACTACCAAATCTATCATGAGAAAAAACCGGAAAGTCAGATGATCCGGATGATCAGCGGGATTTTAATTTATATATAGGTACATTTTTTAGCAATTATATTTAGAATACAACAACTCATTTTTTTGGAACACGGAATGAACTCTCGAGGACCACATAGCACCACCCCTTCATATGGGGGAGCTATTCCAGTGAGATAAAATACAAACGCTTCAAACAATAATATATTTGGTGTAAAAAATATTTCAAATATCAATTCAATAAAAAAAAAAAACTGCTAGTATAACGTAGAAGCAGTTAGCAGTTTACGTTTGTAAATAACGACAGTAAAAATTTCGAATACAAATTGAACGTTTTCATCGCGGGTATTTTACTATTATTTCTAAAGACTAAAAGTTACCAAAGCTAATATTAAACTGAAAAAAAAAACAACACACAAATTGGAAACTGTTGATTCGTATAAAAAATTCTAACTCTCCAAAGCTGGAATAAACCGAAAAAATAAAAAAACAAAATATTCACTCTATAGCAAAGCTTGTTGAAACTGAGCTTTAATCATGAACTACAAGCTAAAATATAAACTTATTTCATAAATAAATATGGAATGTTATTCTTTAAACATACGAGGTTTCTATGAGACCCTTGACATTCGTTGTGGAATATATAAGTAGGTACAGTTGCGCTCTGAAACTCAACGTTTAATTTAATGATGTTTACATTTTTTTTAAGACGAAGCCCAGAACACTGTCTTTCCAGTAAATTTAGATTAAGTGAGAAGAAAAATAACACAGACACAAATGACATGACAGAAGTGAAACCTGAGGCACAGTTTCAGTGTTAAACGTTTCATTTTTAAATGTTACAAAACTCAACACAACCAGATCTCCCTTCATAAACGGCACATTGCCATAATATATTCCAAGATTGATAACAGTAAACGTCTGTAAATTTCCCACTGCTGGGCTAAGACCTTCTCTCCCTTCGAGGTTTGGAGCATATTTCACCACACCGCTCCAATGCGGGTTGGTGGATACAAATGTGGCAGAATTTCGCCGCCACCGACCCTGAGATGAAATAATTATAAGCACAAATTAAGCACATGAAAATTCAGTGGTGCATGCCTGGGCTTGAACCCGTAATCCTCGGTGAAGATGCACGTGTTCACGGGCCATCTCGGCTCTTAAATGTTGCTTACATGTGTGATTATTTAATGAAATTTGCTAATAGATCTGCGATATTACTATGCGCTACAAAGACTATTCAACTTCAACTCTTGCGTCCACTTTGATTTTACTTCAATAGTTCTGACAACAACCTCGCTGAACTTCATATAACTATTTTATCATGGATCCATAATTATTCTAGACCACAGATTTATTTTTCTTTTCTTCTCCTGTGATTTGAATAGGCTATACAGTAATTTAAATTAAGTTAACCCTTGATGTCTAGCTTTGATGGCATTTGGAGTAATTTAAATAGTCATAAAATCCTATATCTGTCATGCTAGTAAATCGATTTCAGTTTGGTCAGAGTTGTATAGTTTTTAGCCTTCCATTTCATAATAAAGTTATACATAAAAAACTAACAATTAATTATTGAATATTTCATTTCTTGTTCGTTTTTAAGTCTAGTTCTAATTAGTGGATTGTCATCGAATTTTTTTTTGTCATCGATTGTCTGAACCTGATTATGACTTTTATCAAATACCTACTTAAATAATTTCTGGGTCCATAAACCAAATCTGTCAGGGTTGAAATTAGCGTTGAAATTCGATTTTCTAAAATATTTTCATGTAAGAAAAGAAATACTTACGCTTCTATATCGTCATCGTCTTTGTCACTCTTGGGAGGTATCTTGATAGGATCTCCTTTTCCGATAACGGTGATGTCACACTTGAGATAGCCCTTCGCACCGGCAGCCATGTCATCGGGGTCAGTAAGCAATGCCCACTTATGGTAGAATTGACGGTCTGCGGACAAATTCCGATATCAATTATAAAGATAAACTTCACGCTCTAAACTTAGACTAAAGCGTTACAATTTGCAATTTTCCCTTTCTTTTTTGCAGGTTAGAAGTACTACCAGAATTTATGAGATAGTAGGATATTTTTTTAAAATTTGTAAAAGAAACGTGACTAAGTACGTATTGATTTATTTATTTATTAACTGTCGATGATTTTTTTGTTAATTATTGGTATCCATATTTAATATTGCATAGATAAGATAATATACTATACTCGTAAGTATTCTGAAATATTCATACTTTCATTTCCCGACGTGTTTACATGGATTACGATACAATTTACGTTGTTCATAACGTTTTATATTGTTTTGATTTTCGTGGATGATGAATAATCCTTTAGTGTTAAATCCCTGAACATCCGAGTGATGAAACGTATTCCATTTTACTAGTACTTCGCTCAGTTCATGTATTCAAATCCTCATGCAGTACATGGGGTCAAAGGCTTTCGTAATGTCATTTGCAAACGAGTTTCAAACGCTACCACATATGTCAAATTTGGAAGGAATTACGTTCGATATGGAAAATGTACAGTGCAACAAAGCGATGTTATGTACCTACTGCAGTTACAGCTACCGTTTGAATAAGAGGAATGAATGCATTTATATATTTTGTTATTTCTTTCCCTGTTTATATATTTCAAGGGAAAAACTGTCGAAAGAGTTTTTGTAACTGAAATTATAAAATCAAAACCTAATATTAAATTTACGATGATATATATTTATATATCTTTGAGCAAAATGATTTAGTAAAATGTTTATTGTGTGTTTAAGTAAGAGCGGGTTAAATTACATAAGCCAGGAGTAGTAAACGCTAAAAAGGTCTAATGTTTGATTTATAATGTATTTTTATAAATAATTAATACAAAGAGTTACTGCTACAAGAGTTTCATTAAATTATTCCTAGAATAAGCATTTCACTAATAAGTATTAAATGCTTTAATGAACATGACGTCTCAGAGAAATAATTAAATTATTCATTATCTAATGTCATACAAACGCGAAAATTATGATATAAATAATGAAAAAGTTTAATTAAAAACATCGAAACTTATAATGATTTTTTGAAACACAGATGTTTTACTGTTTCTTTTACTCAAAGACTTTAGATCTTTCCATCTCTTCTCTCGTATTCTCATATTCACGTATGCGCCATCAAAAGTAAAAATCAAATTAATCGTTAAAATATAGCGATAGATTAGTTATACTTAGCATTGATAGCCATTACAAGACTTAGATACAAAACATAGTATTGCGTAGAAGGAAACCCGAAACTCTCCGCATAAAGCGAGTGTGAAATGTCAGAATATAATGGAATACTGCTGACTTAACTATAATAATATATTTATAGGATACACGTATCAAAGTCGTGTATCGTTGATTGTCAACATTTCACGAGTGAAATACGAAATCAATTCTTACAGAACCGCACTGCTGAAACTTATCTATACCTAGCGGAGCGCCTTAAGTAAATGTCTCTGAGTGTGACTCTTAAAGCTTGTAAATGTTATATACTCGAACACATACACACCAAAATCAACTCAATCCGTTTACATTTTGAAGAAACATTCGCATTGCAAAAACATGGCTACAATATTCGCTTATTTACAAAACGAAATAGCAGAATGTTCAACAAGTTCGCTGAGCGTTATATTGACAGCAATGCAATTGCAAAGATTAAATACACACGATCCAGTTGATTACATAAATTAGCATGAGAACTTTACTTAGCTACCTGTACTAGACAATATTTGAATTTAGTTCAGCATATAAAGTCGATTATGTTGTGTTTTCACTCGCAAAGAATAAAAATAAATGAAGAAGTAATGTTTTCCATAAACTGATACTGAACTGATGATAATATTCTGAGTAGTAGGCCTTGGAAATAAATTATAGTGATCCTTTTAGGATTCTATCAATTTGCTAACTAGATTAATATATTTATGTCAAATTTATATTGATGTTCACACAGAGTGTATAGATATTTGAACGGGTCTTGTTACTGTTGCAGAGTTTCTGACTTGTTCTTTCACGATAGAATTGACATTCTTTATCAGTGGTAGCTTAACATTTAATCTTGTAACATGACCTTTTAAAAGTGATCATAAGAAATAATTCATTCATACTTTCCCCAAAAGTGAAGCTTAGAATTTGATATGGTAGACGGGATTTTTATACGGACATGGAATTTTAATTGTGATTCATTGGTATTCAAGAAACGGGTTTTTATATATCAATGTTGTGATGGTTTTAATATAACAGGTGAACATCTGCGAAGGATATAATAATAAAAAAAAGTTTGTGTATAGGAAAAAAATTACATTTGATATTGATAAAATAATAATACTAAGAAACTTGATTAATAGTTATATCTGTTACTAACATAATTTAATGAATATCAATGCGAATGCTGGTCACTTGTCATGAAGGCATCATTTTACTTTACCTATACACAAAATAAAATATAATACATAAATGAATATATATAAATTACTAATAATATTATTTTAATGAAAAAATGAAATAACGATATGGATGGGCAAATGAACCCCCTCATGGTAAGTGGTCATCACTACCCATATATATTGGCGCTATAAGAAATATTTAGCATTCTTTACGTCGCAAATGCGTCACCAACCTGGGCAGCTAAGATGTTATGTCTTTTGTGCTTCTTACACTGGCTCACTCAACCTTCAAACCGAAATATATTATATACAAATTAAAAAAAAAAGCAGAGTTATATCATCTTATAACAAAGCAGTGAATAAGTAAACTGTGACATTAATACTAGCTCCGTAAGCTTCTACCGACCGGTGAGCCCTTTGTGGCAACACTGGGTCAGAAAATAAACACTAGCGTCCCAGCCGTAACAAACACCGAAATGTCCTGTAATATTTGTCGGCTTATTTGTCTGCGTAGAAATACCCAGTTTTTTGTAATAAGTTTAAAAATAGCTTAATATCACTTTTTATAATGTTTATATTTAAACGGTGAACTCAAAAAACACGCTTGGTTACCTGTCAAAAAAATGTATCCTGATTTGCCACTCCATTTGATTATTTGTTTTTTTTTGTTCTCAGCCTGATACCTTATAAGATAAGTGGTCATCAACCCCCGACATTACATTGGCATTATGTTATTAACCATCCGTTACATCCTTACGAACTAAGATGTTACGCCCCTTGAGCCTGCAGTTACTTATTGACTCTTCAAACCAGAACTTTGATGGTGCCCAACGCACATATGTTAGCCACTAGATTTGTGCATCAGTTTACTAGTCTCAAATGAGACAAACAAGAACCTGCATTGGCCAGGAGGACATTATGATCAACTAAACAAAGAATAAAACTGACGCCGTTAACGTGCAAGCCTCTTTAAATATTCAAATAGCCTTCAGGCGTCGCCATATTTGTGAAAAATTACATTTATTCTTAAGCGAGCTGCGTCCATAACTTCGTTAGTTATGTGTAGCGTATTAAACTAATTTTTTTCCCTGTAGTTCTATATTTTATTATTTTATAATATCAAATAATGTGCCCACTATAAGAGGTCACTCTCACCTGTAGACAATGGGATTGTGAGATGAACGACTTTTCTACTGGCTCACTAAGCAGTCAAACAAGGTCACTGTAATACAGATTACTGCTGGATGTTATTCATGAAACTCATTAATAACAAACCAAATGATTCCAACATCGTGGCATCGGCGACTTTGAACATAAGTTTTGTATATGACTTCAGATAAAGCTTTTTATAACAACGTAACTTTGTGACTACTCCGGAACCTTTTCTGCCGAAATCTCTCAAAACTTTAACATGAGTACCAAAACTACGAACAAATGGTAGCTTCAGATCGATAAAGTGATGCTTATCATTATATCATGTCATTATTAAATTATTATTTTATGTAGTTATAAGCAGTTTCATCAGGAACAGAGTTACAGAAATATCATAACATTTTAAGTATTGGGTCAAACGAGTTGTGTGACGTCGGCAATTTACGATGTTTATATGCGCATAATATTCCTCGACAATTGTTTTATTTAAATGGCTTATAATTACAGCGCTGTAAAAGTAATATAATAAATCGGTGTAACATTTTTTCTTTACTTTATTTTCAAAATGCGAGTTTTTGTGGTTGTGGTTCAAGCCCTTTTCTTGTTCTTTGTGCTTTAAGATCGAGTCTCTGAAGTCTACAAAGGTAAGTTATGTTCAAGAGCAAAGTTTGCATCAGCAGTGGCACAGTGGGTTGGGCGTATAACAAAGACTTTTACGGACGAATGTGTTCAGAAATGTAGTAACAAATAAATATATCAAATCAAATCAATGTTTGTTTGTATTGTTTGGTTACAGAAAATTTCTCAAAATAATAAATGATTATGATATTGCACTGTGTTTTTACTTATAAAAAGGCAAATATGTAAATAGACAGATTGGTAATAACTGATCAAAACCGGGATTAACAAGCTAGCAAGAAATCAAAGTAACGATTAGTCAGAAATGGTTCTGTACTGGCAAAGACTCCTATCCCTTTGAGGAGAAGGCCTAAACCACCACGCAATTCCTATGCGTCTAGACACTTGCGAACTTTCTCACGACATATTTCTCGACCGCCGAGTACGAGATCAATCCTTAACACATATTATATAGTTCATGTCTGGGCTTGGAGATGCAATCTTTTCTCAAGTAGTATTTTGGCTGTGTGACTTTTGACTCGACTAACTGATATATGAGTAATACTAGTAAAAATTACTTAATCTGAAATTAAAGAGAATTTGGCCCCGTTACCGAAGATTGCACGGATTTAAAGTAATCGAGTTTAATTTAATGTAGTAGTTTATCTATGAACTTGAAAACAACAAGTTTGTTTTCAATTTCTTGTGTTTTTATTATATAATATTTTATTGGTTCATTCATAATTTCATTTGTATTCAATGTCCGGTCGAAATAACTCGCGTGCTCAGCTCATATTTGCATATTCTAGTTCCATTTCGAATGCAAAACTAATTCCCTATGGCTTTTAACCGATTGTATGAATATGTATGCAAGGGATTACAATGCACTCGAAACGTTTAAATTGATTCAGAAAGTATAAATCTAAGCGTCCGTCTGAAGGTGGAGGTCTGAATTTCATTTAATCAGCAACGTTAGCCACAACGTTTTTGTATTCATTGAAATATAGTTGTAAATATAATAGCAAAAAAATGTAACGAATCTAATATATCGGAAAGAAAGCTTGTTTGTTAATCATGGTTTACATCGGAACTTTATAATGTTAAGTAAAATTTTAAACCGTCAAAACAGTTTGATTCTATCAGTGAGCGCAGCGGAGTGAATAAATAAATATAACAGATTCAAATTGTATTAAAATATGGTAGTCATAAGAAATGGTGATGGCGCAGAAACATGCAGTATCGTTTTCATTTTAAGGATGGAAATATTATAAAATTATAACATGATAATTTATAAAAAAAGTATTGTTATATTTTATAATTGAACGCGTATCTTCCAAATTATTTTAAATACCGCCGCATACTTTAATATATCAAACTTCGAATTTAGAATATCGACAATTAATAAACTAAGTTGTTAGATTGTTTAAAGAATAATGTTTAAAAAAAATACCCAGAGAAAATAACAAAGCGTTTTGCCTCAGGATACCTTTCCGCTTTTCCTTTACCGCCGAGGACGAAACTAGTTATACACAAATTAGGCACGTGACAACACAATCTAAACTCTGTGCCGCGCGTTTGAACCCGTAATCAGCGGTAGTTTTAAACTTCCACTTGTCATCTCTGCCATGAGAGAATAGAGATGCGAAATAAACTTGACAACTTGACATTGAATCGAATCGATATCATTGGACGATATCTGGAATAATATGTTATGAGACCGAAATTCGCGTTTTGAATATCAGCGGAGTTGTCATTAGACTTTGGAAGTAAAATTAAAGTGAATATTAGTAGTGAAGTGCAATACTCGTGTATTATTTCTAAAGGTATACTAATATAACAGAGAGCATAATATGATATAAGAAAATCGAGTGGAAAAGGGAATATTTAAGTCCAGGGTTTGTTTAATTTAACTCCTTTTTGGATTGGAGTGATGTAAACATTTTGTTTCGTCATCTCCTATTGTGTGCTAGTATCCAAACATGGCATGAATTAACTTTTATATTGCACTAGTTAAGCCATGCAAACGTTGCCTGTCCATGTACCTATACATAGCGAATGTTACAACGATCGGAACTATATGAAGTTTAAAGCGTTGGATAAATCCTTTTCCATGAAAAATCACACGAGTCAACGTTCATGGTAACGAAGTTCATTATTGTCACACAGGGATGCCATCGTTAATTTTTATTATTGTGAAATTAAGGTAATACAAGGTAATAATGATAATATTATTTGGTTTAAAATGTTTGCAACACGAGTGAATGTAATACGTGATCTTGTAACCAACTTCAGCGGGTAATTGTCTGCCAACTAAGCATAAACAAGGCGGGAAATGAAATTATAGGAGGGAGAAATATACAAAGAAACAGCGATTTTCTATGAGTTTTTTGGCGTAGAATATTCTAGGTGTAATGTATAAAAGTTTACGATACCACTTATTTTTAAAAAAATATATATTAATAATAGCAATAATTTTGTAGAGGTCGGCAGATAGGTAAATATGTCACATGATGATAAGTGGTCAACACCGCCCATAGACATTAACGCCATAACAAATATTAACCATTCCTTACATCGCCAATGCACCGTCAACCTTGGGAACTATGAGTTGTGACCATAGTGCCTTTTGTTACAATGACTAATTCACCATTCAAACGAAAATCAATAAAACTAAAGATTGTTATTTGGCGATAGGACAGAGGATGAATTAGTGGTACTTACACAGATGGTGTACGGCGGTGACGGTACGGCACAAAACCTTATCACCAAGTTCATGTCATCATCTTGATTCATGTCAAGCTTAATATTTTTTTATCCTAAATGAAAAGCGATCAGATGACTATGTGCTTAGTGTCGACGACTACACATAGACTATAAAATAAACGACTTGTTTAAAGGGGTTTACAATTTGCTCATTATTTATACCATACTTTACAATGCCGTTTGACGACAGCGACGGTGAGCGAGACAGCGTAATTACAAAACATACGAGCAACATCAATCTTAAATTAGAATAATCAGGTCATCATATCATGCCAGTATCTAAAATCCAGTAGAAAAAATAAATCCACGTCAAGTTGGAACTTTGCAAAAAAAACTTTGTGAAGTCTGATTTAGTTGAAGCAAACTTGTTACAAATTAAACAGTTCTTCTAAGAGCTCTACTTTAACGTTTTCAATTATCAATAGTTTTAATTATTTGTAAGAATAAACTACGGACTTGGCTAATTAAAAAGTGTGACCGGTAAAAAGAGAAGCGAGTCCTTTTGATAAATTAATTCAGTACCACTACGGACTTTTCGGGCAATTTTTACATTGCTCTATAAAAAATATTTTACAAAGGACTATGTCGGATTCTTTTTTTAATTTCAAATATCATGAGCGTAGAGAATATGACTCAATTAGTTATAAATAAATGAAAACTGAAGATTTTTTTTGATAAAAGCCCTCTTAAACATTCGAACTCTCCAGTTTTTAAATCTTCGCACTTATAAGATTGCGATCCTAAGCTTCAACTAATGGAATCGTTGGTAGTTTAAGTATCAAACGCTTGTAGCTTATCTTCCAGTAGCAATGAAGACTGTTGATCCAGCTAAATGCGATTGCTCGACAAACGTTCCAACTAAAGTGTGTGTGATCAAGTGAGAACTAGCTTACTTTGCACGTAAGAGGATATTACCAGTATCACCGACACCGACTGCAGGATGTAGCATTAATTTCCGATGGTCTATTTCTAGCTCGAAAAGTTTATTAAGTATTCAGGTGATTTTACATTTGTAAAGCTTTAATTCAACGGTTTAGTTACTTTGTGTGGATTTAATCTTGCGACTTAATCTAAACCACTTTTATCCAATCGATTGAGCGCAACATTTGCGAACACTTTCGTTTTTTGTTACATTATATTCTGATATACTAAGTTGTGATTTTGTTACGAATTATAAAGCAATTCGCCAACGGGGCCTGCCGCTGGGTGGTGGCTGGTTACACGGTAATTGGTCTTGAGGGGCTCCAAATATTCGTAGCAATAGTACAATGTTCAACGGAAATAATCTCTACATTATGGGGAGAAAAATAAAGTGAATTTTGTATATTAAGCGGGAAATTTGAAACGGCATTCGTTCCGCCAAAATATGAGAGAATGTTGCAAGAAATAAGATAATATAATAATTCGTATATTATCTTCAATTGTTGTTGTCAATGTTTTTATTTTTTATTTATTTACGACAGCTTTTATTAAAAGTCGTATTTGAATTTTTGAGTCTCCGTTAGATTTGAGATGCCTATGTTGATTTTGAGATCCACAACTTTCCAACTTTTTCTAGCCCCGCACTTGGAGTTGATAAAGCCTATTCCTGTTCTATGCATACGTTCCTAATTGAAAGATAGCTCTGTCTCATAACATCAGTTACTGCGTTCTTGTACATAACAACCCTCACACAATTTTTTCTCGTAACCTACTCCTGCCTTATAAAATTAACTCTTTATGAGAAGATTAACCAGCTCAGTAGTAAGATATTCCCCATGATACTTTCGTTTTTTTTTTTCTTTCAAGCACTACGAACCGATGGTGTAAATTTAGGATCGGTTCGGAGTTTTTGGAAAGAAGTTTTGATGAAAAATTATAACCTTCTTAATGAAACAGAATCTGTAAATTTTGACTTTCATAGGCTACTTTTTGCTACTATTGTGATTTATTATAAAACGATTTTTTAAAAGAGTGCCTTTCTTATCGTTAAGTCAATAACCTGGAGATACATACTGCCCAAGACATGCGAATATAATGCTTAATGTAAAGAATTTCTTGAAAGAAAAACCCAATTACTTTTATTATTTGGACCCGAAATTGACCTCGACCTGGGGACAGTTCAATTAAGGCCAATACAAAAACGAACAAAACACTTATCTGAACTCAGTCGTGTTTTATCCGAATTCATATAAAAGACGAAACATTTTCAGCAATGTAAAGACTAATTATCGCAAAAAAATAAAATTCTTCTTTTTAAAATAAAGGATGTATGTTGAAATTAGACTCAGAAAATCAATATTTAAGATTCATAATATAAATAAATTACATACCTGGCTGATTCCATACAGTCGCAACATCCAATTTGAAAATTCCGAGCAGCTTGTCGGAACGCAGGATGCGACGTGAGTGCAGCACCTGCAACAAACACATGTGCACGTGACATGCTGCGTGTCACTATAATCCTGCCATTTTTAGATGTAAGCGTATCTTATATTAACTTTATTTATTCGTGTATTTATAGTGTTTATTTTAATTTTTTTTACCAGCAAGCTGACGTCCGAACATCCGTAGAGGACTCGTAGAGTCAGGTTTTTATGAACAATAATACGTATATATATAGATTATGTTAATGTTTTTGGTATCTCACCTATTTTCTTATATTATGTGTATTCTACAAATGTATTTAATTGAGTCTGTGTGTATATGAACCTATGAATATGAGCGTTTGTTTAAAAAGTATTTATATTTACATTTCAGTGTTTTTTTTATTTTATTTTAAACCGATTTAAGTTTTGTGCTTAAAATTTCGTATTACAGGAAAATATTATTTTGAAATTTTGTAATTGCAGTACATACATAAATTTGAGATAATTTTATAATATTCAATATAGTTATAAAGTCGCAACTTTAGCTCGTTCAATAATGTAAAAAATAGAGAGTAATTATTGATAAAACTTAGTAAATTAACTGGTGTTACCGTCACGTCTCGTCATAGCTCGTGAATATTCAGTATAAACAAGCATTGAAATTCGAATTTTACGCTGAATTAGTTGATCAGGCTGTCAATGGATATATTGACTTTGAACTTTGTGACTTTAAAACATCCCCTCGTTGTGTTAATCCCTTGTTGTTTACGTTAGCAAATTTAGTTATCAAAGATTATTTATTACAATGTTAAGACAGAGTTATTAAATTGTTTTACATTCAAATAACTTCGATTTGTGTTAGATGAATTTGCTAAACGAATTAATTCAAAGAAAACTGAAGGTTGACCGTCTATTATGTTGTATAGCCTGCATATCACAAATGGTTTATAATAAAAACGTAGCAAGCACAAAGGCTCTAGTTATTCCTTAAAAGACAATTGTCCGTATCTCTCCACGTGAAAGCGTTGTTGTACAAAGACCATGGAATTCAATATAGCTGGTAGTTTTGTCCTAACTTCCATGAAATATTACGCTCACAAACTGAAGTTGTGATAATATTACATATATCTTTGTTGTTCAAGCTTTTTAAGGTGAAGTTCGTTTCATGTTTAAATTTTTAAGAAGATACAAATAAATTAAACTACATTTTTATTTAAGACATTACAAGAATCAACCCCAGTAACCACATTATCGTATTCTATCAACACTGATACTTATATTTTAAAATAAGCTTGACTGGTGAGGTTACTAGAGGCTAAGGAATACTTTGTAAAAGTATTTGGTAAAATATACGAGCTGGGGAATTTCTTTTACACATATCCGAAATATTTCTAGACAAGAGAATGTTCTTTTGATAATTTCCGACGGCATACCAAGGGACGTATTGACGTTTTAGTCGAATAGCTCAGTTTATATTCGTCCTTCATTTCTTCCATACCATTTAGCATTAGCATTAGCAGCCCGTAAATGGTCCACTACTGGGATAAAGGCCTCCTCTCCTTTGAAGAGAAGGTTTGGAGCATATTCCACCACGCTGCTCCAATGCGGGTTGGCGGAATACACATGTGGCAGAATTTCATTGAAATTAGACACATGCAGGTTTCCTCACGATGTTTTCCTTCACCGCCGAGCACGAGATGCATTATAAACACAAATTAAGCACATGAAATTTCAGTGGTGTCTGCCTGGGCTTGAACCCGAAATCATCGGTTAAGATGCACGCGTTCTAACCACTGGGCCATCTCGACTCATACCATACTAAGATAAAATACATATTATGTCGGTTTCATTGAAATTACTTTGTACATATATATTTATGTTCAAATTGAAAATCTAAGTAGTCCTAACCATATTAACCTACAGTAACAGTAGCTAATCTTAGAAGGAAACCCGACGAGATCGGAGTGATATTAAATGCAGGATAAACTCGGGTGTATTACTTTACCAACTAACTAAATCCAGGCCAGTACTTAGACTGCTTTGATAGGAAAACTATATTAATATATTCCTTCATGCCGGTCGGCCTCGGCGTTTTCTTTTTTATAAGAAAATTACTATACATTATACCGCACTGTACCTTACTACCCTTTAAAACCATCCCATATATCCCATAATCTTTTGTACCATAATAAGTAAATGTATTTTACTGCTCCCACTTTTTATTTAATAAAACATATTCACATAAAACGTGAAATCATGAAGAGGAATTATCATAAAAATCATTATTTCTGTTCAATTGAAACTATTAATCATTTAATTATAATTAATAATAATACATAATTAAAGCATCCAACACAAGATAATACTTGTTGACTTTCATGCAGGATAATATTGATTGATTTTAAATATTGGAAAACCGTAACTACTGAGTTTCTTTCTTCTTTGTAGAATCCGCATTCAGAACCGGTGGTAGCTTCACTTAATATAGTTTTGTAGTAGCCTGTTTGAATAAAATATGTTTTAATTTATTGAACGAGCGGCGTCCGGATTTTTGTGCATTCCCTGCAATCCGGATTATGATAAGCCTAGTGGTATATGTATAGGCCGTTACTTTGATTAATTACTACGAGCAATACATCTCAAGTTCTGTGTCATATTTATTCGCTGGATCTATACGATCTAGTATGTTTACACACGGTATAATTAAATTAAAAGCGCGACGGTAGTTGGAAACGCTTCAGTAGATTGTGGAACAGCGTTGAATCGCAATAAGGCTTCGAGCTGAATGTTACGAATGTGAAATATGTAACGGAGTCAATGAGACTGACTTTTTTACATTTTAATTCTATATATCCGTTACCTTTTTCATTTAAATGGTATATTTTTTTATTGTTACTCCATGCTCTTTTTATGATATATAAAAATCCCAAGCCGAGTCCCAACTAAGCTGAACATTTTTTATTTGAATGTTGGTAAACGACCACATTCTTCGGCACATGCATGAGTTTGATGAATTCTGCTTTTTTCTAAACCTACCAAAGAGAAGAAGCTTAAGCGTAGTAGCTCCAAACCTGCTATTCAAGTGGAGATGATGCTACTAAATAGCAGTGCATACTTTTAGTCTTTATTTTTCGTCATGTGTTACTGCGATTACCCTTTTAATGTTTGTAAAATTAAAAGGATGTCTTGTCGATTCGGATGATGCGGCGAAACAGAACAGAAACGCAAAGCCATCCAAAAAATTTAATTAATTATACGCTTCTACGTTATGCCAACTATTATACGTCGAACAATGCACGAACACAATGAAGACAAACAACCATCCGATATGGTGTTTCATCTATTGATATGTCAGACGCCTATCGTTGTGCAATGTTACAACTTAATTAGACATAATATCCCCGGAAGCGTAGAATACGAACAGACACGAGAATTAATATTGATATACATGATAATATTGCCTATAGAAAATATTCTAACCAATATTATAATTAGTCAAGAATCATAACTGAGCAAAGCCATCTCAAGCTATGCTGGGGCCCTTGGACACCCATGAATTTGGGGTCCTTCTGGTAGATATTTACCATCAGACAAATAATTTGCATTTGACCAGGCCTTAAGTATAGTTTCAATTAAACGGTGCGGTAATTTTCGTATATTCGTAGGAATCTGATTGGTTGTACAATATTATAGCTATTTTGTAGCCTTTATGGATAAATATGTTAGTTATTTCTTACAAATATATCACTTTCGAAAATATACATAGCAGTCAACGTGAGAATAAAAGCGTGAAAGAAATTGTTGGTTCTTCGGGGCCCTCTCAGGGTGGGGGCCCTGGGCACGTGTCCCATGTGCCCTATGGGAAAGACGGTAATGTAACTAAGTAAATTAAATAAGGGCTCCAAAAATTATATGGAAGGTAAATTATTAAATTTTATTTTATTACATATCCTGCTTTAGCACAAAAGATGAAACTTTAATATATTGAAACTAAATTTTATCAAAAAAGAATCTTTCCGAGAATGTAACATTTCATACACAAGAAACAGTTCGCTGATTGCTTTGTCTAATTGGACGACGGCAAACACCTCACGTCTTCTGCTCGTCCACTGATTAATCTCACGCTAACGACTGCTCCACAGCCGCGTTTATTTTTATATCCTTAGTGGACTTTTAAGAAACTGGTAATATGATGCCAGAAAAATGAGAATACATTTAAATATAACGTCTGACAAAATCTTTAAGAATTCATAATGATGATTGATGCTATACTCTTTATCAGTAACCAGAGAAGAGGTAGATAGTCACTAGACTACTCATCAACTAGTTTTGATTATCTAAATAAACTTTAGGAAATAGTTATTGAGATACCACTCCACGTTTCATCGTTATAGATAATGTTCATTATAGAATATTTTCTACGAGGTTAGTTTATTTCAAAGGTTTCACGTTTTTTATTCGTTTTACGAGTTATTATCTTGATGTATGAAAACAGTAGAGAGTTAATTTCTTAATTTTATCCATAAGCGAAGAGGAGGCTTTATTATTTAGGAACTAGTTAGTCCACCCAAATATATGGGCATCAACAAACGAGGTACAATAAAATTGTATCATTAATACATTCTAAGAAAATTTTCCTGTCGTGGAATTTATTACGGAGCTGACAGACCTTGATCACGATATGATCAAGGGGTTAACAATTTAGCAACAAATTGAGAGTCTATTACACCCGGATTCCTTCCGATCGAACAAATTTACCTGAGAGGGCCCCGACTTAAACGTAGGCTCAAAACCGGGGGCAGTAATAAGCACCGGTGAATTATCATCATCTAAACTTGTTATTTAAAATGCCTTAAGTAAACCATGTATAGGATTCTACCTCACTCATCCACTTTTTGGTTTAAACACCAAAATGCCCAGACTACAGTTATTCATAATAAATACAATCATTTATTTTATATTTGATCGTATTTTGTTTTGCGTATTCATGTCGATCTAGTTAATTCGACTTATATTATATTCAATGTAAGATTATTAATAAGAATATAAGGATTAGAAACTCTGCGGGTACCTGAAATACTAAATTACAAAACCGAGGATTTATACTGAGAACGCTGAGGATCTACGACACCGCAATTTTACCCTATTCAGGTAGCGAGATAAACAACATAACCTTTACATGTAGTATGAATATTATAATGAAATACAGCCAGATCACTTAGGCTTAACCAACACAAAACAAAACTATTAAATTTATTAAACAGATATATTACAGATTTATTTCCATATAAATCTCAAGCCACATCTATAGTCTTATTTTTTTTATATTAATTTAATTGAATTACCGTCCGCCATTCCGGTGGAACGTTCATGGATATGAGTCTTAGTTTATTAAATTAAATTCGTCTTTTGTTTTTTTTTTAATGTAATGAAATTAATTGGCATAACTATCAATAAGCTAATTAATTTTTAAACGAACCCAAGTGACTTACGCAGTCTCTAGCTGGCATATTATTTTTTTCATCTAAAATACATAAATCCAACAATATTTATTATATTAGTTGGATAAATCGAGATAGCTCTTGAGGACTCTAGAACATTTTTTATTTAGTACGGGCTCGCACAATGCCCGACCTCTGGGTTGCATCACTGATCATATATTCTACCATCAAACAGCTTACTGTGTGGTAGGGCTTTGTGTAAGTCTGTCTTGTCTAGGTAGGTACCACCAACTCATCAGATATTCTGCCGCCAAGCAGCATTACTTATTATTGTTGTTTGAAGGGTGAGTGAGCCAGTGTAACTACAGCCACAAGGGTACATAACATCTTAGTTCCCAAGGTTGGTGGCGCATTGGCGAAGTAAGGGATGGTTAATATTTGTAACAACACCAATGTCTATGAGCGGTGGTGACCACTTAAAATTATCGTGGCCCAATTGCCGGTCGGCAGGTCACACATAAATAATACGTTCCAAGAGCTTTTAGCCCAGCGGTGGCATATCTAAGCTGTTACTTTTAAGAAAAAGTTATAGATTGTATTTTTATTACATAACGAATAAAGTTGTATCAAAACGTAATATGCGGAATAAAAAGCAATCTCTATAAATCAGTTCAGTGTCCGTGGGACTGCTGGATTTTGGGTAATAATTTATGCATACAACACGAGGGCAGTGAGGGCCTTGTTACGAGTTTAGATTGTTAGTTGAATAAGTCATTGTGACTCTGTCAGCCTCTGTGAAATATTCAGATTCCGCCATAATGCTTAGAATACCACAATTATGCTCACGTCTAGAATCGTTTTGTTCAAAAATTAATAATATAACGAATGTTTTTCAAAATTCCCATTGGAATGCTAAATGCGCTGTTCGTTCGTTCGTTGCTTTACACAGTCATATACTGTATATTTTAACATTCAAAGCTTTGAAAGGAATGTTATGTTCATTCCATTTGCGGTGGCTTTGTCCATTGCAACATTATTCTTGATTTGCAAGTGTATTAGTAGAATAATATCCATTGGACTGCTTCACCGTGCCATACCATACCGTAGTCATAACGCTACTGGTTAGTGCACAATGTCGTAAATTTTGAACTGGGAAAAAACATAATATTTCCTGTTCTCTTAATTGAAAAAATTCGCACTATATAATATAAATTTGGAGAAATAAATTAATTAAATTTACAAATAAACGTTAAGGGACCTCTGAAGAATGATCGGAGTAACTAGTATATGAGAATTGTATTAATCTTCAGACCGAAAAGACTTTTGTATTATAATTCTAAAAATAAAAAATAAAACAGATTTACTGTTCAGTGATATTAACGAATACAGAAGCGATTTGCATTTGAGGGTCATTACTAATCTTTAGCAGTAGTATAACAGAAACCCACTCCAGTTATGTTGATAGAGGAAGCCATTATAAAATCAATTGCCTGTAATGTTACTTTGCAAAAGTTCGATTGCATCAATATCTGAGAGATTTAAACACTCCTTCAAAACGACTAATAAGATATTATTCTGCTCTAATTTGAAAAAAGCTTTCTAGAAGTAAATTTGTTTTTAGGGCTACGTTTGACCACGGTCATATCTGATGCAGTCCAAGATGACCCGTCTTAGCTTAGCTAGATAATGCCTATTCACTTTTGGCAAGATTTGAAATTTGCCCTCCCCCCTGCATTACTATTCATATAAAGAGAAATGACACATTACTTTAGAAAGTTTTATTTTAAGTGTAAAATAATATTTAATTTTGGGTACCGAAATAAAATATAGAAACAATTCGTCACGAGTTTGTTTCATAGCAATAACCTTATTAAGTGCTAGTCTATTCGTGTTACCATAATGTTCTTATTATAAATGCCTGTTTCCCAACGGCTTACAGGCTTTGGGTCTGCAAATTGACACCCCCCCCCCCCCTTTTTGCGCCCCTGGCAACTGCCTACCTGGCCGGCTCTAGTTACAACACCACTTATACGCATTTTCTTACCTACGTAAAGTAGCACTTAATTAAGTATTTATGACTTTTGTATAATTATACTTTACTGATAAATTAATTATATCATATCCCAAGTTATTCTGATTGATCTAAATAAACACGATGAACGAGCTAAAGGCGATTGAACAAAAAGTTACAACATTTTTTCCTGCAATATATTTCATGTTGTGTTATTTGATTTTTTTTATATTTGATTTTTTTTATATTGAATTTATCTTTATAACAGAATTCATTGTTTTACTTTTATCATAAAACTATTAATAATGAAATATTGCAAAGCATCACGAATAACTGAAGTTAATCAGACACAATAAATAAATATCGCTTGCGTTTTATAATTTAGACGTAAATCATGAAAGTGTTGCTGACATTAGACGCTTAGCAAAGCTGAGCATTTTCGCATTGCACAACATGTATACGTAAATTATGTGTTGTTGTATAATTTATTGTCTAAAACTTACCGATAGAATTATGATCTTGTCGAACAGCATAACCGGAGCCATGTGAAAGTCGAAAACGAAGTACTGTTAACAAAAAAAAACATTGTTAATAATTTTATTTCAAAATAAAATATCCGAGTGCATAAATACATATTATATAGGTACCTAGATCAAGTGTCAGAGCACAAAAGCATTAAAACAAATGGAGTAACTTTATTGCTTTGGTATGCGTGACAACTATACTAGACACTCGGCAAACATCATACTACTTTACTAGTGTGCGTGTATTTAGCGACTAATCGTTAGCCACTATTGTTTTCAACGCGTTCTCAGCTTTGCCAGTCTATGATGTATATAAATAATCACAGATGCACAAGATATTGTCACGAAAGTTTTTAGGTCATATTACTTAATCACGAAGAAGGGATATCAGATTTAATTCATTCAAAAGGTACCTTCGGAAGAAAAGGCGAATTTCGATGACACAATTAGTAAATAAATAGACGAAAGTAAAAAATATATTAAACTTGAGCTGAGTAAGTGAAATTTTGTATCAACACCAAGATAGATTCGTCAGGAGAGCAGTCGTAAATTTGTCATTGATTTGATTCTTGGAGTTTTATAAAATAAACCGAGTTTTATAAAAAATCTGTATTAAAAGCCTGAAAGCCACGGCAAAAGCTACCAAGATAAGTATCTGAGCTCACTTCGAATTATTTATAGCCAGGACCTGATCCAGATCTAGAAGGCAAAGAACATTTCTTAATAAATGATAAAACTAAGTTTCATAATGTATATTTAAATTAAGAATAATATATTCTGAGTTGATGATCCAATAGATTATATGGTTTAATACATCGACCATTAGACTAGTGGCTTGAAATCCCCCTTTGTCTTCGTAACAGTACCAACACAATGTGCATTAATCCCTCCTTAATCATTGTAATGGGCGTGACTACCTATCCTACATTAAGTTGTGTTTGTCTTCACCTTACCTCTTATATTAAAAACAAATGCTTAGTGTGATCAAGTTGGCAATTAAAGGGCATTTATACTCGTAGATACTTACTTCGTTGTAATAAGGGCAGTTTGTGCTCTCTTTGACGCTTGTGTATTTGCGGACTTCGCCAATCTGGATACTAACTACTGGATCCATGTTCAGGCCAGCCAACTGCCTTGCTTCAATGATCGTGACGCAGACTTGAAAATCAGCAGCCTTCAGAGCTACTGGTTCAGACGTGTCTTCTATCATAGCATGACGCCTGTAAAAAACTTGGCTTTAAACTGGATCTGTTTTAAATGTAAGAACTTTCTATCTGTTTTATTTACACAAAATTATACGCATGTGTGAGATATAAGTGGATAATCTGTAAAACTGACGTCACACATGCCCGTTTTGTCTAACCAGTGTGGTCATAGCTTATTCATAATTCTGTTTCACAGGTGCTCTTGTCTGCAATATTATGTACTATATTTAATTAATTATCGATTACATATATAGATAGATAGACAAGAGCGTAGGTATTTCTCACTGTAATTACTACAGAATAGATTTACATGCCCTATGAAGTTCATCTAATTATTATTCTCAATTAATATATTATTATCAATGTACAATAATATTTAGGAGTAACTACTAAGTTTCTTGTTAGATCTTGTGAGAGGCCAAAAATGATGCCAGTAATATATTCATTACAAGTTCTAACTATTTATTACTAAAAATATTTTCGGATTGTTTATATATTACGATTGAAACATTTGACCAGAAATAGTGTCCGACGTATTATAGACAAGATCAAATTATTTCAGCTGAATAATGACAACTAACGCTATTGTTATATTATCTTCGAGTTAACAAGGTGAACTTCGCTGCATTTTATTCCTAGTATAATATTGCCTCATTCAGCATGACAATATACACTTCTATAAGATTATGATGTCATCCCGAACGGTTTCGATGGTACCCATATATATAATTAAATACAAGAGCACTGCCGACTTATTCTAATAACTCAACGGGACGATAAATCCAACATGATCGGAAAGAGTCCAAACGCTGGACTAGAGACTACGTTCTTTCTGAATCATACGAGACAAACACTTCCAATGTCCAGCCTGCTAACTACTACTGCTCAACCCGGACTTTGGACATAGGTTTTCGTGATATTATATGTTACCCAAAAGGCCCGAACAGACATAGGATTAAATATATAGCTTCTCTAGGTCGGGATGTTATCAAGAAGATCCTACTAGAGACTCAGTAGTTACAATTCTCATACAAAAAAATTGCAATAAATTAAAATTGAGTCTATATATTATTAAAAAAAAAAGAAAAACACTGCAACGTTCTTATTAAGATTATCTAAATCATTTTTATTTTTGACTCATTTAATAATAGCCTATTGCGACATTCCTTCGTGGAAAAGGCCAAAGGCCAGTAGAACTGAGACATTTATTGGATGTTACTTACTAAGTAGTAACAAGGAAGTCCTTGTCTATGGTGTAGAACTAAGTGAGTATTTCTGTACTTATTTCTAACTATTTAAATGATATAATTATGGGATACCGATTGCTGTTATTTTGGGTATGTGATAAATTACCTGCTCTTTGCTCTTGGTATAGAGGCAGGTAAGCGAGTGTCTACGAATATATTATCATCAGAAGACATTGAGGTCTGGCTCGTCGGTCTATCCATATCAGTGGATGTTCCAGGCATTTCCAAAAGGCCCTGCTCCTCATCACCAGCGCTGCGATAGCGGCGACCCAGTCGCATGAGATTCTTCATCGTCTTTAAAGTTGATCGCTTGTTTGGCGATTCCGGTGGACCTGTTTCATTCTTATTGACACCCATGGACAGGCCGCGTCTGTAAATAAATCGTTTTTGATCAAATTTGTTTCAAAACTTATAACATAATGTACAATTTCAAAATCGTGTTATAATGAACAGAATGAAATTCTTAATATTGCAAGAAATAGTGCATATAATTTAGTTTAGAACAGAAAACTAGACAACACTTATTGCTTAATATCTGATAATTAAAAAAATTACAATGACACGTGATGAATGGTTCTACTGTAGTCACAATTATAGGTAGCTGCTCCCAATATCCTCTCTTTTTTTACTAAATATTTATTATTCTTCTTACGATTGTATTTAGTAAAATAAAAGGGGACCATATGAAATATTTACCGTAAAATACGTTTTCCAGCACTTTTCAGTCTACGCGTGCGCGACTCTCTCTCATCTCCAGCATCTATGTCAATAATTGTGTTTTTCATTTTGATGGAGGTCTCCAAAGATTCTATGTTCCTCTGCAAGTTTTCGAGAGCATTATCATCATCGCCGTCGGATTGTGGCGCAGAGCTCTGTGAAGAGGTGCCCGGGACAGCAGGTGGTATATAAATCTGTGAGGAATCCTTCGAAGAACCCTGTCCGGACGAGCGTCGACTGATATGCACAGACGGTATAAGGTGTGGCGGCTGTGAAGGCCGTGTCCTTTGTGGTGGTGTCTGAGGCAGCTGAGCTCGGGCGTTCTGCCGAGGTGGCAATTCGATGATCCGTGCGCTGGTTTCATCTTCATGGGTAATTTCCGCCGGTACCGGTGGTGTGTAGTACACGTCCATTTCGACGAATGCCTATAAACAATGAATATAGTTACAAAAATGTAATAACAGTTTCTTTTTATAATAATATAATGTAATAAAATGTTATTGCTCGAACAAACCATTATTGTCTCAATAATCTCTAAGAAATATTTAAAATTCATACACAGTTAATGTAAAATCTATTTTAAATGAATACAGGTATAGATCTCAACTCGCAGTCCACCTTTACTTGTCTTTTTATAGAAAATTCTCAAACAGAATTTGACGACCTCCGTGGTCGAGTAGTGTGTACACCGGTTTTCATGGGTACGCCACTCCGAGGTCCCGGGTTCGATTCCCGGCCGAGTCGATGTCGAAAAAGTTCATTAGTTTTCTACGTTGTCTTGGGTTTGGGTGTTTGTGGTACCGTCGTTACTTCTGATTTCCATAACACAAGTGCTTTAGCTACTTACATTGGGATCAGAGTAATGTATGTGATGTTGTCCAATATTTATTTATTATTATTATATTATAATCTAATTAATAAAAAAAAGTTGTCATCGCTTCTAAATAAGCGAAGATAACGAATAATATACACGGAATTGTTGATAAATCGCCAAGTTTCGCCACCCTGGATGCGTATCGTCAGTAAAAGTAGATCAATAAGGTCCTTTAAAAGAGCGAAGAGCTTGTGTCAAATAATTTTCCCCTCGCAGTTTCTAAGTACTTAATTCTTAGTACTCTTTGTTAGTGCATAATATTATAGTGTATGAGAAGACGTTAAGATGTAAGTTCTAAGTGTTAGCTTAATGGCTGCCGTTACTTTCGTATAAGTCTTTCCACACATTAACTCCTGAAACGAAAGGTCAATGGACTACATAACGTCTGTATTTGTCCATAATGTTTTTTTAAATGTACGCATACTAAGCCAATCTCACGAACTTTTCTAGTGTTAAACAAATCGGAGATATATCAGGCCTAAGATCAGTGGCTTTATATTCTGAAGCAATTATATTTTTCTATATCCAGACTGCTACTGAAAATTCCATAAACTTGACCTGACTTTGAACTTGGATTGACGGGTCGAATTCACTAACCTTAATGTTTAGATAGTTCATAGCTTGGTAAAAAAATGTTGATGTCATAGACGGCGTAATACCTTTCTTGAAATGTATAATATGTTTTTGTGGTTCGAATTTAGACAGACTTACGGCAAGTTTGTTTAAATTGGATTTTTAACTAAATTGATACACTAGTTGGTACCTTAGTCATATTTCGAAGACAATTTTGGAGGTTTCTTATTAAATGAGTCAGGTAGTATGAGCTGTCTACAGACGGTCTATAGTTTAGGCAAAATATTTACGGTTGAATTCGAAGCGGTAATAATGAGTGAACATTTGTTTTACGTGCCGCTCCCGGCGGACAAAAGATTTATGAAATTTCTACTCCATAGTCTATTTCAGTAACCGCAATTAACCTTATGTTATACCAGCGGTTATATAATACTAGTTTTCGAAGTCGAATCGTTACCATTTGAGAATATTAGCATGATTTTTTTCGCTTAGAACATTTTTTCTACTGTTACTGTCCAGAAGGTACTAAAGCTCGTCAATATCAACCGAACAAAAAAAAAACTCGAAACTAAAGGAGAAGCTACTGAACTGTCTTGTCTTCGCCTCTACGTAAAGAATTTTCATTAATTTCGATAGTTTTTAACTAACATGATAACAGTCATATTAGTTTTGAATAACATTTTTTTTTTTGTCGGTTTTGTAATTTCGGCTTATCAGGAATTGGGTCACTGACTAGTCAAAGCCTGTAACGTTAAAATACAGTACGGAAAATTCACGAGAGCCGAAATATGTACTTTCAAATGAAAACGGCAAAAGATTGTGGACTAACCAGGCTTAAAAAAATAACTGAATGAAATCACCATTAAACCAGGACGTAATCCAAACCTAATCTGTAAACAAAGAATCGAGTTTTGTATCAAATTTATATTTATTATACTTCTTGATAATGAATGTTGAACATGACTTCCATAAAAAAATCTATTTACTGTTCTCTTCTTTTAAGAGATATCTTATCTACAAAACCCCACAACTATTTTAATAATTTTAAACAAAAGCGTTAACTGTTATTTTCACTGTTCCTTATTCAAATAACGAACTCGTATACTCTTTATTTAAACTCACTTGGTGATTACGTTCTTAGTGCTCGCCTATGCTCTACGCCAATCTTAATTACGTGAACACGTCAGAATTACTGTAAGTCTCTTCACCTGTCAGTATTGTACATTTCATTTCGCAGAATGTTTGCAGTCGTCCACATTCAGCACTGATCGTATTATCTGTTTCTTAACTACTGCAAATGGAGTTCTATTGCTAAATACGTCAAAGCTTATTTATAACTACGGTTGGTTACAAAATCCATTTAATGTCCTGGACTGTGACAGTTGGAAATTATAATGGATAAATAAATGTCCAACTAATATATAAAGGCCTAAATTTTTGTTCAAAAATGTCCTCTTGTTTGATTTTAATTCACGATTGCCATTCTCAAGAGAGGTACCTGTAATAGTTTGCACTGCATAAGTGCATTTCCAGTGCACATTTCGTTCCAGCACTCTCATAATCCGATGAACAAATCATAAACGACCAGAGTTCTGGAGCAAGACCAACGCCAAAATTTTTATCGATAAAATAACGAAATATGTTTGTCTATCAGACGATTGATACCAGTATTTGCAAAATTCCTAGGCCTAATAATAAGCAGTGAAAATAATAAAATTCAACCAACGAGAGAAAGGGGTAAGAATGAGGCTTTGAGCTCAACTGCTGCCTCGTTGAAGATACATAAACTGTCATTGTCGGATAAACACATGTAGGTGGCTTAACGTCTTAACAATTTATCTTGTCGCTGAGCTGAAGATCAATTTTAAACATAAAATTAGCAAGTATTAAATTCAGCCCTTGTCCGGAATCGAACCAGCGATATTGTTTAAGATTTATATAACCTGGGTATAACGTTAGCTTTCGAGAACAATATTTGTTCCTACGTAATGCGGAGTCTGGCAATTAATTATTTAATTGGCAAGTGTAGGGCGTGAAACTAGAGTATCTGAATAATTCGGGACTCCTGGGAGAACATCTCGTTTAAAATGCTGTTTGCCGTGAAAACTGGTTGTAACTCGAACATTATACATTTTATTTGTATAACCGCTACATAAAAAATAATGATATAGAGCTAGATTAAGTGAGCCGGGGATTCTAGGCATTGCACGTCTCGGTGTTTCTTTTATTTTTCCGACTTCCTATAAAATTATTTTTTACAGTAATTATATTTATAACTACGATGTTTTTCAAGAAGGCATCAATGAATTAAAAAATGATAAATATTTATAATTAATTTTAAATTCTTATTT
This sequence comes from Vanessa atalanta, assembly GCF_905147765.1. Taxonomy (NCBI): domain Eukaryota; kingdom Metazoa; phylum Arthropoda; class Insecta; order Lepidoptera; family Nymphalidae; genus Vanessa; species Vanessa atalanta. The sequence continues at coordinate 15,815,484 of NC_061902.1, read as the reverse complement.
CCCAATCTTTCGCCTGACTTTCGCCTCTACACAGACAGTGCCTAACGGATAAGCCAAGACTGTTAAAAAAAATTGTGTTTCATATCAGATTTAGTACATAATAATTTAATAATAATATTACAAAACAGAGATTATTTTTGTTTGGAGTTTGAACGCACAAATCTTCTGTAGATGCTAATCTACTCGTCCTTTATGTTTTTTTTTTTTTTTATAATAAAGGTAGACGTTCAATTTTACCACCCGATTGTAGATCACCACCGTCCATATATATCGGCACCGTAAGATATATTAATCATATCGTGCATCGCAAACGCGCTTCCAACCATAGGAAATAAGAGGATTTGTCCCTTGCGCCGCCTGTATTGTTGCATTACATTGGCTCATTAACCCTTCCACCCGGAACACAACAATACTGATTATTGCTGTTTGTCGCGATAAGTGAATGGCATCTATCCAAAGAAGGGCTATCATAGAATTTTCCCTCACACTAATGCTCAGTAATGTTGTCCTTATCGGGGTTTGAACCCGTCATTTTCAATTAAGCTTCACAATATATTCTATCCACTTAGCTACTCAACTCAATTATGGAGCTATGTTTTATTTTGGAACTTATATACGTCTTTCTGCTCCAACAGTAACAATATATATTTGCTTCGATACCATCGTTGCGCGGCGGCGCAGTGAGAACAAGGGACGGTGTATTTCACGAATACTTGTCAATTTTTGGATAAAAAATATTATAAAATATTGCATTTGATTTATCACAGAGACTATTTATGGACCTAACTATATAGGCGATCGAATATCGAACTGTTCTGTTGTACTAGAAAACAAATTATTACAATGAGAGCTTAAATATTTTTTTTAGCATTAGCAGCCTGTAAATTTTCCACTGCTGGGCTAAAGGCCTCCTCTTCCTTGAGGAGAAGGTTTGGAGCATATTCCACCACGCTGCTCCAATGCGGATTGGTGGAATACACATGTGGCAGAATTTCGTTGAAATTAGACACATGCAGGTTTCCTCACGATGTTTTCCTTCACCGCCGAGCACGAGATGAATTATAAACACAAATTAAGCACATGAAAATTCAGTGGCGTCTTTAGTTAAGATGCACGCGTTCTAACCACTAGGCCATCTCGGTTTAAATAAGTATAAATATGTAAATTAAAAATATCTTCGTTACAAATAATAATTGCGGGGGACGGTGAGAGCTCCCCGTCGAATGGCAAAAATTATTATGTAAATTCATGTTTCATGTTTTACCAATTTAGATTCCAATTGATATTCATCTTTTGTTTCCCGCATGTGTACGGAATTGAAACACAATAATTGTGAAATAATATTTTACATTTCAAAGTTCATTATAAACTTTAATAAAACATATTAGTATAGATTGCCTGGGGCTTGATATTATTTCTGTTGAATAAATTATATGTTCAATTTTAACATTAAACCCGTCATAGAGAATCGTAGTCGTATCGTAGTAGTAGTAATTATAAGTTAAAACATTTTCTTCGTGTCTAGCAAATTCTTTGCAAAGCGACGATATTTTTATTTTTAATAATATTAAGGACATAAATTACTTTTTTTATCACATTATTAACTTTTATATCAAGAAAATGTTTTTAAGATATAATTAAAGGGAGAAAACATATTATTCTCCTTATATTTCTCGTCGGAGATTTCTCAAAGTTTTCGTGTTCTCATAAACTTATTTCTAGTTGTTAATTAACTTTGGTCAAAACCTCGCCGGTTTTTTGGTACATGCGCGGTGTCCAATTTAAAGAGACATTTTTTTTTTTAATTTTCATAATTCGTATCATGTCTTGTCATGGTTAGCGTTTCAAGCTATATACTTTTCCGACTGGCATTTGTGACTTTCAATATTATTCGTTATACAAATTTTACAAACTTGCAATGTAAGTATGTGATGATGACAATGCATTGGTATTTAACAGCAAGCAGCACACTACTGTGTAACGTGATTCCAAATCCACGTGCACGGCGGAACACCCAAGATGGCGGATATTTTTTAAATTCATTCCTACAATATGGGTATCAAATGTAAGGGTTTCTTGAGAATAAGTCAAATATAGTGAAGTTACTGTAAACCGATATAGCGGGGTAAGTTTTTAGTCCTTGCCTATAACATGGGTATCAAATAAAACTACTTACTGAGAATGCGAATGCGTGTTCAAACACAAAAAAAAAAATCTCCGTCCGTACATATGAGATTAGCGTTTTGTCGTACTGACCACTTTGATCTGAAATATCTCCTCTTTGGTTAAGAATTCCAAATTCAAATTCATAAATTCGTTTAGCTGGTACATTTAAGTTTTGAAAACAGTCATTAATTAGTTTTTTCCTACTTATTTTTTACCCAGCCAAATCCTGTCATAACTGAAAATTTACTCAGAAAAAATTACTTGTGAGTGTTTCATATGAATATAAACAAATCGAAATTTAAAATACTGTCAGTGCATTTCATAGCCGCAATTAATGTTGGCAACAATTTTTGCAGCAATTTTATCTTTGAATCACAATTTCGATTCTTTTGTTCAAAATGAACTCAGTTCTGTTTTATTTTAGAGGTGTTTGCATTTTTACTCCCAGCTTTCAAATGGAACGGCATGAATATATAAATTTGAAACAGGACCGAAATTTCGGATCGTTTGTTCGCTTCAACTTGTGTTCAACATGAAACTCTGGTCAGGAAACTATATCACTATGGAATTAGAGAATGTGCACTCGACCTTCTGACTTCTTATCTTAACAATAGAATTCAGAGGGTTGACGTTAAAGGGACAAGGTCTCCTGGGGTCTTAGTTGGTATGGGGGTCCCACAAGGATCAATTCTTGGACCTTTTCTATTCCTCATATATATTAATGACTTGCCCTTTCTTGTTGGGAACAAACATGATATAGTATTGTTTGCTGATGATACCTCTTTGGTTTTTAAAATTAATAGGAAACAGGTACAGTATGACGATGTAAACAATGCTATGTCTGATATAGTACACTGGTTTAGCGTAAATAATCTTAGGCTGAATAATAAAAAAACTAAAATTGTAAAATTTAGCACACCAAACGTGCAAAATGTAAAACCCGATGTACTTATCAATGGGGAATCGATGGATCCAGTTGAAACAACTGAATTTCTTGGCCTTACTCTTGATGCCAAATTACAGTGGCTCCCCCATATAAACGGATTGGCGGGTAGACTGAGTTCTGCGGCATTTGCGGTCAAAAAAATTAGATTATTTACCGATGTTGATACGGCTCGCCTAGTTTATTTCAGTTACTTTCACAGTATAATGTCGTACGGTATTATGCTTTGGGGTAACGCAGCCGCTATCCATACTATATTTGTGCTGCAGAAGAGGGCTATTCGCGCAATCTATAACCTGGGAGCCAAGGAATCTTTGAGGTATAAATTTAAAGAAATTAAGATATTGACTGTTGCTTCTCAATATATATTCTGTAATGTTTTGTATGTACGGAAAAATATTAATGTTTTTATGAGAAAATGTGATTCTCATAACGTTGGTACAAGGAACAAACACAATCTTGTTACTCCTGTTACTCGACTGCATAGAGTCAGTAACTCTTTTGTGGGGCAATGTATACGCTTCTACAACAGGATCCCAGAAAGCGTTCAAAATGCTTCTGTTGCGAAATTTAAAAAAATTGTTAAGGAACGCTTGTGTGCGAAAGGTTACTATACAATTAGTGAGTTTATGTTTGATAGCACACCTTGGGAATGAAACGATCGCCTCCTGGCTGTTTCTACTCATATATAATTATGTATATAATTAATTTGACGTAAAAAAAAAAAAAAAGTCCCGCTGAGTTTCTTTCGCCGGTTCTTCTCAGGTCAGGGTGTTTTCTTTTCCGAACCGGTGGTAGTGTTTAACTTGACAATCAATAAGAAAGTGTAATACTTCTATATTGAATAAAGGAATTTGAGTTTGAGTTTGAGTTTGCTTCAGCATTTTCCGCTGCAGGTCAGGCCCTTTGATTCTCTGACATTAGTCAGGATCTATGTCAGATAACGACAAGGAACTTGTTTGATTGAATCAATTAGATAATAATTTACCCACCAATTATCAAACATGACATAAATAATTAATAATATTAATTTCAGTCTGTTAATTGTAAACTGTACTGGGATTAATTAATTCTTCAGAATCGTAAATTATTAATTGCATATGTAATCAAATTAATTTCTCAGCCGATCGAGAATAAGACTGGAGCGGTTTACAACTAAGACAAGCTTATTGGCGTTTTTTTTGGTGACTGAGTAAATGGCTGAACCTGATTGTGCTGCGTGAACTGTAGCGGGAATCATAGGAAATCGGAGCAGTAACCCCTAGTTCATACAGAGGAGCGCACAACTGTTTGCATATGATCCGCACCAATGCAGTCATCAACCTTGTCTATATAGTACATACAGTTAATTTAAATTGGAGCACTCTGTTATATTTATCTTTGAAAAAATTATGTTGGAGAAATCAATAGGTGTGCTCAAGTTGGTTACAATGAACAGTTCTTTTAAAATAATACATCCAGATTACAAAGTACTTGTTGGATAGATATATACGATATAAAAATATTTAAGTACATTTTAGCATAATCCTGATAAGTTATAAGTAAACCCTTTTTCTGCAACAAGTGTCTTGGCTTATGGCCAATAAATATTCAACAGAGTATCTCTAGACTTACTTATACAATTTCTCGCAAGCGTGTGTAATCAGGATACCTGTTGACAACGTTGAGGTCGTGGAAGCGATTTATGCAGAAAAAAAGTCTGCTAGAAGTCTTTGGGATAAGACCAGATCCATATAATCCATAATATTACTAATCCAGGTAAGGTTTTATCAACGGTTTTATGAGTTTCACAATTTTAAAAGAGATCCAACTAAGTATCCCTAGCAGAATATATATTTTTTCCTTGCTGATACACACTTTGTTTCCTCATGAGGAGATTTGAGGCTAATAATTCATTGAGTGGTTTGAATATACTTTTATAGGATGAAAGATGAGGACAATTATAAGCACATGAAAATCTTTTTAAAAATGTTTGATCGGATTTAAACCGGCTAATTAAAAGAAAGAATATTGCCATGTGAGAAAATACATCAAATGAGCACAACTTCGTGGAAGAAGTGAAACCATTCCGCGTCAAAATGTTTCACTTAAACGTTACACAAAGAAACGTTGCTATCATAACATATTTGCGAAAACATCAAATCTCCGTTTAAATTATATTACAAATATTGGTGGCAACGCGAAAGGTTGTATCATCCATATGCTACGAGTTGCCATAAATACGTATAATTTATAACGGTATCCTTTATGAAGATTCTTTGAGCTACAATCCCTTTGTCAGAGATGTGGTCGTTGTACATAAATTCCTTCTTATATTATGGCATTCGCACTCCGCTTTGTCAGATAATACCTTAAATATTTAACATGATCCCGATAAGGCTTCTTCTATCGACGTCTCGTTTAAAACTTTTTAACCACTCGAAGGACGACCAAAGAAATGGAATATTTAAACTTTAAAATTCAATTTTACGCTTCAAATATTAGAACGGATACGCCAGTTTTCTCCCGGGACTCATGGTAACTTCATTGTGAGTGACTTTAGTATCTGATAAATATTATTAAGAAGACGTCCGACTCAAGGCTCCATCGGGATTCTATTTGTATCTGATATAAAATTTCATTAACACAGACTTTAAATAGGTTTGTGGGAATTGAAACTTTTGACCTACTTTTAAGAATAACCCTGCAAGGATTGATCTTAATAGTTATTGTAATACGGAACCAAAATATATTTTTATCTTATCAAATTTATTTCAAAATCAGAAATATATATGGTTTAGTGAATAGATAACCAAAATCACAATTATAATGAAGGTAGGCTATGTGTTTTCACGTACATTATCAAGGTCAGGTGAAAGAAACGGCTGCACGTTAGTCCTGTTGAAATGAGCTCCTAAGGTTCCCTTTCAGTATCAACAAGAAACTACTTAATCCCAAGGACTTCTTACGTTTGGTCTAATGATGTGTATTTATCAGATTCTTATAGAGTTTAATAATAAATTTTATAAATAAAACATATTATTTTTATAAAAAATGAAATAAGCATTTGAATATATTATTCAAAAAGTCTCATAGTCTTGGATCTTAAAATAAAATTTTATTCTATTTTATCTATTCGTATTCTAATATAAAATATCTCAGTAGTCACCAGAGTATTGTCGTCCCGTCGGACTCTGAGAATAAATGTGGACCAATGTTCGCACACACATTTCGGTATAATCCATCCTATTTAGTTTGTCTGTTGAGAATGGCTGCCCTCACCGTGAGGATATACATCACACTGTCCTTTGCATTAATGTTGTAGTTTTAACGTTATCAATCCAATGTTTCAAGATATTATTTATTTGAAACACCATCAGCATATTCATAAGAACAAAGTAATCCAAAATACACAGACAGATGCAGTGTGATACACTGCTACAGGTATTTACGACGTTTTAGATCAATAAAAAGAAGTGATACGCTCTTAAATTAAATATTATCAAAAATAATAATACTTACTGCACATATCTAGGCCACACAATTAACACAAATGAACTAATTCCTACCATTCAAAGGAATTTATCATTTTCAATTTATAACAAAATTCAGATATACATCATGTATTGTGCGAGTGAATGAAAATGAATGAATGCCCATCATTCGTTCAGGTCGCAGTAGCGTTACTTTTCAACAATAAGGTTCTAATTTAAAATTCATAGTTCATCATGAAAGCTGGAATAATTAATGTGAAAATAGTATGCCCACTAAGGGTATTATTGCTAGTTGAACTCCTACGAATAAAACTACACATAGGACGATTTGTATTCACGCAAATATGAACTTTAATGAATCGGTACAGCTTCTAGAATAGATTAAATGATAATTAAAATTATATACAGCTTAATATAGTAACAAACTTCGTGCAGTCACGAAGGAACGAAGGTGTTTTTTGATGTGGCCGGACACGCAAATATTGAGATATGTTTTGTTACGTGAATGTTTAAAACAATATGTTCGAAGGTTTTTTTTTAAGGAGAATAATAATAATAACTAATGTAATTTTAACTGTTTTGCAAAATATGATATAATAAGAAAGTATAATCATCTCTTTAAGAAGCTCTCGTTGAGAAGCTACGCTTAAATCATTTTTAAGAATTTCCGCAATGGAACAAAGCTGTGGCATAAACTCCAAAACTTTTACAAAAGGAGACGTGGTCGGTACCGTAATACTATTTAGCTGTGGATCATAAGATTCTGATTCCAAATTCAGGATATTATCCGTAGTTTGGAAGCTTAAAGTGCTTACAATTCTACAAAGCACGTTAAGCCATCAGTTCTGATCCTGAAACTGATTATGAAGAAGAAGAAGACTCATGCTCTATACTAGTATAATATCTCCAGCTCAGTTGGCAAGTTACGTTGGCCTCTATCATGGAAATCAGTCGGAAGAAAAATCTCGTATATTTTTATATTAATATATTAAAGTTTATTGCTAAGTATTTTCTGTTCAATGATCTAGATCTTTACGATGAGATGATTTTATCACTTTAAAGTTACCCAGACGAACTCTCATTAATAACAGTTCATTTTTTATGTTGTTTCGATAAACATGCTGTCAGCTGTATGATAGCAATATAGATAAACAATTACAATATAACTATGGAATCTTATCACAGTAACGAATCCCGTGCCCCAAGATGGATGTTTTAACTTTGCGAAGTCGGAAATAGGTGTTAGTAGTTACCTTCCCCCCGTGTCTATACAATGATTGTCACGGTTTCTTCGTAGTCTCGAACTCCAATTGTAAATTGACCGGCCAGCTCTTTTTTGTAGTATGATAATACCCCAAAGCATAATGTCGTAATTGCAATCTAAAATAAAGCAACTACTGCTGTATTTTCAAACAACAACTCAAATTAATAATATTACTTGTGACACTTTGCCATTCCAGCACATAAATGTATTATGAAGCCAAGATAGCTTAATAAAACAGAGCGCTAATTTGATTAACTTCCAAGACTTGGCAGTTCGCCAAGACCAGATGGTGAGACGCTTGACGCAACAAGTGCTTGAAATAGGGGGGGAGGGGGATGTCTAATAGTGGTGTCCTTTATTTACTTAATATCTTCAAATATCCAAATAACTCCCGAATACTTATCAAATTATTTAATTATTATATTCCTGTAAATATGTAGCGATATACAGTAAAGCAATATAGCTTACTTGATGTTGAGTCTTCTTTTTTTATACGTGGAATTGATTGCGTAAGAAAGAAAGGTCTAAACACCCGTTGCTTGTGTTTAAAAATATCACAGCTTATTTTCAAAGGGAACATAAAAAGCCTATCGTTGAACGAAACGATTACTATTCAAAACGAGAGACAAACTAGGCTTATAAATATATTAAATTACCCATTCGCCCGATCTTCGTTCGGGTAGAATAAGGGTCTAAATAAAACTTTCATATCGTAATACTGGTACTTCCATTCGGGATATTTTTTTCCAATTCCTTCAACAATCGTCGATATATTTCAGTCAATTTACACAAACTCTAATGAATCAAAGTCAAAGTTGAAATCTTTATTCAATACAATACAGAAGCGATAAACTTGCCTATTGATTCATCGATCTACCACTTTGTTATACCAATCAATGAATCACTTAAACTTTCCTCACGAATCACTCCTTCTCTAAATGAAAACCATATGAAAATCTGTTCAATCGTTTTTATGTTTATTGCGTTCAGACTGACATACATGTGACCTATATTAATTATACTGACTGATATTAGGATCTGAACAAAAAAATACTTAATTCCTCGCTAAGATTTCTACCTGATTTAATAATCACGTAAAGAAGTATGAGCATTACTTTTAAAAATAATTCAAGTACTTCAGTCGAAGACCAACGGATTGAGGTTTCTTATTAATAAATTATTAGAGTCTTGTGAGTTAAAATAATACTCTCTGAAGCCATTTTAGATATTGCGAATATTTGGGGGGTGTACCTGTGTAGACTGGTACCGTACATGTTAGTTGCGCTATTAAAATATTAACAGACAAACTTAAATTGTTTAATTACATTTTGACCGCTTCCCGTGTAATTCTTTCGGTAAAATAAAATAAATTTTGACATTTTCCACAATCTGTAAATGTTAATTTGTGACGATAATGTTAATTAATTATATTTATTTTTAAAGCTATTATTATTTTAACGCAACATATTTTTTAATTTCGTAATATTTAACATGTTGTGTTTGCCTATAAATATAAATATTTTATTCATTTGTCATTTTTGTAAGTGATTCTAAGAATAAATAAGAAAACATTAGTAATTTATATTAATATCATAATTATCATATCCTTCCATTAATACATTTATACGATTCTGAAACTAATTCTAGCATCGAAATTAACTTTAGCGTTAACGAAAGCACGCACATAGCAGGAAAACCCTGCATTAGTTAATTAAAAAAATAATGATTTATAAAAATAACGCTTAGCGGTATTTTTATTGTATGAAAAATTTATCGTTACGTGTTTTCAAATATATGTTCAATTGTAACGAATTACAGTTTTTGTTTACTTAGTAAAGTATTTGTTCAGCCCTATACGCAATGGGATGAAATTCGCTTCAAAATTTTCTTTGTTAATAAACTTGATGCGGAATATTAAACATACTCATAAAAAATAGTCACTGTCAGCACATTTGATTCTTGACAATGATGTTTATTGAAATAATTTATAATAAAATGAAATAATTAAATACGGAGTAAAATATATAAATTGAAATATGGAGTTTTGTAGTTCAGCTTAATATATGGTAATGGCGTACAAACTATACGCGCCACGCCCACGCAGAGTTGAGGAGAGCGGAGAGGTGGCATATCGGCGAGCTCTTGATTCAAATGCAGTAAGATATTTCCTATCAGATAATATCTTAGCTAATATAATACTGTAGCCAAATGGCCAAATATGTATTCGAAATTCCGATTTAAAAAAATACACTGCATCCCAAAATCTTGTACATCAAAACCGAATTTTAATCAACCTAAATGCATAACGATATAATTTTTATCGGAGCTATAATATATCTTTCAATAAAGGCATAGGATCAATGTCCACTAGGAATTCTTCCAATTGTGCTGATTACTCCACAACCGAAAGTTAATCCTATAAAATGACATAGAAACAATAAAATCTTAAATGTATGTCTTGAGATAGACGATTTTCAATCCATAACAATTTTTTTAGATGCTCAAGACTGTTTATACAAAATTCAACATCCTCATTTAAAAATAAAATTATATTGAACCTGTTTCCTGGGTTACAACCTAACTTGCTGTATAAATTATCACGTACTAGTGTGTGTGACACACACATAAATACACATCATGGATACAGTAATTATGACATAGTAGAGCACTCATACACTTATATTAGATAAACGACTTTACTCCACGCAATGTTTTGTTTGCTTTTGTGAGGCGGTGTAAGCGAACCGATATCACTTAATCAAGACTTAACACAACGTTTCAACTTTGTTTCCATGATAAAACATTAGTTAAACCATTTATTTAATATTCGTTGACGAGTAATGATAAATAACGTAGATATCGTCGCCCTAGTTATTTTACAGACTAATAATCCACTGAATGATATTATAGGTGTGAAAGCAACTCTATGTTACCTCATATCGAAGAAACCAATGCACCGGTCGCACTAAAGTTCGACATAAAATAGCCTAAGACCTGAATAGATGGATAGATAATGAAGGCATAAATAACGGGATTTATTTGCCTTTCGGGTTTTGGAAAAATATATTAGACGCCGCTGCAGTCGACGAGACCAGCTAGTCACTCAGAATTTTGTATTCCAAAGTACTTTCTAGTACAGTTTGAATTAGAACTTAACAACTTAACCTCATGACTTTTAAATTGTGGGTACCACTACTTTCAGATCCATAAAGAAAATAGGGAAGTATTTTTCAAATATAATACATGCTGCTAATTTAAATGAACTGTTCAAATACAACAGCATGTACATGACACTGACGAAGCCACTCACACAAACACACTAACACACAATAAATGCTACAATATGTTTACATGATTTACGGTTAACTTACAAAGTAAGGACTCAGATTGTTGGTATACTAAATGGCGTTTACAACTTAAATACATTTAGAACCAAGTCTAGTTCAGCGTCCCCTAGCGCATTTGAATGAGAATTACGGAATAGTTTCATATTGTGTCACGCTATTATTCGTACTCACATAAGCATTCTGATGTTAATAAAAAATCACTTTATTGCACGCCAAGACAAAGAAACAAAGATGCAGATGTTACTTGAGATAGGGGGATAAATAGTGCTTGCATCCTGGCAAAGCCAAGGCCTTAGGGAAAGCTAGTGACGGCATGCAGGCCCTTCTTAATTCAGGTAAAAAAAATCATTGCAAAAAAATCTCTCCGATAATGGTTAAATCTTGGACCATTGATGTTACGCTCCAGAAGGGCTATAACGAATCTTTATTTGGGACTTCTTATACTTAGGATAAGGCTGAACGCGCGTTAGAAATTATGACTTTCTACTAAAATATTTCATTGTTGTTAATACTTAAAATATTTATTCCAGCTGTACTATTATTATAGTCGTTCCATTTCTCTTTATTAAAATGCTCGTACCAAGAGTACAAGAGCCCGAGAGATTAATATACGAGAAATTGACAATTGTTAGGGGACTCTTTTGTGTCTTTGAGATAACACTGAAAAATACAATAAGTGTTTGTGCACATTCATTTTAAAATATAAATATTAAATATACTTTACGTGAAATATAATTTAACGTATATTTTCTCTAACAAAGAAAAAATTGGTTAGCCGGCTAACCTTTTTGTAAATATAAAATCTCTTTGGTCTTAGTAATTAAAACCAGTCGTCTCCGGTTATTCGTAATAACATTCAAGAAGTACAGAATTCAAAGAAGCACTTGAGGCTTTATTTATTGAATGTGTGTTAAAAATTAAACTCATTCGAAATTTTCGTTTTTAAAAAAACCGGCAAAACAGGTACAATGTCTTACAGTCACCCCGCTCAGTCAGAATTGTCTGCCTGAGTGATTAAATTCGGGATATGGAATGACACTTAGGTATGTGATGGATTGCTTTTCTGAATAAAAATGAAACAATTCTAAGCCTTAACGTCGCCCAACACAACAGCTCATAAATTGTTGATACACGCGAGGATGAAATTCGTCCGTCGAACGAGTATAACGTGTTTGGAAACGGCTAGTTATTTAAGATTCTAAAGACATCCTATTTTAATAAAAAAGGCATTACATTAGCCTGAATTTCTGTCATATACAAGATGAAATTAAAAATGTATCGTTCAATCGATTGAGTTGAAATACATATCTGGAATAATTCCATTAGTATTCAATCAGTGCAATGAGAATGATATCGGATTTTTTACAAATTTAAGAGGCTTTACAAACATCGGAAATTCGATAAATATACAGTCTCAATTTACAGAGTCTGGCTTACGATTGGACGAACGTTTCTTATAACAAGTCATCATCATCTCTATTCTCGTAGTGATTTAAAAATCTTCGTCGGCAATTACTCTTAGTTAACGGTCACGGGGCTAATTATAATGGTTACAGATAATTGGAATTGTTACGTACAAGATTAGATTAATTAACGGAGATTTTCCGTTGGGAAACATCAAAATGAATATTGTTATTTGTAGTTTGCTTTTTTCATATTCAATATTTCTCCAATTGAAATTTATATACGATATAATAAAATGACATAATACATATAATTGTAATGTATTTTTTTTTTTTATGTAGTTGTAGTTGGACGTGCAAATAGGCCAACTGATGGTAAGTGGTCAACGCCGTCCAGTGACCTTGGTGCTGTAAGAAATATTACTGCGCCCAACCTTTGAAATTAAGGTGTTATGTCTTGTGCCTGTAGTTACACTGCCTTGTTTATAAGTATTGCTGTTTGGCTGTGGAATATGTGTTTTAGACGGTACCCACGAAAGTGGTTACAAAGCCCTACAATCTATACGAACAATATATATTAAATTTTTCATTTTATGGACTAATTGCCACCTTTGAATAAAAATGATAAAGTATCCTTTTGCTGGGAAAAACCTAAAACCAGTTTTGTATCCATATACTTTGCTTAACAAGCACATGCAGCCACTGAACCATAACGCCTATAATAGACACGTGTCATACATCATACCATAGTAACTCTGCGAAGCTCAGTATATTTCCTAGTGAGATGTATAAAATGGAGCTATAAATCCTCGTATAACATTTGGCATACAAATAACTAAATATATAATACGCTAAACGTTAAACGAGCCCTGTTGGATCTCAACCCATTAAATATTTCGACTACGATATATTATTACGCCAAGGGTAAGAGTATATAATTAAATAATTTTAGTGTTAGAAGTCAATATTTACTAAGGAGTAAATGTAGGGTAATAGAAATATTGACCGTAGCCCCTCAATACATATTATATATTGTTATGTATGTATGTTCGTCAAAATATAAATAAACTTTATATAAATTGTGATTTGCACAATATTGATACAAGGAAACAGCATAAACACGTGACTCCTGTTACCCGACTACACAGGATTGTAATTCTTTTGTGAGGCAATACGCTTTTACATTAGGATCCCAAATTATTCTATTGTTTGGTTCGAAAAAACCATTAAAAAACGTTTGGGTGCTAAAGGTTATATACCATATGATATATATAACATTAACGACTTAATAGACGACAGCATACCTTGGGAATGAAACGATCGCATTCAAGCCATTCCAAAAAGGAGTAATTTAAAATTATAATCCAGATATCTGATAAAAAAAGCAAATATCCGGCTGAGGATCTTCTCAGGTCTGAAGTGCGTCTTTTCTAACCATACAATGTGGTAGAATTTTGACAATCAATAAAAAAGTGTAATAAACCTATGTTGAATAAATATATTTGAATTTTGTATAGTCTTTTATATACGTACAGTCTAGTTAACTAGGTCATATCCATAAATCATTCTAGTTAGTGCTTAAATCAACCTAATTTCACGATAAGTTGGTTTTCAAGAAGACGAGTACACAACATGAAGGTAAACATCGCTGTTTATAATACTGTAGTAAAATAGTATAGTAGTAGTAGATTTTAGTTAGTATAAATATATCTCTCATTTACCTGAGATATGTTAGTAAGTTAGGGCCGATTGGGCCGTTAATAAGTTATTGCAAAAGTTACCAGTGTTTACACTGTCAAACTCCGGAGAGCACATGAAATCCTCCTGCGCCTGAAGACTCTCCGATCGTTCTGTCCTCTCAAATTAAGAGAATGTACTTGATACACACGATAACATGTCCTTCGCTATTCTCTCTTAAGAATGGCCGCCGCTATCTTAAAAAAGGCAGTACGCCGTAGATGTGCATAAAAATAGGCTCAGCTTATATAATAAGACATATACAAGTATAATATTATATAATAGCAATAGACAAGGAAATTTGAAAGAAATTTACATCACATTGTTTTATAGAAAATATTTAAAAAAAAAACACAATCGTATCCTTTTTTACTTTAAACTGTATTTAAATCTCGGTTTTATTTTTATATTTTTCCCCGTTGAAACATTGGGTTTTTTATTCAATATAACAATTGTATTTTCCTGACGAATTTTAAACTGTAAATTGACAGCATTTAATCCACACTGAAATGGTTTATATTTTTGGAGAGAACTAGCAAATCTGAATATGACCCGTATTTTTATTTTTTCGAGGCGGCAACGGCATTTTGATTCGAGAAACGTTACGAAAGTCAACTTAGTTGTATCGATAAAGTTGTTGGAGTGAAGTAAAATGTTTTTAAAAGTTAAAGATATATTATTTTATGTTTACTTGGTGGTAGGGCTTTCTGCAAGCCCGTCTGGGTAGGTACCACCCACTCATCGGATATTCTACCGCAAAACAGTACTACTAAACTCAGTATTGTTGTGTTCCGGTTTAAAGGGTAACTACTGGCACAAGGGACGTAACATCTTGGTTCCCAAGGTTGGTGGCGCATTGGTGATGTAAGGAATGGTTAATATTTCTTACAACGCCATTGTCTATGGGCGGTGGTGACCACTTACCATCAGGTGGTCCATTTGCTCGTCCGCTAACCGATGACATAAAAAAAAAATGTTGTAATCGTTTTCAACCTTACTGTTACTTTTATTTATATAAAATAAATGTAACTCTTTTTGAGGATTCTACTACCGGTAGAATCTTGCTCTTACGTTTTAACGTAAAATCTTTCTGACGCTTTGTGTTTAAGTTAATCACACTGTACTCCTTAGTACAGCCCCTTGGTCGCGTACACTCTTATTTACCTAGGACCTAGTTGAATATGTACATCCTTGGTATTTCATACTTCAGCTGATTTCGATTAGTTTAGTTAGTAATTCGCAAAACGAAGGCATACGCAAATAAAAAACAAGGCAACGCTGCACCTGTGAAGTAGTTGAAATCAGCCGCCATGTTGCGAAAGCTATTACTGGAGCTTTTCATGTGTGCCTCTCTACGTACGTGTATGTATGAGTGTGTATTGAAGTTTCAATTAGCGAGTATGAGTTAAT
This sequence comes from Vanessa atalanta, assembly GCF_905147765.1. Classification (NCBI taxonomy): domain Eukaryota; kingdom Metazoa; phylum Arthropoda; class Insecta; order Lepidoptera; family Nymphalidae; genus Vanessa; species Vanessa atalanta. Next base: position 15,799,741 of record NC_061902.1, on the reverse strand, counting down.
TTCTAAATTTTGGTTCTGTGTGCGTGCATCATTTATTATAATAAGATGTTCATCGTAGCTAAGCCCACGTAAATAAATAATTACAGTTGGCTTGGTGATAGAGCAACGCCGTCTGGATAGGTCAGCAATATTGTTGTGTATAGGAACTGTGAATGAGCCAGTGCAACTACAGGCTCAAAGGTCATTGCACCTTAAATGCTAAGGTTGTTGCCACAATAGAGTTGTAAGGAATGGTTAAAACATACCAACTACATATAACATAAACATACATATGTTAATGATAAAGAATAGTAGCAATTACCCAAATTAATTAAGCTATTACTAATATGCCTAATGACCACTCCCTTGAAGCTTATCATTTATGTCAGGAGTGGGGACGATAATAGCCCCACGCGTCAGGATCAATCCTGCGATCTTTTACATCGCTAGACGGCCCGTAAACCATTGCGCTAGGGACGCTTCGAATATATATTGTTGATTCTATTGAATCAGTTCTTACGATCGCATTGTTATTATTTGTAAAATAATATAATCAGTACAGTTATTATAACAAGGAAATTCACTAATAACGGTTACTATGAAGGCTTTATGAAACAGGCTGTCACGCTTCTCGTTATATTTCCGTGAATGTGCTTAATGGAAATATCAAAATACGTGTAGCTGGCACGTGCGACTTTACTCGCGCGAAATTTATAAAACTTTAGCTATAGCAGTAATAACGTCATCGCCCAAATTGATACGAGGGGTAAATTATAAAAAAAGTTTTCAGCCTTAAACTCTATCCATATCCTTACCAAATTTTATCTAAATCGGTTCAGTGCTTTTGCAGCGTTAAGGGATAACAGTCAGAGCTGCTTTCGTATTATAGATATTTGCGGCACGTAGGAAATTAAATATATGTAAGCTAAGAATTAATCTTGTCACGAACTAACAAGACGATTTAGTTTATATATTGAATGTTAAATGTCCATTTAATTATAGAATAAAATTAATTTTGTTAAATCCACGTCAATAATCTAATTTATTTTAAAACCGATGAAACTGCGATGTACAAACTACCTTTATAATATAATTTATTCCGAAATGTGTCCGCTATAAGTTTTATGTATTTGGTTTAATATTTTTTTAGTAAAACATTTCAATAAATAATAAAACAAACATCAATTTATTAGTACAGCCAGATAGACGTAAATATAAATTCGTATTATATAAATTCACGTATCTATTTTAGATTCTCAAACCAATGTTCAGTATGTGATGTCTTATGTTTTGCTACGTACGTTATTTAAGATACTACCCCTCATTACTCAACACAGCTTGAAAACTGTGTGCGCTGTGGTTGGTCCAGAAATTCTCGCTTGAGAATTTCTGCTGTTACTGAAATCGGACAGAACGACATCATAAACATTATCATTAAGAGATTATCTGAAACTAATTTTAAGTAAATTAATTGCTTTCAATACCTATTAATAAATAAAAATGATAAGGTGATTGTGACCTCTCTCCAAGAATTGTTATAAAATTGTTTTGACTTACTTTAAATAATAAGATTGTTTTACGAGGATTTTTATTGACGAGCATTTAACATTGAGCCAAGATAGTGTACTCTTGGGAAATTACTATTTCTATTTAATAGTCTTCGGTAAACAATCTTACAAATAGTGTGTAATTTTAGTCATAATTTGCTAACCCTTATCCTATTCGGGGTCTGATACTACAAGAAAAAGGTTTTGACAAATATTTACGGCAATCCCTTATGTGGGTTTAGGTCAGGCAGGCCCACAGTTCACTGACCTGAACTCACCTTGGGAATACCTTTGCTGTTGATGTGATTTTCCACCAATACATTCGGTCGAGGTTTCTAATAAATGATTCTCCAAGTGTCTGTAATAACAATGACTTACTCCCACTTCAATTGGTACACAGCTATACAAAGTATTACTGTTTGGTAGAATTATTGTTATATCAGACCAGACGGACCTACAACTCACGAAGTCCTAATACCTGTAAAATACCTTTATGTGGTATCTGTATTGAAGAAATGTTGGTTCTGGGATTTATAGTTTTTTTTTGTGGTTTAGGTTGGCGTACGAGTATATGGGCCGCCAGATGGTAAGTGGTCAACACCGCCAATAGACAATGGCACTGTAAGAAATATTAACCATTCCATACATCGCCAATACGCCACCAACCTTGGAAACAAACATATGTCCCTAAGATATGTCCCTTGTGATTTTTGTTTCATTGTTTCACTGATCCTTAAAACCATTGTTGTTTGGTGGTAGAATATATGATGAGTGGTCGGAACCTACCCAACGAGCATTCACACAGCTCTACCACCAAGTTAAATTTTAATGCTTCTAATGATTAGGTTAAATATGTTCCAACGACATATTTGGAACATTTCTGACGATCTTTCATGACTTTTAGTCACTGTCCCATAACACAATGCACGCGATCTGCTCTTTATCGACAATACTGTTATTAATATATCGAACCTTACCAATTACACGATTGCGTTTCATTGTCAGTTGACATCAAGTGTAAACGATGACGACCTTTTAATATATTTGTTTTTATCATAATGAGCCGTTTTTGTTTGATGATTCACATGAAGCTCTTGAAAACAATTTCAAGGGCGTTATTTAATTATATCTTCAGATTAATAACGCTACACAGCCGTGAATACTTTAACTGAGGACTAAGGTCAAATTGTTTCAGCCTTTAGATTCGGATAAAAAGACTCTTAAAGTCTGACGAAGAAACTGACTCCACATTTACCGTACAATGTTATGTTATGTTTTATTATTGGATTGGATTACGGTACCATAAAAGTAAAAGCGATAAAATCATATATGAGATTTAATATCACATATTAAATCCCTTATTCTAAGTAATTTTTCCGGGAAAAGAAAATTGCTCTCGTTATTTCTGTTACGTATGTATTCAATTCTCATTTCACACACATAATATAAGATTTAACTGCCTCGTGGTAGTATCTAGTTCATAAGGCTTCTGAGGCTTCTGACAAATAGTCAATTCAAGCGATAGCTAATATGGAATATTGTCTAAGTTCAACACGACAATATTGAAATATAAGATATTATTATATTACGTGTGCCAGATATTCACGCCCGTTAACCGTTTATACTGAAACTCTAAAATAAAGACATTGATGCTTGGGGGCAGGATCGATGTTGAGTGTCTGAGACACAGGCGGATGCAATACTACATTCTAAATATTTAAAGTTTTTAATTGCAGCTGCGATATATACCCTTTTAATTAATTACAAACTTTAATTCTCTAATTAAACACTGAGTAGAGATTTATTTTTTTAAATCATTTCTATGTATGTCTGTGATGTTTTTAATGGAGATATGATTTATGAGAGGTTTTGTGTATGTAGAATTATTAACAAATGAGTAAGTCCTCATGTGTGTAAACGAGATTTTTACCAATGAAATATTTCAATAAGGATATAAATTTTTAATTACGACGATCAAAGTCTTCACCAAAAGCGTTAGTAAACATAATATATATATATTTAAAAATATAGATTTTAAATAGCGCCGGAAATAAATTTTTGTTTATAATTCATCTCGTGCTCGGCGGTAAATGAAATAATTGTGAGGTAACCTGCATGTATCTAATTTCAACGAAATTCTGCCACATGTGTATCCATCGCATTGGAGTAGCGTGTTGGAATATGCAGGCATATATACAGGCTGTTAATGTTATGTAATGTAAACGCGAATAATACCCTAACAAAAGAAATCTATCGGTTCATAAATGACAAACTTTTGAGGTAACAAACATGAAAAAATATGTAACTGAATTGGGAATCTCCCCTTTTTTTGAAGTCGTTTAAAAATAGTATATGTCTGTAATCACATCTCTCTAAAATAATATATTAATATTGATATTATTAAAAATACTTACTGGTACAGCTTGGTTCCGGTCATCGAGCAGAGTATCAATCACGGAGATCTGTCCATCTGCGGCCACGATATCCAAGCCGAGGCGATATACACCGACCTTCCGAGAACTACCAAACCGCACCCGCATCAACAGGGTAACGGTGAGGACTTCCCCCGCCGTAACGGGAGTGGAAACGGGCCATTCGAATTTCTGAAAAGAAATAAAGTGTTAATGGAATGGAAAATGTTGAATATCAGAAAACTGAAAATCATATTTTTAAACTGCTTCATTGTCTATACTATCATGGTCTGTTTTAACCTACCAGCAATGGGAGAAATGGAAGAATTCAATGTCATGCGACCAAGCTAAACTGCAAAGAGCTACAGAGGCGAGAGTCTTCTCAAGTTGACTGCAACTTGGGTATTGGTTCGGGGTATAAGTAACATTAGGAATGACATACATAGTTACAAAGGATCCGTTAATAATAATGTTTTCTGTTGGCATTAACGACAAATCTTGTTCAGAAGTCCATAGCTGATACGTTAGAATTAAAGGCATATGTCGAAAACTTTATCCAATAATAAGATAGAGTTAACCGTAATGATTAAAAATATTTACAGTTTCAAATTATTAATGATTAAGAGCCGAGATGGCCCAGTGGTTAGAACGCGTTAATCTTAACCGATGATTTCGGATTCAAACCCAGGCAGGCACCACTGAATTTTCATGTGCTTAATTTGTGTTTATAATTCATCTCGTGCTCGGCGGTAAAGGAAAACATCGTGAGGAAACCTGCATGTGTCTAATTTCAACGAAATTCTGCCACATGTGTATTCCACCAACCCGTATTGGAGCAGCGTGGTGGAATATGCTCCAAACCTTCTCCTCAAGGGAGAGGAGGCCTTTAGCCCAGCAGTGGGAAATTTACAAGCTGCTAATGCTAATGCTACAGTTTCAAAATATTTATTAACAATGATTCAAATTACTAGGCATTGGTTTCTTAATATTTCAGGGTGGACTACTGGACACTTTTTGTTCTTATTTTTAGTGGCTATTAGAGTTATATGAGATTTAAACAGGAAAATATAGGTTGCAGTTGCTCGAGTGCAAAATATATATAACGATTTACAATTGTAAGATGACTAAACTAAACTTAATATTTAGGAACTATAAAATTTATATCAAAAGTTCATTAGTTTTTAGTTTCCAAATGTTTATTTTCAAAGTAAATAAATAAATCCAAAATAAATTCCATTCTAAAATCACAGAACTAATCGTTATTAGTTTTTCGCAGAGTTTGACAAGTTTGCGTGTAAGGGAAGTCCGTCATTGAGAGCATTAGTTCGTTACTGATTATTGACTGACAAGCATTCTCTTTTGAATGTTATAATATAATATAATATTTGATTTTCAGAAATCGTCTGTACGGGTCACATGTCCCTCTATGATATGCCACTTTGACTATCGCAAGTATTATTATACATATTTAATAATTATAACATTTTTAGGATACATGTATCAAAATGCGTGTCACCGTAAGTCGGCTGCCAACTTTTCACGAGTGAGATACAAAGTGAATTCTTACAGACTACTGCAGTCGATTCAGTTATTTTTAAAATATCAAACTAATTCAATCATTACACATTACTTGTATAAAGATCGAATATGATCTGTTATAATTATAAAAAGTATATAATAGGATGTAGGATTTAGGATACATTAAATGCCCTCAGTTAGCGACCGCCTTAATAGGTTTTCCTGAAAAACTTTACAGTTCCGTTTTTGACGACCAAACTAAACTCACTACGGGTTTTTTTTTTATAAATTGAAGTAATGAAATTTTAACGAACTGAACGATTTTTCTCTTTTTTGTTTATGTTTTTTTACCGTGATTATGAATAAAATTAGCATGAGTAATCCACCAACAACACCAATAAATAATCGTCATAGCCAGCCAATCATTATAAACTGCTTAATTAGCCTCTCCGACGCTCCCGGTTCTCCGCCTTTCGCATACAGTCGGTCACACCAGCTGTTGCTGTTGCTTTATCATTAGCACTTAAATTGACCTAAATTATCTTGTCTTTAGATATCGCCTTAAAATTACTTTAGATATTTTGAAATACGAGTTACAATTTTTATATATATTAAAATATTTTATAATAACCATTAAATCATTATTATAATCAAAATGAGCCACTCCCAGAAAAAAAATATTAAAATAGTGTGTTTTTAAATATGTTTTAAGTAAAAAATATTTTCAAAAATGTAGCCAGAAAACAATTTTGGTTATTCATTGTTTCTGTTGGAGCGACAAGCCTGATTGCTTGCCAAATTCTTCTCGGTTTTAGAATGCATTGTTCGGTTTATTCCAGAATCGTAGTCAAGTCACGACGGTTAAAATTAATTGAAAATACCAAAAATGTTGATTTCCATAAAATAAATACTCAGGAGTTGGTATAATTTGCATTTAGGTTTTAAACAGACTTACCCTCATAAATTTATATTTACATTACGCAAGTAATGAAAACAGTGAGTAGCAGCAACTTTTGGCTTAAAAACGCCCAAAGAAATCTCTTTGTTGACAAAGTTGTGAATAAAAAAAAATCAATTCCTGGTTTTTTAAGAAATTACTAATATTCCTGTCAACCATAAAATCCAAAGGTGAACGCTGCCTTAAATGACACATAATTTTTCATCATTGTCATAATTCAGCTCATAGCAGGAATTGTCCACACAGTGGAGTAACGTTTTATTTATCCGCATTCATTCAGTAATATTAATTTCACAAGAATTATCTTCATATAGGTTTAGCGATTTTTATGAAGTAAATATGTACTACGTTCTGAAGTCATTAAGCTTTCTGACATTGGATCTTATTATTATAAACGAACCCGATCCCGAGCTCAAGCCGACAGAGATTACAGCCATATTAAAGATTCAGAGAATCTTTAATATGGCTTAAACTCTAGTAGAGTTGGAAAATATTTTTTTTTCATTCTGAATGTTTTAAATTTTAAATTGTTTCATGAGAACTATACGTTGATATTAAACAAAAGAAAAAACAAAATAATGTCTTTAAATAACAGTTTAGTAGTTCTTGCCCGAATTTAAACGTGTTAGAAAGGATTTATGTTTCATCTTTGAATGAGCTATTTTTATGGTAATACTTGATCAGAAAATATAATTACGGGATTAAAAATTTACAAAAAAAAACCAAAAAGATATTTCATCGTTGGATAAAAAGTTATTTAAAATGTTAGCATAACTAAATTTATGGTCGCTTAATTTTTTTCAATTAATGTAAGTTGAATAAGAATCTATATTATGAGACCTTCCATACAAAGTAATAAGCTGTATCTTGTGCCAGGAAGCCTATGACGTCACAAGCCACAAGAATCGCGCTCGCTATGAACGTACCGCATTGCCACAGGTATTTTTTTTTATATTAGAAGAATGAATGAAAACTAGTGCAAAGCCTTAGATTTTAATGGCTATGGAATATATACATTATATCCATGTATACGAAAATCTAAATAGTGATGTCAATCAATTAAGAATTACCGATATATATAAACACACAATAATTACAATTAAAATTTATAGTAGGACTATTCTAATTAAAAATAGTTTGTTCGTTTCGTAATTAAATGAATCCACTCTTGCATGAGGCTACGTTCATTTTAACACTGATTACTCACGAACAACGGCAAATTATTATAATTATACAATATCAAATTCCAAAGCGAAATTGATAACTTACTGAAATAAAATATTCGATATACCCAAACATAACAATGTAATAATATTATTGTTTACTTTCGAATATCGAAAACAAAATTCTTTTGTATATTTCGTTCGTTATATACATGAATATTATATGTATTAAGAGTACAAGTTTATCCGTTTTTTTCGTAGCTAATTATCAAATTATTATTAATTATTTTATTCAGTAGTTATCAAAAAGGGTACCATTGAAAACCAGCATTAGGTGTCCACGCCTATTAATTGCTGAATGGTACACCTATTTGGGACACGTCATATATGTTTATTGTAATATAGCTTTTTTTTTTTGTTTCTTTTAACCCTTTTTTGGTATCAATTCATTTTTTTATTGTTAATTTTTTTTTAATGTTCTTTCGTGTAAATGTTAATAGTAATTTAAGTTGTTTTTTTTTCTTTGGTTAACTTTTTTTTATTTTCTTTCCAATTTTGAAGTAACTTATATATATTTTTATAATTTTTGTACGGTCCCAAATAAAAGTGTTCTTTCTTTCTTTCTAATATGCATTTTTTTAAGAACAAATTGAATGAACGGAATAATTTTAAAATGGATTGATTCATCAATGATTGATTGATATATTCACTGTTTGAATTCGACGATGGAATCCAATCGAAGTTTAAATCCAATCTTTGATTCCAGCAAATCGAAATCGTGTCGTACTAAGTTAGTGTAGTAAGCGCACGCTAATTCGTGCGCGTTTGAATAAATTCAAAAAAGTTATTGTCGAAGCCTAAGTTACTCCGTATTACATCAGCTATCTGCCAGTGAAAATCGGTCCAGCCGTTCTAGAGATAAGTCGGAACAAACAGACAGATAGAAAGACATAAATAAAAAAAAAAAAATTTGGTACATGTACCGTGTACATATGCATTTAGTAAAAAGCACTTATTTTAATTTTACAAACAGACACTCCAATTTTATTATTTGTATATTTATTATAGTCGAGACGTGATATAAGCCACCCGATGGTAAATGATCAGCACCGCTCATAGACATTGGTTCTGTATTAAATATGAATTACTCTTACATCACCAATGCGTCACCAACAACAAGAAACATAAAGAAGTAAGACCAACCTTAGCACCCAATACCAACATTGTTGGTAACACATTCCCCTTTATTCCAGTAGGTTTGAATGGTGAGTGAGCCAATGTAACTAGACAAGGTGCATAACAACGCCGATACTTGTATCGTCGTTTGGCGGTAGAATATCCGATGAGTGGGCCATAGATATGAAGCGGGCTTGCATAAGGTCAAGTAATCACACCTATCCGATAACTACAAATAAATACCGTGGATCGAAAATTTACTTCATACGTCAGTACTACTAGTAGTAACATATGACAATTAATACTTAATTTTCTCTATAAAATAATATTTTTTTAAGAATAAAAATTTAAATAAAGAGTTTCTCAAATATATAGTATCTATATTTATAAAAAATGTATTGTGTTAGAAGCGGGAACATTACGTACGTGGCCCAGATAGAGTTCTATTACATTTATCAATAATTTATTCGATACTCGATATGAATTCAATTCCGGGAATTGTAAAATTTGTCACGTACCGTATGAGGTTGCATAGAGTGACATCCAGGCAACCATTTATTTCGTTGATGTTCGTTACGAATAATTATTTTTGCTACAAGGGTTTGGTTTATACTACGTATAGAATTTAATCTATCTCGCGAGATTGTAAACTGCCAAAATATTGTGAACGGTGATTGAACTCAAAATTAAACGTAAAAATTTTGATAGTTTATGATATATCGGTTAGGTTGTGTTAGAGTTTTTATAATTTAGCTTTAATTAGCTTCGGTAGATTATAATCTACAGAAAATGTGCCGATAATGCGTTAAATTATAAGCAGTAAGTTTCAATTGACAGTCTCTTCAGTTCACAATATCGCGAGATAGATTTAAATCTAACGGTATTTACAATTTGATGGTGACATCTATAAGCAGAATACTCACAATTGCATTTAATCGATAAAAATCTCTAATACAATATCAGTAAAGAACATTTTGCGTAAGCATAAATTTGCTTTGAAACTGATCTGACAGATAATTTCAGACAACAAAAATGTCAAATGATTACACGGCACATATTATGCTTTCCCTTTTGCCTAATTTGAGTATAGTGCTTCAGGTTCAAACTTTTAAGAACTCAAAATCAATACGTACAAATCCTCAAATCAGTCATCAGTGTAATAAAGATCTTATAGAACTTGACCAAGAATATTTTGAACATAACTTAATAATATTTAGCCATTTCAACAATACAACATCTTACAAATGGACGAATTATGAATTATAAAAGCAAGAATTGCCAAATGTATATTTATATTTCAAAGAACTTCTAAATATAAAGCCGAAAAGCAAAGAATTGCTAACAAACTTCCTATTTAAATGCTCATTCCTGACGCCTGTTGAAAACGAAATGTATTTTATCAACTAGAGTTACTTTCCTAAAACATTGAATTGGTTTACAATGTCACGTAATTGTAATACAAAATGCTTACGTATCTAATAATACGCAACAATAATCATTTATAACATGGTTAAAAATGAGCGCAACCTTCTCATTATTAAAACGAGTTCCTACCCAAGGGATAGCTGAAAACTTCTCCGTTTTCTAATTGAACAGTATAATATTACCTTGCTTTCGTGTAAAACACAGAAAACAATACATATAACAAGATATATTAATGAAATGAATTTTTCGATACACACAGCGTATATTAAGATAGCTAGTCCGTAGCAGTTTGAAAACAATTATTACACTTTGATAACAAAGCTTCAACTGTGGAGAATTTTCTCTGCAAATGTTGTGTATCTGTAAGTTGTTTTATTAACTTTGAGTTTAATTGGCCATAGTGTAGTGGAAACCCATCTGTGTATTAATTTTACCCCGATTGGGCCGACTGGGTAGTTGTTAAAAAAAGACCCTAGCGTGCGGGCTGATCAGTCACTTCACCCCTGAGGTAAGTTAAGCCGAGTGAGTGCCAAATACAGTAAAGAAAGAATCTAAACGAGTGCCTTCCTCTCGAGGCTAGTTCTGCTGATAGCTTTGTATGAATTAAATGTTACCCATATGAAATCGAAGATATATTATATAGGAGGTAATTAATCTAAAACGAAAGCCATTATCAAATTAAGAATAATTTCATTAGATGTCAAATAAATGCTAATCAACGTAGTTAGCTTGAATTAAAATCTTTTATCAGCAAACTGTCATATAAATGAATAATATGTAATTGGATAAAATTCTTTCTAGCGAACACAGGGCACTTTGAACGTAAAGTAGACCAACCAAATTATTGGTTCAATAGCCGTAAAAGAAAAATAAATTTACAGAAACCTAATAGATAGTAGCAGGAGAATTAATCAAATTATACGGTAGAGTGCTAGGTGAAAGCCTTCATTATGAAACAATGGCTCTTCTCTTGGACCCGATTCAAGCGATGAGATAATTCAGCACTTTTTTCAGAGTAAAAGTTGCAACATTTAATATCTTAGTTTCCGAGGTTGGTCGCACATTAGTGATATGAGGAATGATTGATATGTCTTACAGCATTGATGTCTAGGGGCAGCGGTGAACACTTACTATAAAGTGGACCCATTTCATAGGCCGCCAACCAATATAACATAAAAAAATATATATAATTGCACGATAAAGTTATACGTCGAGTTTCGAGTGTATTTTTTTCGAACGGTAAGAACGTACTCAAACCAGGAACTCATCGAGATCAAAAGAGGATTCCGAAGTAATATTGCATTTAACTTTAGCAAAAAGTTTTAAAATAAGTACCACGTACTATTGTAACAATTCTGAGATAAAATGAAACTTTGAAATGGCTCTTCTTCGTAACCGGCAACTAGCTACTTCGAAAGCATCGTGCTACGTTAAGGGCACACTCGAGTACCTTATTCTAATAGGGCTGACCCTAATGTCTAGAATGCTACTGAGTTGTGGTGAAGGAGAATTATGAAATGTTCTGAGCTTCATATATATATATATATCAAGATATATAATTGGAATTTTATTCAGGCTTGTTGAACTCATTTATGAAAGTGTGCGAATAAATAATGCCTGTGTCAACAGCTAGCTAGTAACCATTATGAACATAACATTATGACAAGGTGACATTCATTTTCTTATCAGAACTTTGAAAGTGATGGTAAATTACCAAACATTAAATACTAGCTGAGGTTTAAATGACAAAAGGTTTTATGACCGATAAGAAAGAAAAGTCCTCGAGTGGAGACTATAAAGTGAACATAAGATCACAGGATAACCAAAAGAACAGACGACTCTCTGTAATGAATCTGAGATAAAGAATATTAAGGCATACGTCCAATGGTTGTTGTAGATTGAATGACTTTTAACCTGACATAATTATAAAGAATATTATAATATTTTCTATTCACTTACTTGGTTGACGTTGACAAGTTCCTGGTCATCGAGAAGCACCACGGAGTATTTGATGTGACCTTGAAAAGAAATATACATGTTTATTATTTATAACAAAACTCGTGTCCTTAATTACGCTAAAAATGTATAATAGGATGTCACTAAAAATCTTTGACGCGTTTAATTATCGGTATCCGTATAGATTGCACTTGATTCCTATCGCTTGCACTCCCGAGAACGATTCGTCTGCTAGAAGCTCTTTCTACTGCCCCATTGTACAGTTCAGTTTCTATTATAAATATATGTGTTTTTTTTTGTTGCAATAATTTTTTTATCAACACTTTATAGGATAACTTGTCGACACAATTCTGTAAACCCACTTTCATGTTTTAAAGACTTCATATCGAAAGGTATTCCAGAGTTATCCTATGATTATGTTTATTAAAAAGCCAACAATTTGAGGAAGTCTATAATTGCATCTGATGGGAATTTATTTGAAGCAAGGTAGTCTTAGCCGAGATGGCCCAGTGGTTAGAACGCGTGCATTTTAACCGATGATTTCGGTTCAAACCCAAACAGGCACCAGTGAATATTCATGTGCTTAATTTGTGTTTATAATTCATCTCGGGTTCGGCGGTGAAGGAAAACATCGTGAGGAAGCCTGCATGCGCCTAATTTCAACGAAATTATGTCACATGTGAATTCCACGAACCCGCATTGTAGCAGCGTGGTGGAATATGCTCCAAACCTTCTCCTCAAAGGGAGGGGAGGCCTTAGCCCAGCAGTGAGAAATTTACAGACCGCTAATGTAATAAAAAATGTAAGGTACTTTTCAAGTGTTACATAGTTATTATTATCATAACTTAGAATATTATGATAATACGTAAACTTTTAACATTTTGGGTACGGTTACAGATTATACTATAGATAAAAAATACATTATTTACAAGAAATCCAGTCAAGGTCTGGTTTACTTTAACAACCCTTGATAAATTGAAGGTAATATGTACGAGAACATCGCAGGGTTCGTCACAACACGAGAAAAGTAAATTAAATATTAATCCTAGCTCTCCGAGATAGCGACTTGTATCATACCGTCGTTAGCGTTCTTATTGTTTCACTTCTTTGTTTGAGTCTCAGAAGAAATTCAATAACAATACATGGCGTTACGAAATTAAACTGCAGCGCCTCGTTATCATATATCCAGCAGGAGGATGATCAATGGAATTCAAATAATTTATCCCATAACATTCTACGGATGATTCCGCATTAATTGGTCATAACCCATACCGATGCGTTCAGTATATATTATGTAGATTATCTTTGGCGCTCCCCAACTCGTTTAATTATTAGCAAAAGTTTAACCATAAATATGACGTTGTCATAAAAAAATAAGACGTGTTTTACTTGAAATTAATATTTAATGTGTTCAATCCTTCCTCAGCTACTAAGCTGTTTTTATACTACTAATACGGTTGTTTATTTTTAAATAAATATTATTTTGTAGATAGTGATTGAGTTTTAATGTATATTAGCATCTTTATTTGGTTGTGTTAAACTATTTTATTTCAAAATTGTTTTCAAAAAGCCTTCTTTCTTTTTTTTTCTTTTCCTTTATCCTTGTGATTCAGGCTGTCTTCGTAACAAATGTTATCAAAATCGATTTTTTGGTTTAGCCGTGAAAGCTTGTCAGTCAGAAAAACAGATCGCACTTATAATGATAGATGATATGAGTAAAGATACATTTTTTCAATCTTTAGAAGCTTCTAGAGTATGAATAATCTCTTTAACCGAGAAATCGTTTAATAAGACATTAATTAAAATAAAACATCTTAAAAAACAAAATTTCCTAACTTTTTAAACAATATAAACTTCAGTAACTTTTTACTTTTAGAAAAGACCAAAAGGGTCCTTCCATTCTTTTATTCCAATGCTGGTAATCCACTGGACGGTGAAAGCTATTATTGTGAAAAAAATCCACGAGTGATTCAAATCGCACTTAAAATTTCATATTGACTTTGTATTTTCACTATACAGTTTTAGTTTGCTGTTTATTCATTACTACATAGCTTCAAATAATACAGCAGACAGGCTTTGAAGTACCATGTATCATGTATCAAGACTATGACTAACGACCGTAATATGTTAACATACTCGTAAAGGATCGCATGCTTGTCGGAAGGTAGTGTTTCTTTGTAAGGGGATCACGAACGCTTCAGCGTGCTTGACTTTATATTATACTTTATATATCCTTCATCGTAAAGTATTCTATAAATATTATATGATTTTAATTTATATTAGGTGTTGCTGAACCTTTTTTAACCGTCTTCAAATACAGGAAATATTTTACAACGTGGGAATAATATGTTATACTTAAACAAGGTTCTAGTGAATAAGATATACAGGAATAAAGATGTACAAATATAAAAAATGTATATATAATATAGGTAAGTGGCCGAGCGACGGCCACCTGAGATTAAGTGGTCACCACCGCCCATAGACACTGACGCTGTAGAAATATTAACCACAGCTTACATAGCCAAAGCGCCACCAAACTAGGGATCTACGATGTTATGTGAATTGATGGTAGAATATCTGATGAGTGCGTGGTACCTAACTAGATAGACTTGCACAAAGACCTACTTACCAAGTGTACCACTAGTGGTAACAACTTGTAAAATCTATTTCTCAAAAATAACTGAAGGCCTATTTTACTCCCGTAATAAAGACATCGGGTATATTTTCCATCGAGATGCTTTATTTGTCTTGCTGAATATAGTTTTATCCGATTTCTGAAGATTTTTTGCGATGTTTGATATAAATTACGTGAATTTCATCCATAAAATTCATACAATGCTTCTCCTTACACTTCCTTCCCCAAATTGAAATCCCCAAAAATCCTTCTTAGTGAGCGTCTGCGTCGCGAGCTATGTAACTATCCTGAATATGAATTTTATGTTAGAATCGTTCTTATGGATAATTCAAAATACAATACACTAGCGTTTCTTTCGTGGAGAGATGTCTTTAAGGATTTTTAATGAAACGAAATGTGAATTCATGCATTTTTCCCTCCTCTTTTCATTATTCATTTTCTTAAAACAATGATTAAACATTTTTAATTAAAAGTAAACTGTGTATTTAATTATTATTTTCGCTGAAACCGCACTTTGAGATCTCGTTTAAATATTTATTTACTGTTTAATTAGCTGCCGTCAAATAAATAAAGTGGAATATAATTGCTTATTTCTTTTTTTTTGTGTGTTTTTAAGAGTTTAAAGATACCAGCCATATATCATGAACCTTATATCATAACTTCAGAATTTCGAGAAAAATCTATACGTTGTAATGAATGATCACATATACATATATAGGTCCTGCCTACTCATCACAAAATTAAAAAAAAATGAAATTATAATAGTAAGTAAGTAAGTAAGTAAGTAAGTAAGTAGTAAAATATACAAGTAAGCTCATAAAAGCACTTTCGAAGAGTCATGTTACAGTATTGAATTAAATGTTTAAATACACCGCTTCGGAAAGTAGAGTCTATCGATAAGAACCGGCAGGAAATTCAGTAGTTACTTTTTCCCATCCTTTACTTCACAACTTTTTTTAAATGGTGGGAAAAAGTTATTAATAAATGACTTAGTCTAGAATTCAATAAATACTAAGTCCAAGCGTTTTTGTTATTAATTTAATGTTGTATTGAGTAATATGCCTTATTAACAATGTTTTTTTGACATGAGCTTTAAATTTTTTAATAATTTAAAATTAAATATGGAATCTTAATATCACAAATACCTTTAACATAAAAAGGAAGATTTGTATATAACAAAAATGAAAAAGGGCCTAAAATTGATCTTTGTGGGACTCCCATTCAAAATCAAAATCAAAGGACACTTTATTCAATTAATAGACACCTGTTGGATTATTTGATTCAAGTATGAAACTTTATCATGAACACCGTAATGTTTTAGCTTGTACAAAAATCAAAGCTCTACACAATCAAATGTTTTGGATAAATCATCGTCATAAGACGCCATTGCATCAAATATAGCTATTATGGCATTAGTTGTTGAGCGACCCCTCGTTAAACCGAATTGTTATTTATACCAAAACGAACCAGAAGTTGATTTAACATATTTTTTTTAAATATTTCCTTAACGACGGAAGTTTACAAATAGGCCTATAATTATACGGACCGCTTTTGTATTCACATATTACGTAACCAAGCAGATTGCTCGGTAAGTATTGATATAGTTTTGTTATGTTTCCGTTTGAAGGGTGTATGAGCCAATGTATCTATACGCACAAAGAACATAACTGAGGTAAGATTGATGATGGTTGTCCTCGTGACCAATTTTCCACACAGCGGCTATTCTCTGTTCGAACAAATACTTACTTTTTCTTATTATTTAAATTAAGATAAGTTGTCGTTAATTTTTATTTGTTTTAATTGTGTTGTGATTTTTTAATTACAAATACGTTACTTTATTCTACAATTAAAGTTACTGACATGCATTTAAAAATGCACTCAGGACGATGTTACGATTACGATACGAAACATCCAACTCTGTTCAGACATTCCAGTTTGAATGGTGAGTGAGACAGTGTAACAAAAGACACATGGGACATCTAAGGCTGGTAGCGCATTGATGTATGAAATGGTTCCAAAAAATTACCAAGTCTAGACCTATTTAGTGATTCATTTCATGTATTTAAACAAAAAATTATTAACTATATTTTTTTTTTTTCTAAGTTAAAGTTTTCCTAAGTTTATATAGTAATATTTTTTATTTTTATTTTGTGATTTTTACGTAATATTTTTATTTTATCTTTAAATTAATATGTAAACTTTTTAATTGTGCACTGATTATAGTTAGTAAATGTTATGTACACTTGTCATTGACGTACATATCTGATGTTTTAATATAGTCACTTTAACTGTAAATGTTCAATATGTATGTTGTAAGTGTGCTTGTTTTAAATAAATAAATAAATAAATGGTTAATATTTCTTCCAGCACAATATCAATAGGCGGTGGTAATCACTCGCCATCAGGTAGACTACTTGCTTCATCTACCTATTATATAAAAAAAGATATGAAAAAATCAAGACACGATGACAAACATACATACATGACTCATGAAAACATTTTACAATTTTTTTGGCAGTCTTATAAATGTGACATCTATTTAAATACACGTTTACTGGTAAGGGTAACGTCTACGTAAGGGAATCAAACTCATCTAGCATGCATTAAAGTATATTCGGATCAAAAAAGGACTAAAGCAAAATAAACAACTTCACATTGAGTGGACGCGATAATGGTCGAGATCTTGTACAACGTATAACATTCATTACTTATTCACCAGGAAATAGAGTTTTGGTTGACGGCGAAGCTGTTGGAACATGTAGCAAAATTGAAATGGAAATAATTGGAGAAGAAATATAATGTTATATTATACATAAATATGTATTAATCAAGAACTTTCTGTATTACATAATAGCTGAGCTATATTATGTAATTCAGAAAGTTCTTATTATGTTAATCTAATATTTATTTATCTTTACACATCTTGTTATACTTGGAATGTTATTCTTGTAACTATGTTACTTGCCGGAAATGTTAGTACTATCAAACAAATACGAAGTGTTCCTAATGTCGTTATTAAGCAGATTGGTTAATCAAGTCAAAAATAATCTATTTCTTTAATAGCTACATAATTCGTTAGCAAAAATGATATATTATTATATTATATATACGTTATATTTGACCGTAATAAAGTTTATAATCGAACGGTCTTCGATTGGAAAAAGTGGAATGTTTGAAAATCATAATATGTAAAATTAAATTGAGTAAATTTTCACCTTTAGCTTAATGAGACTTGTAATAACATCGTCCACCTAAGCTAATTCTATTATTCACATCCTTGTTTATTTTACAAACTTTTGTGATACCGAAAGTAGGATCAGACAGGAAGAGTTACTTTCAGAGCTGCCCAACGAAAAAACAAGCGGAATTAATTACCTAAGTTCCGTAACTTAAGTAAGGGTATTTTTAAATGAAACAAATGCTTTCCAAATCACAGAACTGTTTTATAACGCCATTAAAGGGAAAATTAATTAAATAATCATAAAGTTTAAATGCTTACTTCGGATAACTTACAAAAGCAACATTTTGATATATAAATCATTTTGTGAAATATTTTTACGATGCCATGGAGCATAAATTTTAAATGCAAATATAATCTCAACTTTGATCTTCCATCCACGTATCAAATAAAAATATACTGTTGTTGTCTTAAATACATATATAATATCACTAGCGACCCGCCCCGGCTTCGCACGGGTGCAATGCTGATACTAGATATACCAAAGAATGTCTTTATATACAAGGCTTACAGCAGGCATTTAGTGGTATGTATTGTTATTAGACAATGCATTTTAATTCTGTAATATCTTCAAATATATTCATTTAAATTGCATGCTGTAAAGGGCTATATTGATATATATTAAATGCACAGTGTATTTTTTATATACTAAATTTGATAAGGATAAATACAGTATTGTTTAAAATGGCTTAGTAAATGCGCCATTATTTCTTGTAAAAAGTAAAGGATAAAAATTGCTTGTTGTGGATTATCCCTAAGAGATAAAAAAATATCATCTCGCAAATTTTTTGAAGACCTTTTTAAGGTTTACTATACTGTAGTACATTATTTTGATCTATCTCGTATTACGTAACCAAGCAGAATAGTAAGTAATAGTAACGCTAGTTTCAAACAGCGTTTGTAATGTAAGCGCAAAAAAATGTGATATTTACGACATCACATTAGAAACTTGTAAAATTATTAGTGTTTCTCTACTATATTATGCTTGTATTATACATATAAACCTTCCTCCTGAATCAATATATTTACTAAAAAAAACAGCATCAAAATCGGTTGCGTTGTTTTAAACATCTAAGCAAACACAGGACAGACAGACAGCGGGAAGCGAATTTGTTTTCTACTATGTTATATAAAATATCCGCCTAAGAGTAAAGTGTAATTCAATAGCTCTTAGCAAACCTTTGGTATTAAGAATGGTTAATAAATAATTCATCGTGTCTCATTGCTCCCGGAAGCTATTATAAATCTTCAAAAGCTACAAAACAAAAAGGTTTAAATATTCATAATTATATTACGTATTTTATATTCCAAGGCCCACTTATCGTATTGTCGCTTGACCTATTTTTATAATAAGTTTTTACTAGCCGCTATGCCGGGTTAAGGTGATTAAAGATTTATTTTTTTTGTATTGCCACAGGTCCTTCGACGTACACAAGAAGCGCTAATTGAGTTGGGAATATGTTATCATAGGCCAGATTGACGGAAAAATGCCGGCCCCTTTTTCATGTGATCGTAATTAATTTTTTAACACAATATTTATTTAAATATTAGAAAATTTAGATTTACAATAATTTAGTTATTATCTTCATTATGAGATTTAAGTTCCTTCCTCGCCGAGCATGAGATTTATTATAAATTAAGCACTTTAAATTTCAGTGATGTTTGCACGACTTTCATTTGGACTACTGCTAGACGGTTTTAAAAATGTTTATTAATCAAAATTTTATGATCATTAGTTGAGTAGTTAAGGCGTGAAGGCGTAACAATAAAACTCACTTACGTATGTATAATATTAGTTAAGATTATTGTTACCGCGATCCAGATATAATAATATATGTTTGTGTTGGCTATAGAAATTAACCTTGAAGTTGTTGTGAGTTGGTACTGTTGAACATTATGAACTTGAATATGTTGCTATTACCCAACTATTTACTTCTTAGATTACTTAAGCATTATGGAAAATTAATGAACTTATATTTAAATTAATGAACTTATAGTCAAAACTATGCTATAAGAAAGCGAAGAAAATAAATCCAAGTAATAATACATTAGCAGCCTGTAAATTTCCCACTGCTGGGTTAAGGAGAAGGTTTGGAGCATATTCCACCACGCTGCTCCAATACGGGTTGGTGGATTACACATGTGGCAGAATTTCTTTGAAATTAGACACATGCAGGTTTCCTCACGATGCTTTTCTTCAATGCCGAACACGAGATTAATTATAAACTCAAATTAAGCATGAGACTTATGAACATGAACATGAAAATTCACTGGTGCCTGCCTGGGTTTGAACCGAAATCTTCAGAGGTTTGACAGAAATCTCAGGACCATTCTGACAGATAGACAGGTAGGTGACAGATATATCAAAACAAGTAAATCAATTTTGTTTAGCGAGATCGTGGGTTGATCGATTTGTCCCCAATTCTATTCGGATCTGGATTCGACGGAACTGTGACTGAAAAATTGTGGTAGTACAATATGAAATGACTAGATGTCAACGATGACGTTTCGATTCGGTTGCGATAAAAGTTACATTTTGTTAGAAGAATTGGTCACAGTTCGTTGTTTTTGCATTTCTTTAAATCCAGTCAAACACAATGCTTGGAGGCCTGACCATATAAAATAATAAAAACACGCAAATATTGTTTCGTAATGAAATTTATTCGATTCATTTATTCAATCGTATATCGGGTCTGTATTAAAAATACCTCTTTGTCTGGAACACGAAACAATTACCATTTTCGTTACTTTTTGGTTATTGATACTGGAATAAGCCGCTACGCGCCAAGAATTATGCACAGTGTCACATTCGAGCGCGAATTCTCGAACCGAATGTAATTACAACTAATAAGAAGAAAGAATACATTAAAACTGTTATTAAGTTATTACGTAGTTCTTTAAAGGCAATCGTGAAATTCATTTGATTATAACGGAACTCCATTTTCCAATAACGACGTTATACTCCCTATGGATCATATTACGGCCAATAAAAAAGGAAATCACCACTTTAACATTTCAATACAATCTACCTATCGAAGAACTTAAGTGAAAATAGAGATTCCATTTTCATCTTAACCCAGCTGATAAAGAAAAATTATACTTAATTGTCGTGGGACTAGACTAGTGAAGCAAGTCTTTTTTTATTCTGCTGAATAAACGCATTCGGTAAGCATCACGGGGTTGCTTTAGTATGCTACCGAGATGCTCTGACAAGGTCAAGGGGTTCAGGCCTGAGTTTAGTTTGGTTAACTTAAAAATAAAATGTCCTGCAATGTTATCAGAGCGTTAACTATAATTTAAATGGTAATTTAGGTTTTTTAATGAAGCGGCTTGTTTCTAATAATAAAAAATTGGCAAGTGCGAGTTGAACTCGCGCACTGAGACTTCCGTAGCACTAAACAATACTGAAAGTTTTACTGGTTTTCGGATTTTTTTCTATGGTTGAGCTTTTGATTGCTTATACTTAGGTTGGATTTTTTTACGACCTCAGTATTCGGTAGTCATTTCAACTTTATACCTCAACACGGTTCTGAGAAAAAGTATTGATGGACAGACAGACAGATGGACAAATGGACAACGAAAAAGATTAGAAAGAATTTATAAGGATTACTTTTTCCTTTATTGGTCCCTCACAAGTAGAACAAGTTAACGATTTCAAATAATAATTATCCTTAAATGTCCCACTGACAAAAGAAAGAAAATAGCCAGGAGGCAATCGTTTTATTCCCAAGATGTGCTATCAACCATTAACTCACAAAACCTCGTGCAAAGAAAAGATCCTTGACATTTTTTGTTTTTGTATTTAGCTTTTTTTTCAATTTACACGCTTTCTGAGATCCATTTGACGAAGTTACTCTCATTCTCACAAAAGACTTAGTATCTATAGTCGACTATCAGGAGTGAGTCTGTGTTAGTTTTTTTTATCGATATTATATTAATGTCACTAGCTATGCCCGCGACTTCGTGCGCATTTTAATTTAACAAAAAAGTTAGTATTGTAGCTTAAGTCAGTCTTTATAACATCAGCTATCTGCCAGTGGAAGTCCCGTCAAAATCGGTCGAGCCGTTCCAGAGATAAGCAGGAAAAAACAGAAATACAAAAAAAAAAGTATATTTACCGTGTCTACATACTGTGCATTTAGTAAAAGGCGGTTATTTTACATATAATATGTATTTGACCATCAGTAACTACCAGTTAATTTATTATTATCAGATTATATTATTATTATTCTTTGCTCTTTGGGCGTGAAATGGAAAAATATAAGAAATATCTTCAAGGGATACCTCCTAAGTTATCTTTTAAGATGTTTTGTATAAAGTTTTTAATAAACTATCGATTTGAATTTTATCAAAATTATAGAATAGACCTAACTGTACTCATAACTGTCTACGGCTTCAAGTGTGAATATATTGATATCGTTAATTATTATATCCCTTACTTCTTCCGTTTCTAATCAAAACCAACCTTTTATACTGCAAACGTATGAATGTACATATTAAAAACAGAACTCGTCACTAGCTTAAAACTCATCAGTACTTTTGCGTGCATTCATAGCTCAAGATACTAATTAGTAAGCCCGTTGAGCTTAAATTATTTGAAACGTCGTGATATTAAAGAAGAATCTGTACTAATTACAAATATAGCAAAGATATTTTATGTGTGCGACTATATGTAAAGAGACTCCAAGAAATTGAGATAGGAGTAACTTGTATAATATTTTTTTATGTACCTAATTTTTTTTTTATTTCATAAACTTTTGCTGAATACTCAAAATCAAAGTATATTTTTTATTTATAATATGTAAGAGAATTTAAAAAATATAACATAACATACAGAAAACCTAAGTGGAAAATATAATGAATTCTATCCATATATGCAATAACATAACATTCTATCCATATATGTATATGCAAAGTCTAACCCAACGAACTAAACACGAGTTACGCAAAGATTAATCGCAAGTTAATCCCTCAGTGCCATAATAAAGATCTCAACCAATCAGTATAAATGAAACAATAGAAATTTTATATAATATTGAATTATAAAACTAGTAATCACACCTTAACGCTTCAGTCATTAAATTTAATGGCAGAAGGTTTTTTTCAGCTCTGTTTTAATATGACCGAACTTAAAAAACTTAAAAAGACTTCAGTTAAATTTAAAGATTTATACTAATAGCTCTAATCCAAAGTAGGATTGCGTCCCCAATGCTTTTTAACTGCGACCTCGGGACCCGGGAAATGAGCACTAAAGGAATAATATTTCTTCATTTATTTTTAATTTTTTTATATATTTGAATAGGTTATGGCTAAAAAAAGTTCTTCGTTTTTTTCTGAAATAATATTCTAAGATGCACTCAATCTTACACCAAATGTTTTGGAATACCATCTCATCGTACCATAAGAATGGGGAGTTGAGTGAGAGTTTGTCATTTGTCCTTTTTCAAAAACTGATAGATTTTTATCGTTTGTAAAGTCGTGTAAAATGTGTGTTTATATTGAATAAAAAACGGTTGTCTCTTTAAGATGGTTTTTTAGAAGAATCCTTTAATTAAACTTTAATTTAAATATGTGATTTGAAAATTGTAGCAATACAGCTAAAATAGTTCTTAGATAATATTGCAAGTTAATAATAGGATGCCGCTGATGTTACTAATTCCACCAACTAATGAAGATATGCAATGTAATCCTCAGTGACCATTCCCGTTCCATTCTATAGCCGTATTAATAATAATTTACCGTGCCGAAATTTTGGTAACGAAACGTAAATTATTTGGGGATCATTTGATGATCAATTTTAACTTGGATCTCGTTGGAGACATATTGTTATGATTCCTCTATTTTATTAATAAAATAAATACAATGTTATAGTTATTACTTATAACTATTGTCTTGAAAAAGAGAAACATTGGTTTCGATTGAAATTTTATGTTCTTTGATAATTTTTCCTTTGACCCGCGGAAAAACAACGAGCTGTAAGCTCCGTTTGTATCAAATGTCCGTTAAATTTTGTTATTATAAAATTCAAGTTTATTATAAGAGACGTGATGTCCCAGCATGTGTACCTATCGGAAGATCGCGGGTTTCGAAACGCACGAAGCACGATTGAATATTCATTAGTCTATTTGTACTTCATATCAAACTCAACGATGAAAAAAAAATCATATTAAAAAAATCAGCATTAGACGGATGAAAATTGAGACTGGCCTCAGATCAGCAATTACTTAAAATGGAATATTGTTTAATTAACTGGACCCATCCTTCCGTGAACGGGATTTCCTTAAAGTGGCCTTGGAAGACGATGAATCGAAAGAAACAGGCGTTTTGAACAATCACGTTTACCAATGGACAAAATATGAAAAGTCATTAATTAACCGGATAATTTCGAAATCTTCAGGGGTACTTATAATGGGAGCCTTATTTCTCAAATATTCATCAAAATCATGCAAATTTGCCATGATGTTATGCAGTTTCCTAGCGGATTTAATTCCGAAGCGTTCTCCGAATTATGAAACATTTACCAAGCGTGAGACTTTATTCTATTCCTCTACACAAAGTTATTTGTAAAATGCTAATTACCTCGCAGTACTGTATTACATACTCTGGTACTCTGGTACTCGATACGTCTGTTTAAGTAACTAGGTACATTAGTTCTTTTGTACATAGTGATTGTTAGGATTTGTTGTGATTTACAACGATAATTTAGAGACTACCCACAAAATGACGATGATGATGAAAGATCCGAATCATATTATATTTATCAACAATATTTAACAATGAATTAAAGAAATTACCTAGATCTGTTATAATACAAATACCAGCAGTGAAATAATAACGAATGCCCAGGTTGCCCTCTGAATTCTGAGTGGAAGGTGGTATTCGCTCGTTACTATTCGGGGCAATCGGAGCAGGCATTATAAGCCATATCCTTTAATCCTCGCTATGGACTTCTGCAACTACAATTAGGGGTCTGAACTCCAACTTGAACTCCGTTAACGTTCCTGGAGACGGCGAAACCGATCTTATTCTTTCTTAGCGTTAAATCTAGCAAAGTCAGTTCGTAAAGCACTTCTTGCCTTGTTAATTAATAAGTCAAGTGGTTCCAATGGCATTCTTCCGATTGTGCTAGAGATATGTGCTCCAAAGTTGGCACCGGTCTAACGCGTCTTTTCCGGCAATTGGAAGACTGTTTTGGTGCACCAGATTCCTTAAGCAGCCAACTGCTCAGACCTGTCTAAATAGGGCTATAGCCATCACCTTCTTGTTCTCCAAGATAAGATAGTGGAGTTCATTATTATCTACCAGCTCCTACGGTAACTAGAGAAGCACTAGCTGATTAGCGGCCACCAGTCCAGTTTCTGCCACTTAGCCGTTAATCTTCTAGTTTACCTGACACATGACAGATGGACGGAAGCAGTTGAGTCCAAGGGAGATGCAATAGTAGCCTGATTGGACTAAGCAAAGGTCTTCGATTACGCGTGGAACAAAGCTCAAACTGGATCACAAGATTGACAACTGAACGGAAAGAACAAAGAATACAACTGGACGGAAACCGAACAAGCTGTGTCTGAAATCGAGTGTTTCTTTAACAAAGTCTCCGACTGGATCTGGCTAAACTTAGTCCAATTCAAGTTCAAAAAGACAAAATTTAAGTGGCGCTCTCCGACGAAAAGTCACCAATTGTAATAATATCGGATTGCTTAGCGTTGATATTTCGAGCATCGTTCAGATTCACGGTCAATTGAAAGGTCAATCCAAAATGACATCTTAAAAATTATATACCATTAATAAAAAAAAAGACTGCGCAAGCGCATCTTAGTGAGAAGTTCCAGCGACGACCAAACAATACACACCACTTTTCGCACATCGGTCCTTTTCTTTCGCAATTTATAGCTTTTAACATCAGTGCTATCTGTGCTACAGCGCAGAATCGTCGGTGTTTAGAAATATAATTAAATTCTTGTGAATTACATATAAATTAAAAAAATATGAATTATTAAATCTCGCTTATATTGCTAGTAATTTGATCTACGTAAACCTCTATATTCTAGACCGCAGTCTAAACTAACTCTAATTAAATATAGCCTAACCAGTATTTGAATTAAGTAATTCCAAATATAGTAGAGCCGTGATGGCCCAGTGGTTAAGAGACGTGAATCTTGAATGCGATGTTTCAGAGTTTGAACCTGGGACAAGCTTCAAATTCATTTGCTAAATTGTATTTATATTTCATTTCATGCTCAGCAGTGAAGGAAGACATCTTGAGGACACCTGAGAATCTGCGTGTATCCACCAACCTATATTCACAGCGTGATGGAGTAAGCTCCTCAAAAGGAGGACTTTGCTCAGTGGACGTTAACAGGTCATTTCTATCTTAAGAAAAATACATGATGTACTTGATGACCTTGATGTAATTGTACCTACCAGATGCAGATTCAAAAAAGTTTCCACATTGAGACATCGTTGAGCAGCTGTGGACTGTTGACCCTATTTCCTATTTAATAATATGAGCGGTACTTTGCTCGTTTGTTTTTATATAAGCTCGTAATTAATTATTGTTATTGGAAACTAATCTTTTCATATTTTACTTTGGTAAATATAATTTTTATTTTTTTAGGTTTCCGCTGTCTTATGGTATTAATTAAGCAAGCGTTTCGTTAATTTTTTTGAAACTAGTGGTATTATTAAAATAACCCTTCTAACCTAACTAGGTTTTTTAGCTAATTAAAGATAATGAACGACAAAATTTTATAGGGAAAAGTGCGTCGATTTTTTTTTATGAATTAATCGTTTATTTGTAACTAGTTTTTTAATAGTGTCTGCTTGAGGTTGGCTCATTGTATACAAACGAATTTCTAACGAATGCGGGTTCAAATCTGGGAAAGTCAACGAATTTTACATGTATGTGTTTTAAAAATTCGCCTTTCATATTTCTGTTTCTTTCGTATGTTCTATTTCTTTGTTTCGACAAGGGCAATTTTGATGTGAACCTACGATTTCGTAGCGCTACGGAAAGCAAATATATCATTACGAATCTGAGCGCAGCTGGGCGCTTATTTTCGCAGCTATGTCATATTTTTGAATTTATTTCATATTTACCATATCGCAATGGCACTATTTAAAATTAATAATGACTTTAATAAGAATATTTTTATGGTATTCGATACAGGTTGCTGTTAAAGTCTGCAGTTATTACCAGGTAATTAATTCCAGTGATAATTAATATTTTTACTTCAGTTAGTATCGACTACGCTAACTATCCTCGTGTAAAAAATATTTTTCAAACGTATTTAAATTTATTTTTAAAGCATAGCTGTTTTAAATCTCAATTCGCAAGAAGAATACGTATTAAGTATGACTTTCGCGTATTCGCCAGCATCTAGTTTTGCAATAAACGTCTTTGTAACAAAACCGGGGCGTGCCGATGTTCAAATTGCCGCTGTTTTTTTCGTTGTCGACATGATGCCGAAAAAATTGGCCATAATTTCAAATGTATTTTGCCTTATTTATTTGATACAGGCTCCGTTTTACTTAATATGTTAGGAAATCTTATGGAACGATTTTCGATCCCGTAAAGCATTATTTAATTCAAAGTACCGCCGATATTATCAAGAAAAAAAAATAAGCATAACGCCAAAAAAATTAAACAAGACATACTTGAAAAACGAACGGTAAAGAGGTTTCGGGAAACTTAAACAAGGGTTTGAAATAAAAAAAAAATAAAGAATATAATAAGAATTTTTTTTTTTTTTTATAACGAAAACATTCAACGAGTATCTTACCTCTAAACTCCAGCTGGGCGTATTTCTCATATTTACATTTTAATATTTTAAAACGATTTAAATTTACGGATAGCGACATTTTAGCGGTTTACGGGAAAAGGTGACAAAATAATTAACACTTCATCGCGAAAACTTTGAATTTAACCGTTCCTATAGCGGAATGAGACATCGCTCCCGAAGTTTCCCTAGATACTGGAGGCCGTGCGCTCACTAGGAGCTGCGGCATTGGAATGAGGGTGGATCCGGACGAGCTGGCTGCTACTCCCTCTTTGGCTAGGACTCGACCCGGCCGGGCCTTATATACCCTTCGCCTATAGCAGATATACGTATATAGGGCGTTTTATCCGGAGTTGCGCTGCGCTTGTTGCGCTTAGTTCATATACATTCCATTAATATATATTTAGTGCATAATATAACCAGTTATATATTCTATAAAGTATTCTCAATTATCGTTTTATCGTGTTATCTTTTAGGCATATGATATTGATTTGTTAGGTATATTGATAATTATATTAAACATTACAAAAAAAAACATTAAGTTTTGAATTAAAAAAGGTTATATATATTTTTTATACGTTAATCATTATAAATATAAGCTTTAAGAGTTTATTTAGGTTAGGCATAAGTAAATTTTAGTTTGTCCCGAGACCCGTTACAGTTTACCGTGACCGAAATTAATTTCGCCGGCCGACGGCATCGAGAGCTCAGTGTCACGGATAACTTATAAATAAAAAATAACAGACATCCTTTGTCAAAAATATCACGTAATTAAGAACAATGATTAGCTTTCAATTATGATTTACTATGTGTAACTAGTTTACAACTGTAATAAAAGTGGGATAGTAAATTTAAAGTGTTTCATTTATCGCAGTAATCGAAAATTCGCCGCCATTAATGTTTTTTTTTTATAATAAAAGTATTTTAAAATCAGTCGATACGTTCTCAGGTTTGTTTGAAAAGAAAAGCCGTCATTTTTAGTTCAAATATTATTCTTATTTTCATTGTGGATTTAATAAATTAAGAAGGAATTTCTGAATAATTTCAATAAGTTCTACGCTTCTACGAAATTTCGTAGCAATCAAATATTGACAAAATCCATTTATCTACCTATCTTAAAATTTAATTAACACCTGGAAAATGTTATTAACATTATTTAAAACGAATTTATCAATGTATAAGACCAATAAGATATATAAATATTGTACATTGAATCGAATCAAATCCAGACATCACATACAGTAAGTAAAATGTAATAAAATTATTAATTCTGGTAAAGATTTACTAATAATAATGATTTGATATTGATATATAGGACTACGATAGAAGATAGATATATAGCGATACGACTTACAGAATAATTGATACTTAAACGCCGGAAAGGGTTTCAGTAATTTGAAAATTGTGCGGTAGGTAATAGTTTGAGAGGATATGCAGGTCATTCGATCGTTTAATCACGTAACTGTATTGAAGCGATCATCTCGATATTTACGATGATTTTAGTACAATTTATTTGAACGCTAAGTGCGTTGTCGATTGTCAAAATTAAAATATTCTTTATTGAAGTAATCGCAATTTAACGAGATTAAATGTATAATTACCGCCGATTCGAAATATATAGTTTGCTGAAAAAAATTAACAGAATCCCAATAGTAATTCTTTTCTATATTTAAAATACAAACACGTACTAAAATTGTATTCGAATTATTAGACAGAACAGAACAATGAATATTATCATAATTTCATAGGAACAATTTAAGCTCACGAAAACTTTGTGATGCTTGTCCGGATTTAAATGTCCGAACTTTAGTTATAATCCTCTTGTTCGATATAGACTATCTCAACGGTCACAACGATAACTCTTAAGACAATGGCCTAAGATAAATAATTTGCTTGTCTGCGTTTCTAGCATTCATTAAAACTTTATTATATATTAAACCCATAGGTTTAAGACGTAATGTCTTGATATAAATCAGTGTTGCGTGTAATTTAAGTAAGTATTTATTAATTAAATTATTTTATACAAATATTAAAAGTATGTTAATTTTTTATGTTACACGGATTATTTGTAAGACCTTTAATTGTGTCGTTGTATAAATAATATATATGTGTGCATAAAATATATTTTAAACAATTTCGGGCACATTATCCGATTAAAACTGTTATAAATGAAAAATTGTATTGAAACTGTCATTATTCATAATATTTTACATATTTTAATACACTACTAGTATATTATAATATATTTACATCGCTAATGATATTATTTTGTATTTGGAAACTATTAAGTCCTCTTTTGTATTTTCCGTCGGCTTATTTCATAAGTATTTTTATTGTTATTATGGCTCCTATCAAAATAACAATATAAATTCTATACTAAATTTTTAAATACAATTAAAGACTCTAAAACACTACGAGTTTTATAAAAATCGGAAACGATTATAAAGAGTAATGACAGTCCATTTATAGTTATACTTATTTTATGACAAGATTATCAGTTTTACAGATATTTTTTCAAAGTATTTAGCTTTTGTGTCGCCCATGTCTTCTTACGAGCAGTTCGAGGCTATAAAGTTATCGGTGTAACACTTGTTGCGCGTCGCCGGTTTCCGTCCCGTAGGCCTATCGAGGAAGAGTTCCGACGGAAAGACTCTTACACTTTATTCACTTGATATATTAGTTATGACATTATATTATTATATCTCACTGGGTTACATCAAATTGATTTGATGTCGTCATCGCTTCAGAACACAAATTTTACGGAAAAGTAATTTTTTTTTTAGATGTTATCTCTTTATTTTTATAACTGCATGTTTTTTTTATTATATTAAGTCATGTTTTTGGTCTTTTTTATACACATACGTTGTAGACAAATGATGACTATATTATTAATTCAAACAATGTGGTTTTTTAGTATCTAGCAAATGTTATTCAACTAGGAAAATTCTGTGCTAAAATCAGGCCTATTTAAATGTATAAGCCTCCGGTATTTTCATGGATAAATTATAAGAGTGTGTCGTCTGTGTTCCTCTTTGAAGGTTGAGTGATTTAACTCGGTTAGATTTAAATTATAAAAATATTTTAATCCCACTCATAAAATGCTATTAAGATTTGACACGCTATGCTTTAAAATATTCATATTGTGTCTGTTATGAATAAAATTGGGTTGTAGTGTAGAAAATATATTCTAGGAGACTGTTTCACACTCGGATCTAAATGGTGGAGATCTTTAGTTTTTGTTATAAGTCCACCAACCCGCATCGGAGCTTCCGTCAATCAGCATTGGAGCAGCGTGGTGTAATATGCTCCAAAGCTTCTCCTCAAAGGGAGAGGAGGCTTTAGCCCAACAGAGGGACATTTACAGGCTGTTAATGCGTTGATATAACTGGCAAGCTCCTCCATTTTATTGTTCTCCTGTAGTTTTACCAAAAATAAAAAAGTAGTGTTGCGTCTATTAATATTATAAATTATTAAAAGTAAACTTCATCGTACGTGTAACAACCATATAAACATTAGTTTTCCAATGAATTCTATGTAAATTTTATAACAAGAAAACTGTATATATTAGAACATTCTTGCATTTCGTTTCTGTTATTCGTTAGAATATCTTGGAGTTTTCATAATAATTTCATCCGGCATATAAGCTTCCACGCGATGTGCGGCTTCGCCTTCGAGCACATTTTGAGCCATAAACATACATTAACCAAATGAAAACTCAGTTCAGCTTAACAGGATACAAACGTGCGTGTAAGATATGTGTAATACCATACAGTGTTCATATATTTTGTATTATAGTCTTGTATTATATTCTATTACACACTACTTATTTAAACGAAGATTTTATTCATAATATAATATGGTAACAGCGCTCTCATATCATGTATGCAAGCATGGCCTTGCAAAAATGTCACTTAGGTTATTAGTCACCACTGCCCATAAAAATTGGTGCTGTAACAAATATTAACCATTCCTCATACTATGTTATGTCTCTTTCTCATTCACCTTAAAACCTATACACAAACATACATTTTTGCTGTTTGGCGGTAGAATATATAATGACTGGATGATACCTACCCGGATGGGCTTGCATAGAGACCTACAACCAAGTAATCACATCACATACTGGTGTATGGATTGAATACAAAATAAATTCGATGGAATTCCTCGCCGGCTTACAGCAGCCAATTACTTTCGGATAAACAAAATCAAAGTATACTTTATTCGAGTACGACTAAGAAGTTCTTTTAAATTATCATTTTACAGAATTGTTGAAGCTAGTGTTGAATGTCAGTTCATAATGTAGATTCCAGCGAGAAGAACCAACAAGTAACCCGGTAGATAGGTTAGTCAGTAATCTTTTCCAAGATTCGAACTACTAAGTTATCTCAATCAAATACAAGGTCTAATACATTGGGCTGGTTTATATGTGCTGGGGCCCAATTCTACCAAATAATTATTATTAATAATTAAATTTGATAGCGTTAAAATGTGTTTGTTTTTAGAATTGGCAAATATTATTAAATTGATTAGCGTCTTCTTCCCCTCTCCCCATCCCGTTCAATTACGAGTTACATTGGATTAATTATACAATTTCAATAATAAAAGTCTGTATAGATTTATTTTAGTAAGTAAAGTTTATTAAAGACTATTTATTACATGTTTTTGTTATAAATATGAGACATTTTCTTTAACTTTTTCATTAGTTTCACTATTTCATGACACACTGAAAACTCCTCGATAACGATCGTAATATAGATTTGTATCTATATATATATATATATATATATATATATATATATATATATATATATATATATATATATATATATATATATATAAAACATATATATTATATATATTAAAAAAAATGAGAGTGTTTTTATTATATTACGTTCATCTTTGATGGTGATGAGGAAACACATAGACAGTCCGACTTGATTTCGCATATATTATTATATTATATTCGTTTTAATTAGATAACATCAATAAAAAGCTGTTTTTTTTTAAATGACAATATTTTGTAGTAAATAAATAACAATAATATATAAATAACAATGATATAATAAATAACAATGATATTAATGAGTTCTTGCCACTGGACTCAAATTAAAAATAAAATTCATCAAAATCAAAATATACTTTATTCAAGAGTAGGCTTTTACAAGCACTTTTGAATCGTCATTTAACAAACTATATTAAATGAAGCTACTACCGATTCGGAATGCAGATTCTACTGAGAAAAACCGGCAAGATACTCAGTAGTTATTTATTCGTTTTAAATATAATGTTGACCGATTTCGGCAATGGTTACCAATCTCAAGGGAGACCAGCCAGTTGCTTGCGTAGTTACGCAGCACAAAGTATAGTTCCAAGTATGTGTGCAAGTACTGCTCTCTCCTCCCCTCAATCTGCTAAATTAATGGAACGCAAATCCGACACGGCCAGAATGAGATTAGGCACAGGAGCAACGGCATTAGTGCTTTTTTTAACGGCAGACCTGGGGCTTAGATCAGTCTCTTGGCATCTGAGACCGTAAACCGTAACTTAAATACAAAAACACATGGGTATGTGTGGTCAAAACAGGTTACTTATTACTATTTCATATTGATCCAGGATATCATTGATACATTGACTCATATGACAACACGCCTCCACATTTACCAAAAAGTATATGTGTATATTTTCAATTAAAAAGTGTTTAATTTTTCCATTTACCGTTTTTGCAATTAAGGAGAAGGAGCAAATTGGTCTACCAAAACAACACTACTGAAACAAGTCAAAAAAGGTGATTTTAGTACTTAATTTTATTATGTGAAAGCAAAGCTGTAAGTCTTGGGGTTCAAGACATTTTCGACATAAAGATAATGTATTTTACCTTACGGTATTTATTGTTTACGGAGTCCCAGGTGGCCTGAAGGTCACATGCCATGCCAATGTGAGGGATAGATGACACTGCCGCGTGGACTGTGTAATTTCTGCAACAGTACCCTTAGAAGTTCTACAGTTCGTCTTCACTTGTCAATGTAAACTGTGCTTTAAGCTGTGCTTATTCTTCTGTCGTTTCTAGTATGAGATTACACTGTTATTTTTTATTTGGCCTATAAAAAAGTTAGCCCATGTCAAAAAATATTGATAAATAAAGTATTTCTTTTAATACAAGATTATATTAAAGAAAAAAGGGTGGACTTAGTATTTGTTAATTTCTAGGCAGGATATATTATATATCGAAGCATCAAGAAGTGTAATTGGAATTTAATTTGTACTCGGATGGCAACATCAAGCTGGAAGTTTGAGTGATGTCACTACCGTGTTAGTTTGACGAAAAGAACACGTGACATCCGGAAACTGATCACAGTTGATCGGGCGAGCTCGCTGCGTTACCAAATGAATCGTGCTACATCTTGTTAATCTTGTTATATTTTAAAGTAATTGTGATTTAATATTGAAAATACATCACTAACGTGAACAACTAGACTTTCATTTCGAAGGTAACCATGTTTTATAACCAGTTGACGCCAAACTCCTCGTTATATATATTTTTAGAACCAGAAGTAGGAATTACTAAAAGAAAAAAAAACAAATAGGCTAACCTCTCCAACAATGACCTTTAATTTACAATAACAATCAATCTACCACAAACGAAAAAAAGCATTTAATCTACAAGACAAATAACCATCAATAATCACACTACACAGTCAAAAATGATAATCCTCATCTAAGATGTTTATTCCAACAATATTATATAAATTTCATTGTATTGAACTGACATACTCTGTCATTCAATGATGGAAAAAAGTAAGTACTTTCTTGCCAGTTCTTCTCAGTAGAATCTACTTTTGGAACCGGTGGTAGCTTAACATTTAATCCAACACTGTAAAATAACGATTCAAAAGTGTTTTTATAAGCCTACTTGAATAAATAATACATTGTTTTTATTGTATTTTTTCTCATTGCCACTGGCACTTACTTTGGACTTCAGATTTGCGCTGCTTATCTTAAACTGCGCGCATTTATAGACTTAGTTTAACACGACTAATATGGAAGGCAAAATGAGAGATATGTGTGGTTTGCAGTCGTTCTATTTTGCTACATAGATGAAATTTAATAACCCAAAAATGTTACACAGTTCAGACCATTCGTTAAAGAAAACATGAGGATACATTCTTTTTAGGAGATGAGTTTTTCACTTAGACCATTACGTTAATATAATATTGGCCTATTTGTTAATGGTTAGCATAATAAATACTACATATAAAATTGCGCAACCCTAATAGTTATTAGAGTTTGATTCTATTTTTACATGTTTTAACACCAATAATTTTATACCTATGTAGCATTAAATAAGGTCCCTTTAGTTAATCACAATTAATCACTTATCGAAATCGGTCACCACTAAAAACACTGTTGCTAATTTAAGTGGTAAATTACGCATATAAATAATATAATAAATAAACTACTCGTATATTTATCACCCAACCTTTGACTATGTTACATTCAGTTATCATGTTTTGGCAAAGAAAAAGAAAGACCACATAGAACTTCTGAAAATGCAGTAGTCGATGAAGCAGACAACAGAGTGGGAGAAGTATCAATACAGCCGATTTGTTCGAGTTTTACCTTACCCACCACAGCTCGTAAAAGCATAAAAAATAGGCTAGTTATTGAATAATAACTTTTACATACCGCCCAGGGCTCGTATTTGTAATGAACACCTGATGGCTCAAGTTGGAAACCAGATACATGATGATATAATGTAATATTTTCGAACAGCATTGGTAAAACCATCACCGTTACTCAATTTAGAATTAGATTCCATCGATGGCAATGAGTTTCGACACTGGACTGGACTCACAATTATCCGAACGTGGGTGTCGGTATAATCTTGTTAAACTCCGAAATGGCAAACCTAACGAGTGTACAGTGTCTCTTTTAATGATATTTCGTCGAACATTTCAACATCAATTAGTGATAGCAAGATAATGTCTGCTATTAAAGTTTACGTTATTATTTGTTTAAGTATTTTGCCATTGCACTGTAGGTATATATAGAAACGAAGCGCTATAATGATTAATTTTTTGCAATTTTTTTGAATGCTGCAAACTCAAAATTAATAAATATATGTGACGGACATGTATATGGACACGTACGTCGTACATGTATGTACAGACATTTTCTTTTCTAGCGTTGCGTTCAATAAATCAAAAATCTTAATCAAAATATTATTCTTTATTCAAGTAGGCTCGCAAAGCAACCTTCGAAACGTCACTTCGCAGTCTTGAATCAAATATAACGCTACCGCCACCACCGGTTCGGAAAGTAGAATTTACCACCATTTTAATTACAGAATATATCAGTAGAGAACAATTATTTTTTTATATATCCTGCCTAGAAATCATTAAATACTAAGTCGACATTTTTATATCTTTAATAAAAATTTTTGTTGAGTAATATGCTTTGCCAAAGTTTTTATGACATGAGCTTTGAATTTTTTAATAGCCCAAGTTCCCAGGAAGGATATATTAACGAAGTCGGAATATATACAATAATTGTAACCGTTTCTTCCGAAAAGATCTATATTATTGTGAATATACATACTATTGTTGTAAACATATTGTGAAGCAACTGTACCCATTCAATAAAAAACATTCAAGGGAATTCTTGAGCTTCAAGATTCTAAATAGACATAGCAGTTGTAGTTTAC
Organism: Vanessa atalanta; assembly: GCF_905147765.1. Classification (NCBI taxonomy): domain Eukaryota; kingdom Metazoa; phylum Arthropoda; class Insecta; order Lepidoptera; family Nymphalidae; genus Vanessa; species Vanessa atalanta. The sequence continues at coordinate 15,763,255 of NC_061902.1, read as the reverse complement.
ACAAATACTTTCTTTCGAAGCCTCTCTTTTCGTATGCAACAATGGCTGTACGATTAATGTAACTGGACCATATGCAGCGACTACATCAGATACCACAATATTAATGCTAACAAGAAACCACTTCGATGCTTTTTTCCACAAATGAAATGAACTATAAAAATAGTTAAATTATTTTTTAGTATAAAAATTTAACAAATAATTACGCCCCAGTACTCTACCATGAAATCAAAGTTGTATATACGGAGAGTCGTAGTGACGTCATATCGAATATTCCAGGAATCTAGAATTCGAAAACGCAGCAACGCCGAAACTTTTAAATTATTAGAAAAGTTTGGCGGACTCATCGCAAAAAAGGCACTTACAAAGTTTTACATTTGTATGTGTCAAAACAATTTAAGGGCCTTGTAGTGAGTGAATAAATGACAGAATTAATGATGCTTAAATCTGCGGCTGAGTGAATTACAAATTATAATAACGTCAATTGTAATTGGCCAAAACCACACAGATTTGGTTTAGCAACGGCTTAACAAGCGTGTATCAATTTGATGATAAATAAGTCTAATGATTAAATATTCATTAATAATTATTAATTGAATTGAATGTATTTATTATATGCATATATAATTAAGTGAAACTATTAAACTTTGGATACTTACATACATTGGACTGCATTAAAGCTTCTAACTTTTTTTTTATGATATAGGGGGCAAACGAGCGGTAGGCTCACCTGAAGGAAAGTGATTACCACCGCCCATGGACATCTGCAACACCAGGGGGGTTACAGGTGCGTTGCCGGCCTTTAAGAAATAAGTACGCTCTTTTCTTGAAGGTTCCCATGTCGTATCGGTTCGGAAAAACCGCCGGCGGAAGCTGGTTCCACAGAGTGGTTGTGCGAGGCAGAAAATGCCTTAAAAATCTCGATGTTGTGGATTTATGTATTTTGTTTTCTCACTTATAATAACTTCTTATTATGACTCTGTACAACAAAATTTGTAGAGGGTTGCGTATAATTATAATATATCTTATCTCTAGTAGTAGCTATACATATAAAGGCTGAATTTTTCTACTGGGTGATGTGATTGAGGTTGAAAATAGCAAAATATATTCCAAGAAGTCTCTAGCGTGATTTTGATAAAATAAAATACCTACATGGTATCTAAACCTTTGATTTTGAAAAATAATAAAGTCTGTTTTACTACACCATTCGATATTTTCGCTAACGACGATCAAATTCGGAGAATACATATGGAAAATTTTAAGAAAATATTCATTGTAATATTCTATTTTTCATTCAAACCTTCGCCTTGTTGGCTCACAGTTTGACTTTCCACGCCCAATAGAAAAGTTCATCCTGCATACCAGTGAACATCTCTTGTACCCTGACTACGCATATCTGAATTATGATGATTATGGTCGAGAAGTTAAGACCTGGAAGTATATCAAGCAAACTCACTTCAAAGCAAATCCTTCTCTACCTGGTTGTGTTTATTTTTCTACAACCCGTGTTAACACCGTCGATGTTTATGTGTTATGGTAGGGACATCTATACATCCATCCTTTTCGTTTTCGATATCCTCTCACATGAACTGAAGAAATAGCACTCGTGTATTTTTCGAAAACATAATTTACATTTCCAAATAGGCATTCCGTTATTCACTCCAACAACCGGTTTAATTAAAACCGTTCGTTGAAAGTTCATTCTAATTAAGTAATGAAGGTTCGTTACAGTTTCATTTCTATCATAGCATTAATGAAGAATGGTTGCTTGATTACAAACACACATTTATTATAAATAATCTTATATACAAGCTTTTATTTAACTCGCACTGTTTTTAAATTATCAATGGCAAAGAGATTCCCATTGTAAATTACTCACTATTGAAATATTTTTATATTCAATTTAAAACGCCTGATATATTTTTATATTAAAAACACGTAAACATGTTTTTGCTTAGATAGTAATTTTAGGATTTCGTTTATGGCCAGATTAACGTCCGACTGCTTATTAAAAAATAATAATGAATATAAATGTGAATCATTATGTTTTATATAATAGTACTACGATGGAAGACGAGAATTATGGACAAGGTGGTAAGTGATCACCTCCGCCCATAATTTAAGATGTTAAGTAGCTTTATTTTGGTTTTGCTTGTCAAATGGAATTACAAATCATTTAATTACACGGTCTAAGGTTAAGCTGTTTTCTCAAGGCTGTATAAAGCGAGTATTCATATATTTACTTACATTTTTCTCTTTGAATAATGTATTCTTAAAATATATATATATACTAGAATTGTCTACAAAAATGATCCTGTTTCCCCTCAACTAAACGTCGATAGTAGTCTACGAGTAAGTAGTCAGGATCGAATAAGCGATTTTTAAAACACAAGATAACTCATATGTCGTTTTGGTATTGAAGCTACGTGAAAATATCTTCGCATTGAATGTTAATTAAATTATTCTAATGATATCTTGAATTATGCTGTTTAATTAAATATTAATTTCGTAATCAATTTAAAACCTGTTAGACATCAAACAACGTTTGAAAATTTGACTACATTTTACGTTGAGAAGTATTTATTTAGCAAAAATTATACTTATTGATGATATTATTGATGTCCATTAGCTACAGGCAAATTTTAATATGTGGTTTATAAGATTCACTCGTCACTCTCCGGCCAAGTATTAGTTTCAGAACCGGATTTGCAGGTCTGGATGCCCTGAGGGCACGAAAGAGTGGAGGCTATGGGCAACAGAGGTGTAGAGGCCCGTAATTATTATTTCTAAAAGTAAGTATGGCTATGTTATGCGGTGGAATAAGGATCACGTTGCGAGGAGGTCTTGAGCAAAGATGTGGATGAATGTAGAGGAAGGGGACGACCAAAGAAACGATGGATGGATTGTGTAGAAGACGATATGGTTGGAAAGTATATTACTTGTGAGATGACGTCAGACAGAGAAGTATGGAAGAAGAAGACGTGCTGCGCCGACCCCAAATAAAATTGGGATAAGGGCAGCAGGATGATAATGAATTTGAACAATTTCATTTCTATCAGTAAGATTTGTCAAGAATTTTTTTACTCTTTGTGTCAGTATGTTTTAAAGCAGCAATTAGTAATATTTTTGTAATTTGACTAAGTATATCGAGATGTTTGATATCTTACATTATATATATATTACATTAAATTTTTAACTCGTTGGAAACTTAACCGTGGGGTCATTTTCTTGTGGAGGCCCCAGGGCAGTTGTCTCGGTTGCCCTCCCTTAAATTCGGCCCTGATTAATTCAAGGTTAAGTGAGCCAGGATAATAAAGATAAAGAGGACGGATAGATCGCCTTATATTACATCTAGTACTTGTACTTGTACCCGTGTCTAACATACCACTAGGTATTTTATTTGTCCGACTGCTTTCAAGCTGTGATTGATTCCTTGGGTCAGTGTAACTTCAGGCACAAGGAACATACCATCTAAGTTCCCAAGTTTGGTGGCGCATTGGAGACGTAAGGAATGGCTTATATATCTTATAGCGTCATTATCTATAAGCGGTGGTGACCACTTCAGGTGGCCCATTTGCTCTTCCGCCTAGCTATGTCATAAAAAAATAGAAATACTATGGTTGATTGAATCAGTTGTTAGCGTGGTTGGAATTTTATCAATGTGGTATAATCGGAATACACATTTTTTACACGAGTGACCAATTACAAATTAATCCATTAATTTTAATTCGTGTAACATTACTCCAAACCCTAAAATGCAATAAAAGTTGCTTCAGGGATAAATAGAACACATTTAAGGTTATAATTTCGTGCAATTTCATGAAACACGGTACAATAAACATAGTTATAGTCCGGAATTAGAGACTGTTTCTGTTTAAAAGTACTGCTTAAATTAAACGTACACGATAACGAGATGCCGTGTATACACTCCCTATACTTTTCATAATATAACATGCAAACTCCCCCCACTGAGTCTGTATGTTTGCATGCGATAAACTCAAGAACTTTTTTTATGTTATAGTTGGGCAAACGAGGAGGAGGCTCACCTGATGGAAAGTGATTACCACCCCATGCACATCTGCACACTGCCGGTGCGTTGCCAATAGATGGAGTGATTCTGAGGAATGATGATTAGATTCTGAGGAAGATTTAAGAGTATAATTCGTCATGGTTTTGTCTAAATTAGTTGAAACATACCGATGATTGTTGAACATATCACATAAAACCGTGCCTGTTCGAATAAATCTCGTGCGCCGCGTAAACCAAAATAGTTATATTCTTATGTATTACGTTTTTTTAAACGCTTATACTTCCCGTGTGAAACCGGACCGGATAGCCAGTATGTATTATAAGCAATTAATTCGCAATTCATTTCGACTTGTTACGTTAGCATGCTCAAGTCATAAGAGAATATGCAAACTACTACTTAGTATACTTTATACCAACACACGTGTAAAACTAAGTGTCGTAACACAATGTCGAGCTAACAACGTCACTCAAATCGTGAAGCACGAGGTTAATTATAAACAGAAACTAAGCTTATGGAACCCTTAGATGTACGAGCGCGGTTTTGAAGCTGCGACCACGGGGGAGGTTCACGTGTCTATCCACTGTATTGTTTCGTTTCCTTATATATATGAACTTTATTGTTATTGCGGTGAGTTTGTTTAGTTGTTTGTCTTGCTTAACTGAAATTTTGCATAAACGTTACGTGTTACACACATAGACAAAACCAAGGGTTATCTATATCTAAACTGAACAAAAATGATAATTTAAAAAACTTAATAAAGATACTCTTTAACAAATGTCAAAATATGTCTTTCGAAAGTGCGATAACTACTGCATACAATTGTCTGTATTCGTCGCCCTATTTTTTATTTATTACGAGTATATACTTTTTTATTAAAATTGTATTTTTAATCTGCAGAATTATTTGATGAATATTATTATTCTTTCTCATTAGAACTTTTACTTACCAGTATAAACATCCGTAATAATTATATATTATTTCTTAATTTATACCATTAATTAAAGTTCATAAAATAGAACAATGTTGTAATTATGATAATGAAGGAGGCAATTAGATAACAAGGGAAGCAATCATTGCTATCTTTAGAAAGTAGAGAATACCGAAACATTAAATGGCAGTGATTCCTGTTGAAGTCGTTACTGTTGCCTTGCCAGTAATATTGTATCAAGTAGACTTTAAAAAGTACCGCGATTGTTAAAATGTTTTTTTAAACCAACGGTTCGAAAAGTTGGAACAATTGCAAAGAGCGAACGGATACTCGGTAGTTTTGCTATCCGACTCACTTTAACATTTTTCTCAATTATATTATATTCGATTCAAAAAGTACATTCAAAGTGCAGTAATTTGAAATTTATTTTTATGTATTATTTGTTACAAATCCCGGTTCTACAGACTTAAAGCTAGGTCGTATTTGAAACAATCCAATTCAAAGTATAACCGTTCAAGATTTCCTTTTTTTTTTTAAATATTCATATCTTTACTACCTTCATTCGATTTTTTTTTAGATTATATAGATTTTCGAGTATTGTTTCTTGTTTTCGCTAACTTACCGAGCTTAACTGATGATTGCAGATTCATACCTAGGCAAGCACCTCCGAATTACCATGTGCTTAATTTGTGTTTATTATTCATCTCGTGCTTGGCGGTGAGGGAAAAAACGTGAAGAAACCTGCATCTAGAAATATATGTATATTTATAATAAAAAATTTAATACTAAAAAAAATCAGTCAGAGTAGGCCACGTCTTTCAAAAAGGACGACGACTTCCAACTCCAGCGAAGAACTAAAACTAAAAAGTGAAAAAAGCACGGGCAACGGAGAGCCCGTGGCTGCAGTGTAACTTAAAAAAAAACCTTACCTTCAAAGAGAGAGGTCACCTTAACCCAGCTATGAGACAATCACAGGCATTCAACTGTCTTAACATTAAAAAGTTATCGAACTACACACAATATAGTGGCGCTAATCTGATTGCTTAGACTTAATGTCATACATTAATAAAATAAACCAGAGTGGATTAGTGTGATATAAAAGCTGTGCCTGTAACTTCATAATTGCAATAACAATGAAACACGTAGCTTGTAGCATTGCTCTTAAGAATCTATCAGGCGATAAAATAAAATCAAATCATATTTATTTATAGAACCCACCCAATGACCAATACTTCATATTTAATGCATATCTCATTTTGTACTTGCCCAATACTAAATTGCTCAGTATACATTTAATTAATCGTCAACTAGTTTGCAATTAAGGTAGGCTGCCAAAAACATTAACTTATGTTTAAACATGTATGATTTATTGAATGTTTGTATACGTCTTGCGAGATGACAAGTAATCTAGAAATTATTTTTGCCCAAAGGTTGCTAAAAATAATTTGTCCATTCACTTATAGTATTTATAAATCAAGATAAAAAAAAATTGTTATTGAACAAATCATAACGTCTTGGAATAATATCGAGAAGAAAACATGTATATACCTACTTAGTAGATTACATCCTAGAAAAAAAAAGTAATTATTTGAAAGAGAGGAAACTGTAGACAGACGCAGCGTAGAACGCCCTGCAGCTAAGGTGGTGGATTGACCTCAAGGTGGTGGGACCCGACTGGATGCGGAAGGCAGAGAACTGGGAGTTTTGACGCACCTTGGTAGAGACCGACGTCCAGCAGTATATGATGTCGATTTAATGTCAGGTGTATGTCAGTTGATTTAATATTGGTAATAAGTAAAAATTTTAATTATGAAATTGTCTATGTTTGTTTTATACTTACGATTTATGCATACATACAGTACTTCAATCATAGAATATCAGATAAACAAACGAAGATGTCCTTTTTTACAAATATACAATTTGATAATATAATTACTAATGCATTGCCTATCCTATGCCCTACTCTTCATGAACACGTCCTAGCTGTCAGTTCTCGAGTTCCAAGGAAATATAAGATCTCGAATAACAACAGAAAATTTAAATAAACATACTCTGACACATTCGATATATTTCGTAGAATATTCGTGTGAGCTGGTGATTCTAAATCTTGTTTAAGGTGATTATTATGTTTTAAGAATGACTAATATTTTTTTCGAGCATTCGTTTGCAAGTAATAACATCGTGTAATTAATTCATTTCTCTGTAATTATAAGGATATACTGAAACCAAGGTAATTTTATATTTTTTGACATGATTTTTTAATTAGTCAATTCGTTCCGAACTTCATCACGTTAACAGACATACATTTATTTATATATAATCTGTGGAAGTTCTGCCGTTAGAAAGAAGTCATCAAGCTACCATTGCCGGTTTATAAGAAATACCTAAGCGAGCTCCGTTGATAAATATTTATATGATTGTATACTCAAGATAGCGAGAAAGGTATTCCATGTACGTTGAACTAAAGTAAGAATTCTGTTAAAGCATTAGACGGATTTATGTCAAAGGTTTCGATTTAAATACCACATTGTTCCCTATATATATAGATCTTTTGTTACGATTGTCATTCTACAAGAATTTACTTTTGAAATATTTAAAATCAACCGAGATACGCTATTTTGTTTCGTGTATTCTTCAAATGTTATTATTGTAATGGTCAATATTGCATATCAGTTTCGGAAAATTGTCGATTTGTTTCTGCAGTCTTCAGTTTATAATTTGTCTTCACAGTCTAGCCCCACAGCTTGCATATATACTTGTGTTACTGATGCAGGTATATCCATATATATGGATTGAGAATTGTTAAAAAATAAAATAAAACTCTTTTTTCGTATCTGGCGTTAGAATCAACATAAGTATACTAAGTATTATAAAAATGGAATTTCATTGAAACTGAGTTAACATGTAAATCTTCAACGAGGTAAATTAAGAAGAATTCTTATTTATCTTTCCAGATTTGACCTAAACAAAGTATCACATTGCTAGGAATAATAATAATTAGTAGGTAAATGAGAGTAAAATTGTCTGTGTCTAAATATTATTGCTTTTGATTAGATATTTGACAGTGTGCCAGAAGTCTATTAGAGTAGGGTCTATGCCGGTAGACTCAGCAGTAATAATCAGGATATACAGTTGAATATAATTCAATAGTGATAATTATACATTAGCATTGCAAATATACATGTTTTATAGAAATCGATTTCGGTGTCTGTTTGAGGTTAATAGACTTAAGGCCGTTTGGTCTCCAGGAAATTTGTCAATTTAATTAGAGGTTATAATAGTACCCACAGTCTTGTAACTTGCTATGAGATTATGACAATTCGACGTACAATTCAACCAAACCCCATAAGAATCTAGACTTTCATACTAATATTATAAATGCGAAAGAAACTCTGTCTGTCAGTTGCTCTTTCGCCGCTAAACTACTGAATCTAATTTGATAAATTTTGATAAGAAGCAAGCTTGAAGAAAGGACATAGACTAAATTTTTTGCTGACGACCAAAGCCCAAAGCTGCGGGCAACTACTAGTAGGTATATAAACAAAGGCAGGACAAACATAGCTAGTGGAGGAAGTAACTTAAATTTAATTTAATTATATTTTTCACAGAGGAAGTTTAACAACTTCTAACATATTATCGAACACTCCAAACAAAGATAATATAAAGGCGTGCTACTCACCAATATCTCCGTAAAATTAATACAGTATAAACATTTCAACGATTACTCAGTTCCATATTTGTTAATACACTAATTTCAGCATTTTAAGCTTTGTTACTATTATCATAAAGTCTCATTTGCTTTGTTTGTGCTTGATTCATTCGCGTACAGATGGTGTCAAACGCGCCCCCGCCCCTTGCTGCGTCATTGAGTAATAAGCGCAGACGCAACCAACGCTTCGATCTCCTACGAGAATAATCACGCTACGTCACGTCCACGGAAAACTGACGACGTATGTTCACTCATCGTCCCGGTATTTAGCCAGCGATGTATGACTAACACTTTATTTATACATCATATTTTAAAAACGCGAAGCGAGTACACGGTCCAGAATATTTTGACTCCGATCAGTTGTGTGCCGATTTCTGTTTGCGACGGTTGCTTGGATTTTTCAGAAACATATATAGAAATGCGTCACACTCTACGGAACCAGGTGAATATTTTAGTTCATAGTCTTTATTAGCGCTTAGCGAATGTTTTGGCAAGCGTTCCTTGAACTTAGCCTTGCTGGTTTATCTATTTGGGATGTGTCTGCGCATAGCCGTGTATTGAAAATAATTTATACTTTTTTGTATTCATATGTTCTAACATCTGTACCATTTAATCTTTGATCTACTAACACTTAAATATTTAATATTTATGAGTGAGTGCGTATAAATATACCCTTTATTTGTGTGTTTGATTTCATCATATAATACCAAATGGAATTATAATTGTTAATAAAAATAACTATTTAGATAATACATGTCACAAAATGTTATCAACTTTATCGCTGAAGTGAACTCGATAGTTAAATTATTAAGTACCTAAACAAATGATGTAACTATGATTTTTTAATTGTTACTGGTTTCGTTTATATCTTAATTCAAGCTTGTGTCCACTATTCAATCTGAGTTTTAATTTATTATCGAAAAATATATACAAAAAAAAATACCTTTTACTTTTTACGAACTCTTTATGGTTTCAAGTACCCATTGCTACATGAGATAGATGCGCGGTTACATAGTATATAAGTATACCACATGTTTTTATCGCTAAATTTATATAATGTGTACCTCAGAAACAACATACAATTTAATCCTGTCCAGAGAGGAAAAAACTATAGTCCTCTTTTTAAGTTGTTACGCGACTAACGAAATATATTTTGAGTATGGAGGTGAGTGACCCGAAATACGCCGTGTCTTTTTTGAACAATAAAACAGATGTGTTTAAAGTTCACGATCGAACAATGATTGCTTAAAATAAAAATTCATTATCATCAAAATAAGTCACAACTTACCTTATTACATTACATACATACATTAGCAGCCTGTGAATTTCCCACTGTTGGGCTAAAGCCTCCTCTCCCTTTGAGAAGGCTTGGAGCGTATTCCACCACGCTACTCCAATACTGATTTGGTGTAATACACATGTGGCAGAATTTCTTTGAAATTAGACACATGCAGGTTTCCTCGCGATGTTTTCCTTCACCGCCGAGCACGAGATGAATTATAAACACAAATTAAGCACATGAAAATTCAGTGGCGTCTGCCTCATTTTGAACCCGAAATCATTGATTAAGATGCACGCGTTCTAACCACTGGGCCATCTCGGCTCTTACCTTGCCTTAATTTAATGAGTTTCTAATTTTATTCCATCTATCGAATAAAACATAGTCGTCTCCTATGTTCTTTTCTATTTTATTATCAAAACATAAATTATGTTTGTATTTTTATTGTTCAAATGTCTGATGAAGCTAAACGCATTCATTTCCAACCTTAGGAAGAAAAGTATTAAACGTATATACGGACGTACGTGTAAACAATAATGTTATTGTTTAAAGTGTCTAAAGACTAATCTGCGGTATTTAAACTCGCCCAGATTTCCGATTACGGACAGAGAAACTATTATATGAGAAATAAATTTGTCACAGTGCGTTCGATCCGATCGTAAAATTTTGTAAAATGACTTATAAAAATGATAATTGCAAATTTGCAGCGTGTTACTAATTTTTTTAACAGTGGTTTTAACAAAAAACGCTTTTCACCCCTTTTCAACCCTTTCCCTTCAACCCACGACGCTGCAAAATCACACGGTAAGTTATTTTACCTTACTAAATAAACCTACAAAATTTCGCCGTGTTACGAATTTGTTAGGGATTTTAGGCTTTATTGACTGGACTATTATGGCAACCCGATTGATTAGGTAGTTTAAATATTATAATTAATGTATGAATCTCGAATTCCAGTTTCTGACGATAGATTTCTACGTCGAATTTTCGAGTTACTACTAATAAAATAACTCGTAAGTTTTTCTTTGTTATAAATAAACAACGGTAGTATTACCTCAATTATGTAGTCGAGGACAATGGTGATTGCGACATTAATAGATCGGCCTTTTTTATATTCATACAAGTTCTTGTCGATGTCGTGTTCATGCAAATATAAACTATATATGTTATTTTAATACAAAGGACATCTTTTATTAGTTTAGTTACATCATAAATCAATTATTAATAGTTATTTCGCCTCGTCTTAACTATGTACATATCATAATTAAGCAATTTATCTATTTAAACTCATGTTAAAAATCAACATTTATTAAACATAAAATTTTGAAACCTTGAGCCCTGCCAAGCACTACTGAATTTTTCATGTGCTTAATTTGTGTTTATAATTCATCTCGTGCTCAACGGTGAAGGAAAACATCGTGAGGAAACCCTGCCACATGTGTATTCCACAACCAGCATCGGAGCAGCGTGGCGGAATATGCTCCAAATGTTCTCCTTAGAGGGAGAGGAGGCCTTAGCCCAGGAGTGGGAAATTTACAGGCTGCTTATGTTATGAGCCTTGTCTAACGTGATCACTCTAACTTGTTGACTAAATTGATCAATCGATAGTTTACTGCGTTGTTAAATTGAATGAAGAAATATATATACATGTTTGCACATTGCAACGACTTAAACTCTGTTCGCCGAAAACTGCCGCCCAATGGACTTTTAATTAAAAACCCGCCGGTTGTTTAGCGAGCGGTAATTTATAGGCGAGAACTTACGATTCAATTGTAGTTGATTAACATTTCAACAACTAAGTCAAAATATATACAAATATGGTAAGCTTTTGTTGATAATTTTATTGCTTAATGTTACTTGAAATTCAGTTAAGACTATTCCAATTGTTTTCAATTAACGCGCGGTTTTAAGCAAACAACGTGAACGTGAATACCCAGAGAATATTCTGTTACTTGCTTAACTTTAATGAATCAAATTTATCTATAGTAATTTTTTAGTCTTGAGTGTCTAAAGCACGTGTCTGTCATGAAGTAACTAACATTATTAGTCAATATACGACCCAAAAGTTCTGGACACGTCATCTCACATCTTGAACCATCATTAAAATTGTCTAAGAAAATGGTTTGAGCAGTATATAATATCAAATGTCATTTTGTAGCAAAATGCTTAAAGATCAATCTGATGAACGTATTTTTTTGAGTTAACACTAGCTTACTATAGCTTAGAAATTGTTTTCTAAATTCATGGTTTACCATAACCATTGTACGAGAATATACACTTATAAGTTAAAAGATTTGGGAACAAAAAAATTTTTTTTCGATTTATACTTAAAATTCGGTTGTATTTTTATGATTGACCTACGAAAGAATATTTTCAGAGGCAAGTTTACGTATTTTTTTGACATTTATTTATTTTCTTTTAAACCGATAGTGATTATATCAACACGTTACGCCAATCTGCACATGTAAATGCCCTGTGCCTTTTTGAGCTCTATTCTAATCGTATTATATGATCCGTAATTTGCGAATTCTAAAGGTGCAATATATATATATATATAACAATCGGCATATATAATTATATATAAATAACTTTATTTGTGTTAGACTTTACACGCTCCTTGTGGGTATCAGGAAGGCTTTCTTTTAAGCTCACTTTTTAACATCATCTGAAAGAAAATTATTTATATTTTAGTTCTTTTATTTTACGCTTTTGTAGAAATTTCTTATTTAATAATAAATTTTGTCCTCTCTTACTAGCGCTCACTAGATGTTTTTTATATCGTTTGTATGATTTATTTGTGTATTGTTTTTTAATTGTAGTAGCGCATTCGTTTATTTTTGTTTTGAATAAAGGTTGACCGGCAGAGAGTGCCTCCAGGCATTAAGTCCGCCTTTGTTCGAACTAAACAATTCTGTTGGTTCATGAAGTTTTTTAAATAAATATTATTTTATATTTTATTGTCGTTGCTCTTACCTGGAGTTAATTGCATCAAAGCATTGACTTTACCGACGTTTTCTCGAAAATATCGAACAATTTCATTAGTTTTGTACATTAACTGCCTGTAAATTTCCCACAGTTGGGCTAAGGCCTCCTCTCCCTTTGAGGAGAAGGTTTTGAAGCATATTCGAATCCAATGCACCCGCATTGGATTGGAATACACAATATGGTACAAGGCAAGCGCAAGGTGCAATACACATGTGGTAGAATTTCGTTGAAATTAGACACATGCAGGTTTCCTCAAGATGTGTTCCTTCACCGCTGAGCACGAGCTGAATTATAAACACAAATTAAGCACATGAAAATGCAGTGGTGTTTGCCTAGTTTTGAACCCGAAATCATCGGCTAAGATGCACGCGTTCTAACCACTGCGCCATCTCGGCTCGAACAATGTCTACTACTTAAATCGTGAAATAATCATGTGACTAAATTTTTTAAACATAAGACACGACTGAAAAAATACGAAATTCACATTATTAAAAATAGTATTCATATGATAGTTATATAACTCTATATAAATACTATTTTAATACGATTTATATAGAGTAATACGGTCAGTAAGGCACGGAACACGAAAATCATGACACAATAAAAATATATTTCCACAGTACAATTTGTCTGTTAAGGAACCTGACCTTATCCTAAGGATCGTGTTTTCAATAGAACGAAACAAATTAACTACCTGAGATGCAAATTACATTTTGCTACAACGCCTTCGTAATCACATATATGATTACGAAGGCGCTTCAGCAAATACAATGGATGTCTAGTATCAAATACGTATGAGATTGCTAGATGCAATTCATAGGAAACCTTCGTAATAGTAAACTCAATATCAGACGTGATATTTCCTTGAAAATCTCTATTAAAGCGAAACCAATATAATCATTTATAAAGACATTTCAAGGATCCGAGACTTCATTTGCTCGAATCGCATCAGACGTTATATTAAAATGACGATACAATCACGCGGCTTCTGATCTCCTCTTCGCTTGAAAATTAATCTTAGTTGAGAGTTACTTCAATGCAATTCCCTGCGTCGCGTTTTGATGAAACGTCTGCTCTGATGAAATTACCAATTGCATGTCATTCGTTATCCCTCCATACAAATATAAACCGCTTCTAGCGCTGTCGATGAGATATAGCGTTATATAGTAACCACCAAAATTGATCAGTATCAAGGACAAGCTTCTCGAGCAATTATACGATTGATTTAAACGGTCGGCCATATTGGGCTGTCAAACTTAATAACTCAACAAACCTGACCACTTAAAGACCATTAAAAGTCAACCTTCCCAAAATAATACAAAAAAAATTACTAATCCGGTTGATACGTAACTTTCACAATATGCGAGTTCATGGTTTCAGTGTGGACATAAGTAGTAAATATAAAGTAATCACTTATGTAAGATTCAAAAAAAAATGTGAATAAAAAATAAACGTGTACACTGCTATTCGATTCAGTCGTTTAGACAATATGTTTCAATTAACGTTGGCGAAAAACAACGAGACACGTGGTATTGACACCTACAGGCGGATCGATCGCTGTGTTCACCGTTCCGGGTTCGTTAGGTTTTTGTTTGCGTTGCGATATTTTTATTTTTCTCAAAACATTTTAAAATATCTACAGAAATATTTTTAACTGTAAAAAATTGGTTGACAATTACCTACATGTTTAGGTACTCGCTTATGACATATTCTAGCTTCCAACAGCAATTCTAAGTATTGAATTGATGTGTTCAACATTTCCCTGTACAGTCAGTTCTTGAAGAGGTGTTTGCAACTACAATATATTATTTTAAGATAAATTTATATCGTTATATAAAATCTTCATTGTGTGACCTACTTATATTAGTATAAAACTGTAGTGTGAGTAAGTCCCATATAATTCTAGATACTGTATGATGTTTTTATGTTTCCAGAAAGTACTCGAAAATAGGAGAACGAAAAGTACTTGAAAATAGTTATCGAAAACAATGAAAATATCATATCAAGTCCTTACACACACTTTTAAACATTTCACGGGATTGGGTTTAATATAAAGTCACCACCGGCTGCTTTCTAATGTAGAATTTACCGATAATAACAAATAGATAGAACGGTAGCATTACCGGCAAAAACCCAAGAGACTCCGCTCTGGCAAATGTTTGAAAATAGAACTATTTCCCAGTTATTTGGCTGTGCGGATTTTTTAATAAAAGTTAGTAAAGTAGTTCAAGAGAAATTCAATAATTAAATTATAAATTTATATGAAGGCGTATAGAATTTAAAGTGAAAGACACGTGGAAGCCAAGGAAAATTAATGAGATGAAATATTGGAACAGCAGTCAAAGGATATAATTATGATTTATTCGTGGATGTTCCATAATACTCGGCTGCATTATATACAATTTCTGTAATATTCAATATCAAATCACTGCAAGTCAGGGGGATTATGTTTCTCTTGATGAAAATACTATTCAGAGTTGAAACGTATTCATTCCCTACTTAATAAATTAATATATTCTTCAAACGACAAATTAAATGCAATCTCAGACTGAATTGGCTTCCTAACTAGCAATCAGTGATATTCAAGGAAACCACTTCATATTATATAAATTTGTATCTGACTTAATTTGTAGTGATTGAATTTATTTATTTGTTTATATAAGAATTATTAACGTCAAAATGGTTACTTTACAAATCATGACCGCGTGGAATGGCGGAAAGAATGCTTGCAGCGTTTCCACGTTGAATCATAATTCCGATTCTCTGGGCAAAAAATGAACCAGCCCCTGTGACCAGTTTAGGTGTTATAATTGTATTAAATATTTGTTCGTTATTAATCCAAAATATTAAATTACACGGTAGTTTATAGTGAGTAGCGTAGTAGCGTCTAAAATTCAAGTCATAAAATTTAAATTATGGTTATAAAACTTGCATGTTAAAGTTCATGCAGCCACGCTAAAATAAATATCCAAATTAAAGATACATCAGAGACGGACAACGTGTCCTATGAGATAGAAACATTAAAAAAAACTACACAAGTCAATCGGACCCACATTTTCTTTGATCTCGTATGCATCAGTGGTATTTCGCCATATACATAATGAAAGTAGTTACTTAGTGAAAAAACTGTTCATGTGACTTCAGAATGTTACAAGTAATATTTTCTCTTTCGCTCTTATTATATAAAATTAATCTTAATTGATTAGGTTCCTACATAGGAGCAGAGAGCAATTTTTCCATGTATAAAAATTAATCCTTGACAGCAATATGGACGTTTTTAATAGCTTTATTAAAGATAATGGAAAACACTAATGGATACCTAAGTTGACAGTTCTCCACTGGAGACAAAGCGATAATAAAATAAAAAATTATAACTCGTCAGGGTAAAATACCCTGAATTTAATTTAATTTAAATTAGCCAATTTTTGGGAAACGATCTTTATTTGGCAACGATATAGATCAATGCTTAAAATATTGAGGTAGTGTCATCGTTTGTTGACTTTGCATTCCGCAGCGCAAACCGAATTCGTACTGTACTAGCTCAATGATTAATAAAAATTATTGCACCCATTCAATGATTACCTGACGTAAGCGACAACTCCTGAAATAATAAACTTCATAGAGCGAATAGCGCAAGTCTTCCATAAAACGGACCATTACATTTTGAAAATCGATCTGCAAATAAGCCGAACATACAATATCTTAGCTGGATATATTATTTCAGATATTAATGATTACTTCGGTCTGCAAGAGCTGCGTGCGACTGCGTTACATTGTAAAGAATATATTGACAAGAAGCATAACCAAATCTCAACAGGTTACACTCGTAAATATTTGGCCGGCCACTTGTAAAAAGCCGCTACCATACCCGTTCTGCTAAAGGTCACCAGGGCCTCAATTCTACTTACAAATTGTCACTATATCGCAATCGAATCGAAAAGTTATCATTCAGCTGTTTCCCTACTGTACTGACACAATGACCCTGCTGCGGTTCGGTCGAAGTTGAATCGGACTAGAATCGGGAGCGTATGAATACCGTTATATGTTAGTAGATAGACCTCCTGGCCACCCTACGCAGGCTATTTTGCTCGATAGCGGTGAGGATAAATCAATACGCAATATACAATTGTTGAGGGCTACGTATGAGAACTATGCAGTGCGCTCGATTCGTCAGGTGTGCGAAACATTCTATTAAAATTATGCATTTCAATAATCCGTTTGCTTAATCGGGGAATTAATTTAATGCTCTTCTAAGTATACACACAAACCTAAAACTTAGGTCGATGATACATTTATTTGAAAATCGAAGCTTTACATTACTAATATATAAATTAAATTTGGACACATTTTTGTTGTAATGAACCAAATTTAGGGGTGCCTTGGACTAATTAAATTTAATTGGCCAATTAAAATATAACATATACTATTATGAACTTGCATCTCTCACTGTCTCTCTCTGTCTTGGCCATAAAAGAACACGAAATTTACTCTTGTCATTAATTGAAACAACGGTAGATTGCAAAGCATAACAACTTCTATCGTAATATGATATAGTAAAACCTTTTCCGACATGAGCTGCTACTTCTGGTATACGTTTTATGTATATTCGCTTAGTAGTTCAGTTCAGTTAGGCGTTACAAAATAAACGTATGCTCATTTGTAAGTAATATGTCTGCACTTTGCTGTAGGGAGATTTTTTATGTGACTTTAAAAACGAAAACTATTACTTAACTTCTCTTGTTATGCAACTTTATTGTTAAAGCATTTTCACGCAACCGATTATGCTGAAAATTATTAACAAATTCTGGTGCTGATGACGATATAGCTTCGTGTGCTATTTGCATTCATTTTAGTACAAGAATTTGGTTTAGTTTATATTTGTGTGTATGTTTGACGATAACTCGCAGCAGTAAATGTCCCTTTCAAATGCAATGATAAACTTCAGCCCGTTAATGTAGAATAAGGATCAGAACAGGTGTGGATGACTTTTCTTTAAAAGACGCTGACTCTTTTGAAGAACGCAAAAGCACTCCCCCATTTTTAATATACCAAAATTATATACGGATAACTGTAAATTACAAATCAATTTTGACACACTCATGATGTTTTGGCCCAATAAATAACATACGACTAATTTTAAATTAGTTCTTGTTGCATGAAAGTTTTGTTTTATGAAATATACTCGTTAGTTTGTAAATTATTTTATTGAGAAACTATTTAGTGCTTGGTCGGTACATACTATAAATTTATTTATGGGAATATAAATAAAATTAATATTTGAGTGCTTATTATCTTTTGTTTATTTTTTCTCACGCACACATTATGTTAGATATATATTAATTTTATAACAGAATGACATAAACGTATATATACATCATGATTTAATCGTAGATGAATGATGAACTACGCAATAGGTTACGTTTGCAATAATTATTCACCAAAACGTATATAATATAACTGTATGGTAAACGTACGTACGTAATATTACTCATAAAATTTATTATTACAATAAACGGACAGATATCATTTCATGAAAATTTATTCGTGCCTTTGTATAGCCGCTAATTGATAATATAATTCTTTGATACTTTAGTTTTTCCCACATCGCTGTCAATTCATGTTTATTTCAATTGATGTAATTTATATAGAACATACACTAAAACACCTATGTTCATTCGTAATATATGTATAGCATTATGTTAATCCTTTTACGCCTAGAGAAGCAGCTTAGTTAGCTAATTAGGGATCTATATATATTCGGAAATAAGCATTGTGTTGTATGTATGATTAACATAATATAATATATAAAGTGCAAAGTTGCACGTGTTAATGAAGTTGTGTGAATTTAAAATTAACATACGTAATCAGTCCGCGATAGTTTAAAGTAAATAATTAAATTCCAGTCTATAAATATAGTTTACGTTTAAACCTTTTTTTTATAACTCTAACAGGTGCTTGTAAATGTCTACAGGAGAAATTAATTTTATATTTCTTTTTCTTACTTTATATACAATTGTTCTAAGCTTATATTAATAAGGATTTATTTATAAAACTTAAGGTATGTACGTAAATGAACGTCAAAAGTGACTTGGCAAACACAATAGAGGCGCTCGCTAACCAAATTCCGTATGACCTCTCTCGCCTCTATAACAAAACTCTTGACTTAAATTTCATTAAATAGTAAATTTCCTTACTATTTAAACATTATATTATTAGAGCTTCCTCAAGCCACGCTTTTAGTGGAAGGTTAGATTAAATTAATACAATTTCATGTTACTATTTTCGAATCATTCTTTGATATTGTTTCGACTCGTCAGCTTCGGAACTAATGGATATGGCGAATTTATTTAGAGTTAATCCTTTACTCGGATGTTGCAGGCTTTGACGTCGTACATACATAAGGCTAATGGTTCTAGTAACTTTGTTATAACTCTCAACGTAGTTTATCGAGCTCGTGATATGTTAATTTTATATATGGTATATGTTTTTGAAAATTATAATAAATGATTATTGTTAAATTTCGTATTAAATTACTCGTATAATATGGGCTCAATACGCTTATCGAAGATAAGTTCGGGACTATAAAAGACATGGGTATAAAAAAAGGAAAATATTTATCGAATATAATAATTCGATATCAGAACTAACAGTTGTTAATTAGTTAGTTTATACTATGTATAAAAATCATACAGATTTTAAACAAAAAAAAAATGTAACATATTTAAGAAATACCAGCCTAGATAAGTCTAAGCTGGTCTGGAATCGATTGTTCGATCCGGATGTTTCATTTTCGAAATTGTATTTTTATAGTTACAAATATTTATCAAAATAGTTTCGATTTTTACTAATAATGGTCATGATCGAAATCCAATTAATTATATACATATTTGTTATATTTACGTCTCCACAGACATGTTATCCGTGTCTTTTCAGCAACACAATTTCAGTTAAGGATATATATTTTGAATCTAGTATTAATATTCAATTTAAATGTGACTCACCATTAGAAGTCGTAGATTCCAGACGAAATGTTCATTGAATCGGAATGTGTCCTTGAAGGGGTTTATCTTCGTGGGTTTTTAGATTCATAGGCCGTCCTGGATGCTTTTCAGTCCAGTCCATTCATAAGCGGATCTATATATATGTATATAGAATCATCACTAAAGATTATTCTTTGATTCGTTGTTTTTAGAGTGTTATGTGTTCGTATTTTCAATCTTTTTCTCGAGAAATTTCGATGTCGACACTGGACTCTAACATATCTTTATGCATTATATTACTATTGACGAAATTGCTTTGTCATATAATTATTAGTAATAACAATACATGAAAACCCAATATTTTTATAATATTTGTTGGCGGATGTTGGCCTAGACGTGATTCTATGTGGTCACCACATTATAACCATTCCTTACATTGTCAAAGTGCCGACTGCCTCGTTGGTCTAGTGGATATAAGGCCGTAGATCTTCGAAAGCCAGCTCTCAGTTACCTCCCGGAATCTCAAAGTTGGAAGTATGTATCGAAAGTGTACTCCCTCGTAAAGCACGTCAAGTCGATGGTCCTCCCCTGAACTCTTTCTGATCGTGTCGAATTTGCCGTCCCATCGGATTATGGGAGTGATGGAATAGACAGTGCACCTGATTTTTGCGCAGACACTTGGGCACTATAATATGTTCTGCCTAGTTGGCTGATCTCTCTTGAGATTGGCCGCCGTTGCTGAAATAGGTCGGGAAGATGTCATATTGCCATATAAACCACCACCCTTAAAACCGAAACACAGAAATACTTAGTCACTGTTTGACGGCAGAATATAAGATGTAGATCAAGTGATGAAGATTTAATTTCAGAATATTATAGTCATAATTTTTTTTTATACGCCCCTACTCGGAGTGACCACCGCATCGCTCAATATTGGAGTAAGCTTCTAAAAATATCGAATGTTTAAGCTTAAATAACAAACACGTGGGGGCGGACACAAAATGAGATGGCTGTAAAAAGTTTTTTTTTCTAAAGTTGATGAAAAATATTCTAATTATGAATGCTTTCCAATTTCGAATTTAGAAACAATATGTTTTTAAAAGGGACAACTAATAACGGAAGCAAGAGTTTCAAATTATATAATATACTCTTACTCGATGGATATGTTGAAACTTCACATATGATTTGATCATATAATGGATGTTCTGCATCTCATTTTAAAAGTAGTTCACCGTATTCTTTACTACGGCTAAGGTCCAAGCAAACTAGCAGATTCAGCTCGTTAATTATTCTATTCCTTCGTCGGTCACCAGTAGAGGAAAGATTTAAGGTCGGATTTGATTTGCACACGTTTTAATTTTCAGCTTTATATATAAGGTAGGAGTTTGAAATGTTTGAAGCATATCTGACAATCGGTTTATTTGCCTTTTGTACAAATGGCGCAATAATGAAAATTTTAAATATGAACACAATGTAAACGTTCTATTTACGTAGTGTGATTTCAATACTTCCGACTTGCAAATATTGCCTCCTTACAAAAAACTATATATAGAAAGGTTGAACTCAGTGTGCTCAAACATTTTTTCGGGTATTTTGACAGTAGATAACAAGCTTCAATATACTAAATATTGTAATTCATTAAAAATTGTCGTCGCTACAAGTTGACGGATAACAATTTTTTTTTTGATAAGATCTTGCACAATTTGATTTTCATAAAGTTTTGATGATTTTTGAAAAATGACGTTTTAGTATATTTTTATATATATATATATTAATGAAGACGAGGTCTTAACACAGCAGTAATATATTTACACGCTGTTTTACTTACTTAATTATATATATATATATATATATATATACCGGCAGAGAGAGAGAGATGAGTTTACAAAAACCCAAGTAAAGATTATTCGTATAAGTTACTTATTGTTATATGTTACAATTTCATTATAAATAGGGCTTACATAACAAAAAAGAAACCTATGGTAACTTTGGTCTAATATTTCTCATTGTTTTTAAATACGATAAAGACGAAAATGTAAGGTACATAAAATATGTACCTGAGGATTATTTGTTAGGTAACAACATAAAAATCCAAAGACTTTGTTATTCAATTTCAACAAAAACAAAAGTTTGTCTGAACTTTGATTTTATTATTGTTTATCACAAAAAAAAACGCCTTCATAAATGAACACATTTTAAATATAAATTCAATGATATATATACTAACTGCATCATCGTAAATATAAATGAGTTTGTGAAATTGTCTGCTTTTTACGCTTTTGCGTATTAACTACTCAGTCGATCTTTTTAAAATATTAAATGAAAGATATATTCTTAAAAGAATAAAAATAATAATTTTTGCGCTTTATATGTCCATGGGCAGTGGTGACCACTTACCATACGATATCATTTAAAATATACCCCCAACCCCCTTACGCACGCGGGGGCCGTCGCGAACGAATATTGTGTTGAGTGTATTTCTTAATATGTGTCAATCATCGGATTCATTCGATCTTTGCATAGTTTTTTGATAAAATCTATAGAAATACCATCGCGTTTTAATTTAAATTAATATTTTACACAAGCTGCATTAGCTATTGTTCCATATTAGAATAGTTTTAGCCACCGGTGCTATTCACCTTCATAGCAATGTACACTTTACAAGTATGTTCACGATATGAATTTAGAAATAGCAACAATATCGAGCGACATTTATGGACTTTGAGTCTTTATTTTTAAGTTGTCTGCTTGTACGAATTATTATATTAAATACACGTAAGGAATTTGTAGTTCAAATGTATGGAAGAGATGTTAATATTATACACTTATGAATTAAATTTATGATTATATACATATTATCTGTAGTTATTACTTTAAATTAAATTAATTGTATTTTTGATCCAGTTGGCCCAGTAATTAGAACTCATAGTTGGACGTGTCAAAATTTGATCGGTTAAGGAAAATCATCGTGAGGATCTGATACAAAGAAACTGTGCCAGAAAATCTACCAAATGTTTAAATAGAGTACCACCGACCCGCGCTCCATAAAACCAGAATTTCAAGTTAACTTTTATATATTTTAAAAGAGAAGTTATTTGACTCTCCATTAAGAGATTTGCTTCACATTGGAAACGGATTAACTTTAAGATAAACCTTTTTTATAATACAGGTTTATTTACGGGTGTAAATATCAATTTTTAATAATCATATAGATATTATAATATTGTTTCTTGGAATAAATTGTTTATAACTGCCGTGTGCCCAATTAGGTTACCCATCGACCTTATATCAGTAACCCTACGACTTTCCTCACTTGATAGAGTTTTTTAAAAGCTTGCCCCGGGGTGCTCCCTTTTTACGTGTTGATCCCTCTTTATTATTCCGCGTGATCGAATAAAAAATAAAACGGACACTACCATACCGTTTGACCGTACCCAGCGCAGAGCGGCTCGAGCTATAGACGATCAAGGCCATTCCGAACTGCTTGATCCTTTGGCTTTACGTAGAGATATTGGATCACTCTGCATTTTCTAACGTATTTTTCACGGGGAATGTTCCGAGAAATTGTTTGGATTAATCCCGGCTGCTTCGCATATCTCGTGAAATTACAAGTTCCACCCGAACCACTTAGATGTCCGTATGATGTAGAATCCACAACAGCGCTATTTCTAAGGCATTTTCTGCCTCGCACAATCACTCTGTGGAACCACCATTCACCAGAGTTTTTTTTTTTTTAAAATAACTTACACCTTTCTCAAAGGCTGGCAACGCATGTACTCGCCCTCTTGTGTTGCAGTTGTCCATGGGCGGTGGTATTCACTTTCCATCAGGTGAGCCTCCTGCCCGTTTGCAACCAATATCATAAAAAAGCCTTGGTCTCGCTGCGAGAATGTCAATAAATCCGCTAATTTACAAGCTCTATTTAGGAGATAAATTTCTAAAAATAAAAATGACTTTAAATCAAAACTATTCAGTCCTTCATTCATACTTTATGTCGTAATAAAGCCTCTTTATTATTATTAGGTGATAATGTTATTTATTAACAGTAATTTAAATACGAATAATAAATCTTTCTTTTACTAAAATATGACTAACATCCATACAAACTTTAGAGAACGGATCTCGAAAACGCTTTTGAAACTGTCTTTACTTGTATACGAAAACCTAAACATATTATATTATTCTAGCTTCAAAAATAACGAACACTCTTACAAACTTTCATCCCTCTATTAAACCTCTTTAGTAACTTTTATCTCCCACAAAACCAATTAAAAAAATCTATTCTTAATGTTCAGACAGTCAGTCAGTCAGGTATTTTATATTTGTAAGTATATAATACATAAACAGACTATGATATTTCTTTTTTTTTAGTTGGAGGAGGATGGCTACGTCGTGTTGGAAGATTTTCTCCGACCGGCGGAATGTGATGAACTGCTGGCTGCTGGGCTGGAGCTGACTAAGCAAGCACCTGACTCCGACGACAAGACTATCTTCTCAACTTTAGAAAATGACAAACAAGTATGAAATAAATATTTGTTATTATAGTGTACGGCAATAAAGATATATTATACTATAAATAATCCGTGTCCTGTTGGCACTACTAAGGAGCCCTTGCAAATTTACTTTATTAAAATTAATTCTAATTGATACTATTTACATCTCATAACACAAATGCTTTCATATAATAACAAGCTTATCAAATAGCTTAAAGATTATTTATTACGAGCCGTGACAGCGACTCCGTGCGCGATTGAATTTAAGTTATTTGGACATTGCAGCCTGAATTTATATTTATTTTATATATAATTATAAAATAAAAGTATGCCTAAGTTACTCTTTACTACATCAGCTATCTGCCAGTAAACCTCTCGTCAAAATCGATCCAACCGTTGGACAGTTTAGCTGGAACAAACAAACTGGACAAAAATTGTAAAAAATATTTTTTTGGTATATGTGCCGTGTATGCATTTAGTAAAAAGCGTTTATTTTAATTATTACAAGCAGACACTCTTATTTTATTAAATGTACCTATAGATCAAAAAAGTCCGTCCGTCAAAAAAGTTTTCCGTCTGGGTAGGTACCACCCACTCATCAGATATTTTACCGCCAAATAACAGTAAACTGTATTGTCGTGTTGTCGAAGGGTGAGTGAGCGTAGAGAGTGTAATCACAGGCACAATGGACATAACATCTTAGTTCCCAAGGTTGGTGGCGCATAGGTGATGAAAGGAATGGTTAATATTTCTTACAGCGCCTTTGTCTATGGGCGGTGGTGACCACTTACCATCGGGTGGCCCATATGCTCGTCCGCCAACAAATGCCATAAAAAAAAAAAAAAAACTTTTTTTTAATGTAGTTATAATGGAATTATGTATTTATTTTTATTAGGGTTTTACTACTTGAAACAATCGGCCTTCAAAGATTCGATCGATAGATTCGTACAGCACTTAACATTTAAAATCCACTAAGTTTCTATATAGGCTTTGTTAAAAACAAAAGATTAATTTTAATTTAGACCTAATATATACCCATTTGTTGTGGGATAAGCGCATCTGGCTCCCTTCTTACAACGCCCACACCTGATCGTTAGCATAAAGTCGTTGACGTAAATAGCAAAAGTCTAGTAAATAAATAAACGTATTCCGACATTATTTTTCATTTTAAGAGGTATGTAACGAGACCTGATGTAATAAGAACGCTACTGGGATCAGACTTGATCGGATGACTCTCAATTCAATAAGGTCATACTGAACCCGACTATTTTACTCTTGAATGTTCCACAAATTCACGGTGTATAATGATATTATATTCAGGTTGAAGTATGTTTTTATTTGCACATTGCAATATGTATTACGCCAAGACAAAACTTAACAGCATGGTCGTAAAATATCTTCGTAATTAAAAGACATTTCATAATATTTACCTCCCCATGGCTCGGCTTTGTCTGAGGCCGTTTACCGGTACTCGCTTACCATAATCAAAATTAAAATCAAATTTATCCTATTCAAGTGGGCTTTTTGGAAATTCTTGTTTGAAACGCCATTTTAAAAAATGCTACCGTCAGCAACAAGCAAGTTTTTGTCATGTTTCGTTCCAACTTCAATGCTAATTTGTTCGAAAGCTTTTATTTCTTTAGTAAGGTAGTACAAAAATAAATGAAAATATTAAATATATTTATAACAAGTACTAATGATATGATTGATTTACAGTAAATAAATTACATTAAATAAATCAATTATCACCTAATTAACAAGAGTAAATTATTTTTCGAAAATCTTGAATAAATTCTAGCAAATGAAAAAAAAATGAAACAAGGCAATTAGTTCATTTTAATTTTATACAATGAAGTTTTTACGGCAGTGGCGAAGAGAATTATTGATCTTTACTGTTAATTTTTCTTTCAGCAACTGAAGGACAAGTATTTTTTAGAAAGCAACGACAAGATCAGCTTCTTCTTCGAAGCTCAGGCTGTCGGACCAGATGGAAAACTTCAAGTGGATCCCAGCGTATCTTTGAATAAGGTGAGTGCAATACAAATAATAAATCCATAAAATAATTAATTTATATTTTTATTAAAAAAATGCAACATCGAGGAAATAAATGCAGGCAAAAAAATATAGAATTACTTTTCACAATGTAGGTGACTTAAACTTAAAAGAGTATGAATACAGTTCAAAATTGTGAATTTACTTGTCGGTAAGGCTATTTGCAAGCCTCCTACCTATCCAGGTACCGCCCATACAACATATCCGGGAACGCTTGGATTAATTTTATTATTTTTTTGATATTTTGTAATCAGTAAGTTCCGTAATTTCCACATGTCCATGTGTTCCAGGTAGGACATGCGCTTCATCTCCTGCACCCCATCTTCAGATGCTATACGTACAGCGATAGAGTGAAAGCAATTTGTCATGAGCTCGGATTCAGGGAACCCGCTGTAGTACAAAGCATGTACATTTATAAAAATCCTGGTTTAGGCGGGGAAGGTACACACTTGAATTAATTTTATTGTGATTTAACAGATTACCAGTTCCTAAAAATTCACTATATATTTTTTCAACTATATACCATATTCCTGCTCTATAAGTTTCCTTGTTACTGACCTTTATCTGTAAGTTGTCTGGAAGTGATCGCTCTCTTAACAATAAGATCGCCTTTTATATGTACCATTAACTTCAGTTCTGTTTCAAACTGTAATTTAACTAGACTATTCAGATTTCATCAGATACAGATAATCTTTCTCAGTTGAACCAGTAGGAAACTCAGTAATTTCTCTTTTCCACCAATTGAATTAAATTGTCAATAAAATGCAATTATTTTATCTACGTATAATGCCTGAAAATTAATATATATTATTTGAGTAATGTGTTTCACTTATCAGTGACTTTTAACAAAAATTTAAAATTAATTTTTCCAAAATTATAAATATTTGCGGTATTTTGTTATATGGCTCAAATGCCTTGCCCCAGTAAGTATTTATTGACTTTACGGAGTCGGAAATTTGGCGTTATAAACTTATTTCCCTAGTCGTATTTAAAAAGTGACAATACCAATGAACTTTCGAATTTAATCTAAGTTATACTGAAGACATTGGTTACAGTATAATACAAACAATACAATCTATAACAAATATAATAATGAAGCCTGTTAAATTTAACAAGTAACGGTATACAAGAAAAGAGCGTACTCTTTCCTGAAAGGCCGGCAACGCACCTGCAAGCCCCCCGTTGTTGCAGATGTCCATGGGCGGTGGTAGTCACTTTCCATCAGGTGAGCCTCCTGCTCGTTTGCCACCTTATGACATAAAAAAAAAATATATATATATTTTTAAAGATATAATAATGAAAAGTTTCGGTTTGAAATATTAAATTACTGTTTATTCGTTCTGTAACGAAGTTGTGCAACTCCACGTTTAATTTTATCAGCGTGCATTAACAAATACATTTTTTTTTAAATATTTTTTGTATGTTTTTATTCTTACATTAGATTACAATGCACGCCGATAATTTAGCGCGAAGCCTGAATAAATGAATGAATGAAGTCATCCTCGCGAATTCATTCTTGAATGAATACATATTGAGCTAAAAGATTTATTTCTTCGATTTGTTAAACATCAACAACAGGACGTTATCATCCCTTTAAATATGTTCTAATATATCTATTTAACTTATATACAAATATACATATATAATAGAAGCTGTTCCCAGCTTCTCCGTCCGCGTCAAATTTATTATTACCATAATATATATCATACATCATACTGATTGTATGACAAGATATGTATTTTGTTAATTCAAATACAATGTTATGAGCATTAAGCTCAAAATCAGCTGTCCAAAGCCAGCTTGGTAGTGTATCAATAAAAAAAATATATTTCAACGTTCGTTGCCTTTAAATCGAACCCACAAACTTTTGTTTAGACCCTGTTTCGTCCACTAATCTATCTCATTTTAATTTGTTATTAGTATTTTAATGAGCTTATACGTGATTCGAAAATAATTTATAACGATATCGGAAATTGGAAACCAAAATTATAACTCTAGGTTACAGAGCGACGTCGATAGCTCACTAACGAGGTATCTGAAAGACTTGTATGGAAGCACTTGAAGTTTTATTTAATTAATAAAGAGAGAATATTTTTTATTTAAAAAATAAATAATTAATCCGGAAATATTTTTCAATAATATTTTGTTTTAATTTTTCTTTTGAAATTTAAAGTACATTGCAATATAAAACGTATACGTAATATCGGATTAATTTGATTATATTCCTCCATTTATGGATGGTACCTTTTTACTCATCATTCAAAAACACTGTACCAGTTTTTAATTGAGCTAATTAACAGAAGCCTTAATACCGATTTGCTTAATTCTAATAACAAATTTGACGAATTTCATACTAAACTTTCACGCCAAATTAACACCCTTAGGACGTAAATATTGGAATATTACTGCTTCACCAACGTTCCATAAGACATTCTTTAGGCAAATTGCATCTTGTTAGACCCACTTGTTTAAGCTGTGTGTTGTATGACAGACGATTATTTAAAATGTTTATTAAAGAAAAATTATTATTTTCATAAAGTTGTAGCACATCAAGACGCGACATACTTGTACAGTGAACCGGTTCCCCCAATCGGTTTTTGGATTGCCCTTGAAGATGCAACAATACAAAATGGCTGCTTATGGATGGCACGCGGCTCCCACAAGTCTGGTGTCCATAGGAGACTTATACGCAACCCCGACAAGGAGTCCAAACAAGCTTTGATATACGATAAAGGAGCGCCAGTGTATCCGCAATCTGGTTTCACACCGGTACCGGTTAGCAAAGGTATTTGGAATCACTTATTCCGGTCTTAGTTAACTTAGACGATCAACTTAATTTGTCATTAATTAATAACTTGAAACAGGTTATTTTTTTTAAACAAACATTTTGTAGAAAATATCTACATTGAGATATTGTATCGTATATCGTATATAATTATATATTTTGTACTATTACGATGATTGTGGCCTTTTTTACTGAAGTTTCGGTAATAGTGCACTTGTCATGGTCATGAAATTAACTCATTTCATGGTCAAAAGTATCATATATTTATGTTAAAACCCAACTTAACTTTTAATTAATTTTAACCGAGATATATATATTCAGCCCAAGATGAGTTGCTATAAAAACTTTTTACTTGGTGGCTTTGTGCAAGCCCATCTGGGTAGGTGCCACCCACTCATCAGATATTCTACCGCCAAACAACAGTACTCAGTATTGTTGTGTTTCGGTTTGAAGGGTGGGTGAGCCAGTGTAACTACGAACACAAGGGACATAACAACTTAGTTCCCAAGGTTGGTGGCGCATTGGCGATGTAAAGAATGGTTAAAATGTCTTACAGCGCCATTGGCGGTGGGCCGTATGGCCCAATACAATATATGAGTGTATACTCATCCGCCGAATTATACCCAAAAAAAAAACCAAACTAAAATAAGTGAATCGTTAATGTAACATGTATTTTTGTAATACGCTTGAAAACTTCTCGTGACAAGGATCAGAGGCATTTTGCCAGCACACTCTTCTAGGCTAACTAGCTCGAATGATACAAAAGCCGTTTTTAAGTATATTATTATGTCACTTCTATTAACATACCATATGCGTGTTTAACATATTTATGATTTAAACATACGTTTTTGTAACAAAACTTTTGCATAAAAAAATGTAATCCTTTACGAAATACGAAATCCATTTTTATTATACTTCGGTTATTCTGTTATTGCCCGGCAATAACAATGGAAAATATAAAGTCAAACGAAGCTAAGAGGATTTCATAAATGCGATTTATTCGAAGCCTTTGTAAACTGATTTTGTTTGTTATATATATATATATTATAATATCAAGGGATTTCAACCGTTATGGATTATGTCATGAAAACACAATGCTCCTTGCATCTGTGCTGAGGCACATGGAATAAGTAGCACCAGGAATTGTCAAGAAGTAGAAATAAAGATAACCAAACCACAGATTTATGTGTTTTATATGATTTTCTAATAACTCAGCTTTGTCGTAAACTGTTAAGTGAGTTTGTGTTTATTATATCTTTATTTATAATACAACACTATTACACTTAAGTATTTATTTCCACTTAAATTATACTTCCAAAATTCCGATAACAGTTTCGTCGACGTTCAAAACGCTATTTTTTTGCATATATTCACTATGGAATATCACAGATTAAATGATATTGTGTCAAATGTTGTTTATTTGGCTTATCTTCTCTTATGATTGAAATAGACTATATATTAATAATATGAAGGTGAAAGTTACCGGAACCGCTGAACCGACTTACATAAAATTTGGTATGTCGATAGCTTATATACCGGGAAAAGACATCGGCATTTTTAATTTACTCCTCGATTTTCACGGTCTATAAAGTCTATGCCGCCGGTGGAGCTAGCATTTTATAAATCTATATAAAATATAACATACAGTAGGTTTTTGCAAGTTTTTATTTAACTTCATCTACTATCAAATTTTTAAGTTTCACTTTAAGAAAAATCCTTGCTTAAACACGATAGTATCTACATGGAATTATTAAAATTTAATTCACACACGTGCTATAAATAAAACTATAACTCATTTTTATCTAGGCATCGCGATAATATATTAAATAATTCATTTAATCGGTGAAATAATAAAACTGTAGGTAATGAATGGAGATGGTTTTTAATAAAAATAATTTGTACCTTATATTATATTACGTCATACTTCATCACGATTTGCCAACACAGTCCTCATGTTGCTATAGAAAAGCGATGTTTAAGCGACTCGAGTGAATACGGAATAGTCAGACTGTAACGGTCGGATGAATTCGATAAATTGCAAGATGCAACTGAAAGCCTACATGCCGCAGAGGCTACCGGAAACGAAGAGATTTCTATCGTCTTTCTCTTATAAATCCAACTTATGACGCTTTTCAAGTACACATCAAATGTATAGAACGGTTAGTGTTTTCTTGAAATTAATTCGTTCGACTACAGTTAAATGTAAGGGGCAATACAATAAATACATAATATACTTAGTTTCCTTTCTAATTCAGTAAGAGGGGGGTGGGCAAAAACATGGGCCTCCTTATAGTGTAGTAACTTTACTGTACAGTACGCCATAGTGGGAATTAAGATTATGTCCCTTATGCTAAGAATACCAGATTATTCCGAACACAATTTTTTTTTTAATTGATGTTCAGTAGTTGATGTAAAGTTGATAAGTGGTAGGGAAAGGTGGGCACTTACAAAGCTCAACCAAGATATATTACGAGCCCCGTAAAGGCAAAGGATTAATATTTAATTACTGAGTTGTAATTATAACTTTTGCGGAGCATATTATTGATTAACAATAATACTAACTACATTCCTTTGAAGTTTTAATAATAAAATGATTTTGTTCCATAGGTTTTTTTTTTTAAATCGGTATTTGGACTAACAAATGGTCCACCCAAAGAAAAGTGATCACCATCACTCATTGTCATTGGCGCTGTGAGGAATATTAACTATTCCTTACATCTCAAATGCACCAGCCGTGGGATTTGAAATGTTATGTACCTTGTGCCTTTAGTTACACTGAGTCACTCGCCCTTCAAACCAAAACACAACAATAAAACTATGTATTGCTGTTTGGCAACAAAATACCTGATGAGCGTTTGGTAATTACCAAAACGATCCCGCATAAGCCCCTACCACCAAGTATCAAATATCAAAAAAAAAACCTAGAATATTAGTATGTACATGTGTAAATAGAAAATTGTTTTTAATTTTTCAGGTACCTGTATTTTAATACATGGTCACGTTGTCCATAAAAGTGCCCAGAATAAATCGGACAAAAGCCGCCACGCTTACACGTTTCATGTCGTCGAGAGGCACGATAACGCTTATTCACCAGACAACTGGCTCCAGGAGGGAGAGAACGCTCCCTTTCAAAACGTTTACACAACACCTCAAATAGTTTAATAACATGTCAATATACATTAAGTAGTAAGTGTTACTTGCTATCATTTTAAGACCAAACACGTCGTGTGACTTTTAAAATCTATATTATAGAAAATTTATTTTGGTCACTTATATTTTAATTAATATTTGGATCTTTATTTACATGAGCTTGTAATGATTTCGATGGAATTGATAGTTTTATCCGTATGCTATTGAGGTACCGTCGTCACCACCGCATTCATTTCGGCAATGCACCACATTGCCACAATGAATTTTAAATAATCATTTTTAAATGGCAACCCTAAGTAATAGATGATATATTTTATTACATTCTAATTTTGAATCATATTTCAAATACATAGTACATTATTATAAAAATAAATATATATATAAAAAATAATGGTTTTATAAAAAAAATATATTCATTTTGAAATTATGCTTATAGAATTCTATTACAATTATGTATCTTTGACATCAATTGATTAATTATTACGTTATAAGTGGAACCAGTATTTCCCTTCAATCGGAATTATAGCCCATAGATTTTGTAATATACGGGCTATAATCTAAAAGGCTATCCTTTTAACGCACCGTGTTCACATGGGCTATTGAAATGATTTCTTTTACTTTCTTACACAATTGATAATTGTTTTATGTCTTATTGTTTCATGGAATATTAAATGACCAGAAAACGACATTTGACGACTCGTCGTCATTTTATGTACATTATTTGAAGGACGTCATTTGAAGTAACCTTAACAAAATGCATTATTTTAGAATCCATTAGTATCTTTCATATTCATGAAGTTGATTCAAATTCGATTTTGCATAATATCTTTAATATTAAGTGTAAATTAAATTTGTGATTATATCAAATATTATTTTTTTATTAATAAATAGCTAATAAATAGCGTTTCCATTATTTCTTTTCTATCATATATAAGCTCATAATGTTGGCTCAAATAAGTATATTAATATTGTAATCATTATTTTTACATTTGTTATATATAAAAGTAATAAATAATCGGTTTTATATGTTTAACTGTGAATTTGAGGTGCAAATATAATGATTTTTTTTTCATCATATATTTTGCGAAAAAAAAAAATATTATGTTTTTTATTAAAGTAATAAATACCAAATGTTTTCCATAATGTGATATGTCGCGGTTTGCGAATTTCAATGTGATACTTTGTACTAAGTAAACATTAAACATTATCATGTGTTTTTATTACATAACCTATCCATAAAAATTCCGTTCTCGAATAAATTTAATGTGAAAAATATGGTGAGATTTTTATCTTTAAGCCTTCATTATCCGTTGCCATTTACGTTCGACAGATTATATAGAAGATCGTAAATTATACTAGCCAGTATTATACTTGTGGTGTGGGCAATTCTACTAATTTATAACGAAACCCATTATATTCCTCACACAAATAAAACTCAGCTTAATTTATTATATAGAACCGCAATTGGATGTGATGTGTTGGTTTAATGGATAAACGACAAAAAGACAATGATTATGTTTCGATTCCATAGAGTGACAATTTGTTAGTAGAATTGTCTGGATACTGCTCAACTCACTGGAGATAATATTTATCGATTGAAGAAACATCGAGGTGAGATCTGAGTGTCTATGACGCTGCTACCTGCTAATGACTTTTCCAGTCCTTTGAGATAGGAGATTCAACTTGGTAAAATATTGTGGAGACTACGCAATTTTTATTCTTGTATGAACTTGAACTAGACCATGGTCATCTTAAATGGGTATATCATGACAAGATCTACTTGAGAAGAAAACCTCAATTGTCGGTGAATCATATCTACATACAGCTCGATAAAAGCAAGTTTAAGAAAGAAGCTGGTAGATAAATTCATTTTAGATGGGCACACGGTAAACCTCACTTACATTTTGTCGCCTATACCACAACACTTGAAGAGAAAATTTTTTAATCAATTAATCTTGCATTATATCTTCCATGTTATACGGTTCTGCTACGTGGGCGCTAACAAACGGAAATAGTCTTAAAATTGATTGTCACTCAATATTATATCAAACGAGCTATACTTCAATTTCAGACATGTTCTTTACTTAAAATTGGCTTTTTCCTCTTTGCAATTCGGACTAATCATTGTTCTAAAAGCACAAACAATAAAATAAATACACAATGAGAGAACGGGTTGAAGAAGGCGGTACATGAACGAGTCTGAGAGTTTAGGTTTATACAAAAAATATCATCGGGAGTGATCCTTAGACGGTTATATGAAATTCTTTGAAACGATGGCTTACCGGTTGTCTTAGATTCGCGTTTACAGTATGCGCGTACATTAATACATGCCCGTTTATACATGAGTGTAAATAAAAGTAAAAATCTAAATCGTTTTTAAATAATATACCAGGAGAATAGCTCAGCAGAACCAGCTACAAAAACCATTGGGTAAGAAACCCAGTGCATTTTAGAAGTGGTTTTAGTACAATTCTTATTTACAATGATCTATTTGTATTCGTTAGAAATGCCTTATATTATTTAACATTTGTTAATATCTACCTTAGCCGATCACCTCACGGAGCGTAAAAAATAATTTAATATAATAATATTCTAATGAGTACATTTTACTGCAGCTTGAAGAGAACTGTGTTGCCGTGAGATTTAGACGTTAATATCTCGAATATATGCTCAATAATTATGGAAGACATATTATCGCCAGTGAAGCGAGTATTTCACTAATTAGCTACAACTCGGTCTGTATTCACGTTATAGACAATATTCATAATAACATTTGCTTCGTATCTTATAGGTATCGTTGCAATATCTGATAAAGTCGACTTCATTCTAAGAATACTCCTCGATTTATTGAAGCAGAAGTACGTCTCAGCTCTGTACTTAATATGCGTAAATTTAATACGTAAGGATAAATGATTTTTGCAGTTTATATTCATTAAATTATACTTTTACGAGTATGTCGAATTAAACTTATAGATATCGGAAACGTCTCTCAGTTCACTAATGGACCTCTCGGAGTCTCCTCTGCTCATGACAGAATACTCTCCTTAAAGTGTTTGCGTCGTCGTGTTTAAGTATAAAATTAAATGTAAAATTGTAAACTACCAAAGGTTCTGAGTCTAGATAATAATATAAAAACTTAAAAAATATCTTTTAGTATAACATTAGTACGAATGTTTCTGAGAGAAGTAGAATGATTATCTATTAAATAAATAAAAAACTCTGATCCCAATGTAAGTAGGTAGCTAAATCACTTGTGTTGTAGAAAATCAGAAGTAACGACGATACCACAAACACCCAGACCCAAAACAACATAGAAAACTAATGAACTTTTTCTACGTCGACTCGGCCGGGAATCGAACACGGGACCTCGGAGTGGCGTACCCATGAAAACCGGTGTACACACTACTCGACCACGGAGGTCGTCAAATTGTTGAGGTAGGTCCATAGAGATACACCTTTGTACTTCTAAGTAATACAAACTATAGTTATTCGTAAAGTGCAACAGATAATTGGCAGCTGCGGATCGGGTGGTCGGATACTGGCTGTAACAAATAACGACCAAAATAACGTAAAAAAAAAACAGATATGCTTAAAAGTAATCGAATATGTTGTGCAATCTAATTACGATTGTTGATTTTATAATAACAGTATACGTATAGTTTATAATGCAGCACAACAGCAGCAGTTTGTACTCGTTTAGACTAGATTTCTAGAATCTTAAGTGGAAGCTTAAGTTACCACCATAAATAATAAGTACCACATAAAGTAAATCAAAATCAATTTCTATATTAAAAAAAATCTGTTATAATTATTACCTAAATAATCATTAAACTCCTTGTATTGTAATATTTTATCATCTTAAAACTTTATTAGTATAATCAAAAATCAAAGTCATAAATCTTTATTCAATATGAAAATGTTACACTTGCTTATTGTATTCAAAAACACTGATTCGAATTTGGATTTTTTGGAAATTAGCACCTCGGACCTGAGAAGTACCGGCAAACACTACTATCTCGTGTTTCTTACCTAAAATATGGGGCATCTCTATAAACGAGGACGAGAAATGGACCAAGAATTGATCCTTAATCCTTCAAGGACAGTAACTGGAGCCCCGGGAGATTTAATTCCATTTACATCAACCCTCTGAATCGAATGGCACAGATACGAAATCACAAGACTGAGTGCAGTGTCTCTAATGTCTCAATGCTTCATGAGCAAAGTTTCGTGTTGCACACATTCAAAGGCCTTAGATAAATCATAAAATATTTTTAAATGTACTTATAAATCCATATTGTTTATTGTGTAGCAACTTGTTAGTGTTAAAATGTACGAAAATTTGATTTAGTAATATTTTTTTCAAAGATCTTGCTAAGAATTTGTAGTACAGAGATATATAATTTTTGGGGTCTGAAGTACTACTTAATTTAAAAAAAAATATTGGGATAGATAGAAGAGAGATAGTACACTAGTGCTATGTTTCATAAGGTCAGGAAACTCGCCACTTAGAACACAATTATTGAAGATCAAGGTAAGATGCAATCACACCAATTAATAAATTGACTACCTTAACAGAGATCGACCGTTTTCATAATATCCAATAATTTTAAGGAATTTACTATATCTTTTAAAGTCACTGTATTAAATTTAAAACTTATATTACATTATTCTGATTCAGCAACGGTAGGAGAGGAAATTAGTGAAATAGCAGTCGAAATTGAAATAACAGAAAAAAAATCAAAAACAGATGAAACATACCGATCTGAAGAAATTTGTTAATAATAAATAGATAAGCTGAAGTTATTTTTGACTCTTCTAGTTACGCAATTAATAATTTTCCAGGTTGAAAAAGACCGGGTGAAAAGATGAAGGATGAGTGCATGGTGGCCTCAAATGTGGGACCCAGGAGGCCTAAAATATGTCTATAGTAGTTAAATACATTTAAACTTTTATATCATATATGAAAACTTCGACCACCTTCATTATCGTAATCGATTTATATATACTTACATACTTTGTAAAAAATATATTTCTTAAATAAAAGCGTGGTCTTTATCGTTGCATTAATAATAATTTGTTCTTGCAGTGGATCTAGTTTGAGATAACGAGGTTCAAAACAATGTGGGCGGTCTGTTAACAACAAAAACAAAGCCTTTATAAAATAATCCTTACCAACTGGATTTCATGATAGCCTGGCGTATTGTTCCAAGTAACTTGATAGTTATAAAATAAAATTCATGGAAAATAAATCTCGTAGAAGCCAATTCCTTTAATCAATTATTCTCTCCAAAGAAAATTTAATCCTCTATCCACGTAAATATTTTTTATTATATCGTCATAAATTTTATGTTATTCTCTTTTCTTACGTATTTTTTCATTATTTAAAATAATTAAATATACATTTTACATTCTTACCCTACCCTGAGGATTGAGTAGAGTCTGAACTATATGGTATGGAGTTTAATAATAGATTTTTGGACCTTGATCTAGAAATAAAATAACCTAAAAAAATTAACAAACATATAACTATTAGTTAGATTTTTATGGAACACGGCTGGTAAAAACTTTGGTTATATTTCAGTACACTCTCTCAACTCAACTCTACCCCGTATTGGTAATCTAATTCAAATGATGGGTGAGACAATGTAGTTATCGGGACAAGAGGTATAACATATAAACCGTAAGGTGGAACATTGACCTTGATCAGAATAACGTATGAACATTGACCTTGATCAGAATAACGTATGAACATTGAAATTTTGATAACTGAATTTATCTTCATTTAATATGGGCTATATTCGCGATATTTCAACATCGTTTTCTTTGTGAGACAGTTAAATCAACCAGGATTTAATAGGCCCCATCATACTATATACTAGTAAAGATAGCGATATCATAGTTAACTTGGCAAGACCCTCATTAATGTGCCAGGTTTGTATACATAAATATAAATCTTTTATCACAACAATATTTCCTTTAATGAAGTACAAGTGTATTTTTGGCTCGTCGGTGGCATGACGTACTAGGTTTGCGGATTCAAAGAGTTCCTGTACTATTTGTTGCTAAGACTTTTTCTTAAGATATGGTTAATATTTATTACTATTAATCTTTCTTTCTTTTCTTTTGTTCGATCTTCAAAATTATTTATTCCATAAATAAAAGAACATATCATATACACCAAAGACAATTACTCAAATTAAATTAAGCTAAGTTATTGTTCTCTTGTGAGTAGCTATGTTCTTATTGTATTGTGCTGTCTTTGAATTTCAAATGTAATAAGTGTTTAAATATACGTTTTGATCTTCGACCATATATCCTGGTAATAAGGTTTACGATTAGTATTTAAATAAAGTAAGCGAAAATGTGAAGACATATAAATATTTATATAAACTTCATTTATATAAATTGAAAGTTTATTTAACTAGTTGTCGCTCGCGTCTTCGCTCGCGTTTTTGGGGTCGTCGGATGTTAAACATAAAACAGTAAAAAAGTCCTTCATTTGGGTTCAAGCTTCGTTCATACTCATACGTGAATGAACAACAGACAAAAGGACAAACAGAGTTGCTTTCGCGTATTTTATAATATAAGTATAGATGTCTAATGGTAAATAATTAATTAGCTACTAATACTCTTAAAGTTATAATTCAATAAAAACATATTTTACATTTTAACGAACATATAACACAAATGATTACATATCAAATATATATCATAAATAATTTTACGCAAACATTACATTATTTAATGAGATATGACTTTATCCACTTATGTCAATGACCCATAATTTTGGACTAATTCAATCATTCGTGAATCATAAAACTATGCAGTCATTCAAATCAAATCCCTTTATTCAATATAGAAACATTACTTATATTTATTGACTGTCAAATTAAACACTACCACCGGTTCGGAAAATAAAAAGAAATATTTAAAACTACGAAAATAATAAAAAACATCCAGGAGGAAATTGTTTCATTCCCATGATGTGCTACCTACCTATCTTTAGCTTGCTTTAAAAATCTTAAAGAAAGCTAGTGTAGCCTTTTTTAATTTAGCAGTAGAGAAAACATTTTGAACGCTTTCCGAGAAGCTGTAGTTAGACAAAAGAGTTACTGACTCTATGCAGTCGAGTAACAGGAGTAACAAATTGTTCTTTGTACAATGATTATCAAATTTTCTCACAAAATCATAAAATTGTTTTGACCGCAAATGTTGCAGGGCTAACAATAGCCGCAGAGCAAGCAGCAGTAGAGTAGCCTATTCGCCAATCCGTTTATATGGGGGACCCATTGCAACTTGGCATCAATTACAGTAAAGTAAAGACAAAAAATTCAGCTGACTCAAGTGGATCCATCGATTCACATCAATAACTACATCTTTTACATTATGCACATATTGGGTACAAAATTGTACAATGTTTTTTTTTAAATATTTACCCTAAGATTATTTACACTAAACCAGTGTACCATATCAGATATTGCATTCTTTACATCGTCATACTGTATCTGCTTTCTTTTAATTTTAAAAACTAAGCATGTATTATCAGCTAACATAACTATATCATGTTTGTTTCCAACAAGAAAATCAGTCTCGTAAGAGACTGATTTCATCTCTCATGAGGAATATAAACGGTCCAAGAATGAATCCTTGAGAGACTCCCATACCAATTGAGACCTTAGGAGACCTTCTTCCTTTAATTTCAACCCTCTGGATTCCATTATTCAGTTAAGAAGTAAATAGAAGGAGTGCATATTCTCTAAATCCGTAGTGATAAAGTTTGCTGACCAGAGTTTCATGTTGAACACAATCAAAGGCTTTGGATATCATACATCTTGTGACTCCTCCCAGGCTCCATAGATATTCCGTATAAGCTATTAATACCTGCATCAGTAGTCAAACGACCCCTCGAAAATCTCGAATATTTTTTTATGAAGCGGATTATGTCTCTTAAAGTATGCTAATAATTGATTTAAAAAATATGTTCTCAAATATTTTGCTGAGTATAGGTAGTATTGTGATTGGCATCAGGTCAGATAATACCACCACCACGTTGGACACAATTTGCAGAATTTCCCAACAGATCGGCAGTTTTCTTAATATCTACTTGTAATGTAATTGGTATCTACAGTGGTAAAATTAAAGTTTGATATATATTTTCTTACATTTTCTTTTATCAATGTCTAAGAAATCTTTGGGGAGTAACTTAGTTGTCAGAACCGGTCTATATGTCTGCAAAAAACATTTCAAAAACTGAGGCAACTTCCCGTTTTCTATTTACGAGTGTTTTATTATTATAGAAGGTCGATTCGGAGCTGCAGCTGCCGGCTCTCCGAGTTTTACAATTAATATGTTCTGAGTAATTTTTAAAACTTTCTTAATTTTACTTCTTATAACTAACGGTTTTGCCAAAAAGCACACTTCTAGATGTTTTTTAATAGTTTCGAAATAAAGCCCTTTCATTATAAAGCTAGTACACTCGTTGCCTACTTTTATAAATCAAAAAAGTGGCCTGATAATTTTTTTTTAAAAATGTTGTTTTGTCATTATTCATAAGCAGCCCGTAAATGTCCCACTGCTGGGATAAAGGCCTCCTCTCCCTTTGAGGAGAAGGTTTGGAGCATATTCCACCACGCTGCTCCAATGCGGGTTGTCATTATTCGTTACTTATAAATTACAATAATTACTTAGTAGGGCTCTGTGCAAGCCCGGCTAGGTAAATATACCAACCAGTCGCCACCGTATTCTACCGTCAAACATCAATACTAGTATTGTTGAGTTGTGGGGGGTGCGGTGCATAGGTATTAGCAGTACAGTAAAAACATCAAATATATATACAATATTTTTGGGACTGGAATTATTTCTTATTCAAATGGACAGTAGTGTAAGTATAATTATATTTAACTAACATGACTTTCTATTTTTAAATGTTGAAAAAGAGTAACGACTAAGTTTCTGGCCGGTTCTTCTCGGTAGAATCTGCATTCCGAACCGGTGGTAGCTTTACTTATACTCATACAGTTTGTTAAATGACGATTCAAACGTGCTTGTAAAAGCCTACTTGAATAAAGTATATTTCGATATTGATGTTGAGTAATCCAAAGCAAAAAAAGAATGATTAAGTTCTGAGGCAACAAATGCAAAAAACCACCGTATTTAAAACCTACTTCTTTTTTTGAAATTGGTTAAAAACCTACCTACAAAAGCTTATAAGTTTTGCTTATATAAATGTGTTTTAAATTAAAATTTGGACTGTGTTTTTAAAAAGTAAAATTTCATCGTTGCTGTTGAACGCAATACTGATATTTTAAATAAAGCCGTTCAAATTGTTTATAAATTCACGATATTATGTTTCACGGATTACAGCTTGAGAAAAGCTTGTGGGTGGAAGGATCAATTTCATCGTGTAATTTACTATTCTTTTAAAGCTTTATATAAGCTCGGTATTTTCAAAGAGATTATTATGAGTATTACATTTAAAATACGCCTACATAGTATTTTTAATATTAAAATAAATATGCGCTGGTAGTCGAGAGCTTTTTAATATTATATACACATACATTATCATACATACAAGACACAGTGCCGTTGATTTGGGCAAGGGAGCTAAGGCTTTGTCCCGTCACACAGCTATACTTTATGTATGTCTGTGATTTGCTTTTCATTGTAATTGGGACTGAGCCAGTATAATTATAGGCACGAGGGACAAAACATCTAACCTTAGGTTGGGGGATGCTTAGACGATTTAAAAGTAGGTTAATAAACAGTACCTTCAGGCGATCCAAATGCAAATACACTTATCAATTTTAAATTTAAAAAAAATTGGCATATTTTGTTCTTATTTCGATTTTCCTGCTTCCGTTGGATTTAAAATAACGACCACACTACCTGGCACATCCTTAGCTTTCTTTTCGATGAAACTCTTACGCAATATCTTGATTATTATGTTTTTTATATTTTTTTTATATATTTGCCTTACAAACGAGTAGGAAGGAGGTTCAGCTGATGGAAAGTGATTACCACCGCCCATGGACATCTGCAACACCGGGGGGCTTGCAGATGCGGGTGATAGTCAAATTCAGTAGCCGGGAATAATCCAAACAATTCCACGGAACATTCCCCGTGAAAAATTCGGTAGAAGATACAGAGTGATCCAACATAACGTAACGCAAAGCAGATCTGAAACGGCTTGATCGTCAATAATTCGAGATATAACATTATTATATAATATCTGAGAAACCTTCAAGAGTAATGAACGATACTTTACGCTCCGTTAATTACGCTTTTCCGTTTAATTGTAAATGTATTTTTAGTTTGAAATACCTCTTCAACGCTGTGAGTTCGATTACCTAAGTGTAAATAGTAATAAGCGTATATTCTGACATCTCACAGGTGTGTTTTGACTGAGTTGAGAGTTTCTCCTTACAGGATACCTCTCTTCGTAAAAGTGACATCTCCTATGTTGACAGCTCCTAAATTATCAAATTATCCCATTATAAATAACTATCTCATTAATCATCTAATACATAATATATAGACACATCTTATATCTAAAATTTCTTTTTTGTATATTTTTTTGTTTTAAAGATGATTAGGTATACTAAAAAGATTTGAGTTTATTAAGTCGACAGTCTGTCTAGGTATTATACCCTTGACTCCAAACTTTATTGGAGTACTCATTTGTATGCCATAGTAGGGAAACTAAGTTGTTTAATTCATGCTATCAAAACAATTCAAAAACTCACAGACAAGTGGTGCTGCTTCTGCTGATGCTGCAGCAAAGGCTGTGCTAGTTTATTTTACGAATTTTTATAGCCTTATTTGGTATGGAATGTTGGTATGGGGTAATGCAGCAGATATTGAAATTGTATTTATTCTGCAGAAAAGAGGTATGCGAACTATTTTTAATATTAATTCTAGGACATCAAAACGTGGAGTATAAACGGCTTTTCATAACAATTTTATGATATATGGAAGTATATACAAAAATATTTCATATAACTGATATGTATTAATACAATAAATAAAACAATCTTGTAACCCCAGCTTTCCGCTTTCATGCGGTAAAGGAGATGTTTTTAGGCAATAGCGCATATAAGATACCGGAAAAGATAATAAATTTATTATATAATTTAAAAATATATTAAGACGATATTAATCTAAAAATAAAAAATAAAGACTATTTTTTGGATAAAAACGCCTGGATTTGGGCTCTAATTCCAACACAGGACCGATGAACAATAATTTTGAATGCCAATATCATTATACATTCTAGTCATTTAAAAGAGCGAGGATACGAGTTCCTTGCCGTTGGGGCTGTATTCAAAAACAGCAGAGTTAAAATGTTCAAAAATGTTTTATTGTAGACTTTATTTTAATAGAATACATTTGTTTTGATTTCGTACATCACACCACCAACTTTGGGAGCTAAGATGTTTGTCCCTGG
The DNA here is from genome assembly GCF_905147765.1 of Vanessa atalanta. Classification (NCBI taxonomy): domain Eukaryota; kingdom Metazoa; phylum Arthropoda; class Insecta; order Lepidoptera; family Nymphalidae; genus Vanessa; species Vanessa atalanta. The sequence continues at coordinate 15,719,424 of NC_061902.1, read as the reverse complement.
TGTCTGCTAACTTAAACACAACAATACTAAGTACTGCCGTGTGGCGGTATAATGTCTGAATATAAAAATATTTATAATAATAGAAAACATTTTATCTTCCCGCTGCTGCAACTGAAATCTTAAGTACATTCTTTATGATATCGCTGCCTACGTTGTTAGTATTTTTATAAATTAATTTAAACGCAAAGTTTACGCAAAGAATATTTACTTTGATGTCGCGCTCAAAGGCGAACCTTTATTACAGAGAAAAGTGCAATTTTATTTAGATCCAATGTCGAACGAATGTCAAAAGGTGAAACTCAATAAAGTTATATCTAGTCCTTGAACATTTCAAATAAAATAACTAAACCGAACTCGTTTAACGTAACGGAAATAATAATATGTCGTTAATTAATATAAATCTTGTAAACAATAATAATTGTTATCGTTTGTTAGCTGTTATTCATATTTCGGGTTCCTCTCGTAATAAGTAATATAATATGTATGTTTATTGTACTATGTAGACCGATGTTTGTATTTATTTTTTATCTGCTATGTATAAAATATGCGTATCTCATTATTTTTCGCTTAAATACCTTACAGTAGTGAGATAAATAGTATCGGAATTAATAAAGTATGTATGTAGAGATTAATTTATCTATTTTATCTTTAGTTATAAATATGTAAACATTTTAGGACGACCTCCGTGGTCGAGTAGTATGTACACCGGTTTTCATGAGTACGCCACTCCGAGGTCCCGGGCTCGATTCTCAGCCGAGTCCATGTAGAAAAAGTTTATTAGTATTCTATGTTGTCATGCGTCTGGGTGTTTGTGGTACTGTCGTTACTTCTGATTTTCCATAACCCAAATGCTTTAGCTACTTACATTGGGATCAGAGTAATGTATGTGACGTTGTCCAATATTTATTTATTTATTTATTATTATTTTGGAATGAAGTTCGTTTACGTGGCTTACAAAAGAGTTAACTACTAGGCACTAATACTAGGCAAAAATCGTCACGTAACGAAAAAGCGTTTTGCAACGGTCATCTATCAGGCGACCTTTCTCTTTCTTTCTCTTCTCTCTGTCTCTTTCTAGTGTATATGGTTTTATAAAACATGTTTTCATTATTGATTTAATTCATACAGGGTTTTTTAATAACAATTATGTCATTGTCGTTTAACTAGTATCAAACGTTGTTATTAATTTTATTGTGTTTATTATTTAATACATATCGAAAGCAACTTCGTTCCGACCAAGAAACATTTACTTTATTTTTTTGAAATATCTAACTGACAGAAGCTGCTCAATCGAAATACATAAAACATATACCAAAAGAATCAAAGAAGGTTTTAATGTAAAAAACCATTAAATAAACAGATGCAGTTCGGTGTTCGACCGCTACAAATTTTGACAGACGTGTCAAGAACGAATGACATGTTCTTGTGTTATAAAAAAATCAAATTAGCTAGTAAACACGATATTATTAAATATGTTAGAAGTATGAAAAATGTCGTATTTATTTAAAGCTATTAAACCAAATATAACTTCGTGGTACGTAGACTTCGAGGCTTTAATAGCAGTTAAGAGTATAGTTGGGTAAAATAATAGAATCATAAGAATATTATCATAAAAAATACGATATATTTATACGACAGAATCATTATCCATTTCAAAGGGACCGTTTAGATCCCGAGGTCGAAGCACAACAAATATTCAGCCTTATCACTCTAGCGTGAAAATTTATTGGTAGATTATTAATATAATCCTTATGCTACGCTTGTTTCCTAGTCTGTGGCAATAACCACGGGTCTTAAGGACGAAGTTTAACATTTTAAAAAATCTACCTTTTCTTCGAAACAGAAAGAAAGAAAAAATAAAGGACAAATAATAAATTTATTTCGGGCTACAAAAACTAATCGTAATACAAAAACGGTAAAATACTATACTTTTTTTTCACGAAGTCATAACGCAATCTATATAATAATCTAATCTCCTTTCGACTCACTTCAACTCAACTCAACTCTTTTTCCTAAAACCGCAACGGCAGCGGACAAATCAATATTACAACTGCAACGCAAGCATGTATTATACTTATAAAAATACCTTCCTTTTTAAACATTATTTTTAAATCGCAATAAATAATATCATTCGACCATTATTTGTTTACAAAACACTTTTACCTTCGACATTATTGTTTCTTTTTGAAGACTCGTCATTTAGATGACTCTAAGAGGCTCTACGAACATTAAACAGGTTTCGCTTTTTTTTATGGTATTAGTTGGCGGACGAGCATATGGGCCACCAGATGGTAAATGGTCACCACCGCCCATAGACAAAGGCGCTGTAAGAAATATTAGCCATTCCTTACATCACCTATGCGCCACCAACCTTGGGAACTAAGATGTTATGTGCCTTGTGCCTGTGATTACACTGGCTCACTCAACCTTCTAACCGGAACACAACAATACAGTGTACTGTTATTTGGCGGTAGAATATCTTATGAGTGGGTGGTACCTACCCAGACGGGCTTGCACAAAGCCCTGCCACCAAGTAAAATAAGTCGCTCGCATGATGGAAATTCATCGTCTTGAACACAAAACCTTATTAAGGTACTTGACTGCAAAAGATGAAATAAACAAATATGCTTGGAAAAATAGTACAATCGTATCTTACTTTATTGTATTATGTTAAGTGATTAGTGATAAGTTATTTTACACACTATTTAAGACTAGATTCCACTGACACAAGGTACATAGAAATCTAGAAGTTAGGTTAAAAAGAAGAACGCATTGACGTCATTTTGAAATGACTAATCAACAATATCTTGCCATTCATGTAGACTTAATCCTAACCAGGTCCAATGGGGACCCACAATTTTTTCTTAGGTTTTTAAATTTAATAAAGAAGTCACATGAAACGTCTAATTGCATCAAGTGGGCAAGCTGTGACATAACAATATGTTATAGTATAGTTGACAGAATAGATAAGGCGGTACAGCGGGCGTTCACTTCAGTGGCTTGCTGTTATCAGTCGAAGCTTGTTCTCTAATAAAACTGACAATGCTCACACGCACCGCACTCCTCGTCATCGCCATCGCGGCCGGTTTCAGTGAGTATTTGCAATTGTCTTCAATTTAATTTATTATTTTAACTAGAATAGAACAACCTAGTATTTCAAAAAAAAAATTTTTTTTCAATACTTGTATTTTTTTTTGTTTTGTAAAATGTGTAATTTATTAATTTTATCAAGCGAATTTTAATACATTGTTGTTTTATATTTAATAAAAATTTGAAAACTTTAGATTCAAAATAATAGTATTTTTTTTTTAATGGAGTCTTATTTATCGAAGCATATTTTCAAAGCTAGCGTTTTGTTTGACTTCAAAAACGAACTAAACTATAATTCAGATATATGAAATGTTAAGCTTAACTTGTAACGCAAATTGCAATCGAATTTAAAAAAAAAGCATTACGCGTATTATTTTTAAAGACATTCGTTTTTTGTCATAAATAAAATTGTAGGTTTATTAAAAACAGCTCCAGCGATATAATGTTTGGTTTGATAATGACCGGATAGCTCGCGATATATGTATATATAAATGTTATTTCTGTCCTTATATCACTTCTGTTCTAATTTTTACATGTTATTTGGTGACCCTAGAACATTTCAAATGTATTTTATTTTATACTTGTCTATGGGAATATTTGTTACATAAAAAATAGTCATATTATACGTGTATATAATACAGCACTAATCAAGTGTCTAAGCGATGTGAGGTTTTGGTGAAGCGCATTCATCATAGACTGATACGTATATATAGCTTAGTATATCTTGAAACACTCGCACTAAGAACTCGAACTCGAACTCAAACACCTGGCTGTTAAGATCCGGCTAATCCTTTTTATGCACTGCACCGTTCCCACATATGGGCTAGCGAACGATGAGTGATGCAAGCCTTAAGAGCCTATCCAATAACATCACTCGCTTTATTTTAATATAATTCAATGATATACTTAATTATGTATTGAATTTATAATTATTCAATTTTGAATGAAAGCTTAAATTAACAATGACGGTAAGCTTAATAAGGTTTAATTTTGAAGCGATATCCGTGAACTGCATTTACATTAGCTAATTTCCATACGGGACATATAAATTACATATAATAAATGTATTTTTGTATCATTTAGCTAGGTGGGGCTATTGCCACACTGATGGTAAGTGGTCATCACCGTCCATAGACATTGGCGCTGCAAGACATATTTGACATATCTTACATCGCCAATGCGCCAACCTGGCTCACTCACCCGTCAAACAGGAATATAATAATTATAAGCAGAGGTGTATAGCGGTAGAAAAGTGGGACCACACCATTATACTTTAGCCCCCTACCCAGACACGCTTGCACAAAGCCTACCCGTTTTATCCCCCGGAAAAATATCTGTATTTAATCAATAGAAAAGAGGTAAATTCTTAACAGTTCTTGTCGGTAGATTACTAAACGTAACTTTACGTTATGTGACAATTCAAAAGTGCCTTTCGATTTGATAAAGATTTTTTTTTTTCATAACTTTTCATACCTATATCAATATACTGTACATACCTCAATCAATATATGTATATATACTTCTAAAACATCGGTCAACAGTCTTGACTCGGACAGGTCGAGGACCTGTCCGAGTCAAGACTGTGATTTGTCTTTGACCAATACAGACAATCTGATCTAAATCATTAACGACCTTTGAATCATCGAGAACCTAACTAAAAACCCTAAAATAGAATATTTATTAACTAGCGACCCGCCCCGACTTCGCACGAGTGATTGTACCTGATAATAAATACCTATACTACAGAATGTCTTACAACGTTGACAGCTGTTTTGTCATTAGACAATACAAACCGCTATGTCCCTGTGTTTTAAATCTGTAATATCTTCGAAAATATTGATTTAAATTACGTGCTCTAATGGATCATATTGATCTATATTAAATCCAATATGTATTTAAGGTACTTTATTGAATAAGGATTAATGCTGTATTGTTTAAAATGAACTTCCAAAATAAGCCATTATTTCTTGTAAAAAGTAAAGGATAAAAAATGGTTGTTGTGGGCTATCCCTAAGAGATAGATATATACCATCACGGAATTTTGAAGACCTTTATAAGGTGTACAATACTGTAGTACATTATTTTGATCTATCTCGTAGGTTTCAGCCAGCGTTGACAATGTAAGCGCAAAAAATGTGTTTATTTACGACATCACTTCAGAAACCTCTAAAATTATCAGTGTTTCTCTACTATATTGTGCTTGTATTATACATATAAACCTTCCTCTTGAAACAATCAATCTATAAAAAACAACCGCATCATAATCACATCTTTGCAATTCATAAATAAATCAAATATAAGAATAAATTTACGTTCGCATAGTCTAAGTATTGCAAGGTATATGTAAAGCACTTTCTAAAGGTCTTAGACGATTGGGTCCCTTTTCATATTACTGGTATTTTCATGACAACAATATCCTATTTACAAAACGGCTTGTTTATTCAACGTGCTCAGATGCATTCATGTTGTTCTTAGGTGACAATCAGATCCATTTTCTTTACTATCTTATTCGCCCTGGCTCCGGTTGCATAAAACATTAATTTTTTTAACAAATATATTGATAAATTTATATTTATTCATATTGTCCAAAATCCTCGTCTCAGTAAATAAGAGGATTAATCTAATTACGTTAGACAGAAATGGAGCAGTCTAACCAACCATATCTATACTTGGTGGTAGGGATTTGTGCAAGCCCGTCTGGGTAGGTACCACCCACTCATCAGATATTCCACCGCCAAATAACAGTACTCTGTATTGTCGTGTCCCGGTTAGAGTGAGAGAGCCAGTGTACGAGGGACATAACATCTTAGTTCCCAAGGTTGGTGGCGCATAGGTGATGTAAGCAATGGTTAATATTTCTTACAGCGCCTTTGACTATGGGCGGTGGTGACAACTTACCATCATGTGCTCGTCCGCCAACCAATGCCATAAAAAAAAAATCCATCGAAATTCAACTAATTACTACTTTTAGAAGGGGCACAGTTTACAATACGATTAAATCGGCCAAGCGCTCTCAAATCGTACCAAGTTAACCATTCTGAGCCGAACACGAATGATGTCTTGTTGTGTTGTCGATATGTTTCGAACGGGTCTATCGAAATTAGTAATATAGATTATTCCACCATTCGTTCCAAATGTAAAATAAAGGAAAAGAGATTATTTTTCAATTCACCTAAAAGACTTAACTCATAAAATAGATGATTTATTTTTTTAAAATATAAATCAAAGAGAATTTATTTAGAGAATTTTCTATGCCAATACGAAAGACTAGGTATGCTATTGTATGGGAAGACCGTATTGAATATTACATCTTAGCGTTATGCAATCTGTTAAGCGGTGGTACCCTTTACACCGTAAAATTTAGTAACTATATGCTTTTGTAAATCTAATTACTCATATTCAATACATAAATCAAAATATTATTTATTTATATAGAGTCGTACAAGCATTTAAATCAGATTAAAATATTAAATTTAATTTTATACTTTCACTGAATTCGAATGAACATTCTACCCAAAAAACCCCGGAGGAACTTCATATTCAACTTTATACAAATAAAATACCCGGGAATAGTTACAGGCCCTTGGTTTAAAGCTCCTCTTCTATTAGGGAGGAGGCAGGAAGTATGTCAGAATTGATTAGTAGTGTGCGGGGTGAATTATAAAGATAAATTTAGCCGGTAGGCTCGTTTTACGACTTTGATATGATATCTAAGCAAAAAAATATACCGTGGTTAATGTACCATCGCGTTACTGTAAAATATTTATGATATAATGTCCCATCGGGTACACGGTTCGATTTTAATAATAAAAACCTACCATTAGAGATGGCACCACCGCGATATTGTACCTAAGACACAACATCATTACGATTTATAAAAGATTTTTCTCGTCTCGTGAACAAGACATTCGTAGGTAATGTAGAAATATCGAGCTCCACCAACTAAAAAAAAAAACATAATATATATCCCGTTTTAAATACTTGTAGTCATTACGATTTGTTTAAGAATGCATTTTCTTAATAGTAAATGTTTACCAATAAAAGCAAAATATAATTGAAATTAATTAAGAAACGGGATTATTGATTTTTATGACCTTTAAAATAAATATTATCCGACGTAATTGTTTTAATTGTAACATTGAATTTACTGTTTTGTGTTTCAATTAAACTGGTAAAGTTCCGCACGTGTTTGAGGGAGCAGTTATTATAAATCCTCTGTAGTTAGTTATATTTGCATGTGTGTGTATGTTGTACAATGTGTATATATAATATATCTTCGGTTAAGTTGAAACGTAACGAACTAATAAACAAACACATATATAATAGTAATTAAGATTCAAATGTGCATCGTACGTTCAAAATATGTAACGTTGTTTTTTTGTAAATATAGCAATATGTATTTGTAATTTAAAATATTATCAACGAATATCAAAACTGCATAATAAAATTTTTCGTTTACTAAAAAGCCCTACTGAAGCTATGTGAGGAACCATTCTATTATTACCGTTTGCAGAATAGAAAATTGAATTTCGGATACCATACGGATGATGTGATTGCTGCAAGTCGATGTAGATTTCATTTTAAATTACTTTTCGATATGATTTTTCACTTATTATATCTAGCTTGTAGGTGATTTTTCAACCTCTGATATATAATATGTATCTTAGAAATATTATCTATGTATTTTTAACTTAATTTGTAAGTGTTAAATTTAATAAATGAATTCTTCTTATCACAGAGGGGGTAGCTGAATTTATTATTAAGACTGTAGACTGTAGTAATGTCTGTAGAAGATAAAATAAATATATCATTATTATTATAAAAAAAAGTTAATGATTGTTATTAGGTTTATAGTTTATTAATAGTCGTTAGGCATCTTAATCATAAAGGTTACTATTATATTATTATTAATTCTAAATGATCATTGTGTCAAAACATTGATTTTCACCGATGCACATTTTAACTACAAATGTTAGACTCAAAACTCAAACTCAAATTCCTTTATTCAATATAGAAGCATTACACAATAATTAATAGTCAAATTAAACACTACCACCGGTTCGGAAAAGGAAACACCCTGACCTGAAAATCGGCGAAAGAATCTCAGCGGGTCTTTTTTTGTCAAACTTATTAAATACATATATTGAGTTAGAAGTCTTAGTAGTCATAGACAGGAATTCTATTCATAGGTTTACAAGATTTGCATAAATCGAGAGTAATAGACAATAGGAGCTGTTCATTTCTAAGGTTTCAAATGAAATTTTTCAAAGTTATACGATATGCACATTGAATTACTGAGATTTCAAGCTGAAGGATTCTTGCAATCTCGTACCTCGTTTTATATCAAGGATTCTTATTAAGTTCTTCGTTATGAATAAATGCGTTTATATTTAATATATGCCACTATTGTTTATAAATGTTCCATTTCTGGACAAAAGGCTCTCTTATTAATAATAGACAACTTATTCCGTTTCACTTCTCCGGAGGAGTTTGGTGAATACTATTTGTATTTCATTTGAGGCACGTAGTGTTTTTCCCAATTATTCCCTGTACCGCAGAGCACGCTTGACTCTAATTCGCTAATTGTCTGTTAAGATCCGTGTATTTTTTAGGGCCTAAACAATCCTTTTTTTTTTCAATTATATAACCTGTAAACGGACGGGCAAATGTTATCATCACCGCTAATAGACATTGCAAGAAAATAAACCATTTCTAACGTCGCAAACACGGGATAACATTTTATATCCCTTGAACCTACTTGTAGATACAATGGCTAACTAACCGTTCAAATCAGAAGACAAGAACAATCTAAAAAAAATCTGAGAATAAAATTATTTTTAATCTAATTCAACTTTATATATTTTACGTAGTAAAGTTAGAGATAATGTCTCGTTTATGGACCTCCCTTTTATGAGGAGAAGGTCAATAGGTTCAAAAATCACTTACAATCAGTTGAAGGATGTTTCTTTAAAATACACCCACAAAATAGTTTAATTCATTTCAATTATTTCAATCTTGAAAAAAAAGTAACTTTTGTTCCCGCCTCCTCCCGAACATAAGAAATATTCCCACAGTCCACTAAAACAACATCGTAAGGTACTTTTACAAATTCAGCTCCCGACAGAAGGAAAATTAAAGTTCAATACACAAGGTTTGAAAGCTATCAAGCGATTTGTTAACTTAATAAAAATATCTTGCAACTAAACTAGAGATTAACCCGAGTGATTTATAATAGAGTCACACGCGATAAGGTTCATAAACTATTTTAATATACCCTATATTAAGAATATATCACGAACAGAATCACATATTGCACTTTCAAAGGTGTATCGATGTAGATGCATCTCGCTACGAATTATGTTTATGAAACTGCCTTATTGCCTAGCGGCTTGCTTGTACGAGTACAGATGCGAAGGTCTATATCCCAACTTTATTTTATAAATATACTTGTATTAAAACTCTGTAATTTAAAAAGCTCTTGGGTCTTTCTAAGTACAGTTTTATGGTAAGCACGGATTTAGAAAACGGTTCTCGTTACCGCGACTTCGTATGTACGTTAATAATAAATAATTTTGTATCGCTAGATAGACTGTGAGAGCTGAAAACGAGTCAAAACAAATTACACGCACATGTAAAGTACTATGACGTTTCGCGAGTATCTAACGTAGCCGTCACGCAACTAAGATAATAAAGTTGGCTCGTAGAGTGACACTCTATTTAGATATTTAAATATAATGAATAATCTCAGCGTTAGCATTAGTACTGCCCATAGATTTCGTTTTCGCCTCCACCAGCTATAAGATCGGTTTCCTATAGTTATATCTCATATCGATAAATAGCTATCTTCTGGATTGCCAACAGCGTTACACATTTAGTCGGGATCAATCTAATCATTATGACAAGTAAAAAAAGACTAGTTCGACTCTCAATTGTTTCAATAATTCAGAGAATACAGCTCGACTTTAATTTAATACTTGTCACAATAATTCATTGTATTGAATGAATACAGTCAGAAACTGTCTTTAAACGGAAGCGATCAAGATAAAAACGTCCGAAAGCGAATGTTGTTTGTAAAATTATAATTTAAAGCTTTTGTTCATTATTTTCTATTAAAACATTATAGGATAAGTTTTCGTTTGACGAACTTGTTGACACACAGACAATTCTTGGTAATTGAATTGATATAATAAAATATATAAAATAATATGTTGATCTTTGGTTTATGGCTGGAGACGTAGATTGTTAAAAATATTTTTTTGGATGTTGTAGCGTCTACAAATAATAAATGTCTGAAGAATTTATTAATGTCTATTCTAATACTAAATAAGTGTCAATAAAATTATTGGTTTTTATTGGATTGATAGAACAGACAGGGTATTTAAGTTTTTAAGGAAAATGTAGTCGATAAAAATGGAGCTAAAAGTGTTTAACTAAAAATTAATTTTAATTATTTTGTTGGAAAAGCTTGGTAATTTAAATTATTATTTTTAAATTTTATTTAAATAGATAAATAATACCATAATAACTAACATAAATTGTTTGAACGTATCTGAAGTTTTCTTATATATATTTTATTTTCCAGTGTTCGTTCTTGCTTGTGAGCCGGAAGAGACTCAATATGGGTGCAAGATTATGAGCTCTTGCACTTGCGGTTACGGGTGCAAAACTGAATTCATCTTTCGCTCTAGAAGAGAATGTCTGGACGCTTTGAGAGGTATAATAATAATATTCTTTCGGCATAACAAACTGGTTCCATGTAAACTCTACGTTCTTCAATGTATCATTAACACTACGCAAACTGCCCACCGAAAACAACTGGATCTTGCGTTCAAAGAATAACTCTTCCTGGAGGTGAAGGCGGTCGAAACTCAATATATGTAGTCAACCTTCACAACAAACAAATAACATTCTTCAGACACTACAGAGTACTCTCCATTTCATTAAAAAAAATCCCGCAAACAAACACTTCACCCCACTAAAACTTAGGGACGAAACCCGCAAAGATACGAACAGATTACTGACATCAACGAAAATATTACTTTATGGCGACAGAAATACCTATTTCGCAACTATTGCCAACAATCATATATTGACAAAGCAGCGTCAAACGCTTGGCTGGGGCGTGGTGAAGTGTTTCCTGAAAGGGAAGCTTTTATGATAACGATCCAGGACCAGTTCATTGACACTCGGAACTACCAGAAGCACATATTACGTGTCTTTAACCTCCAATAATATACATGCCCACATTTTCATTCTCCTCCGTAAACCCTTCAACACATAACTTCTGCAGAGCTCTTGCGCAAACTGATTATAACTTCGACACAACCTCGGCATCGACAATGAGCGCCATATACCAACATCTTGCACACTAATATAATTCAACAAACTATCTTCTCCAATATTTTTTTAAATTTCATCTATCCACCATTCTTTAAGGCTCTAGTTCTTTTGCCACTGGGACTTGACCAATCAGTGATCAATTTTGTCCATCTGTCGCTCTTGCCATGTGACCAGCCCCACTTCATCAGTCATTCAGTGGTTTCATACGTGTTTTATTGACAGCTAAACTAATTAGTTATTCATTTATTCCACCTAATACCTTGTGGTAGATCTTCTTGAATGCCCATGTGAGTAGGTACCACCCACAAAATATACTTGAAATTAAACACATGCAGATTTCGATACTGCCGAGCACGAGATAAATTATAAATATAAATTAAGCACATTGAAATTCAGCGGTGATTGTTTGTGTATGAACCCGCTATCATTGGCATTGGTGGTAAGATGCACGCGTTCTAACCACTGGGCCATTATTATTTCAGGATTTTTCCACGGTTTTGAAAATAGCGTGGAATAATAATGAAAGTTAACTTGAAATATAATTATATATATGCATGAATGATTATATAATTATTAGTCTATATTCACAACTCGAGATCGGAAGACTCATTGAATTGTCATAAATGATACCGCAAATCGTAGAGTATACCTACCACCTACGCAAGGTTAAACTCAATTATTACGTAAATAGTACCCATATTGCTTTAATCAGAATTATTCGAAAATGTTATACAAGATATTCAGTATATTACAGGGAGGAATTGCAATTCAAAGCCTATACGAAGCTAACTCCAAAATATATATGCTTATAAAAATTATTTCGAAACAATTAATAAAATAGACTACCTAAAATTGTTTTTAAATTAACTCACATAAAGTAAACGATAAATCCGGTGTTAATAGTGAAACTTTATAGCCAAGCTTAGTAATTGCATGATTCATAATGCTTTGAAACATTTAATACGGCTGCTTGAAAATTCTACAGCCGACAGATTAATTTAAAATTGCAGTCGTCTGAAGGCCTCCTAAGAGGGAATTCTGAATAAATTACATTCGGTCCGCAAGTTTTAGGTCAATCTATGATGATTTTAGATGAAAAAGGCCATGTAAGTAGTTGAAACGCTCTGTGTATTAAATTATATTTACGGCCATTTGCAAATTGAAAAATCGTAATTGATTGAAATGTACCAACAAAAACAATGAACGCATAATCCGGTGCGGACGACCATGAAATAATCCGATACGTTTAATTTATCACATTATTTGGTTTGGTTGTATCGCGATTAATATAGTGAAATAAATTATTCAGTAATGAGTTCATACGATACAGATTTAAAACTGTAAATAGATTTTGAAATTAAATATCATGCGTTTTGAATGTAACGTCACGATACTGTCCTCGCCGTAGACTGGGGACGTATGGGGCCTATAGCGTAGCACCTGCTTCACGTGGTTCTATCCGCTTACACGTTTATCGTAGTTTATCATATACAACCCTTAAATTAGGTTATTTGAAGGCTACATTTAAAATTCGTATCCTTCATAAAGTGTTTCGTCCATTAGATTAACTTTTACTTTGTAGAAATAATGTATTGCAAACGGAAGCTTTCTTATTACCTAAGGGCGTTCTTGATGGGATGTAGAGTTTGAAAATTACGTCGCTCTTTACGAAGAACTCGTAGAATGCATTTTGACCTTTATAAAATAAAATGTTTAAGTTATTTCCTTCTTAGATAGATAAGTACAGCGTAGGTGGAATACAGAAGCGTGCATTGGGCATGAGATTGCGAGGTGGGGGGAAGATTACCTTCGCCCCCCGAGGGGAGCTCCACTGAGCCACAGCACGGGAGGGTGGTACGGATGCGATAGAGACGATCACGCAGCCTCATTTGTCGATGACGGCAATCGTAGTGGTTTTAGTGGATAAGTATCCCACATAAAGGCCTCCAAGGCCACGGGTACCATCCTGAAGATTTCCACTGCGTTAAAAAAGAATAATCTATCCCAAAAAACGAAAAGGTCGATCCGCATGATAAAAAAAAGTGTATAGCCAACTTTCTTTCTTTCGGCTTATTGATATTTTTACATTGTGATATTGTAACCACTGCGTCTTTCGTTTACTGAGTATCAGGGTCTAAGGTATTATTCTTTTCTATTCACTGGGCGCATCTCTAATTAATAAAACTGCTACATTTTTCTGTAAAAACTAGTTAGTCGTTCTATCATTATTTTCCGTCAATGATGATAAAAAATACTATCATCATTGACGGTCAATATTTCTTCATCAACGAAATATTAGAAGATTATGATTCTTAGATTTTTACCAAAACGATCTCGAGGTGAAATATGAATATTTGTATGTGTCATATCTATTTTTCTTCTGTTCAGAGGTCTGTAGGTAAATATCGTTGTTTATGCGTTAAGGCCGACTCTTGTAAATCTTTCTATTAAGCGATAAGCGTGTATTCTATTGTACATTGTATCCGGATCTAAAATAACTTTTTTTGTGAATATTGTCTTTTTTCTGCATATGTAGCTATATAAAATTAAATCAAAACCTTGTCCGATTAAAAAATTTAAGAAAATTTGTTAGAGATGTACCAGAGATACGGGAAATTTATTAAAAAAAAAATGCTTATTTTATTTTTTTCAGAACACGTATGTATAACGCAGCTCTTTCGTAATATATTAAAATATATATCGAAAATAAGTGATACTGTTGATATTTTATTATTAAAAGAATACCGATCTGATTTATAACATATACACTTATTTTGAATCACATAAATCCAACTTCGACATAAAAATATTCTTCAGTAATTCTTTATTAAATATATAATACTAGTTTTCACCAGCGACTTCGCTCTAATTAAGGATTTGGTTGTCACATACTATTCACACAATATCTTTATATCCTATGTTATTCTCATGTATAAACTATAATATTGTAAAATTTTCATTAAAATCCATTCATTAGTTTTTAAGTGAAAGAGTAAAAAGCATTCATTCATACAAACTTTCACCTTTATAATAATTAGTAAGGATATGGATCAATTTCTTTTACAAATTTAATAAGTTTATAAGAAAGCCGTATCCGACTTGAGATTATTCGAAAAAAAAAAGACATATTATTTTAAAATTTATTTCGAAATGTTTTCTGTATCTGGACAATTCGGTATTCATTAAAATAATATCAAAACATTGAAGTCCGATCCTGTAAATTTACTGGTAGAGCTTATTTTAAACCTGCCTATATGTCATACAACTCACGCAGGCGGGCTAGAACAAAGGAAACCCACGCTCATGCCTCCGTTATTTTACAACATCAATAATTTGTATGTATGTGTTCCGGTTTGCAGGGAATGCATTGATTGAACAGCTAACCTACAATTTTGTTTATGTATATTATATACTTACATCATACTTTATATAACAATTAAATAAAGATTTAACCGTTTAAGTTATGCTTACAGTGCTCCTTTGATCTTTAAGATAAAATCATGTGAATTAGAATGTATTTGCTATGTTTTAATAGATCAAAATTATATACGTCTATATATTATTTTAATGACCAAGTACGTTCATTATCTCCAGTTGTTAGGTAATTAATAAATATATGTGTTATATACTTACGTTACGCGGTACGCTACGCAATACTGTTATAAAATATTTTTATCACATTGCCTAGGATGAGTCTCAAAAGATTTAAAGTCATTATCAGGAACCAAGTACATATGCCAAATACGCCAATACGCCAATATGCCAAATACGCCATATGCCAAGTACGTATGTCAAATTATACTGGCTCACTCGCGCTTAAAACTGGAACATAATAATACTCAAACATGTTGTTTAGCGGTAGAATAACTAATGAGAGGTTCATACAAGCTTCTACAAGGTTCTAATACAAAGATGAACAGAAAAAATATATATACTAGTATTATAAAGAGGTAAAATGAGTTTGTTTGTGTGTAGGGGTAATCTCCGGACTTAATTATCCAATTCTAAAAAATCATTGGTTGAAAGCTATATTTTTCTTGAGCGATAAAGGGCATAGATTATATTTACATTATGAAATTTTATTAATAATTGGACCCATGTGAAGCCGGGGCTGGTCGCTAGTATTGTATGTACAGACAGTGTTATAATTTTCTTATAGAATGTAGGAGATTAATTTAAATTATATACTAATACTATTTCCTTTTGACAGAGAGGAGTGCAAATCCATGCTCGCGAATACCGTGCATGAGGGGAATTTGTACTCAAACTGTTCAACAACCAGGGTACGCTTGCAAATGTGAGGGTACAGGCTTTTTTGGACAGCGATGTGAGAAAGGTAACATATTTAAGTACCATAAAATATATTATAAATTTAATTAAGTACGTATTTATTAAATAACAATAATTATATGATATAATAGAGTCTAATAAACTGTCCGGTTGCATCGCCCAATTTTATGCTACAATATCATTATAATATCAACGTAATTATACTGGTTTATCACGCATTTGAAACCATTGCGAACTATTGTTCATTATCGGATAAAGCGAACGGTAAGGATACATTGTCATCTCTTTCTTTCTAATAATATTCGCATATCCTTCATGAAACAAAAAGAAAATTTCGACCTATATTGCTTCTATTTGACCCGTCCGTGCTATATTTATTATTAAGAGTATTTTTTCATATATATTTTTTATTTGTTCTAGCATGCCCCACCGTTGCTGTTCGAGGATTGGTCTTTCCACATGAATGCGTTGTTATCTGATGCAGCTATTTCTCTATATTTCTTTTCTATTTATTTAGCAAAATGTAGCTATACTGTTAAAATATTACTAACGTATAATATAATTTTTTATCTTAAATTATATTCACACGATGTACCGAATATGTTTCTATAGTTCAGTTTTATTTTCGTATGTTATTTTCTTTCAAAATAAATTAATATAAAATTTAAAACTGTGTTTTTTTAAATACTTATATTATATTATCTGTGGACAGTATGCCTGGAATCATACACTTAAATTTATAGTATACATATGAGTCAACGTTTAGGGTTGATTACGTACGATCAAGTACTAAGGAGTTTTTAGTCTGTAGGAATAATATCGGTGGGTATGATATGAGTGGCACCTGTAAATGATTTTAATCGCATAAATATCTTATTGGTTCGTTTCCTATTCTAATTTAATGTGACTATATTCATAATTATGTAATCATTTTTGTAAAATTGTTATTTCACTTCTGCTAAAAATATACTATTATATTATATAATATTTGTAATATTATAATTTAGATTATTAATTAATACTATATAAATAAAATATATTTGATGTCTACTCTAATCGAACGTTAATTTTGTTAATCGAATTATGACCTACATAAGATTCTATTCTGTGAAAAAGAGTAAATAATTTTGGCGGGAATTTGACAATATATTGGGTTGGAGAAAAATTAATTTATACATGTTTTACAGCTGATCATAAAGACTATAGAAAGAGTTTCCTAACTCTATATAGATATATTTTAGATAATTGGTCAACAAACTCAATATCAAGTACGTTAACAATAAGTGTGTCGATATGTCAACGAAATAATCCGAAACAACGACAACCATAAAACGTAATAAACTAAAAAAAAAAACAAAATAACAAAAGGAAATTGAAACTTGAAAATATATTTTGTTTTTTACAAAAATTGCTTCGTAATTTACAAGTTTGATGTAAAGCTACCACTTATTCGGAATGAGATTACCTTCTGAGATGAACAGAACTCAACTCAATAGTTACTCTGTTCCATCAATAACAAAATATACAAATGTACTGTACTACCTACGCATAATCAATTACATTTATGTATCCTTTATTAAAATCAGCGAACACTAATTAATCAACAGATCAAATATAACTAGTATTTAAGGTATCAATGCGTCTATAAGTATATTATAATTATTAGAAACTAGCTTTTGCCATCAGCTTCGCCCAAATCACATATAGCAGCTGTAGGTAATATTATATTCAATTATATGTAACTATTAACATATATGAATTACATTTAAATAAAAAGTTACTGTGTAAATCTTGACCACTTGGAATGGTGGTAAGAATGCTAGCAGCATTTCCCCGTTGAATCGCAATTCCGTTCTTTTGGACTAAAAACAATCCAGCCCTCCTGTCCTGTCTTTTGTGTGTGTGTGGTGTAGTTCTAAGAATTATTTAATATTATGTAGTAGCCATTGAAAACATTGAAACAAATTGCTTGCACGGACGTAATTTTATTGATATATTTATTAATATAATTAACTTTTAAATAAAATAAATTTTTATATTATTTATTTTTATGTAAATTTTTATAGGCAGGCTTACGAGCAATTGGGCCACTTACCATATGGTAAGTGACCACAAGCACCTATATCATAGACAAAGGCGCTATAAGAAATATTAACCAATCCTAACATGACCACCAATGTGCCACCATCCTTAGGAACTAAGATGTTATGTCCTTTGTGCCTGTAGTTACACTAGCTCATTCACTCTTCAAACCGGAATACAACAGCTGTTGTTTGGCGGTAGAATATCTGATGAGCGGGTGGTACCTTCCCAGATTTTCTTGCACTAAGCCTTACCACCAAGTAAGCAGTAATATCGTCATAAACATAATTATCGGCATTAGGTACCTACCTAATTACATTTTTCAAATAAAAAGGAAAATATTCAAGGAAAAATATAAATATTAGCGAGAAATATATTATTTATAAGCTATTACTTGTAAATTATAATTAGCTTATAGCTATACTAATGTCATCTATATTTCATTTTATGATAAATTTTCTGGCCTAGTTCGTGTTGATTATAATAGATGGCAGTAAGATAAATCAACAACACAAATAACATCATATTATGTTTTACCTATTCTATCTTATAACAAAAAAGCTATATATTTATTATAATCATATTTTTTTAAATAATATTAAAGTTATTTTTATCAAAATCCTATGTAATCTCCATACCGTGTAAAGAATCCAACTATTTAGTTTTTATCTGTCCTACATATTTACACTCTGTTTTTATATGATTTTATAATCTGTGTATAAATTATCGGTAACGCGACCAGGCTCACGGTCGTCGACTAATCAAAGACAAGAATATAACTTTTTCATTGTCTATTTGTCTCATAGTATTAGTAAACGTTTTAAAAATATTGTTTTGTGATTGTCAGAACTCAGAAGCGGATGCAATTGCAATACGTAAGTTAATTATCCATATTCATTTATTCTTTACATCTTAGAAATACGACATATTTTTATTTCATTCCAAATAATTAACCATTTTTTTTTGTAATAAAATAACAATGATAATATCTTTTTGGGTTCACTGACCAACCAGTGTCAAAAATTCTTCTTAATAATGACGAAGGATTTACTTAAAACAAACGAATAATGTAATGACAATCTTTTATTCTTTACCGAACGTCTAATGTAGATTTCTGGCTGTAACTTATTTTACCATTTTAAAAATAAAGAATAAATTTGTATGTTTTTTTTTTTAAATTATATTTGAAGACATACTTGTATTTGATGTTTACCTAATAAATATGTTAACAAAGACTTATATAGTATTTTATTAAATCGATGTAATTAGACAGTGACTTAAAATATTTACGCAGTTTATGTGCTTCGCGTACTAGATTTTGTATTTATTTGAAATATATATAATGTTTTAAATGTATACATATAGATTTAAAAATAGTCTAGTATAATCAAAGTGTAGTACTAGAATAAAGTACTAGAACCTCGATAAGTCGCCAATATTCGCTATTATTTTATATATCTACATCTGAGCTCAGGATACGTTAAAATGATCAGTAAACCCTTCAAGATAATCCAGTACATTTCGTCATATATGCAGAAATTTGACCTCTATACATTGAACATATCAGTGTTTGATACTAATAGGTAGGATTATTTAAAATGAAAAATCTCCATAGCTTGAAGAAAATATAAGTAATATACAGACATAATGTTATTACTGACACACTTTATCCTTATTTCTTAGAAGTATATTTACGAGTATGCAATATATAGGATTACATTTACTAGGATGATAAATTTTTATGATATTTTAAATTCATATCTTTAACTCGGTATTATAGCATCTAAACCTTTTTGAGTCAAAACTCTTTGCAATACTATCAATATTCGATTCACCACCATTCTAGCATATTTTATAAACAGTTATATTTGCTTTCGTGTGTAAACAAATATATTTTATCTATTTATGAGATTAGAGCCGACAAAGGTACAAAAACAAACATCTGAATATAAATAATAAACAAGATAAATTTTGTTGAAATTGCTTTTTGTTAAAATATGTAAAATAAATATTTTAACATTTGAGTACCGTTATCTTACTTCAAACTACTCAGTCAATCAGTCAACTGATTAGTTTATACCGAAAATCTGTGTTAATAAGGTGTTATATTCAAAACCTTATTGTCAAGAAATTCTCAGAAGCAGATTATAAGGGTGAACGAAAAAATAGTTCACTTGTCCTTATTATCTATCTACACTTATAAAATAACATGTCATTACTGACTGATTCAACATAGCCGAGCGTAAACTATTAAAGTTAGAGCTATGAAATTTAGTAAATGGGATCGTTTTATTGAGTAGACACTGACTAAGGAAGAATTTTTAGAAATTCTATCCCTAAAGGGGTGAAATAAAGGTTTGTATGGAAGTCTGTAATTTTTTAAGTTAGAAACATAAAACTTATTATTATATATATATTATTTTTGGAATACTGATTAAAAATGAGTAGACACATATGTAAGCGTTTCTGGATATTGTACATATAAGGGGGAAATTTCCTATATAGGTTAGTCTGGAAGTCTTTCACTTTTGCAGTTAGAAGCTTGAAACTTTATTTTTGGGCTACTGATTAAAAATGAGTTGATACATATATAAGCATATCTAGACATTCTACCCTAAAATGTAAAATACCCACTAATGTTGTATACAAATGGGTCTTAAATTAACATAATATTTTAAGTTAATCTGTAAATATATTCAACTTCCACATCAGCAAAGCTGCGGACAACAGCTAATAAACTTTTATAGCCAATCTTCATCTGCTAAGGTCGCCTAAGGTGACTTAAATTGATTAGTCTGATAATAAAATTTTATATTTAAAAAAATTTGTAATATCCATTATATTATATAAAATAATCTGTAGGTTAACTGAGGAATAAAACAAGAACAACATAAACAATGGCGTGGTCCAAGTATCAAAAGTTTCTTGCACTGATGATGGTGGTTACTGGATCAATAAATACATTGAGTACCAAATGGGCTGATCAGATGGATGCGAAAGGTTCAGACGGCAATGTCAGGAAATTCGACCATCCTTTCTTACAGGTAAGTGAACTTTATGACCTTAATTAAATTCTTATTTTCATTATTATTGACTAGTTTTTGTAAAATTGAGAAGTTTAAGCTAAGATAATTTAACAAATAGATTTTTATTTATAACATAAGCGTTCACAGTTAACACTGACTTTAGCAATACAAAAAGAACAGCTTATCCTATATATTAAGTATTTTAAATATGTTAATAATGCATTTATATACATATTAAATTGTAAAGTTAATCATAATAACTGTAATAAAATGTTTATATACTGAGATTATTTTAAAGTAACAAGGCATAATAATGCAAAAGCAACTTAAAGTAGAAACTTGACTTTAACCCACTTTTCAATGATTTTCTTAAATTTATTTGGTTGGTAGTTATTGATGAGCAATTACTAATATTAATAATAATTTGTAGGCAGCAGCAATGTTTCTCGGAGAGATTCTATGCTTGTTGACATTCAAATTTATCTTCTGGAGAAACAGGAACGGTGATCATCAGCTTATCCAAGGCAGTCAAGATTTCAATCCATTCATATTGATGCCGGCAGCTATGTTTGATTTGGTAAGTTATAGAGTAGAGTTGAATGATTATGTTTCAACAATATTGAGAAATGGAAACAAATAAATAAATTTTTCACAATGATTATAAATTAATTTCAATTGTTCTCAGATTGGTACCTCCATCATGTACATAGGTTTAAATTTGACCTACGTCAGCAGTTTCCAAATGTTTAGAGGATCTATTATTATATTTGTGGCCGTGCTGTCCACTACATTCCTTGAAAGGATTATAGTCAAGAGGGAATGGGTGGGAATTGGTAAGTTTTAAACATTTATTCAAATTCTAATTACATAAAAAGTGTTGACTCATTGGTTGGAACACAGTGAGTCTTAAGTAAAGATTGTGGGTTCAAAACGAGGCGAACATTAAAATGAACTAGTGAAGGAAAATATTTTGTGGAAACCTGCATGGGTCAGATGAAATTGTCTTACTACGGAGTAAAACCTACCCATATAGATAGATATATTAATATCTGTATAATGCTTGCATTTTATTTTAGTGGATATTGGTGTTGATAGCAAAAATAGATATAAATTACATATTCCCAGTACTGTCAGACATATTGTTAAAAATCCAAAATGAATTTAATTAAAAATATAACAATAACTTGAAAATTTATCAAAGTATGTAATTAATCAGAGCGACAATCGTAAAAGTTAATACTGTGAGAGTATAACGAATGTTTACACGTCACTTCCCGAAATCGTCTAATCAAAACATGCGCCTGTCTGTGTGACGCACATAATGTTATCATAACATAAAACTACTACATAAACACCGCATGAATATCAACAACATTTCAATAACTTTTATGAAGATCAATTAGATATTCATTGGAAACATTCGAAGCCCTTACTAATGAACATTGCGAAGACTTTGTAGTTAAATAGCTCTGTCTTTTTCTTTTGCACGTCGGGTTACTGATGAGAGAAAGAGATAAGTTTTTGTTTAACAATTCACACGTAATATAAAGTTTATTATAAAGACTTAAGAGTAGAGGGGTGATAAATAAGCGGGAGTCAATAAAATAATAACGTCAATTTTCTAATATAACAGTGTGACAAGGATCTTCCCATCAGCCAATCTGCATAAGTGGTCAGACTGATCACTATCATTGTATAAAACAAAGCTGGAACTATATCAAACTAACTACAATATAAATATATATTTTATTCGTATAAATTATTTTAATTACTATTCATTATCTTCTCTATATATCGCGTCATCTCAGAAACTATAACTATAAAATTGTAATTTATCAAGTTCCTTATAGAGTGTAGACATCCGAACGGATTTCACGAAACTCCACCCATAAGGGGGTAAAACGGGGCTTGGAAGTTTGTATGAAAGTCCTATGTTTATGAAGTCAGAGATCTGAAATTTAAAATGTATGCTGTATGAGGGTGTGGAGGAAATCAACCCCCTTTTGGGGCTAAAACAGGGGATGGTAATTTGTATGAAAGTCCAACGTTAGTCAAGTTAAAGTAATTATGGCTGAAGGATTTTAAACTATTATAAGGGCTACTATTATACGGAGGGATGTTTTATTATAACAATAAAAAGTATTTTAGCGTGGACCGTGGTGACCGAGTCGTACATAATAATGTTATGAATACATTATAGATTTATTTGTTTGTAATAGATAAAATTGTCTTAGTATCTTATTTGTTATAAGAAAAAATAAAAGTCCTAAAAGAGATTTTCATAGGGTTTTCACTAATGGACGATGTGATTCTTGAGGATGGTTTAGGTATATTATTCATTGCGGTTTTGTGTGAATTGTATGAAACATTATGATGATTGAAATTATCAGAAAAAATATGCAGACTAGTAGAGATGTGTATTATGACAAACGTCTTAAGGAACCCTTATTCGACCAGTGCGAAGCCAGGACTGGTATACAAAATATCAATCCATACTTAATATGATGAGGTTGGAAGGTTTGCATGAATACGGTAATCTCAGGAAATAACGTTCGGATTTGAAAAAATGTTTATTATATTTGATAGTCCGTTAATTGGAAGAGGTTAATTTTAATCAAAATATTGTACTGCAATAATCTTGCAAACGTTAAGTGAGACTATAGTCGAGTGATACGGATTCAACGACGACGTTGTCACAGGTCGAGGGTAAATTCTAATCAGCTGTCTAGCCACTAAACTGGAGACGCTTATTGTTCAATCAGTTTATTTTTAGCGGTCGGTCCGTTTGTTTATCATATAACTTATATATCGAACCACGGAGATATCATTATTGTTAATAAAACATAAATTCATAGTAATACACCAATTAGATTGTTAATAATTGATCAGGGTTCGTCTGTTGAAAATTTGAGAAAACTTCAAGGATAAGTTTAGTGGTAAGTACGTATGGATGTATAAAGTGTTATAGAAAAGCGAGGTAACCTGCCACAAGTACTGCTAGTAATACCAGTAACTTACTAGGATGGTCCCAATTATCAAATTATAGTTTTGTAAAATGTTAAGACAGAAATTAACAAATTGGATATTGTTTTAAGTATAATACAAATCACAGTTAGCGGTAGTTCTTAGCACAGCAAGTCCGTAATAAGATTAAACAGTTATCAGGATAATTTTAATAAAAAATATAGAATAAAATGTATTGTTGTGCTGTCGTTACTATTGTAACGTTTTCAATTTTTACAGCATATATATTGGCATAGCAGATAACTTCATTTGAAATATATCGTGCTCGACAAAAACATGTGCGATACAACGAAAAAGATGTGTCATTATAAAATTGAGTGTATGCAAATATTGTTATCGCTACGTGATTCACGCGGCGCAAGTTAAACAGCTTCACTTCGATTCGACATACCTTTTGTAATTGTAACAGTTTTTAAACTTACAATGCAGTTTGTAAACAAATAACTCATCGCCACCGTCGTTATAAAACGTGTTGTTTATAAAATTTTGACAAATCATTCGTAATTATGTATTAGTTTAACTTGAATTTATAAATAATAAAACCCCAACAGGGCAACGGTTTAGGCGTCGTCTCTAAATGTCACACGTTCAATCCTATCCTTAAAATTATAACAGACGTTACGCCTAAAAAACAAACTCCAATATTAAGTTATCAAGACAGGACTTAGACTTGATTTAAATATAGATAAATACTAGCTGCCTGTCTCGAGATAGGAATTATACATACTTCTATATAGGGGTAGGGATAGGGGTGCTATGACCTCCTATTGGGAATATGTTGAATTACCAATAACCCTGTATATTTTTAATCACGAAGGTAAGTTGTGACGAAAATTTAATATATATTATTTATTTGATTTCAGCTACAATTATCCTAGGATTACTGATCGTGGGATTAACAGATGCGATATACCAATCACCGAGTGAAGCTAAAGGCAGGAACAGTTTGATAACCGGTGACCTCTTGATTATCGTTGCACAGATTATATCAGCATGCCAAATGGTGTATGAGGAGAAATACGTGTCAGGTACGTGGAATTACTTATAGGCTATAATAAAGTCTATAGTTATCGCCTGCGTGTGGGGGCTTATCCTTATGTCCTTTTCTGAGCCCCTGATAACATTTATGTTAAATTTGAGTTGCTTTCATTCGATTCAAATTAGTAAGACAATCCATATGAGATTTGTTATTACATAACACATTACAAAGACTCAAATGATATCTTATTGTTAGTCTAATCGGGTTACACTGTTGCACACTATTGCTAATTGGCTAATGACGTCATAAGCCAAGGGTTCCTATTATTAGAAATGTCGTAGCAATGGCTAAATTTATTTAAATATCTGCCTATATAACAAAAAACTGTTTAAGAAGTCACTTATTACTCATCTTTAACTTTCATGAGAATGGATATGGATGGATATAGAGGTTAGAAAGAATGTTACTTGTGAGATGACGTCCGACAGAGAAGTATGGAAGAAGAAGGCATGCTGCGTCGACCCCATGTAAAATTGGGATAAGGGCAGGAGGGTGATGAACTTTAACTTTTACTTATTAGCAAATGTAGATGTAATCTGTTAACAAATGGTAAATATATCATCAAATCGGAATATGTAGTCTACAAAGAATTAACTAAATGTTCAGGTTTTTACTCTGTACGCGTGTGATGGGACGTGTGAGAGGAGGTAAGGTGTTTAGGTACTGTATATGTACCTCTGTGTATGTGCATACTTTCATGATGATTTACTGAGTAGTTTAGACGTAAGTGCGTAATAAACAAACACACGTATAATATGTTAGTTATCGGCCACCAGTTCGCTCGTTTTAGGGGTTGGTTAACAGGTGTTAGACATAAAATAGTAGTTTATGTTCATCCTTGGAGTTTAAGCTTACATACATAACATTTGCAGCCTGTAAATATCCTACCATGAGCATATTCCACCACGCTGCTCCAATGCGGGTTGGTGGAATTTCGTTGAAAGACACATGCAGGTTTCCTCACGATGTTTTCTTTCACAGCCGAGCGCGAGACGAATTATAAACACAAAGTTTAAGCAAGTTAGGTATTTATATATAATTTGTAGGTATTTACTTATCTTGGGACGTGATGTCTCACACAGACACATAAGTTAAACAAGTGTTCAAACCACACTTGTTCAATTGTAAAATCATTTATGTTATCTCAGTGAGCAATTATTTTGGTAATCACAATCCTAACAGAATTTTTTTATGTAAATTAATTGTTCAAAGTATCTTTCATTCAGTACCACTTGTTTGGATTCGGGTGATTTTTTACAGAAATTCCTCTCTTTAAAAAAATGCCAATTTGTATAAATAACTACTAAAATTCTACAGGTGCCAAGCAAGCGTTGATCTCGTTTATTTTTGCCAAATATACTATCATTAACATTAACATGATCTAATTTTATATTTCAGGTTTGAATATTCCCCCATTACAAGCGGTGGGATGGGAGGGTGTCTTCGGATTCTCTGTTCTGTCTGTATTACTCGTGATCTTCTACTGGATCCCCGCGCCTCCTCACTTCGACCACAACGCTAGAGGGACCGTTGAGGATGTGGTCGATGGACTTGCTCAAATTGGTAAGGATATATCAGATTAACGATTTAATTTCGGAGATATCCCGTCTGAAATTGTCCATCCAATATAAAACGTCTACTTACTTGACGACCTCCGTGGTCGAGTAGTGTGTACACCGGTTTTCATGGGTACGCCACTCCGAGGTCCCGGGTTCGATTCCCGGCCGAGTCGATGTAGAAAAAACTCATTAGTTTTCTATGTTGCCTTGGGTCTGGGTGTTTGTGGTACCGTCGTTACTTCTGATTTCCATAACACAAGTGCTTTAGCTACTTACATTGGGATCAGAGTAATGTATGTGATGTTGTCCAATATTTATTTATTTATTATTATTTACTTACTTAAAATCGTAACAACCGGATTTGCTTATCACTTTTCTAGGAAATAATATTTAACGGAAAGTGACCCATTGTGATTCAAAGTCTTAAAAATTCTAAATATTTCAAAGTAACTATATAAGTTAACTATATATCAACAGCCTACCACTTGACATAAGGTGTTGAATTCATATTCAGGTATTCTTGCCACATTGAATGATTATATACGGCGGTGAAGGAAAATGTCATGAGGAATCCTTTGATGTAACGTCATGTAACCACCACATTGGAGCAGAGTGGTGGGCTCCTATTAACCCGTCCTCTCAAAAAGAGAGAGTAACTACTGATTTTCTTGCCGGTTCTTCTCGGTAGAATCTATATTCCGAAACGGTGGTAGCTTTAAATAGTTTGTTAAATGACAGATTTTTGTTAAAGCCTACTTGAATAAAGTATATTTTGATAAGATTTGATTTGATGAGTGGGAAATCTACAGTCTGCACTTTACATACAAATATATATTGAGCCGGTTAAATCAATAATTATAAATGTCATGTTTCAGGCAATAATCCTCTATTGTTGGTGGCCATTTTGGGAACGATCGTGTCAATAGCGTTCTTCAATTTCGCTGGTATCAGTGTTACGAAGGAGATGTCGGCCACGACTCGAATGGTTCTGGATTCAGTGAGGTATGACATTACTCAAATCATTTTTACTATATCATATCTATAAATATATAATATAACAATGCATATTATGTTTTTTATTATATCATTTTCAGAACACTCGTCGTCTGGATGGCATCCTTGGCATTGAGCTGGCAAATATTCCACTGGCCACATTTAATTGGTTTTGCGGCATTGATCCTTGGTATGTGCGAGTATAATGGCATATTGCCAAGGTGCTGGCAAAGAAGAGTTGTACAGGAAGACGAAAATCAAGTCGTTAATACTGAAGCCGACAGACTTGAAGAGGCTTAAGAGGTACAGTATATCTATATAAACGAAAATATATGTCAATTCTTCTATTTTGTATTGAAATTATATACCTAAGGGAGACTTTTTATATTTCCTTTTATTTTAAGACTGGGACGATGAAGTAAATAGTGATTTTATGGAATTTAATGTATATATGGAGGAACCCGTTAATAGGTTTCAGTACAGACATGACATACATTCAGTTTTATATATATTTTATTTTATAATATTCATATAAATTTATAAAATATTTAGTTTTATGTTTTACTGTTTTATAATTCATTGTTTCTTGAATACAAATAATGGCTTATCGATAAAATGTTATTTGCTAAATCATTGTGTATTATAAGAAATTTCGAAAGACATACTCAAGGAAAATTTATACATATGTTCTTAGAAATATTAAAAAACTTCCAACTTTCCAAGTTCGATAATTATTTAAAAAGCTACCCAGTAAAATGGTTTGCGTATTTTTACATTTAATAAATTTAATCACGTCTGATTTGAACACTCTGTATAAGTAAACATAAGCCTTACTTATAAACGTTATTCAGGGGGCGAATGGATTACACATTAAACGATGTTGTCTCATACTTTTCAATGTCAAATCAATAATGAGA
The DNA here is from genome assembly GCF_905147765.1 of Vanessa atalanta. Classification (NCBI taxonomy): domain Eukaryota; kingdom Metazoa; phylum Arthropoda; class Insecta; order Lepidoptera; family Nymphalidae; genus Vanessa; species Vanessa atalanta. The sequence continues at coordinate 15,691,064 of NC_061902.1, read as the reverse complement.
GAAAGAGATACATCGGAGTTTAACTGGACAGCCAATACAGCCATTATAAATAAGACAAGCTAAGTTTTGTTAAAAGACAATATATTCTAAGGATAGTCCCTCGCCGGCACTACTCTCTCCTGCAATTTAAAAATATAAGGTTTTAAGCATTCGCCTGCAGCCAAGTCTTTTACAATACGATGATGAGTTGAGCAGTAGTGGGGTCAAGCCGAATGACAAGTGACAGTCCAATACAACAGACCAATCGAGTGCAGCCTGGGCGAACGGCTCCGTCATTCTTTCCAAGAGACCTAAGAATGTATCGCTACGCAGATCGAGTTTGTGCTCACGACTCATGCCTTAATTGCATTAAAAGGAAAAATAAATATTTTAAAAGCGGCGAAATTTACGAAGTTGCGCAATGTTCTAATCGCTTTTAAAAAGATCGATTCTGAACTGTAACAATACAGGCGAATTCTTCCGGTGACGGACAATCAAATATTATTATTTTTTATAATTATGAGGGTTAATAAGGTGCCAGGGTTATTCGATTTAAAAATCAATCGAAACAAATCGACGTAGGTTATAAATATCAGATAATTATATTTAATTTATAATCGATAGGTATTTAACATATATAATCATCATTTTAAATATTAAATTAAGTTAGATTTAGAATATTATAAAAATGAATATTTAATCAATAATCGATGATATTGACTGCGGCCATACATCTTATTTAAAATCGATTTTGGCTACGATAATCGATTCTCTATTCGGCCGAGTTAGGTTTTGGTATCATTTTTTCCATCGCAGTTAAAGTGAGTGGAAACTTCATAATCTTTTAATGATATAAAAGATTTGCTCAAAGGCAGACAGTGTCTAAGAAGTTAGAGAATAAGTCCTTATGCTTCCAACGAATAAATTAAATAGTTATCATGTATGTAAATTTGCTCAATGACTTGATGTCATTGGCTTTAGTATATTATCTGTGTCTTAAAAATCCTAAGGTTCAAATTGGTTGATAGTCTATCCCTAATCACATTTACAAAAAAAATATATTTTAATAATACTTCGTAATTAATTAATTAAAATTGTTATCGTCAATCAAATATAGTCGCATCTAATTTGTCCGATTCGTCCAAAGATCGTATACAAAATTATAAATTATAATCCAAAGATTATTTAAAAGTTATGTGTATATTGAGAACGACTATACCAGAATAATTTATATTTCCTGTAGTTTAAACAAAATAACGAATAGATTACTATGTAGGGTTTAAAAAGAGTAATATTTGTGTAAAAAGATTTAATTTATTTGAATAACTGGCAACCTTGTTTATACGAATAACGAATTCCGATAATATTGTTATGTCATCAGTAGTCCACGTGACGTCATAACGTCAAACTATTATAATTTTGAATAGTATATAAATGTCATTCTGTTTATAAATTAATTTCTAATTACTATGAAACAATAAGGTAGTTACGAATGTGTTTACAACTATCTGAATTTGACTACGTCATAATAATGATGAATTATTATGTAGTAGATTTCAGATTGTTATAATTGGTTTATAATTTTTGACTAAATGGAAATCTTAGTAAAAAATTATACATGTAATAATTCAGATGTAGATCTGTTTTTTTTTCAGTTTAATATTAAAAAACATGGAAAAGTTAATTAGATTTAGTAAGTGACAACATTCTCATTAAGTCCATCACTATGTTATTTATTTTGCTTAATTTTTTAAATCTGTAACATTGTTAATAATATTATTATTTTTAAATCAAAAGGTGCCTTTAAGTGAACTAATATGTACTATTACATGACATACTATGTTTCCAATATATGAACTGATTTGGAAAAATCTCTTCTTGTCTGGGACCATACGTTCCAAGTAATATAATGTATACTTATTATTTGGTATCATTAAAATTTTAATAAAAAATATCAACTTTGAGGTTAAAAATACAGGATTACATTTTTATATGCTCGAATGTTATTTGTATTTTATTTTTTGAGAGTATTATTTGAAGTAGATTTATTTTTAAATTTCTTATTTCTAAACTCACGTTGTACATTTTGACTCAATTATAATTCTCTGGACTGGCATTAATACCTTTTTGGAAACGTCAAAGTAAGTTTAAAAAATGTGAACCAAATTTTGCCATTTCCCAAATCATTTAAAAATAATAAACGAATTTATACTAAACTGACATAAGCTTAACAATATCACACGAAAAGTTGTTCTATGTAACAAATGCTTGTTACATAGAACAACCAATAAATGTTAATTGATACTGTTCTCCTCACCAAAAGTAAAGAACGGATATTGGCCATTTTCGAACCAGGAAGCAGAATTCAATTCAATGTACACCTTGCTTAAAACATGAGGCGTCTAAATAATTATATAATAACAATTATATTAAATACATATATATTTTGATTAAAAAAATATCTCATTAAATCTATTTATCATTAAGACTTGTATTTAAATTATCTGTGACTACAAAATACAAAAAAAATTGTGATGTATAAAGCTGAGTGCTGACAGTGCTGTATATTATTTCTATGGATATACACTTTCTTTATATTTTTTCACAAATCGATTTACCGATAATGTGAGGCACTCGGCTTATTTGTGATATAAATGAATTTAAATTCTACGCATAACTCCTTCCACGTCAAAACTAATTTTGCTTAAAGAAGTCCAGCAACTTTTTCACACGGTGCAAATTAGTTTTGATTAGGAATTATTTCTGAACATTTGTAATTCTTTATGCGATAGTGTTACCATGATAAAAATATTATTTTAATAAATAAGTTAATTACAATTAAATTGATATTTTATTTAATAAATTACCCTATTTAAGTATCAAGTGTACTTTTTTTTCATTTCGTTCGTAATAAATTATGTGTCTGCTTTATGTAGATTAATATCTTAAAATGACTATTAATCTTATTGGTATATTGCAAATCCTTTAATACATTTATGTTTGCGTTATTTATTTAGTGATTAGATAAAAAATGTCGAGTCTTCTTGTCGTCGTTGAATGTCAAATCAAAGATTACAAAAAAAAATAAGTGATGAACAAAATAAGAAACACTTTTTGACTTCTTTATTTTTTAAAACAAAAGAATAAATAAATAAAAAAGAGAAGACAAAAACAAATATCTTGTATTTATGTAGATTAAATAAAATTAATTCATAATTACGTTTTATCTTTATCTGGTAGCTTTGGTTTTTCTCCGGCAGCTGGAACAGGAAACAGACTATGTATATTAAAGTAGTTACTCTGGTATCCAAGATGTTATCCCTTCCGTCCACACTCTCGCTTATTCATCCTTCGAACCGAAACACAGCTTAAAGCGAAGCATTAGTAAATTAAATCAAACACCCTGCCACTTGTATTACAATTCACCTGGGTGAATGTAATCATTGTTAGAAGTGCATACATATTTAAATATCTATTATAGAGCCTCGGTATGTCGAATTTCGAGGAAGCAACGATTGTTTGGACTGCGATTAGGTCTTTAAAGTTAAATTACTTGCTGGTAGGAAGTCCGTCTCAGTAGGTACCTTTCTGCAAGTCCGTCTCAGTAGGTACCATCCACTCATCGGAAATTCTACTGCCAAAAAGCAAACAATACCCAGTATTGTTGTTTTCCGGTTGGAAGGGTAACTGCAGCCATTGTAACTACAGGCACATGTACAAATTGTACATGTGCCGTACAGTACAATGGACATAACATCACAGTACGCAAGGTTGGTGGCGAATTGGTGAAGTAAGGAATATTGCTTACAGATTCTATGCTACTTAGGACGGATTTACAGAGGATGGTAGACTTGAAATAAATGCAAAGTGATATTTGTTTCCTACAATCGACCCTACCAATAATTAAAAAAGTAAGAAATTAATGTTTATAATTAATATTATAATTCGAGCTATACGCGGAAAAAAATGTATTAAAAAACTTTGTAGGGAAATAACGATTTTAGAAACGAGGAACGATATGGTAAAGTTTTCAATTTATTGAGTTTACAATGTATTTTATTTACCATTTGTTTTAGAATTTAACTAAACATATTTACGCAGCGTAACTTGATTTTATTATTCTTACGTTATAAATAATTTGTAGAACGTACTCTAAAAAAAAGGATCGTAATTTTATGTGTACGAAATTTTAATGAAATTCTCTGTTCATGTGTGGGCATGTGTCAATAACTAAGTGAGTGTATGCAATAAAATCCATGAACGAATCCAACAACCATTATAGCCTTACGTAATTGACTCCCATTGACCCAATAAAAGTACTTAATAAACGATTGATCACGTTTAGCCGCCTCGTCCTTCATATCAGACTTGAGTGCCTTTCTTAAAGTTGTCGCAGCAATATTCGAATAGTTAACGTAACTGAAAATTGTACACAAAATATAAGTATGTTTATAATCAAACTTACCTACATTGCTCATTACACACCGGACTGTACTCTTATATATTTAGAATAACTCCATGTACAATTCCCACGGCTTTGCTAAGCCTTATTTAATCGATTGCTGGATAACACATTTTCTTCTGACTAATACAGGTTTCCTCACAATGTCACAGCATCGAATACGAGATGAATTAAAGAGAGAAATTAAACCACATGGCTGTCTCGGCTCTTCATTACAACAATAACGATAAAAAAAAATATGGAGATGGTATGCGAGGCACTTGATTGGAAGTGGTCACTGCCTTGTTGTAATAAGTTCCGTAACAAAACATCAAACTTACATAATAGTGTTAATACGCAAAAACGAAAATATTTGATTTATCTTCTAACTGAATGTTGCTGTTGAATTAAAAATATATATATATATTGTAAAAAGTATTTTGAAAACCTATATATAATTTACTTTAATAAACGTACTTTAATCCAGCCATTCTCCAAGTACTCATTATTTTTTATATAAGTGAATTCTTGCTTTGTGCAGAGATTGCATTTAAATTTAATTTACTATGGACTTTTGTCAACGAAGTTTTATGACAGGGCGATATGATGCCTGTGAGAGTTTTTATTAAATAGTTTGTATATAAAATCTATAAGACACATTTTAAATGTGTCTTAAATAACAATTCCATAATTAAAATTGTCTTTATTTAAGGGTAAACAATATTATGTATATATAATTTAGCTTATTGCAACTACAACAGAAGTAAAATCAACTTTGATAGTGAATTCTTAAATAATCTATGAAACTCAATAAAGATTTGCGAACATTTTGCTCTTTGGATATCGGCAAAATGTTTTTATAACCTTGGAAGTAAAGGCTGGAATAGTGAACAGCAGAACTGTTTGCAGGTCACATGGTCACATATCAATTAAAGATTTGTTTATGCTTTAAGATTGATATGGTATTTATAAATAGGATATGTCCCACTATATAATCAAATTAGCTATTGTCTATTAGATAAGTTTAATGTTTTTAATTATAAAATGTCTGAATATCATTTGAGAGTGCGCCATAAGGCTATGTGTGAATGGGGCCTATGCCATACAGTAGATGACAGCAGCTTCGCAGTAATAAATACGTATTTTGGCTATTAATAGATGTACGAGACTAGACACTCAGATAAAATACTAAAGCTAATAAAAAGGAGATAACGACTGTTTGGTTTTCTTTATATGTAATATGTGCCGGTAGGTCAGTAGCCGAAACCAGTCAATTGATATTGTGTACGTTCACAAATTATCACTAATTGTGGGTATAAATCGTATGAGTAGAAAAGAGAGTTGTGAGATGTTTTTTTTTATTGTTTATGTGGCAAACGGGCAGGAGGCATCCTGATGGATAGTGAGTATCACCGCCCGTGGAGACCTGCAACATCAGGGATCTTGCAGATGCGTTGTATCATCGAGTGCCGATAACAAAGTGAACAATGCTCGCTCTTCCACCCGACTACACTCCATTGACTTTACGACTCTGCTTAAATACACCGAAGATGAGTTCGTGCTGAAGGCTTCGTCCATATTAATTAAATTCGATATAATATGGGAAGACAATTATTAGCATGTACAAATTAAAGAGATAAATACAAAATTTAACCCTGAGGTATACATAGTATGTTTAAGTTGTACCAACTCACCATGGCGTGGCCAGCCCTATAAGATATTAAAGAATAATATAGGTATTTGATTCAGTGGTCTGCGGAACATTTTTGGGGTACACAGTTCAGGCGAATATCATAAAGGAAATATGTACTCATCTGATTTCTCAAAGTTACTAAAAATGTAATAAGGCTGACTTTGCTATAATTTTTAAGACACATAAATGAACAGATGCCGAACAGTCGCGTTGCCACACAAGCAATGTAAGACGTTATGTCTCTTGTCCTTGTAATTGACTGTAATAACAATGAAAAAACGTTGACCGTTGAAGAGTCGATGATACCGCGGAGACGAGGTATCTATCCACTAACTTTCTGTGAAGCAACGTGATATTGTGCTCCATAACCTCTTTACCCAAAAGTCCTTACTAATATTATAAATCAGAAAGTGAGTTTTTGTGTCTTTGACGCTTTAACCTATTAACTACTCAAACAATCAGTTAACCCTGAACTCGCGCGTAAAACCGTAGGGAAAATTATTCATACAAATCATTTGTAAAATAAATGGAATTGTGTTGTTACATTTTAAATCAAAATGTTTATAAATCATAAAATCTAGCGATAATAAAATTATAAATGCATGATTATAATTGACATTTTAGTTAATTATGACATAATTGGCGATATTCAACAAAATATTGTGGCAAAGTTTATCTTATCATCACCAGTAGTTCCGGACGCGAAGATATTATATTTAAGTTTAAGAGATCCATTGTTAACATAAAAATAATGATTTCACGTTATATAATAAACGATAATGACAAAATATATTTCATATAATACGCTAAAACATACATTACGTACAGTTTCTTTTAAATTATTTTAGTTGTATTTTTACTCGATCTTCGCAGCATTCAATAAAAATTATTAACAAGAAGTATCCAAACTATCGATAGTTTTATATATACGTATCAGCTTTAAAGAAAAATCATTTAAATCAATTAATGTAAGTAATGGTAAGGTAACGCGAGTTGGGCCTTCATTACCACTATTGTGTCAATCTTACGCCATTATGTACATTGTAAGCTCCATTTCAGATTTTCATCAACCTTATTAAAAGGCCAAACCTTCTGAAAGTTCTGCTACTGGTACTCACATAAAAACAGTTTTAGGAAACAAATCTCTGGCCGAAAAATGCGTTAAATGCAACAGTGAATTTTTGAAACTATCTTTAGTCACTAATCTAAAATTACCTTTAACCGGATTCGGAAGATCCCTCGGTTACATTTTTTTTTCTATCATCTTGTTGAAGCCTGTAAGTTTTAAACTTTAAAATTATTTTTCAGTAAGTAAATTACTAGTGTATTCACGTATTCGTAATAGGCGATGTGTGACCTACGTACGTACATAAAAAAATATCCGGTAGGATGTTTCCGTAAATTTTTGGATTTTCTGCTACTGTTAGCTTTGAGACAAACAGAGAAAAAAACTAAACAGAGAATTTTAATATATTGAAACTTTATTAATACCTATTGTTCTACTTAAAAACAAAGAACCCAGATGACTCAGTGGTTAGAACACGCTTAGTTTGTGTTTATAATCTCGTGCTCGGAGGTAAAGAAAAATATCGTAAGAAAACCTGAAATTCAATTCTAATTTCAACAAACTAGAATTCTATAATTTTAAGGGACACGCTACACTGGTCGAAACGATTATGACTGTTTCTTAAAAGGCTGAACATAATTATTTAAATTCATACAAACTAACCAAATTGTAACGACATCAATTTGGCGTTTAAGCCTTAAATAGTTTACAAACAAACAGGGATACATTTTTATTAATAACATGAATATTATGGATAGATAAGATTATATAAAAAACTAGTAGATTTAGAGGCTTGGAGGGCCTCGACAAACATGAATTGGAGACCCGTAATCATTGTAAAACATGACAAATTAATAATGTCTAAAATAATTGGTGAATGTGTTCGTTTATTTTTTCTTTATGATAGAAATTATGTTTGTTTTTAATCTATAAAAATATATCATTTTGTCTATTAAAAAACCTGTCTCAATCCGATTTACCGAGTAACGATCATTTATTGATATAAGCTACCTAAAAATACAAGAAATAATATTTGCGATATTGCGAGTTGCTGATGAAAAAAATACACCTATGAAATACACCAATTTCGGTCTTTCATCACAATTGCAGGAGATATTATTGTTCATAAGTGTGCGCAAGCTCAAGTACAATCGGGCGATATTTTTCCGCTGAAAGTAGTGGCTAGGCTGCTAATTAATTATTGAGTATTTAATGAGTTGAGTAGGTAAGAAAAAATATAAAATGTCATCAATGGTGCTTTTCTGTAAGAACTCCTATCGTCTCTCTATCCCAAAATATGAAAATCCGACTTCAAATTTACTTGCTGCGTAAATTCTTTAATATGAAAACGTTATAATTATTAAATAAAAATTCGTGTATCAATTCTGAGTACTTTGAATGTCGAAATTGTTCTTATGACTTTACGGATCTATATCTTCTGCTAAATGATGAAATGGAAGTGAAATGATAAGTAATTAAATTAAATAATGACATAATATGAAATTGTTAAATATTAGTAATTTTGACAGAAGTCATTCACATTTGACAGAGCTGCATGCAAGAGGAGAATTAAGTGTAACGAGTTACTAGGACTAAAAGACAAGAGGAAGATTAAAAAAAGGTATGAAAAAGTAAAGATACGACTAAAACTAGACGACGGAAAATAAAAGGGCAATCCTAAACAAATAGTAAAGGGGAAGCGAATGATTTTGGTGATTTAATATATTATTATTGTAGTTACTACACCAATCAGAATTTCGGGATATCATATCTCACAATTCAACGAACCTGGACCCTATTACCAAAGCTGTAAGAATCATATCCTTTAAAAGCTCGTTATCAGTTAGCGACCTTTATCAGATATCGATAACAGTTCTGATTCATTAAAACCACACAATGCTAGTGAAGTAACTGCACTTGTAATATCTAATAAAGTATTTAATGCCGGATCATTGAATTAAACGCGGTGAATTTTCATAGTATTATCGTCCTGTATCAAAACGAATGCGTACGCTAGAATACGTTTTATACCCTGGTCATTGGGTCTGTTTTTGATTGAGCGGCTTCAGTCATGCGCGATGGCGTGGCTTCTAAAACGAATTGTTGAAGGTCACCTTGAGTAAACGGCTGACTCGAGTCTCAACCGCCTCGCCATACAACCACCGTTGGTCGTCTCTACGTGACCTGTACCACGACCTAAGATATATCTGTGAGTAACCACGTATTACTTTCACTGACATATGAATCAATTGTATTCCATTTTTGAATCTGTTTATTTTAATTACTTATGTACTTGTTTTTTTTTTAATCTGAGCAAGGATAAAAGTTAGTAAAAGTTTATTATAAAGTTTGCGAAGTTTTATATTTGTCTTTTATGACTTTTTTCTATTATTTGTCTTTATTTTTATAGATTTTTCTATATTTTGTTGCGTTAAATTTTCAATTATGAGATTAGTGTTGACCTTCGTCGTTAGTGTCAATGTACGGAAAGATCGTCTATTTGTTGTAAAGCACCTACTATTTTATACATGTTATTTATAAAAAAACTTTTTTAACTTTTCTCAAACACGTGCATTTATTGAATTATGATATATAATTATAATATTAATTAAATCGAAAATATTGTCAAAATGTTTAACTTAAGAATTTATCATATAGGTAACGCGTATAAAATGTATTGTTATACTATTAAAAGTAATAAATACTGTTCTCAGACAAAAGCTAATAGATTTGAAAGATTTTGTCTCCTTTATTTAATTCTTGACCGTATTAGTTCACGTGATCTTGACAGTGACCTCTACTCTATGCGAATGACTTTATCCCATTTAATTTAAAACGAATCAATTGGATTACCCAATTGAAAGTAATTTATGCAATCTCGTTTCGTGTAATTTATTTAAAACAGCTGCAAATTTATAACTGGATCAAAATAAAAACACTTGACGTTTTATTTGTGTTAAGGAAACGACGGTAAAATTTTAACATACTTTTTATTTTTGGATTTGTTTTAAAATGCAATGCAAGTGATAATTATAACCTCTTTATTTTTAATATCCAAAAACAAACATAAATAAGCAAAATGTTTTTTTTTAAATATATATAGGTACTAATCTGTAATTCTATACTAATATTAGTAATGCGAAAGTAACTCTGTCCGCCTGTTGCTTTTTCTCGACAAAACTGAGTTTGATGAAATTTGGTACTTAGTCTATTTTTTTTAACATCTGACAACTAATCCTTAAATGCAAGCGAAGCCGCTGCGTTGGTAAGCCTAGTGATAATGACAACTAGTGTCAAATAAAATTAAAGATATTAAAGCGCATCTATATAACTAGGCGAAGGTCACAGGTTTGGAGCTAAGATACGTAATAAAGTCATCCCTACTTAAAATAGTCTCCACTACGACAATCTAACAATTAATAATATAATTTAATTAAATAAATATTATATATAAATATATATATATATATTTAAATTAAATGTTTCCATTGATAGGATAAATGGAATAGATAACTTTTCTTATTGATGTATTAATATACGTTCTACAGCCAAACAGCAATATGTAATTATTATTGTTTTATTCTAGTTTGATGGCACAAGGGACTTAACATCTTCGTTTCCTAAGTTGACAGCGCATTGCCGAAATAAGGGTTAAAATTTAGTACGGCGTGAATTTTTTTTTTGTTTTTCATATAATATTTAGGGGACGGCAAAATGGGTCACCTGGTAAGCCACCACTTCCCATAGATATTGATGCGGTGAGAAGTATAACCATGTCCCATCAGTAATTTATAATAAAGAATTTGCAACTTTAAACAATTATGTTTTTTAATTAATTATTATATTCTATTTTATATTCTATCTAACAATTCCAAAATAACACAATAGGTTACATAAATTGGTATCTAATAAAAAAAAAATTTATTCTAGTTTCAATTTTAAATTAAAAAAATGATTACTTACAATAAATATAATACGTCCCCTCTGCACGTATTTTTTTTTACATATGCACTAAAAGTAAAACTAGGTCAGTAGGTAAACGTAATTAAAAAATAAAAAATAAATAAGAAGATACCTTAAAAAAAGGTTATTACTTATAATGTAAAATATATTTAAAATAGTATTGTATAAGTAATTTATTACGGCAATATTTCAAAATGTATACACATGAATGCTGTTTTAAAATGAATTATTATTGCATTGTTATTGCAAAGCAACGTACGTGCATCGGAACATGTATTTCCGAATCCATTCGATCAACCGTTCGCAAGCGCAGATTAAATTTGGAACCCATCCCCACCGTAACACATGTCCGGTCACTTCACCCTATATTTTCGCGCTCTCGCTGCCATTCGGTCATCACCGTTCTTTGGTTATATATTCGGTTACTTAAACAGTTATTAATTAGTTGCATTGCTGACATCAACGGCGTAACGACTGTATTGTATTACAAGCGTGACAAGACTTGTATTTCTATAAAACCATGCCGGGAAATAACGCCAACGGAGTGAATGGCACTACACGTGAGATTTACAAATTTATTATTATTAATAGCATTTTAAATGATCTTTTTATGTACATGCTTGCGAAATATTTTGTTAAACCTTATAATTCATCTTGTTCTTTATACTAAAACTACAATTTTATGTTAACTAGTTTTTTTACCGGCTCGATAGTAGGAGGAAGATCGTTAGTAAATATTCATCTTGTATTTTATAATATTCTATGAGTTACCTGTTACGATCGCTATATTAATATTATTTGCGAGTCATTTTCGTCATATCATATTTACAATGAGAGTGATATGTTCATAAGTGTTCAGTGATTATTATAGAGGATATGTTTCCTGTATTAAGACGGTTCAGTGTAAATTTATTATTAAGTCGTAGACATTATAGAGTAACAGGTAACTATTTACCTTGTAATTTTAATGAATTCTTATAATGTAATCTTGTTTTTGCTCGGCGTAAATAAAGTTACAGTTATTTATAACAAAAAGTAACCCCAAATGTCGTTTATCAAAATGTAATCGATTGTTATATCAAATAGGTATTCGCTTGATCGTGTAGCAAACATAAAATATTATAATTTTTTTTTTATTATAGTAAATTAAAAAATTCGCTTTGCGTAATGTATTGTGATTTTTAAATTGTTTTTTGTTTTTATAATAATAGAGTGTATTAACTTTGTGTATGTATGTATATATAAAAACAATATATATATGGAGACCTAGTTAGGTAGAATTATGATGCAACTCGATTGAAATAAAAAAATTGGGGTTCATCTTTATTCAAATATTTTATTTTATGTTATGAAAAAAACCATTTTTTCTTAAATTGATTTTATCTTAAATATAATATATTATTGAGCTAAAAATAAATAAATCAAGCTAAATTAATGACATATTCATGTAGCGAATTTGTTCAAGCAGACTTGTACTTTGTTATGTTTTTTTATTTTATTTTTAAAGTAATAAGTAGATTATATACTCTGCCAGAACCGCGAAGAGGAAAAAGCGAGAAGAACCCTTCTTGCGAGATGATTTTGGAGCTCATTCCACCACACGATATAAATTATAATTACAAATTAGCACATACATATTTTTGGTGTGCCTGTTCGGCTATGAACCCTCGTTAAAGATTTTTATTTTATTATTTTAATCGTCATATAAAACGTAAGGATTGTTGATTTTTTTATATTGGAATGTGTTCAGCACTTGAATCGCTTCATTGAAAAGTAATATCAAAAAACGTTTTGTAACGCTACATAAATCATACTTGACCTTGATATTGAAAAAACTAGCTAAATAGTGGTTTTTAATGGTAACTCAGACACCAATTCCATTCACGTTGACGACCTCCGTGGTCGAGTAGTGTGTACACCGGTTTTCATGGGTACGCCACTCCGAGATCCCGGGCTCGATTCCCGGCCGAGTCGATGTAGAAATAGTTCATTAGTTTTTTATGTTGTCTTGGGTCTGGGTGTTTGTGGTACCGTCGTTACATCTGATTTTCCGTAACACAAGTGCTTTAGCTACTTACATTGGGATCAGAGTAATATATGTGATGTTGTCCAATATTTATTATTATTATTATATATTATTTACCGTCAATGCCCAAACATGGACTGAGTATACTCATCAGACGTACTAACTATTATTTTTTTCACTAGGTAAAATGGCTACCCTTGAGCAGTTATTTCAGCCGGTCCAGCCGAGGATCGATGACACCGGCAATAAGGTCACTGTTGTCGGTACCGGTCAAGTTGGAATGGCCGCTGTCTTCTCTATGCTGACACAGGTAAAATATTTATTTGAAATATAGTGTTATTTTTATATCATAATCAGATTTTACAGATTAAGTTATGTTCGTTGGTTATTCAGTCGATATGGATCTTTACATTGTCGGTCCTGTCGTTTTCCTAGCGAACTCTGCCTGAAGTACTTAAGTTGTCAAAACAAAAAAATATATTCAAAGGGCTCAAGGAGAGGAAACATTGACTTCTCTCCAAAATGTCGTATAAAGGTCGACGATATGATATAAATAACTTCATAATTTTGTATGTTATAAATAATATTAATTGTTATCGATATAAATTATATTTAAATCCGCTAAACAATCTATATTGATAACATATATGGCAGCAAAATGACATATTAGTATCCAAAGGAAGAAAGACTCGGTAATAAGAACAATTTATCGCAGGAACACTATCACAGTTCATAGAATTCGCTAATTTATAACCCCAAGAGTTTTAGTTTACGCACTAAAAGCTATCATCCGACATACGCGTCCTTTTTGCTGGACAGCAGCTTTAACGGAATTCTTGGTAATTTTAGTCTGAGACAGTTCACTGAATTGTAATCATGTCATATAACATGCAGTGGTTGCAATATCGCGTCATACGAAATATTTTACATCCAAAACAGCGAAGTCGCGTTTGGAACGCTCATTGTGAGGGCACCAATGACGATCATCAAGGAAATTCTGGATTACAATCTATAATGGGGTAAATTATGTACAATCTGGCCGTATACCATTCAGATCAGCTGACGAATCCAGAGTTCCTCATTGTCTAATAATAACTTGTCAGTCTTCAACTTAAATTTTTTGTCATCAATTTGCAATCCTAACATTTCGATAATAATGCAGCCTGACAATGAAAAATACAAGCAAGTTAAAAACAAATTGTAAATAAGATATAACAACGGAACATTAGTGAAGACACAAATAATCTTCACAAAAAAATACAGACTGATAAAGTTACCTTTCATTCAAATAATATTTTTTAGTATATATTGCAAGGAAAAAACGGGGTTTTCACCGCGAGACATCATTAAATAATGGATTTCGTTTAAAATTGATATGTTATTTATTTTGTGAATTATCATTATAAAATAGTGTAAGAAATGTATCCAAACTGTTTATTTTTTGTAATGTAACCTTTCTGGTGAAACTACCTTAATAGTCGTGAAAACCGTCTAGAAACCAATGTTTAGTTTAGAAGGAATTAACGTGACGCGAAAAGCGACTTTATGTTAATAGCACTTTGATATATGTTTGCTAAGTAAACGTTACATTCTTTCGACATATTTCTAATACCAGCATCATATTTAGCGTCTCACTCACGCACACGTCACGCGTAACATTGACTCCAGATTGTGCAATTGCAAATAGTCCTGGGTAGAAGTATTATTGCATATAAGTTGCATAATAAGGTATAAAAAGTTAATTAACATAATCATGTGCTATAGTTTGCTATAGATCTTTGGATCTGATGAAACATTGTCATCGTCCTTGTAATGCCGGCAAGCAAAACTTAAAATGACTAATGAATTATTATACATAAATAGGCACATCCTGTTTGGATCGTCAACTGTAAATAAATAATCACATTGAAAATAATTTCATAAGTATCACGTGTTAATTTTTGTTTTTTATTTTTTATTTATTGGCTTAAAATATTTATCACTTGAAACGGAGTGAGATCAAGTGATAAAAATATCCAAGAAACTATGACATACCATGACATTATATAGGAGGAAAAATTACAGAGGGACCAAATTACCCTATTTCTACAATATTGCATGACGAAATTATCATTCAAGTCTTAACATTCATTGTATAATAGGTTCAGGTAAATACCCATTGTTGAATAGTTATTTTATTATATGGTAAAACTTGAACACTAATTAAATTACCTTATGTTTCATCATGATGTTTGTTTGTTTGTTTGTTAATTATTTGCCTTTATTAATTATTAATATATGTATATTTCATATATTTAGGACAATTATTAATTTATTTTAGTCCTTTAGTAGATATGAAATGAATTATAGATATTTTTAATGTCGATCTTTGTGGTCAAGGCTTCAAATTATTAGAATAGAATAGCAAAAAAAAGCGTTGAATTTATTCCGCGAACTATACTGACCTATAATATCTTAAATTTTCTTTGTTCTTTATTATATTTGAAATGTAGTAATGAACCTTATTAATAAAATAACTACGGTGCAATTCAGTTTATATCACAAGAATGCATAGTTACGACATTTTTAATTTACGTTACGCGCTCAAACTATTCATAGTACTATTTAAATTTTTAAGTGTTGTTTTATGTAGTCTTAGCTTTCTACTTATCTATTTGTTAATGTAGTTCGGTTCGCGGCAAAATCTAAAACGGTTACTAGAACCGAAGTGCATTGTTATTATTTATATCATCTTGGTCGAATATTTTGAAGTGCGTGTTTAAAAATAATCCGCGAGTCAAAAGTCGACGGCCGGTGTTACGAAAATAAAAAAAATTAGGTTGAGCGTCGACAATGAAAGCATTTTATATCTGTATCCATTTTATATATGTATTCCTCGTCTCATCCTTCCAATTTGAAATTCCTGATGTTGGTCTTTATATCTCGACTGAAACTAGCCAAGATCATATAAGTTATTTAAAGCGTACAAGCACACACGAGCACACACAAGTGATCGTTCTATTCCTCCACGTTCATAATCTAATACGATTACTGAGAAGAGAAGATGAGAAATCAGCGTCTTACCGAATTTGCGTGGTGTCGGAAGCACGGTAATTCATTAAAAAGGTTTCCTTAGCCTTTCAGTAATATTGGGAATTTTTCGACATATAATTGTAATAGGTAATCATATTTTCGACTCACCATGACTGCGGATCTTACAGAAAATTCCAAACACTTTTCATGATCTGATCCGAAAAAAATATCAACATACATACATACATTATAAATACCAAATCAAGTTTATTTTGAAGCCGTTTCATTATTTAAAATAGTTTTTAGTTAGAAAAAATATACTATGTATGTAATTTTTATTATATGATGGATACAGGGTGTAACGAATAACATCGCATTGGTTGACGTCATGGAAGACAAGTTGAAGGGCGAGATGATGGATCTTCAGCATGGCTCCGCCTTCATGAAGAATGCAAGGATCCAGGCCAGCACTGGTAAGATCACCTACCACAACAATAAATAACGTCAACTCTCTGAATTGTATCGTTAAGATAAGAATTTAAAAAGTCGTGTACACTGTCCCCAATTCCGCAGTGAATTTGTTTCCTGGACAGAGTTTAACGTTGAACATAATAGATATTCCTAAAAAGCTATAGAGCTTTTTAGGAATATCTATTAGGGGTGGTTTCATAGTCGACTCAGTCATAGGACTGAGTCGACTATGAAACCACCCCTCATAAATCCAAAATTGTTTTCTATGAAGGTAATTGTGTCTGTTTGAGAAATTAGCTTGCTTTTGGGATCGGTCTAAAATTGTTGGGGTCTGAAGAACTACCAGATTTAAATATTGCAGTACAATTATAAAAACAACATTAAAAGTAACATTCTCCTACATTTTCTTTGATCAAAGGCTTAGCTATTTTGTTTGCTCCTTTGACTCGTGGTCAAGCATACAAAATAGTTCTTTGGTTAATGTAAAATGATGCTGATCCATAGTTATCAGTTCTACCAGTCAATTGGCTCATGTTGTCCTCGGTGATCTGAACTTCATTAATTTATACTAATTGTATTTTGTAATGTAATTTCGGTCAACGCAAATTTACCAGTTTATTTGAACTTAACAAGCATCAGAATCAAGCCTAACCAGTGTGGGTAGTAGAAGTACGGTTTTATTTGTGAATAACATGCACCAGTCATACAATAATAATTGTCCTTTACACAAATTACTGAGCAAAACACCCATACTTTTTTCCAACGTATCAATATTAGTATAGTTATATTAACTTTGTAAATAAAACTCTAAAATCTAAGCAAAAAGGCTGTGATCCTGCTGTTGGACAATGCGGTTACTTAACACATTGCAAAAATATTGCAACTTATCCTAAGGATTTTTTTATAAATATTATATAAATCATAAAAGACAATTAAATATTAATATTATTTGAATCTCACACATAATACTAATAAATAAAAAAGTAACTCATCAAATAATTTTCGTTTTCCGGTTTTATCCGGTTACCGACGGATAACCGGTTTATTAAATCTTGTTAAATGTCGACTTGAATAAATTTTTATTTTAATTGGCTTATTATCAAAGAAACCGTAAATTATATATATTTGTTTTGACATTTTAATTGTGGACGATAATGAAACGTCATTAATATAAATACAGAGATAAACTATGTACGTTTGTTTTGCTATTTAGGCACAACGCTTACATATTAAAACTCTATACATCTGTATTAATAAAAGAGGAGACCTTTTTTGTTCCTAACTTATACCAGAAGATACAGGGAGTCTGAGAAGGTTCTAGTTTATAATTAAACGCAGAGAACCTTTGCCGCGACGGTTCGTTTGTCTTATAATAATTTCAATAATAGGGGAGAAATACTTGGATCTAGTCTAGTCTTTGATTAACGCTTGCGAATAATAGATATAAAAAAAATATATGTACTAGTAAGTCGGAAAGAATATATAAATTGAACCTTAATGTCGACCTCGTAAGGCAGAAACATGAACGAATATTGTTGTAGGTGCAGTTTTTAATACATACATACATGTTATAAAAGGAGCAGAATTAAAGTTATATTTTGTCCCAAAGAATGTCCATGAAGAAAGTGAACTTGGAACATGAGCGTAGTTAGATTTAAAATGTGCCACAATGTTTATATGATTTTATTATTTTTCAGATTACGCAATTTCAGCTGGCTCAAAGATTTGTGTGGTAACGGCTGGTGTCCGTCAACGGGAAGGCGAGTCGAGGTTGGACCTAGTGCAGAGAAACACTGACGTTCTCAAGATAATCATCCCGCAGGTAAGAGTTTTTCCTCTATACTTTAGAAGGTATTGGATAAATATCATCTCTCAATAATACCAAGAAATTTATTTTTTAATAAACCGTCACCAAAAAAATTACCTTAATTTTTTGCTGAAAGTTACTTGATAGTAAAGCTTAGTCCACACCCGTCTTGGTATGTACCACCCACTCATCACATATTTTACCGTATTCTTATGGTCCGGTTTGAAGTGAGTGAGCTAGAGTAAGAAAAGACAAGGGAAATAACATTTTAATGTGTAATGGGCGGTGATGATCACATACCCCCAGGTGGCCCATTTGCAAGTGTCTACCTATCATAAACAGTCAACGCAATACCAAATAGAGAATTTTCTTGTTTAAGTAGGTACATATATACCCAGTATATACATATTAAATTTCCTTGCTCATTGTTTTGTCTAATACTTAACGACGCCAAGGCGTAAGTTGACATCATGAATTTAAGTAAATACTGTGTGGGTTAACTAAATGCTCTGAATGCAACTATCCGGCGAGCGTCTTTATCACGAGACTAGTTTCCCCCGCGTATTCGTCCGAGTGTGAAGGTCTGGTCAGGTACCGTGATACGGTGTTTACAAAATTTCATGAAAATCGATCGAATAACTAACAAACTAAAAGTGTAACGAACAAACGAATAAACTCACTTTCGTATTGATTTATAATGGATAGGATTATTAGTATTAGCGCAAGCAAAGTCGATATGTAAAAAGTGATATAACCGCTTATAATTAACACATAAATTACTGTTTCTTTGATAATTTTTATTGCAGTTTTAAATATTGTTAAGTTATCGTAAACATGTCAATTTTTATTGATAACATTTAGTTATCTTAAAATTATTATATTACAAAATAATTTCATTCAGTATTTAAAAAAAAACCGCTTTATTCTCAGTTACATAACAGTTGTTGAGATACATTTAAAGTGCACTTTATATATAACATATGTGCGTGTTATATATAATATCTAATCAATATTAAATTACATTAACAGCCTGTAAATTTTCCATTGCTGGTCTAAGGCCTCTCCCTTTGAGGAGAAGGTTTGGAGCATATTCCACTACGCTGCTCCAATGCGGGTTGGTGGAATACACATGTGGCAGAATTCGTTGAAATTAGACACAGACAGGTTTCCTCACGATGTTTTCCTTCACCGCCGAGCACGAGATTAATTATAAACACAAATTAAGCACATGGAAATTCAGTGGCGTCTGCCTTGGTTTGAACCCGAAATCATCGATAAGATGCGTTCTAACCACTGGGCCATTTCCACTCGGCTAATCGATATACTTCTATACGAATATTATAAATGCGAAATTAACTCTTATCGGTTTGCCTACCTGTTGCTTATTCACAGTCAAACTTTAAAAATTTGGTATGAAGCGTGCTTGAACTTCTAGATAGGACTTTATGGGAATTGGGATTGTAATGAAATTTAGTAAATGACTATATATACAGAATGTCCTCAAACTCAACGTCCAACATACGGAATGATGACAATTTACGAGTGTTAAAAATGTATTTATGGATATTTTTGGAATGTGATGCTTTTTATGCAATCCCGAGTAAGTCCAGACTAGCATAGAAGTATATAAAGAAACTCTTTTCATATGAATATACCTACTTATCTAACTATTAGTGATCCAGTGTGATAGCCGTTTATTGTTAAAAATACATATTGATTTTTTCTGCGAAACTGGGACTTCTGAGACTGGGCACTTTTTGAAAGTTTCTACTGCGGGAATAAACTATATAAAAACTTACGCTATCCTTTCAGCTCGTCAAATACAGTCCGGACGCAGTATTCATAATTGCCAGCAATCCAGTCGACATTCTCACGTATGTGACCTGGAAGATCAGCGGGTTACCCAAGCACCGTGTTATCGGGTCTGGCACGAATCTAGACTCTGCTAGATTCCGCTATCTCCTATCGGAGAAGCTGTCCGTGGCTGCCACATCCTGCCACGGATACATCATCGGTGAACACGGAGACAGCAGTGGTGAGAATAACTTATATTTAAATGCTGGAATATTGTCGGTCTGTTCTTGAGGATATAATTTATTTTCAATATTTATGTCTGGTTACAATACTCAAAAAACGACTTATTTTGCTCACGGAATAATGAATAGAATAATTTACGAGGCCAAATTTAGAAGCATTGCTCTTTACCACGAATCGTAAAGGAACTATTAACGGATAATAAACTAAACTACTGACTAACTAGTGAGTCACCCGCGAAAATTAGCGTTTAATCAAAAGATTTTTTCGGAATTTCGAGATCCATGACAGGTTTTATTTTGATTTCGTTTCATTGTTAACTGCAAGTCACTCATCTACATTCGGCGCCAACATGATGAAACCTCGTTTAAATGATTTTTTTAATGTCACATAGTATACGTTAGTTCAGTTAAAATTGGAGTTTGACAAAACAATTTTGATTTTCATTTTTTTTTTCCTTATACAGCCCTAGTACCGCTCTCTAACTGACGATGCTTATTGTGTAGACTTTGACGTTATATTATTAAGAATACATTTTAGCATATAGACGCCGTAGAATACCGCTTACTAAATTGTATTTATTTTACTCATCCTAGTTATAAATAGAACTATAGTAGTGAACTAGTAGTAGTGAAACAAATCTTTATCGGTAGAATTGCTGAAAACCAACAACAGCTTTGAAAATGTAATAGGGTTGTCACATAGATTTTTCTAATACATTAAACAATGTATGCGTAATTTAATTTACTCTTATTCAGTGACTAGTAGAATAAACAATTTCACTTTCGCATCCGACTTAATATTTTGATATACCTTAATAATAATTTTTAAAACTGGCAACCCTGAGTGACGGGTATAGATGAAATACATACTAGTTTTTAAAACTATTTAAAATTAAACAATAGCAATAACAACAACAATATAATCAAAACCGGAGCAGCTTTTTATCATAATGCTCGACCAAACAGACATTTTCGCGTATCCTCAATATTGTGACACTCCTCACACGCTTTGACATATAGGTTGTAGAAATACATCGTTAATTCAAATACTTCTTACTTATCGAAACAGTGTGAAGGAGTATGGCGTGAAATTTAAAATCGATAACGATTTTATTTCCAATCTATTTGTAGACATAAAATAAATATATTATTTTGATTGATTCACATTGCGATACTAAAGTAATCAAGAACAAATATTTTCTTATACAATAATTTAATTACCTTTTCGTGTTTGTAACATTAAAAAAATGACGCGTTTTATTAATACATACTCGACTTACAGTTCCTGTATGGTCTGGCGTGAACGTAGCTGGTGTACGTCTGAGCGATTTGAATGTCAAGATCGGAACCGACGGAGACCCGGAGAACTGGCAGGAACTGCACGATATGGTAGTGAAGAGTGCTTACGAAGTGATCAAACTGAAGGGCTACACGTCCTGGGCTATCGGACTATCTCTGTCGCAGCTCGCACGAGCCATCCTGACGAATGCTAACAGTGTTCACGCTGTGTCCACTTATCTCAAGGTATTGTACACACGAACATCACTTTTACTAGCCACAATGCTATATTATACTAACTGAGTATAAATGAAGGTGTCTTTGAGGAAATTTGTTACAAATTTTGTTTTAAGTGAACCAAACTTACCCTAAATGCCAATTAAACTCAACAGGTTCGGTTTCCCAAACTATAATGATTGGCCTTTTTAGATTTCACTTGAATATCATAAATAAAACCGATTGGGAGAGATATATTTTAGATCTGAGATGGGTTTAATGTATAAAGTAAAAATAATGGTACCAAAATATAAATCTACTACTTTTGTTAAGTCAAATTAACTGGTGATCTTATCTTCAACATAATAATAATTTGACATTATTCTCGAGGCCAAAAATTAGTACACGATGTGAATTTTAAGTCTGAACCACGGGTGAGGATATAAGTCCATAATCAAACTAATATCAATAAAAAAAATACGGAGTAACAACAAAGGATTTCTTTCATTAGTTAGTTTAAAACGTTTCATACGTTTTTGTTTTCTGTTCAAATAAGAATCTCGTTTGTATCCTGCTCGAATTCTTTTTTATTCTTTTGTCTAATGTATCCCTATCAATATTATAAATTTGAAAGTAATTCTGTCTGTTACCACTTAACGCTTTAACCGATGAACGGATTTAGATGTATTTTTTTATCTTGATAGTTTTGAGTATTTCAGAGCATGTATGAGTAAAATGTATATGCGTTCAATAATATTTGTAACCTTAAAAATTATTTGTCTATAGGGTGAGCACGGAATCGAAGAGGACGTGTTCCTGTCCCTCCCATGTGTGCTGGGCAGCAATGGAGTCTACGACGTCATTCGCCAACCCCTTACAGAGAAGGAACTAGGGCAGCTCCGCAAATCAGCACTGTTGATGGCACAAGTACAGGCCGGAATTCAGTTTTAATTTTTATAGCACCGAGTTAAAATAGCCGGAAATTGGGAGATTTCATTAACAATCAGGACTTAAAGTAAAAATCTTATAACGGAAACGGAATATATGGAAATAACGTCGAAATTGTCGAACCATAAATCCAAAATCATACTTAATTTCGGTGAAATCATACGATGATTGCCAAAATTTTGAAAATAGAGATGATTCTTATTTTAGAATCGCAATTAGGTTTAAATCTTTTTTTAACATTAGAAGACAAAAACCTAAAATATATTAACTTAAATAAAAATTAAATGATTTTCAAAATGCACTTCATTTTAAAATTTGACGTGCACATAGTTATTTGTAGTTGAATATTTTATTGTGAGTCGCTTATTATATCGATGTCTGTTTATCAAATTAATATTTAATAAACTTTACTTATACACAATTATTTATAAGCACGGTGTGAATGTCACGAAAAATTCTAACCAATGTTTTTTAAACAAGGCACATTTTTACGCACAAATATATTTCACATTTATATACATGTACTATTTAAATTCACGATAGATTAACTGATTTATATATTATCTTTTTGTTTAAATAGATTTATTAAGAATACGATAGGAATAGGATTGGATATCAAATCATACAGTCACATTAGTAAATATGATATAGCGGATACATTGCGACACAATGATTTATCCATTTATTAGTCATTCGTAATGCGAAGGAAGAAGACACTAAATTGTGTACTTAAACGACCGCTACTCAACATTTATTCTTGAGGATTATTGCGAGTATTTATTAATTTAAATTATATTTTTTTTATATTTAAGTATTAACGACTGTTAAGTAATAAGCCACGATTAATATTTGACTGAAATATAACATGAATTTTGTTAGAATTTAAAAAAACATTACTATGGCAGCAACTGTAACTGTTCAACTATTCAAAAGGTCGTAAGTGAAAATTGCCTATTTGAAAGTATTTTCCTATGCCGTTTCTATAGTAACAAACAAATATTGTGCCTTTGAACATTCACTAAACAAATGTCTGTGACATACGACTTTTATTAATTTTATTATTATTATACTTGTACAGTCAGGGTAAGAAAACCTTCGTCAGTTTTCAAATTCATTAAACAGAAAAATGCACATAAAATTAAACTAACATAGTATGATAACTAGGTTCAAAATAGTGTACATTGCGACGCAATATGTCATACTCAATCGGTAAAGCAGATTATCGCTCATACTGAGCACACGAAAATAGACCTTAAGGTGACGAACCTTTTCTTAGCCCGACTGTACCTGTGATTAGACTCCTATTCTAAGGCCAGCCATAACTGATGAAATTCATATAAAGTCAGACATACCCGTGACACTTATAAGAATTTATCGATAAAGAATCATGACATTTCCCAGTGCCGAATTTATACCTAAGCATTTTGTAGTTTTATTATTCTAACTTATTTTAATAAATAATGAATTAATACGTATTTCTCTATTATAATTCTAGAACCTTCGAACTGTACGCTACTCTATAACATTGCATTTATTTTATGGTATTAATAAGAAAGGAAAATAAATTCGATTTATAAATATATACTTAATTGGAAATAAATAATTGATAGTATATTTTTTAATTATATTACGAAATAGTTTTTATATCACAGAAGTAATTGTGTGTTTTATTAATCTGTGCTGTTTCGATTTGTGTAATTTTATACGTCTATTGATGATGTGGACTTTGTATCAAATTTATTTATATTAAATGTTTCGAAGTAGAACTGATTGCTTTTTTATTACAAAAATTGAAATATTTGTATCTATAATAAAAACTTTAAAACTATATAAAAGTAATTACTATTTTTTTTTTGTTTAAAATAAACTTACCTAAATGTTTTTTTTATTATCAATTATAATAATTATCGAGGTGCTAAAATAAACAACCCATGAGAACGAATTTTACGAGAATCTACTAAAAAATGATAACAACCCCTTCAACCAGTACACTAAGGTTGACAGAAAGATGCCTTTTAAATATATTTTTGACATGTTTTAGGTGTATAAAAAACAAACAAGAATTGATCCCTTCATATTGAATTAGGACTTTTTTTAAGAATGCCCAAAATGAATTAAGGAATTATACGTATTACTATTTCCTAGCTAGACGATGCAAAATAAATTCTTATAAAAATGGAATATTTCAAAAGGAGAAGGGCAATCATTAAGAAAATAAAACTTGACGTCAGGCCGGTCCATCGCCGGAAGTGCATTCGCCTGCGATTTGAGAAGAACATAAGTAAGGAAACTAAGCGTTACAGTGTGCAACTTGTAATGACACAATTTTGTCCGATATTGTGAAAACAACTTGTCGTTTTTGGTAGTGTTTTCACACACGAGTGTGTGTATAAATAAAATAACTCTAGTGTTTTTTTGTTATCGAACCTTCGGAATATGATGGCAAATTTTTGACAGTCTGACTTAAATTAGTGTAAATTTTTTTAAATAGGATTACTCACGTTATCTTTGCGAAATAATCTTTGCGTTCTCGGTACAACTAAAATTCGCAAATAAATAAACACAAGAACGGTTACTGTAATTACGTAACTATCGCTAACATTTTTGTAGTATTTTTGAAGATATAAAATATCTTCAAATAATATTTCATGCTTCATAGTAATATTTTTTGGTAAATACTTACCTTGTAAAATATATATAATAATATTAGTATGATTCTAAAATAAATTCATGACTACCGCCTTTTTTAAAAATAGAACAAAAAAAGTTTTCTTAAAAGTGATCTTACAAACATTTATTTACATTAAATTTTATATGACGTCTTTTTTTAAATGAAAATGCACAACTGACTTTTTTATTTAATTTATTTCAAACGCAAGTATTACTTAGTAGGCACTAAGTAATCCTTGCCAACGCGGACAAATTAATTCCAAGCTATGTTTAAATATAGCATTGTAAGCTTGTACTTATAACAGCTTACCTATAAGTGAGGTTCTGCACTGTGATTCAGTTAGCTTTCACTTCGTATCTCACAACACATACTTCGAATTTTGACAAACCGAAGTGTATACATTAAATTTTTTTATTATTATATACAATATTGCATATCACATTTTGTCGTTCCTCGCTCGTGTTCTACTGTAACTTTCGAGTTTTAGAACACTACTGAACTGAGAATTAAAAAATATATCATTTTATTCACTTGGTGGTAGTTCTTTTTACAAGTCCGTCTAGATTGGTACCACCCACTCATCACATATTCCACCACCAAACAGAAATACTTATTGTCTTAGTATAGTTCTGATTTGAAGGGTTGGTAAGCTACTTTAACTACAGACACAAGAAAAATACCATCTTAGTTCTCATGGTTGATATTGTGTCCTTATGTTTGTATGTAGTGACCATTTACCATCTAGTGGCTCACTGTTCAGTCCGTCTCCCAATATGCTATAAAAAAATGCACCAAAATAATTTGTTGCTCGTTCATCAGTACCAGCTTTGCATTTAACTTCTATCGATTGATTTAGTTGGTTTAAAGACGTCATTTGACCCACGTGTGCAAACCGGTAAAATAAAAAAGTATATATGTATTTATGAAAGCATAAGCACAAGATGTTGAAATTATTCGAGTGTAATCGTATTGCGGGTTATCAATCGTATTGTTATCGATATTTGAAAAAATGCAAAAATATATTAACTGTATGTTGTAGCTCTGACGTCGAAATTGAATTGAAAATATCCTTTGTTTTATTTTATTTTTAAATAGCTTTGTTTTATTTTATTTTCAGTAAGACAACCAACAGTCGATACAATATCACATGAAAAAACAAAATTACATTTAAAAATAATTTGGCAAAAGTTCTACTATTTACAGCCTAGTCTCACCATGCACTATAATATCACAATATGAATTAACGAAATAAACATTAATATACAGTGGAATCCGTTTGTAATGACATCGAAGGGAATTGATAAACACGTCACAATAACCGGACGTCATACAAAGCGTTTTGTTAAACAAATAAAAATAAAGTATATATATATACATATATATTTTGCACGTAATAAGTACATACGAAAGATGTATGTATGTACTATATTTTTCATATTTTAATGTAAGTAATCTGTAATTTTTGTCTGCTTTTGTTTTTTCATTTTTTTGTAATAACAGTCTCTAATAATATTGTGATTAGAAGACAGCCATGGTCAAATTATCATTTTCAATATTGCTATGAACAAATCTGCAGACGACCTTTGAGTGACAATTACTCACTCAGATAAAAACAATGAGCCAGGTGCAGAACGTCGTCGAAGGAAGAAAGGAACATTACCGAAGGTGTAAAGAATCATATCGGTCACTATAACCGGACAAAATTTATTAAAAATGGGTCATAATAAGCGAACTGTCATTATAAGGAAAGTCATTATATCAGGCTTTTTTTACAAATATTTTTATATGAGAATCAAACTTCATGGTGTAAGTACGTCACAATAAACGGTTGGTCAATATAGGCGGAGTCATTGTAAGCGGATTTTACTGTACCTATATAGATATAGTCGGGCCAAAAATATTTAGTTTCTCTCCCAGTTTTAGAAACCCTCTGTGCGATCAGTAGCCGAATATGTTAGCTAACAAGTCAGTTCGTCCGACTGACTTTTCGTGTAAAAACACTGAAGCTGGTCACCTAATGGTACCATAAGAATTGCTACTTCAAATCACTATTTAAACCATTAATGCGTTACTAATCGTGAGATCACACAAGTTATGTTCCAACTGCCTGTAATTGCATTAATAAAGAGAAAGCCAAAAATGATTATTGTTTAGTTTACCTTCGTAAAGCAAGGCCTTTACGAAGTCATGGTAAAATATTATATAAGGTAATTTTAAACGTATAAAATTTCACTAACTAAATACGTCATTATAGATTTGCAAATGAGGTATTTGCCGTCGGTGTCCTAAAATATACTTGTTATTTATATATTTTATAATAATATTTAACTTCGGTTCTGTGGCGGAGTGATGATGATTCCATATCAGATTTTTTTTCGATATTTTAATAATATTCATATTTATATATGTGGCTGATGTGTATCTGTATTGATAATCAATAAAATGTGCTTGCTTGAAGTTGAAATTCCAAAAAAGGGAGGAGCTTAATCGCCCATCATAATGGATATAACCTAGGTAACGTGCTGTTTGGGGGCGGAGCTAAAGCTGCTTTCGCGGATCAGCGCGGCGACGTCGAGCGTCTAGTGTAATATACACTTCTGGTGATCGGCTTGAGAATGGGACGTGTTTAGTTGTTGCCAAACATTTACATTGTTAATTTTCATTTGTATAGGAATCATTTTGATCATTCAGAATTAGAGATAAACGCCTTCTGCCGGCTTTTCGAATTTTTTACGATTTATTTTAATTATATTTACGACGCGAGACAATCGATTTTCATTGTCAATTATGACGTATAGCGTAAAAATAAAAAATAAAAAACATTTTTTAATTCATGTTTTATTTAATTAATTTCGTTTTAGTATTGTTTTAATTGTTTATTAATGTTATGAGTGTTTTATATTACTGTTATATAAAGGTATTTATTTGGATAACTGTAAGTACTTTATTATTTTTATTAATGTCTGATAACAAATTCAAGGACAAAGAGGGATAAGTCCAAAAATTAAACAATGATATTAAGAAGGTTTTGATATACGACGTCCGCGTGGTAATTACATTCAGGCTATGGATTGATTTGTTTTAAAAATAGACGTAATGGCCACCTACACGTATCAATCAGTCGACCACCATCGCTCTTTTCCGACAAATTTTGCCCAGTGTGATTGTGTACAGGCTGTATCGTAATATTTCTAAGCCATTCTCGTTACAATTAATTAATTTTTAACTTATTTTCGTGACTATGGCACCAAGGTTAAGGGTTATTGCATTATGCAATTATCAAAGATTGTTGTTGTCGTCCTTAATATAAATATAACGTTAAGGTGGTTCTTATGATACTTGTTTTCGGTTAAAATCGGTCTGACTGTGAACTTCAAAGACTGCAGATTTTAAGGTTCCCAATTCGAGGCAGGCCTATAAACATTACAGAGTTACTTTGTGAAAACATTTATAGCAACAGCCTGGAATTGAGATCTTGGCAGCGTCCCTCCCTTGTCTCTCCGGTCGTGTTGGATTGACATCTTATTGAGTTTTTAAACACAATTGTATATATATTTACTATGTCATTGTATATCTCACGCAGTTTGGGAACAGCAGAGACCTGGAGAGGGAACAGTGTAAGTAAATTGACCCAAACATTCCTACTTAAGTCAAATGTAACATTGTATTCTGATCGAGGGTTTAAAGTGAAGCTCATGTTTAGCAAGCGGATTGATCTCTCAGATTTATATAAATTATAAATAATAAAATTATTGATGATAATATCAAGACATCAGGTTTTAAGTAAGAAGTAAGAAATTTCACGTGGTCACGTAAATGAAATATCAGCAAAACAGACTGGACCACTAGCTACTAGATGAAGAAGTCAGTCAAGAGCCACATCAGCTGGTGATAGTAAATAGGGTTGATCTAAGATGGAATGCAAGCAACAAGGAAGATTGTATTGCTTTTAGCTGAAGTGGGACGTAAAAATACTAAATTCTATAATTAAATAATTATCAACCTTCCTATTTTCTGTTTGTATAGGACGCTGATTTTTTGCCGAAACTTTGTTAATTTTAAACTATTAATTGTATTATATTATTATAAAGTTGTGACTCCTCAACGTGTGGTGTGGTGTGGTGATTATTAAATTGGTTACTGAAGTTATATGACATTTATTAATAAAAATTAAACATCTTTATTAAAATAGAATCATAAAAGCAATTTTGAATCGTCATGTTAAAGTATTGACTTGTGTCAATAAATACTCTTTTCCACTATTTTAATTACAGAGTATGACAAAAGTACAAGTAAATTTATATATATCCTGCCTGGAAATCAATAAATACTAAGTACACGCTTTTATCTTTAATACAATCCTGTATTATGTAATATGCCTTATTTATCAATAATTTTTTGACGTGATATTTGAATTATACAGGCCAAATTAAAACGAACACTGTGACCCATAAATAAAAGCAAAAACGTAAACTACTCTGGGGATAAACTTAAGCAATGTCCAAAACACCTAAAAGTATACTAATATTAGCGTGACCACCAAATCGTATGCCGTTTTTATCGTATGCCGTTTGGCGTCACGGCATACGAGAAGATCTTACCAACAACGAGCCTATAAATATTTCAAAATATTATTCATGTATAAGGTACGGTTTTATTGGTATAACAAAATTTTACATAAATATTTAATTTCATTCGATAATCCACAACCAAAATAAATTTCAGTTTGTAATTATGTAACTAACAAAAGATATTTTTTGATAAGCAATATAATATTTTTTTTAATTCAAATCTTCTAACAAAGTTATTGTTGAACTGTAAATCTTATTTATTATAATTGAAATAGTTAACTAATGCCGTATTTATGTTATTGTCAACCTAGCGATTTTTACTTTATTCAAATTTTTAGCGTTTAATCTACTCTATAAAACAAATTCATAATTATGAGTGGATTCCATATAGAATGGTTTCGTATTCAACTTGACCATTTTTATTTTTATTTTCTTGTCGTTTTGGCTATTTACTCGATTGTCTTTCGATATATCATTTTATGTAGGTCTTCTAATAGTTTAACAGCGGAAGGATGTGACGTATCATTTAGTTCGATATTGAAAGCTGGTCAGATGGAGCAAAGTCATAACTTATGTTTGAAATCAGGCGTAATACGGAAAAGATAATTAACATAAAAGTAACTATAGTCTAATGATGATAAGTTTGAAATCATTTTGTTCGCTATTATTGGATATATTATCAGAACACGTTAGTATAATTATAATATGGATACTTCTTGTTTTAAACATAAGTATATTGGCACTCTTGGCCAAGACCGAACAGCAAACGATAAGATGCTCTCTAACGCCGATGTTCTCATCTATATTGTGTCTACGGGGCGCGTATACTACTTATAAACATCTTAGCTATATATTATTATAACAATATCATAATATATAAATATAATAGTAAGATTTTAATCACCATCAATCCCAATACGTTACGTATGTCATGCATCCATTTAAAACCATTTTTTTTTTTAAATATTAATAGATCTATCAAACATTTTTGATTCTAATATACCAAGATACTTTACTGCCTTAATTAAATTAATAAAATTTAATGAACGCTAATACAGAATGTTATATAACTAAGTACTTATCTCGCGGGAATAGCGAACGCTTTAAAAACCTGATACTCTTGTTGCTATACATTATAAGAGATCTGGAGTTCCTTTTCGCCTTATTTGTGCTTACGTTTCATTTAAAATGTATTTTGTTTTCTTCTATTTTAATGCTGTAATCATACTTATTGCTGTTACAAGTTTAGTTTATTTAGTTTGCCGTGGTTGCATTTAACGTGCAGCTATGGTTTCTTTTAATGTCACCCTTATAATCGTAAAATCCAGCTAAAGTCACTAATTCGCTTTACAGTGACGTAATAAACATTCTACAATGTTGGGAACTTCCTTAAGGGGCTGTTTTAGATAAAAAAACAAGATTCATGCATTGACCGTCATTATGTCGTTATGGTGGTCATGTGAAAGGTTAAATAATGCTACTTTTTTATCATCGTGGCGATAGATAACTAGATAGATAGATGATAGATGTAGTCTAAGATAACTTTAAAATGTTGGAAAAGTTTAACTACTATGTTTCTTGGTAGTTCTTCTCGGTTGATTATACATTCTAGACTGGTGGTAGCCAAGACTTTTAAAAGTCTACGTAAATAAAATATATTTTGATTTTGGAACGCGCTCGACTTGAACATACTGACTCTTGCCTTGACATAAAAACCCTGATTAATTTTCGCGGATACCAACGAGACGTTCAGCTAATACTAATGACAATCGGCGATGGACATTTGGTCGAATATTTGTCAAGATGTTGCACGCGAAGCAACAAGGATATAATATAAGCGCCAAGCACATGCAATGGATTAAATACTACCGGGTTATGCCGTTTGCCGTCACGGTATACGTGCCGTCTTAACCGAAAAGCGCGCTAATTGATGTTTCACGACAAAGACTTTGACTTTGACTTAAAAACGAATAGTGAAAATGAATACGTGACTAAATGAAGAGGCAATAAGTGGATCAAATAGGTCAAACATTTAGAGCGTTACAAGATGTTACGTTAAAAAAATTTAAAACAGTACAGTATTATTTATTTTTATTTTGTAAGCAATTAAATTTATTATTATTTATTAATTTACTCTACCATAAAGGTAGAGAAGGTGGGCACGTTAGAGGTCGTCTCTGCAATTTTTTGTTAATTTTGCTTAACAACCATTTTCTTCTTATAACCTACACAAAAAAAAAAATATTTCTTTTTATTTTAATATTTTTTATAATTCTTAATATTGTGAATATTTCGTAAAAATTATAATAATTTACAAAATATGTATGAAAACATTATAAATCGAATTATTATTTTCGAAATTTGGCTTTTATTTTTTCTTTTAGTAGGAATCTATACAATTTTATCTGTGTGTCTATTTAAGTTCCATGTAACATTTTAGTTTATTATATATATTTTTTATATTTTCTCAAGACTGCATCGATTTTCAGGATTATCATAATATCATCGTTACGCGATCGTATAAATAAATGGGTTCACAAAAATTGTTTACGACATCATGAATAAAACGAACCGACAGTTTTATAGCTATCCCTTTCTAACTCGAGTATTGTTGGTGCCACAGTAAAGGAAAGCTAGAAATGGCATCTCGAACTGTTTTTTTTTTATCTCATTGAGTAATTTCACACTGGCATTAAATGTTTTTTTTATAGTTTTTAATAAAAAATAATGATATATTAATTTTATAAATCAAGATTAATAGATAGGTGAGTATTTATATAGTTGAATATTTATAAAATATTTTAAAATTAATTTTAGCTAGCTAGTCTTGTAATCAAATTCCATAAAACTATTTTTTCATTAGGTACATCCAATACAAAGCCACTCATTTACTCATAATTATGAAATAGAGTAATGCCAGTTAAAAAAACAAATCTTATGGGAAAAAAAAGTCTTTTTATTATGCATATTGCATATTATTCGATAAAAGGTCGTATGAATGATAAATAAGTTTAGAGTTAGCACTCGTTGTATTTCATGCAAAATAAATAATCGTTGAATCGTATTTAATTAATTACCTTTGTAACTCAAGTGGAAAAAATAACTACCGAGTTTCTTGATTGAATCTACATGCCGAACCGGTTGTAACTTTAAATTTAATTTGCACTTGTGTGCAGACAATTAAAAAAAAAATCTATTTGTAAAAGTATATTTTGATTTTGATAATTATAACCACAGTAAGCATTTACCATTTCTGGGACACATTTTGATCTTAGAACACGATCTCATGTAAGAGGGTGCTGCAGTGACGTCACGGACCGCGTGCAGTACGGGGTTGCGGCGAGTATCATTTCTATACAAGCCTTACTCGAGGCGACAGTTACTTTACAATATAAAAATCAGTGATTTAAATGTTTTACTCACATTGGTGGCAACAGTTCTCATATAACGGGTGATCTTTTCCTGTGACGTAAGTGATCTCATATATATGTATATATATTGTCTTTAAATAAGGCTGTTTATGTAATAGCGCGAATGTTGGCTTTGCTTTTGGTTACTTAATTGATGATATACACTTTGAAATAGTTCCACAATATATTCTAAGAATAAACTTTAGGAGACTGGAATCTTCCTGTATATATCTGTGTACAGTGAGATAAGGCGTCATATGTGTTTTCTTTTATGTAAATTAATTTACTTTGACGCGATTAGCATCGCAGGCGTAGTCGCGTAATGCTTGCGACTTAGTTTGTTTGTTCATAATTCCTTCCGATGTTCTCGTAACGAAGTTTTTTTTTAAATATAGAACTGTATCGTTTGTCAAATATACGTCTAACCTGTGTTTCGTTTAATTTTTGTATTGTTTTTGTGTTACACTTCAACTCATAATTCACAAACTGTTGCCTTGAACTCATGATTAATAAAAAATATATATTTTTTATCTTATGCTGTTGTATAAATCGATGTGAAATTATATACAATTATTTTAAGTTAACTAATAAGTTAGTTAATTTAATATAATACATTAAAATCAAAGTAAGAACTATGTTATGAAACAGGCCATTCTAGTCGAGTCATTAAAATCAGATTAACAAGATAAAAAAGCAAATTTGCGGTACGCTATTGTAGTTCAACCCCTGTGAGCGCGACGCAAATTTGAAATTCAAGTTTAGGAATAATATTAATGAATGAGCGTCCCACGTCCATCACGTGATTTGAATTGCAAGTTTTATATATACCCATAATATTATATTATTAGAATTACATTAAAAAAAAAACAGACTTTACTTAAAAAAAATGGCTTATAAATACGCTTTAAATAAAGGCACGACATGCCCATTAACAAGAATAACACTTTGACTGAACCTTGAACGCAAAATAATACAGAATGTATATATATCTAAACAGACGAAAAGATTTTTTTTAAAAAATAAAGAACAAATTCATTAATTTTTATATTAATATAAGCACTGATGAAAACTGTTCATAAATTCAATGCTTGAGGCGAAGGCCTAAAGAAAAACTGGTCCAATTTTACAATAGAGAAACCGCGTAAAAATGGATTTTAAAATTAGAGACCGAAAAACCTTTATACGAATAACAAACAAACATATCTTGCTCTATAACATTATATATAACAAGTTGATTACGTCACAGCACCTATTTACTGCTAGATATACAAGTAACCTTAAAGAACTTTCAAGATTCACTTATGATTTCATTAAAGTATAAAATGTTTATGGAAAAGAACAATTATTTGAAACACTTTAGACTCGATGTATTTTATTATTTACTAGCGATCCGTCCCGGCTTCGAACCGGGTGCAATGCTATGTCGTAGGGTTCAACCAGCGTTTGGAATGTAAGCACAAAAAAATGTGTTTATTTATGGCATCTCTTTAGAAACCTCTAAAATTTTCAGTGTTTCTCTACTATATTGTGCATGTTTTATACATACAAACCATCTTCTTGAATCAATCTATATATTAAAAAGAACTGCATCAAAACCGTTGTGCAATTTTGAAGATCAAAGCTTATAAAGGGACAGACAGCAGTAAGCGACTTTGTTTTATACTATGTAATGACAGTCGTATTTTAATGTATAACTTTACAAAATTGCGCCCAAGCAATTGTAAGGGTATTTCGTCTTCATCCAGCCAGCCATTTTTGCGTGATTGAATAACGAAAATCCAAACCGACAAACTTACACTTATACTATACTTATTATAAATATAATACAAAATAATATATCATTTTGTAAAGTATATAATTAACAAGAAAAACAAAACACAAAGCGAAATATTTAACATTTAAAAGTAATATATTTTCGAAAGATGACGTGACTACCCAGGGAGACACTATTTCTAGGTTATTTACTAAAATGCTCGGCTCAGTATTTGAGCCAGGTAAGTGCTAGGGGTAGCTCTTGAGTCAGCAGAGGGGCGGACCAATTTCGCCGAGAGCTCTTTTTACTTTTGTTACTCGTTCCTTACCAGATTTTTATTTTGCTTAATGTTTGACGTCATATTCATTTTTATTTATCTTCGTCAAAAATTGAATTTGTTTTAAAGGGTGTCTAAACTCTATTTATAGTTCACCTTGAGAATGAAACCTATGAATTAACCACATATTTGCGTAGTTACCGTTACCGGTGTGCCTCTCGTACAAACACAGCCGTTCCCCAATGTACACAAATTAAGCAACAATCGGTAACAAGGAAAGATCAATTGCTGTTGACATAAAGAAAGAAACACTGTTTTTGAAGATGTTTGTAAACGAAACACATGAATAACAATGGATACTGAAACTGAAAACTTGACAGGGTTTTTCGTTATACCGATTCGATATACGTCCTTTTGATAACGAATCAATTATAATAAACGAGTAGAGGTTTTCATTTGAAATGCCAATCGGAAAACTACTTAACCTATATGCATAAAACTTATACCAGAAGTTGCAACGCGTTTCGGAGAGTCATCCGTTATCCATTTAAATTAAGACTGTTAGTATGACTTGAATTTATGTTGTAATGGTATATAGGCGACAGTCAAAAAATCGCTAAAAAATTAAGACACGCGGCGCTCGATACAAATGACTGATAAGAACCGTAAACGATGGAAACGTTTTATTCGAGCGTCGTGTAATCGAACGCGTCACGCTGCTACACCGAAGCATTCGATATTTGTAAAAAAATAACACCTATAGATGTATAGACAGATAGACAAACAATATTCTTCAGCTACTGTTTAATTGTAATTATGATACTCGGCCGAGAGGAGCCGAGATGGCCCAGTGGTTAGAACGCGTGCATCTTAAACGATGATTTCGGGTTCAAAGCCAGGCAGGCACCATTGAATTTTCATGTGCTTAATTTGTGTTTATAATTAATCTCGTGCTAGGCGGTGAAGGAAAACATCGTGAGGAAACCTTCATGTGTCAAATTTCAATGAAATTCTGCCCCATGTGTATTCCACCAACCCGCATTGGAGCAGCGTGGAGGAATATACTCCAAACCTTCTCCTCAAAGGGAGAGGAGGCCTCTAGCCCAGCAATACGAAATTTACAGGCTAATGTAATGTAATGATACTCGGTGGTAGAGCTTTCTGCAATCCCATCTGAGTAGGTATCACCCACTAAATATATTCTACCACCAAACTATTATATATATATTCCATATATACTTAATATTGTTGTGCTCTATTTATATGGTGAGTGAGCCTGTGACAAAGAATATAACTACAGTCTCAAAGAACTTAACTCCCATGATTGGTGTTGCATTGGGTGGCCCATTGACCCGTCTGTCTGCATATATAATAAAAAAGTCGTTTTTGGGATTCACCGGATAACCTTTCGAATACTTTTAGCTTGGTCATATAATAAGTATAGTAAATTTACATTTGAATTTTATAAATTGAAGACCTAAATAAAAACACGAGACTTATTGAAAAATAGCTATTGTACAAATCACGACCGCGTAGAATGGTGGCAAGAATGCTAGCAGTATTTCCGTTGAATTGCAATTCCAATAATCGGGGCGAAAACGAAACAGTCCTCCTATAACTATAACTACTGGCGAATACAAGAACGGTCGTTACGTCACGAAGTCTTTTCGCCCTGTTAGTCTAAGGCTCGAATGTTTCAATTGCAAGCGGCACAAAAGTATAATTTGGCATCGGACAAATGTTAGCATCGTTTGTTCACTTCAGAATTTTCCGGTGCGGCTCCAGTCTTAATATTCTTAATAAAATGGTGGTAGGGAATTATGAAGGCGTTTCAGTTTGCAAGGTGAGTCGGTGTAGAGGCACACGGGACATAACATCTTAGCTCTCAAGGATGATGGGGAATTGGCAATATATGAATTGGTTAATTTTTTTTTGCAGGTGGCCCTGTCTATCTCCTTAGTTATATTATGAAAAAATGATTCTCGTATCACGTATAGTCTTCTGGATTACATCAATGTAGATCTAATCAAAAATGATCCCATTATTACCACTAAACTAATTAGAGGTATTTTTATCCTTTAACAATGTTTGGGCCTAATGTGTAGTGCCTCAATATAGCTGAAATATTTGAGCTATAGCTTATGTCAATGTAGGTGGGGTATAATTTTCAGGGGCTAGTTGAGCAAACGCTGTTAAAACTACAGCGAAACACTAAAACTTTGTATTGAAGTAGATTTATAAAATGCCTACGTAAATTTAAGTACAATATTCTATGTTTTAAGAATAAGTCACAATAATCATTTTTATGTTGCAGTAGACGTAAAAATAAAAAGCGATTAGCTTTAGTTAATCTATGGACGAGATTGATTATTAATTAATTCAGATACAGGCCCGACTTAATCTAGGGTACAGGGGGTGCAAAAAATTAGGACACCGCCCGTTGGGGGGCACCTCATCAATTCTTGGACCATTAGTGAGGCACCCCCAAAGGTTTCTTAAAAATCTTTGGGGGGCAGGTGGAAGGAGAAGAAATATACACTACCTGCACGGACAGCCAAACCAAGGCACAGGCTTGGTTTCGAAAAACGTAAGAAAAGAGGACGTAGGGTATTGAGAATATTTTCTAGTTTCGTACTTTGGGCAATTATTTCCGTAGACAGTTTTCAATTTTTGACCAATTTTTTATTTATTTTCCTTTGGGATTTTATTAAGCATTCCAATTTCTAATTCATAAATTAATATTCAATACACATTTTTGTAATGACTTTTTAATCCATTTGATTTTGTTTACCGTTAAGAAACTTTAATTACCGTTCTACGTGAGTGTACGAATAGTACTTGTTTATATATTTGGTTAGGGCATTTCATTTCATAGCAAATTAACATAATTTATTTTTAATCCATTTATCTTCTAGAAGACGCCATGTTAATTTTAAAGTTACGTCATTTTAGCCGACTGTGACTAGAATATTTTTTTTACCTAGTTCCCTAGTAGTGTAAATTCTCAAAAAGATAAACCTGATATCAGAATTTGTGGTAATCGAGAACAGAGCCGTGGCTTAACCCGTGTGAAGTCAGGCGACTGCAGCTACTTATAAAAAATAATAGCAGAGCATAATCTGAATTCCGTTATTACAAATAATTAATTCCTGCATGAATTAGATCAATTGAAAATGAATAAAAGAAATCGTTATACTGTGCCACAATGGATTTCATATCCTTTGTTGCGATAACAATGTCGTCCCAGAGTGGCCCTTCTTGTGATTAGCTCGCCATATTAGTAACTGCGTTCAGTACTTAAGAAACGGACCGTTCGACATTGGTGCGTCACTAGAACAGGTTGGTAAATACTAATTATAATACTACGTTAGAAAAACAATTACGTAACGTTTAATATAAAACACAGCGGATGTAGGGGAAGGTTTACCCATCTCACAATATATTTCTGAATCAAAAAAACGAGCAAAGAACGAGTATACACATATTATATAGTATATATATGTTATATAGGTAAAGTAAATATCTTGTATTGTATTATAAATATTCTTAATTTATAACGAATTATAAGATTCTATATTTATTAGGAAATAAAAATATTTCATCTTTTCTACAATTAATTATTAAAATACGCGACTGAAAAATATGGTTCAAATCATCCGGAAAACTAATTATGGGCCTCCACTCGTTTGTTGCTCTAGAGCATCCAAAAGTTTAAGGCCCTGATAAAACTGAGTGACATACAAAATTACATTACGGATTTACGATAAAACATAAGCATATGCAAATCTTACCTAAATAGTTCTAAAAGGGTGCCACCAATTTTTCATTTGTTTTATTTACCTCGTGGTCAGCGGTTAAGGAAAACATCGCGAGGAATCTGCGTTGTGTCAGATGTTTCTTCAAACCAGTACGTTAGTGTGATAGAATGAATTTCAAATCATTTTAAGAGCAATATTTGCCCTGTTATAGAATATTTACGGAGTTGAGTTTTATGTTTAACAATGCACAATATTATAACGACCTCGTTGTTGTGATTAAACGATGGTCAATTAATCAAAATTACTCCTTACTAATATTTTTGATCAGTTTGATTGAGGGAGTTTTATTATTTGTTCTGTCATGATAGCTTCGGATTCGACAGCTCGGCGAAAATTAAGTGTACCGTTATTGAAATATTTTTGCAGCATAATCATCTTCCGGTATTTTTACTTTTTACTTGTTCTGATTAAAAAAGCAATTACTACTTTATTTGAAAACCATCGATATCATAGAGTTTATATAGGCACGTGATACGTCTGTCGTAACAAACTAAACGAACCAAACGGAACGGAATTTTAATTCATATAAATGTATTTACACAACATTCCGTTACAAATCTAAATATATCTCTTTCAAATGTCTTCCAATTTTTTTTTTAAGCATAACTTTACTACTTTATACCTACATGTAGATGGATATTCACAATAATAACAGGAGCCGACGGCAAAATATTAGCGCTAGGTTCGTCTAGCGTTCGGTGTAAAGGGATTATTTTATTAATAGAATTTCTCTAACATAGCAAAACAGTGCTATATCATAATATGAATTGCATTATACGTAAATAACATTTTAACCACGACTTAACATGTATTGCGGTTTAACATGGTAGTTGTGGTTACAAAAAACGTATCCCAAGTACATCTATTAAATTACAACAACAATTAAAAATTAAACACTTAATAGTTCGTGAACTTTTCTAGAGGATATTGTTAAATAGGGCGCAAAGGGGTAAGATCGAACCGATGGAATTTCCGGCTGATTCGTATAATTTTTATATATCTTTCTACAATCAATAGAAGCAGTTTTATCAGCTTGTATTGATATAACAAAGTCAATAAAAATGTTTTCGAATCAGACGGAAATTTGATCGATACGACCTTACCCTATCACCGATCATAGCTGTAAATTTTCCCACTGCTGTGCTAAAGGCCTCCTCTCCCTTTGAGGAGAAGGTTTGGAGCATATTCCACCACGCTGCTCCAATGCGGGTTGGCGGAATACACATGTGGCAGAATTTCGTTGAAATTAGACACATGCAGGTTTCCTCACGATGTTTTTCTTCACCGCCGAGCACGAGATGAATTATAAACACAAATTAAGCACATTAAAATTCAGTGGTGCCTGCCTTGGTTTGAACCCGAAATCATCGGTTAATATGCACGCGTTCTAACCACTGGGCCATCTCGGCTGAAGTACTGTCGGTTGAAGTATAATTTATTGTTTTAAGAATCCTAGGTAAGTGCGCTGCTAGACAAACACAGCTGATACTTTTATTCAGCAATGCTTAGTATGGTTGTATTCCGGTTGACAAGGGACATGACATATTTTAGTTCCCAAGGTTGGTAGCGCATTTGCGATGTAAGGAATGTTTAATATTTTTTACTGAGTTAATGTATATGGGTGGTGGTGATCACTTACCACTGGCCGGCCTAATCGCCCGTCCATCTATCTATACTATAAAAAAAAAAACTTATCTGTTAACAGTGCCACAGAAAAAGAAAATATATAATTAATCTATTGTAGTGAAACAAGAAAAAGGTTCAAGAAGAAGGTCGAGTCTGAAACAATATTCCACGTCAAACAAGACAGAATATATTTCGTACGATTTGGCACAAGAATCAGGTCACCCGTCACGATACGAATTGAGTTTTACGTGCGAAAATCGCGTGTAAATCATTTACAATATATATTTTTCATGCCTTAAAACCTTCTTTTATGATAAAATATAGATATAAAGATACAAGTAGTACATATTTCGAAAAAATCTAATAAATTAAAAATCTTAAAAATATTTTATAAATTGACTGGAATTTATGTGCAATTTCTATTGGTATCATACGTGTAGTTCCTGAACTCAACGACCTAGCGAC
Organism: Vanessa atalanta; assembly: GCF_905147765.1. Classification (NCBI taxonomy): domain Eukaryota; kingdom Metazoa; phylum Arthropoda; class Insecta; order Lepidoptera; family Nymphalidae; genus Vanessa; species Vanessa atalanta. The sequence continues at coordinate 15,649,537 of NC_061902.1, read as the reverse complement.
ATCAAAAATATCTATTTATATAGTCTTGTAATATTATTATGATTAATTATCTTTAATAATTACCAAATAATGATTTTACATTGAGTGTATTAGCTGTAAAACAAACTGAATATAATACTTTATAATGTAAAAAATCTTTTAAAGTTTCATTTACGAAAGTTAGCGCAATGAACAAATTGATCTAAACTTGAATCATTTTCAACCGTAAGTATGACCACAGGATATCAACTAGTGCAGACACAGGCGACCTCTTGTTGCCACGGCTATGATTGTCGTCTTCCTCATATAATTTTCTCATATCCTAGTTTTATATGTACGTCATTTTGAACCGATCAGCAATCAACTCGATACAAAACATATGTCATGATTATTTTAGTTTCAAAAATCAAATCTAACAATACTACGTCATTGATTCTGATATTAGTTCACATTAAAAATGTTCTCAGTTGAATTCTCTATCTACAACATCACTGAGATACATTATAATATATGTATAATGTATTGTACATAAGTGATAATATCAAGCGTAGTTTCTTCGTAGTTTAATCAAACCTGATAAATTAGCAAAGAGTAAAATCATAAATTGTCTATATTGCTATAACAAATATTGTATTAATCGATGAGTTAACAAAAACCATTATGTTTTGGGATTGCCTAAAATTATGTTTTGTGACCACTCCGAAGCGGTTGCGATAAAAATACTAATGCTATACTTTTGTTGGGTGGGTTTAATATGAAGCGGTCGGTATTTGTATCAAATAATTTTATCATCTGGTCCAATTGTCTGCCACCAATAGTTTACGGATAATTGTTTCATGTACATAGTTCCTAAGAAGCTTAAATGAATGAGATACGCGCGGGCGGAGGTGGGCGCGGTCCTCCGAGATGTCGGGCCTCTTAGACGTCAGACGAGCTCACGGCATATAGTATAACGGGTGTACAAGACAAGACGCGCGTGCTCATTCCCTACTCCATAGTTCCATGTTCTGACACATCAACATCGCTCAGCTGTAAGGAATATCAAGTATGTCGAGAATTTAAAATTTGCTTCTTTATCAAATATCATTTTCATTCGGAATTATCTGTCAAATAAATCAAATTTTTTTTTATCGAGAACTCAACGACGGCGAACTTTTATTGTAGTTTAGATTTCAGCTGAGTTGTGGCTAGAGGTTTTTTTTATTTAAATCGATAAGTGTTTCATTAGAATATTAAAATTGTCCAGTTGTTTTCTATTACGAGTAAAATAATGCATGCTTTGCGAAATTTCGAAATGCGCTCATTTTTACGACAAAGTTTTAAATAGCTCTTTTACATAACCGATTTGTAACATCTGTCTAGAAGTTGTCTTTGTTAAATAATGCATTTAATATTAGTCCTTCTATGTGTATATTTAATTGTTTCGAATGTATTGTGGAATGCTGAGGCGATATTATTACATCGAGACAATTGTTATACAGAAATGTGATATCATTATAATTTTTATTTACCTAGTAGGAAAATTAAGTGTCGTTTTTTTATCGTTAATATTTTTAAATGTAGTTAATTTAACTTTTGTTTTTATATTTTAATACAGAATACATTATTTATGTTAGTATATAAGATTTATGTAATTTAAATTCATTTAATTTGCGATAATTCAAAAAGTATATTTTTTAAATAAATATTAATCATGAGCGAAGTCACAGATAAGCCTTATATATGCGATAATGATTAGTTATTAAAGTATTCGTCACAGGTGATCGAAGAGTTGCAATCAAGGGTGACGTCGAAACAAGTTTGACAGGGGATGGACGATAAGGCGGAGACAGTGCGCCTGCAGCCGGTGTCCGATTCGGCCGAGTCTTCTTCACCTATCCCTACCAAGTAATATATATATAATTATATATATAACCGACATAGGCAATGTCTACCGATTTCAAGATGTGTGTACACGAGATTCCCCATGTATTTGCCCAAGTGCGGGTGTATATTTATATGCCGGAGGAGGACGCATCACTCCGTGCCGAAGTATGTGTCCGAGTAATTGCGTATGATGTAGTAAGCTTGCACGCAAGTGTGGTATCACGTGTGAAAAATATAAAAATGTATGTGTGTGTACACACGTATAATAAAAGAAAAACATTTGGGAAGTTTAAATTTTATATAACATTTTTAAATTAACAATATCGATATTTTATTTCTTTGCTTATAATATTTAATTAAAAATATATATATATTCACATTTTCATCTAGTGTTATTAATACGGCAATTTGTTCTACAGTATTCAATTTAAACTACTTGAGGTTAATAACAGCGGAAACATGACCCAAAAGACCCCTATGATACGATCGTATATCGAGCCGCGAGCATAGCTTATATTCTGATACAGATATTATACTGAATTTTTTTTTGGTTATGGTAAACATAAGGTCAAAAGGCTCTAAAAATATTTTTGAAATTATTGGAGGTAATATTAACGCGCTTTATAAAATAAATCAAAATCTTGAGTATTTTAAAATGATCATTTTCTTAATATTAGTTTTATATATTGCACAAAATTACTTAAAAATTATTCGTGTACATGTCATACATTTAACATTATTGCCGTGATACACTACCAAATATGTACTTACCATCACGTGGCGGCCTAACCTGCTTGACGAATAAACGTAAGTTTTATTTATTTCTTTTAACGTTTTTAAAAATATTTACATGCAATTGACATTTACATCATCATATTCAGGGCGTATAATGTTTATACCCTACAGGGTGTAGAAAACTAAATTTCTATAAAATAATTATTTTTATATGTCTGAAAAATAATTAAAACACAACTTTCAATGGTGAACCGCGCCTAACCTATTTAAAGGTATTATTCACAGGCAATTGCGATGGTATCTTAATACGATGAATACAGGAAACAGGAAAAGGATATTTTCCTGACGATCGTGCAACACGTTTTTGTAATATTCTATCATGAAGCTTTGGCATTAAGGTCTAATAAGATAAGGGTAACGGTGAGCTGCTAGATAACCTCCTTAACCTCTTCTTAACCTTTCACGGTCTTGAGTTTGGGATAAGGACAGATTGGGAAATATCCGGGGCTCGCGCCAGGACCTTCATAAACACAATTAAGAATTCTAGATAAAAAAACATAATGTGCAGATATAGTTAAATATAATTATGTATAAGTATAATGTTTCTATATCATTATGTTTAAAATAATACTAGCTGTCCCGCAGTAAATTTATGAAAAACTAGGCTGAATGAAATTGTTCAAATTGCATTTAATAGTTAGAAGCCTACACTTCCGTGTCGCACTGGGGCGTCCATGTGACTAAATCATGTCAATCAATAAAATTTACGGAAATAGTAATGGAGGCACAGATCCATGAAGGGCTTTTAATGGGATAGTGAACGGGATTCTGTATGTTATATAGGTACACACGAAGCAGAAGGAAAACCACTTGATAAATTCTGAAGCTTTTAGTTAATCTTACTTGTTTGACTAAAAGCTTTGTAGTTCTATTGTTATATAAGAATTTAATATAACATTGTATGTGTTTGAGACTTCCAGTGTGTAAATTTTAACATATTATTTTATTCTCAGAGCGGAAACCGAAGAAGATTATGATCCACATCTACATCGGCAGCTTTCTAAGCCAACGAAGTAAGTAGAACATTTTTAGAAGTATTTAATATATATATATAAAAAAAATATACGGAGTTGTCGTGTACTTAAAAAGTCTGCGATTATGTCAAGTCCTTTATAGTTAGGGTAACAAAAAAAAAATTTTAGTTGCCGAGTTTATTTTGCAGGTCTGAGGTATTAGTTATTAAATCGGAAGTAGATTTTTGCACGATTTTTTTTAACAGTACAACAGTAACGCTTCTATTTAGGTATTTAACTTTTAAATAAAATATATTTGTGAGCCGAGATGGCCCAGTGGTTAGAACGCGTACATCTTAACCGATGATTTCGGGTTCAAACCCAGGCAGGCACCACTGAATTTTCATGTGCTTAATTTGTGTTTATAATTCATCTCGTGCTCGGCGGTGAAGGAAAACATCGTGAGGAAACCTGCATGTGTCTAATTTCAACGAAATTCTGCCACAAGTGTATTCCGCCAACCCGCTTTGGAGCAGCGTGGTGGAATATGCTCCGAAACCTTCTCCTCAAAGGGAGAGGAGGCCTTTATCCCAGCAGTGGGACATTTACGGGCTGCTAATGCTAAAAAAATATTTGTAAAACAAAAGTTGACCCATTTATATTTTACATACATTTTTACATACATTTATCCTATACATAGGTTCGGGAATAAGGGACAAATTAATGATGTACATTTGAAAAATGATGACGTGCTGAAAACGCGATTGATATAATAGCTTTAAAAAAAATATCTTTTAATTAAATGAGTTTTGTATAATTAAGTAAGATCATATTCACCTGAAGGCATCAGTATATCACCTTATTAACAAAAACGGTTGACCCTGCAAGCCATCCGTACAACTTCCCGCTAAAACAATTTATTGGAAAATGTCGAAGCTACGTTAGAATACATTTATTTGGAAAATTTTCAAAGTGAGATTTTATTGGAACGCATTGTTTGATGTTGATTCGGTTTGCAGAATATACTTTCGGAGTTTTTAGGTGTGTTAATTAAACAAGTAAATTAAATCATGTAATGTGAATAATTTTATCTATCAAAATATGAGTATTATACATAAATCTTTCGACAAGCTTCTATATCATAGAAATTGTGTCAAATGTGAAATGACATTATAACAGTAAGATTTTTAGTGTAAAAGTTATAATTTTTTCTTATTAGCGCAAATAAATAAAAGCTTGTTTTAAAAAAAGGTTTTTTACTTTTATATTTATATGTAATTTTTCTAATTTCTTCGGAATACATTGAAAATTAAATGAAAAAAAAATATCGGATCTAGTTTTCAATGAACCACACCGAACGCAGTATCGTGGCTCTCATTCGGTTAATTATTTCTCGACATATAATTATTATTACTTTATTATTTCTTGAGTTTTATTTTAAGTCTTCGATTTTTATTTAGCGTTAACAAGCAAAATTTACTACAAAGGAAGGGTCGGATTATCCATTAGGCTTTGTAGTCAACTTCCTAGGAGCGACTAGGTGGGTAGGCGATTTTGCAAAAAGATTTTAAAATTAATTGCCAATGAAATTGTTCAAAACAAATATGTTTCCTATTTAGTCGGCTAGTGCTATATATGTGAGTAAAAAAAAAACAACGCAATTACGACTCAACGGCATTGTGGTTAGAAGAATTAATATAATAATAGGTATTTAGAAAAGGCTGCCTATAAGGGCCCCGAAATAATGAATCCGGTCCTGTGACTAAAGATGAAAACAATAGATCGATAAATTAATTAGTCTCGTGTAAACTGCAAGCTGTTAAAATAATAACTCTGTTTTAAACGATGCAACCGCTACTTTTGATAAGTTAAATTACTGACTGGAGCATAACTTATCGTAGTTAACTTATTACAAAATGTAATAACCAGTAGTAGCAGCTCTAAAGGATTTAAACGACTTAGCAAATGACTTTAATATTTTGCATAGACTAGGAATTAACTAGAAATGACATGGATTTCTTTTTATTTTATTATTTATTTTCTATAATTAATTCTTTACCGGAATAATTAATTGAAAATAACACTAAATTGGAGACATAAACTATTGTTTAATTGTAGAAAGGATAATCGTTCTGTAATTTCCTTCTTTTCGTATCTTCGTCTTCCATTTTGTTCCTTTATAATATATAGCACGTTGAGGTTGATAATTCATATACACATATATAGTAAATTTTTATAATCTTTGATAATATTTCAGTATATATTGAGTTCTTTCTAGAATAGTCTACTTGTAATATACAATTTTTCAACACTTACCAAACGTGGCAAGACACATTTTTTTCACACGGTGTCATTATAAGCCCACGCTATAATTTAACCTTTTCTTTGAAAAATCTTTTGCTATAAAGGAAAGTCTGAAGTTGTAGTCTCAATTATTTTAACGATTCAATATAATTAATATTCCTATATGCCACTCACACTTCAGACTTATTTAGTAATATTCTCACATCCTACTTTGTTCACATATATCGGATTAAATATTCTGTACAAAGACTGATTTTACTGTTGCTAAAGTTATGTTATTGATTATGATGTACGTAATCAATTAACTAAACTAAATCTCTATCACTTTCTGATATGTCCTTTAAAAATATACCGTTGAATTTTGTTACTTTGATAATTATGATTCACTCTGTTATTTCTCGTGCAAGACGTGAAGAAGAAGTTTTAACGACCTTGACATGGTTCTACAAAAATTAATTAAGACCATTAATAATCTAGCTCCGTGAATTGCCTCCAGGCGGATGTTTGTCGATCATGATAGCTTTAAACGACAGTCTGCCGCTGAAAAGCTATCTGTGAACCGTCTCTTTTATTACTATCATAAATACTGTAGTTGGCAGCACTTGCCAAAAAATCAATAGTAGCCAAGAATCTATCCTTTGTCACTGGCACCAAATATAGCGGCATATTGATAAGACTTAGTTACTATTGAACGGAACAATTAATTTTATTTGAAGGGACCATTACATAGAAGAATAGAACTAGGATACTTAGAATATGACTTTCTGTAAAACGGAACGTCATTTATTGAACAAAGCTGAATTATATTGTATAACATAATTGGAATGTAAGCTTATTCTATGGTTTTATATAAGGCTGTAACGACATACATTTAAGAGTACACCTTCCCGCTCTTTTTGCTTTCGTTCTGAAATAATTAATGACGAGTTTCGTTTCACAGTAATATCGAGACGTTAGTGCATCTTCTGAAATGCAGTTTAGGAACTGGTATATTGGCGATGCCGCAGGCGTTCGCTCGCGCTGGACTCGTCACCGGAATAATAGCCACTGTGCTGGTTGGCATACTCGTCACACATTGCCTGCACGTACTCGTACGTATCACAAGTATAACTTTTAAATTATTATTATGTTAACATCTACCTTGCAATTGGATTAGTATACAGATGATTTTTTGCAAGTGATTGGTTAATATACCGCTTAAAATAGATTTTCTGTTGTTGTATTTCGTTATGATTCGTGGGATTTTTGAATTGTAAAAGTATGTTTACTCTGCGTACTGTAACCACTTACTGTTATGAATCGTTCGTCCATTTGCCCATATGTTATATTAACTATTGGCTTTAAATATGATTGTGTTTGTCTACGGTTTCTTAGTAATATTAAAGGTTAACTCTTATTTTATTTCTGAAGGTCCGGTCGCAATATGCGGCGTGTAAACATCTGCGAGTGCCGCTTCTGTCGTATCCCGATTCTGTGGCGACGGCTCTGGGTTGCGGGCCGCATGCACTACGTCGTTTCGCTCGCCCCGCCGCCCTGGCCGTCGACATCTTCCTCGTTGTCTACCAGCTTGGAATCTGCTGTGTTTACATTGTATTCATAGCTGATAATATCAAAAAGGTAATTATGTTATTTTACCGATATTATTTACAAGCTCTTGACCAATTATACCATACGGATACGAATATATTATAATTTTTTCAAAGATTTTAAGATAAGTATTTAGGTATGTGCGATTTGTAAAAACTAATGCCATTGCGAAATTATGAACAGTACGATCGTACTGTGTTCGTCACGTCAGTATTTATTTGAGGGTACGCCTGTGACCGCAACGCTTGTATCTATTTCTGGCGTGATTACTTCTCATGACAGCGTTGGAATGTAACAAATTAATAAGTGATCCGTTACTATTTCCTCAATATTATGCAAGCGAGGGTACTGCAATTGGTTTAAATGGGCGGGCGTCGGCGTCGGCGGCAGCATGACGCGGGTCATGAATCGTACTGTGACCGCACGCCAATAATCATCAAGGGCACTAAATAATACATGCACGTGTCCCTACTATTACTACTAATAATATATGACGCGTATTGGTTTCACGATAGTAATCCTTCAATTGTTAACATCGTTCACCTGCAATTTCATCGGAGCAAATTCCAAATTCAAATAGAATTACTAATACATTTTATGTGCCTTGCCTTTTCTCTATTTATTTTAAATAAATATTCTATTGAATCGTTCTATTTACATTTGTTAACATACACCAGTTTCATCGAACTTGCGACTACTCCCTAAATACGGTCATCGACCTGAGTTCCCTTGGAAATATAATAACATAATATTAACTACAAATCAAGTTTTCATGTTGAATTTGAATGTTAAATTATGTTCTTATAATTGTTATTTGTTACTTCACTTGAATATTGGAATCATTTGGAACTAAAAGGCAATGTATTCACCCTCTTTTTATGCTTAGACACAGCGATTATAAGATACTTATTCCTTATATTTTATGCGTATCAAAAGGCTTGGTAGGTTTTGAAATAATAATAATCGTATGATATCTTTAATACAATACAATCGTGTTACAAGTACGTTGTCATTTATACTGATCACGTTAGTTAATCGTTGCATGCACGCGAATCTTCGTTTACAGGTTAATTGACGTTTGTGACGTATGAATAAGAACAACAGAGTGTGTAGCTTCGCACATAGTGTAATATAATACCCATATCAATAATATTAGAACAGGAACATTCGCTTCTTAGGTTCATCGAGGATATTTTTTTGCAATTTGAATTAATTTATTCAAAATTATCAATTAGATTTTTTTAATAATTGAATTCTATTAATTTTTGTCATAATTTTATTAATGTATTGTAATTCTAGTGGTTTTGTTTTTCTTTTGATTAGTACATATTATATGTAATTGCTCTTTGTATCTAATTCCTTGTCACCATACTCTTTTGAATTACACGATTCAAAGTATATTTATATTTAGATATATTTAAGCGTAGTAGTTTATGATCCCTTATCTGTTTACGTTTTTAAGATTTTTGTTCTTAGTTTTGGATCCTCATCATTACTATCACTCGCAAACGGTAAAGGAAATATTTTTTCCAGGTAACTGATTCATATTACGTAATGGCTCCCGAGATTCACATGCTAATAATCCTCGGTCCTCTGATAGCGTTCAACTTGATACCGAGTCTGAAGCTGTTGGCTCCGTTCTCCGCGCTTGCCAACGTGATGACCTTCGTCGGTCTCGGCATTGTCATCTATTACCTGGTGATCGGAAAGAAAGCCAGTGCAAAGGACATGCCGCTCGATTTATGGGGATCAATTGAAACATTCCCTCTGTTCTTTGGAACGGTATTATTTGCACTCACTGCCGTCGGTGTTGTAAGTATAACAAACTATTTAATATATTTCCATTAAAGATACTTCGATTTATAGTTATCTTTTTTTATTTAAGGTAATAGCCCTGGAGAATAATATGAAAACACCGAAAGCCTTCGGTAAACCATGTGGAGTACTAAACGTCGGTATGACCATAATAGTTCTGCTGTACGTAGCGGTAGGAGCTCTCGGCTACGTGTACTGCGTGTCTGATTGCAGAGATTCTATAACACTTGATCTGCCAGAGAAGGACCCGTAAGTAACATCGTTTTCTGCGTTTTTTCGAGCGAACTCATGACTTGTCAAATATTGAAAATGTCAGCTTAAACAATTACTATACTATAACATATTGTAAACAAATATTATGAATGTAGCAATCGTTAAAACAATACTTAGCATTCGAACAAAATTACAAAGATTGATTCAGTTAGATCAATCGGATTTGTGATGTTAAGTCGCGCCTCAGGGGTAAGATCGACCCGTATGCCGTGACGGGTGGTGCTAAATGCTTTCATAAACAGACATAATGTCGCCGCTGCCTTCAGACTTTTACTAAAGAAATTATTTATTTTATTATGGAATTATTTTTGTATTTATTTTTTGGTTGTCTTTAAAAACTATAAATTATTTCAATAATTAACATTTGCCGAGCGTGTAGTGACGTCATCGCCTCTTGGCCTTATGGCTAAGATCAAAGCGTAGAGTCCGGTGACGAAATTTTTTGTAGAGCATATTCATGTTTTATAAATAACAGAGTTTGTTCAATACTTTCTAAGTATCTTTGGTTGGCATGGGCAACCTTTATATACTTAGAAACGGTTTAACTGCCAAGTTCTATTCTTCGCATGACTAACCTTTAAAAACGTGTAATCGGTTTAAGTTTCACGTTCAAATAGTTTGAATATTAAGTAGATAGATACGTAACAATATTGAGGACTAACTATGAACGATTATATTTAGATTAGCGACAAGCGTGATGGTGATATTCGCCATTGCTATCTTCATAAGCTACGGCTTACATTGCTACGTGCCAGTTGAAGTTCTATGGAAGGGCTACTTGTTACCGAAGCTTGAGGGCTCTTCGTCGCAAAAAGTGCGACTTTACGAATACGCATTACGAGTTGCACTATGTTTACTTACTTGTAAGTATACCTTATATTCTACAATGAAGATTCTGTTCATATTATTTATGTATTTATATGTTAACATCCTTTTCTTTTGAAATACTTGTTAAATTTAATTAAAATGCTTTATCGTATTACTTTTGGAAATTAATCGGTCTTTGCAGTTCTAACATCCAAATTTATGTTTCTTAATTTAAAACGATCATATTTAATGTCACAGATTGTCGAAATGTCGTTGAGTCTCTGGACAGCAACATTTGATTAGCACTATTAAAATCGCACGCAATCAATTTCGTTCAATTTAGAATTAGGTAATTCAGAGGGCGAGGACAAAAAAATCATGTTCGATTTAAACGGAACACTAGCTTCCGCTATTAGTATACAGATTCTCACAATTGGATATGATTAGAAGGGCGCTACTGGTTGCACTGCAGTGATCTATTGGCCGCTATTTTCAACGAGTCTGTTTTCAGTTGTGCTGGCGGTAGCTGTACCACGGCTGGGACTGTTCATATCCCTATTCGGAGCGCTTTGCCTCTCCGCGTTGGGAATATGTTTCCCAGCATTGATGGAAGTCTGCGTTACATTCCCGCAACGAGCAAGCGCCGCGAGGAGCATTCTATTCGGAAAAGATGCAATTTTATTCATAATAGGCGTTATTGGTCTGCTCGCTGGTACATATACTGCTTTGGACAGTATCATCAGATCATTCTCAAGCACCGCTAACGCTTGACCTACCAGCCCTTAGTTCAGCTGTCCCCTGTTATGTGGTGTCACGCTCTCGTTGACACATATCAATTAAATAACTTTTTATTTGTATACACTGTTTTATTTATCATTTTATTTGAACTGTCAGTATGAGACCTGAATTGATAAAGGAATATGAAGTGACTTAGGATAACAGACCTCAGATGAAAGGTTAAAGGAAAATTTAATATTTTTTTTTAAATATTATAAAGATATACAAAAGTGTTATTGACGGAAAGTAATAATTGATTTTTTAATAGCGTCTTGCGAGAGTGTGCCGCCTCACGTGCCTTCTAGCCAAGCTTTTGCAAGAGTTCTTGTCGACGAATGCCCTAGTAGTGCAGGTATTATGATCGATAACTTCAAGGAACTCACTCAGTTTAGATTACCAAGTAGATTAATTTTTAGATATTTATTTTCGAATATATTTAGTGACGAGCGAATTGAAATTGTTTATTTTATAAATATTTTATTCATTAAAGAATATTCTGTAAAAAGCACAATTTTTTGTTTTTGTTAAATAACAAACTTGACAAGTAAGTACATTACTGTACCTAATACTCGAGATAAAAACAAAGGTAAAATTGATATAAATATCCTAAAATTTATTTATGTTGAAATCATAAGATCATTATTCAACAAATTTTATATTATTGTTAGTAAATAAACTTGTATTGGACAAATACTTTATTTTATTATTTATAATTGTAATGAATCTTAGAACAGGACGATTAGAAGGTTACGTTTACCTACACATAAGTATATATGACACGGTCATGTTATACATTAATAGCCATACGATGACATCAAGGCCGAATTTAGTGGTCTAGGTGCCCTGGGAAAACAAAGGAGTAGAGGCCTAAGCAGTCATTTCTCAAAAACAGTAAAGGTAAACTTGTAAAATGTCGTCGGAATAATATGTCTAATGAAGAGCCACTGAGACGATGCCCTGGTTGGCCTAGCCCTCCCCTAAATCTGGCCTTGGATGTCATGTTACGTTTACTCTAAGTAAGCTATTTTAAATCACTAATTATTTTGCTAAGTTTACAGCATTTTGAACATGTATTATTAATATTGAAAGTATGAACAATGTTTAAGAATAAATGTGGAAACATGTTACTTAAAATTGACATGTTACTAAATGAAATACCAGAAGGATTCATTTTAGGTGCAATTATAGTAATCACATCTAACACTCATGAGACATTCTGTTCTGAGTAAGAAAGAAACTTTTATAAGACGCAAGGCTACAATATTGTTATAAATTTCATTTGATACAATAGTTTTAAATTAAAGTAAATATATTGAAGACGTGTTTTATTTTAAACCAATATATTTAAGTTTAAGTATTAAAATCTTAAAAAGTGTGGCATTTGAAAGTTAGTTCTTGATTTATTTTTACAAGGTAAACAAAATATATATGAAATTTGTTACTTACTTTCAAGAACCACCTAATCCTAATCAATTTAGATAGTGTGACACTAAATTGGGCCAATCTAAAAAACGTACAAGGCTTTTAGCTTCACCAACTCAAGATCAGGTCAGTGTTGACAGACAGATCATGAAATTCTTGGTATACTTTTAGACAATTAATATTTTTGCATAACAACAGGTATCAGGCTCATAATTTTTTTCTGAGCCCGACTGGAAATTTCTCTTTCGACCGTTACGGTCTTTTTTGTACAACGAGGTCAGATATGCATTTCTATTTCGGTTTTCTTAATCATCATTATCAACGAATTAATGAATGAAATGAATTATAGATCATTACGGGTTCCCTGGGAACGTATTATACATTAGACCCGTGTCAAGTGAATCAATATTAAAATCAACATTGGAGAATGCTAGCGCACAAACGAGGCAAATATTAAATTTAAAGTTAGGTAAGCCTTAAAATCGATTCATACATTTTAGTGTCACTTTTTAATTTCTTTGAATTTTATTTGTATAAGGTAAATATGATCTCGTACTTTTCAGTTAACATTTTTTAGATCTTCAAGTGCCCTATACAATTTTTTTAGTTTACCTCTTATAGTTTTTCTAGCATTCTCTTGAAAATAATCAGGTCTAACAATTTTTTTCTACTGCAAGGAAATATTTTATTAAAAAATTTAATAATTAATAATTTTATTTTGATCTCGCGTTTAGAGAGTACCTACACTAAATAAATAAATTATATACAATGTACTTTACTCGGTAGTAGGGCTTTGTGCAAGGGTAAACACTCTGGAATAAAACCTTCACCGAAACACGCTACATCTTCCTTCTGGTCTAAGTTTTATGTAGAAACATTTTTCAGCTGTTAACATTATAATAAAAACGTCTCCCTGATTATCTATTTGTTTCGTTTGTAGTTGGAATACTTACCTTCGACCAATAGATCAAAACCATTGTATGACACCCAGTCTCTCCTTCCAGGTCTGTTGACAGGACATGATATATATTTCGCCCAGATAATCGGATTCCACGATCTTAACATGACAGTAGCTTTTTATGCTTTTGCTTTACATATATACTAATATAGGGTTTAAATGTAAATTATTAACTTTGTTATATAATGAACAAGCTTGTTAATAAAACTGTTAATATGATCTTAATTATTCCAGTAGCAAAAGCACTTTCGACGTTTACTTTAAGCCACTCACATTCGTAATATGAATCCCTGATCGTGTGTATATATACGTACAAAGCATTAGTTGTAAAATAAAATTCGCAGAACACATAAATAAATCATTTAATAATAAATATCAAAATAATTTGTTAAAGTTCACTAAAAAGTGTTATATATTTACTATTTACAAACATAACTAGAAAAAAATTATATCCAAAGGTTCCGTGTATGCCGGTTCGAATTTAGTTAGTGATCAAATAATGTTATCCTTAATTACGTTGTGCTGTGTCACGTCATTAATCCCAGATTCATATGTAAAGTTAATTCATACATAGGTGGTAAAACCTATATAGGCAGGTAGGGTATACTAGGTTAGGTTTTGGTGTGTTTCTGTGTAGTAACTTATCACGTTGGTGTACGGTGATATCAGGGAATAATGAAAAGTCATGTTTGTGCAAGGTACTGTTTACCACGATTTATTACATAAAACAGCGATCGAGGAAATATATCAGCGGTTCTGTAACTAAGGCGGCGCTCGCGACCGCGCTCCGGCCGTCCGGCCCGCCATCAAATAAATAAACATAAAATACAACAATTAACGTTTATTTCAATCCATAGAACCATATAAATTATAATCAAACGAAATACTACTCGTACATCAATATGGTTTTACATTGTTGCAATACAGATAGATGTTCACAAAAGGCGATTAATTCTCACGAGAGAGGGAAATAAATAAATAAGGAGGCGAGCGCCCGCGGTGCGGTGCGATGCGGTGCGGTGCGGCGCGGTGCGGCGCGGACCGCGACGCTTACACACAACTCCTTCTTATCACGACACCTTACCATTACATTATGTATTACATTTATTTATATACCCATTTATTACAATGTCTGCGGAAACAATTATAATTTATTATGTAAACTGTATAAGTACCATATACATAATATAGCATAATTTAATTTTTAATGTATACTTTTTAACAAACAAGATGGAATATCAAATGCCGCACTGCGCGGCCGAATAACATTAAGTTCATTACATATAATATCATTTGATATGAAACAGTGCATTTTAAAAGTTCAACCGTCACACCTTTATAGAATCCCTCACATGTAAACCTTTATAGAAAAAACATTTTATTGTTCTCGCTTTGTATTCATAAAATACTTTCAAATGCAACAACTTCTTAGTCTTAGTTCATAAACATTAATTTTATTTCAATTCAATAAACATTCAATTGACTCATTTATCAACGACAAAAACCTACAAAAATATATTATAAGATTAGCACGAGTCAAATAGAGTGCGGAGGAAACGTCCAGGTGATGCAGTCAGTGCGTAGGGACGCGGCCGCGCGGGGCCTGGCGACACGGGCGCCCGACAGCGGCGGGCGGCGGCCGGCGGCGGGCGAGCGCGCGTGTCGCAGTGCTGTGGGCACGGGGCGCCGATCAATCTCTATACGCGGGTCCTACCCAAATAGACGCGATAACGCGGGTTTTTTATAACTAAAAAAAATAATATAAACTTTTAAAAACGTTAACAACTACAGCCATAACAAAAATAGACTAATAACGACTACGCTACGGAATCTACGTACTACTTAAACTATCCACTAAGTAAATTTGAAACGAAACTAGTGTTCGCTCACTACGGAAACGACAGAGGGCACGCGCGAGACGGCGGGCCCGGACGGGCCGGGCCGGCCCGCGGGCTAATCTCATACGGAGCGGTCTACGAAGCGAGCTAGAGCGAGAGACT
Organism: Vanessa atalanta; assembly: GCF_905147765.1. Taxonomy (NCBI): domain Eukaryota; kingdom Metazoa; phylum Arthropoda; class Insecta; order Lepidoptera; family Nymphalidae; genus Vanessa; species Vanessa atalanta. Next base: position 15,634,001 of record NC_061902.1, on the reverse strand, counting down.
TGCGCCTCGGACACCGGCGGACGCGCTGCACTCATTCCGGAGAGAGGGACGGACGGGGTCGGAGCTGGTGTCGGCGACGATAATGATAGAGATCGTGAGCGACCGGGTGTCCGGGGCGCGACCCGGGGCTGCCCGGGCGACTCGGGGTCCTATTAAAACTACCTATATACAGACGCAGCCACTACACTTGCGCATGCGTACGCGAGCCACTTGAGCAAACTAGCGCACGGCACGGGCGCTCCCGTGCCGTGCGCGACCTGTGCCGATAACATATAAATATTCAACAACATTAACATAGACGACGACCCGCGCCCGCCGGACCGGGCCGGAGCGGACCGGAACGGACCTGACCGGACCGAACCCCGCGGGCGGCGGGCGCGGCGCCACGCACGCTCGGGACGGGGACACGACAAACATTCTTTAAAAATAACAATTCTTCATAAAATTTGGTCCGTACGTCGTTGACTAACCCTGTAGAGTGTCGAACCGAGTCCGAAGGGAGGAATTAGATACGACGATAGATCAGAGTTCGAGCGGAACTTTGGTAAAGATTCACCTATTAAACTAAGTAGATTAACTTACGGTAACTGTGTATTGATTAATTCTATGATATACAAACGAACAAATAACTTAGAGCTGGGTTTAAACTAGTCGATTCGCCATACCACCCCACTGAGGCTCGCGCGCAGCGTCCGCTTACAGCTTGCAGCTTAACTAAACTACGGTTGTGATTATAACATTTACTATAAGTACTCGGGGAACGCATTAGCGAATCGAGTCGTTTACGTTAGAGTGAAGGGAAGGGTTTGTAAGGAAGTAGGACGAGGGGGGAGCGGACCATACAGACAGAGCGAGTTACAATATTTAACAATAGATTAGTCAGTAAAGTACAATATAACCGAATATTTGAAAAGCGTTACAAATAGAAAGTGGAGCGGTGTGCCCCGAGACGGCGCAACGCGCGATAATACCCGCGACCTGGAACAAAGAGACGATCCGCTTAATTTTATACTTATTCAATAAATTTGATCGTAGTTAGTTAGAACTCTTAGAACTTTCACCAATATTTTATGTGAATTTTACACAGAAGATCAATCTTTCTGAACTTTATTTGTGTTCAGATCTAAATTCTGTGTCAATAATACTAACACTATTATTATTATAAGACTGTTCTTTAGATGTTTGCCTTATCTATTAAAGCTACAGCGTCTTTTTCGAACAGAATATTACACTCAGCAGGAGATAAATTATACAGGTCAAGCGTGTTCCCAAACACAGTTCCCTTTATTCTTAACTCAGTCTAATGAGATAGCAATTCCATCAGTAGAAAGATCAGATGCAAAAGTTCATAGGAGTGAAAGTTGACATGACACTCTTAGAGAGATCACCATCCTCATTGTATTGTATAGTCTAATAGTTACGACAGCGAGAGACTTGTGTTCCTCGTATCAGTACTCACATATCGTGTGGCTTGTTTGTGCTGAGCGGTGAGCCCGCTTATACGTCCGCGTACTTGGACAACTTCTCGCGCAAGATGTGGTTCTCTTTCTTCAGCAATTCCACCTCTTGTCGCAAGCCCATGTTCTGAAAATACCACACAAACACGAGATTATTATACGTTTTTCGGTGATATCGAAGTTTCTCGAAGTATACAAAATTCAATGTCTATGCTTTTTCGTATAATTTATAGATAAATATGGTTAGTAAAAACTACTACCGCAGATCTTATGATATATATTAATAAATAGTGATATATATTAATAATTTCGATTTTCCTAAACAGCATCACACGGGCTTCGGTTTCCGTAGGTGTATAAAATATAAAGCAGATAATGAATAATTGCGCTATATATGTAACATATGTATATACATTCCATTACTAGAATAAAAGCTACATGATACCTCAAACGAAATACAAATCCTCTCAGTCGGAGAGATTCCTGCAAACCCACCTCCTTTTCAAGGTAGCCGGCTCTGAGCGCGATTTGGTTTTCTTTCATCCGACGCGCGTCACGAGATCGCTTGGCAGCCATGTTGTTCTTCCGCCGGCGCGCCCAGTACTTGTCGTCTTTCAGGTCATCGGGCACGAACTGCCGACGACGTCGATATGGGGTTAGCACGCCGCGCCACACACTAATACCACCCTTCACCCATCAGTAATAATACGATTTACGTATCGTTAATCGCTACTTCGACGATACCTTGCTACCTATTCGCAACCTACACTTTACGTACTTTTTATTATACACCGTCTGTGGCTAACCATAGGACTTTCGGAATTTATTATTATCGCTCAATCTTGTTAATTGTTTAAAAGGAATCTTTCAATTATTTTTTCATTTACGATTTTTTTTTTGGTGAATCTGAAAACGTAAGTTATACGAATGGAATTCAGACGTTCATTAAAACAACCCCGATATATCGAATTACGATTCAAATTAATATAACCTTTCTCTTTCTAACTATTGTATGAAATAATTTTCACGCGGTTAAGGGTTCTGTTCTTATATTCGATATACTCTTGAGATAAAATCGCATCAAAATTAATTCAGTAATCTTCGAGATTAGCTTAATAAATACGATGAAATTTGTTTACGCGATTTAATCTTGTTTCGTTTGTTTGTTGAACGTAAATATTTATCATCCCATTCCGCTACGCAGCGCTACGGTTAGCTTCAAGTCGTAAGGAACACTACATGTTAGTAAATATATCATATCTACTGTCAAATGTAAATGTGATTTTTGTGTGTGTGCAAAACCCAATTAGTAGCGATTGTGTGTGGTGTCTGTATGTGATAACACAACGTAATGTTTTTATAATTTACAATTTAAAAGTCGGGCTACAATATCAATAAGGATCGCTTATTGGTAAATAGTACCGCTTCCCCCCGAAGACATTAACAGTGAAACTCTATTAACTATTCTATAAGCTAACTAGTCAATAAGCTGCAGTACTAAGAAGTACCCCATGTGCCTGTAATTACGCTGGCTCGGTTATTTATACTGGTGCATTTTGACATTATAATAACTGATGGGTGGGCGGTACACGGAAATAAAGAAAGCTTCCACAGGCTAATCAATATATAAATTGAAATGGAAACTACTCTTTTCATGTATTAACTGACGTGGTTGATATGAATATGTTAATATCTGAATGTAATTCTTTGACGACGGACTCCGATAACATTTTTTAATTTAAAGTTATATAAATAGCAAACAAATTAATATTCATTGCGTTATGTTATTCACATGTAGTCACATGTAGTGTTGTACGAAGCGTTTTCTACTTTATGATGAGGAAATTCTTCTAAATAATTCTATAAGAAAAAGTGCATCTTGAAAATAACGAACTAGTTTGAGATTACGTAGAAAACGGAGTCTCTTATACATTTGGAGATAAAATTACTAATTCAGCTGCATAAACAACCCTGTACCATACTATATACAAAATAATATATCTTCTATACCCCTTAAAAATATTAAATATCGCATCACACAAAACGTAATTCGTTTATGAAGAAATTAATGTTTGAATTTTCAATGAACGATTATTAATAATATATTTAATTTAAATAAACATAAAATGCTGAATAGCATTATTTTTATTTTTTTTTTATTTCGAAGCACGTTTTGTGTGGAACGAATATTCAATAATTAATCTTGTATATCTGTTAGTAAGATTTGAGAAAGCGTTAGACAAGCATTTGTCATGCTGTGTGTATATAAAAGGTTGTGTTTAATTATTTATCAGTCACGTCATGTCTTGACGAAAAAAATATATCAATTTTCTATAAAAGGTTTGAATGGAAACATTATATTATAGAATATTTATTTATATAAAATAATAATAATAAGTTGGTCAATTGAAACTCTTCAAATAATTGTTTATATCTTATGTTAAATTAAAGATAGTTTTATATTATTTTTGCTTTAATTTAATGAAATGAAAGGAAAATATAATTTTGTTCTCAAAAGAAATAAGGTTCCCGAAATAGTCTCAGTCTTTGTCATAGGTAAGTGTGGAGTGTGTGTGAGTGTCGCCGCACCCCGCAGGCAGTTGCAGCATGCCGCTAGGAATGATCAGCGCACTAACTTCATTTACCTGTTTCCGGGATTTCTTGATCATGGGCTGCGGCTTCAGTTCTTCGTCAGAGAATGCACGCGTCCGGGGATCAAAGTCGCGCCCTGACGACGCCATCGAGAACGCTGGAAGTGTACGCGAGATGATTAATATTGGCCGTGACCTTGTCAGTCATCGTTGTATCAATTATACTGCATGAGGCGAGTATGAGGAACGCGAAGGAGTCATCCGACACGATCGAACCTGTTCAAAAGTATTGTCGTCCGTCTTTGATTGATTCAAATACTTACCGTAGTAATTGTAGGTCGGTATGGCTAAAGTATTGATGTAATTAAATTGCCACATTTTGTGCAGTTGACTATCTCAGACGGCAGACGAGAATGAACGTTTTAAGTGAAATGCAGGGGCGACATATAAACATTAACGTCTATTGAACGTGTAATTTAAATGTAATTTAGCTTCGTAGCTACTTTAACAATGTTGACATTTACAGTGGTCTAAGTAAGGTCGGGTACATACTGGAGTCGGCGGGCGACAGCGGCGGGTTGATCGTGTCAGGGCTCATGCAGTCCGATGGCGACGGCGACCTCTCGCGCTTGGTGACAGGCGCCTGCAGGCCGAGCGCCAGGCCCGTGCCGGCGCCGAACGCCGAGCCGCCAAGGTGGCCGCCACCGAGACCCTCTCCCGGCATGCCATTCTCCGACAGGAACTCGTCTAAGTCCACGTACTGGAATGCAAAGGTCACGTCACACGCCGCGCTCTTCACCGCGCTGGCAGCGGAGACGCTAGCGGCGGACATTATTTCATGTCGTTTCGCAGCAGCAAATTCGCGTTCGCAGACAGTTCGCAAGCTTATATTAATTAAAATAAACATAGAAAAATGAAATCTTAAACTATTAAAGACATAAATGTATGGATGGGGATTCGCCGGTGGGATAAGCAGGAAGCGACTCTATTACCTAGTGCGGGCGGGTTAGAAAGCCTGTGAAAGACGGACACACGACACGCAACACGCAGTAGGTAATAAAGTTGCGATTACTGACTTCTTGTACCTTGAGATCTGGGTCGTAGGGCAGCGTTTTGTCCCAGAGATTGGGTCCGAGGAAGGCGGCCTGCGCCTCCCACAGCTCGCTGTCATCCTTCTTATCTTCGAGCGCGTCCTTGGCGTTCACCGATTTGCCTGTAACAAGGAGGGCGGTAGCCCGGTCACTGCGAGCTCGCGCCCAACAACGACAGCCTCTAGGCCCCTTCACCTCAATACCACAATGTTGTGACAGACAAAAATGCTACACGGTGCACAACAGAGCGGGTTAGGAGCGGGGCTGCGCGGTTGTCTAAGCTCACAGGGACACACGGCTAGCGGTTGCAACGCCAGGTTTATAGGCGACTTAATCTAAATTAATAGTAATATATAATAGTCATTCGCTGAGCGTTCGAGGCACGTATCGGCTCATAAATATTGTAATCATATATCGCACAAGCAGATACACTTATAATATATTTACAGCTTATTGAAGCAAAGACTATTATAAAAAATATTTATTTATTATAAAGTAACAACATAGTTAACAATTGCAATAATTTCATTGGATGCAAACATGACAACAGAGAAACAAAGATATTAGAAACAAAAGTAGAGAACGAAAATATACTAAAATTTACTTTTACGAAATACAACTGCTTTTTTTTTCAATTATAAACAAATTATATTGTTAATCGGATAAACAGAATAGGGCATTTTTATTTTGCATTTTAATATATTATAAAGTTGAAGAGTTATTGTTAAGGTAATAATTGTATGTCTCTTGGCAGATGCAAAGGAGCGATACCGTAACCATTATATCAACCTGTATCAAACCTGTACTACGTACATACAACACAAATAGAACGCGGATGAAACTGAAGTATACGGTAATGAATAAAACATAGGTAAAGTCATATGTCGTACGTTATAGTTAACATTTAGGCGGTTCGAGTTGTCTTTAAGGTTTTACATTAATAAACGCAAGCACGAATGATCTACCACGTGCGACGTGGGTGCCGGCAGTGTCACGAGGCAATACACGCGACAGCCGCGTGAGAAGGCAGAAGACTCTGTGACGATCCCGAAAACCAACGTGGAACGTACCTCATAGACGTCGAGCCGAAATTATTTGAACATACAATAAAATATAACTAAGTATTAAACAGTAGACAACCCCGATATCGCGTCTCATAAGAAATAAATGACGATGTAATTTTAGAAGGAATACATAAAATTATTACACACTGAGTTTTTAAATGAACTGTATTTTAATACATTTGATACTTACTATAAAACATAATGTTTTGTAAAGTATATTATATTAATATCAATATGTACTTGATACAAGTAGGCTCAGCGGTCTTACAAGCAGTCATAAACGAGTATTATTTACGTAGTCACCTATGTTACGATGTTATAATAATAGTTTTTCTTCTATTGATTTCAGATTGTTGTTTAACGAAGGAAGTTTTATTGAAACAATTCATAGGTCAAGATGCACTTGTTCTCTATAACGTACCACTTAATGTTTGCTTAAATTATACAATTTAAACATACATTAATAATGATACGACTTCGTTTAAAATACGATATATTATAAGACCTATGGCGATTGTTAAGGTATTCCTCGCTATTAACCGACCGATGTGCAAAGGCAGGCTTTTGTTAAGATAATGTATCCGTCTCTGTGCTATCAACATACGTATTTAATCGTTGCAATTAGTAACGACGTCTCAGGATCTTCTGAAACAATGGGTTTCCTCCACTACGTATATTTTCCTTTAACGATGATCGCATGATTAAAGTCCACGTGTTCAATACACTAAGCCATATCAACACTTTGGAAACATATTTACTATTACAACATATTGTAATTATGAAATGTAATCAACAGGAATATGTTTAAAAAATCGTCGTGCAAGGACCGAGGTGAAATCCATAACTAATATTATAGTTTATTGGAGACGAAAATCAAAATATACTATTTCAAGTAGGCTTTTCAATGCATTGATAATCGTTATATCACATCGAATGTACAGCTTTTATTTGGATAAAATAAAATTTATTATTAATATTATTTATCTACCGTATTTATGATAGTTAATGGAAATTGTAAATTAAAATATTCCAAAAGATATGTGCGTATAACAATAGCGTTTTTATCTTTGATTCGTTATACACTTATGAATGTATATAATGTAAATAAATTATTAAAGGATAATTTCGTAGATAAGTATAATAGCTTGACGTTTTGAGTATCGAATTGTACACTTATAGTGAGCAACTACTGTGAGCATTGTCAAAGTATTTCTGATTTATAAAACATAATTTCTGAATGCAACTTACAATATTTGCGAGATCACCTCATACCAGCAACAACGACAACCAGCAATTCTCATAACATCTAGTCGTTTCGTATGCATTAATATTTATATTATTGCGGAGCAGACACGTTACAAGGGAATAAGGTGTTGTATAATTATTTATTTATTTTATCTATAAATATAATAAGATTGCAGTGTCTGTTTGTAATATTAAAATAGCCGCGTTTTACTAAATGCATAGGTAAATATACCTAAATAAAATTTTTTGTCTTTTTGTTCCGGCTAATCTCTGGAACGGCTGGACCGATTTTGACGGGACTTTCACTGGCAGATAGCTGATGTAATAAGGAGTAACTTAGGCTACTATTATTTAAGAATTATATATATATATAAATAAAATAATAATAAAGTCACCCTTTTTTATTAAATTCAAACGCGAATATAAATAAACTTTTTTTTTTATAACTTTCAAACGTAGATTACATTGATGTCATATATAAAAGGAACAATCGAAAGCTCTAGAATCACAAGCTGATTAAGAAAATAAAAAAGAGACTATTGTTCGGATATTATATAATATCATTAATTAAAAATTATATCTGTGAAGAGAAAAAACATTATTTTTATTTATATTTTATATTTTACGTATTTATTTACTTAATTAAATTTATATAATATTTTATAATGATTAAATTTAATTGTAATAGAAATTAAGACGAAATTGAGATAAATATTTTTAATTTTTATTTTATTAAACTATATTTTCGTATACTGTATATTTGGCATGTCGTGTGGAAGTCTCGGTACCGATAGAGCGTTATTTGTCTTGCGCTTAACACGCGCGATTTGATGGGTGCGTGAATCTTTCTAGAATTCGTTTGCGAGGAACGTTTAGTTGCCATAGTTGATCCTCCTTGACGGTGTAACTAGTAAGTGTATATCATTAAGGCTATCTTAAGACGTCTATGTTGCTCATTTACCTGCTATATCAAAGAATTAAAAATACCAATATATAGAAACACTGATAAACTTATACGTATTTCTTGAAATTATAAGCTTGATTTCCATTAAATTACCTGTCTTGTTTAGAACGTAAAGTGGCGTAAAATGTTATTCAGAATCACGTCATAATATCAGCGAGTAAAATGTTAAAGAAATATGTAATCGTAACAGTAATTACTGTGGGAGCAATTTAGCACGCTTCCTAATAAAAAAAACCTTACGCAGTGGGGTAAGGAAGTAGAGGAAGAGGGAAGTAACCTAGTTGAAGTTACGTGCGCACGCCACGCTTTTCTAGCCGTTCCGGCGCGCGCGCAGCACGCGTCAGTAACGGCTGCGACCACTTGTGATACAGATAATATTATGTTTAAAACTACCAAGTGTTCTAGCGAACTATATTTATTGTAAATTAGGCGAAGAAAACGATGTTATTATATAGTTTTTAAGATGTATCAATTATAATAATAATATAAATCTCTCTATTTGTTTTCTCATAACGACTAAGCTATTAAGCTGATCGTCGTAAAACCTGACAAACAGACAGTCTGGGGCCTTGTTAATGCCCTATAAATAATGGTAGCAAATATGGAATACACGTGACAAAATATAATAGATGCGTACGAAGTCGCGGGAATTAGCTAGTGACTATTAAAATATCCTATTAAACGCAAATACAATATTGTTATAATTTGATTTACATATATACTTACATTTAGTACAAAAAAATACTTCATGAGCATGTATATATACGTTAAAGTCGCATATTTACTTTGTCAAGTTTTTATTATATACAACAACCTAACCGCCTTGTCTTCGCACGGGTAGAATAAGGGCCTACATGGATTGTTTATGGTTTAAATTAAATGGCAAATTTACAATGGACTGGCATAAGCGTCTTCTTAAAATTATTTCTGTTTATTCTTCAACATACAAAAGCCTCATCACAAACGGATGAATAGTTTAACAACGCATTGAGAACAAATATTTATAACATATATATATATATTTAAATATGTATTATACAGAATATTAAAAATTATATTTAAGACTACACTTCAGCTTAGATAATTCCCAGACTGTTATGTATTGATAAGTTACGATCAGGTATGTTAAACGTCTTATATGGTATTATATATTATATGTATTGAATCTAGGAAATAACAAACAAATATTGAATCAGATTAAGTAGACAGTATTACATATTATTTCGTACGACCTCGACGTCGCTTGTGTTGTAATAGAAAAATCCTGAACTTCAGAGGCAAGTTCAAGTTCCCTGAACTCTGAAAATATATGGGTCACGTTTTGCCTCTAGATAGAGACGTAGGATGCAGTTATTACATAGGAGGAAGTGAGACAGCATCGAAGGCGCAGAGCGCTTCCGGGCCGCTCGTCAGACCGCTCTCACTTTCGTTGGAGAAAGTTTGCGTTGATGACGACATAGCACACTATGCAATGTTGGCCCGATGTCTATACTCTTATTACCTTTCCTCGAATCGATTCTGGTTAAATTACAATATTTTGATTCGATCCGAAAAATTGATACTACGAGTAGGGTAAGGAAACTTAGTAAAAAATATTTTATCGAATTAATCGTAGCCCGTATAATCATAAAATATAATAATCTGTTTGAATTAAATCGATTTTTCAAGCATGTATTTTCTAATGTATGAATTAATCTTAGGCCTAATATTGTCTTTTATTAATGTTAAGAACTTTAATTATGATTTTTTAACAGTGCAGTATCAATAAAGACATGACATACGTTACGACAAAAGGAATACAATGAAAAGTACACAATAAAACATCGTTACATCAAAGATAATATCCCAGTTTTTGTGATAATGTTGTAGGATTCGAACTTATTATTGACATACAATTCATAGTGATGTCATAAAATTCCCAACACAACTTATTTCCTATTTCAAAAGACTCAAACCCACACTTTCAATACTTCTTCATTATGTCAGAATTTTCCCATAATATCAATTTCCTCTTATAAATTAAGCCGTGTTTAGAGACCGGTTTAAAATCGAGTTGAGATATTTCAGACCAACTCGGTACCAACCGTTACAAACATTGGTACCAATATTAAATGTGCGGTTAGTATAAATAAATTCAAATACAATATTAGTGAACTGAAACGCATACCGCATAATTTAGTATTTGGCAACGGATTATAGTGGAGAAAGTGGTAAGTCGAATGTGCAAGTCGGTTTTACGAGGCGAACGGTTCACTCTCACTATCGGCCATAGCGAAAGTTGTGTAACGGAGAGTTGCCCTTCGCTCCGTTGAATATTAACGGCCAAATGTTTGACTAAAGAAAAATATTTAAGATTAAGATGTGTCGTTGGACGCAAGAATGTAGGCTCATTTTGTCATGTTCGTTCAATTTACTTGTGTTTGGGCATGTTAGCAACTTGTCTGAAGTGAAGGTTTTTGGCAAATTAGCAACAAATATATATATATATATATATATATATATATATATATATATATATAGTTTTTTATATTATAGTCATGAAGGTTTATAACAACCTTCATGACTTTGAATGCTATAGTTAAATTAAAGATTGTAATTAGTCGCTTAAACGTCAGTGTTATTTTAATTTATAATATAACAAAATAAATCAAAGCTAAGTGATAAGAGTCAAAAATAATACTTCACCTAAGATATCTATAATAATATGTAATGTTGCGTGGCAAAGGGAGCCAGGTCAGTATAGCTAAGTCGAACCACTGCAATGGTTTCCAGCTAGTTTACACCTCAGAAAAACGGAAAATTATTAAATAGGGACCAAAAGTAACCTATATTTCGACCCGTGTCTTAATCGTGTATCCGTGTGCCAAATATCGCGATCATCGTTGAGGCGTTGAAGCGTGAAAGCAGGACAAAGAAACTCACTTTCACATTTATAAGTCGAGATTTTTAAGTTTATTTTTATGTTCAGAAAGAGATTTTGAATATTTCTAATTTTGTTAATATAATTAATGAATAACTAAAATTATTTCATCTTTACTTTAGTGATAAATGTGTTTTTAATAATATTTCGTCATATATTTAGTTTTTATTCTTAAAGTAAGAACTTATTTTTTTCTTTAAACTTCTATTACTGTCAGAAACACAATTTTTGAACGATCTCTACAAATAAATAACTTTCAATGGACAGAAATAGATAACTATGAAGCATATAATTTTATATGGTAAGATTGTATTAGTAACGATTGGAATGCCACGCGGGTACCAATGGAAAGCTACTCTTGCGCAACTTACTTCCTACTCGGAAAATATAGGTAAGGAGTGCCGGTACAGACGGGAGAGGGGAGGGGCTGGTGGGGGGAAACGGGAAGTGGTCACAGTTGCGTAATGGTGAAAGCAGGCGTTTTCCGCTGACGTTCTTTTTCGTAAATGTGTGAATTGAATGAAAGTTGGACGAAAGTTTTTGCAGCTACTTGTTAGCGCTCGGCAGGTGTCAAAACAGATGTTTTGCTTTGGATCGTGGAAACGTTTAGATATTAAAAACTTTGTCTTTCAGTTTAGCTTCCGTGATTGTATTAGTATTTACATTTTATATTTCACACTGTAATAATCGTTTGTGCGTATTTTTTATTTAATAATAACATACCAAGGTAACTAATTAATGAATTATAAAAATTATATTAAATGTAAACATGAATGACATAAGTTGTGTTCTGTCACATACTGGTTACGAACGAAAGTGTTTACAAATAATAGGGGCAGCCAGTGGCGCATGCGTGGGCTCACTCGAACGCATTGCTAGCCATAAACGTCCTCAACATTTCTAGTCACTGTCAAACACAAGAGCATCTTTGTGAAGTTATTTTCGGAACGAATAATGCGGAATAATCCAGATTGATCAGATAAATTCCATTTTCAAACTTAGAACATTTCAATGTTATTTAATAAATTACAACTAATAGTCTAGTCATTTCTATTTAACAATACACAGATATTACTTTTTTAATTATTATAACGAAAGCCTCTTATGTACAGCCAAATTTAAAAACAAATAAACGATATTATTTTTGGAAATCTATTGCCGTGGAACTTAAATGATTTTTGGTATTACTTTTAACAAAAATATATTCTAGACTTTCATACTCATACTAGTTGGTTTAACCCTTTTTTAACCAGAAACGGATGGTTATTGATGTTATGTATATAGGCAGTTTAGATCCATAGATAAAAGTCAGCGCAGTATCCGATTGCTTGAACTTGTATTTATGTCATTATTTTTTTTTAAATATTTGAAATAATTTAATCTATTTTAAATGAATAAATTCTGCCTGACAATCTCAACAGTTGATTACCATTTGACGTATTGTTGCATAGTTTTGCGTTATTAAAACCTTATTATTTAAGCTATTTTAATAACTGTAGGTATATAATTAAGAACGATAACGGTAATATTTTCCGTGATAAAAAATTAAAGCGAATGTTTTTTTTCATATAAGAAATTTCTTTGTACATTGGTAAGTAAAATTTTAAATTAACTTCAATAAACATCGATATAATCTATTGAAAATATTTTTATTAGTTCTTGAGAATTTTACTATATAAAATCTTTTTTTTCTAGATTGAATTTATAAAAACGAATTCAGACAGTAATTTAAATAGAAATCAAGGGATTATTTAGACGGCTATGATTTTTAAACGATTATCTTGGGTTTACAATGCATCTAGTGCTCTATAGTACTGTAATTTTTACATAATATTTCTAGAAGCGTCGAAAACAACAGAAATCTTTCTTTGAGCTACTGTTCTGCTAGCTAGATTGTGCTATTGGTATTAAGGAGAAACAGTTGGTCTCCATAGCTTAAAAAAAACCTATTGCTATTAATTGTTTTCTGTGCTACGTGTTTTCAAAATATTTATGTTGAAAAATATTCTATGAATCATGAATTGTTATTTAAATTGTTAACAGAGAAAACTTGTGTTATTTGTGTCCTGCGTGTGTATGTCTGTGAGAAGTCATATGTGTGTGTGTTCGGTATGTTGATTATGTATGTGTGATTCGGATTGTGAGTAATAAAATAAGGTAACAGAATCGGAAAATGTTGAAGAAAATTCTGCTTATATAAACGCTAGTTCAAAAGGCAATTTATATGCAAATGTTAATTGATGTATATAGTTGCTATTAATTAAGTATCAACGAACTTATTATATTTCATTTTATGGAATTTCTGGCCATATTATTTGCTAAGACAATTTAAATCGCGGACAGTATAATAATAACTAATAACTACAACAAACTAACTTTTTGTAAGCTACTTCAATTACAGATTGACACAGGATCTTCAATTTAGTATTGAGTAATTGTTAATTAATAGTAACTTCAATAAACGTCATAAACAGCGTGAACAAAAATCGTGAACCTAAAAATATTACATGCGTTTTTTTTTTATAAATACAATTTTGACATTTTTATGTTTTGAAAATTGCATACAGTAAATGAGATAAAGTCTGTGGGCACTATAAAGTTTGACCGCCCCTTCGCCACCGCTCTTTAATACCCTTTATTTCGTGACGCATATTCCATATACTTCGTTGGCGTTGACAACTGTTATATAGTATTAAAAACGAATGGTTACAGGGACTCGCTGAGTAGTATAAATAATCTTTGTAATATTACTAATATTAATAATGTTACATTTAGTAAACTTAGTTTAAAATAATTGAGAATCTTTATTTTAATTAGTTTTAAGGAGCAAAACTAGTCGCCTTAAATCGTAGACGCAAGCTACGTACTTCTTTCATGTACAATACGCTTCTAACCACAAGATTTTAGATGTTACCTATTGCCTGTAATTAAGCTGGTTCACTCTGTGCCCGACACAGCAACACGAAGTGCTATTTAGCGGTTTAATATCTGACGAGTCGTGCCGACACAGGCGTGCACATACAGGTACTACCAACACAAAATACTAATATTATGTTATATGGTAAGGGTGAGTAATCATTATTGAAAACACGTGCAACACCTTCGTAGTTTATACCGAGGATAATTTCTATTTTTTACTTGTACGAATTAAACGCGTTACTAATGTATGTACGTACACATCAATTTATTCATCAAAGGGTATTATTTTGGATAATGATAATAGGTTTAATTGAATATTAATTAACAAATTACCATGACACGTGCTTTTTTTTATTGAGTCCGTACTAATTATTGAGTAATTAAATATTTATTTAGAATAATATTGTATGTTTTTGGTATGTAGTTTCAATTATTATCGAAGCTATGTCGCTCGGAATTATAACAAAATTAGTTTCTTGCTCATTTAACCTATCTCTACTCTAGACTTCATTTAATTTTCCAGCCGTTTATGCATGATTGTGTAAAAAATATTAAAATCTTTCAAATTTATATTACTAGTTATAAATTTTCTATTTCCAAAAGCAATATCTGACCAATAACATAAGAATAGAGAAAAAAATATTGCAATAAACATATATGTTTATTAATGAATGTAATGAAAGTTATTTATTCCCATGTATTATTCGCAATTATATATTAAGAATAAATTAAACAAGATTGTTAAAAAACTTGAAATAGGTAGAACAAAGACCAACGTCACTGCTTAACGAAGCAGTTACGTAAAGTAATATAAAGGTATCAATGTTATTATTCTTCATAATTATTAAATTTCTTTTACTTGTTATTAAATTTCCCCAACTATTATTAATTAAAAAAAAAATCTTATGCAAAAATTATATACGCGAAATTTTATTTGCATAAAAATTTGCATTGAGTTCGTTTTTAAGAATTAAGTTTCACTTGCTTTCATTTTATCTCACCGAAAAAGAAACCTTACAATGTATGTTTGAATTAATACTAACTGTAAACAGTGACATTACACACCTCTATTGTATATAATGTTATATACATAACGGTAAAGCAAAGCCTTGAATTAACCTTGATATAATTTTTTAATAACAAATCAGATGTCGGAAACTAACAACATATATAAGATTTAGTGGTAACGTAGCGATAGCTGCGCGCGCGCACCGTCAACGGAAAAGTAAAAGTCGGAAGGTGTTAGAGGGGGAGGAGGGACGCGGAAGCGATAGCGGAAGACCGAAGATTACTTTTACTCTCGCTAGACGAGCCTGCGTACAGCTCACTAGAACTTTCAATTTCTATGTAATATCACAAAATACTATTAAATTATAGTATTATAGCTATATATGGAAATTACATTGATATTATTTTTATTCTTACCCTTTCGTTATGAATACTTTAAATGAGATGTTAATTTTTATACACAAACTATCGCCATTTATTTAAAAAATATGAATCATAGGAAAAATTTAAATAAAGTGTGTAAAAAATCTCTAAACAATATTTAAAAAGGATGTGTAAAATATTCACAAATACAATTGTTTATCGCTCTGCTTTATATTTATATGAAAAAATTAATATTTACTTAAACATGTAAATAGCGTTACGAGTATTTAGTCAAAAACGTAACGCACGATATTATGTAAACTTTATTAATAGTATTTAATGAACTGGTTTAAGAAATGATTCGAAATTCCGATGCAATTACAATTTTCTGAAAGTTATTTAATTGTAATTTATTTATTTATTTATAAGAATTGATGTCAGCGATCAAACTTGTTTCTTGTGTGATATTTGATAATTACGTTCTAAAAAAAAAAAGATAAATAAATAAAAATATATTTATTTTTTTAAAGAACGAACTATTCAGTAGTAAATTTTGAATCGAAAGCCTTCATTGGTGAAAAATATAAATATGCTTTCCTTCCACCGGATTTTCTCAGGTGTAAGGTATGTCTTTCCGAGTTATAACCGGTACAATATAACAATCAATAAGAAAGTGTATAATGTATGTTCAACGAATATTCTTGATTTTTAAACCGAATTTATCACACAGCGTAAGTCAGTCGCCGTCATAGTATCGGACTTGTTTATTTACGCAATAAATAAATATTTACTAGAATCGATGCCGAAACAGGAATACATTGCCATTAATCGCTATTTATAAATATTTTTATTACATAAATTACAAATTTCATAATAAGTTATGGTCTGAACGCCATCTTAAATCGGTAGTTCAGATTTAGGTAAATTAATAATTAAACCTTCATGTACCACATTAGCATAAGGGCTTTGTAAGGTTACATTCGAAGGTTCCACTGCAGGCTGTTTTTCGAATGTGTTTAGCTCTATTAAGATCACATCCGGTATTACATAAAATACTATAATTAAAATGTAAATAGCTCCCTATAAATAACCGATTTAAATACATCTCTACAGTTGGTGTATTAGGAGCTTATCTCAAAAACATCTGGTCACTGTTGATGTTTTTTTATATTAAATGTTTTTTTTCTAACATGTTTTTTTTTTAACTTCGTGATATTGTTGGCTTTGTGCAAGCCCATCTGGGTACCACTCCTCATCAGATTCTACCGCTAAACAACATTACTAACCAACACCAATAGTGTGTTCCGATTTGAGGGAGAGTAAGTGTAACTACAGGCACAAAGGACATACCATCTCAGCTCCCAGTGGTTATTATCTTTTACATTGCCAATGTCTATGGATGGTGGCCACTTACCATCAGGTAGTTGCATTACATTTACGAGCCCACCTACCAATTACATAAAAAAATAACCAGTTTATTTCTTATTAGTACTAACTAGTTTAATTCTTCTCAGATGGAAATCTTTGTAATTGTAATGTGTACGCTTAGAATAATTACTAAACTCTATGCTTTGCTGCTCATACGACGTTCGCCTCCCATCCGTGTGTATTTAATTACTATTTTCGTTAAAAAATACAATTTTATTGCCTATTCGACATCAACGCGGTTCCACTTGAATTAAATAAAGATAAGTATTAATTAAAAACAAAATAAAAACTCTCTCTTAAAACCCGTTCGATATTAATTAATCCTAACTATTAAGATTATTTAAGAGCTACATATTTAAAATACATTTCCGCACTGACCGGAACCTTTAGCACATTGTCATGTATATACATATATAAGACATATAAATGGGGGTCAATGTGATAGTGAGGCAGACAATTGATAAAAATCATCTCGCGAGAGCATTGTCAAGTTTAAAAGTAAAAGTGCTCTGTAGGCAGAACGCGGAAGAAAGCATGTGCTCCGGGGGGGCCGGGTGCGAGGGGCCTTTAGAGAAAGCCACGAGAAGGTCGCTACTTTTTCCCAAATATTCGGAGTGAAAGTGCGCGGCCATGCTCGAATTGATCAAAATAACCCACGGAGCTAATCTTGCGCAGCATAAATTAAATATGGAATCTTTATGAAATTGCTTTTTTATTACTAACATTCATATACTATATTGCAATCAGAAATGCGTAAACGTTTTTTAACATCGACGTTAGTACTATAAAAACAAATAAATACGTATAAAAAGCATATTAATGTGAGAAATTATTTACTAAGCAACTAATTCATTGAAGTTTACAAGTTATTAAACTTTGAAACAATTGAGCTACGATATCGAGACGGAAAACAACTACCTAGATAGGTTTGAGTTTATATTGAAATAGGCGCAAAATATGTATACAGCGAATAACAATTATAGTCGCCTTCGACATGTGATTGAGTACTGTGGACACGTGTAACCTTCTAAACATTAGTGCGGTGATTTCTTATAGATTCCGATCGAAAATAACACATATTATATACAAGGTAATTTCTCTATATGCCGCTATTAAAAAGTTTATTATCCACTGAGTTTCGTTCGAGATTTTATTTACGGTAAAAATTTAAATTTCGTACCGTTCATTGCTTGCTTAAGGCTATTTCAATAAAATATATCTTGATTTTTAACGTTGTATTGTTATTATGGATACTGTATTGAAGTAATTGTGAATATAATTAGCTCTGTGAATAACAACGCAGCGAAACAACTTTGACGTTTGTTAGCTTAATACCTTATACATAACTAGTGTTGTATGTTCCTCATTATGAATGAGGTTGTGACGTCATATCTAGGCATTGATATTTGCCGATTATTGAGTTTTATCAAATGTGAATTAATTAATTAAACTGATCAAATTGCTTTATTAAAAATTAAATGAGATAATTTTTTTTAATAAGAATTTTCTTATACGCATGAGCATCTAATAATCATGAGATTATTGTACAACATACGTTCAATCGATTAAAAGTAAATTTTAATTGAATTTATTTGAATGTAATATAGATGTATTATAGAGAAAACCTAACAACTACATAGAAAATAATTCTTTTCTAATTGACGTGTTAATCAATTATTAACACTAAAGTCATAAAACGTCATATTTTCGTTATATTATATGATGTTTTAGTAAAATATTTATTTAAACTTGTTTTAACTGTGTAAAAAACACGCATAAACACCGGTAATTATTAAATCTTACCTATACATAATAGAAACAGTGCTAAGTTCTTTAACATTAATAATTAATAACTATTTATCTAGCTATATATATGTATGATATATATCTGCTTTATCTTGAAGCGTTTTCCTCTACGGAAACATCTCGGTGTACTTTATAAAATACAATAGAAAATCAACGTGATATTGAGAAAATATAATTTTATCTGTAAACAAGTATTAAATATCCAACGCTTGGTAATCGTAATTGAAACTTATTTACTTTGGGTTGAATAAAAAATATATATTTAATAAATCTTTCAGATATTTCGTAACCTGTTCGTAAATGTTACTTTTCATAATTCAGCGAAACACTTTCAGTAATTATGAATTATAACAATACATTTTGACAATTACAGACTGAATTTTAATGTTTATTATTTTAATTATTTTTTTTAAAAACGCGTCTTGATCGTATATTTTTTTAATATCGCTTTCAAAACGATAATCAACAGTTTGAACGTTGATCGATAACGCGAGTCCACGACGTGTGATCAATAATGTATCGAAACAGATCACGACTGTGTAACTATTTTCACGGTCCTATTCTTATTGAATTCGATTAAATATAAAACATGAAAAAATATCAACTACCTATAAGTATGAGTTTCATAAATTAAGTTTGAACACGAGCAGGTTATATAGAAATGAAATTGAACTCTGTAATATTTTACGTAAATTAAAACACATCTAACATGTTTTGCGTCAACGAAATAAATTAATTTATCAACATCGAGTTCAGATAATGAGCTGTGCAATAATCTTTGACCCAGTGAACTAGAGATGCAATTTACCATGGACGAGAGTTTGATTCGGCTACACGGTGTTGTGTACATTACACTAGTACACTAGGGCTTCCCGATACCACTTTAATCGCCTTTGTGGCCGGACACGCGGCCTTCCGTAAACCTACGCCTCGTGTCATTTACATAAGCTCCTTTACTCTTTCTTTCGCACACATGTTCGAAAGAATCTGAAGAACGTGACAGCAGAATATTTTATGAGACGCTCAACAATTTCTTCAAAACTCTAACGAAACATACGATAAGTAAAATGAGAATCAAATATAGGCTCAAAAACTGTTACGACAACGAAAAGTAGGATGCTGAGAAAGTTAGAAGCGAGAGGCGAGTCAAGAATCAAGGGAACAAAGAAATTTCGATGAGTCAAAAAGTTCCGATCGCGGGTTACGGTCGCCCACTTTCTCTTTTCGGTCGGTGTCGAGGCGAGCCCTGCCCGGGGACGAGCGCGCTGGAGAGAAAGTGCGCGATCTTCCCGCGATGACACGGTGCGAAACTGACCATTGACAAAAACGTGCTGTCTCCAGATGTGGTATTGGCTCCATCGATCGTCGTCCTGAACGTGACCGTGCTGGAGCTGGGGCAGCGAGGGCAGAGGGGGTGGCGGCGCCGGCGGTAGCAACTGCGGGGGCGGCGCCGGCGGGCCGAGGGGCTGAACGGGCTGCGGGTGCTGGTACTCCATGAGGTAGGTACTCCGTCACTGATAACACATCGCGAGGCGCGCGGGTGGCGCTGGCCAGTGCGCGGGCGTGCGTGCGCGGCGGCGAGCAGCGCGCGAGTCTCCTCGCAGCGGACGGCCGGCGTGCGCGCCCCCCTGCCGCCGCCCCACCCCACACCCCCACTTCTCGGCTCCACCGGCGAAGCCCTGCCGTGTCGGGCCCCCGTGCGAATGACATAATACTGATGCACGATCACTCTCGCCAATGATAACCGATTACCGGCACACATAACATGCGCACGCGCATTGTTGTAAACAAGCGATACATCCTAAGATTCCATTAGCGATCGGGTCAGCTTTATCTGAGATACGTAAAGCGATGCCTTATAGCATCTGTATAAAGACGTAGCTTAAAATTATGAAGATTTTCCGACGTCGTTAGTAATTACTAACAGTGTACTTATTGAAACCGGTTCTGAACTAAAAAAGTAGATATTGTTCTAAGAGATATAAAGAAATAATTTGCTTATAAAAGGAAAATATAGAAAATGAAAATTTTCAATCACACACAAAACTTGACCGAAATCGACGCAGCGCGTTGAATTCTTATCTTCGTTAAATTTTGACATAAGCATTGCGCTAAGTAATTATTAAACATGATAAAGTTTTTATTCAGAATAATTTTAACAGCCCGTCCGTCAAGTGTATGCTTCCGTAGAGTTTCTCTAAAGACATTACATTATCTATTAAATAGACGGCTTGTCTGAGACTTGACACATTTTAAAGTCCATAATCCTAACATGGGGCAAAGGCCACTTCAGCTAATATATTCAGAGCATAAAACGCTGATTTCGAACTTGGTAATAGTATATTTTTCTTCGAAATTATTATTCAGTATGTAAGAGCTATCAGAGTCTTCGATTTTAAACGGATGCTAACTGTTGGCAATCGTGGTATTTGAGGACATGTACGGACTTATATCGTAACTTAATACTTGACGAAAGAATATTTTGAAGTAATGCGGAACACAGATGCAATGTCTCTGTTGATTTGTGTGAAGCATTATTGAATTTCAGGAGATACATCATTTTTTTTTAATTTGTAATACAGGCAAGCAAAAAGAAGACTGTAAGAAATGTTAACCATCAACAACCCATTGGGTACTGAGGTGTTATGAACACCTTGCGCCAGTAGTTCATAATCACTGACTTACTCACCGAACACAACAATAGTAAGTATTGCTGTTTTGGTGGTACCATGTGTGATAAGTAGGTGATACCCAGGAGGCTTGCATAAATCCCTACCACCAAGGGAATAACTCTTACGTTGTCATCTCTTTACATGAAATGCTAAAAAATGTTCAAGATTATGGCCACGAAACAAAAGCCACAGGTGCAGGCGATGTGCTATCGTCCGATCGATCAAACAATGGTGTTTTGGTCCACACCAGATGGCTCAGCTTCTCAAACCCTTTGTTTGAAACAATATTTTATCGATTAGAAAACTTCGATGCAGTTTGTAAATATTACTTATTATTCTTTTTTATTTCTTTACTAAGAAATCGAAAATTCCAGAAACTATACCAATCTGTATACAATAAGGTACATTTTTGTGCTTAAACACTACTTAAGTTAAGAACGGCGAGCTATTGATGGACCGAAACATACAATACAATAGTCTCTGATGTAAACATGATATGTTTACAACAGTTGTTTTTCCCTAATTTTCCACATTCAACGTTGGTCCAGTGAATAAGGAAGTGAATATGAAACGTATCATTAAATTTTTGTTACAATTGAACGTAATTATTGTATTATATATGGAAACGTAGCATGAACCACTTTGCCCTTTTTAAATAATCCTTTGAATTTCTTCAACAACACGCCCGTAATTACCGACGCAGTGTTATTAGCTGCTAACAATTTTGCTTCGTATCGCTTGGTTCCTGTAGGGAGAGTGAATACTGACTCAAGGAACATAATCACTTAAGTCCCGTGGTTAGAAGCAATTCAATAATATAATAAATTGCTTCAGTTCTTTATATGAAATGTGTTTGTGAACAGTTTTGTTGGTTACGAGTGAAACTATTTTGAAGCCTTCGCACATGTGTCATAATGACAAAGATTAAACTTGTGTGTTATTAGTGAACATTGATTTTAGCAGGCAATTAAATGTATAAATTAATTCATCATCCACCATAGCCCTTATCCCTATTTTGTTTGGGGTCGGCGCAGCATATCTTCTTCTTCCATACTTATCTGCCTAACGTCATCTCACAAGTAATATTCTTTCCAGCCATTTCGTCTTTCACACAATCCATCCATCGTTTCTTTGATCGTCCCCTTCCTCTGTATCCATCCACGTCCGTGCTCAAGACCTTTCCATCCTCTAGACTAAATGTATAATTTAAATATGATAATAAATTTAAATAACAAAGTTATAACCTCAGATTTAGCTATTTTAATTGCATCGTCTTTATATAAAATGAATAAACAGCAATTGTAATCCTTGCATACGTAAGTTAAGAAAAAAATAACATTTATGTAACGATCATTTATATATATCTCTAAACCGAAGGTTCTGTGCTATAATATTTTAGTTTGACATAGAAAACAGTTAATCAAATTACTTTAATTTTAAAAAATACCGTCCGTAGCAGACTTGAATAAATGACTCAAAAATGAATAAAATTAATGAAACTTATTACAACACAAAAGCTAACAATTTTCCTTAAGTGAAAATGTAAATTTACATACTTTTTTTTATAAGGATAGTTTTTATATTTTATGATCCTGTTGTGAAATAAGATATAAAAATTCACTTGGCAAGTATTTAAACGTAAAGCACAATTGGTGAAATACATGTTTAATACATTTCTGATGTATTTTGGTTCGAAGTTCGAAGAGGGTTCGAATATCCTTCATACAGGTTATTGATTTAGCTATTTAGAAATAATTATCGAAACCAATGATCCAACATTAAGGCCAATGTGTATGTGCATAAAAAATCGTAAACGTAGTGTTAGTGTACGATATAGTATAACTACTTAGATAAGTTATATACAAAACATAAGTTATTGTATGAATGTATAAGTAAATTATATACATAATGGGTGTGCGCTAGTGTGAGGACAGGTAGCATGCGCTGGCGCAGGTGACGTAACATTGTTTATAAAAACATGCGTTAACTAGCCACCTGGTTACTCAGTCAGTAGTTAGATGTTTTTCATTGAGATAATTTTCTCTTTGCAATATGTTTTCCAATTTTACTTTCAATGATTTTTTTAATTACTTATAATTTATTTTATTTAAAGTTATTAGTACCTGACTTTCGGTACAATACATGAAACGTATGTATTAAAATATGTACAACACACTATTTTTAAATAAATCACTCTCCTTAAAGCAGCAATGTTCTGTAAATTCGTTTGTATAAGTTTTGCTAAGCTGTTTTAGGTAAACTATATATAGGAATTATATGAATGGCGCGGATTATTGTGCCTTTTTAATTCATTCAGCTCGTGGCGGTGCATAACGACATTGCACTCACACTGTTTGGAAGGCCTCATTTTAGTTCATATAATTTTGTCATAGCATTGCGTATTCGTGTGTCATTTAGTAATAGTTTAATGAATACTAAAGTAGAAGATCCGAGAGTGTGGCTATTTCTTTTTCCCTTTTGAGGAAAAGTCTCGAATTTAATGTACTGTTTTACCACGCTTCTACAATTTGGGTATGATACGATGTTTTCTTTCACTGCCCTGCCTGAAGTTCATTGTAAACTCTTGTTCATTGTTTTTCAACCTACAATCTTCGGTAAAAATTATTAGGCTTAGTGAAAACTAATATTTAAATAATTTATAAAAATAATTATCAGTCTACTTAGATTTAATCCGCATCAATCGACATAATGTGCGCGGGCGCAGGAAGTGGGGGAAACCGATAACCCTGCATTATCGGATCGAACTTGAACCCGCACCGAAACGTGTAACTCTTCTAGCACTGATACTATAGTATCTGAGACGAAACAACATCGACGACGCGGTGCCGATACAACATATCGTGTAAGTCAGAATTACACTATCGCCTTACAAACTTTATTATGGATAAGTTTTTTTAGACAATGATCAGCCCTGTTTTAAATATATCATTCAGTGCAAGTACCCCCAATTCGTAGCGCCCGGTTATTTTTGCACTGGGTTTTTGACAGTCTTGAATGAAAATCCCATATGATCTTGTAGTCGTCGTAAGCACTAACTAAGGGACTTGTTTAAACAGCCACCATCAATTTAGTTCAAATAGTACCGGGGAACCAAAGCATTAAAGGCGTTCCTACAGAAGAGTGATGTCGGACAGACTCTCTCCACTCAAGCACCGCACTAAACCCAAATTGACATCTTACTATTGTTACAATATTGGTGGTACAATTTTACTTGGTGGTGGGACATTGTGCAAATTAAGACACAGGTCTGTTAAATGGGATTTAGTGAAAGAAAAATCTATAATTTAATAATTTTAGTTCTCTACATTTATTCTGTCAACGTGTATCTTTAACGAAGACAAACCGCTAGTATGCTTTCACCGAAGTTATATTTTCAAGTGGAGGTTAAATTTATTTGACCAAGGACACGCTTTAGATTTAATCGAGAATTTGTTTTTTTTTTTTAATTCGATTGTTTGAGATGTTTTGTTTAGTTTGTAATTGCAGCACAAACAAATACAAAATTAAGTACCAGATCCGAACTAAATAAGCCGTTTGTATTTGAAAATTTTGCTCATTTCATAGCTTATCTTTGATTCCGTAGCTTATTACCGAAACAACGGATCGATTGGCTCATTTAGCCCGATTAATGTACGGAAAGCCGCAGGTACAAAGCAGGTTAAATAAAATAGTATAAAAATAAGATTTGTATCGAAGTACGGATGAAAGGATTAATTACGCCAATCATAAAGACATTACACGTGTAATTATTTCGGTGTTCACTGTATGTAATTGACAAATTAACGAATTCAGTAAGTCGATTTAAGCGTTAGTTTTACTACTGTTCTTCCTTTAAGGCAATGATACTATACTTTTTTTTTTAATTTTTTTTTGGCTGTGGTCTAAATTTTAATGTATGAATTTTTATGTACAAAAATAATAAAAAAGTAACAACTTGTTATTTTGCCTAATAACAACTTTAACTAATATAATTTAAATTATTTGCCATTAATGACATTTTAAATTGAAAAATGGTACATACAATTTTGTAGACATTTCGAAAGAGCTCAACAACTATTTTGCACATTTTTTTGTGTCCATGTTATGGTTTTACCAACAAAGGAACTGTATCGACGATTTTCTTTCAACTTTAATCACAAGTAAATATAACATAATAATGAATTATATTCACTTCACTACTACAATTTATTATCAGTAACATCCAAATAACGCGATATTTGCACACACACGATCAAACAATACACTTTAGGTGTCTTTTTTAAGGATGAGCGTGTAAGTGTAATTTTAGGCGCAAACCTGACATATCATTTTAAAACCCAAAGTCTATACGACAGTGTAAGGAATTGTTAACATTTCATTTTGTATACCTTTCTATTTTAAATAAAAACACTTTTGTATTAAATAACTTTTATTTTATTTATTCAGAAAATATTCTTAGATATAACTTCACGTTATTCATTTTTCTTATCGAGTAATTAGAAAATAATACAGGTCGTTTTACTGTTTTTATTAAAGTGTTCAGCGTTAAATTGTAAACGGAATCTTACTGGAAGTTTTATTAAAGTTCCGATATAGATAGCCCTGTAATAAAATGTGAATTATTTTCCTTCGAGATAAATATTACGGTGTATTATTATTATTTTTTTCATTTATCATTTTATAGGTGTATTAAGTCTATATTATTGCACCGGGAAAACAATTGATGTTGAAATTAATTAATTATTATTATTATTTCATTAAATAACCAGTTAGCGAAATCATCTTTCTACATTCTTGGTAGTATTTTTGACCAACCATGTTCTTCAAATTATTATTAATAGTAAAATATGTTTGTTCCGAAAAGAGCTCTGAGAAATATTTCAAGTTGGTTTTTTTTAGTACAAAAAAAGAAAACGCACGCACACACATGCACCATTCACACTATTGTTTATAAATACAGTCAGCTAAAACAAATTTCATGTGTATATAATACATGATTATTAAAATATATCTACTACACAAATAATTAACATAAAATATTAAAACGTTTTGTAGGCAATCATTGGGTATAAATTGCGAAGTCATCCATTCATCAAAAATGTTAGTTTATACTTTCTGATGTAAAAAAAAGGCCTAGAGGCAATCGTTGCCACTGCCCACTTAAAGTCTCTTTACGATGTTAGTATAAAAATCTATACCTATCTTTATTGAGATAGATGTGCTTTGGGTGAACCAATGTATTCAAATCCACTGGATTCAACTGAGAAAAATAAGTAAGATTTTACCGAAATTTATTCAAACGACATTTTTAACAAACAAAATTGACATTTGATTTTCTTGCCTCAATTTGATTGAAAGTATGCTTCGGTTAAAAGTGCTTTCGATTATCAATTGAATAACTAACAGATGTAAACACTGAACATAAAATCCATATTAACTTCATTAACTACAAACGAATTCAAATAAAATAAAACCTTTTTTCTACAAAAATTTGCTAAGCGATAGTTATTATTCTTATTTTCGAAAAATAAAAAATGATAGAAAGTTATTTCTTTGATTTAATAATATCACTTAATTGAAATGGTTGAAAAAAAATCGGATCACAGAAACCATTGTCTTGGCCGAGCGAGGTGTTGCCGAAAGTTGGAAGACTTTCACTTTCGTAGAGGAGAGGGGCGTTATAGGCGCTCGCGGATCGGATCTCAGCACAAAAAAAAAACTACTTTTCCTTTCTCAAAAATATAGACTTTCACTCGCGCCGAAATTGAAACGCAGAACCTTGTACTACTGACCGTTCTGGTCATCTGTATCCTGCATCATTCATACAACCCACTTGGGATGTATCATAATGGTAACGAGTTACATATTTAATTTGTTACTAATTCTACACTCATATACATATATATAATAAACCGGTCACAATAATATATATTATTATACTATATTTTATACTATTATTGTGACTATATATATATATATATATATATATATATATATATATATATATATATATATATATATATATATATATATATATATATATATATATATATATATATATATATATATATATATATATATATATATATATATATATATATATATATATATATATATATATATATATATAATTAATTCATATAACAAATATATTAAATAATGTCGAAATATATGAATCTCAATACATAACAAATACCATCAAACTCGGTTCAGTCTGAGCTACTTTCAAATTTATAATATTACTATAGATTCATTATTTAACGGTTTTTATTCGCTGTGAGTAAAAGCAAATTTACTTTAGTTCATGATTTATTTTATAAACACGATCAAAACTTAGATGGGTAGTGACGTTATCGTAGGCGACTTCGACTTGGATATAACTTTCACCGTTTTTGACCGGTTTGAGAGTTTACAGAAATCACCTAAACGTACCGCAACATACCTATTCAGATTTCGTTTGTGCTTTTATTACTATTTAATAATAAATTCAAAACTATTTATAATTTGTAATTTATATAATTAAATACGATACAATATTAACATAGGAAACAATTTTGTTTAATTTTAACATTTCGCTTTTTTATTTCGAATTCATTTCCGGCTTCTCAAAAATACAGTTATATTTATTATCAAACGTTATTCTAAGTTGATTAAAGATGTATTGATTGGTTGAAACGCTTGGAAAATCAATCGTAACGTTTCGACCCATTATACGTGTCATCGGAGCAAAACCGCTAAACAATAGTAGCGTACGGAAAACGCGCGAATGTCATTTCCGTGAGTTTTGTATCCGTGCGAAAACGTAATGCTAGTTTGTTTGTTCAATTTAATAATTGACGCAATAATATATATATATATATAAATAATTATTTTGTTTGTATATGTTATATTTTTTATATTTTTCAAATATATAGTATGTATGCATTAGTATGAGTGACAGTCGTGCTTACAATGTGTCTTAGTGTGCGTGAGATGACTAAGAGTAAGGACAGCAAAAAAATATAAATTAAGTTTATTTTATTAAAAAATAGTCAATTTAATTTACATATATATATATATATATACTATGAAGAAATGGTGGTTATTTTCTTTTTATTTTATAATGTTATATATTTTGTTCGTAACGGTTTATCTTAGAAGGTGCGAATTAATCATATGCATTTGACATCCGCTTTAAGAAGCATGTTTTCCATTGCTTAAGATGCATAAACGAACATTGTTTTATTTCAGATGTTCACAGATAAAAAATTAAAATAATGGTGTTTTGTATTTTTTTTTCAAACGAAATAATTGATTCGTTATATAATTATTGATATATTCAATATTTATACTTATTTAGAACATGACAATCATGCTCACACACGCGTCTTTTGAGATAAATATGAAAATAATTACTTATTTACCTTCGATTTAAAAGATAATAATAATTAAAAAAAATGAAGTAAATTCATAATTAAATACGAGTATCTCATAAGCCGATATTCCAAATGAAATATATTTTTACTTTTATTATTAGGTAAAAGAAAACTGAAAATATTATGCCTAAAATTGTGTTTTTAATCTGTTAAACATTTATAGAAAACTTTAATCAAGATCAAAATCAATTTGGCTAAATTTGGAAAAACATTAACCGACATAAATACGGAGTCGTGATATTTAAAATTCAATTTCGTAACATTATTTTAAAGTACGGTAAAGAATCGCTTCGTCTTATAAATAGAATGGAACGCACTCGCGAAATTGACGCAAATTTTTAAGTTAAAGAGCTATGCGGGATGTTGATAACAAAATCTAGGCCGAGTGAAAGTCACGCATATGAAACGGGGCCGTTCCTGTTTTGGTGAATTATTTATTTTTTCTGAATATCACTTAAGGAACAATAATGTGAATAGAAAATGTAAACGATGATTAGCGCTATAAGTATAAAGTACGCTTTACTCAGTCAACGCGCTGCCGACCATGGCATACAAGGATATGTTGCGTCCCTTGCGCTTGGGACTGGGTTACTCGTCCAACTATAACTTGCTTGTTCAAGTTTTCAAGTATATATAATTTTAAATAAAATACATCTAATGTCACAATGACCCTATGTAAGCTCTGTGTCTACACGACCAATTAAAAAAAAAGGTTGATACGATATTAAAAGATACGAAAAGGAATACGAAAAGCGTAGAGTGAATATACATTCAATTAATAGCGCTGTAAAGCGCTGTGTAGCGCTATACCTTGAATGGATTCTAAGACTGTGACAGTCATACATTGCTTTAGGTATTTATAAGATGCGGTCGAGGTCAAGTGATCGAAATATATGTAAATTACTATTCGAATTGTATCGACTAATTTGTAAGTACAATTCTCGCCAGTAGATTTTTTCATCATCGTTTCTAATATATTTAAAAATGTATCATTTTTTCAAGTATCAGTCTGGTATTGTCTTCCAGCTGGGCTAAGATCTTTTTAGATTTGGTAGGCGGGCGGGCAAATGAGCGACCTGATGGTAAGTATGGTAAGAAATTTTAACCATTCCTTGCATTGCCAATGCGTCACCAATCTTGGGAACTAAGATACCCCTTGTGTCTGTAGCTACACTGGCACACACAGTCTTCGAACTGGAACATGATAAATGTTTAGTAATGTTTGGCGTTAGAATATATAATGAGTGGTTGGGGTTTTATCCCAATTGCGAATGAAATGACAATGGAAATGACACTGAGGCATTTTGGCTCGGATTTTTATACCGTATCATAATATGTAATGGCCATTATTTTAAGAATACCGAAGCACATACGTTACATTAAACTATTTATATTTAATCTCCGGTGGAATGTGCTGTAACGAATCAGATTAAATTAAAATGTAAGCAAGTAAATAATACGACTTAAGTTAGTTGTAATAGTAGTTAGTAAATGATTTAAGATGACTCTGTGGTTAGAACCATTTTATTAATTATAGCAGGTTCAAGCCCGGACAAACACCGTTGTTTTCGTGTCTATAATCGATCCCGTAAAAGAAAATATCTAAAGAAAAACTGCGTGTGTCAAATGATATTCTGACTACTGACCACTTGGTGGTAGGGCTTTGTGCAAGCCCGTCTGGGTAGGTACCACCCACTCATCAGATATTCTACCGCCAAATAACAGTACACTGTATTGTTGTGTTCCGGTTAGAAGGGTGAGTGAGCCAGTGTAATCACAGGCACAAGGGACATAACATCTTAGTTCCCAAGGTTGGTGGCGCATAGGTGATGTAAGGAATGGTTAATATTTCTTACAGCGCCTTTGTCTATGGGCGGTGGTGACCACTTAGCATCAAGTGGCCCATATGCTCGTCCGCCAACCAATGCCACAAAAAAAAAAGGTTCGATGCCTTATTCCTATAAGGTTTGTAACCTATTCATATTATACTTTTACTTTATAGAATTTGTTTTACAACCCGTAAATAGTAACCCTTAATAGTTGATAAAACACTTCCAAAAGTGCAGGTTTCCTCACGATGTTCTCTTCAATCGTTTACGACGTTTAACAAAATTTGATACCGCGATATTGGACCAAGATACGTGTCTATACACGCGACTATGGCGGTTATTTTATAGTTAGTATAATACTAAATTTACTTTATAAACAAACACTCTCTAATGCAGTCCCCATATCCTATTCCTATGTACTTATAAACTTTTAGTATTTATTGTTAAAAACGTGTAATATAACTGAGTAGCTACTGTTCTCGTCACTGGGTCGTATAATAACAAAAAATAAAACTTTCTATAACAAACGAACATCAAATCGCAAGTACGTAGAATTACTTAGTAAATAATAATGTATAATAATTCATTTTGTATTTTAGTTACATAAGGAAACCATGTATTAAGAGAAATTCGATCGTATAAATATATTATAAGTATATTTAAATCATACATTGGTTTCACAAATTAAAAAGGCGTCACTTATATCATGCCACATAACTTTTTAACTTGCAAAGCGACATATGTAGGTACATAGAGCCGGTAATTTTTTGTAAACACATACGGTATTGCGATGATCATGACTCGAGATCGAAATCGGTAGCCTCTGTTGATTTAAAACAGTTTGAATTATGAATGAGGTCTAAGTAAAAACTTTTTAGATTAAATTCCACGTTTATGTATGAGCTGCCATCTAGCGGCTGTCGCGTGAACTTTTATGCTGACGAAGTGAAGTACGTATGAACTCTAAGGCTTGTTAAGACGTTCTGCTTTGTTTTTTTTTTCAACGTAGTAATTGTGTTAGCTGCATTATTTATTTAATTGATTTTATAGAAAGTATAATTTCAAGCGGTACTAACTAAAGCGATATAGCTGCTTTCGATGTTAAATTTGAATTGTATATTTCTTTTAAAAATAAGTTATAGTAAAAAAAATATAAAAAATACAATATATTCATTTAAAAATCTATGGAGCTACTAACTATTTGTTAAATAAAATAAAATAAAATATTTCAACAATTTTTATAATTGAAGTAGGTAGGTACAATGGTACATAGATCTGATCTCGAAATGTTAGTTAAAAGTATGTAGGTTTTGATAATTTCTTTAACAGCTCAACTAATCTTTCATGGATAAATTAATTATGATAACCATTTAATTTAACTATGATCATTCAGGAGTTCAGATTTAATAAATAAATATTATAAATTTTACAATAATATTGGTAGTAAATAAAATAAATGTTAACATATATGTTTGCGTGGGGTTTTAATATTGTATTTTCAGTAATTGACCATCCACGTACCTTACTTTCCAGAACAGTTTTAAGTTTTCCAGTCTAATTTAAATCATAATAAATTATTATTAGCGTTAAATCGAATGTAGTCGATTGTTCTCGAATTTGAAATAACATTTTCAGACTTAAACTTAGGCCCGCTTATACAAAGACAGAAATAAGAAGGAAAATTCAAATGAAGGTGCGAGTGTCGTACAAATATAGGCGATATAAACATCGCGGAGATCGATAGTTCTACGGTAAATGGAATCAACAAATTGGTTTGGATTTTATAGAAAATGGCGAAAATTGTATTATAAAATGATCATTCCAAACCTACTTGAATAAAGTATATTTTGATTTTGAGGTGCTATGTAATCTAATTTCTGGATAAAACTTATAGAAAGACTGCTGTTTTTATTTCCAGTAAGTCTGTCAGTAGTAAAATATAATATATTTTGGTTTTGATTTCGATTTTTGATAAAATTATATCATATTTCTACGTTGACATAAAGAAATAAAGTATCATTCATTGAGTTCTAGGAAAAAAGAAAATAAAAATATGTATCTAACAAAATTTTTCAGGCACAGTTTTCGTATTGTAGGTAGGTAAGTAAAAGATCGCCTATCTGTACTCGTTTTAAATAAAATCTATTGAAACGATTTTAATGTAGTTTTCAGTTCTTTGCTCATTGATTCACAAATAGTCTAATGTCTCATCAAGATAAGATGTCTGGGATTTGAGATATGAGACAAAATATAAAAAGGCACACGGTGTTTTTCATATTGAAAATGTGTCGGGTGTTAGGTCGCGAGAGGTTCTTATGAATTTAATTGAAAATTCAATACGATCCACGCGCGGGACTGTCTATTGTATCAATAGTTTTCGTGTTAAAATTGCTATTATGGGAATACGTTTTACTGTCATTATTTTTCATTTTGCAAGGACCCTGATCAATGCATGATTAGGATGCGTAAATTTTATCAAACATTGCGGGATCAAAACGGAGGAAACACTGACGTATCTCTGTCTCGGTGACGAAGGAACACGTCGTGAGACAACCTGCACATGTTGGATAATTTGATATATGTATGTGAAGCTAAAAATCCTATACAATAATTCCGCATTCGTTAACTGTTTATGTTAATTTGATATTGTTCGGTAAATGATGGATTGGATATCCGTATGAATCAAGTTTTATCGAAATAAATAATAATAAATAAATATTGGACAACATCACATTATTACTCTGATCCCAATGTAAGTAGCTAAAGCTCTTGTGTTATCGAAAATCAGAAGTAACGACGGTACCACAAACACTCAGACAACAGACAAGACAACATAGAAAACTAATGAACTTTTTCTACATCGACTCGGTAATTGTACAAAGCATTGACGTGTTTTTTCTTAATTTATGCACGATTTGAAACACAAGAATAACATTTCTATAATAAAAATTTGTAACTACATGGATTAACTAAAATCTAATTGCTTTTAAATGTCGAAGTGATAGATTTACTGTTCGATGGTGTGGCAGAAAACTTTAATAAGTCAGTTTGTGTTGGTTGGGTATAAAAAAGATCGTGTTTGCAATAGAAATTTATATTTCGGTACTTCTTATAACCTGAAAATTAGTACTAAGTTATTTGCAAAATCACGTTTTGTAGTATATGTTACTTTAATATATTTTTAATTGTATGATTGTATTTCTTCATAATATTAATTCAAATATATAATAATTTTTTTAACTAGATAATCAGATTTGCTATTAAACAGAGAAATGCTGATAGTGTTCTTGCCATGACATTCAATGCGTTCATTATTTTCAAATCAAATTAAAAATGAGGAGGTGAAGGTTTGGAGTATATTCCACCACGCTGCTCCAATGCGGATTGGTGGAATACACATGTGGCAGAATTTCGATGAAATTAGGCACATGCAGGTTTCCTTACGATGTTTTCCTTCACCGCCGAGCACGAGTTGAATTGTAAACACAAATTAAGCACATGAAAATTCAGTGGTGCCTGTCTGGGTTTGAACCCGAAATCATCGGTTAAGATGCACGCGTTCTAACCACTGGGCCATCTCGGCTCAGATTTGCCAATACCATTCATAATTTATACCACCACCAAAAACATTACCACCGCTTATAGACATTAAAATTCTCGATACGCTACCAACTACAGGTCTAAGGTGTTATGACCTTGTAATACTCACTAACTATACTAACTATATCACAAAAAAATATTTTCTATTGCTGTTCGGCAATTTCCAAAGTTCTATAAAGAGCAGGAATCCCCACTGGTGCTTGAAAACTACGTCAGAAATAAACCGACTTCAAAACTTTGTACGTACTCTCAAATAAAAACTTACAATTAACCAATTCCGATGACATTAGGTAGTGGTAGGGCTTTGTGCAAGCCTTCTGGGTAGGTACCACCCACTCATCAGATATTCTACCACCAAACAGCAGTACTCATTATTGTTGTGTTCCGGTTTGAAGGGTAACCTTAAGAGCTTTTTTATCATTAGACATTACAAACCGCTATGTACCTACATTTAAATCTGCAATAACGTAAATTTATTCAAAGTTATTATTTCTAGTAAAAAGGATAAAAAACCGTTATTGTGGGTTATCTCTAAGATATAGACATGTACAATACTGTAGTACATTATTTTGAACTATCTCGTAGGGTTCAGCCAGCGTTTGCAAAGCCGAAGAAATATGTTTATTTACGACATCACATTAAAAACCTCAGAAATTATCAGGGTTTATCGAGCGTTTTATTCATGTTTTATACACATAAACTCTTGAATTACTTTATCTATTAGAAAAAACCGCATCAAAAGTCGTTGCGTGGTTTTAAAGATCTAAGCATACAAAGGGACAGACAGACCGCGGGAAGCGACTTAGTTTTATACTATGTAGTGATCGGTTACATTAATAAATTGCACCCGGGCACATAAGTCCTTTCAATTTTTTAAAGTCGGTTAAAGTTAATCCATGATCAGCAGTAGCTGTTTACTTATATCACATATATATTTATGGTAGTTATGTAATACCAAGTTCTATTTACTTCATTAAATACCATTGTGTTATTGCTAATATTTTTCTTTTATTTACAATAAATACAATGCTTTGAA
Organism: Vanessa atalanta; assembly: GCF_905147765.1. Classification (NCBI taxonomy): domain Eukaryota; kingdom Metazoa; phylum Arthropoda; class Insecta; order Lepidoptera; family Nymphalidae; genus Vanessa; species Vanessa atalanta. Next base: position 15,598,593 of record NC_061902.1, on the reverse strand, counting down.
ATGTTCGCTCCGACACTATTTAAAGGCAGACTTATGTCATAGAATTTTATTCAAGTATTCCTTTGCATTAAAAATGTAAAATTGTCTATATTTAATACAGGTTATAGTAGTGTTTTGTAATAAATATGGGAATATAAACGCTTGAATAACTTTCGTATTAACAATTTATATGATTTTTTTTAAAACAATAGTTTATCTTAATTTTCAACAACATATTCATTGTTATGTCATTGTAAAAGAGTGATAAATTCCTTTTCATTTTAAAATAAAATTCTTTTATTAAATAAATTTAACGTTTGTAAACAAATCAGATGGCACTTGGCAATCAGGGCGAATTGATTGCGTTGATAAAATCCAGCTACTCAGAAAAAGCGTTCCTAAATTTTGTCTAAATAATAATTGTAATAATAAATTTATCGAAATGAATAAAAAATTGAATTTTCTTTGAAAAAAAAAAACTTGCCGCTTATAGTGAGCAAATTAAATCAGTAGTTTTATTAATTGGGAATCCAACAGCGTAACGTCACAGTATCAACAGACCGAAAACATCTGAGCTGTGTTTGGGAAAGGTATTCTGGAGAGGAGATTTGAGAGGATGGTTTTGACTTTGATCGCTCCGCTGCCCTAGTGCAGATTGAAAGTTTTCAAATCAGCCATCTGATGGTAAGTAGTTAAGAACCAGTGTTTATATAATTGGTGCCTTTAAACCGGTCAAATATTAAGTCTACGGTACACCTCATCAGACGGGATTGCATAATCATATCACCTTGCAAAAAGACCTACCACCAGGTCTACGGCTCATATCTTTGATATGAGCCGTAGACCATTATTATGCTTCGAATTACAGCTTAATATAAAAAAATATATATAATATTCGTATAAGAGCTTAGATGGGTCCCTAGCACACGTCAATTGACCAAATATCAAGGATTCTACACGGCCAAGCTCAGTCTTGATATGCTTAATTTGATTTTAGGGTTCATCTCATGCTTGCATCGTGAGGATATCTATAAGTTTTTAATTAATTTCTGTCACATTAGAATTTAGTTTGCACTGAGGAAATGATTTCCAAAACTTTTTAACAAACGAGGTTTCTGGCTAGAATTATTTTTTCTTGTATTTAACTGTGAGTTTGTAGTGATATTATATTTGATATACATATCCATAATAGCAATAGTTTTAAGAAAATGTTAACCTCTTTGCTTAATAAGTGTCATATTCATTTTTGTTTTCATTTCATGGTATCATATATATTTTTTATTATTTGGAGTCATTTATTATAATTGTTTTTTTTTTTTATATTTTTGTCCATTTTTTTATTTTTCTTTTAAAGATATGTCAATATAGGAGTGTAGTTTTTTTGTTATTTAAAATGTATAATGTAAACGCCTGAAGTAGTCACACAGTGCAAGAAATCGTTTCCTTCTTTTACTCAAAAATTCGTGAATAAGCCGATGGTGTTTCGAAAATCTATAAATAAAATAAAATAAAAATAAACGCATGCAAAAAAAGACGTGAGCCGTGCGGTTAAATGGATTACTACTGTAGCTATAGAGGTTCTGTTTGCATTTTACTAATAGTATAAATGTGAAAGTTTGTTTGTTTGACGAGATGGATATCTTATATATAATGTATCCCTAACATCTCTTCATCCCTCACATATGGACAAAGACACGGGCGGTAGCCAGTCTAAAGTAATTATTATATTTCATGACGAATTTTGTTAACACTTTACCCGTATATTTAGGGTAGTTAGTGTTAAATAATACGTAAGATTTTTATTAAAGAAAGAAATCTTGTCACATAGAAGAGTACTTAGTTTTCACAAGCAGCTTCGCACGCGTTTTAAGGATAGTGGTCGTCAGATAAAAATTAAACCTAACTTTCTTCGGGAATCTAGCTTGATTCATACCAAATTTTATCAAATCCAGCTCAGTGGTTAGGCCGTGAAAGAGCAATAGACAGACAAATAGATAGAGTAATTTTCGCATTTATAACATTAGTAATAGAAGTATAGGTCACATACGACTTGGCGAGAGACTACTTCTTAAGCGTTGCACGGAACGAGGTTACCCCGGTAGAAAAAATCAACTTGAGTCTGTAAAAATATCGATAACGGATAAGATTGGAATTCTCGCCATTTTTCCTATTAATTTAACATAATCTGAATATCTTATGTCTAAGTCTATGAGACAGTACCGAACATTCCAAGCCAAGGTGATTGAACCAGCTAGTAGGTGCAAATATTTGAAATCATCTCACTTCCAATCGGGAACTATTTGATCTTTTTTTTTTTTTTTTTTTATCTGTTTATTTTATTTAGAGGGTTTGTTCTATACAGTAGAATATGCCACCCCCATAGTAGCTATTACAAAATATTACATTCTACGTTTACAACCTTTATGAACCATCTTGTATAGCATCCTAGCCTCAACTGAATTTGGTGAGGCTAAGATACTATTACAAGATGCAAAATCAAAAAAATAAGGTAAAGCAGCTTCAATTTGCTTCCTCTCTGCTTCGTTCCGTACACATTCCATCAATATGTGATATACATCTTCTATGATTCCGCACTCGCTACAGTTAGGAGATGGAACCTTCTTCATGAGAAAAGCAAAACTATTCAGAGGGATGTGTCCGGATCGAAGCCTCATCGAAGTTATTACGTCACTCCTGCTCATATTGGAATTCTCAAACCAAGGTTTCTGCAGTAGACATGGTTGGACTGTTCTGTACCAGATACCTTTGGTTCGCGACCTTTCGTTAAAATATTCTGACCAAAGATTGAAACAGTATTGTTTGGCTAAATATAAATTTTCGGAGCAACTTGGTAAATAATTTATAACGCAACCATCAACAATAGCTTCTTTTGCTAGTTTGTCAACAATTTCATTGCCAGTAATTCCAACATGAGCTGGGATCCATTGCAGTTTTACATTAATATTTACCTTGTGAAAATCCTTTAAAAGGTTTAAAATAACAAAGGCTATTGGAATTCCATTATAACCCCAGGAGCACCTTTTTATATGTTGAAGTGCGCTTTTCGAGTCACTTAAAATTACGAAGTTTTTACCTCCGAGAGACTTGATATACGAAAGACATTCAGCTATAGCGATAAGTTCAGCAGACATGATAGGAATATTTAGGCCTAACTTTAATTTAATGGAACTTCCAATTTGAGGATCGAAAAACGCTATTCCTTCATCTTCACCTTTTTTAGATGCATCCGTAAAAATTTTATGGTAATTATTATATTTATCATTAATAAATTTACTACAAATTAATTTCATATCACCAGTATTACACTTTTTCTTTGACTTAACTATTACAGGTATATCATGCATAATTACCGATTCTAAATCTATGTAATTGACCCATGTATCTAAATTATATATTTCAGGCTTGCTTGCAGAATATATGTTATAAGAGTTAAAGATTCTATAAATGTTTATTAATAACGGTAACTTTTTAGATCTCCAATAATAATTTTGACAATTTGCATTAAGTTCTACAATATTAGTGTACACTGGACTTTGATTAAGTGCTATACTTTTAAATAAAAATTTGCTTCCTAAATATATTCTACGTATATGCAACGGTACCAGACACAGTTCGCTTTCCATCACATGAATGGCGGTGCTCTTAACAAATCCACCAATCAAACGCATTGCCATATTTTGAACACGATCGAGTTTAATGAGATGAGTTTTAGCAGCATTGTCGTAAAGAAAACATGCGTAATCTATCCTGCTTCTAATTATACTTATAAACAAACGTCTAAGGTGTTTGGGGTGAATTCCCCAATTTGAGCCAGCTAAAATTTTAAATAAATTAATGAACTTTTGTGTTTTTTCTATTACACTATTTATGTGTATAGCCCATCTCAATGACTTATCTAGCCAGACACCTAAATATTTAACGCTTTCCACAACCTCCAATAATACGCCAAAAATGTTCAATCTAACTGTATTTCTTCTAAAATTTCGTTTAAAAATGCAAACTTTACTTTTCCTGGGAGAAATTTCTAATCCAATATCTAAGAAGGTTTTACTTAAATAGTTTAATGCCGTTTGTAGATGTCCAACGCTCTCCGAAATTTGATTTGTTACGTAAATCGCAAAATCATCTGCGTATTGAGATACATATACATTGTTTATATTTTTACAAATATGTATAGTAATGATGTTAAATAATAACGGAGACAAGGGATCTCCTTGAGCTAAGCCTTTACTAGTAGAACGACAAATATAAAAATTATCTCCAGTTATTTTTAAATATCTTTCACTTAAATATGACCATAAATATGCACACACTTTAGACCCAACAGAAAATTTATCTAAAATAGTCAGTAAGGCTGTAATTTCTACATTATTATACGCGTTATCGATGTCAATGAAACAGCCAACCGTTGGAATTTTATTCGAAAAACCGATTTGTATCCTTGAGACTATCGTAACTAAGCTATCTAAAGCAGATTTTCCTTTTCTAAAGCCCACTGTATCTTGAGAAAATAAATTATTATGTTCGAAAAACCATTCTAATCTAATTTTTATCATATTATGAAAAATTTTGCATACACAGGACATCATCGAAATTGGCCTTAAAGACGACAAGGAATGAGGATCTCTTCCTGGTTTAGGAATAGCTACGATATTGATTTCTCTCCACTGCCTCGGAACAAATTCATGCGTAAAAAACAAGTTATATAAACGTAACAGAATTATTTTGCCATTAAAAGGAATATGCTTAATCATTGAATATGAAATATTGTCCAGGCCAGGAGAGGTGTCTTTTGATCGTATACATTTTAATAATTCTGAAAGAGTAAATTCAACTTCTAATTCGGGATTATCTGAAGTAAATGTGGGTTGCAATGGACGTGCGTAATCTGGCGTTATACTATTTAAAACTAGTGTCGCCCTCTCTTTGTCAATGCCACGCTTAGGAGATTTAAATCCCTTAAACCACCTCATTTTATCCCACATTTCGACTGACGTACTAGCTTGGTCTATCGAAGTACAAAAACCTTTAAAGTCGACATCTTTTGCTTGACGCATCAGTCGCTGTGACTGAGCTATTTTTTCTTTAAGAAGGTCAAAATTTTGGGAGATAGGATTACGACGGAATGCGCTTAACGCTAATCTGCGTTCGGCAACGGATTTTGACAAATTTGGATTCCAATATTTTTTTGGCGAAAACTTACTATCCGGATTTTCATTTAATTTAATGTATGGTATATGGAGCTCTGCTGCTATATTTAAAAAATCTACAAAAGTATCATAGTCCCTTTGGAGATCATTGGAAAAATTATAACTGTTAAACAAAGAGTTTAGGCAATTTGTGTACGATAACCAATCGGCCCGTTTATAATTTCTACGTAAAGAAAATTTTGAATTAGTAATAAAATTAAATGAAACTTTTATGATTAAATGATCGCTACCTAAAGACTCATTAAGAACAGTCCAATCTAATTTTTGCGCTATATCACAGGACGCAGTAGTTATATCTGGAGAACTTTGTCGTACCTGATCATTTACTACAGCTATTCTAGTCACGGAGCCATTATTTATCGAAATAAAATTACTATTGATTATTGAATTATATATTTGAGTTCCTCTTGTGTCTGTTTTGCATGACCAATTTGTATGATGTCCGTTAAAATCCCCAAGTATAATAGTTTTACTGTCGTAAAAGGAAAAGATGTAATCCCAATCACTTTGGCTTGTTCTGATTACCGATGTACAATATACACCTATTAAGTTTTCTATATCGTAGCAATTGCCAAGTTTTATTTGAATAACATATATTCCTTGGGTCAAGTTACTGTTGTTCATAGTATTCAGCATATGCGACTTGATCGATTTATGAGTTAAAACTGCTAATCCACCATAACCGTCATTCCTATCAACCCTAAATATATTGTAATTACTTATCTTAATAACTTCGTTCTCTTCTAACCACGTTTCAAATAGTACAGCAATGTGAACTTTTTCTAGTGATAATAGATTTTCCAAGGCAATTAATTTTGATTTCAAGCTTCGGCAGTTCCACTGTATAATATTTACTTTAATTTTATTTTTATCCATTATTACCTATAAATTGTAATATATTTCTAAGCCACAAACAATCCGAAAAACACTCCACAATATTCAAAATTAAAAATTCTATACCTAATTTCAATACTCTCTTTACTTTTTCGTGTAAAGAAATTTTATTTAAAAATATTACGTTTTTAATTCTATCTATTAATTCTTTTAATGTTATCTTACCACTTTTATTAGTGTCCTTAATGTTAGTACTATCGTGACTTGTTTCACCTTCATTGGTATCGGCAACAGACTCTTTATCCGATGGTACACTCCAGTTAAATTCCGATGAACGATCATACTTCTGACGCTTTCTTTTCTTTTTTTTATAACGTGTCGTTGTTTTTCCTGACTGAATGTCTTCTTCCTCAGTATGGATATTTCCTTCAACAATACCTGTCTCTATTATTGGTTTTTGAGTGCCGAAAATTGTTCCGATGTTCGATTGCGTATTATCATAATTAATTATTTGATCAGCTCTTTTTAGCTTTTGATCAGAGTCCGGAGGAACGTATACCTCAAGCGCTTTTCTATAAGTACAATTGTATTCAGCCATAATTTCTCGTATCTTTTTTTCTTTAATATACATCGGACATAACTTTGACAAAGCCATGTGCCTTCCTTTGCAGTTTGCGCATTTAAATACATTTGTATCGCAATTAGGATGCGAATCTCCACATTTTGGGCATATCACTTTTGGTGAAGTACATCTTTTTGCATAATGTCCTAATTTCCAGCATCGCGAACATTGAGACACAGGAAAGACGTATGGCTCCACATCAATTTTAAGTCCATCTACGGTAATACATTTAGGTAAAAAGGACCCTTTAAAACACAAGCGAACAGCTTCGCTTGCCACCCATAAAGCTTCACGGTCCTTTCCTCGGCGGTTAAGTCGACGCACAGATACCAAATTATCCGGCCCTTCATATTTAATATTTGTGTAGATTTCATCCTCAGACAAATCCAGGTCGACAGATTTGATGATCCCGTAAGTGTAACTTACTTCTAATGGCCTATGAAATTTCCAACCGATTCTCCCAAACTCTTCGCATTTTATAAAACTTTCCATACTCTCTTCATTTTGAAATTCCACTCGTATCTTATATGGATGTAAATATTTTATGCGTACTACATGTTGAATACCATTTTCTTTAAAAAGTTTGGCCAATCCAAATTGTTTGGGTAATTTATTTTCACAAGAAACGTAAACTTCAAATTTATCTTTCCTTAGTCTCTTCTCCTTCCTGTTTTGTACTATATCCCATTCTGATTCTTCTTCCAGTAATTCAGAATCTTCTCTTGCCCTCTTTGAATTCATAGTATCCCTTTCTTTATTTCCTACCTCACATATATACTGCTCCTCACAAGTTGAAATGTTATAGGTCTCTTCTATTTCGATATTATTATCCATCATGTTTCAAAACGCATAAAAAGTTTTATTCATAACAACGTATCGCCGGGTCGGCATTACCCGCGCGACCCGCGCGCGCACGGCGTTATCGCCCTATCGGCGATGTAGTAAACAACTTGCTTAAAGACAAATTAACGCGACCGCTTCGCACGAATACCGCCACGAGAATGTATTTGATCTTGTTTTAGTAGGATATCATTTTGGAAATTCCCATAAAAGTCAGTGTAGTCTGTACATTGTATAAAACAAAGTTGCTTCTCGCCGTCTGTATATTTCTTATGTTTCGATATGTTAAACTACGCAACGGATTTTAATGCGCTTTTCAACAAATAAGTAGAGTGATTCAAGGGAAATGTTTATGTGTAGAATACATGTATATGATAGTGAAGAAAAGCCGAGAATAATAGCTTTCCTTTATGGAAAGAATCAAGCTGATTTTGTGTTTTTTCTTCAATATGAAAAGTTGTTTATGGATCTTACTGTACACGTGCATTCCAGAAGTTGAAATTATCATCAAATTTTATTTGTAAATATTTATGTTGCGGAAAAGAGAAGGATAATTAATTTCAATAAAATAACGCGTGTTGTAATGTAATAATACAAAAAAATATCAATAATAAACGCCACTATCGCAGATGAGATGCTAACTGATTTAGTAGTCGACCCACACTAAGCGCAAAACATAACGCCTTGGAGAAAAAATAAAACAGTGCCCTTTAATAATTCGGATTTAAAAAAAGGTACGCGTTCTATACTTCTGAAGCTCTACTTCTTCAGCGTCAATTTTTCACTTCTACTATAGAAGTCACTCACAAAATTGTTTATTAACAATTTAAATTTATAATTAAATAAACATTAAAAATATATAACATATAGACAAGTTTTCAATTTCGGGCGGGTTGATACATAATCGAGCGGCTTAGGAACATCGTGTAGATTTCATTTGCGCATCATAAAAAATCACTTTCACCATTTTCCATCGTGCGTCAAAAGATTTAAAATTTCAAAAGAATAATTTGAAAGAAAATATTAGTAATTTTTAATTTATTATTTTACAAAGCAGACAGTATATATGAAATGGAATAAGTCAACGAAAATCGGAACTATTTAGAAGGACTGTATGAAGTGCGTTTTGAAAGCTACAAAATATTGTAAAATTTACATCGCGTCGTATTATTATTGTACTAGAACATCTGATTATCACATATGAAACGTTCTACGGCTTCTTAATATAATTTTAGCTCCACAAGCTGATGTTTATCGCAACTTTACGTATTTTTAATTCATATTTTTAATACGTAATTAATGTACATATATATTTCAACTTATGAATACTAGATGGCGTTATGTTAAATTGTTGATAATTCTGAACCGCGATGGCGAGATTCGCTAATTGTTTGCATATAGCATTTTGGAAAAACTCCGTTAGATATAGTTACTAGTGGCATCTAATAGTTTTAATATTACAACAATAAGTGTTGTGGAGCATCCTTAGGATCGACTGACCTAGCTCAATATTGTTAAAACTAGGCTCGTTGCTTAAACAAATGTAATTATAGTATTTATTTTATAATCTGTAAATTAATAAGCTTTAAATATTTTGTTTTTTTTTTTTTAGATATACATAGTGTTTATACTATTGTTTTTATTATTAAATATCGTTGATTACTCCAATTAAAACAGTTAGTATATATATATATATATATAAAATTCAGTTTTTTTTTATTGGTAGGAGTTAAGGGGACTACATGAGCTAAATGCAAGTTTTATAATGCAAAAAAGTATATGATCCAATGCAGTAAACCAAATGAAAAAAATATATGATAATCTTCAGGATACATGCTAAGTATTTGTTATTTTGAAAACATGATGTAATTAATTTGGTACGATAGAAAAAAATCACAAAGTTACCTCTAAAAAGATCTTTTAATCAATAATAACGATACTTATATACGTTCCATAATTCTGGTTTTTTGTCAGATTATTCTACAAGCAATATACTATTTAACCTCGGTTTCACTTTTTTAGTAAAATCAATAGATTTTTTTTAAATCCGATATTCTTATTTTCGAACAAAATGCGTACGGATGTGTGCGTAAACGCCGTGTACAGACAATGCCGGCCGAGGCCTGATGCTATACAGACCTGTCGATCTTTTCGCCGCATCATTCATTACGTTACGAGATATTTTTTTGTAATTTTAATTGTAAATTCATTGTTTCATGTTTTCTTATAATAAATTTTATTCTTTCTTGTAAATAAATATATTAAGTTAAAATAGTGTAGTAGTAATTAGGCATTTGATTTTTAATAATATTTTTTGTTATAAATTTTAATTGTGTAAATATGGGAAATAAAGTGAAACGCGTGAGGAAAACTAAAAAACGTTTATATAAATCAAGCGCCGAACATACATATGAACGATATTAAAAGGTAAGAGTATTTAATTAGTAAACATATTTTTTTTTTTTATAAATTTTGAATATTGAAAACATCTATTAGAAAAATGTGCAATCAGTTCGCATATAATCAGATTTTTCGAGTAATTCTTAATAATTACGATAGAGTATTTGGTCAAAGGAAGGAAAACATCAATTGACTTTCATGGGGATCAAGTGACTACATTCGATCCCCATGAACTCGAAGCATTTTTTTTTCATTATAACTACTATGACATATTAAGATACATATTTTTTAAATACATAATTTTATAATTAATAAAAATGTAATTACTAACATATATTTATTTTTTACAGAATAAAGAAAGTCGAAAACAATAACACGGAAGCTATTTATATTGCGTAAGAGTTTAATTTTATCGATTGTTTATAATAAGAATTAAAGTTATGTATGAACTAATTTTAATAATAATAAAAAAAAGTAAAGTCGTAACAAAAAAAATTTAATTGTTGTGAACCAGAGAACTAGAATATTTAGAAGTGTCATTTGTACGTAGTTCATAAATTTAAATTTTTTTGTAACGTCCGCCATATTGGATTGAATATAGCAGCAATTCATGAATCGTGCATTGTCATCGAGATTAAATATGTGTGCCAACTTTTAGCTGAAAGTGGGTGTAATATTTATTCCAAGATTCCAGGACATTAAATAAAAATTTTTTAAAAAAAATTAACACTAAATGTTTTTTTTTTTGTAGTACTAAATATAAATAAAAATATTTTAAGTTTAATTAAATCAGTTTTATTTTTTAATCATTTTCGAATAACAGTCAAAAGCAATACAAATAATTCTAATATTCTATCTATTTTTATGAGATTTATGATTAAACCTATTATGATTAACCTTTCATTCATCAATGATTCAACCAAACCGAATTGACAACTTTTTTTTTAGTAAATATTTAGATTTTTTTTTTTTTTTAATTTAATATATATTTTTTCTTTATGAACCAATATTAATAAAACGAACAAATACTACGCTATATCTTACCCCACGGTCACTACACTACAGATTTCGAACACTTACGATTTTATTATATAAATAGATCATTAAACTTTTATAAAATGTTAAAAATTGGTATGTTTCAATATTTAGTATAAGAACTAATTGTGGTATAATAATATAAATAATAGAAAAAAAAGGTTAAAACTAACTGTCTATTTTATTGTATACAAAATATAAATAAAAATATTGTAAGTTTAATTGAATCAGTTTTATTTCATAATCATTTGTTAACTAACATCGAAAGAAATAAAAATAATTCTGTTGTCCTATCTATTTTTTATGAGATTTATGATTGATCTTACGTCGCTCGGTTCGGCGCCATCTATTAGAATATTTGGGCGTAATCTCGTTACCTCGCTTAACCCTTAGTACACGGGCTTGCCGTTTTTGTCGATTTTGTAAGTGTGTGCGTGCGATTCTCAAGGGCACTTAGCTCTTGTAGTCCTCTTAAAGGACTTCTTTTGATGTTTTAGGTATATTTTAACGAACTTTATGAATATATATATATCGATTATTTATTCAACTAATTTCTTGTAGTACGTATTTATTCTTAGGTATTTATAATGTTTTGTTATTATTAAAAAAAGGATCAACAGTCGTTTATTTTATACGATAAATATGTCAATGACGTTAATTAAAAAGAGCGAAATGCACAAGAAACATTATGATCCTCAAGTATATGACAAAACATAGAAGCACGCACTAAAAACTAATTCTCATAGTCATATGCGATGATTTTCGACTGTAGAGACGTTACGCGTAGCACTGGGATACTACGTACTATTGTTTCATATATTTTCACCAGTGACTATAACATTAACATGCTTGTAGAATTAAATCGGATATCATGACGTCAAAATAGACATCGTAACAATAAGAGTTTACATTGAAATTCACGAAGAGAAAAATGATTTCGTATTAAATTTAATATTTCGATTTAATAAATACGTTTACTGTAACCAATACCTACCAAAAAAATTATGTCAGTCAATGACGGCTCACAAAGAAAGGATTGAATAAAATACGTTGAATTGTTTTATTTGCAAATAAGAATATTTGACAAGCGATGCATAAGTTTATTATGTTATATATGTTTTACCAAGAAAAGTGAATAAATACTAGAAATTTGTAGCGTTTAATTTGACTATAAATAAGTAAGTGTAATGCTTCCATATTGAATAAGGGAATTTGAGTTTGAGATGTTACTTAGGCTTCTATTATAATAGGTATTATATATAATATTTATTACATTCAGATGCCATCCATTCCGTCTGTTCGTGTTTATAGTAAATTTCCTCACTTAGAACTGATGTCAATTTAAAATTAGGCATCGCAAATGAAACATTTTTTAATAAGACATATTCATGAATAAATAGAAATAATATTTAGTAGTTTACATTCTAGAGCGCTACCCTGTCTATTCTTCGTATTCAGACTTTCCAAAATAACCCTATACAATATTTGTTGTTACTTGTGTAGAAGTCATATTAAATTAAAGATGCAAAACCATGAAAATTTTAATTTATTCATACAAAATTTAAATATAATTTAAGTTCGTTAGAAATTATTTCTAAAACTTTAAAAATTATTAACGAAACGTGTATGTTTTTGCAAAGTCTTAACGATATGTTTGTATGTTTATTTTATGTTTCGAATTACATTAATTTTATAGTTTAAGCTTTTAAAATATATCGTCCTTTTGATCTTGTAACTTAAATATATGTAGTTTAAGTTATAATTATGATATTATGATTCGAGTAAATATTTACCTACAAAAAATATTTAAAGTTATGACAAAGTTATGTTATCGTGATGAAATTATAACTGAAAATTGTCAATTTAACAATAAATTTATATCCAGCGACGTGTCCTCGATGGTCCTTATTAAAATTCAGCACAGATCCAAACTCGCCCTACCTGGTTGATAAATTTGTTGGGTGCAGCATCTGTGGGGTAGCGGCGTCGAAGGTGTCAGGAAGCAGCAGTCAGTCGACATTGTCGGGGCACTGGACTGGGAATTGGAACTTATCCCCATATCTATATACCCGTGCCGGTCGAGACGTGGGTTCGGCCATCGCGAACAATCGCTGACCGTCTTTGACGTTGCGAGCTCAATCGTGGCGGCTAGATCGACGCGACCGATCCCGGAGAACTGCAAGGCGGGATTGAGAAGTGGCGCCGTTTGCACGTGTCGCGATCCGTGCGCCGCGCTCGCACACTCGCCCGCAACGTGCACGCCGACAGACACGTGCGCGCCCCGCGCCCCGCAGGTATTTCGAGCTCCTTCTGAATGACCTTGGAGCCTTCAGCCGTGCGCCCAAGATATAGCACTACTCCATTCATTGTAAGACAACAACATAGCCTTCGAGAAGCCTTCGAACCGATAAATAATCAGTTCCGTCAAAATTATCGTTATCAATGCGATATTAAGTTATTATTATGTGACCGGCTACGGCATCGCCATCACGTTAAGGAATATCTCTTTAAATTCTTAGCAGCTAATAGTCAACACTTTGACGAAGTCCTATAGTCCAACAGTGGGATAAGACAATCAACGAGACAATTAAAAAGCTACAGAGCTTACCTGTGTAGGTAAATGTCAATTCACAAAGGATTACAATAATGAGACGTTTATTATCAGATGTGTTTGCTTCTTGAAGCCCACGTTATTACTTAAGTCTGTTACCAATGAGGTTCAATTAAATAGACGAAAAAATAACGATTCAACATATCTAAAAATGAAAGATTATTTAACAATACTACGCGATTTTTTTAATTTTTAATTTGTTTTTCTATGTTATGTTATTATTATTGAATGAACATTGAAGAAACGATTGAAAATACAGTTTACAATGACATATTCACAGCGCTCAAAGAAAATAGAAACAGATTACACTTGAATGACGGTTGTGAATACATACAAGTTACGTTTTAATTCTATCAACATCATGAGATTTTGAGTCTCAGACTGGACAGCGTATGGTAATATCTGAGGCTAATACACTATCATTACATTAATCAGTCACCGGAACTTCGACTTTGTCAATAAGTTACCTTTAATATGTAATAATTCGTCTACATTAAATACGTTGGATTTATCGAATTGCAAGCATAACTTTATTGACGAGTAAAGGTACATATGTATTTCTGTTATCTCATATTATCCATTCATACAAATTTGTCAACTGCTTTCGAATAACTCCCCGAAGCTACCCGAGTTTTTTTTTAACATAAGTTTTTAATTGCTATAAGTAGGAGTCTGTCAGCGTCCTAATTTTGGAAGGCTTTCTTTCTTTATACGGAAGGTTTCCTCCTAGTTCACACCATTGCGGGTAAGTGAATACATGTATTACATGGGTAACATACAACGAATTTCCAAAATTAAGCAAGAACTTAATTTATGAGTTTCTTGTTGGTTCTTCGCGGTAGAATCTAGTTTCCGGGCCGGTGGTAGCTATACATTTATTTCAACCCTAAAATGACGATTCACATACTAAGCCTTTGAGAATATTATGATTTCTTTACTAGAGGTACAACGACCCTCGCATCGCCTGGCATAGCTTAATCCGGCCCTGAACATTCTTGACCTTAGACTCGCTCTTCACCATTCAACGGAATTGAATATTTCTTTGAAATTCCGCAACATACAATTGAAATAATGTCTCAATTTATTGTGCTTACGTTTAATGTGAACTTATTTTCTATTTGTAATATTAAATGGTAATTGTTGAAAATTTAAAGGATCAGTTGCAGAATGACATCGCTGTACGTATATATATCACCTTTATAATCAAAATAATGACGTAATAACTCGAATAAGTTTATAATGTAAGAAATAGGTAGTCAATATTTTCTCGGGCACATCAGACTGGGTATGTTTCACGGAAGATAGTACACTAGAAATGACATGAGACATAATTCGTTACGATAACACGATAGCCGTGCACCTTCCAGTAACAGTCGTTTGTTGTCTGTAATTGTTTTATTATATTAAGTAACCAATAAATATTAACCACCGTCAAAATTCCCGGACAATAATTTCATTTCGTAATACATTAACCGATTTGAAAATGAGATCACGTTTATAAAGTTTTACGTACTTAACCATTCGAATGATTTTATTCTATCAGAAATTAAATTCTATATGATCTGTTTATGCAGTAAAATATTGAGAAGTGAATATTAAATTAACTAGCCATCTACGTGTATCTCTTAAATTTTGATTAGTACGTATTGGATAGTATTTTTACAAGGAAACTAAAAATAGACGAGGAAGTTTCTAGTTTTATCATGACCTCTGGTTATTATCGTAGCCACTTTTAGCATAATTTTATCCTTAAAAATATGATAAAATATTAATCGAATTTTATTAGTATTTAATTAACATTGTAATTCCACCGATTCACTTGCACCAGCGGTGATTATTTCTTTTTACATATTTTTATTGTTAAGAGAACATGATGAATTCTAGATATTATTTTAATAAAATTTAAAGCAATTAAAATATTACATCGTAATAATATATCGTCGCTGTGTTCTAGAATATGTTTTTTGAGAAAAAAAGTAAATATAAGTCTTCATTTTTAATATAAATGAAATAAAACAACCGAAAATTACATATAAGTAGTGTTCAGTGCCAACTTACCATCAAGCCTATTTGCTTTTTTTTGTATCTTGTTGGAAGTAATGCTGTTAGCCTTTACAGCGTTACCGAACGTTGGGGCGAGTGCAAAACTCAGCCTTGAGGTGAACCCTTTCGGACTCGAGAGTGACGTTCGTCCTGAGGGTGTCTCCTAAGAGATCGCACCTCGGCTCAGAACGTAGTCGGTGGGGTCTATTTGCCCCTCCGCGTACCTATTTTATACTGAAAATATGTTTCTACATTACGTCAACCAAGTTATTAAATTAATGAAAATTTTAAATCAAAGAGAAATAATATAAATACGATTTCGTTAACATGAAAATAATATTTAAAGATTTTCTTCCAAGTATTTTGAAGTTATGAGATGATTAAGTTGCAAGAAATAGTGCTTATTATTCGTAGCTACGAGTACTCGGCGCTACAGTGACGGAGAATTCATTTGAAACGTCATAGAATTATATATATATATAACTAAACTTTTAAATTTGTCTATCGGTAAACGATAACAATATTACGAATCGTTCAAAAATACGATTAAATTTTAATTTAATGTTACATACCATAATATTTTGAATATTAGTATCATTAAAATTAAGAGCAAAATAAGAGTACTAAATACAATATTTATTTATTTCTTTAATTATTTGCTTTTCTAAGAAAGAAATTAGATATATTTATGATATTATACAAGCTACCCTACGCTACTTTCAAAGAAACGGCCAATCAAAAACGCGTGAGGCTTCCTACCGCAATTCGGTATAGCTACAAAGCTTTTAATTTCCAGGTAAAATATTCCAGGATAGTTTGATATGTAACGATACTATACTGTTTAACTTAAATTGTAGTATATGTAGATCAAGTAATTAATTATATTTTTGATGACTACGACTATTAATCAGTTTTTGTAATAATTTTGTAACGATTGGTATTTAAGAAGTAACTTTAAAAGTTATACTTTATTTTATCAATTTGCTAATATCACAATAAATAGTGATCTTAGATTACAGCTTAAGTTAGTTTAATCTCTAAATTTTTATTTAATAATAACATAAGAATTGTAATACCTAACGGCCTAAAGTTTGTGCTGGGAGTGGGGACGACAATAGCTCAGTGGATCGAACCTGATTTACATCGCTAGTCAACTATTACGCTTTTGATGCTTCATAGTTTACGTTAAAAAATTTTTGGGTCTATCGTTCCGGGTAGAAAAACTATTTTGCACAACATCTTAACGAATTTCAAAGGCACAACGGTCATATTTAACTCGTACAAAACAGCGGAACAGATTATATAAGTTTTCCTTTCATTTTGTGTGTATAAAACATTTGCATAAATTTCTTATTTAATTATATTTTTGGTTTGAAAGAACATCCAAATTGGTACATCCTATAGGCGGAACATTTGTGACGATCTCGATGTTTTTTTGGCTATACATATCACGTAGTGCCTGTTGTACTGTATTTAATCCAAAATTAGGACAACAAAAATGAATTGGTTCTATGTTGACAAATATTTAGAAAGGCTAGAAATTACCACACTGCCTCTACGATACGGGTAATACCAGTGGCGGTGTATATCAGCTCCCGTACCTCTGAGAGCACGTGGAGCTGTTGTTGAAAGTGCAAGCACTTGAACACTTTCCGGTCATGTCGGATGAGAATGACCCTTGGTCACAATAATATGTCTTGCACAGTTACGTAAGTCCCCCTTGATAATGGCCGCCGCGTTTGAAGTCAGGATGACATAACTATAAAATTTTCCTCCGACTGCAAATGTGTTAACACAATGTTTGGCGGTACAATAACTCAAGAATACGTTTTACTTCAACCTACAGCCTACATAACTAGTTTACGTAAAAGTATGTGGGAGAAGGCTTAGAAGTTTTTGTAAACAATTATTTTTAAATTTCCAAACAATGTAATTTACGTATTCATTCCGTTCCTTACTGATTGTGTAACATGTTATTCTTTTATACTTATTATTTTTTAATTAAACTTGACAAAAGTTCAAAATAAGCCAGCATTCTAATTTTCTTAATACAATAAGAGTATACGAACGAAGATTATATGACAAGTTTATTATTTTTATTTGAAAATGATTACATAAAAGTCAAAGGTGTTATATATACTCAAAAATTTTAATGATTGTCTGACAATTATTATAGACATTCAATGTGGAATATTATATCAAAGTTCTAGTGAAAATTATATATTTTAATATAAAGTGTCGACGATCACACATAGGAAATCGAGGCCGACAATTTCAATTTAAGTCCTCTCTACCAACATATCCAAAAATCAGCCTTCTCGGTTCATTTGCATTGCATTTGATCGCGTGGTATTTGATTATATTACGGATTGTATACCACATTTGTGGTTCGACTTTCCAAGGCTAGAACCACCAGACTGTTCGTAGAGCTTACTGTCGAACATGCTACATAGAACTGTCCATGCGAGAAACAGATTACCCTTAGGTCTAGTACGACCATTTTAAAAAATTGACCTTGTGCTTTATTAATTGTCATGGCGAAGCAGACTTTAAGCGCGAACTGTCTCTTTGTCTCAAAGGGTCATTTTGATGGTATCAAAGATATTCGTGGAATATACACTGTTTCTTCTTTAGTACATCCAGTGATAACTGTAGCCTAGATAACATTATAATGGAGCGCCGATATTATTAGTGTGATGCCGTTGCATAATTTTGGAGGACTTAAATTCCTGAGAAACATTATTGGAGTGCCAATCTTGTAACTTCAAATATGACGGACTCCCAGACTAACCTATATACGAAATATCAACCCCTATTTCAACTGTTAGGGATAGAATTTCCAGAAACTCTTAAATACATATTTATTCATTTTTAATGATTAGCCCAAAAATAAAATTTCATGCTTGTAACTTCAAATAAGACAGACTTCCAAACTAACCTATATACGAATTTTCAACCATTTCATGGCCCTAACTTTAATAGTTTACGCTCGGCGATGATGAATCAGTCAGTCGGGGCATGTTATTTTATAAGTATAGAAGATGACTGGACTACGACGTGATACGCAAAATATCGCGATTAGACTTAAAAAAGTCTTTTGTTTATCGAGGAGGTTACGATTAAACTAATTTCAGTCGAAAAATTAATAAAATCTGTTTATGGTCTAGTGGCTTGCTAACCCAGTTGTGCCAGGTTTCAAGATGCGATGGACAATTACACCAAGCATCCAAATCACAAGCAGTTTCTTTAGATTTAACTTGTTTTTGACACATGGTTGAGCTACGAACCCTGTGTGTAGCTATGTCCGAACCCTGTTTCCACTTTTCGTACACAATCAAGTGATAATCCGATTCAGAATATCCATATTTGTCCCTATTTAACAATGTATTTGTTGTTTTTCGGCGAATTGAAACGACACCAACTTTCCGAACTTTTTTTATTTAAAACTTCAGTTTGACGTAATCACGTTTAAGGCTGCTGTTTATCTCCACGTGACTGGACATGAATTTACTTTCGGTTTTGCTTTAAATTCGTCATAATAGACTTTCGTCGCCCACGGGTCTCAATTTTGACATAAAATTTTCCAAGCGATCAAATCAAAAACGCACCGTGCGATTACTTGCTCCACCAAGACAGCCTGGGTCATACTCGTCGTTGATATATCGTGCTATTTTTTTTTTCAATGATCGCAGAAGGAGTATTTCGAACAAATCGTACGTTGGAAAAAGTCTTAGTTATTTTAAAGAAATAATCTTACTTTCAAATTAAACTGCAATGAAAGATTGATGAGAATGATGATGATGAATCATTCGTGAGAAAAGCTATTATTATAATCAACATTTTCACAGGCACAAATTTACCAGTAAATTAAAAGGATAACATATCGTAAAAAATATTATTATTAGAAAATATATAGTGCGGCTAACAATCCTAGGCATTACAAATATTCTTATTTGATTTTCCACTTAAGCGTTGGGTTTATGCTAGAAAGCACGACTACAGCTTATACTACTTAGGGATGGTCTGAATTCTGAATTAAGGATTTTCAACGCACAAGGCGACCCAGTTATCGCTGTGTTTAATTGCGCTTCATTTGTGTTATTGCATGTGTCGGATGCAATTCTGATACGTGTGCAACCTACCCGCGTTGTAGCATCTTGGCAGAATACGTTAAGAGAAGGGGAAGCTTTGAGAAGAAGTGGTTTATTTACAAGCTATATTGACTAAAGATTTAAAACGATGACTTTTCATCATCATCATCAGCCCACATTCGTCCACTGCTGGACATGACATTTGTCGCGGTGTAATTACGTATGCCTGAACCTACGATATTCTGCTCATAATACAATAGTTATCATCCTTGAATGATAAGTGTTCTATAATATTTTTAGCCCGCTATCAAATACATCAAAATACATAGATAAATTTACACGTGCTATTGTCGTAGCTGATACATTTAAATGACGGATGACAAATTTCCCGCCTATAAAACAAATTAAAATTATGGTACTACCTATATAAATAATAAAGGTTTTATTTATTCCAACTACCTTTCGAATTAAATTATCATAAAGCCATATTCGAGTTTAGGTTTTTTATATAACTTAACTTAAAATAAGTTACGTAAATTCACCGCCTACATATTTTTCTTTTACTGGAAGCTTCGGTTACATCTGAACAGAAGTATTCATATTGTGTTTTTATTTTTACAAAACGAATTGTTTCGAAATTAAGAGTTGGACAAGATGACTATAAAGTTTCGTAGCTCGTAGCACTGATGTAGAATAAGCCAAGGTCAGCGAACTCGTATAAAAAGAATGTTCATTTAAAAGCGACAATCAATTACAGATGCTAAAGGTATCAAAATAAGATTTAACTTGTGATTTTTTCTATATACATCACTTCCTTATAAAGCTATAGTGATATTAAAACAAAAAAGAAGTAAAATTAAAGTTTATATATTATTAATGTATTCAGACACAAAGGCGCGCCCCTGTATGCAAAATCATTATCAGCGTGCATTAGTATGAGTGTGTAACGTGTGTTAGGACTAGTCCTAACAATATGTTTTAGTGTGCGTGCGTCTAAGAGTAAAGACAGCAAAACAATAGAAATTAGGTTAACTTTGTTTTATTGTAAATATATTAATTTAACGTAGAGGGGCGGCGCCTTCGTGAGGATAGAGCCATACAGGATTTATTACGTTTAGTGTCGGATTAGATTAATCAATAAAAACATACTATCTGACAGTAATTAGTTACAAGCGCTGGCGATAGATGGCGTTAGAGTAAAGTTTCAAATTAGATATTTATATATTTGTATTATATATTAGAACATCATCGTGAATCAATAAAAATATTTAACGCTAGTCGTTTAACGTGGTTTCTACTGGTTTCTATTTATAGTTGAAATTTCTAAAAATCCTTTCGCAGTGAGTAGTAGTGCTAAATTACAAGTCATTCGGATTTATAATGTCCTTACTCAGGATGAGTGGTATCTCGTTTATAAATTTATAGATAAAGTTTCCAATTCAAAAAAATAATCTAAATAAAAAAAAAATTCAAAAGGCTATCGAATGCACAAAAGTTATTTATAAATTGACTGGTGGAAACTGACGAAAAACGCGTATAAATAAACTTCAACCTTATCATATTATAGTATTCGAATGGTCGTTCTTGGTGATTATTTATAATTTAAGAATCGGTATTGTGATTCATCGGGAAAATCCGTTTAAAGTCCTCGCCTTGACTTGACTACGTTATACATGATTAATTTGAAATTACTACTAGTTCTCACATCTCGCAGTGTTTTTTTTTTTTTTTTATAATAGTGTTAATCAAATATTTATATGAAATAGCTTCACGTCGAACTAACGTAGGTCAGTGCCTAAAGGTGGATAGGTCAGTTACTAAAAAAAAGTTTTGCACGAGCAACTATATTTAATAATCTTGTCCAAACTCATTAGCTAACGCCGGCATCTAATTGTATTTACAGAAAACGATATAATTTGTTATAATCGCATTGGTATCGATATTATGTGCCATAGAGTAATCTAAACATATTATTTTTCTATAATTAAAATTATTTAGAAGTTTTAGATGTGAAATATCCATATCGCGCCGTGGAAAAACCGATTCGTATGCCGTTACGGCAAACGACGTGACTCTTTTATCTTGACATGACCTCTTTCCGCGTTAGTGTGTGGTGCGTTTACTACACAATTCATGGCATATTATTATAATAATAAGAAATATATATATATTTATTTTATCGACGAAACTCGCTTCTTATCTATATTTATTTATTGGTTTTCATTAATTATACATAAATTATTTTAAGCGTCAGTTTCGATGTTTCACGTCCTCCGGGCTTTCCGTGTCGGCCACATTTTACAGACAATAGTTTTTTTTATAATCTAATGACCCGGGATAATTTAGAATTCATCTTCTATTTTTTTTTTGTATGCAATTATCGATATTGTCCATGGTACTATGCCAGCAGCCTTCACGCAAGTGCCAAAAAAACTACATAAAGTTTGAACTCAATCGAATGAACGATACACAAACGCAGAACGTAAAAATAAATGAAAGTACAAAACAAATATTATTTCCACTTTTATGTTTATAATATAAGTATTTATTTCAACGCCAAGATGGCTCAGTAGATAAGAACCAGTGAACAAAAACCATAGATTGCGCGTTCAAACTTGAGCAAGCGCTGAGTCAATACAATATTGCTTAGCGTGCGTGAGACCACATAGCAAAAAATAAAAAATAAAAATTTTTATTTTACTAACGCACACCGATAATTTATAGTGGAGGAGTGCACCTTCTTGAATGAATAGATCTATTATATATTATACAATTGGGATTTTAAGGAGGCGTTGTATCCATAAATAAGTATGTTTAATCGATTATAATGACCTATAATCGATTAAACATACTCAATTAAACTATAATTTGTGAATTAAATATTATCATTATTAGTCTCTCTCTGTTGCTCACATCCAAATGTTATTCTAATAAAATTCGATTCGATAAAACCCATAGGTAATAATAATTAAGTATTAATCTTTAAATATTGATATATAATTATTAAATAACATAATATAGATCACACAGATATTGGGAATATATAAAAAACGAACTTCAAGTGTGACTTATTCGTTTGTTAATATTATTCGCAGAGCTCGTGACTTAATGTAATTCCTTTTATTATATTATTTATTTATACAAAAATAATACTATTTTTTATTAATCAGCGGGAATAGGCGTTAAATCTCATTTAATCGGTTTAGTTAGATTTAATTATTATATTATTTTATTAATATCAATTTATTTTGTTTTTATAAAATTCTTTTACTAACCGTATTTTTTGTTGAAACTAGCCCCGTGACTCAGGAAATCTGAAAAAAATAAAATAAAACTATTGTAGAAGTTTTTTTAAAAAAATAATTATAAGGAAATTTATAATGTTATATTGTTAAATAAAAACCGTAATATATATTTAGGTCAAAAGAAAAAAATTATAAATTTAAATATAATACCGGTGTTAATTTTTAATAGTGAAATTATAAAACAATAATAAAAATCCTTATTTTGAAATTGATTTAAATAATATTTATTAAACAAAACATATAACTTTAACATGTTATTTATAAATTATTTATTTTATTGGGGTAATGGTAAAAAATAATTATTATTTTATCAAAATATCGCAACAGCGCCATCTACAATTTTATGAATCAACTAGGAAAATGTATTTTCCGTGTGACAGGTAAGGTGTACGCAGTACGTAGTGCATCCAACTGCCACCATTTCGAGTGGCGCTAGATACCACGTGCCTATAAAAGGAAAAAATACAACATGCGGACTTACCGTGCCGACTCATGTTTCCTAAAAGTAATTTCACAGAGCTAAACTAAACCACAAACCTACTCTCCTAGAACCAAAATTTAAAGTTTACTTTTTATAAAAACTTTTTTAAATATTTTATTCGCAATATGATAAAAGTAGAGTGCGGTCACATGTGCGCGCAATGCCAGAAATGTAGTTGATTGCGATTGGCGTGTGAATCGGTGTCGGTAAAGCAGCGCGCCTCGCTATTGGCCGGTGGGACTTGCCTCGGTAAAGCAGTCAGTACAAACGCACGTGACAAGCACGCTTGAAGGCCATGCGGGTCTCACGCAGTGCAAATTATAGATGGCGCCGTTGTATATTTTGTTTACAAGTTCTGCAATACTTGCTCGTGTGACATAATTTCGCATAATCGTTCGTAGGTACGATACGATACGTTTAAAACGTCAACAACAAAAACTTAGTAACCGGTTCGTGGAGTTCTGACTGCAAGTTGCTTAGAGCGTTTTTAAGTATTATGTAGGTAAGATATGCGGCATGACCTTGAACGACGTATATTGTAGCATTGAACTAGATGTCAACTCTGTAAATATCTACGAAATAGGTTATACATAAATATGTGCATTTGTAAATTAAAGATAAACGAATTAAAACTCGCGTTTAGTGATAAGTTATGTGAAATCAGGTAGTGGACGTTGTTATTTTAATTATTATTTTATTGTATTTATAATGATAAATTATTTATCACGCGGAAAACGATAATAATGATGGGCAGGGCGATATAATTTTTGCGAATGTTATAAGTAATGTGACTTACGAGACAAGTAGGTAGGTATCTTAGAAGATAATTTGCAATGACAATTCGGTTTCGATTCATTGTATTTAAGAACAACTTTGTGTAATATAATAACGTTGTAGTTTCTTAGATTTAAACGATAATTTACATGTATTTTCCTCATTCACGATCGTACTACGTATTACAAAATATTGTCGCGTCGGGTCTATCTGTCTTTCTGTACGCGATCAAAACTATCGATCGGATTTTTATATGGTTTTCAGCAAAGATGGAGTAGTAATACATGAGAAAGATATGTCAAATTGGCTTTTTAGTAAATTGACAAAAAAATTATTATAGTTGTTGAAGATGTCGTTAAAAAAACATGCTCTCAATAGAGATGTGTATCATGATTAATGATTTAAACGTTTGATGTAGACCTTTTATTTCACATAGTGGATACCTTCAGAAAGGTACCCGGGCCAATTGGGGTAACCATGTATAACAATTATATACAATATAATTATATATATACAATTCGAATGCTTCTTCATGATCACCAGAACTGATACTTTTCGGGGCAGATATTATTTGCCGCACAATCGTTTACCACTATTATTTGCTTGCAGGCTGGTGCACTCATCCATCAAATGGGCGTTCTCCAAGGAAGCCTTCAACTCTGCTTCTTTTACTATTGACGTATATTAAGACGACTTCGATGGCCACGTGATTATTCAATAAAGATAATTGGCAGATAGAAAAATATTTAAACGAGAGGTGTCCTGGGTTATAACGAAGCTGCGTTCTGTATATATTATGTATTACATAACAGTCACATTGAATTATGACAAGAAATAAAATTGTTATTAAAATCCCGTGTTCTTTAAGTCGATAACAACTAAATACAAATCCGTATATAATAGAAAGATACTGAGAGAAAGAGGGGGAAAGATCGCCAGTAAGGAGTATAACCTCCTTGCATGAGTATTTCTGCCAGTTCCCTCAATTGTAAGCCGTGTAAAATACTTCATTCCAAGAATACCTATATCGAGACACCAATATGTTAAAAAATATCATCTCGTTTTTATTTAATAATATTTTATACAAAAACAGAAACTATAATTAAAATAATTTAATTATAAAACGATTACTTAATTGTTGAATGAAAAGAGCGAACAAATTAACGAACTCTTTAATGATAATTAGGCTTGATATTATTCTAAAATGTTTAGGCATAATTTTATCATTAAATTCGATGGCGTCCTGCGTTATAGGGGACATAACAGTATTTTTTTATGAGTTTCTTTAATACAGTATTCGGGTTGCAAGCCCAGGGAGAATACGGCGAGGGAAATGTATGATAAAATTTTGTACTACACATCAGTTTGAATCTTAATGTTACCTTTTATGATATAAGTATAACCCTACGGAATAGCGGTTGAAGTACCTACTGATGTGTTAACCCAAAAAGACAACGATTAATAAATCTAGGCGATTAATAACAGACAACTTTTATAAATATTTCTTTCTTTATTATTATTTTTTTCTAATTTTATTGTTCATAAGAAATTCCGTCTTGTTAGGGACATAATTGAAAATGACTTTTGTAATAACCGCGTTCTAGGCGAGCTGAATGTAATTGTGTTCTCCTTATCAACAAAATATGCAACGATTGCCTAACGTCAAATTTCATATAAACCGCCTATAGCTCCGTCGTTATTTATTCGACACACCGCACTTAACCAGCACAAATAAACCAATATTCAATGATCCTTATTGGGGTAAGTCGTGTACACACAGCACACCCTGTATAGCTCATAACACCCGTATTGTTTTAACAACTATTTGCCATTCTGTATTGAACCAACCATTGTACATAAGTGCCACATAATAGCGACCACCGTGCCAATTAGATATTATTTAATATTTTATATCATTTATTATGTGAATTATTTAATAAAATTACGTACAATTATATCCATCTCTTCTATAAACCGATAGAACGGCAAGCTCGCCACGATCGGAAAGAATTTAGTCTAAACACGACCGACGTTCATACTCTGAGAATTTCTTTACCCAATATTTTTTACTGATCCGATCCGGGTTTGGAATTAAGGAGGAGAGGAGACCAACGAGGAAGTTAATGATAAAAATAAAATCGGCGTAAATTAAATCTTCACCCGAGGTAACCAATATAACAACAGTTTGACCATTTTATTATTCTTTCCCCAGATGTAACCAAAGCATTTAGCGAGGAGAAATTCTTCGTAACTTTAATTATGTATGTGAACGTAACATAATCCAACTATTTCAAGGGTAGTCTGTATACGGATTCGTCTTAATTTTTATACAAATACGAGCAAGATGCGGGTCGTTAATTTTATCAGACGAACCCGTTCTCTGCTAGGTATTTAAACTTACATATTTTTATGAATATATTAAACACTGAGTAATGATCGTTTTGAGTCCGACAACTTTAACTGAGTTCTCTTGCTCTTCATTTGTATTAATATTTATAATGAAACTCTCACGTGTACCTATCCACTGCAAAATTTCTCCTTAAGAGGAGTTATTGCCCAGCGGTGGTCTATTTACTGCCTACCAAAAAGTAAACAGCAAATATTTTAGTTAGTAAAATGAGTAATAACTACCACATATCCGTCTTGGCGAAATTAGCCCTAACTTTTATCTCCTTAAAGTTTATATTTCCGTAAATCCTATCTCAGTGACTATCTACGTCGCTTATATATAGATAACACATGTATGATTAAAAACTATTACAAAAACAACCTTAACTGCATTATAATACGAGCAATTTTTAAATATCACTAAAAATACAGTCAACTAAACGCAAATCAAACCGTTTAAGCATTTAACGACTCCTGTAGCGTAAAATTAACGAAGTTGTGGTAACACTAGTTAAATAATATAACCGCAGTCTACATGTTTACTAACTACCGAGCGCCGCTTCTCAATATGCATCAGTATTATAATAAACTGAACTCTAATATGTGTCTCCTCCCGCGACATTTGCATGTACAATCTCGGCTTCTAAATCCGCTGTTCCAATTAAGACAAAAGTACGCTCACGCTAATATTTGGCTGATTAAAGTACTGTGGAAATGTCACTTGACGAGTTCTATTTATATATTGTACAACAGGTTTTTTATTAAATCTTTTATATATAATTTTAAGATATATTGTGGTCGTCGATTGGTCGAAATTCGTTCGCAATGAAAAGCTAATAAAAATTTTAAATGTAATCAATGTACAAGTACGAATAATATACAGCGGTAAAGTTTAATGTAAAATGAAATGTAACGCAATTTTTAGCATCCACAAATTCGCGTATTAAACGCCGATAAACCGCGTCGACGTCGAGAGAAAATTGGTAATATTGCTTGTTTCCGATAGCAAAATCAACGCGTTGCGTCGAAAGTTTCTGTAATCATCACAAGTTGTCAACAATTTACAATGTTCTGTTGTTTCTGAACATGAAAATTTTCCCCTTTATGGTGGATATCCACTATTATATTCGCGTCATCCTCGTCGTACGCTACACATGTTTGTATTTGTACAAGTATCCCCTTAAACCGCAGCACATTTGAGTTGATAGGTTGAGGTGCCATATTTATAGTTTGCGTGTTGTCGAGCCACTGGACTGCGGAAAGTTAAATATTTGACGTTAATGGATTTCACCTCGCTGTCAACAGTTTTATACTTTTCTGATGCAAGTTGAACGGATTATGCTCACAGACTTCAGTCATTTATGAAAACATAACATTCATTATACCATTTATGGTCAAAATTTTTATCAAAATTGTGGATTGTATTTTTAAAATTTTGTATTTTAGACTAGCAATTGTGCTACCCGATGGGAATTGGATATTGGCAGCGTAAGAGATATTAATCATCCCTTAAATGTGATGTACCGTTAACCGTGGGCCCTGAAATCTTTTACTTGTAATCACACTGGCTCACTCATCATTCAAACTGGAACACAACAACAGTGTTCTACTCATCGTATTACTGTTGCATTACACAGGACCCACTCATCACATATTCAACCGTTGTTGAGAAGGTGGTACCCAGACAAGACTTGCTCAGAGAATTACCATCTATTGGCGTAATTAAGGTAATATTTATTTACTAATTTAAGTTTCATATTATGTTTGTTGAATGTATCTATTACAGGTAGTGTGAGTTTCTACTAAGTATGAAATGGTATTATGATTATTATAGGTGATGCCATTGAGAACATCATTATTTATCTGTGATAGATATAAATATATAGTGTTTATTCTACACATTCTCTCACACACACAAATCATGGAATTTACGTCCTTCGGGACGTCTACAGGTAGAGATTTGTCAATCTACAAAGGTACATAGAAAATCGAATAGAAATCGTTAAGATTGCTTAATAATATCTGCCAGTATCATATTTAAGTAATCAGTAAAATTTTCATATACCACATTTGTGACGATACGTTAAATAAAAAGGTTCCATTAATATTCAAATCAATGCAAAGAAAATGTTTACTCACAATCACTTCGGTCCGACCTTTACCTTGACAGCGAAAATTTTAATAAAATATATATCGTAAAACGAGCTCCAATAAAATCAGTTGTAAGCCGTACGCCAAAAAATAAACAACATAGGAAATTAATTGGACTATTGAGAAAAATAAACATTGAAAACACATCCAACACTAAAAGCTATCGATAGATACGGATTTTGAAACAAGCGAACTTTTAATAATATATTAAACTTAAAATACGAAGTCGAGTTTAACTTAATTATCTTTAAATACAAGGGTTTTCCGTAACGTGTTTGCGCAAACGGAATTATGTTCAACTTTTAAAGAGCTTCTGCTTAATTTAACATATTAATATAAGCTCATTCATTGGTAATGGAATTAAAAAAGATAATCAACAGTTCATATATAGGCTTGTTTAATTATGTTATTTTTTTAATTTATATAATTTTTTATAGTTAGGTAGACGGAGAAATGGTCCACCTGATGTGAGTGGTAATCAATATCAAACACTACTTACGCCGTTAAAACGCCACGAAACTTGGGAGTTAAGATGTTACGTCCTTTGTGCCTGTATTTACACTGGCTCACCCTTCAAATCGGATCACAGCAATACTAAGTATTACTATTGCTGGTAGAATAGTTGTTGACTGGTACCAACTCAGCTTGCACGAAGCTCCCACTAAGCAGATTTAATTTGTGTGCGTGCCTTTTTTATTGTTTTCGTATAATCACCATGGCTCGTTACATTAGTTTTATTTCTTTATTGGGGCTTAATTAAGTTTATTAACGTTCCTCTACTGTATGGTGATAATAACAAAGCGTCATATGTTTATCCGAAACATATGGATGATTATTGAGACATACAAATAGTTTTTCGTTTACTTCAAACAATCATAATGTTTCGCAAGTTTTTGTAATAATATTATAGATTAAAAAATATTATGTTTGTATCTTCATATTAATATTCATCAGGATACCCTTCGCAAGGTGCGGTATAATCCTCTGCCCTCCACATCTATTTGACTGACCACCGCTGCGTTTGCTAATAAGCGGTCTCATTAAAATCAATCCTGTGATATCAGGATAATATAAATGTTATGTTACTTTTTTAATATCTTTTGTTTGTCCTCTTCTTGTAATGCTATTGACACAATTGTAAAAAAATAAAAATAAAGGTACGTATACATTTCTACAAATTACTTAATACAACTCAGGAGTGAAAAGTCTCCTCCCAATTCTAATATTAAAATTTATAAACAACTACCATATTTAGAATTAAGAAGTCCTATTTATTTACAGGGGTTATAAGAGTATGTTCTACCGCCTAATAACAGTACTCTGTATTGATGTGTTTCGGTTAGAAGGGTGAGTGAGCCAGTGTAATCACAGGCACAAAGAACATAGCTTCTTAATTCCCAAGGTTAGTGGCACATAGGTGATGTAAGGAATGGCTAATATTAGTGGCACATAGGTGATGTAAGGAATGGCTCGTCCGCCAACCAATGCCATAAAAAAAAATATAACGACACGTTATGATATACGAAGGCAGAACTATGAACCACGTCCTGTGCGGACAAAATTATAGAACAATGACGCAAACAAAAAAAAACTATTTAGTTTAAATAACTGGTGATAGGCGTAGATTAATTTACGTGTAAAATGATACTTGTTTCTGATGACAATTACCAACGTTTCCACAGTAATAATTGCGACTGTCAATTTAAAAACAGGTCAACCTTGACCCTTTATTGCTTCTGCGGTAACCACTCCTAGTCGGGTTTAGGTAGGCTTGTAAAAACGAATGCCCCTGCGTTTCTTTGCTAGAGGTAGTAAACATTTACGGGACGATGTTTTTGAAACGCGTTACGGATCACGAAAAAAATAACGTTATTAATAAATTAAAAAACAAAAATGTTTTATATAAAAATACTAAAGATTTTTTTCAATGTTGTTTCATAAATGATTTTTAATATTATTCAGGATGATAAATTCGGTGTGGGGATCTGACAACCGCACCCCACCGTCCTCGCACGTTGCAGAAGCCGCTGGCGGAAACTAGTTTAATCAAACATTGTTATTTATGATGACAATATGGTTTTTAAGCCTTAATAGACAAGTCCCTGGTTCGATACCCTTGGTCTATTGTGGTACCCACTCTTAATACATGCTTCACGCTTAACTGGAGGGGAAAATTGTAGTAATTCTCGGAAAATAGGTATTGCTATTATTCTTTTTAAAATCATTAAAATCCAGCGAGAATTGATTCCAGTTTATGACATACTATAACGTCATTTAAAAATGTCAGAAATGAAAATGTTTTGTGTCAGCGTCGTTTCATACAGTCGTTACTTTACGTTGCAGTTAAAGTCGAAAAACACGCAAGGGCAAGCTAAATAGAATTTTAACGTGGTGAATTTTGGTCTGTAACTATTCATTTAGTGCTCGGCGGTGAAGGAAAACTTCGTGAGGAAACCTGCATGTATCGAATGATATCCTGATATATAACAAATGTGTTAAAATTACACGTTTTAATATTATGGTTACTAGGATTGGATAGAAATGTTTTGTTTCGATTAAAAAAAATGCGACAACATACAGATTACATCCTCCAAGAAAAGAAATAGAAATTAAAACAACTTGCTTTATCATTTAACTAACTTATTCAATTTTATGAGCCGCGATGGCCCAGTGGTTAGAACGCGTGCATCTTAACCGATGATTTCGGGTTCAAACCCAGGCAGGCACCACTGAATTTTCATGTGCTTAATTTGTGTTTATAATTCATCTCGTGCTCGGCGGTGAAGGAAAACATCGTGAGGAAACCTGCATGTGTCTAATTTCAACGAAATTCTGCCACATGTGTATTCCGCCATCACGCATTGGAGCAGCGTGGTGGAATATGCTCCAAACCTTCTCCTCAAAAGGAGAGGAGGCCTTTAGCCCAGGAGTGGGAAAATTTACAGGCTGCTAATGTATGTAAAAATGTAATTCAATTTTAAAATTTCATAATATTTTTAGCTTTCCGCTTTCCTATTCAATATTTACCTTGTCAGGAGTAAGATTTCATTGAATAAAATGCATAGTACTTGAACACCTTACAGACATATGAATGACATAGCAAAGTAATAATATCGTTCTCTGTTCCATTAACAAAAATCACAATATAATTAGCCAAGAATAACTGCAGTCAATTATGAATTCGATAAGTTATCAAAGATATATTATTATGAACAATCTAAATGCACTCTGTTCAAGTATCGAAGCAATTTGAACGAGATTAAATAAATTCAAACGAGACATTTCTACATAGTATAAACTGAAGACGCTTCGCTGGATCTGTACGTTTAGATCTTATAAACTACTTAATGGATTTTGATGCAGTTTT
This sequence comes from Vanessa atalanta, assembly GCF_905147765.1. NCBI lineage: Eukaryota > Metazoa > Arthropoda > Insecta > Lepidoptera > Nymphalidae > Vanessa > Vanessa atalanta. The sequence continues at coordinate 15,566,441 of NC_061902.1, read as the reverse complement.
CATCAGTAAACAGTGTGACTCAAGAGGAAGGTTTATATGCATAATACATGCATATTAGAGCAGAGAAAAGGGTCTATGACCCTTATTTGTACCCGCGTGAATCTATGCTTCTATACTATACTATAATATTATAAATGTTTAAGTAACTCTGTATGTCTGTCTGTCGCTATTTCATTGCCAAACCAATCAACCGAATTTGACGAAATTTGGTTTGAAGCAAACTTGAACTCCAAGGAAGGACATAGGCGACTTTTTTGCCTCACACATGACAACCAATCCCTAAAACGGGACAGGTGACATCTAGTTAAATAAATCCTGCATGTAAGTCAATGAACGCGGACTTCACAGTTTATATAATAAGTAAACTTTAAAATCTAAATGTATTTTTATATATAGGCTTTATAGGAGTAAGGTGGCTTAGTAGCGTATAAACCGAGAATGCGGGTTCAAAGCCAGGCAAACACAACTGAATTTTCGTGTACTTGATGTGGATTTACTGTAAATAAATAAGTATATTAAACATTATAATTTACAACTTTCTGTAGTTTAAAAGATAAATAAAAATAAGATAATTATTATCTTATTAATTAATTTTATCGCTGCTAATCGTATCAATATTGCATTACATCGAGTATTACGCCATGTAATTTATTATTGTTTATTTTAATGTAAGAACTTTTAATTCTTAATTTTTAATTAATTAGCTATTGAAGCGGTTACGGGTGTTGTCTGTTGGCGCGCAATGTCGCATTTCGGAAGCGGCTGGGGGGTGAGGGAGAGACAGTGGCAGCGAAGGTCGAGGGCGCGCCAAAATCAATGGCTGGCACGGATGTGGATGCAGACAGGCGTTACCTCTTAGAATTGCTCTTTTAACTCATTCCGAGAAAGCAGGCAGGTAGATCGTATCGTGGATAACTTAGTCGGCACATAATATTTTGCTATCACAAAATGTTATTTCTGTATATACAATTTTATAAGAAGATTTCAAATGATATATCATAAAAAGTTAATTTTTTATTTTTTTATTTACTAGCGACTCTAACTCTGCTTTGCTGACGTGTAACATTTAAAAAACAATTCATTCGTTACATACTTTAAAGCGTGTCCTTATAAGTGTATAAGGACAAGTATACACAATTGCTTACTTGTGTGTCGGTGGTTTAACTGATTGGTTATCTCACCGGAAGATACAGCCACGTTATCTTTTGTGATTAAACACAGTTTTCCTTATTACCGAATTTCAAAAACGATGCAAACAGAAATTCTAATCCTAGATTTCACCCTCTAAAATCGTAGGTGACAAATTTTACACAAATCTTTAGCATCTGTCCATAAGCCCATTGACATAAGTCTAAATACCGATTTCCATATTCCTAACATAAGAAATGTCAGATCCAGACGAACTTTCATCACCCATTTCACCTCTGGCACTCCTTACATACGTTTCAAAAGGAATTCTTGTGCAGAATTTCATCCTATTAAACGCTGTACTCTATATTAAAAAAAAAATCGTGAACTAAATATTTCAATAATAGAGTAAAAAATAAAATGGAATTTCATATTATTAAACAACTTGAATATCGTCTGAGAATTCCTCTTTAGTACAGTCAAAAGGAATTGTTTACCGGTACTTCTCGAATTCATATTCAATTCCCGAGTTAAATTCTCTTAACTAAATACAATCCAAATCACTTTGATAGTTTAGCAGTAAATAAACAGTGACTGCCGGAAATAAAACAATATTAGAAGCGGATGTCAATTTACATAAACAAATTTGATTTAAACGAAACAACGTTTATTTTGTTAGTATATTAATTTTAATAATAAATGCGAAAGGGTTCTAATTGGTTTTGTTAATCTGTACTTTTATTGCAATTGATTTTTGCAGGATATATTTTATTAATCTTTATGGTTTAAAAAAATTAAAGACGCCAAGTCGGTAAATTCGTATGTTCACTTTTCGTACTAACGAAAATAATTGTGTCGTGAATCGTTCTTGATTTTTTTTTCAATTCACAAGCTACATAAGAATAGTTAAGTTTTATTTATATACTACATAAAATGTTTTATGTACATCGTTTTTTATGTTCATTATGCCGAAAAAAAGTAATGAATTAAATCAAAATTATAATAACATTATTGAGTATGTTTTTTTTTTTATAATGTCCAATATTAATTCTATAATATAAATGAAAGTCGTTACAAATTCAAATTGATAGCTTATTAAAATCATTGCTTATTTAAATCTAAGTCCCTAAGTTACTCTGGTACCAAGTTCGAAATAGGAATTATCAAACTGAACTCCCGACTACAATCTTCAACACTGAATGAAACAAATTACTTTAAATAAATATTATAATTATTGTGGCATGCTTTTAAATTATTATTTTTATAATTATTAATAATAAAAAAATATATTGAATAATGGTCCTACTTTATAAAATACCAGGGATATCTAAGTTGGTTGGTTGGTGGTGCATTGGTGTTGGAAGGAATATTTCTTATAGCGCCAATAGTAGTAGTATATGTGATGGCGATGGTGACCACTTCTCATCACCTCATTACCCCCCCCCCCACTATTTTAACTTAATCTTCATCTATATTTATTTAATTTAATATTAATAGTTAAACGCTAAGCATCAATAAAAAATATTTTGTTTGAGTATTTAAAAAGTCTATACGTAAGAAAAATAAAATATTAGTTAAATTTTGTGTTTAAGAGGTGAAGAATTTCGAGTGTGACCGATTATAATCAAATTATCCACCGATATTTATGTACGTGTTTATTCGCGGAGGTTTTACTTTATGGTAACTCACCGCTAGATGGCGCTACACATCCAATTCGTCACCGTTGAACCGATTATCATGACAACGTCATAATATTTTATTGTACCACATTATAGTGTATTATCTGTTTTAATAATTGACGGCACGGCACAAAATAGTTCAGGAGTAAAAGTTGGCTTTAAATATTTTCTTAAATAGTGTAAACACTAAAACAAGTAAATCTACTGTATTCAACCAAATAGAATAACCTCCAATAAGTTGATCTATCAAGAATCTCGACTCTGGATTTGATCCCGGACCTTCGAATGTGTAATCACACATGCTGATAGATATATAACAATATATATTTTAATAACGTAGCAGGAAATTTCGTTGTTTCTTTACTCACTCACTTTATAAACGAGTAAAGAAACAGCAAAGCGAAAACCAAACTTTCCAAGCTAAGTCTCATAAAATAACGCTAATCTCCTGGGATCAGATCAGCTCACATTTTCTTAGCTCGCTCTTTGTTGCACATTTCTACTAGTGCTCTATATTCTTTCAGGGATATTTCTCTCAGATTTACGGATTACGATTACTCATGTAAATCAATTCGAAGTTTATTTTTTTATTTATTATTCTGATCACTGAAATATTTTATAAATAGTCTTATAAATGTAATTCTAGTGTAAGATTTAAAAGAGAAATATTATGCTAATTCTACAACAACAAGCTTATCATATATATATACTAATATAATGAATGTGAATGTATCTCTGTATGTTACTTTTTTACGCTTAAATCGATCTGGATGGAATTTAATATAATACAGCCCACAATTGGAGGCCATGTTTAGCGTTACTTATCAAAGCCCAAGTGTTTCAGATACAAAAATTAATATTAATTGTCATCTTTATAAGCCATGAATGACTAATGTTGACGCCTGGATATCAAAATTGTACGTAATAAAATGCTTCCACAGTTAAAACTTCACGAGCGACACTGCGTTCCTTACTATGTGTTATTGGAACGCAACGTTTGCGCTACGAAATTGTACTCACGAAAAGTAAAGAATAAAAATATTAAAATTGTTTGTCTCCAGTTTTTTAATACCGATATCATGCGAGAATATTGTTCATTTTAACCAGGAGTTATCGCGTATGAGGTAAAGTGTTTTATTAACATATTATAATATTGACGTCGAAGGATATACGTAAAAATTCGTTTACCAAAATAACGCTAATTAATTTCCGAAACCAATGCCGTTATATCAATTAATTTCGGCGACGGCGGCGGTTAATGCACGACAAATTGGATAACGCGTCGCCCAAAATGTCCAATAATCGGATAAACTTCGAATAATAACTGCTTGAATCCGGTATTTTGAAATGACTAGATAATCATCACTCCATGTGTCATATTTGTGTTGTAAATATAAGACTAACAGCCTGTAATTATCCCACTGCTGGGCTAAGATCTTTTTATGCTGCTGCAATGCGGTTTGTTTAACGCGTAACAGAATCACATTGAAATTACACACATGCAGGTTTCCTAATGATGTTTCCCATCACCGCCGAGCACGAGATGAATTGTACACAAATTAAGCTCATGAAAATTCAGTGCTGCTTATTAGGGTCTGAACCCACGATCGTCGCATCAGATACACGCACTATAACCACTGGCCATATCGCTATCGGTCATCTTGGTTCTGAGTGTCCATATAAATAAATTATTTAGAAGAACAATCTGATGAATACGATTTCAAAACTACATTCGACTAAAACGATTCTATTCAAACATGTCGCAGTGTTATTCTCATTCTTGTTACGTCAAAAGCTAAGGATAATTTCTGAAGAATGAGCGAGTCAGAATTACTGGTTCCGCTTAGTTCCAACATTGGCATAGATGGCTTAGGGAATCGTTTAACTTATGAGAATTGGTGACCAATTTCCAATTTGGGGCCATTTGCCTGCCAATGTAAATGACAAAAGCAATGACATTCCGACATATATACATATAAAGTTGTTTTGAAATTTAACAATCGTCTAAATTTCGTACAATTTCACGAATGAGCTTTAGTTAAATTCCAATTTCAATGGACATATTCAGTGTCGTTCGAAATTATGCTGGTTACATTTTCAATAGTCGCAACTCTAATCGACATTATATTAAGAGACGTTAACACATTCTACAACAAATACATGATTATGATTTACGTTTGTCTTGTTTGAATTTAAATTAATAATTAATTGTCATATATTAGTTAGAATTTCAAAACGACCACCGTATGGTGAGTGGTTACTACCGCCCAATATAAACAACTGTGCTATATATACACGTTCAGTAATGTTATTTAGAAGTGAATGAGAGATAACTGCGTATATACATAACATACGATATACGCACAAAGTCGTACGAAAAAAAAGTATTAAATTCGTGAAATCATTAGAAACTGCTTTTGTTTTGCGTTTAACAAAGTATGATATAAAAATAGAACTATATTTTCTAATTAAATTCCCTATCTTTAAAATAGAGAATGTGCCGTTCAATTTAATTTGTATATTTCTTTATCATTGAAATAAACGTGTTGTGGGTATTTGAAGAAGTATAATTAAAAGTATTCTAGATCTGCAATAATAAGCCCTATCGATATAGTAATAAGGAAGATTTTTTTTTACAGTGTAAAACCAATCCGTTTAACAATTTAACACGCCTGACAGGAAGCTACTAATTAGATTTTTAGTAAAATTCGACATCTTGGCCGTTTTGGATGTAGAATATATTCCCTTAGATAAGTAAATTGCTTTATCGATACATTTAATGACTTCGGGGATGGACGATAGCATAACATAGGATATAAAAATAACGTGTTCGAATTAGCAAAGCGTATTGTGTTTCGTCAAGATCTCGCTTCGTATCTCACTTGTAAAATGTTGAACATCGAATTTTGATGAATATTTATTTACTTAATTTTTATTTAATTATTAATGTCAGTATCGCATATCACCTTATGTTATTTCATGATCGTGTTTTAGCGGTGAGTTTCGACTTTGATCTTATAGAATATCTCCACGGAGCACGTGTCAGACTATAAAAAGCGAGAAAAATGAAAATGTTGACTTTAAAATTATTAAAAATGGTATAATATGACTTTCTAAAAATAGAAAAATAAAAAATTAAGTAAACGAGTGACTGCTTGGAGCGCATGCGCAATAAGCGTTAGCAACGAATAACATCCATCATTTGACAACGATAAAAAATAATTTTTGCATGTCAATAATGTGTCATTCTTTTCTTCAATATTAAAATGCCCACGCGAGATGTATTCATTAGCAGTACAAAACTCCATCATTCATTACATTGTAAGATATAGTCTCAGTGTGTCACCGTTATCATATTTCTACTCCTTACCTACATTTACTATCACGAAGAATTTTAATTTGTATATTTATCATAGCGCCATGAGACGTCAGATTTGTGATAAGTGATTATACGTGATAAGATAACAGGCTTATACACAGCGAGGTGCTATTGCGGTCGAGACTATTTAATAGATTGTGTATTTATTCATATGGCTTAAGAAACACATATGAGTGAAAATATAATTGTGAAAGAGAACTTCGCGAACAGACCAGGTGTCGTATGAGAATGACGCATGTACCAAATCCGCAGGAAGACCACGTGTTCGGAAAAACTCCGAGCCTCAAGATCTTCTTTTGTGCGACCCTTAGTTAGACCCTCATGGGCGCAGTTTTAACTTTATAGAAGTATGTTTAACTTTATGTTGCACATTTAACGATATGGTGTACAGGTTCGAATCCGCTCTAAATTGAAGATTAATTTAATTTGTTTAACGATATCATGACGTCCTATTGGCCGATTTGCCAATGGAGACTACAGACTTTAATGGACAGATGTCCTATAGTGCACAAATACAAGCGAAATCATTTTTCGACTCTAACACTCATAATCTGATACGACAACAAATCCGACACGACCAATTTCTTGAAGTTGCTTTTTCTTGGGAAAGTACAACAGACCCCAATCATTTTGTATAGGACCTACTTGGGGTGTAAAGCCATAGTTATACGAAATACGGCTTTAGAAGCTACTATGCCGATGAGGCAGTCGATGCTCATTACCGAAGGTTCATGGTGAACGATTCGTTTTTAAACCAACGACCAATTTGGTAACTATAATTTAACCAGTAACCAAACCACTGTGGTCGGCTAGACCATATCTCATCTTTTGTTAATTAAGCTTCGTTTAATTAACTACTATTGTTATATTCACTCGGACCAATTTTAATTATCATTACCTGATATATAGATAAATTAATACTCGTCTGAGGGTAGGTAAAGGCACTCGTACTGTGTATGGCAGCACGAGGGGCCGAGCTGTCAATCATATAGATATCTTCTTATATAATAAGAAGGATTCTTGATCGTAATTTACTAAATTGTTACGATTTAACAAATAATTAATTTTAGAAAGCGGTATAAAACTACTGGCCAGTTAGAGAGCGGCGTTATGGCTGTATAAAAAAAAACAAATGTAAAACGTGCGAACAGACGTCGTCAGTTTACGTTGAAATGAAATCAAAACAAAACCTGTCATAGGTTTCGAAATTCAAAAAAAAATGTTGAATAAACGCGACGTCTCGCGGGCGACCCACTAGTTACCATTAGGTACTACTAGTTAAATATTGTAATAATAAAAAAATATATTCAATTAAAGGTTAGTGCAGAATGATATCTATTAAATTATATGACATCTCTGCGATTCTGTTTGAAAAAAATGTTCATAAATTTTATTTGTTGTTATTGAATAAATATAATTGAGGGAGTCCAAAATTATGTTAATTATATACGATAATAAGAAACAGTACGCGAATTTTATCATATTTGAAATAACTGTTAAATTGTATTTTTATTGAAGAGACACTAAGATTTTTTTTTTTTAATATTTAAAATATGAATGTGAGTTAGTTTGTATGTCAGTTCCGATCCGATCATCATGGTATTTTATCAGGGGTACAGAAAGGGTAACTTTGGGAGGGTTTTGTTTACACTGTGTCTACCTCTGTTCTGAGTTAAGCTTCACGCCTGACCATCTCTTCAGATTATCATTCTAATTACTCAGGTAATTTGAACACTAGTTTTACTAAAATAATCACATACATAGATAGTACATTTAAATTTAATGATACATATATTCACCACACGGCCGAAGTAGCAGGCGGAAAGTAGTTCAGTATCTGTACACTGAGACATATCCTTATCTATGTATCCGGTGCGAAACAAAAAATGTCACTCATGCACGTAGATTTGATTAATTATGTTTGTATAATTCAAAGTTAACCAATATATATTCTCGTTTAAAACCAAACGCTGAACTAAGGAGCAGACATCACACGACAAGTTTAAAAGGTATCTTACTTATTTATTTAATTGTGACTATCTGTGTCACAGTTAACATGTAAGAAATAGCATATACAACATTCGATTGCTATGTGATAATCCTGAACATGTGTACACGTAGAATTAACAAAATAAGAAAAAAATCATTAGGAAAAATTGGTAATAGAGGTTCTAACTGTAAAATTAATTTAAAATGTTATCACCAGAAGCAACTTTGCGCTACGTAGATATCCACTAATAAAGATCTTTTTGTAATCTCAACTTAAATAAAATAAATAAAATAAATATTGGACAACATCACATACATTACTCTGATCCCAATGTAAGTAGCTAAAGCACTTGTGTTATGGAAATCAGAAGTAACGACCGTACCACAAACACCCAGACCCAAGACAACATAGAAAACTAATGAACTTTTTCTACATCGACTCGGCCGGGAATCGAACCCGGGCCCTCGGAGTGGCATACCCATGAAAACCGGTGTACACACTACTCGACCACGGAGGTCGTCGACTTTATAGTAAGGTATTCGTAACTTTACCCGTACGAAGTCGGGTGAGGCAATTAGTGTAAATACATATGCTAAATCAATAGCATTTCATGTTTCATAATAAAACACTCGAAACCTTTGACGTGATCTCGTTTGACTGGAAATTTTAATAAGTACAAATATCTGGCCGGTTAACTGGGTATATTATAAAATTAATTAACCGTTGTATAAAGCCATTGAAATATAATAACGCAATTTTGAGTGACATTATTTAGGCAGTGAATATTGCGACATTAAGTTTTTCATATGATATTAATAAACGCTAATTTCGAATGTGACGTTGATGTTATATTTTGTGATTTCATAATTAAACTCGTATTCAATAGCCCCGTATAAAAAATCATTTAAAAAACCTACCTAAATATTATGTTTATTTCCAATAAACCGCTATGGATCAGCGGAGTGGATTTAATCCAATAATCTATCTTGTGGAATTTATACTTTATGCAAAAAAAAACAAACTTCAATACTTGAGTGTTAATCAAAGTTAATATTCAACTTAACTTGGTATTCGCGTAATTGAACTTCAAGTTCCACTCGTAAAAGTAACGAGTGTTAATAGGCAACTTAGCGACGCCTGCGCACAATGATACCTGCCTTCCGGTAGGGCCGCGCGATACTAATTGGTGTAATATTTGAGTCAATATAGATTGAGGCTTTTTCATACCGTTTCTTACCGGCGTTGGGAGCGTTGCAATTAAATTTGTTGCCTAGGAAATACTTAAGCTGACGTCATTGAAGGTATAGATATACATGTATGTTATAATATAATTTTTATCATAATTTGCGTAACATTCTACATATTATATTATAATCGACCATTTACTAAAACATTTAAAATAAATATTGACGGACACTGATAATTTGTTTCTTGGTTGTATTTAAATATCAATAAAATATTAACAAATTCGTAATGAACGCAACTGACAGTTCAAATACGTTACCACCGTGACAACTCAGCATACGTAGTTGCCTCTTTATTTTACTACGTTGGAACGGTGACGAGACTTCCTAGACCGAGTCACTCAGTTTTCGTTCTACATTAATATATTATTGAATTACAAAACATTTTAATTTCCAGATTTAAACATTGAAAACTTTAATAAAAAACAACCCACATTAATAATTTAGTAGCATAATAAACAGTTGAGACTCAAAACGAGGTCGCTCCGTAGAAGTGTGTCACGCCGGAGGCTTTGCTATTTGGCTCGGGATAAAAACTATACCACATTGCCCTCTAAGATCATATGTTTTTAGACTTAGTCTTTAGTCTGACGCAGATAAGGCTAAATTACTTAACTACGCATCACACACACCGGTAGCAACGTTACAGAACACATTCGTGAATTAAAAAAATTGCATAATTAACAGTAGATATAAATACAGTATTTAATTATTTGTTTCTAGTGCCTAGTTTTTAACGCCGCAGTGCCCGAAATCATGAATTAAATGCCGGATTGGGCCAATAAAAAGTTATTAAGTTTTTTCATCTACACATTTTCAGTAGTAGCAGTTTGGAGGCACGGTATTACGATCGTATTGAATAGCCTCTCTCTCGCATTCTGAGACTGATTTATTTAAAACTTACTAAAATCGATTGGTATGATTAAAAAGAATTACGTTGAAAGAATAATATGAAAGTAATCGAAGATCAAATAGTCTATGAGCTTGAATACGGGAGAACTCTGTGACTATATTTATGTCATAATAATTAGTATAATATTTTGAATTAAATTAATATATTTCCATGTTTGCACGGGGTTTAAAATATATTTACATGTGAATTATCGGTAAAGATTTATTAAAATGACAATATCTAATAATAATGGAATTTTCTAGACTGTCTAAGGTCCACATTGTTGTTTGTATATTATGATATCAGAATTTATATTATAAAAACGTCTTACGTAGTACAGTAAGTTTATTTAAATGAGGTTTTATACATTTTGTATGACGCACATCCATCATAAGCATCGATACATGTTTTATAGCATTTGAAGAGATCGGATCGGTTCTTTCTTATTCAAGCTTTTAGCGTTACAGATCTTATGACGTGAGATAGCAGCAGTGGTCATCGCAAGGTCTTTGTTAACGGCCGCTGTTTCAATACCAATTTTTTTTAGTACTTCGAATTAGTGTGTTCAAGTAGCGAAAAAAAAAAAAAATTTTTAATTTTTAAGGTTCTTATGAAATACTATATAAGGTAGTTTCCGAAGAGTAACTTAGAACAGAACAGAATAAAGCCGTCTAAAATCGCAGTTAAACGGAACCCTTTGCTATCAAATCATTTTTGTACGAAGTTTAGGCGAGCCGGCTCCGAAGTAGAGGATGCAAATAATAATAATAAATTTTAAAAGTATTACCACAAAATATACTATAATACCGATTGTTGCAACATAAGTTTTACGATATACGCCATAGCTAGGTACTTTGCACTTTGAATGCCTTGGAAATGTCGAGGCTCTTCTATTTCTGACTTAACCTAGATTTTTTATGAGCTTCCTTCTAGTGTCTGTGTGTTTCGTTGTTTATATGTTCCTATTCTATTTATATATAGGTTTTTCATGACTGTCTAGGCATAAACCAATACGTGTAGTATTTCATGCTAGACGTTTTGGTAGATTTTTGCACATAAATAGAAAACCATATTCGAGATTGCTAGCTTCAAATGTTGTCCGTATTAACGTTAAGATATTGTCGCCATTGCTCCACACGTTACACAGAGATCTGCCTGTGAACAACCCGAAAATGTAATCAATTTGTATCTTACCTTGAGCTCAACATACACGTGTAACATGTGGGATCATTTTCATCTTAATTTATAAAAGATTAATTAATTCTAAACACTCAAAAACAAATTACTGTTTATAACACACATTGACAACTTTATTTGATACGAATGAACTACCCAGAACCAGAAGTTCAGAGTAAAAGTAATCTATATTTATACAATCAATCACAATTAAAAAATAGAATGTCAATTAATTTGCAATTAATTATATTCGATAAATTAAAAAAAATAATTAAATACACGAACATTCATATAAATACACGGTCTAGTACATAATTGAATTATAATTCAATTAAACATTTAGTTCAAATTATTGTTCAGAAAATTAAATTTTTATTCACCCTTTCGGAATACATTTTCTTTAATTTATAGTAACTGTGGTCAGAATTAATTCGCTACAGTCATCGAATTCCTTTTAAAAAAAATATAACACAGTTCTATTTTTAAAAATAAAATAAAATTTAAATAATATCTTATAAATATGTATTGTAAAATTATATAGTCAAGAGACTTTCTCCTTTAATAAAAGGACTAACATTTATAAAATAGATGACTGACAGTTTGCATTGAAGGCATCACAAAATATGCAGTGCCTTTGAGCTTCCATGAGATACTCAATATAAAGCTTTATATGTATAAATCCTGCAATTCAAGTTTCCAATATGACGGATGTTTGTCAAAGAGTAGTAATGGCTACCTTTACTATGAGTGCAGTAAAAGGTTATTAGAAATGTGCATTTATATTTAAAAAGCGTTTGACCTGCATTGGTTCTATTATAAAATATTCTCATGATCACTTAGTAGTTTTTTCCAGTAATTTACATTTATTATGGGCATTAGTTCTTACTGCTGGGCAAAGATATCTTGTTAAGATTGAATGGAAATTATACTTGTAGCAGATTTCTATTAGACACATGGAAGATTTGTTATTTTGTATTATAGAGCACGTGAAACAAAGAAGGGAATGCCCAAAATCAAACCTCTATGCCTAAAATGAAAACGAGATCCATGTTTTCCAATTTTTCTTACTTTGCACTAAGCAATTTAAAATGATCTCACCTTTAATTCCCTAACATTTCTTAGTTAGTATTAAGAATGACAGATATATGTTCAATAAAAACTCATTATTTATGACAACGTCTCAAAAATTGTAAAATAGAAATTGCAAAATGCTTTTGTCTGGACCAATCACGTCGCAGAATGAATGCAAGAGTACTGTCGTTTCCCCGATGAATTATAATAACGATTCTTTAGGAAAAAAATTGAGCCAAAATTGCCTTTGACGGCATCTGATGAAGATTTTTATTGGGAAAGTCATCTTAACTTTTTCATTTCGAATATTTTGAAATGAAACGTTGTTTGGCTGCGATAAATGAATAATTCAAGGTCAAATTTAATTGAAACATGTTCCAGTGAAACATTTCTGACGTTAGAAGGTTTCATATCCAAGTGGTGTAGTAAGTTGCCCGTGCTTGGGGTTTTTTTTCTCATGTTCTTAATTCGACAAAACTCCAGGTTAATTTTTTTGGAAATTTGTATGGTAATGGTAATGTCAAAAGTGAAGTTAGTTTCTTCACAAAGTATATGCAAAATAAGTTTAAAGTACACAAACCAAGTCCTCGATATAGTTAACTAAGCCTGAGCTGCGACGGGTGCTAAGCGCGAAAAATCCTTTGAGCTTCGTGGGAATGGATTGTGCAATCGAAATTCTGCAAATATTGAGTTACATTTCATCACGGTATCGATGTACGTATAACTTCTAAATCAACAAGAAAAAAGAGAGAAGAGAATTTACATTGAGACGAAGCAAACACTAGTGATTTGAGAGCTTACCATACTAACTATTTGGCTAAATAAATCCTAAGTTTACCAATATGACTAAAAAAGGTTATATTTAAAATAAGTTTTATTTGGCTACAATTTCGAATAAATCACCTTCACTGACTTTATTGCATTGACACCCAAATGGTAAAATTATTATTACGAAATTCTGTCATAGGTGTATCTACCAACGTGCATTGATGCAAACTTTCTGCTTAAAATGAGAGGAGGTTTACCCCAGTAGCGGGTCATTTACAGGCCGTAATCTTACTTTTAACTATCAAACCGTTAGATCAGAAGACATAATTTCAAAATAAAGGACATAATCTTATATGGCTAAGAAGCTCCTGACAGCTGAACAAAATTGAAAAACTGAAAAATAAATGTTTATTGTTTTAATTTAAAGTTCTTTTTTCAGACTAATTGTTTTGAAATCAGATAAACAGATTAAATAAATCGCGTAGACGGCCTTACTTTATATTTGTAGATATTTTATCTACAAATACAGGTATCGTTTTACTTCCTCATGATGATGACAAAAGGATTATTTTATAAGTCTTTTTTAAACAGCAAATAATAGATACGAAATTTAGGGAACTATTTCTTTTTTTTTTCAATTTTATTTCATTTAAAAAAAGGTGTAATACATTATTTTTAATATCTAATTCATATATAATTATTTGTTATTATATGTGTATGTTTGTCTTTTATTCAAGCGAGCTGAAACTTTGTACAGTTATTGTTGAGTTTGGTATTTAAGTTTCCGACATAACACCATCAACATATGTACATTAGGTGGAGAATCATATTGAATTTCAACTAAGGCGCTAAGTTTAATCAAAAGTAAATATACATTATTGAAGTAGGTACAAGTTCCGTTTTTTAAGTATACTTTGGAAACTTTGTATTTGACACGATTATATTATATATAAAGTTCAAATAGTTCATTGAGCCGAGATGGCCCAGTGGTTAGAACGCATGCATCTTAACCGATGATTTGGGGTTCAAACCCAGGCAGGCACCACTGAATTTTCATGTGCTTCATTTGTGTTTATAATTCATCTCGTGCTCGGTGGTGAAGGAAGACGTCGTGAGGAAACCTGCATGTGTGTACCTAACTTCAACGAAATCCTGCCAAATGTGTATTCCACCAACCCGCATTAGAGCAGCATGGTGGAATATGCTCCATACCTTCTCCTCAAAAGGAGAGGTGGCCTTAGCCCAGCAGTGGGAAATTTACAGGCTGTTTATATTTATGTAAATTGTCCATTCTACCGGAGACAATTTTTGTACTAATAATTTATTATCGAACTATTGTTCGATAATAAATTATATGATTCCATTATATTTGTCTAATTTCATCTGAATGACATTTTCTAACTAAAATAATAGACACTGAATAATACCGGCGTCGAAAAATCTACATTATTCAAACAAGTTAAGCGAGATCAAATTATTAAAGAAAATCGGGAATATCTAAGATTAGAACGCGCGAATATTAATGAAAGGTGTTAGTTTAAATGAGTCACAAGCCGTGTTGACGGCAAGGGGAAGCTCCAATTATTTCCCCGGTGCGATCTTAGTCCATTATTTTGAAGGAAAAATAATAATTTATCAATAAATTATCAAAATTTATGAAATAAAATATAACGATTACACAATCTGACGATACAGAAACATTTTTTCAAGCAATAAACCATTTCAGTTTTCTACTCCATTCGCCACGATTCCCTTGCGGTATTTGCTATTTTTAGATTCAAAAGTGTCATTCCAGCGTTCAAAACTCGATTAACAATGGAATTTTACTGAAAAATGTGACATATTTTGCAGTGCATCCGCTTTGATAGGTATACTTCAGTTTTAAACGTCACTCGTAAAAAATATGTACAATAGACAACAATAAAGAATGTTGACTCGCTCGAAAAACTACACTTCCGTGAACTTAATACGACGGTTTTGTCGAGCTATTTCTGTTCTATTTATGCGTAAAAATCTCAGTTCATACAATATTCTAATTAGGCTTTTATCATTAATCCATAGAACGTGACCGTGTATCCTGTTTTTTATTTATTCGAAAGCTATTGAGAAATTATATTGCTTAACATTTACAAGTGAAATTGACAATTCAATGGACAGATATATTTTTGGTCTAGAATGGAAATAAAATTCAAAGATTCCTAGCGCTCTAGGGCCGACAGCATACGTTAGAGGTTATTGATGAGTTTTTAGTGGGTACTATGGCAACCTTCCAAGATTATTACATACCCTCGCCTTACTTAATTTACCCACGCGCTGCCACAAAATATCTATCGTGTTTGCTGACACTCATCCAGTAACTACCCATAGAACATGGTTCAGCGCTAGCTGGTGGCAGGCAAACTAATTAAAAGTATATACGTTACATATTTCATAGATCTTTAAATGTACCCGCAGAAATTGTAGATGTACAAAATATTGTTAGGATATTTAAATTAGTACATCTTTCCGAAATGTAATGTTCAGTTTAGAGAGCTGATCTGATAATCTGAGTGGATAGTGGAATTCTTCAATGGATTTTGGAGAACTTTCAAATTCGGTCTTACTTCGTTTATTTAGACGAATGCTATACATTATACTGACAAACTTGAAGATTTTAGTTTTATTAACGATTGTTAAGCGACAAAACTATTTTGTTATACTAATTTCGTACCACATTTGGTACAAAATTACTAAAACAAAATAGTTTAGCATTCTAACGTATCATATTTTCGGTCATTGATTACGTGGTAATAATTCTAGCTTATTGTGTACGTAGTGTTATGTGTTAATGTTAATTAATTATTTGATAATAAGCTGTTAACATTGATCGCGTAAAATCGACATAGTGTGATATTATTTACACCTAGCGGTAGCATCGATCCTTTATTTAACATCAAATTGTATTAACTTGATGTGTAAATAATGACTGTCGCATCACAATATATATTTGATACTGGACACAAAGATTTCCAGAAATCGTGACGTAAATATTGTTAACATTAGAAACAGGCATAAGCTTGTAACTATTACCCGATTACACAGGGTTAATATCTCTTTTGTGGGACGAAGTAAACGCCGTTACAACAATATCCCAGAAATCGTACAATATGTAAAATGTTCATTCAATATGTGTATCGAAACAGAAAAAAAAGGATTATTCCGTTGGTAACAAACTATAACTTATATACGTAGAGAGGAAATGAGTATGTGAAAACGATACCGTGGCCCCTCAGAACCGTGTCGATGAACGCCATTGCGGGGCTTTTAGCGAGCAACAATCCCTCATAGTCCAATTCATCCGAGGATCGCCTTCCGGGTATAGGCCAGTAAAACTTCCATACTCATTTTACGAAAAAATCCATCTTAACCTTAAAAGATAAATATTATAAACATTAGTACGTCTGTATATTTATAAAATGGGCAGACGGGTAAACGGTGGTCACCACTGCACATTGGCGCTGTAAGAATTTTTTTTTACAACAACTCGGCCGCGAATCGAACCCTGGACCTCGGAGTGGCGTACCCATGAAAATAGGTGTACACACTACTCGACCACGGAGGTCGTCGAATTTTGTTATCTTGATTTCTCTACTGCTCGCGTACAGCAATTGCAAGTTACTCTGTACTCTGTATCGTGACGAGCGTGCGTCTTCTGACCTTGCCGCTGTTTTCTTCCATTTTCTTATCACGTTTTATCTAACGAATACGTAGCTCTAGGATCGAATCAATCACAGTATATCTTACTCTTTGATAGCGTTTAATCATCGATTAGTTAAAAATATGTAAAATGTTAAGACACTCGCCCTAATTTTTTATGATTAAATACTTTTTGGAATTCATACTCTCGTTTCATTATAAAGTATCATGTTTGATTATAATTAAGATAACTGTATAGAAAGGAGTTTATACTACCGTTGGTTTTTTTTTCACAATGAGATAGAGATAGTTTGGCACCCGGCGAAAAACATAGGCTACTTACATCTATTCAGCCCTCGTAGGGGTAAAATTGGGGATGATGGTTTGTGTATAAAGAAAATTTTAGGAATTTAGTATAAAGCCGCAGGTTCAGCTAGTACAGTATAAAGGAAGGTTGAGACATTTTAAGGGAGATCATTATTATAAACTATACTGAAAAGCATTTTATATTTAAGTATATTTCCAAAAAAACTTAATACCTTTAAACCTTTGAGTTACAAATACAGATGTTCTTATATGAAATATACATGTTTTACAAATATAATGTTCAGTCAGATATGAAACATTTATTCGACGCGGAATTTGATTCGGCACATCGAGATCGTACACTACACCAAAGACGAATTTGTTGAAATCAAAATATATCGTATTATACTCGAGCACTTTATAACATTTTAGAAATTAACTCGTTCGGCACATATATTCTAGATAAAGAATCGTCAAGTAACTTAACCGTAATTAACACCCATATGTAACAATTATTACAGAGGTGTAAAAAATAATTATCGAAATAATATGTTGTCAATGGCAATAAATCGTATTCAGCGATTAAATGAAGAATGATAGAATCTAAGTTAATATGAACGATATCGCTGGAGCAGCGGGTTATCTACGCTATCAGCGACGGCCCGGCGTATTGACTTGAACTTTATCATTGTAACATTGCGATAAATTAATTTCGTGATATACGACTAGACCTATTACATTTTTATAGGTATATAAACTTGTTGTAGTAATCGGTTTGCTTCTGCATAAATTATCGTTGTAAAAGTAGCTTATGTCTATTCCAGATTATCTCTGTGTCAAATTCCATTCATATCCTTTCAGTCGTTCTGGCTAGATGGAGTAACATTCATCAATCCATTCGAACTTTCGAATTTATGATATTAGTATGGATTTCTCTTATTATATATACTTGTAGCGTTCATATATTAATATATAAATACAGTACAAGCTCGTAACGTAAATATTCATTACATATTTTATAAATAACTTACCGCCAAAATTAACTTACAAATATTGAGATTTTAACCTGGAACGTATATTTATTTAGACGTAACCCTCATAGCGTGTAGCTTTTTAGTATTGAAAATTTTTATAGAATCAGTTCAGTGGTTCCATTGATTCAACCCCTTATACAAACGAACAATATATCGTATGGTTGTGTTCAGTTTGTGTAATTCAACTCACTATTCAAGTAACATAAGACTTTAGATCCCTAGGGTCGTATCGGATCAATGGTAGATCTGCCTATTTGTCGGTTAGACTTTCAGTATTCCAATAAAAAAAATTACGAATATATTCGATAAAGGCATATATAGACTGTCTAAATACATTAGCGCGTGATACAAACGGTAAATCGAAGTGGAATGATGAACGCATGAAAAAAAAGTGTCCATGTGTGTGTTCGTATTTAAATATCTGTGAATATTTCTAAGAATTCTTAAATATAAATATACATATATATGTATAAAATTAAAATCTATTTTTATGTTTTAAGCAAGCTATAAAGGCTTACGTTTTTGTAATTTAGTTTTGTACTCATAGTACATTATGGCAATGCTTTTAACACTGGTGAGCGATTAAAAAGTAATTATTAGTGAATAGGAACTTTAATAATAGACGCTCGTCGAAATATTTAGCACAGAAAAAAAAGCGAGTTGACATTGTAATCGCTGACTGAAACACCACAGCAAAACATGAAAATATAGAAGCCTACGTTATTAACTCTTACAGTTTTTTATAATAAGACTATCTCTCTGATATTCGCACTTAATTTAGATATAACTATGTCTATATACTATCTCACTGACAAACTGTTAAACTACCGCCATAAATAATTTATCTCAAAATTTTGATATCGCACATAAGTGACCCAATTACACGCACGGGAAATTGTATCTAACCACCCAGATGATACGTTTTACAATAGAATATCGTACGAAAACAAACCTTTTCGTTTTAATTGTATGGAATAAATTTTATTTAAAAATGGAATAATGTTTTCAACACTTCCGATTATATATCTCTTAAACCAAGTGATATTACGGTAAGACGTATGAGGAGTATTTTTATCTTATGACGAAAATGCGCAATACAAACCTCAACTCACTGTCGCATTACAATCACTTTTTATCATCACATCTGTTGGAGATAACGTTGTTTTAAAATAGAGAAACGTCACAATATACGTATTACTTTACATCCTAACTCATGTTATTTTATATGAGTTTGCTTGTTGCGTTTTTATGTCTAAACTTCTGCACCGCATCGTAAAACGTTATACACACGTTGTCAGTACAAGAAAGGTCTTACGGTACCTAAAATCCCCTTCCCCGTATCATACTAGTATGTTATAAAGTAGGTATTTTAATATTTCGAAATTAGCGTGAACATTCATGTCTAGATTTACTATTTAGTTTTTAATTTTTCAGTTTAGTTCGAGTGTCTACAATGCTTTCTTATTAGTTCCTGTTGCAGCCGTGACGCTGTCCACTGGGGAAACTACATTTGTGTACATGTAACAAACAATTCAGTCACGCAAGGTCAGAAACCTTTTGGACTCTGTCACATATACCGAATAGGAATATTGAACTTATAAACACGCATGAAATGCGTTAACAGACGCGATACAGCAACGCAAATATGGCAACAGCTTTATAATTTAAAGTTGTGCTACAAATAAAAAGTAGTATTACTGAAATTAAAATTATAAATGGAAACATTAAAAAACAACAAGGAAACATTTAATCATTTAAATCTAACTTAAGTTATAAATCTCCTTTTAAAAGAATTATGAGAAGTTACAATGAAATTTGTAAAATTAAAGATTTGGACATTCAGTAGTAGTTAATAAAATTCAAAGGTGGAATGAAGCGTTTATAAACGGTTGTAACTAGGTCGATTCTTTATTGTATTACCTAATTTACTGCTTTTTTATTTTATTTACGAAGTTAATTAATATTTTGCTTCGATTTGATTGTTGCCTATGACACTTGAATGTCGATAACACCTATTATTAAGAATCCACTTAGTTCTTAACTGGATGTGTGTCAATATTACATTGTATTCGTTAGTATTTTGCTATATGCAAATCACTGAGTAGTCTATACTAGTACTATAAAAGTAAAGAACTTTTAGTTGTAGTGGTAGTTCAAGAAATAAATTACTAGTTGTGATTAAATCTAACGTAAAAAAAAATACTTAGTATTTACAATAGTTAACTATAAATCTAAGGAATAAAATCCAAGGTCATCAAATTGTAATGTTCAAACATTACTCAAACCGAATTACCTTCCTTTTCATCCAAAGTAATTAAGAAAAAAAACGAAACCGAATTTTTTTTTAATAATGTAGAACATTAACAATTATGTCGATGACGTCTAACGCATTGTAGTTACGTTACTGTTACAAGGCGGCATTGTAAATAAAAGGTCGTTAAACATCGTCACTATTATTTATTTGGAAGCGGAGTTTAACTCTTTGGCCTCAGTTATCAGCAATACTTTGAATGGAAATTAAATTATTTACGCAACAATATTGTTGGATATTTTGTCGCAATGACCAAGCACAATTGTAACTATTGTCGTCGCTACGATTTTCGAAGCGGGCAACATTATAAAAAAAAAAAGAAAACCCTGGCGGGAAAATTTAGGTTCACTCCTGGATACCTTGTAACCGGGAGCATTGTTACAACTTTGTTTTACATGACTGTATTTTTTACATTCATTGCTTAACTTAACCAATAAAAAAAAAATACGTTATTCATTAATATCGAGAGTGATACATACGACTCGTACATAATACAATTAATTAACAAATAACTTTATCTTACACTACGATGAAAATAATAAATATATTTAAAGTTATTATTCGAGAGATAAGAAAATGTTAGCTACCGAATTAATGTTGTCCTTTTGACCAAATGTAGCCAAGGCCATCAATTTAATTATCAACAAAAACAGCATAAGAAATATAACTCTAAAATTTATGTCCAAACATTGTTTGCAGGCGTAGTGTAGGACGCCCTGTGGCACGGTGGAGCGACGATGTACGGAAGGTGGCTGGTAGGAAGTGGATGAGAAGGGCCGAATATAGATACAGACTGATTTTGATGATGAAATATCGTTTGCACTTAAAACGACCTTACTTTTTATCTGATGGTAAAGCAGTGGAAAAGAGCTGAAAGGAGGTTTATGTACTTTTTGAAGCTAATCGTGTAACAGTACCAAATATCTCACCTTACTATGGTATAAGTTAGATAAGTCTCCTTCAGAAATATAAGCTGGTACGTAATAATCTACACAGAACAAATAAACAAACAAAAGTTTGCAGTAATTAAACTAATATTACTTTCATTTCATAATTTAAAATAAAATTCGCTAAAATCGGCAGACGAAATCGTTCATAACCTTGACATCATATATTCAACCACGCTGTGATTCCGATATTCGGAATCCTATATTATTATAACTTAAGTCATCTGTTATCATTCATTGAGTTTAAAGTAAATCCATTGCTGAAATTTGCCAGACGTTTTTTAAAATATGGTCCTGTAAATCAAGTAACATTATAATAAAATGCCTAACGTCACTTTCAATAGGATATATAGAAATTAGATAAGTTGATGCTCGCTATGCTTACCTAGATTCGAATTCAACCTTCAACAAAGATGTACAAATGTGAATTTATTCACTAGGTCATCGAGTTGTGTTCGCTTGCTTCGCCGGTATATTAAAAAAACACACTGAATTAAATAACTCGTGTTTCACAACAGGAAATACATAATTGTACCATTTATACATTTTGTTTACATTAATTTGGACCTATTTAAGTACGGTGTGGACTGTTTTTATGAATATTAGGTATTAAACGTTATTTTTTGTAAATATTTATTAATAAAAGTGTATTTAGTAAATAAAATAGAATAAAATATTATATAGATGATAACAATAGCGGAGTTAGTAGAGTTGTGATACATTAATATACGTATGTAAATTGGTTGAAAAATACTAACAAGTTTCATGTCGGTTCTTCTCGGTAGAATCTACATTTCGAACCGGTGGTAACATTAAATTTAACCTTGTTGAATAACGATTCGAAAACTTGTAAGAGCCTAGCCGGTTGAAGTATATTTTGATGTTATTTGATTTGTTACAGAGAAAAACGTACAAGACGTTTTAAATGTACTTTTACCTCATGATAATAATTTATTTGATCGATCATCGCTATCATCAGCACGTTTTTGTCCAAAAATAGCCTCCGCGGTTTTTATAAAAAAGACAAATCACGCGAATGATGAAAATTTAGTCCAAACCGAATCACCTCGTCGTATTATTAAAACTGATATTAGAGATCATTTTGAGTATTCAAATATCAAACTTGTGCAATTCGTTGAGCTGTTGACATTTCAAATTGAAGAAGGAATTGGAATTATCCAAGCCGCGAACCCCGAAATGCAATCAAGCGGTACCGCAGCGAAGTGGAAAATTTATATTTAAAAATAGCTAGACGACGTAGTTACTATCATTTCACGATAAAGTTTGGGATATTATGAAGAGCAAAAATTGTTTCTGGATTTAACAGACTTTTTAAACCTGCGTTAACTTCTTTTATACGTTTCCATAACATCTAAAAACAACGGTTAGAATTATTTCAAACGCATTTTTTATCATGTTACTTTATAGAGATATATTTCACGAACTTTTCCGCAGTTATTTTATACACCCACAAATCTTACGAGCTAAGTTTTATGTGTGTATATACGAATAGTTTGGGCAACACCCTGCCGGACAATTGCCTTACTAAATTAATACACTAAATGCCTAAACCCATACTAAAAAGTCCATATAAATGTTTTAGCTTGAATTCAAAATAAAAACGAAGACATAAAATGGTTAGTATGATATACGAGTCAGACATTAGTGAAGCAGTGTAGTTGTTCAAATATCTTTAAGAGCTTGAGTCCGTATTAGGACATTCAAGTCTGAAATTCTCGACAGACATAATAAAGTTTTGAATACACGTCTGGGGTATAAAAGTCTACAAAGAGTACCTAAGACCTTACCTACACTAACAGAAACTAGGTATAAATTATATATGGTTAATTTTGTCTAAATAGTCTTTTATAATTGTCATATAAACAAGAAATAATGAACACTATTTTTTAGGTGATGGATAAAATATGTATTCGAATTATTTCGGTTCTTTGGGAGTTTCAGCCACGTGTAGCGACCTCGCGTGATGCATTCGCCGACACATGAATCAGATCTAGTTTTGACGGTAATTTTATGTTCAATACTAATATATTATATAGTTTATTAGAAATACTTTCTTCACAACTAACTTAAATCTTCTTATTTACTGTTTGTTATCTCAGAAATCTGTCATTAATGAACCGATTTGAAATATCCTTTTTATTGTTTGAAATAAAGGTACTCTATGTTTGGTCCCATTTGATTTTGTTTTTAATGGGCTGATAATTTATTTATAATTTTTGTTAAAATTTAATATTTCTTAGTCCACACTACTCAATGGAGTAGTGTCTCAGACAAATTTCAGTGGTGCTACTCCGGATTTGAACCCACATTCTTCTCTTAAAAATGACGTATCAGTTATAAATATAGAAAATGTTTGCATACAAAACTAAGTGCTGGACATAGGTCTCCCCCAAAGATCGCCACAACGACTGGTGCAGCCCGCAACCAGCGGATTTAATGTCATTTATAGAATAAATAAAACACTAAATATAGATTTTGATTATCAAATAACTATTTAGGTTAGTAATAGTACTATACTTTATCGCTTATCAGCCTGACGAGATTATAGGAAACACTTATAACACTTCACATTTGAATTAATATACAATGTTTAATTTAGTACAAATACTTAACGTTAATGGAAAAAGCAGTATGTAACGAAATAGTTACAAGTCATCCCCAAGTAATTTTCTTCTATAAAATTGAATTAAGTAATAAATTTAGACGTCATGCTAAAATTAACAATCATTATTATTATTTGCTCTGAATATTATAGAACCGTCAATTTTAATTACAGCTCGTTTTTGTTTACTGATGTTCTACAAATAGGCTTAATCCCCACCTCTTTTTCAGTGCCTGGTGAATTCATATACGACAAAATTTCATGCAACGTATGACGAATGATAAATAATAATAATGTCGCCCTGACTGATTCCGGCCAAATATGGTTAATATCTGGGGCTCAAGCTAACTAGGCAGGGCATATTATAGTATAACAGATTGTGCTAAACCAAGCCCCATCCCTATTCCCTCACTCTCATTTCGGTGTAACTAGAAGTGGTTGGTCCACTTCCAACTTCCAGAATATAGACTTGTACTGAGAATGTTTCGACGGAAAAACTCAGCAACTTTTTATCTGTCCGACCTAAAAAATTCTTGGAGAAACAAAATAAAACACTTTCATTTCACATGCGATTTTAATTTTCTTGTTTTATCAACATAGTATTTCGACTTTTTAACTTTTAGCAGTATACAAGCATAATGTTATTATCAGAACATGTTTTATGGCAACAAAATTGGCACGATTCTATTCGCTAAGTTTCGCCGTGACTGCAAAACTAGTGAATTACTTTAAATATTTCCGAGATAATGCAATTTCGAAAATAAATTACATGAAATTTATTTTATCGTCATCTCCTTTTACTTATTTTCTTAATAACGTAGTCAAGGAATGTTGAAACGTAATTTGTTTTTTTAAACCCCTTGAACAACTTGACTTTGTAATGAATACTTGGAGCTCAATTTACGCCCACTTCCGGATATCGGAATAATTTAGAATTTACCATATTTATTGAGAAGCGTTGATAGACAATAACGTCTAACAGCTATTTACATATATTTTAAATTAGAATACTATTTCTATTTGTCTAAATAAAATATACTCAATAAATCTTATACCTGCCCCCCCCCCACACGAGGCTCAAGCATTCCTTTACCTCAATTAGAGGTGGTTAAAGAAATAGTTTCATCAAACTAAACTTCAATTATAAATTATTTAATCTTAACAATTGAATCTTGTATTGATAACGTGAATTTGTTTTTATATTTCCACGCCTAACTACATCATAAAATTAATGTTATGGATACATCTTATCGGAATACAGAAATGCTCTATCAATGACCTACTAAATAAGGCATAGGATATTGAAATCTATAGTATGTTGCTATGATGAGTTAGCCAGACCATACTCCTTTAGGATTAAGCGGAGAATTGAGCCAAATTCAATCCAAAACATCGGAGGCCCCGGTTTAACGCGTTACGTTGTCTTGTACTAAATCCACAAATCACGGTGTCTTGGTTTTTGGAAAGACAGATTACGAATAGTTTAGACTAAATTAAATATAAGCACAATTTTCTCTACAACTTTCCCTCGTCTAATTTAGTTTTCTTATATTTATTAAGAATATACGAATTATTGTTTTATCCGTATACATTTCGAAACCGTTGATCGATTTTAGTCAAAAATTTTATGTTGTCAGTGACAATTGTGTGAAGGTTGAATACGGCGTTTCGTATAATTGTTTACACAATAAATTGAAAAGGCATAACATCAGGCTAGTTATTTATAAATAATAAGTTTACTTGGGTGTGTCTGATTTCCGGAATTATACGGATTTGTCCCAGTTCGGACTACGGCTGAGTCCGGATGGGGATTTCTATGCCAATAGGTTTTAGATACTACAATAAAATATTTTTACATTAGACTTATATTATTTTCATATATTGTTAAGTGACCAGCAATAGATGGAAGGAAGCATCAAATGTAAAATCATTATTAAAATATAATAGATGTTTCTAGAAATAGTGACATCTATAATGTTAATACCAGGAACAAGCTTAAGCTTGTTACCTCTGTTACCTGACTACTCGGGATTAGTAATACTTATGTGGGTCATGCGTTTTCACAGGATCGGAGAAATCAATTGAAGTTTTTTTTATATTTTAACACACAAGCCGATTCAAATAAATATCAATTTTGTAACCAACTTTATTATTGCTGAAAAAAAAATCTTTGCAGGTACATGATGTTTCGTAGATTTTTGACTATAAATACTAGTGTATAGTTTATTATTGTTTTAAAAGCTTTAGAAATTGTCTTTAAATTGTTTAATCAGAACTGGTGTGCAACAAGGATTATTATGTTTTCCCTTATATATATAGCTTTTTCTTCTGCTATTTGTACTATGTAACTATTTGTAATATGCAGTGTATATATCTGTAAATATCATCATAATATTTGTGAAATAAAAAGATTAAATTAAATTTAGTTTTAACTCTTTTGCGCTAACTTATTACATTAAAATTAACTATGAATCCTTTCCTTTTAAAACGAATACTAAAAAAATGGGTATAACATTTATATTCACGTATTCAAAAATTAAATTAAAATTGCCGACGCGAATAGCGTATTAGAGTTGATACTGTACAAATAAGAAATCAATAGCGATGCACTGATTCTATTGCATGTAATTGGTATCCTTGGGTCGGACTTGAAATTCATCCATTAGATAGTTTAACGGAAAGCCAAGCTGCTATAGTTAACTTATACATAACTTATGTTCAACCTTTAAGACTGCTAAGGAAGTCTAGACTCTAGTATCTATTTTTACAAAAAAATAATTTCATGTAACTAATGAGATCGCTAATACATACATATGTAATAATGGTTTTCTTAAAACACATATATATTATAATTTGATTTTATGTCCGTCTATATAACTAGTTATTAATTGAAAGCAAAATGCTTTGATGAATTCGTTCATTCGTTTAAAACCGAAGGTGATTAATTTGTTTCGGACGAAAACATAATGCTGTTGTTGAAATAATTTGAGCACAAGCCATTGGTAATTCATTTGTGTGATGTGTATAATTCTATATCATTAAAAAAGAAACGTAATTAACTTCCTTTATCACAAACGTAAATTCATTACAAATAACTTATTATTTTCGTGCTAAATATAAACGACTTAAGAAGTCAAAACATGCTTCGAATATCAAAACAAATTCGAATTCCACACGACAAATAAAACTAAACTACTTATGACATTTAGCTACCACAAAGACAATCAACAACATTTCTCTCTACTTACAATGTTTTAATTCGTAAAACGGTTCGGATTCACTGTCATGTAACATAATTGGACCAATAGAATCAGGATCATGCACACTCCCCTACATCCAAACGGAGACTGTCGACGGAAACTATTTGACATATGATGTTGTTAATAATGAATGTTAAATGAACGTTCGGCGATGTATACGCCATGAATCTATTATTCGTTAATCGCTATGCAACAGCGCTGAAGTGGAAACACCTATCATGACCATTGATTACCTTCATTTTGTTGAAAATTGCTTTTAAAATATTTAATAGCTCGTGTGTTAGAAATGTAACAGGCGTTAGATTTGATTTATTTGATTTTTTTTTAAATATAGTTACGGCTTTTTTTTGTATTTTTTTCCGATTTTTTTGGTTTTGTTAATTTTGTAAATTAGATATTGTAGTAAATAAAGTAAAAAAATAGAAATCAGCTTGTTGTTCTAAGGCTAAAGATGGTTGTAACGAGGTAGGTCAGGGTGAACTGGAAAAGAGCGCGTTACGTAACTATACTACGAGTATAATTGGCTACTTAGACAACCGTTTTAATTTTTAAACGTGGTTTTTTTTATTTAAAATTATAATAAAAGCACTGCCGAGAAATATTTTATAGCAGTCTCAAGTCAAGAAGATGCACTTAGTGCTGTTCTCTGGTGCCTCAGAAATCATGTAATTCATTGGTCTTACGCCTGAACCTACTGTGATACTGCTGTTTCATTAAAGTATACAAATTCTTCCACTCTCAATTTGGCACGATTACATACAATAATCTTTGAGATTATATTTTACGTTGATAAATTGTTTAATATTTCCCATACACGCCTACGCAAACACACGTAATGAAACTAACACTTAACGCTAACCCTTCAAAGCAAGGAATCGATCTAAGTTCAGCTGGGACGTGACAGTAGTGAGTCCTCGAGGATCTGTTACAATGTATCATTGACACAACAATTTTGCATAATGTTTTGCAAATCAACCGACTTCACTCTATAGATTCCCCTTCTGTTGACATTAATTATTACATGTTTATTCAATTATTATAACAACGCCAATCATTTGTATATCTATATACAGGCAAAGATAAAACAGTTCTGCACCCTTTTATTCTCACCTTGTCAACCGGTACTTGGTGATAGGGCTTCGTATTAGCCCGTCTAGGTACCATTTATGAGATATACTACCGCCAAACAGCAATTATTATTAGTAATGTTGTGTTCTGGGTCGAAGGGTGAGTGAGTAAGTGTATCCACAGGCACAAGGGAATTAACATCTTAGTTCAACGTTGGTGGCGGTCATTATTTCTTACAACGTCAATATCTTAAAGCGATGCTGACCACTTACCATCAGGTGGCCCATTTGAACATCTGCCTTGCTATAATATTTGTTTTTTTATTTGGTAGTTATTAACAGATTTTAGTATTATGAAAAAAACGGGTAAAAAAATGTTTAAACATGAACATTCATACTATGTTTTCCGCAAATTTTTACCACTGAGCGAAATCTAGTTTTAGTTAATCTAAATACAAATAAATATTTACATTCTAAAGCTGTTTAAACAATTTGTTTGATTTGTCATATTTATTATAAAAAAAAAACTTTGATAAATAAGGCACATTACTCAATACAAGATTATATTAAAGATAGAAGAAAAAAGCGTGGACTCTTCAATCCGAAATACAACAATACTAAGTACTCCTGACATAAAAACATAAATTTAAAACATCCCACAGTGTTAGAGATACACCTAGTAATGAATTAAATTCATATTAATCTAAAAATATTATTTTACTTATTGGAGAAAACTTTCATTACAAAAATAGTTTAAAATATCGTTGTCTAGATATTTTTCCCATATTGGCTGAAATAAAACTGACTGATTCAGGTCGTTAATGGAATAATTAATATGGTGTTACCTACGTCGAAGCAATTAAAGTACTTTCATCATTAAATATCGATGTCGTTACACTGCAACTTAGGGGAGATATGAAGTATTTTATTTATAGGTTTAAAGGTTGTTTCCAACATAAAACATACACATTAAAAGACTTCAGACTATATAACGTCAATTTTTGTTACGAATGCTTTTGACGGTGAATTTTTTTACCGTCAGTTGACGTTTTGATCTTACCTTACCTTAATTCCGCGTGTCATTAAGGTTACAAATTAACAGACGGGTTAATTTGGAGTAGAATCAGAAATTATAATAATATTGATGGTGATGTTGGTTAGGATTATGGTGATCACGATGGTGGCCGATGAATTAATGGTGATGGTGGTGATTGTGAAGGTGACGATGATTAAGATGATGATGATAATGATGTTGATTGAAAATTTAAGATGAAACATGAAATAATAACAGTTGTGGATAAAGGATGACTAGTTAGAATACTAATCATATAACATCACATTTTCATACGTCAGTATATTTACTGTACAGTAGCACTGAATCGTAATTTTAATTTAGAAAAATATTTGTTACAAAAAACTAGTAACAGGCTTTTATAACAAAAATATAATTAAAATAATTTCGATACATCCATCGCGTTTCTCAGAAACCATGCAACAGATGATATATTTAAACTGAACTAATTAATTAAAATATAATAAATCAAAGTCAGGTGCTAGATAATTGGCGAATGTTTTGGCAGTTATTTACGGTAATCGCTGCGGGCAATTTCGTAGGATAAGACATGTTTTGGCGGACGTCAATACATGCCCACGCTGCTAATAAGTACTTCAATGTATAATGGATTCGGCAGCGAAAATAAAGATTAATCTCAGTCCTAAATTTATAAGGCTCAACAAACTACCCATGGCATACCCTGATAGATTTTAATTTGACAAATTGAAAGATTTTGATTTGAGAAGAGGTTGCGTTTAAACTAATTGCTTACGAGCCAAAAATAACAATCCAACAAATTTATTTGTTATAATAAATAAGCACTAAATGTTATCATATTTGGAAATTACATGGAGCCCGCCCCCCCTAGACATATAAAGTACTACCTATTCCTTTCTACCAAAGTAGTAATTATGTGTATGGTAAGCTATATGCGGGTCAAAACAAAGGGTAACGCGGGGTATACCCCGCGTTACCCTTTGTTGACAAGTTATATTAAACAAGGGGAGGGTTGAAATAATAAAAAGTATTTAAGTCATACAAGTAAATAAGCCGTAATATATCTTAATTTTATTATTAAATGTTGCTTCGAATTAGTTATTTGTTGATTAATTCTGGAAATAATGGTTATATCATGCCATTTATCATGAATCGATGATATTAATATTATACATAATATATTATATGCGGAAATATATTTACATAATATTGCATATAATTAAATATGATTACTAAGTTAATGTAAACAATAATTATTAGATAGTGATATATATTTATGAAACATACATAGATTAATGTGAATAATATGTAATAAAAAAATCTTTCCGTGTGTCGCACTCCGATCGAGATTAGATTATATGATTTTTTCGTCGTGAAGAGTATATTATAATATAAAGGTATATTAGAGACCTAAGTACTAATCACCATAGCAAGCGATTGACTGACTTAACTTCCAGTTTCATTACTGCATGCAGAATGCTTTTAGCTGATTCGTTCACTGCAGCTGCAAGCCGACCATCGTTATCAATGGTATCTTTTGTGACACTTAAAGGGGATTGTAAATTGAAAACGGACATCAATCTTATTTAATACCATTGGTTACTAATGGACTGGTTTTATATCGTCAGCATCGATTCGGAAAAAATGTCTTCATTCTTTGTAAAGTGCCTCTTGATGATGGTTAAGTTTTAGATCTAGAGGAATCGTCACGTGCTTTCGGGCGATTGTTATGCTAAAGACGGTCTTGTAGAAAAATATTTGCTTTTATTGAATCCTTTATAAATATACACTAGAAAAGACTTGTTTTATAGTTAACCATTAAAACTTAAATGATATGTCCCTTATGCCTATAATTAAAACAGCTCACTATTTAAATCGGAACACGACGATACTAAGTATTGCTGTTAGGAAGAATGTCGGATGAGTGGATGATGAGCTTGCACAGAGCCCTATCACCAGTAAACAACTGGCAACAGTGGAGATAACTATTAAAAGAGAGTCCGACTCGCAATATCAAAATCATAGCTATTTTCGTCTATTATAAAGCACCTGAACTATATTCTTTGTATATAATATACGTACACATAACATGAGACTTTAAAAAGGAAATTATTCAATGTAATGAATATATAATTATACTAGTATCGGTAAATCTATATAATAAAGATTGCGATATCAAGGTGAGAGGTCAAATGAGTTTGTGAACTTGGAGATCTAATTAATATTGATTAACGTTCTGAGCTCAATAATACCTGCATATGATATTATACCTTAACAATAAGAATTAAAGTGCAAATTAGAAGGTACTCTTTAATATTTATGCTCAGATTAGTTAATAGCAGAAGTGGCATGTACGATGAGCGTGCCACAATATGCACCGTACTGAGAAAATACAGGATTATGCAATTTCGGAAATTTCGGTCACAGTGGTTGGAAATGTTGAAATTTATGTTGGTATTTTAGAAAGTGGAATTAGTCAAATGTTATGTGACAAAATATATATACAATAATACGAAGCGAAGAAAAAAAATGATCACAAACGTTACAATCTTGCTGAATTTATTTGGCGGAGATGTTTATGTCCAAAGAAATAAGTGTTACGCTTCTATATCGAATAAAGACATCAATTTCGACTTTGACTTTGTCGATCTCGTGAAATGTCAATTGAAACATTTTATAAATTCTAATTTAATTAATTAGTTCAAAGATATTTTAATTTGTGAAACGCGTATATATTCGTTTACTATGTACGTTTTTTATGCGATATCGTTAAGGAGCTCTTGTATTTTATATAAATAGGAATTTAAGTGACATTGCCAGTCTACACGGAACGATAGTAAACGTAAAAATAAATTAAGAGACAAAAAAAAATTAGTAAAACATTTTTTTTTACTCGTTGTTCGTGTTCGATCGTTTACTTGTATATACTAGTAGCTGTTGCCCGCGGCTTTGCGTGCGTGGAAGTTAATATAAGTTAATATTTACAGATTAACTTAAAATATTACATTAATTTAAGACTTTTTGTAGTAGGGTAGAATATCCGGAAAGGCTTAAATACATATCAAAACATTTTTAATCAGTAGCCAAAAAATTAAATTTCATGCTTCTTAGTTCAAAAGTGACTGACTTCTAGACTAACCTATATAATAAATGTCAACCCCTATTACACACTGTAGGAGTAGAATATCCAGGAGCTATTAAATACGTATCTACTTATTTTTAATTAGTATCCGAAAAATAAAGTTTCTTTTTTTTAACATAAAAAATGACGGACTACCATACAAAGTTCCAACCCCTATTTCACCCCTTAGGGGTAGAAATTCCAAAATTCCTTTCTTAGTGGGCGTTTACTCAATAAAACGATCCTACTCACCAAATTTCAGGGCCTTAACTTTAATAGTTAACGCTCGGCGATGATGAATCAGTCAGTCAGGACATGTTCTTTTAGATAGTATATGGACGGATATGACCACAACGCACAATGTTAAAAGAAAAACAGCTTAAGTACATTCTTAATTGCGTTAAAAAAATTTCAATATAATATATTATGTACATAAATATTTGTATTTTGCTCAAAACGGATATTTTTTTGTGTATACAATGTATTTCATCTAAAAAAATTACAGAATGATCTAGAATTTACATTTCGAAACAGTATTATATTACATTTAATCCTATAACATTGTTTGAAAAGCGCTCGTAATCCTACTTGAATAAAGTACATTTTGATTTGGATCAAGATGTCGTTTACTTGATATTAATATAATGATGAGGTTCACAATGGTATCTAATAGTTGGCTGAAACCAATTCATCATTATTATTTATGAATCAATATTTATACGCCTATGTTTATAATCATATATTATGTATAATGAACGATGAGAAATTTGCGCATGTGTTTGTGTAGGTATGTATGTATGTATGTATGTGTGCGTGTGAGATAGACCTAGAAACAAGTATTTTAATAAAAATAAATATTCAATAAATGATATATTTTTTATCGAACCCTTCCTCAAATAAATTCGTTTAAGTTAAATAAAGATGGTGAATCAGAAACAGTAAGCGAGTAAATCTATTAAGTATTCCGAGTAAGCTGAGTAAGTAAGTGGAGTAAGTGGAAGTACATGGCTTCTTTCGGCTCTGGAAGGCGCCAGCGGTGACTGTGCCAGTAATTGAATAAAACATAGCCTTCCTCCCCCTGCCCCTTACACCCCAGACACCCTACTTCTGTCAGATAATTATTTTAACTCAATCTGTTTACCTTAAACAAACGAGACTTGTTATTTTATAATTGTTTTAAGCCCTATTTTCTTATATACTTAAATAAAAAAAAAATACGTTTCCGATGTATTAGAAACGTACATAAGTTATAATTTTAAAGAAACGATAACCGTGTTTAGATTCAAAATAATAAAAGTGATGGGAACTAAGTATGTGTGTGTGCGTTAAACGATTTATTTTAACACATACATAAAAAAGTAATAAAAAACAAGTCAAACAGCGTATTCAAAAACATAACGTTCACTGAAATGTTTGGCAAAATCGGTGTATACAACTTTTACACTACGTCGTCGATTTGAATTAAACAAGAAATGAAGTGCCAATTTTCCTGTAACAACATTTACTTTTTTATCACGTAACACAAACATGTACATACGACCTTATTAAATTAAACATAACTCGAAATATACATATGATAATTTAAAATACATAAGATTCTCCTAATATCTATGAGCTTCTATTGATAATTATTTATATTCCAGGCAGAATATATTACATACATATATAATCGTAGTTAATTAACAGGACTGTATTTTTAAATGTTGAAAAAGAGTAACTACTGAGGTTCTTGATGGTTCTTCTCAGTAGAATCTACATTCCGAACCGGTGGTAGCTTTACTTTAAATAGTTTCTTAAATGACGATTCAAAAGTGCTTGTAAAAGCCTACTTGAATAAAGTAGATTTTGATTTTGATTTTATGTTTATTAACATTTATATATGAATATGTTTATAAAGTAAATAACTAGTTGTCGCCACGGTTTCGCTTGTGTTTTAGGTGTTAGGCATAAAAAATTAGCCTACGTCCGTCCTTGGGATTTTAACTTCATACCAAATTGTTCATTTGAGTGAACTCTGACCGTGGAAGAGTAACAGAGAACAGACAGAATTACATTCTCATTTATAAGATTAGTGTAGATTATACATACGCAAACCTTTTTCATAAATAAACTAACAACCCGCCCCGGCTTCGCACGGCTGCAATACCGTTACTAAATATACTATAGAATGTCATTATGTAAAAAGTTCATAGCTTTTTAACATTAGACAGTACAAACCGCAATGTCAATTGTAAAGGGCTTTATTGATCTATATTAAATGCACAATGTATATTTAAGGTACTTAATTGGATAATGATTAATGCTGTATTGCTTAAGATCGCTTCGAAAATAAACCATTATTTCTAGTAAAAAATAAAGTATAAAAATTGTTCTTGTGAGTTATCCCTAAGAGAGACATTTATCACCGCGGACTTCTTTGAAGAACTTTTTAAGGTGTACAATACTGTACTACATTATGTTGATCTATCTCGTTTGCAATGTAAGCGCAAAACATGTGTTTATTTGTAACATAACTTTAGAAACGTCTAAAATAAACAGTGTTTCCTTACTATATTGTGCACGTATTATACATATATACCATCCTCTTGAATCACTCTATCTATTAAAAGAAACCGCATCCAAATCCATTCTGTAATTTTAGAGATCTGAGCATACACAGTGACAGACAGGGATTGTTTTATAAGATGTAATGATATTTACATTTAGATTACTACAACAAAAAAAACACGACCAGCTTTATAAAATTGAAAGGACAAAATAAATTGAATAAAGAAAGAAATAAAACACAGTTATCTAGAATAATTAAGTTCTCACCAAGGAATGAAATCACTACTGTTTAATACAAGCTTTTATTCAACATCACTCGTCCATATGTTTCTGTCAAAGTTCGTAACTGAATTTTAAGCCAATTCTACACTCTCGTCCGATTCAGCTGTAAATTGCAAGCAATTTTGATGTTGTTGCCAATATAATCCGGTACGCGTTTTTTTTTTAGTCACTGTATCAAAATAAACTTTCGATTAAAAAAATTATATTTTCAAAGTTAACTTCAGAACTTATATTTTATATTTTAAAATATTCCCTTGGAATAATTACTATTGCTAGATAAAAGTGGCTGTCACTGGACAAATAACCCGATTAAAATTTTGTTATATCATAATTTTGGCATCAGACAATTGTGTCGACAATTCCAATTCAATGCTAGATTATTTGATTTTTGACAAGAGTATTCGTTTAGCGTTTGAGATGTTCCAGTACGAGTATGCCTGCTAGATTTTTGACAAAATAAAAAAGTACATATTAATGCTGATATCATAATTAGATCGAAATTAAATCTGATCTAGACACGCGGTAGCGTGTCAGCCAAGTTCTAACTATAATTTAATTCCGATATAAGTTAATAATTTGGATATTCGTGAAAGCGTTAAAATACCAAATATATAATATAACACAGTGGTTGGTAGCACGTATTTGTGCTTGTAAGTATGTCTGAAACGAAGAAATCTCATTCAAACTAACCAACCATCAATACATTTTTTCTTGGTTAATTTGTATTTTCAAATCGAGCTCAGCGGTGAACGAATCACGAGAGAACCTGCATGGAAATCTGCCACGTCTACCGATCCGCTTTGGAGCTGTCTATTAAAATAAGCCTTCTCCAACAATGGACAATTACGTCTACTTAAATTTTTATATGTAATTTACATATACGTTTGCTGTGGTCTATATGACATACCTAATTTAATTCTTTTGACAACCTTGAAAACCCATTCTGAAGTTCCGTACATTTCAATCTTCACATCAGAAATAACAAAGGCCTAATTATATCATAAACAGGTATTTTATTCTTATGTATAAACATTATACGATAAATACTGTAAATATTTGTCAAGTATAAATCACAAATATAATGAACTCATCTGTAAAATTATACATTAAAGCCCCTTTAGGTTGATATGACGAATTTGATCCAGAATTAATCCGAACTGTTTCTCTGCGCAACAATCCGTGAAATTAAACTAAACGAAAGATACACACTATTTTCTGCTCGAAACAGTAACTTAAATTACCAATTTATTTTCATGTTTAATGTATTTTTAATTAACTGCTTCGTTAAGATAATTAAGAGTAAAAATAAGTAAAAAATTTAGAATTTCATTTGTAGTTAAATAAAGAATAATCTGTTAATAACTCGTAAAATATTCTATATAATAAAATCGTAACTAAATATTATTATCGTAAATAAATATTACTGGAGGGGTAATAGGGGTAATTTTTATCTGTTTATCTGTTCGATTATTACCGCTAATCTCGGAATCGGCTCTGACTTGGATGTGGTTTTCACCTATGTACTTAGTGACCTTGGGATAACATAATATAGCGTTTTATTAAAATCGG
Source organism: Vanessa atalanta (assembly GCF_905147765.1). Classification (NCBI taxonomy): domain Eukaryota; kingdom Metazoa; phylum Arthropoda; class Insecta; order Lepidoptera; family Nymphalidae; genus Vanessa; species Vanessa atalanta. Next base: position 15,529,321 of record NC_061902.1, on the reverse strand, counting down.
GATGTTATGGAGCCAGGGCTGATGAGGTTAAAACATTTTTAAAGAGTTCCAATCATCATCCCTTTGCATTTGAAAATCAATATACTGCAAATATAAATAGATACGGCGCAGATGGTTTTATGTTTATACCCCAGTTCCTTCTCATTCCAAAAAAAATCGTTTACTTTTAAGCGAGTTCAGTTTCCAGTGTACACGGCCAGCCCTCTTATGTCGCGGGTTCGCAACTGCAAAAAATCTATGCTTTAATCCTAAGTGTACATAATACGTAATATACATTACGAAATTAGACAAATATATTTTAACTTTTTAATATTACGAGATTAAATTATAAATTTATAAATTGTTTGGGGTTTCATTTATATCGAAGGCAAAACATTCAAATAAGTCATCATCATCCTGCCCTTATCCTAATTTTACTTGGGGTCGGACGTCATCTTACAAGTAAAATTCTTTCTAACCATATCGTCTTTCACACAAAAATAAAATAAGTATAATATATTAAATTAGTCATCTATAAAAAAACAAAACCATAATCGGTCCATCCATTTGGGAAAAATAAGTAAATTTCCATTTGCCTTACGTCTGCGTCTACGTCTATCGTGCGTATCTTTGCGTCTGTCGTAGGCAAAGATACACCGATATGTCAACCATATAATACCTCTACTTTGAGGCTTAAAGTCACGCAAACGGAGTCGCAGGCACCAGCTATTATTTAAATAAATCTATTCAACGATATATGTCGTTACATTGTTATAACACTAACAAGATCACAGTAATGTTTCATTTAAATGATTCTGTATATAAGTTCTAAATAGCATTGAATACTCCAATGCGGCCACGGTGGTCGTCCTCACCGGTGACAGATGTTTAATTACAACGATCGCTTGACAATCCACCGCTAGCGATTTTAGGCACAGGATCAAACGGATCGAAATTTCTATTCCGAGCTACAAATTATTGCTTACTTTGTAATATATTATAAATGCGATAGGTACTCTCTGTCTGTTAGTCTAACAATTGCAACGATTTTGATAAAATTTGCTATGAATCAAGCTTGAACCTCAAAGGCTATCGTTTTATACTTTAAACGTGACGACTAACCACATGTCATATGTAAGTTTTATAATATTGATTTCGTTTAAAGCTTGTACGAGAAGGATTATTTTCAAAAAACTAGCTTGGAAGAGTACAAAGAACTTTTCTTTATTATCTCGCTTGCAGCAAGATAGAACAAATTACGTCCTTTAACCTCGTAGGAGTCGCGCTTAGATTTTCTATCTTATGTGTTCGAGAGATACACGAAAACACGATGCAAGTAGATATTTTTATAATAATATTTGGCCGTATCGACGTAAGTTTAGTTGAAATTATTAGTAATTATTTTTTAGAGCAGTTCACTTTTTAAAGTAAATCCTTGTTGCAAATTAAATTTCAGCTTTCAGCCGAAATGGCCCAGTGGTTAGAACGCGTGCATCTTAATCGATGATTTCGGGTTCAAACCCAGGCAGGCACCACTGAAATATCATGTGCTTAATTTGTGTTTATAATTCATCTCGTGCTCGGCGGTGAAGGAAAACATCGTGAGGAAACCTGCATGTGTCTAATTTCAACGAAATTCTGCCACATGTGTATTCCGCCAACCCGCATTGGAGCAGCGTGGTGGAATATGCTCCAAACCTCCTCAAAAGGAGAGGAGGCCTTTATCCCAGCAGTGGGACATTTACAGGCTGCTAATGCAAATGCTAATGCTTTCTTGACTTAGTAGTTTTGACGGTGCGTTGATAATCAGAACAAAAAAATTTATAAATATAGATTATCAATGGTTGCATAGATACAACTGATTTATTGGGACGTTTCGATTTTATGTGACCCGTAAGTTGGGGTAGTCGATTACGTGACCGCAAGACATTTATTTTAGGTATTTGTCAATATGTACAAGCCTACCGTACTTGTGCCTTATTAAACGCGTATAAAATTATTGTGATATATTCTGTAGAGCCTTTGACCGCATTTACGAAACATAACAATAGCACTTTTGTAATTGAAGTTTATTTTATCTATTTTTTATGGTAATAATTAAAAATAAGTAACTACTTCCAGAAAGTGATATTTGTCGTACGATATAATATAATATAATGAGTATATAATAATTATGTATTCGTATACTTCAATAACTATTACGAATGTAAACAGTGGAGGTACATGGATTTCATTAATAAAACGCTAAATAAAATATTCATATAATATTTTTAATAAAACTTAATTCTAAGGAGTCGATTTCTGACATGACTCATCTCAACTGCGGTTATAGAGATAACCTCACATAGTATTAAACAAAATCGATACCTGCCCTCTTTACGCTTGGATCTTTAAAACTAAGCATTACATTTTTTTTTGTACATTAACAGCCGGTAAATTTCCCACTGCTGGGCTAAGGCCTCCTCTCCCTTTGAGGAGAAGGAGCATATTCCACCACGCTGTTCCAATGCGGTTTGGTGGAATACACATGTGACAGAATTTCGTTGAAATTAGACACATGCAGGTTTCCTCACGATTTTTTCCTTCACCGCCGAGCACGAGATAAATTATCCATACAAATTAAGCACATGAAAAATTCAGTGGTGCTTGCCTGGGTGTACCAGTAGGCCATCACGGCTCTTTAAAACTAAGCAACGATGATTTAAGAGGAATGATTATATGTGTAATACATGCATATAATAGGTGAGAAAAGCCGAGAATTTCAACTTTCCTAGGGAGAAAAAAGAACGTTTAATTTTAAATCGGTTCTTCCATATAAAAGCATCAGAAGAACTTCACCAGATTTTTAGCATATAAGGATAAAAATTGTCCACATCGTGTGGATTACGTAAGACGTCTGAGGCATTTTAAAATTGTTTAATTACAGAAAAGCAGCTCCGTTAACAATCTATTATTTTTACATCAAATAATAAATAGTAAAATACAATCGCCAGAGTTTATATCTAAAATTAAATTAATCTCATTAAAAATACGTTTGCTATACATAGACGAATACTCTCAATTCTCACCAACTCGATCCATCAGGACTTATAATTCTCTAAACGGACTTGACATTGTTATCCACTATCAAAATCTCTTTAGTTTTAATAAATAATTATTTTACACTGTGAGTACCATTATCGTTGTTTTTGTTGTACTTTTATTTTTATTTTTAGAGGTTAATTTTTATGTTTTTGTTAGGCCTTAAGCCGTATCTTTGTCTAATTTTGTGCTAGTTTAAATTTTTATTATTAATTGAAGAGTGTATTACTTTTTTTATTGTTATTATAGTATTGTGAATACTTGTAGTGGTGAATCACACTGCATTGGTCCGTTCACTTTTGATTGCATTGTTTTCGTGAATATGCTGATGGTATTTCAAATAAATAAAAAAGTTGTATATAGAACCTTTTTGCACCCGCATGAAGCCGGGACGGGAAGCTAGTTGAATATAAAAAAATATATTACAGACTAAAACAACAATAAACAATGTCGGCAAAAAATGTTTTGATAAAAAATCGTAATGGTTTTTTTTTACACGACCAACTCACATCCAATAACAAATCGTTTAAAGAAAAGCTCACAGTCATAAATAACCGGTAAGCGCTGGTACATACATTTGTACAAATGTTGGTGCCAAGCTAGTCACATGATTCACATCACAGACTTCGTATCGCATCACACATACACCCACAGAATAGGTGAAAAAAAAAAAAAAATTGACGCCCGAATACGAAGTGTTAGAACGAAAACAATTTAGTTTGCATTAAATATAACATTCGGCTGTAAATTTTAATTCTTCGGGCACAAGAGACCGACGATTATAATTATCTTGAATATATATTTTTTATTTTCGACATATCATAAAAGCGGCGATGGAGCGCGAGACGACGCACGCGAATACCAATTAAATTATTTATAAAAAAAAAATGTCTTTTTTTAAGTTACTTGTAGGATAGCATAGTATAAAATAGTAAATACCGCCCGCCATATTTGGTTTTCCATGACGTCATATGGTTTGCGAAATATTTGCCAAATTCTAATCGAAATAAATAGACTCTAATCATTAGAATACATATTATATTACTATGTTAATCGACATAGCTGTTTCATTTCTTGATTTTTCATTTTACATGAAAACCCGAACTATTATTTACCTATAAGATGTTTTATTAACTTTATACTGAGTATATTGTGATGTTGAATATATGTAAACAATCACAAATTTACAAAAAAGGCCTGTTTGACAATGAATGAGTAAGTGTAATGCTTCAATATTGTATAAAGGAATTGAACTGATTTTGTTGAAAATGAAGATTTATTCATCAAGAATGAGAACAGTAAAAAGAAACCAACCTACATGAATAAAAAAATGACTGACGAAAATCACAGGTATCTAACCAAGCGTTCTCCATCGTACACCGTGTCGATGCTTAACAAAATACAAGAGAACTGTCAAACGCTAGTCTATTAATGGGGAAAAAAAAGTTCATGTCTCAGTTAGTAGATGATTTTCAGTAAATAGTATGATATTATGTTATCAAACTCGCTGGCGTCCATGCCTTATGCCGACGAGCGTCTCACGCGCTTTGCTGACGCGTTCCCAATAAAATTAATCTCCGCCGAAGAGTCTCAGTGGAAACTGTGTCAGTTATTCACAAACGCTATTTTTTTCGTAAGCTATTTGTGTTCGATATTTATTTTTGTAGCGACATTATTTTCCGTGGAATTGTTAGAGGTTTAACATCACGCTCAAAGTCAGCGGAAATGTCAACGTGACATGGGCTTATAGCTAAAGTCACGAGAAGGAGACTAGATACATTTGTTTTGTTAGAAATTACTGCATATAAACGCTTGCAATAAACACCCACTGCAAATTGTGACAAAAAAGAATAAGTACAGGCGAAGGAATATAAACGTAATGCCTAAGAATATTTTATTACTCGAATAGTTAGAGTTTAAGACAATAATTACATTAATTATAATTCAATATAGCATTGGAGTGTACCGTAGCATTTCGTTATTTAGGAAGTGTAGTAGGTACCTATTTTAATTTATTCTGTGATCACTGTAAAACACATTGGACCAGGTTAAACAACAATTTTAATAGTCTAAGCATCTGATGATTAAACTATGTTGTTGTATCGACCGAGCCTATAGGAGTAGTGTTGTGAGAGAAGGTCAAAAACTACTTCTTAATACGAGAGAAGGACTAATCCCAGCAGTGTGTCACTGGCTTTTACTTTACCGAATTGAACAACGGTCAGATATATTTAAAAAAAAAATTATAGATGCATTTGAAAAGTAACAACTGGTTATAATTGCTTCAGTGATCGTTAAACTCATATATTTTATTTGTAACTCTTTCTTTTCAGTGATTATTTATTCAAATATATTTAAGACATATCTCTCACCTCTGTATTAATATCCGACGTCTTCGTTGCCGTATAATTTATTAATAGATGGAGTTACTTGAACGTATTTCAATAAAATTCTTTCGTTTATTTATTAAGATAAACATTTGAAAAACATATATTCAATTTCGTAACTAATTAAAGTGGTTTTAACTTAGTATATTTAGAGTGTTTTTTGTAACATGAAGACATTTAGAAAAGAATAGCAAGGAAAACAGGTATATAGGTTGTTTAAATATTATTTTACTTTATAATTTTGTTTATCGTTAATCTTGCTCTCTATATCGTTGGGTCATTTTGACATAGTTTAATAGTTCGATGTACTTGTAAGTTTTTGTGTGTAAATAAACGATTTAAAAATATATATATACAAACTTTTCTTGACATTTAAAAAGTATTTCATTTTTTTTTTTTTGTCATTCAGCAAAAGTTTTGAATTTTGTATGCTAGTGATGTTACCTAAAAGTTACAATAAGGTTGACTTACATATCGACTAATTCGTTCGAAAACACAGCACGGCACAGTTTACAATTTACCTAAAATTATGTTCATTAAAAGTTAATTATAAATGACAAAATCGTTCGACTAATCGACACAGACTAACAACGGAGCAACATTTATTATTATATTATTATTATATTATTATGAGGGTTAAATCATTCTTAGAAAATATTAAAAAAAAAAAAACAGATGAGTAGTAAAAGACGAAACTGCTATCAGCTGACGTTATAATACTTTCAAGGTAATGTATTTATACATATATGACGCTATTTAAAAAAGTGCTCTTGATTTCAGACGCAGAGTTCAAACTCTCGCTTTCACACCGATCAATAGTCACAATTTTAACGATGTCAGTCAGACGAAAGTCTATAGCACTTCATAATATCGAAGATTATATTTTAATATAGTAAAAATAGTCGGTGAATCTATTCAACGTTTTATCGTGAGCTGTATCAGCTCAATCAAGTTTTTTTTTTCAACGTAAGGTCAAAAGGCAAAGCATTATACGTTGTTTTTTTTTTTTTTATTTACGAATCATTGCCTATTTTAACTATGTGTTTTTTATTAGAAAGAAAAAAACGCGCTCGTTGAGACTGAGCATATAGTTAATAAACGCAAAATATATTTATCTTGCGTTCTACAGCGCGGTTTGACGAACGTCGCCGGTTAAGGAGAAATGTGATGTGTCGTCGCTATATTATCAAACGGCATGTTCGTTAGAAGCGACCTACTGTCGAGTGTTAAACCACACCCTCGTTTCCACCCAAGGTGGTTGGCCAATTAAGGTAAGTACCTACTAAATGCACGCCGTGTCGTGCTTATAATAGATGTGACGTTTCTGGTCCTAAAATAGGGGTTATGTGTATATGTTACTGTAAAAGCTCGAACTAAGGTAAATCTCAAGATTTTCCAGTATATTACCAAACAGCATCACAACGTTTTTTCAGTTTTTTAAACTCCGAATATAATTAACTTCAACTGTTTTTCAAAAACTCTTACGAATCACTTTACCAATTTGTAAGATAACGAGAATCGTTAAGAAAATTGATCTTTACTCCTTCTAAACCCATTTAAGTACGTATACATAAGTCCTTTATAGATACATTTATAAATCAGTCAAGTAATAATTATTGGTGTTCAATATAATATTCAACAGAAATTAGTTACTTTATGGAAGGGCTTTGTGTAAGCCACGTACTCATCAGCTATTGTTTCGTCAAACAGTAATACTTAGTACTGCTTTATTTCGGTTTGAAGGATGATTGAGCCTAATTGAGCGTAACTACAGGCAAAAAGGACACAACATCTTAGTTTCCAAGGTCGGCGGCAAATTGGCGATGTAAATAGTATATATATTTTTAGGCGGTAGTGACCACTTACGACGAGGTGGTGCAGTGTTGCCAGGCTAACATTAAACATTTAAAAAAAAAATGTTATGAATTCATTGTAAATCTGAATAAATATAATATAATAATATTTATATTCAATAGTGATCACGTGTGTTTTCTGTTTAATAAAATATTTTTGAAAATATCTACATAGTCGATTTTTTTAATTAAAAATTGAACTTCGTTTATCCGAACCTCGATTATCCTAACCCTCAATTATACGAACGCTTAATTATCCAAACTTTGGAGCGTTGCAGCCGTGATTACACTGACTCACTCTCTCACACAACCATACTAAGTAAAACTATATGTTTAAACAATAATACTCATAATTGTTTATAGATATGTCTTTCTTATTTCGAGCACGACATTTAGTATATTGCGCAAACATAAGAGAAATATATATATCTCTCTCTCTCTTTCGTCACTCTATTCGATGGAAATCAAATTCGATAGCTGGAAATAGTTCATGCAGGACCATCGTATAAACGTACTTACGTTAGGACTTTCGTGTCGCAAGCACTACTGACTTTCAAACTCCAGGCAGCAACTAAAATAAAACTGTAAATAAACACGTGAAAACTCAGTTGATTTTAATTTTTGTTAATGGCTGATTATAATGACGTATTATAATTACAGAAAAATAAAATATAAATACTGAGTAAACTAATTTCGAACACGGATACTTATTAATAAAACAAATATATCTTTCTTATTATTTTAATTTATCAACAATTTAAACGCCCACGCACACACACAATCACACACAGCAGGGTGTAGAGAGAATAGTATAAGAGAAAGAGTCGGTCGAGGTGCATTTTGTAGACGCGGAGATAGATTTTATTTGGTTATAGATTCAATCCACGAAGGCGCACAGTATGTCTAAGTGTGCGTGATTAGATAAAAATAAAGACGGCAAATAAAAAAAAAAAAACAAAAAATATTATACTTAATAATTAAACGATAACTTAACACGGAGGGACAAGTGTGCGTGAATCATCATCACCATCATCAGCCCACATTCGTCCACAGCTGAACATAGGCCACTCCAAATGCACGCCACTGTGGTCTTTCTTCGGCACGAATAGATATATACAATTGCATACATGTTTTTATTTTTTTTACAACTCTAAAGAAACATTACGGATTTCGCTCGTTACGATCGAAATGTTGTTTTTTTTATTTATCTATGACGTACATCGAACGCACGTGCTCGGTAATGTAAATGTAGAATAAGTGTCAATTGATAAATTGGTGAGCGAGACCAAGGTCATGGTTCTACGTGTGCTCACGACCTCACCGGCACATTGTACCAATTAATATTAACAACTATACTTGTGTTCCGTATTATATATTCACTTGTTCGTAATCAATGTAATGTGTTCAACGAAGATAACTTTACACCAATTTAGAAGCTGAATAACTTTTATTAATTTTTACTTTACTTTCTTAATTATTATATTTTTTTAACATTGCCCCGTAATAAGGAATTACTAATATTTCTTATAACCCCTTAGTAGTTAGGTCACCCTTAACCGTTGAACAATCGAAGATTGACTTGACTTGTCTACTAATATGTTTAAGTATGATATATATCCGTCAAGATATTATTATATTTGTTTCATTTCTAAACAATTCCGGAAGCCGAAATGGCTTAGCGATTAGATTTAAAATTGGAAGATTTTGTGTTCAAATCCAGACTTTACATTTCATTTCGTGCTCGGCGCTTGCGGAAATTATCGAAGTGCGCCATTCGCAGTGTTCTTTATCGAAAGCATGTCTGGAAGAGATCGCTCTCTTAGCAATAAAACTCATTCTTATACAAAATATTACATACATATTTGTTTTTGTTAGAATTGAGAGTGCTCAGTGTGTACGAGCACGGGTGTTCTATTCAGTCAATTTTATAAAATTATGGGACGGATAATCTGACGTAACCGAAAAGAGTTCAGGCACGGGACCAACTTCAAACTGCCAAGCTCCGGGTTGTTACTGCGATTTTTTATAATGCGATAACTTTAATCGACCTTTTGTTTAAGCCCTCGGCCTTGGAACGTACTCATATTGTTTAAATATATAATATGCGTATATAAGAATAATAAATATAAAAATATTAAAATAACATTCTAACTTTTAATAAAACGACAGCAACTTTATAGCGACGTTCTATTTTTAAAACAGTAAGGCGGTTTTTTTTTTTAATTATATTAATTATGAATTCATATTTCATAGTTTAATACAAACTTAATAAAAGTCAAAGTAGAAACTAGTGTCAGTTCGGAGAGGAAACCAAGATGTCGGAAGAAAGGCAAAACAAACTTTGTCAATTTAATCACCTATTTTGTTTAAATACACTGTCTGACTGTCTGTTATACCAAATCACAGAACCGCATTTGATGTTTTTTTTTTATAAAGGAAGCTTGAAGCTCATAGGCTTTATCTTACTTTTTATGTCTAAGACCTGACGGCCCACCCCTAAAACGCAAGCAAAGCCACAGACGACAACTAGTTTTTAATATATGGAATAGCCTAAGTCTTTATTGCACACCCGCCGCGAGCGCACATACGTTACATACTACACATACGCACATACTTTTCAAATATGAGGAGCAACTTTGTTTCAGAAAAGAAACATTGTATGTTTTGCTGTCGGTACATTCAAGTTTAAAAACAATTTCCAAAGTATTCTCAACGACCGATTTTTATTCAAACTAGCAACCGCCTTCGGATTCGCACGGGTGCAATTTATTAATAAAGAAAATGATTTTATCTAAATATAATTTACCCTATAAGACTACTAGCTTTCGGGATATTAACTCCTACATAAAAACAAATAAATTTACCTCGTTTAAATATTGTTATTCAAGCAATAAAAGAGAAATTTTAATTATTCATTCTATTTCAGTAACATAATACCAAATAAACGTATTCGCGAATATATTTTTGTTTGTATATAATAAACATTGCCTGAAATTTTCATTTTAAATTTAATAGTGTTTTATGAGAAATATTCGTTGATATAATATTTAAATAACAAAACCAATACTAATATGGAAAACTGAAATGCAATATCGAAATTATTTTTCGAAATCATATTTCATAGGATAGCAAATATAAAATAAAAATATTATTTACGTTATTGTAATAGTTTAATTGAAAAGTTCCAATAAATAAATAATAAATATTGGACAACATCACATACATTACTCTGATCCCAATGTAAATAACTAAAGCACTTGTGTTATGGAAAATCAGAAGTAACGACGGTACCACATACACCCAGACCCAAGACAACATAGAAAACTAATGAACTTTTCTACATCGACTCTGCCGGGAATCGAACCCGGGACCTCGGAGTGGCGTACCCATGAAAAACCTGTGTACACACTACTCGACCACGGAGGTCGTCAAATAGGTACAATCCATACAATCAAAATAATATACCTGATATTATCATATGATAGATTTAGTAATATTTATTTAGCCTTTAGATAAATACGTAGTTTAGTTAGTGCTTAGTCAGAATAATATTCATCTTAATCCATGTAGATAAATCGTTGATAGAAAAAAAAATATATATTTAAATGTATACTTCTTAAAATAAAATCATACATGCATACTTAAGCTGAACTAATTTTTTTAATGAGATATATTTAGATCTTGTACTAAACTGCCAGTACACAATTAGATTGCATAATGTAATTGTATTTACAAGCTAAAACAATTCTAAAACGTACATTTATTTTCATAAAGTATTTAAAAATACCAGAGCATTATGTTTTTTTCAAGAGATACATTCTGATGTAATGAAATGGGCGTGATATAAAATCAGTACAAGTGAACTTGAGCCAGAAACTGTCAGATAGAATTTATAATTTTTCTTCTGATCTTCGCTGCAATTAAACGTATATACAAAAAGACTACGCCATGTCAATCTACACGTTTAAATTTCGAATAATTTAACGCTTGCACTATTAACGTACAACCTTACAGATTAAATAATTCTCAGTTCATTAAAACGAGTTCATTTCGACAGGTTGTCGTGAAATTTTAACCGAACTGGAGCTATAACGTTATTTATTCTCGGCATCAGAAAATGAAATGACGGCTTGCAGAACGCACACTAGGATTAATTTTAAACCGTTCAACGTTTTATTTTTATTGTAAGGTCGCGCTGCCGACAGCCGAAGAGAGCGTCAGTGCGTAGAAACGCAAGATGGTTGAATAGTGTCGCTAGCATTGCCCTATTACAATAATTTAATGTAATTGTAATAATAATAAATATTGGACAACATCATATACATTACTCTGATTCCAATGTAAGTGGCTAAAGCGTTACCTTAACCCCAAACACCCAGACTCAAGACCACATAGAAAACTAATGAACTTTTCTACATCGACTCGGTCGGAAATCGAACCCGGGACCTCGGAGTGGCGTACCCATGAAAACCGGTGTACACACTACTCCACCACGGAGGTCGTCGAATTGTACTTTTATTTTCACTCTAAAATGTGATCACACCGCGACGTCAAGTGTTTGCGAACAACATTATATTTTTTTAAACAATATATTATGTAAATATCATTCTTTGATGGAAATCTGTTTCTTAAAACATTTTTAAGATTTATATAATTTTGTATTTAATTAATGTTTGCAATAAAGTTCCTAGATTATATTTTTAGCGTCTGTCTGTTCTCTACTAGCTTTTGTATAGATATAAATCATAAGCGCGTGAGTCGCGCGTGTCGTTACAACGGTACTTCGTTACTGTGCGTGTTCACATCATACACTGACAAATACATCAAACTGATTCGGTGGTTTAGTGGCTAGTTTAAGAAGCTGCACATCCCAAGATTGTGAGTTCAAACTCAGATCGGTTTCATGAAAAAAATGTTTTTGTCCACCAATACAACAATTGTCTGCTAGTAATCTCGTTTTTCAGAAAGCACGTGAAATCTTCAGTCCTACTAAGGTTCTCGACGATTTTTTACCTTTTCATCGAGTTATCAAAGTGAAGAAACTCATAATGAAAAAGAAACCTGCGTCTGCGCTCATACTTGACAAATGTAATGTCTCCCGCGCAGTCGGCTATTCTTGGTTGGAAATTGACGCCGTGACCGGAATCGGTCATGAGGACATGATTATGATGACGAAACAAACATGGTGCGGTGAAGTAATAAAAAAACAATAAATGTATTCAATAGCGACTTTTTAACCCATTTCAAAACAGATCATCCAAACCGAACAAATTTTTAGATTTCATTACCCGGTGTGACTTAAAATAAAATTCTTATTTACAACGATATTTAAACAAAAATGCTTATTGATTACTGTAGTAAAACATTTCTTGAAAATTATAATTATTTTCGTTTGTCTCATTTCCGTGAAGCATATTTTTATTTTTGTAATAATATATACAGCAAGATAAAAACTTTAATACGATTTGTTCCTTCTTGTTATTGTTCATCGTTGAAACAGAGTTGTTATCGTAAATTTAATCGCGTAAAGGTTTCAGTTATAGTACGATAATTACGCGCAAGTTATACCAGGCGTACCGGAAATTAATTTAGATAACTATTTCACTTAAATATTTCACTGCGTAAACTAAACGAACTATACAAATTGCTTACATTTTTAAGTATTCTTCTAGTATATATAAATTTGTTAGAACAAGCAACAGCCTGTTGAAATGAAGTTGTTTTTATTATATATGATGTAAACATATATTTATATACGAAGTAATTTATATAATAACAGACACAATGGAATAAATTGAGACTAATTCAATGACATAAGATAATGTAAGTCCCGTGTGAATTTAAACAATAACAAAAAATACTTTTAAATAACAAACAACCAAACCCTAAAACGCGAGCGTATCCGCTAGTATATAATAGAAAGAGACAAAGAGAAAGAGAGGGGGGGGGGGGGAAGCGCGTAAGAAAAATGCTTCCCAGAAATGTGTCCTCGAACTACATTGAATAACGTACATATGTATATTTAAATTAACTTTACGACCGTGACTATCAATTGAAACTACCTTGTACCTTAATGGCTCGTGCGGCTGGGGACATCTAAGAGAAATGATTGACTCGGGGACGCCTAATGGAAATGATTGACTCGTGACTCATAGCTTCCTTGAGTTGAATAAACGTCACTACCCCGTTCCAGACAGGCAAGGAGCAGCAGGTGTGAGTAGCATGTACGATATTGCTCCACCTCGTCGTGTGCTCAAGCTATTGAGCACAGTTTCTTATAATTTATGTTTAAAATTAAAAAAGAGGTTCCATCGGACATCCGGTTGGAACGATGTTACTATCACTTTATAATATCTGTTAAATGACCGGTACAACGAGACAAATTGTGTTAAAAATTGTGTTTGAGAATAATGAAATAACCATAACGTAATTGTTACTATGAATATAATGTGAATAAAAACAAGCAATAAATTTAAATAGTTTTACGTAGGATCGAATACAAGAGAGAGAGAGAGAGAGAGAAAGATAGGGACAGATATCCTGGAAGGGGCGTAACGTTTTTTCTTTTCACAACGATTTCTGATAGTTCACTCTACTGTATGCCGCGTAAAAGAACTTTGTTTCTATTATTTCGATCACAGCGGAACTGCTTCTAGAAAATAAGCCAATTGGCCGACAAAAATCAGGTCTCACATACGTACTTTCCGATGCACGACACTGGGAAACTTTCACTTTCTTAGTATTTTGTTTTGTTTAAGTTGTTAACTTTGAGCCGATACTAAAAAAAATCTTGATAGAAAAATCTAATAACTTTTGTTGACCCAACCGGAATTTGAATCGTTCTAGATTCGTTCGATCGTTTCAGGATTCGTAGCATATTAAGTTATCCACCAGTGACTAGACCAGCAAGGCTGACTGCCTCTACCTCTTAACATAACTAGGTTGAAATTAAATTCCATATTGAATAAAATTGTTCAATATTGCCTCTTACGTTTTGTTATGAACTTATATGGGCTTAATAATCACATGTTTCTAAAAGATTTATTGTGAATAAGATACTATGTCTCGAACCGATAAAATTAACCGATAACGGTGAATGATTAGGAATTATAGCATTTCATATAAGCTCGCTATAAAACTTTATGGCGATATCAGTCCATTAAAATTGACAACGACAGGAATATCATTCAGATACTACGTTACGAATGTACTGCCCACCGTCGAGTTTTACAGCCTGTGCGTAATTAAATGCAGAAGTGTATTTGCCCCAGGTCGGCGAATTAAATAAATAAAACCCTGCCCTTTTCATTTCCTATTAAAATTGTAGTAAAATAATCATTCGGAAATATAATACTATTGTATATTAACAAATTCATCTACTTACCAAAATAATAGCTTACTATGTTTTTTTTTTAATTATTAATAGGCTTGTCTAGTGAAGAATAAAAACCACTTCACTTACGGAATCTATTATATTATACCTTATATTTGAAACTAGTATATACTTCGGAAAATCGGCCACCAATCAGCAGAAAAGCCCAGTAGTAAAACTTTCGTATTATTACTTTTAAATTTTCAGATAAAAATACGAAAATAAGAACCGGTTTAACTTCATCTTAATAGTGATTTAATTAATTATAAAACAGAGATTACCGTAAATTACTCATCAACGAAAGCTTGTTAGTCGGAGCGCCATTTAATAACCGCAGAATATAATTATATTGATGACGTGCCATCGTAAAATCAATCAGTTAAGACATTATTGGCACTCGGCCAAAAACCGTGAAAAATAAAATAATGCGTGATACCATTCCGTCTGTGTTATTGCTCTACATTTCAAAAATGTCTATGGCTCCGGAACACCAAAAATATAAACTATTCCTTTGTCTGAATTAACTCGCCGTCAATATAAATTGAAGATAATAAAAATCGTCTACTGTTTATAAACACTAACAGTATATTAATTATTAATGAAACAAAAATGTTTCATGAGTTTTATTTATAAAACATATGACTTTTCAAATTAATACAGACCTCATAAATATAACTCGATATTGATCTGTAATTTGTTTTGAATTAAAATTATCTTGTGAACAGAAATATCATCGGTAGCTTCGATAATTGATTCGAACGTGTTGCGGTTATTGAATGAATGGTATAGAGAGCGCATCAAAGAAGCATGCTGCGTAAGCGTGTGGCTCCTTCTATTAATACACCGGTCCCGTGACCGACGCCGCCGCCCGCGCCGGGCCGAATACACTCGTAGATACTTGTTTACATGCTCTGCAGTGCGCGTGATTAAAAAAGTGAAAGTAGTCAGCTGCTCTATTGAGCGTCAACGCTCCTTCAGAATTTGACTCAGAGATCCTCTTTATATCAGACATTGACGTAGCAACAATTCGCAATGTGTATGTATCAATAAATATATATGTGATTTTGTAATTCTATTATCCAGTTGCTATTCGCCCACTCCTAATCTTATTCTATTGCCGTTTTTTTAGGAAAGCTATATTTTTAAAAGGTAGTAAGTAGCTTGGAATTATCGGCCACATTCGTCATTGTTCTTTCAGCGAATAATATTTTTAACGTACGTAAAGTGCATTGTGGAACATCGATTGGTTTTAATTAGGGATCTTCATTAACGTATTGGTTGTGAAATAATTAACTTCAATGATATGTTTTATTAGAATCAGTCCAGTCGTTCGACTCATAACAAAACAAACTATCTCGTTTATAATAATATTCGTGAGATATTTTGTAATTTGATATCTTTATTTGTTCAACAATCGTTTCGGAAACTACATAATTTAAAAACACACGCGTGTTCCCGATTATATATTTTTCCTAATAGATGTTTCGTTCTATCTAAACAGAGAAACTGCCCTATTTACTGTCGATGATTAATATGTGTTAGCGGCGTCTGTTCATGGTATTTCTGTTTTGTAATTGTAAGAAGTTGATATGCAAACAGTTTTGTAGTTATTTGAACAGTTCAACATTTGATTAATGGTAAAAAGCGTGGGCTCACTATTCGTTGATTTATGTTTGAAATATCAATTTAATTGTATGTCGTAAATATATGAAATTCGACGGATAAAAAGAGTAACTATTGAGTTGTTTGAAGCTTTATCAATAATATCTTCAATAAAAATCGACTAGTATCCTTTTCAAATCACCAATATTATAATTGTAATTATAAAAATACATATACTAACTACTCTCCGCCCGCGCGTGAGAGGTGGGGGGGGGGGAGTTGAGGGTATTCGTGCTAGTGTTAGCGATATAAAATAACCTATGTGCTGTTCCAGACTGTAAGCTATCTCTGCGGAAAAATAAATCGAAATATGTTCAGTCGTTCTGGCGTGACTCAGTAACAAACATCAATTTATCTTAACTTTCACATTTATAATATTAGTAAATGATAATATGTTTAATACAAATTTTATATAATTCCATAGGAGCAATTATTGTGTACGAGTGAAGTCACAAAGAGCATACTCGGGTATATTCTCGCTCATCGTTCTCGTTATCAGAATCTCGCATGCAGCAGACAGCAATTCAACATGACCAAAAGATGAGGCGCTGGGGACAACGGATTAACGTTATTTTCGAGTGCCATCTGACATCTTCTTAACTCTGGGCTTATACTGAAAATTATCCAGTATTTGAACCAGGAACCAAGGATCTCTAGATAATATGTAGCAGTACAATCTGGCAGGATTCTCTATCGATATAGGATCTGGATCGAGAAAGCAATTAATAATAATTAACAGGGAAACTACGCGAGTCGTCTCATTTAACATTCCGAGAATGTAGATGATTCCTATTTTATCTTTATCATATTTGAAATATACCAATTTTTTTATTTTAATTGCTCGGACTATAAGAATATAAGAGTAGGTATAACTTCCATGGAAGACTGGATACACTAATTTTATTTTAAGAATTTTATTTAAATTTCTTGGTTATAATAACAGCATTTCTTGAAGTTCCATATATATAATTAATCTCGCATTCTTCGTAAGCAACGTGAACTGTCGTGTATATCTAATTTACTTTATGAGGTAAGTTTTAATGAAAAGAGGAACGACGTGCTTTTATTTAAAAATTCTAAACAATTATTTCGCATACATTTGATTCTGTTTTTAAATGTTTATTTCCTATTGTATTTGAATATGTTTTTCATAAAAACAGTCTATTGATCATTAAATAAATTCATAAAATGATTTTATTGTTATCTTCGAAATTAAATGTGTTCACTGATGGTGATTTTTTGTGGCGGCTTCTCTGGGTATCACCCCCACCATACAAATACAGTGACCGATACGTGTTGTCAAATATACACGAAGAGAATTGTGTTATTGGTTGAAATTACCTTTCATTTGTAAGGACTTTCGACGTTGATTTCAACTCGAATTTTTTCACATTCTCGGTCAACACGCGCTGATGAACCCCTTTGTTCGTTCATAATGTAATAAGTTCCATGAAGGCGCACAATGTGCTAGGCATTCTTCGAATTGAATACCTAACTTGAAGGTAGGATTACCGAATCAGGTGGTCTTATATACCATTCAAATGTATAGGATTGCTATTCATTTAAAATTTTGAAAAGTTCTTTAACTATTGGATTTTGCTAGTTTACTACGCAGTTACCTTTTTTTCTGTTTTAAGGAAATCATTGGGATCTTCTACCAGGTTCCTGGATCCTTCAAGGTATTTTTCTTTACAGTCGAACACAAGTGAATAATAAACACAATTCAAGTACTTGAAAACTCTGTTTTTTTTTTTAATTATATGTAATACTTGTTAATACAGTGCGTAGGGGTAGTTAAGACCATTTATTATTAGTTGGTTCATGGTTTACTTTCCTCTTTCTAAATATAAATAAACGAATAGCAATTATTTTATTAATATATCTAAACTGAATGTATTACATATATTTTTTTTACAAATGTCATACGTCAAACTAAACTACACATGAGACCTCAAATATTACTCTCCACTGTATGATAAAGCGTCCGGTACACGTTCATGCAATTTACCTGAATCAATCAAATTTTCCAACAGCAATTGATTGATGCGTGATCGATGGGAGAATGATCTTCATTTTTCGATGCGGCTATTAAAACTGGTAAAAATTTAATCGTCGAACGGAATACATGGCAAAAAATATTTGTACCCTCTTACACGCATAATAACAGATCGCCCGATTGACTTGTTTTTTCTAGTGATTTATGTGCAGGATATGGATATATGATATATGGGTACTTTTCGTCCCGGGATGCACTTGCATGGATTTGTAATAAAGTGTAATTAAATTTTATTTGTTTTTTTTTGTTTTTGTGGTTTTTTTTAAGATTTAGTAATAAGGATAAAAAATATATTGGTATACGGAATACATTTGCAGTACAGAAAATGGTATTCAAGGTCGAATTTGTGATCTGAGCCACATTAAACTAATATGCATAAATGTATCAATAGATTTTCTGTAATGCAGTTTAGTTTCCGTCGATAGCATTGTTCGCTACAGAAATTAGTTTCGTTGTCTACCCACGCATAATTGATAAATTCATTCCGTATAATATTTCACTGAAATCGTTCAGACGTTCATATATTGCACATCAATAGTAAAAACCTTCACACATTGGACACATTCCAAAATATTGTTTTATTTTCGTGTAAAAAAATATATTTTACTTTATTCCATCGAATTTATAATTTTAATTATCCATTAAATTTGGTCTTATCATACTTTATCGGTTGAAAATAATATAACGAACTTTATATTTTATTATTTTTTTATTAAACTAGCAAAATTCCGGCAGACTTTGTCTTTGTGTTCGTAACATTGGACGTTAAAGTGCTGATACAACGTGGCTAGTATAAAAACCATAAGGAAAATAAGTATTCTCAATGGAAACAGAAAAAATAAATGGTACGTTTGAGAAATGAGATTTAAAGTTAAGTTAGTAAAACTCATTTTCTAAAAGAACTGTGATGACGCTTGAGCCTTTCTTCCTTTCCACTGACGATATATACCGGCTTTCATGGTGATCGGTCAAATGTCGTCGGCGTTAATCTCAAGCTGATATATGCCAATATTTTTTCAATATTTTATATAACTTGCAAGGTTTGTTTGTTTGTTAGTTTAAGTCAAATCTTGCAAGCTGAATTAGAACCACACTTTACTTTACTTTACTTTAAAATATATTATGATTATATCGTTAAGGTTATAAGCAAAAGTTCGTGTGTTTAGTGTATGTTGACAATAAGCTCGTAAAATAAAAGAAGATTTATTTAACTACGCTAAGTTATATATTACTAGTCAGAGCATAATTCATAAATTGATACGGTCTTGTGTAAGCTTGTCTAGATACGTACTACCTACTAAAACCGTCAAACAACTATTGTTGTTTGACGGTAGTTTAGTATCGTTTCTTATCGTTAGTATTATTATTTCGGTTTGAAGGCTTAGTGAGCCAGGTGTATCATAGTTACCAAGGTATATGCATTAACGATTTCAGAGTTGGTAATTATTTGTAACAGTGACCTATGTGTCAAAATAATGACATTGAATTTAAATTCAATATGATCCAAATGATTGAGCTACGCTTGTTAATGAATACAGTACAGTAGTATTTTTTTTTATGTACACTAGCAGACCACGTGTTTCTGTGGCTACGTTATATGTTGAATTATATTGCATGATGATGCTTAGCTCATAAATATTTTCAGAAATACGCTGTATATAATATATTCAGTGGTATTTACGTAATTTCCGTACAAAAAGGAAAAAAAATATTTTTATAGATATAGAATCAATTATATTTTATATCAAAATTATATAATTAATATGATAATTTATTAATGTTAGTGCTATTTAAATATCAAGAATTGATAAGTTTAATTGTGAATCTCGAGTTATAATTCTGTATTAACAAAGGAATTAATTTATGAAACAACAAAAGTTCAATATTTATCTTGGCAGAGTTGAAAGAATTATTCCAAACATGTTGTCTCTAAGCATCTGTCTTTGACGCATTATAATAAATACAAAATATTTAAATTTATGCATTAAATTGAATTATTTAGTTCTGTATAGTTACTAAAAACGAAGGTATTATATTGCACGAAACTCTTTCGAGACCGATTCTAAATCCGACTCTGAATGTCAATTCTTGAATCCTTAAAAGTGTCTACATATAAAATGTTGGTTTTTCCTTTAAGTTAGAGGAACATGTCGTCAAAAAAAGAAATCGTATAATGTTATTTTTGTAACGATGTTTGTGTATCTACTGAAATCGGTAAGCCTTATTCAATAAATAAATAAAACAAGAGGTGTCTTGGGACTCGGTTGGAAGGTTGTTTTCGCTATCTACTAAATAACAGATACAATAAAATAAATTAACATCATTTGAGAATAATTAAATAACAACGACAACATTGTTACTAATCCCATGTGAATTAAAACAAACGATAAATTTAAATTTTATTTTATAAAATCGTACACAAAAGGAAGAAAGAGAGGGAGAAGTTTACTGGAGGCCTCCT
Organism: Vanessa atalanta; assembly: GCF_905147765.1. Taxonomy (NCBI): domain Eukaryota; kingdom Metazoa; phylum Arthropoda; class Insecta; order Lepidoptera; family Nymphalidae; genus Vanessa; species Vanessa atalanta. The sequence goes on along the minus strand of NC_061902.1, from coordinate 15,508,470 downwards.
CCATATTATTATTTCTCACTCTTTTTATACGTGTCAATTTCTGCCAACTCACTGTATACCGTTTAAAAGAACTCCGATCCAATAAAATAAATTAAATCCTGACTAATGTTAGAAACGTGAAAATGAGTTTGATTAATTGATTGTTAAGTTTTTACGTTCTAACTACTCAATCATTATGAAATTTTGCGCATTTTCAGTGGTAAATTAAAAACATAGAGTACTAACACCTCTCCGCTAGAAGCGGAGTCTATATTTTATAAGTAAATCGCTAATTTAAAAAAGAACAAGGAATTTAAATGATAAAAAAGCAATACGTAAATGTGATGTGTTTCCTGGTATTTATTAAAAAAAAAAAAACTATAAATATACCGCCCTTGGGAACTGCCAGCGTTATGTCACTGGTATCAGTAATTACACACTATGGAACAGAGGAATACACATTACAATCACGAGCGGTTAAATAACTGCTTACTGCCTACACGAAGTACTAAGTGGTAACGTAAAAAGTGTAAATAATATTTATTCAATAGTGGTGAACATTTTTAACGATCATTTAGGGTTCAAGATGAAGGTCAATGAACTGTTTGTTATACACATACATATGTATATATAATACCTCAATTTACAAATATATCTTTATTTAGAAGAATGGAGATTAACATGTTTTATGAACGTTATGATAATCGTCTTAGGGTTTTCCTTCCTTTTACTTCAAGGTTTGGAAAGTACGGTGTCCGTGTTTCATAATCATTATTAAATATTTAAGGTAAAGACTGAATAGGTATATTGACAAGCACTGCATTCTGAACTGCATCAACAGCGTATTGAAATAATCGAATATTATAAGTTAAGATTATAATCAAATTATTTACAAAAAAAAAAATAACAAAAGTTGAGTTTATGATTAACAAATAAAATATTTATTAACCATCTTCTTGACAATATTTCTCGTTAATTATTGTGAACGTATCACAAATACGTGATTTTGTGATGTGTTATGGTTTTACAAACATATACGGTTTGTAAAACCATAACGAAATAAACAACACTCAGATTGTGATCCAAAGAACACACAATATATACCTTAATTTATTGTAATATAATATGCGATACGCCATTCCATAATATTTTCACCGTTTTAATAAATAATTCATATCTCCACTAAAAAGCTTTTAATGGATTTTGCAGGAAATCTGAGCATACGACACTCATAAGTCCCAATAATGTACTTAAAGTAATCCTATTGTTTTAGACAATACTTGTCAACGTAGTATTATAACGTTGATATTATAACGTACTTGGAAGTTAATATAACAATTCAAGGTCACGGGTTTTAACTCGACGTACCACTTCAGGCTGATATAATTCAGCCTTCGTTTAAGCCGAATCAAATAGAGACCATTATTATTGTAAGAAATTCAACTGGATTAAATGTACTAAATGTATTAGACTTTTTACGAAATATAACTTTTTGCTAATGTTCCACTGCTATTCAAAGCTTTAAGATTTTTAATAAGAACACTTTACTTCACTGTTAGGCTGTGACAAACGTGGAAGATTATCAGTCTTAATGTTAAGTATTTCTTACAAAGTTATCCTACGCCACTGTTCACAAGTAGACGAGACTATACGAGACGAGCCGAGTCGAGCCGAACACGAGAGACGATTTGACGACGAAAAATTGAGTTTTTCCTATCCCGTCTTCGATTGAGATTACCGTCTATTTATCTCGCTGGTTATCTCAGAGATTTAGTCTAAAATTTTTCATACGATACACAAATAAATAACTCTCTGATAGATGAGTTTATTTTAGAAAATCTTTAAAATATCTCCATTAGGAATTCCTCGAATGTTAAAATCGATGAAGTTTCAACGCGAGTACGTACGTTTATGTTAGCTTCGGAATTCGCTTTAACCTCTCATCTGATACGACAGTGAGCGGATATGACGATATTATGTGAAAAATCAATGACATTGAAAACGCGTATCAACTGTAGGAGTCCGTCTCTAGTGCAGTTAAAAACTATAACTACGTAGGTACTTACATTTATAGAGATAATTATAAACAGCTAGCTCACCTGTAACAGAGAAAAAACAAATTATATTTTTCGTTCGCGTCGCCCGCTTTATAGGCGTTAGGCATATAAAAATAGTCCAAATCCTTCTTTGGGGTTCAAGTTTGCTTTTACCAATTTTTTTTTTGTTTGTGAAAGAGCAACAGACAGACCGAGTTACTTTATGTATGGTATTAGTGTATTTATAATTTAAAATATAAAACACTCATTATAAATATCGTCAGATAAAGTACGTTTTTATTTAAGTAATTTACATTGACAACGTTATAAAGACCTATTCGTATGTAAAATACGAAAAAAAGCTTGACCAATATTCATAAATCAGTCTTTAGCGGCGAAGGGGAAGCCGGCAATGTTATCTAGCGAAACACATTCGGCTCAAGGGGCTGCGGAAGCAAGATTTAGGTTGAATTTCAACTCGACAAATCAAGAGATACAGCAAAGTGTTACACATAGACGTTATATATAAGTTGCATATAAAATTGACGTTGTTGTATGAATATTAAAATACTTTATTGTCTTCGACATTTGGACGATCACCGTTAAAGTTCGCACTATATTTTATTAATTATTGATTTCATGTAAAGGGTTACATTGACTACTCATTCGAACTCGCAGCTAAAATTCGCTCCAGCACATCAACGGTATATTTTGTATACCGTTTAAGCGTTATGACATTTGGTATATATGAGCTCGGAGAATATTCTAGTGTAAGTATTATAAGTTATCGATTTGTCGCATGCAAATGCTCTCGTTTCAGGGGTTGTGTATCAAAAAGTCGCCTTTGCTTGCTTGGGGTTCGAGTTTGTTTCAAGTACCAAATTTTATTCCGTGGTTTGGGCGTAAAAACGTAGCAGGCAGGCAGTTACTTACGACTTTTTAATATTAGTATAGATGTCTTTCGAACAAGTAATATGTCTGTGTGTATAACGTATCGAGTTTTAATATTTTCAGCTTCTTTTTCTAGTAATGGCTACAAATAATCTAAGGTTATAGTCACTTAAATAATATTTTTTTTGTAGAATCAGTGTGTATAGCTTTTTTACATGAATTTTTTTTTTTTTAGAGGCCGCTTTACCGTACCAAATATTCTTATTATATTATGACTATTTTATACAACCTTGGGAACTAAGATGTTATAACTCTTGTGATTGTAGTTACTGGCTCACTCACCGTTCAAACTGGAGCACAATAGTAAAAAAGTACTGCAGTTCTGCGGTAGAATATCTGCTAGAGAGCACAAAGCCGGTAGGGCCAAGTAGTACGCATATATCTAAAGTGTGTATGTGTGGGTTTATTTGTGTGATCGCTATGGATAACAAAATACCTACATATTTATAATTCAGGCTGCATTAGCATAATATGTAATGTTTTGCTGTGGTTTCTTTAACCTCATGAATTACGATTTTGATTATAATGTGCAGTAAATTGTCGTTTTTCTAAACTACTCAGGTTTAATACTTGATGAACTTACTTTAAAATATTGGTGGCATAAGGTAGTAAGGTATAAGCCTATCGATGGGGCATATACAGAATTTTATGTATGATATTAGTAGATTTAATTATTTTGTGTGTACGGAATTGGTTTAATTTTTATTTAATTTATACAACGGCGATTTATGAATTTTAAGTCTCTAAAATGCACATCGATAAGAAAACATTAAACAGTTGTCGAAATATTTAACCGAGACCATATTTTCAGTTTTAAATATATTAAATTTAAAAACAAAACAGGTTTTAGTGTTCTTGTAGTTTTTGTTTAAGTATATCGTTTCAGCTATGTGTGCTAGTATTCAGGTGCGGGTCCAAGATAATAGGATTTGTTCGCTTAAAGCCGGCAATTAGTGTCGTGTTTAATGAGACTAAAATCTCAGTGACGTTAATACTTACTATTACTACTACTATTTATTGAGAAGTTTTAAGGAATTTTATATGGAACACATGCCAGTAACTTGCACAATTCCATGCCATGCCAGCTCAGTTAATGTGACCACTTTTATAAGTATTTGTAAAATGGCTTGCTTGAAGCTAAGGGGTAAATAGGCAACTTGCTAGTTAAATGGGTGACAGGAAAAGCCGCATGTCAAAGAGCACGTGTGTAAGCCAAGGCTGAGGAATAACTGGCAAGTCGTCACCGATTCTGTATATCTTTGCCTATTTATAAAGCATTTCAAACATTTATGTTAGATAAAATACTTTATAAGTACTTATTATTAAAAGTTCTTTCTCGTAGAAAATGATCCCTGTTCATTTTTCGATTCCGCACAATGACATAAATGACAAAGAATTTACAAGAGACATTTAGTAAAAGAGTAACATCGAAACAATTCTAGAACGCTGTGCTGATTGTACTACGAATACTTTCTGATAAAGTGTAGTTGACTTACGACAACGGGTCACGTGATTCGGGGGTTGAATCGCCTCCCTCACTTGTAAAAACTTGATCGAACATTCGCCTTACCCCACACGTTTGACCCAGAAATAGACGAATGCCGAGTTGTATGACATTACAACATTGTATGATGACCAAAGTGAAAGTGGCGTTGTTGTATGTGTGACGTAATGCAACAATGTTGTATTTGATTCCTTAGTAACTCTTATCAATCATTAATATTAATAGATTAAAATTACTCATCGATACTATTTTTAAATATTTTAGTTTTAGTTTAGTTATTTTATTTCTTTATTTAAATACAGCAATATCCTTTAAAACTCAATTGTGGAAATATGAAGCTAAATTAAGTAGGACGTTCAGTTTGTATTTGTTCCGAGCGCTCCGACACTTCACGAACCACCCCAGATCACCCACCCCGATTTTTATAGTGCTACCAGACAGCGGCGCGTCCCATGTATTCACAAACCTAGGGAATTGTTATTGTCCTTAATTTTATCTTTCGTAGCCTTCGAGACTGGAAAAGTAAATAAAAAATATATTTTACCCCCAATACGATAAGTGATCATTATAAATGCTGATAATATAAAGTTAAAATCAGCTGATTGCCAAAAATTAGGGCTGTCACAACACGTCAATTATACACTTCTAATATTTGAGTTATTGTTGACTACACGTGTCAACAAATGTTAGACGACATTTACATTCTGGATATGTGGTTTTAATTTCTATATATTTCTATAGTAAGCTTCTATTATTATATTTTATATATAACAACAAAAAGTTTATATAAGGGTATGTAAATAATTTCTAAAATAGGAGCAATCATTTCCAAATACTTATTTAAAAAAAAGTATAGTTAGTACCTTTGATTACATATTTAATTATCACAATGATAAAATTGATGTGTCAGCCCTGAGCTGTTAATGTCATTTCAAATGATTCGACCTTGAACATTCTCCTGTCACTGTTTTTGTATTGTAATTGAAACAGGTTTCATATTAATCATGGCCCTACGTATGAACAATGATTGCTGGCCGCTGGCAGATATGTAATTGGGTTAATCAATGTCTAGAAACGTCCGTGGGGCAGCGGTGCATCCCGTCTTATTCCGGGACGTGCCAATCACTCGCTTCACTGCGATTTGGCACCGAAGTTTCCTGCAGTATACTCTTGGTATTCGAACGATTTTTTTATGTTATTTATCAGTTTTTTACTACAATTTGTGTATTGTGTAATTCGATAATCAATAAAAGCAATAATCATAGCCGACTGTAAGACGATGATTATTCATTATTACGGTAACATATTTGATGACATAAAACTTAAAGGTTTAGCCATTTGAAGCTCTACAACAACTAAGCGATATCGTCTGGGAGCGTGGGAGGTTGCAATTTACTTTAAATTAGCCACAAGAAAGCGGATGCAATGATACCATTGCCATGCTGAGGAAATGCTAATTAAATCAAGTATTCAATAGCTTTATCCCGCACAGCGAGCGTGGGTCCAATAGCAATCTGCGCATGAGCAGTTTGAACGAGATCGGGATGGTATTCAAAAAGAAAGACAACAACAATCTAATTTCGTCTTGCCCATGGGTTTTAAAATGAAACATCATAATTTAGCCGGGCAGTTCATCATTGACAACCTTAAAATATATGTCGGTAAAAATAACGACATGACAAAGAGCAGCTTCCACATAGCAACGATGCCAAAAGAACGATGAGCGCTGACCGACAAATGGACAGCGTCAAAGATCTGCGCTCGCCTTCACAGCCGCTTGTGCGCGCGCCCGCTCCGGCTGGCCTCCTAAGTGCCATTGTCGTCACCGTTGACCGCTCACCGGTTCATCGACGACCATTATTATTAATAGCTGACTAGAAACCGAACGCTTGCGCTTCCCTTAACATCTTATTGTAATTTAAATATAAACCAAGGCAAACGGCCAAGTTCGGGTAAGTGGTTCCACGGAATTACGCTTTGCATTACAGTTAAATAATTTTCAAGTAACATATAAACAACTATATCGACTTGGTAGATAAGTGTTATAACAACGATAAGTTGACATGAATTCACATATACTTGTAAATGCAAATTGCATCGGTTGAAGTTTATGCCAGTAATGCCTGGCACCGTAAGAACTGTGTGACATGCTGAGAGAGTGTCACAAAAATGTGCGCGTTGGCAACGAACTGAGGATCGCCATGAGGTCGACCGAAGCAGTGTCGCAACGCGTTGCTACCGAGTGTTAAATACGGGTAAACATCGCTTTCTAAATGTTTAGGAAACTGTTCTCAGCGTTTCAGCTTAAATCATCACAAGGTTGTTCAGTAAAATTAAATAGTTAGCTCATCAATTATCAATTTATATATAGATTACAAAGTACTTATTTCAAAAAGTCCGTAAAATATTCTGTTAATATTTTTTGACAGTGATCCAAAGTTAATGGCATAATATTGTCGCCGGTCTGTGTATCTAACACAGACAACTGAATCCGTAAACGTGCCCATTTAGCTGAACGCGAGTGAAAACACATTTAACAAATGAACAGCAAACAAAAAAGCTCACACTCCGCTAGCAATACAAAACATTTTAAGCCAAATAGCCGAGGGTCCCAGCTCGATGCAAATGCCAGGGAGCGCGACGGCGCGGTGCCGCAGACGGGCATCGATCGGCCGACCGATCACGTTGTGCGACGTGAACTGAATCTTGTATAAGTACACACAAGAATTCGCCATAAAATTTTTGGCATTAGAATACATCGATATTCAAAGCCATCACCTTGCAAGGTCCATTATTGTTTGAAGAAACATTGCATTGTAAAGTTGCATTCAATTGAAAATATATTAGGTATGTTTGAGCGAATAACATGTTTATGTTCTTGAATAAATTGAGGTATTCATAATTATCTAAAGACGGCGAAGGTGGTGGATTAGAGTATTTAACTTCACTGCAGTGAGAATTAGTTTTATAACTCACAAACGAGGCAAGGTAAATCCGTAAGTATACGTGCAAGAACCTTAATCCTATTAGGGGTAAGTTCTCTCAGTGGAGTACTACATTTACGGTTAAGTGACACACATACGTAATCAGATACGCTATTTATATTGCCTTCATGTAATCTAGATATTAACTGGTTAAAATATTCGAGCTGGTTTTTATTTTCATGACTGAAGTGTAATAAATTTTAGATAGATGTCGACTTTACGTTCTATAAAGAGATTTTTCATAGTTTTTTTTTTTTTAATAAAGTAATCTTGAACTAAATCGCCATTTGATATTATTATTATTTTCTGATCTGTCATTCTTTTTAAGGAACTCTAATATTTACTAGCTGAAACTGCGGCCTTACCCGTTCGAAATTTGTAAAACTTTACCTGTAGCACAAAAACGGTCACCCATTACCCACAGTGGGTAAATAGGGATATTTATCCTCGAGGGATGAATTAACAAAAGTGGTCTATTTACTTCCATGGGACTCGAAAATGTCCTCATAGGAAATCTCTTCTAAATCGACCAGGCGGTTTAAACGTTTAGAGGTAACAGACATAGTTATATTAGTTTAAGATAATTTGATGATATATTTTTAAGATTAAAAATTGTAAAAGTTCATTTCAAATCGTTTCTAATATCAATGACGAAATTAACGCTTAGAAAACGACATACACAATAATAAAAGACAAATAAACAAATTGAATCGATTTAAATTTATTCGACTGACCTCCTGGGATGTTAATTGATTTAGTCTTAGCACAACAGCAGGTAACGATTTCCATAGCATATATAATCCAGTGTAGATATAAGGAGATCAGAGTGTCCGGTGAGATCCGTTAACATTGACAGTCGTAAATTGAGTTAGCATCTTAGTACTTGGCAAGCGACATGTCGACTCGTAACATGTAGGTCATGAAATATACTTTACCTTTACGCACGAAATTTATTGAAATAATGCTACGTTTCGATGTTCGGTATAATTTCCTTTTTTTATTTACAGAATTACGAAATCATATTATAACAGAATTTTTGTTTGATATTGTATTGTAAGTATACGAGGTGTAGTTATATATGACGTCACTAAATACCTGGCGGACGCAGCCAAGAATATCGAAGTATTTACAAACGTTAGTAAGGTATAATATTTATAATTAACGAAGCACTTCATACTTACATTAATTGTTTTTATAATTTTATCAAATAAACCTTTGCACTACTTAAGTGTACTATGGAATGTCGCAGTTCTGAATCTTTATATAGTGTCATTACGAGCTATAGTCGTAAAACATCTATCTCTAAAGAGGTTAAAATCGTATTCAGTGAATAGTTCAGGAATGTACTTATATTAAAATGTTTCATACAAACTAACATCTTGTTTTGATATATATATATATATATATAAATATAAACGTACAAAATAATACCATTATCATATTATATTCGACATGCATTCTAATTTCTTTGGACGTTCTCTTATATTTATGAGCGGGTAAATCCCGCGGGTATTCGCTATCCACTGCTAAAAGCCCATCATTTATTTCTCGATCGCTTTAAAACTTTTACTGTGATTGCAGTAACGTGAGTTACCGACTTCGAAATACTTTACGTGAAAAATAATATTATTTTAAACTTTCGATACGTATAAACATTTTAAAGTAATTAAAAATGTCTAAAGATACATTTTTATTCACGTAAAACATGGCAATACTAAATATATTTATAGACTTTAAATCGCCAATTGCGCGTGGTGAAGCATGCACATTACACGATTCTTGGCCACTCACATAATACGCAGAAACGTCACTCCGCTGATATCCCGATAAACATTCCACTGTACTCGATACCATGTTACCATGGCAACACTGGGCCGAAAACTGGCAATTTGAACATATTAAATTCATTAACTTCGCAGCCAATTTCGTAATTGTAATTTATAAATATTTGATGCAAGGTCTTTTTTTTTAAACTGATATGACGTGCGTCATTGCAGACTGTTTAGAAATCAATAGATCGGAATTGAGAATTAAAATATTTATTATTGTAATTCTTATTTTTACTTTTATAGCAACTACGGCTTCATTATCATTACATAGTATAAAACAAAGATGCTTATCGCTGTCTGTCCCTATGTATGCTTAGATCTTTAAAATTACACAATGGATTGTGATGCGGTTTTTTTTTAATAGATAGATTTATTCAAGAGGAAGGTTTATATGTATAATACATGCACAATATAGTAGAAAAACACTTATAATTTTGGCCCTTTACAATATGTCATTTAAATGAATATTTTCAAAGATATTACAAATTTAAAATGCAGGGACATAGCGGTTTGTATTGTCTTACGACAAAAAGGCTGAGAACGATGTAAGATATTCTAGTGTATTTAGTATCAGCAATGCGCCTGTGCGGGGCGGGTCGCAAATAATAAATCCCAAAAATATAAAAACTTTTTATTAAATTTAGTAATATTTAAAAATGTTTTTTTTTTTATTTATAAATTGTTGACATTGCTTACTAATATATTTTTTTATATGGAATGACAACTTGAAATTAAAAGGTACAATAAAAAACAAAAAGAAAACAATAAATTACCTAATTACTTTCTAATAGAATTCATCTCACTATTTCAATCCTTGCTTATAAAAATACAATAAATATGTTTAAAAGTCACAAAAAACCTCTAAACACACACCCAGCATAATACGCTAGTCCAAGAATCCCAGCGACACAAGTAGCTTTGCTCAACAAAGGGCCTAATAATATGATTTACATTTAGAATATGTATAGTTTACGTCTCTAAAGTGCATCGCTGCCTCTTGAAAACGCGATTTCGCAATTATTTCAAAATCAGAGAGCCGTACTATAAAAAATCGGTCAATTGCGAGTCGGACTCGCGTTGAGAGGGTTTCGTACTTTCACAATAGGAAATAAGAAGAGAATAATTATCCTTAATTAAGAATAGTATCAAAAAATATGAAGACCTTTAAATAACTTGAAATAATTCTGAGCAAAAAATAAGAGTTTATTAATTATTATTATTAGAAATTGTTGCCAGCACCGAAAATAACAAAATAAAATATACATACACAAAGTGTTAACAATATTTCGTGGAATAAGAAGGAGACTACAATACCCACTAAAACAAAGGATCTTGTTGTTTGTTTCTTGTTCACAAAATATTATATTATGTCAACAAACGTATATAATATATATATCTGAAACTGATTTTGAAGATATTTTCTTTAATATATTGCGAACTACGAATAAACATAAAAAAAAATATATTTTAATTTCATATTAGCAACATCATTTCTTTACAGTAAATATAAGAGATTGACAGTCATTACTCGATATGAGTACCAAATTTTAAGTATTTTCTTTTCCAGTCGGAGAAATCCGGTTTTGACAAACGGACATACAGCCACGAGAGTATTTAATTATCATTATTAGGGTTTCATTTTTTGTTTGAATATACGAAACCCTGAAGTCAATAAAGATTTATTTTTGTAACTAATTACTAATACAGTAAAATGAGAGGACTTAAGTACATAACAGTACCCGATCCTACACTATTGACGGAACAAACGTGAATTTCATGTACTTCTCATTTCTTATTGAATCTAACATTTACTTATTTATTTCAATAGCTAACCTTTATCATTTCATAATTATATACGACGCAATATCCGTTAGGGGTTGTGGGTCATAAATTTAAATTCAAGTGATATCAAGTCCACGTGTGTAGCGTACCCGCTGTGGGTAGGCAATTTTGATTCTAGATTATCTGAATTGCGAGCGTATTGATACGCAGACCGATGTCACTTGGCGAGTCTGGAATTTTCTTTATTCAAGGAGCTTACGTAAAACGATAGAACGATCTGAAAGGACTATTTATATTGACATATTTTGTTAAGGAAAAACAAATACTTTACAATCGTATAGAATCATTATTTATACTTTGAAGATATTTGTGCCTGTGCAAGATTCTTATCTTTGTGTGTGTTTACACTGAAATGCAATTAAATATATGATAATATGTTATGTAATATTTTTGAATGAATAATTAAAAAATGTAAGACATTTAACAAACACGTCTTACATTAAATTTGTTTTAAATACATAATTAAATAGATATTTCATTACATTACCTTTAATAAAATACACAATATATTACCAATATCATGATATGCATACATAGTAATTGTAGCTTCTCATCTGGGGTTAGTAAGTGGATTGATTTCAATTAATATAGACAGTGGAATTAATGCACCCGGAGGCTAATTGTCGAACATGATCGGACACATATCAAAACATAATTCCAAGTCACTTGCAATTGACGAACCGTACAACTTGATACCTTAATCCGACGGACAGTGCTGTCTGTATCTTCACGTGTTATTCTTATAGAAGCCAACCAACAATTTTCCATTATTCTTAATTTGTCATCGAAATAATAAACGTGTCCTTGCAGTTCAAGAAGGACATTGTGAAATAAAGTGTATTTGTTTAAGTGATGAATTTTACCTTCGCCTGTCCCTAAAGTATAAGTAAAATAAAAAAAAAATCCAACTTGATAATCTTCTTCTTAACGTGTTTTAAAGTTAGCCGAAAATGCATTTGTTATGGTCCAAAATATTAACGAAGTTGACAAAGCCGAGGTACTTAATGTAATTTAAGTGTAAATGTTTGCTTCACGTCCATCCATTAGTCGTCAATGAAACAAAATAATAAAGTTTTCATTTATTAAATTAAGTATTAGTATTATTACTTAGTTCTATTTAAATACATAATCAATTTCTACAGTAATATCCCAGGCGTTTAATCTTTATTCAGCACTAACCAAACTTTTACATTTATCATAAAAATAAGATATCAACTGCGATCTAAGGAAATGGGTCTCCATTTAGGAACCCTTTCATTTTATTATATATAAATGTTTGTATATATTTTATATAAAATTTTTATTTATGTTTAAACATCATGCATTAAAAGTCGTATTCTATATTTTGGTTTTAATAATTTGTTATTCAATCCACATGCCTCAAAATAAACATATAATGAAAGATCGTATTACAAATTCATTTAAAATATTATTAAATTAATTTAGCAAAGAGTCTCCCACGTAAAGTCTACATTCCGTGTATAGTGTAGCTACTCATTTATTTTTTTTGTAAACTGACAGTTTAAAACGCGCCTGTGATTTTATTTTATTTTTATATATTTGTTTTATTATTTTTAAGCCGATTTAAATATTTGCGCCAGTTAGAATAAAATACCAGATGTTTGTACAAAAAAAAAATCACAATATATATGTAATATTCGGTGTTCGGAAACAAAGTTCAAAGTTCATTGCAATCTCGGTTCCAATGTACGATATTACAGTGCAATAAATACAAATTTTTATCGACGCTTTCGTACATTTTATAGATAGTCCGAAATGACATATTGACAGTAACTCTCTAGGGTAAAATTTAAATAATAATGTACAAATGACGATAACCGTATTTAAATTGTATTTGTTAAAAAGAAACAAAGGTTTTTTTTTTAGTTTATTCGATAACATTACTCGTTTTATAAATGATATTATTATATTCGGTAGTGTAATTAGATATTATATAACAATAATTTTTATTTATTTCTACGTATTGACTGCCTCGATAGTCTAGTGGCTAGCTGATGAAGTCACAAAACCCGTAGTCCAAGATTCAAACCCCGGGTGTTGTTACAAAAAGTTATTGGTTTTGTAGCAGTAGTAGCATTGAGTTGAGAACTGCTGTTTCTATTTCCTATATTTTCTAATACACTATATTTATTTTATCTAAACGTATATATAAGCCAGCAATGGGATTTGCGGCAGACTAGAAAATCACAACCTCTTCCATCCGTCGGCTGTCTTAAGAGCCCACTTAGGGAATTTTTGTTAAGCGCATCCTTCCATCGAGCACACCCGTATGGTGCTGGAAACTAACACGCCGAAATAATCCCCAAGGACGTCAGGCAGACAGCCTACCGTGAAATCTGACAAATCCTTTTCTCGTGCAGTTTACATTTTGAGCATAAACAAACAGGATAAAGCCGAGACGAATACCGATATCTTCGATCCAAATTTAGTTTTATAGACAAACACGAGCTCAAATGAATATTTTTATTAGTAGAGGTTCTATAAGAACGAACTAGACACTCGAATGTGAAGTGCGACATTGACAATAAATGTAATAAATATATCAATGGAATGTTTTGGGTATCAAACCATGTCATTTGATTTTCGACATTTTTCAAATCACAGACCTATCAGTATTTTAGAATGTCATTGACTGTTTGAGAAATGTATTAATGGTATATTGTTATCTATTACGTATATAAATCTGTCACTCTTTGTTTTATGAATTATTTTCGACCACATTAATATGATCCCAATCTAAGAAAGAATAAAGATAAACAAATCTTAAATTCCACTCAATTTGCTCAATAGCTTTATTGTACACTATTAACAATTCTTGATTAATTCATATTCACTTATAACACAACACTATTCCGCTTAACTAATTATGTAATTTGAATTTTACTTCGAATAATTCCGATAGTAACACCGTCGACGTCCAAAACGCAATTTTTTGACCAATCGGTAATTAATAAATCATAGATTGTTCGCGCTCTCGACCAATTATATCGCGTCAATTCAACGTCAAATATTATTTATTTGATTTGTATCCCTAACCGATTCCTATGAATGTTGAGGATGTAACTTTCCACTTTTTTGTAACTCACTACTAGATAGCATTTTAGAACTATATTTTCTCAAGTTTTCACCGACCTCACCGACTCGGGACTCATAATAGTATACCGTAAATCGTTTCTGATAGTACCCGCCATCATAAAATGAATATGAATAATATCAAAAATATAGTTTTACTAAAATGTAACAGTTTTAATTATTATATATCGTAGTTGTAACAGGCGGGTCTTCCTATGTGAGCACAAGGACAGCGGGCGGTCAATGCGTGTTGAATTGCAAACATTTCATATTCACGGCAGTCTATTTATTTAATAATATTCGTTTAAACACAGTTCTAAAACAGCCTGGTGAAATATTAAATACGAATTCAAGTATATCATTATATTGAAATTTCAACGGTGGTAGTATTTGTTTGTTGCAGTGCCTAACACTGAACACGTCCACTACGGATGCAATATTAAATTAAATATGGACGGTAACTTACACTTTACAAATAAGTTTTTTTTTTTTTATAGTGACCGTAAAGATGTATCTACAACTTTGTAGTCTAAATCCTTATCAATGTAAGGCGGTAATGTATTTTTTACAACTACGCCCACATTGTACTCGACGATTCACTGCCTGGAGTTAAAAGTCGCAAGTTCGATCATAGTCCTATCTCAACAATTGCATTGTCATTATACAAAATTAACTCTTAACTAAAGAGGAAAATAGGGATATTAGCTATTACTTGAAACAAGTTAAAGCTAGATAAACCTTGCAAGATAGAAGAAAACAGACGTGCTGGAAATAGGACCAGTATAAATAGTGACAAGAAACTGTATTCAAAGTTCAGTACTGTATCACAACGCATTTTTCTGGGTTCCGTATGTCTGTATATTAAATGTCACTGTCATTGTGTTTGCCTGTCCAGTTCAGCTTTCTAAGTCATTTTCTTATCGTATTTGATTTATATGTATCCGTTGACATTAGAAAAGTAAAGAAAAAAAAAACGGTATAAACGGAACTCAACACGCGTATCTTGTCTTTACTTTACTTTAAGTTATCAGCATTTAGTTTAATTACATGTTATTATATTTAAAGACATGTTACGGTATTTTAATTATTT
This sequence comes from Vanessa atalanta, assembly GCF_905147765.1. Lineage (NCBI taxonomy): Eukaryota > Metazoa > Arthropoda > Insecta > Lepidoptera > Nymphalidae > Vanessa > Vanessa atalanta. The sequence goes on along the minus strand of NC_061902.1, from coordinate 15,493,162 downwards.
TTATATGGCAACCCTATAGGCTGTAACTATCTCTGAATTTTTAAAATTATTTTTTACTTTATACCATTTTATTAAAGCAATTGAACAAATAGCTACATTCGTTTAAATCATTTTTTTTATATGGTAACCCTGCAAAGTGTCATTAATTATACGTAGGTATTACATGTTATTATATTTAAATATACATTGCTGAATTATTTTTTTATATATAGTTCCCAACTGTCACCGATTTTGCTCTTATGTTAATTCGACCCTGGCCTATAGATATATTTTTTTCAAGTCAGATGACCTCACACCTCATTATCGTCATTCTAACTTCCTATTTCTGTCAACACATACGTTTATCTATAATAATGAATATAACAATCATGAGACATCTTCTTTATTACAACATGATATATTTAAAAGTCACACAATGTCAGATAACTCGCTACGCCTAACTTTGGTAAGCTCTGGTACTAAAACTGTCTTCATAAATATCGAGGTAATTCGATCGTAGATTGATGACTCGCTTCAGGCTAATACTTCAGCTAAGACTACGGATTGCTTTGCTAGTAACTAAAATGGTATTTTTTTTAAAACATCCTTTGCCGAAAGAAATCATCGCTTAGCCAACACCGGCAATTCTCTCTGAACATCCTGTATTTTAATAAAGACTGTTTCATTGTTAAAAAAAAATCTTGTCAGTAAATACTCCTTAAGGATACATAAATAATTTTTATATAGGTAATATAGTTGGGCGGACGGACAAATGAACCACCCGATGATAGCCATAGAAATTTGCGCTGTAAGAAATATGATGTTATGTCCCTTATGCCTGAAATTACACTGGCTCACTCATCCTTCAAACCGGAACACAACAACACTAAGTATTGCTGTTTGACGGTAAAATATCTGTAGAGTGCATCCTAAACGGGCTTTCACAAACACCTACTACCAGCAAGCGTTTTCTTTGATATATTTTTCCTTTATACTGGGCATAGCCTAAATGCAACCTCAGCTGGGGTATTTACTATTACCGAGTAGTAATACCCTCTCATAACTTAATCCGCTTCTCAAAGCCAATACTTCGTAGTTTTAAGTTATCTGCTGTGTAAAGAACCATTTACCATAGGCTGGTCATTTTGCCCGTGTTCCTTCATGCTTTGCCGATGAAAAAAACTACTTCCTTTGAAAATCATAGTCACGCGAAAGACTGGAGACGTGAGCAGCTTTACTCATGTACAAGGATAGCTTTTTCTTTCTAACACGTCTTTCGTTTCGAAAGCAATTATTTTCATAGCGAACGAACACTAGTAACGAGATTTCTTCTGAATATTCTTAGGAATCTTGAATGAATTCACTAAGCCGTTTCGACTCAGTTTAACTTCAGTGAATACAGAAGATAGTGTGAACCTAGTCTTAGTTTTAGCCTTTAAAGTTGCTCATATTGATAAATAGGTTTTTTTTCGCATTTATAAACTCAACTCAAACTCAAACTCAAATTCCTTTATTCAATATAGAAGCATCACACTTTCTTATTGATGGTCAAATTAAACACTACCACCGGTTCGGAAAAGGAAACACCCTGACCTGAGAAGAACTGGCGAAAGAAACTCAGCGGATCTTTTGTTTTTACGTCAAATTAATTATATACATAATTGTATATGAATATAGAAACAGCCAAGATATAATATTAGTATAGATAAATAATTAAAAAAAAAGATTAAATGTAAACATTTATATAATTATAATATACATTTACATTTTTTATACTAAACTTCGTCTAATCAGAATAAACTATGTATCAGAATTTTAAAGACCTTTTGAATTGTCGTTTTATATGTTCATAGTTATAGGAGGGATTTTATATTGTTCAAATATCGAATTTATCATGGCCATATTGGTATACTAAGTTCCTATCATGGCCATATTGGTTTTACACATGCAATTTAAGGAGTTCACTCTGTACATACGAGGTGACTCAAGGTAGGTACTCCAAAAATTGTGCTTCTTATTTTGAAATATATTATAGAGACTAGTTTCCTAGCGATTTTATATTCAATTATTTATTTTTCGTTTATTAACAATTAAGTTAGGTTTATAAAGAAAATAAAATAAAAAAGCCTTAAGATTGAAGCAATGTGGAATAAATTCAAGGTCTGCTCTTCATGAGCTGAGGAGGATTTAGGCCGGCTAGATATTTACCATATATTTATTTTTATTATTTATTTATTATTATTTATTGTGTTACCTAAAATAAATCATATAGTTATTTGAGATTAATTCAAACTGATTAAAACGTTATTTTAAACTCAGTATGTTTGTTGTAAAATCTATAGGAACTGTTATCTGTTATTCGCTTGCTATCACAGCGTTATCTAAAGAAATATTCTTTAAATGTCTGACACATTTTTCTACGATCCGAACGTTAATATTAGGTAAAATAATGCAAAATATTTAAATATAAATATTTTAATTATTATGTCCACAGATTAAGCAGTACTTCTAACGCCGTATTTTAAATCGTGATCTCAATTATACGAACTTATTTATAATCTTGTTTTAATTTAGACTAACAATTATAACTTTAAGCCACTTATTTTTCTGTCAGTTTAAACATTAGAATGTGTATTGCTTGTAATTACCGTATCAACAAGAGTTGCTTTAAAAAGGCATTCACTGTAAATCGTTACAAAAAATTATCACGAAAAATATGCAGAGACACGGAAATATGTAGGCGATGCGAACGTCAACGGTATTAAGGGACCCAATGTGCGCAATGTACAATAGGAAATTATATCTAGATGTTCAGTAACTTCAGTTCATTCTAAATATTGTTAATGTAAAATTCTTATAAATTAGTAGAGTTTTTTTTTATTAATAAATAGAAAAGCAAGGAAGTGTAGTGATGATGATTTCCGACGACAACTATTCTCCCATCCTATTATTTGTTAGATGTTTCTTAAATTATTGATGTTTTGTCGACCATGAAGCCTATTGTAGTACCCCCTATGTCTGCCATTATACCGTCCCCTCCTTCGCACAGGAATACAGCCGCACAAAACCCTCCCGTTAGTAGAAAAAAAAGAAACATTCTTCGTCAAATTTAAATCTTTCATTGTTTAATTCTGCCGGATTCCAATCAACTGAAAAATTTATCATGTAATGAGTAACCGGGATATCACCGTCGTTCTCACCGAAGAAAATTATCTGCCATACTTTAAACCTTTTGGTATCAGTTTTATTTTTTTATTTTTCATTTTACATACGATTAATTTAAGTATATATAAATTGATTTTGCAACACCATTGTGGAACTATTAAAGTAAGTGTCAAACTAAATTAGACCCTATGTTCTAAATTTTAGCTCACATTTTAGATGGTTCAGTATTTATAGTCTTGGTTGGACTTGGAAGGATGAAGATTGCAAGCAGAATAACCTAAAAAAAGACACTTACGAGTATTATCTAGACAATTGAATTAAAATAAGGTGATATAGTTCAAATAGGCTGTACGCAATTTATTTAATAGATTAGCGTAGATAATAAACGAGAAGGTTGTTTAGATTTAAAACTGATTGACTCAAGCCTCTAAGGTTATCTGGAAGCACGTTACTTAGCGATAAGACCCCTTAATGTGCATCGAAAATATTATTATGTAATTGATATTGTAAATGCGTCGTAAAAGTCAAAAATCTTTATTCAATAAAGAGGGATTACACTTACTTATTGCTTATCAGGGATAAAAATCTACTACTGGTTCGGAAAAAATACCTCATATCAGAAGAACCGAATATGTATTTTTTTCTTCAAAAGTTTTATTTACAATGTGCAATTTTTCATATTTCTATTTAAAACGGTCTGCAGAACGTTTTAAGTCCTTAACACAAGAACTTCTCTTAATATCAAAATTAGTCTCATTTCTCTTTCCTATCTAAAAGGTAAAAAAACATCTTTGTTAAAAAAAAGAAGAACAACAGTATGGCTAGTCGAAATAAAATCACCATTAAAACTAATGATCCAGTCGAGTTGATTTATATCGTTTGCGAACACAGTCGGAAAGTTAAAAGTATAAGAGGAACCTAAGTAAGGGAGTCTACGGGAAGACTTTACGGTTTATTGAAGGCTGCCATTGAAACCGTGCCAGGAATAGACTTGCTTTTATAAATCCTGCAGACGATATTCCAGATACCAGCGGCGTTATTGAGCACAGAGATTTATTTTGTTGCCACGGTATTCTTTACTTCAGGCAACTCGAAATAAAACTGGAGAGTATGATAGGACTTCATCCATTATGTTCAACCATTTACTTTAATTAATTGTTATTGAAATTTTATCCATGATGCGATGTTTCTAGATCTTTTGAATATTAATAACTTGGAGACACTGGCTTAGCATGGATTGTCAATTATTCTAGCTAGACTAATCAGCTCCTGTTCTTTATGTTGTTTGATGGCCAAGTTATTAAAAGTTGTGTATTGTATTAATAAACTTCATCATGCTCAGAAATGGTTTTTGTAAAATTATGTTAATTATTATTTCTGTGCAGTATTTATAATGAAGTTAAAAGGATTAAGTCTTAAATAAAAAGATTTCCTCTTATTAAAACGATATATGAGCACGAAGCTCACACAATCTGGCTGTTGTATTAAGTGACACAACTTCAATCCCAACAAATTAAACATTTTCAAGAGTTATAAAATAACCGTTTTTTTTTCAGTCCCGAAACAGGCTGTTCTAATGAGTTCGTGAGTTGTACGTTGAGCTGATTTCTCATTATTTCAGCCAAAGGTGAAAGATGAGAGGAAGAATTAATAATGTAGACTGATATTACAAAGCAACTGGCGTCATTTTACATTAATTTACCAAAATGGATAGATAAGAATCTTTGTATTATGATAACCGAGACATTCCCGTTAACGTGATTCTTAGCCGATAATTGCAGTTCAAACTCAGGTTCGAGAAGCTGAATTTTAGGTGCTTAATGTGTATTTATTATTCACCAATCAATTCGTCAATCCGGATTTAAGCAGTGCGGTGGAATAAACGTTGAACCTTTTCGAACAAGTAAGAAAACACAGCTCAGCCATGAGATATTTACGGGCTGAATTTTATTAGAAAGTTATTTTTATAACTTTTATAAGTGCGAATAGTGCACAGGCTATTTCGCCAAAGTCTCGTACGACGGAGAAGACAAGGGAAGTTTACTTGTATAATTAGGTATATAACATATTGCATAAATATACCATCTACATGATTCTTTATATAAAACTAGCGGTGTAGAAATAGGTAATCGATTATTATATTACTAACTTATTTATTTTCATAATCGGAGATCGTTACTAATTTGTGTAACTAATTTATATATAACGTGTCCGATTGACTTTTACGTTCTATATATCTATTGAAATAGTTAGTTTTTATTATATTTTTTTATTACAATAAACGTATGTAATATCGAAGAATCCCTTACATGACTGTCTGTAGAAAATCGATTAAAGTTTGCAACACTTACGAGCGTTCTTATATTATTCATATTTATTAGAGCTGAGACACACAATGCTTGGTGTTAAGGAAAACATTACGTGTAAACTGCATATTTGTTTTTGTACATGTGGCACGTAATTTTAACTTTTTCTTTTGACGTTTAGGTGATTGACTGGCAAATGGGCGATCTTGTAAATAGTCATACGGCCCTTAGATATTGTAAGAAATGGTAATCATTCCTCGTATCACGAATACGCCACCAGCCTTGTTAGGTACAAAACACGTTTCGTGCGTACCTCAAACCCAGACGGGCTTCAAACATAACCTTAGTATTACAATACTGTCTTCAAATTAAACGACTATGTTTCGATGAAATGAGAATCACAATATTCGTAGTCATAATCAAGATTCACGATATCCTGAGATATCTTATTAATAATTTGATTGAACTATCCCGTAATCCCAAGACAATAACGACTAAATGTATACGGAAGCTCATGCTGACCTTCCCGCCAACGCGTTGCATGTCAAACCGAGATAACGGATTGTTCGCTCAAATTACTTAAATAGGTGACATAAGTGGTAAAATAGAGGCCCATCACCATTACAGGGCACGTCCAGGAAAGTAATGCAGCTGCATTGTGTTTTTTTATTAATGTACGAATTTTTTCTTAAGGATAAAGCTAATTTGAAAAATGTGTTCGAGCGTATTACTTTAAATCAGAGGACGCCGCTCTGTGAATCGGCGACCTCTGATTTAGATCCGTGTGTTCTCCGTCAACTATGCCTTTTCGTCTCTTCCAAAGGATGTTTGATATGGTTGACGACGGTAGGCATATAATATGGTTGTCGTTTGTGTAAGATGCGTCTGTTTCTGTCGTTTGTCAAACTATATGCCTTTATGAAATATAATCAGTTTTTGAATATCTATGACATGCTTGTTCAATGGGATAGTCGGACACGAATTACTACAAGCTGTTCTGACGCTGCCGTCAAACATCTATATTCAGCATAGAAGCATTAGTAAGCAAACTTAGTTTCTGATGGTCAAGGAAAAAATATTCATCTTCGGTTCGGAAAGAAACACCTCCGATTCTCGGACCTGAGAAAAATCGGCGAATTAAACTCTGAAAAGTGTAACACCAATCCATAATGAAAAGTAAAATGGACAATTCATCATACGTATAATAAGATAAAACAATAAGAATCTAAAGTACTACTATATGTTTTATTTTTTTTATGATATATGTAGGCGGAGGGGCAAGCCGAGCCACTTGATGGGCGCTGTAAAAATGTTTTACCATTCCTTACATCCCCAATGCTCTACCAACCTTGGGATCTAAGATATTGTCTTCCAGTTTGGAGGAGTGAGCCACTCATCCTTCAAACCGGAACACAACAATACTAAGTATTTCTGCTGATAGAATATATGGTGATTATAACCTACCCAGAGATGCTTGCAAAATTACCTACAACTACATACATTATTATTTTTACCACTAAGCATATATCTATGTGATTATAATGTTAATCATTACAGTAACATAGGGAGTTATAGATCTCATTGTTATTAAGAGTGATTTTTACTTTGTATAGTGCAAATTTTTATTAGTGAAGGTGACATATCTCTTTGTGATGTACCGATAGCAAAATAATTCTTAATATATAAATTTCAGTAATTGTTCATAAAATTAAATAATCTGATTTCTGAAAACGAATGTACCGCTAGCTTACAAGTTAGTTATCAAGTCGGGGAATGCTCTGTAAGTCCACAAATACTGTAAAATCACAACGCTTAGACGGGCAGGTGTTCAATCGATCGCATGGCTGATTCGCTATGGCTCTGAGCCCTAATAGCGCAACTGTTAAAGGGCGGGATGCGTTCAAGGTCTATGCTTTTGTCATATTCGCTGGTGTTTTATTCAGCTAATATATAATCAAAGAATGTACTTACTTATTTACAATATTTAAATTATATCGTTTTAGTGTTTACTTATAAATATTTAGGGAGTAAATTGTTAAACAATGCTTGGTCTTCTTCTGCCGAATAGCAAATCAATGATGATGAAGAAGACAGAAATATATAAGTAAATCTTTAAGTAACTATAAAAGCTGGGCTTTAATAACTAACATGTGCGATTATAATAATACTATTTTTCATATCGTTCTTACATTTGAATTAATAAGTAAATCGCTGGTAAGAGCTGCACTTAGTATTACATTAGATATTCATAAGTAAGAAATGTGTGTTGAAAAACAATACTTACGCTTCGTTAAAAAAGATTTTCGTGTAAATTATTATTTAAAAATAAAACGAGGATTTTATTTTAAATAAAGAAGCTTAATTTCTAGAGAGCGAGATAATAAACCTTTACCTATTTCGTTTTGTTTTGTTGGAAATTCGTGTAAGAAATATTAACTACTTGCTGAACATCTTACGCCCTCGAGGGGTGCATTAAAAAGTAACCTATTAATTTCATCTAAATCGCTTGAACGATTTAAGCATAAAGAGGTAACAGACAGAGTTATATTCTCTTTTATAATATTAATGCTAATATGTATCTATGCAGATTTGGGGGCAAATATCTTGTGCCATTTTTTAATACTTACCATGACGGTACCTTTTTAAACAACCATATAAATATTGGACAACATCACATACATTACTCTGATCCCAATGTAAGTAGCTAAAGCACTTGTGTTATGGAAAATCAGAAGTAACGACGGTACCACAATCGGAATCGAACCCGGGACCTCAGAGTTTCGTACTCATGAAAACCGGAGTACACACTACTCGACCACGGAGGTTGTCTCGACCACGGAGGTTGTCAAATCTTAAAACCATTTGTTAAACGTAATATCAAAATTATCTGCAAACAAATAAACTACACTTTAAAGCTTTCATAAAAGGATTGCAATGTGATATTTTAAGAGTACCTAAAGTACTATTCGATGATTTAATATTTTGATTCTTCTGTTACCCCATTAATTGTATTTTGTGTATTATTCGTGAAGTAAACTCAACAACTCCACTCAAACTGAATGATTACTAGTGATATACATTTTTTATTATTATCAATATTAAAATGTTTAATTAATATGTTCTTTTGAGTTATTTATTACAAATTGAAATTTATTTTAATTAATTTAAATTTGATCAAAGAAAAAAAACGTATCCACCAATTGTGTTATGATTAAGTTATATTCGATTCGTTTACAGTAAATTCCTCTTTTATAAAATGTCAATATAAATAGTATTTATTCAAGAAATTTTAATTTGTATAATTTAAAAGTTAATTCAATAAAAAATATAGCAATAACGTAAAACTAATTCAAATAATATATTTACTACAAAAACAAGCCTTTATTTATTCTCCATACTAAAACGATAACTATATTTAAAATTCTATTGTAAGATTTGAATCACACACACATATAAAAAAAATTCAATATTCATGAAACATTAAACGATCGCTATTTCAATATATTTTTATAAATAAATATCTGCTCCCATTTATAATCTTCCATTCATTAACAGCCTGTAAATTTCCCACTGCTGAGCTAAGGCGTCCTCTCCGTTTGAGGAGAAGGTTTGAAGCATATTCCACCACACTTCCAATGCGGGTTGAGGGATATAATCTTCATGCGAAACTACAGTAATCTGTAATATTCAAATAGTTACATCTAGCCTGCACTTGCTAACAATACTGAAACTTTTGAATTGAGCTGTACTTTATAGTTTGAATTTTAGAAGATTCAAATAATGTTGAGGATAAGAAACATTCTAGTTCTGAATGTTGGTTCATTCTAAAAGAATCGGGATGATATTTTAAGTTATACTTTACAAAATTCAATGTACAACATACTTCTACTTCAATTGCTATAGTATTCATTACTTATCTAAAGGAAACCGTTGCCTAGATCAAATTTTCATGTTAATGTTTTTTTATTTTTTCACTAGAAGTGACCTAGTAGCAATAAAGTAGATTTTTTTTCGTCATGATTTCCGAAGATTACCCCATACATAAAAAACATATCATGTAAGAATAGATTTAAATTCTTTATTTAAAATTGTACAAAAATATCCGCCTTTAGATTTTAATTTATCAAGAGTGATAGGTATGTAGGTAATGATACGAAATGGCACGTTCCCGACATGGCCTTGTTTAATCTGTGACCTTGCTTCTTTTACGCTTTACTGTTAATATGTAACTGTACCTAACATTATGTTGTATTACGATGATCAGTCTCAAATCATGGGAACCAGTTGTTACCAATAAACTAAAAATCTAGCAAGGATTATTAGCCTTTGGACAGATAAATGAAAAAAATATTTTTAAAAAAAGAATTTGTTCTAAAACGTCAACGGAACTAAGAGAACGTAACGAGCGAACGTATATAAAGAAAAATAATGTGGTTACACAAATATTTCTTTATCAAAAAATAATATGAATATAAGTTTATTAAAAAGGAGTTATTAACATATTATAAAAATGGCATATGCACAAAATAATGCATTGTCTGTATGTACGAGTACTTTGAAATACATCAAAATATTTAAGGGGTGCATCAATTAAATCGATATACCTATGTGTTTGTCTGGAGGCGTATGTAAAGTTGTATTGCAGCGAACTAGTGCAAAGTCAAGTCAAAGTCAACCATCTTATTTAATACCAGGAGTTCCTACGCTGCCATGGGTTGCATTGTGATGTTATACAGACTAACCTTTCTAAATAGATGTGACGACGTCTATTTTTTTTAAATTGGGTTTCATCTCTGTACATTAGCGCGACCCAACAAATAAAAATGAAGCTTTATAATATTCGTTTCAATAGAATTGATAAACTTTATAATCCTATACCGTCAAAAATATTCTCTTGGATTGAATAGGTTTTTCGAAAAAATTGAGAAATTTAGAACGGCAATGTAAAGGAACTCAATGGGACACACACAGTTTGGTGTCTAATGTGCGTTGTTTATAAATATTCTTATATATATCTGAGTTTTTTTTTATCTCATAATTATTTTCACTAATATTTTCAAACACAACTCGGATAATTAAATTTTTAAAATTAGAATCACGCGTTCTTTTCCTTTATCCCTAAGTCTTAATCACAAAACATACAGCATTTATTTTATTCTATATAATATAAAGTTTAACGATTCATATATTAAAAAGTTAATGTTTTGATTTGATGACGGTCCAAAGTGATTTTGGTCGAGATAATTCTTAAGTTCCTTCGAAAACCGCTTTTATTTATAATAATAAATAATAAACTCAAAAGCGTTATCAATTATATTTTTAAAGTTAAGATTGATATCATAAAAATAGCCCTTGAATGATGACTTAACTTTAGTAAAAGAAACATTATTACCGACCAATGATAGGTAGACCTTATTTTGTATAATTATATGTGTGAACGTATAAGTATATACATACTGTGCGTGTGTGAGTGTGTTTGACCGACAAAGTTGGAAAAGTACCTACATTAATTAACGACATATTATGTTAGATTAGTTTTATTTCTGACAGTGTACCTTCTATCGTGCACATAATTCTATTCAAATCAAATGAGATTTAAAAACAAATAAACAACATTAACCTTGAATTAACTTGTCGTTAATGGCGGATATTTGAAATAATCTTTAGTATTTATTATGAATTCCTAATAAATGGTGTTCTGTCAGCGAAGTTACCATCCAAATTTTGGAAGTGAAATAATCTTCTGTGGGATAGTGACGTGATGAAACTAAACTTTTATCAATCAAAAATCGTGTATTGTACATATTATAGCTGATTTGAGCTTGGAATATTTATATCTAAGTTTTGTTTATCTTTACTACTGCTACCATTGAAATGGACTATAATTTAAAAAAAAACAACGTCTAAGATACTTTTAGTTTGGTGCCGTGTTGCCCGACCAAAATAAAAAATATTTTATAACGTATAAAAATCAAACAATATCGCTTAAATAGTTGAATTTCAGTGTAAACATCTTCACATAATGTAGTACACTGTCAATTACGAAGCGTCTATTAATCCATTAACACCGTCTACGTGACGCAAAATATAAGGCCGACCATAACTATAAGACAAATATCACATATTCTTTAAACTAAATATATCTAATTTGTTATAACGATAAATAAAAACGTTTTACGTTTCATAGAATAAACGCCTAGTGCATTATTAATTTACTGGTAGCTAAATGATAATATCGCCTGGATAATTTGTGTGATATTCCCTTTCCGTAGTCTAATGGCAAGTTATGCATCAATTTGTACAATTATTTTATTATTTTTTTCATTACGATGATACCTTTCCTAGTTATTTTATGTATGTATGTCATTTTACTATTTAATTAATGATAACATTTTTAGCATTAACAGCCCGTAAATGTCCCACTGCTGGGATAAAGGCCTCCTCTCCCTTTGAGGAGAAGGTTAGGAGCATATTCCACCACGCTGTTCCAATGCGGGTTGGCGGAATACACATGTGGCTAAATTTCGTTGAAATTAGACACATGCAGGTTTCCTCACGATGTTTTCCTTCACCGCCGAGCACGAGATGAATTATAAACACAAATTAAGCACATGAAATTTCAGTGGTGCCTGCCTGGGTTTGAACCCGAAATCATCGGTTAAGATGCACGCGTTCTAACCACTGGGCCATCTCGGCTCTAACATACACTCACATGATAACATACACTCGTTAAAAAGTATTAAAATAATTTTATAAATTAGTCTGGAATTGTAAGTTTTTTCACATAATGACTGCTAGAGAATAAAATGTATTTTTATTTCATTATAACACTTTCTACGGAGTTTGCACGTCCTACGTCTTTCCAGGATGTACTTTTATTCGTTGTGGTGAGCTAGGTGAAGGTCGGAGATACGTTCATTATCTTTACACACTGCGGTATAAACATTTATCCGACTGTTTCAGACGACGGACTTGTATTGTTACAAACTTTATTCATTGTTATTTTTATAGGACGGCGGTTGGCCAAATGAGCTATATAATTGTAAGTGGTCACCACCACACAAATTCATTAGCACTCTTTGAAATATGAATGATTCCTTACACCATTATCACGGCCACTGTCACTGACTCATTCACTTTTCAAAACAGAACATAACCTAACCTAACCTCCCCAGACGAGCACACAGAAAACCCTACGAAACGCATTACTTAAAACTAAATAAAACTAGTTTAAACTGGTGCTCAAACTGTTTTTCTATCTTCGTACAAACTCAATCATAAGTGATATCAAATAAAACACTGCTTGAACACGAAAACAATTCGGCAACTAGTTCACAATACAACGTTTTAGTAATGATGCAATTTAAATTATGTAAATAATATTATTGTCAAGAGGCACGTTAGACTTGACCTCTAACTAACATAACGTCACAAAAAATATTCAATATTGTTCAGGAAACGTCTCATATGTAATGTGTAATCATAAACATCTACATACTACATACATATATGTTTATTTTAGTCCGCACAAGCACAGCTCCATGTTTTTGCTGTCCTATATATAATATTGTTTAATCTTATCCCGAAGGCATTTCAAATGATCCTGTAAATTAGTTTGAGTGATTATAATTACATTAATTAAATTTTACCGCTATTAATATAACGAAATACTACTGACTGACTCATCACGTGATCTCCGAAAGTATGTCCAAGTGAATTAACGATCACTGAGACAGAATTTTTGGAAATTTCAAATTCAAGGTCGAGAAGTGTTTAGTAATCTACACTAATATTATAAATGCGAAAGTAATTACATCTGTCTGTCGGTTTGTATATGTGTCTGTTGCTCTTTCATACCACTGAACCGAATTTGATTAAATTTGAAGCAAGCTTAAACTCCATTTCAGTGAATTTTACGAAACTCCACCCTTAAGGGGGTAAAACAGTTGGAAGTTTGTGTTTTATAAATTTCACGCGGTAAAACCGCAGGATCAGCTAGTATATAATATAATCATTCCCATCCTGTAACTAATTAAACCTATAACGATTTAGACTTATATGATGAAATTATAAGAACGCCTAACATAGATAAGAACTCAAATGAAACTCATAAATAACAATACATATTTGGAATTGAAGTCGTTGCCAATCTTAAAGATCTATTGTACGATATAACTTGTTGTTTCAGGAAGTCGATGGAATAGTTTCCGTGCTGATGGTACCTAAGGCCAAAAGTGAAAGATAGGTTCGAATCTGTTTATATAGGTTAAGTTTTGATTATTAGGCTAATTACGTTACGTCGTATAACTGTTATCGAGAAGGCCAGTTATCTATCGGAAGACCTCCGACCTTCATGATTTGCCTACGTCAGAACTCGTATCGGCTTCACCGCTGATCAATGAATACATAGTGTACTGTTTTTAATTACATTACAACATTCATAATGAAACTAGTGGGCCGCTCGCGAAACTACACGTTTATTCAACCGATTTTTAGATTTTTTTTTATACAGTCATAGCGCCGCTTCACGTGGACAGTAACATTTTTCCGCTCTCTAAAATTAATTCTTTGTTGTTTGTTCAAATGAAAATCATAAAAATTTAATAAATTGCAATCAATAATCCTCTTTATTTTTTTGCACGTCTACCCTGGAGCTCTTCAACACGAGGCTATTACGGATCACTGGGACAAAAATCGGCTTACGCTATTAACATATGAGATTTTATAACGGATGTCGTGAAAATTTTATAATACGTTATATATTTAAATAGTTTTTCTTTTTAACATTCACATATTCGAATCTGTAATCACTTTTTGTTTTTGTTATTCTGATTATATTCGTAATATTATCGCGTATTGCTTTCGTTATTCCTACTGAGTATACAAAGTTAAAATTTGGATCCTAGGCATCAGCTTAGATTTGAAGTATCAACTTAAGGTGGGGGGGGGGGTTTGTTGGTTGAAATGTTTATATCTTTATATGAATTTTGATCGTACGAAGTCGAGGCGGGCATTAAGTATTAAATAAACCAAGTATTGTTCAATTCATTTAGTAAAATAATTAGTGTACTAACTAACTAGTGTACTAATTAGTGTACCAACATGCATGTGTGCAAAATGTCAACTGTAAGTATGATTAATATTCCTTACGATATCTAAGCCCGGTGGTGACCACATAACATTAGGGGGCATTTACTCGACCGCCTACTTACATTTATTATAAATTAAATAAATATAATAAAATTATAATTCGTCAGTTTTTATGAAAAAAAAAACACATGAAAATGTTATATTCTGCTCATTATACTGCTAAATTCGAAGGTCTCGTTTAGTACCTACTGTTTAAAAATAATTTATAACTTCGAATATTATTTTAAAATACCTTGATCCGTCTGTAAAAGGTAGACACTATGCCGGAGTTTTCTGTTAACATTTTTGAGATCTTCAAGTGCCCTATACAAAGTTTTTCAGATTACCTCTTATAGTTTCGCTAGCATTCGCTTGAAAAGCACCTGGTCCGACATTTTATCTTTACAAAATTGAAATATTTTACAAAACATTTAAGCACTACTACATCTCAGAAATACTAATTTTTGATTTTATAACGCGAACATCTTCAAGTTAATCAAGATTGGAATAAATCCGGAATCCATAAAAAAAACTATGAAACGAATGGAAATTTTGCCCTAACGTCTCGCTTATAAAAGATCAATTTTTTTTTATAAGCTTCTAGAACCTTTTCGTTCATAAAAATATTAGTCGACATTCAAAGTAAGTTTCGAAATTGAAGTGTCTGTTTGTAATGACAAAATAACAACATTTTACTTAACGAAAATATGTAAGGTACTGGTAACGAAAAGTTTTGGACAGAAAACTTCAAATACTGCTGGACCGATTTCAACGGCCCTTTTACTGGCAGTCAATTACTGTTGTTATAAGTAGTACCTCAATTTATTTTACTATACAAAAATAATAAGGCTAACACTACGTACTTCGCGCGATTAAACGTTACTACACTCATAGGCATTAGCGCGATATTAGGTCTCTATAGCCTTTAACCATCCTGTACAGCAGTGATGGCCCAGTGGTTAGAAGACCCGAATTTTAACCGATGATTCTGAATTCAAACCTTGACAAGAACACACAAGAATTTTCATGTCTTTAATTTGTGTCTGTAATTCTTGTGCTCGTTGTGAAGGAAAACGGATTGGAACACTGTAGTGGAGGAAGCCCAAACCATTCTCATTGAAAAGGAGAGGAGGCCTTAGCCAAGCCAAGTGTGTTATTACAGGTGTTATTATCAACTAGCGACCCACCCCGTCTTCGCACGAGTGCAATGTGGTTTATCCCTAAGAGATACATATACCATCGCGGACTTTGTTTTGAAGACCGTTTTAAGGTGTACAATACTGTAGTACATTATCTATCTCGTAGGGCCCACGTTTGCAATTAAAGCGCAAAAAATGTGTTTTTTTACGGCATCACATTGAAACCTCAAAAATTATTAGTATTTATCAACTATAATGTATGTGTTATATATATAAACCTTCCTCTCGAATCACTCTATCAATAAAAAAATCCGCATCATAATCCGTTGCGTAGTTTTTAAGATCTAAGCATACATAGGGACAGACAGCGGGGAGCGACTTTGTTTTATACTACGAGTATGTAGTGATAACCTATCTCAATTTAAAATCGAACTAGTTCATCTTAAGATAAGCGCGCTCAAACTAACTCTTAAGTATTACCTAATTGTATACGAACAGCCTATTTCAATTAAATCTATAATAACATTACAAAGAGGTTACAATTTATTTGTTTATGACACTTGGTGGTAGGGCTTTCTGCAAGCCCGTCTGGGTAGGTACCACCCACTCATCAGATATTCTACCGCCAAATAACAGTACACTGTATTGTTGTGTTCCGGTTAGAAGGGTGAGATAAAGTGTAATCACAGGCACAAGGGACATAACATCTTAGTTCCCCAGGTTGGTGCGCATAGATGATGTAAGGAATGGTTAATATTTCTTACAGCGCCTTTGTCTATGGGCGGTGGTGACCACTTACCATCAGGTGGCCCATATGCTCGTCCACCAATTATCATCATCATCATCATCCTCCTGCCCTTATCCCAATTTTACTTGGGGTCGGCGCAGCATGTCTTCTTCTTCCATACTTCTCTGTCAGACGTCATCTCACAAGTAACATTCTTTCTAACCATATCGTCTTTCACACAATCCATCCATCGTTTCTTCAATTAATCAATCAATTAATCAATTAATTGGCTCGTCCACCAATTAATGCCATAAAAAAAACTAGGTTTTTTCACAGGCACCAAGAAACATTATTCCTTAATGCTACAGGGTGTAAATTACATTGATATCATCATAATTATGATGATTGATATCATCAAATTGTTTATAAAAAATTGCAGTACAACACTATTCAACTGAACTTACTACAACTTACTAAAATTCTATAACAGCTTTGTCGGCATTCAAAGCGCCTTTTTTTCGGGAATCCATAATGATTCTCATAGATAATTCAAACTCTCGACCAATGATATCGGTTTATTTCGATGTCAAATGCTGTTTATTTGTGTTTACTCCTCTTGTAGTTGGAATTTGCTATAGATATAACATTTCTCTATAGTGAATTACCCAAACAAGGGATATAACATTAAATTATCTCTAAAACGTGAATCGATACTTCACAAATCCCGAGTTCACTTTGAGCTAAAACTACCGCTCTTCAATACAAAACGTTGAATATTATTACATAGAATTATATCATCAAATATAATTGTACATTTATTCTTGGAATTAAAATGATGATAACTAACATTTAATATTAATAAACTGTTCATAAATTTTCGATTTTTAACTTCACAAATCACATTAGTTTTTGTATTCGCTTTTGTTGCGTCCCTTTTATGTTTCGTGCGCGCTATCAGCCTTTTGTTTTAAAATATAATAATACATGTATTTGGGCACATATATATATAGTTTACTTTGTGGTGGGACCTTGCCAGCCCGCTCGAGTAGATACCACCCACTCATCTGAATTCTACCGCGAAACGTGCTTGAATAAACTTTAAAGTCTTCCGAGGAAAGCAGTTTACAAGATGTTACTTTACTTTTCACTTTCTAAGACTCTCGAATGTCTGTGTGACTTAATTAAGAATTTAATATAACTTAGTATAGTTATATACTGCGATCTAAATATTTACGTGTGGTATATATATATTAACTTAGAAATATATATTACCAAACAAATATTTAAAAAAATATACAAATGAATTGTGATCCGCATTCTTTTTTTGAATTCAGTTCGAATTGAAAATAGTCGAAATGTTCCTTAGGTTATCACGTTCTAAAATACAAATACTAAGCTTCTAAATATGTAATTGTTAAAATATAAACTGAAAAAACTCTAGTGAGTTTATTTCAGTGGTTCTCCTTAGTTCCGAGGTGTTTATTTCTGAACCGGGGCTTGATTTTGGATAATCAATAAGGTAGTATAACGCTTCTATATTGAATTAAAGTTTTGACTTTGACAAGTAAAATTATACGTAAGTATTAATAGGAACGAATAGTTTCCGACAAATTTCAAAAGTGTATATATAAACCACTTTACTCGCCTAAACAGTACAACCCATCAATACCAGACTGAGGGTTATTATCGTCACCGACATGAGCTCGTTATACAGGTACACACAGAAATCGACCATAGTTAATTGCTTTTTTAATTGTGCTCCGCAAAAGTCGCTCCTTCGTATCGATAAATTAAATGATTTTTGTTATTTCAAAAGAGTTTGTATAGCATTTTAGTTACCTTCATCGGGTACATTAAATTAGTTTAAAGTGTAAGTACATTACGTTAATCTTAACATTTTCTAAGGTATAATATTTTTAAAATGGATTTCGTATTAAATTAAATTATATATTATTTTCTATGACACATTTTATAATCAAAATAACATATAAAATCATAATGATTAGTACTTGTTGCTAAAAATTCAAACACTTCGAAAGATTCAATAGGATGAAATTACAAATGTAGAAAGCTACGCTCTTTAATTCAAAATTTCTAAACAACCTTTCTTGAAGATTAAATCAATTGAACGTATATTTAAATCAATAAATTTTATTGAGCATTATTTGAATTTGGAACAATTAGCCGACGGAAGGCGGTACTGCACCAATTCAATAAATTACTTATATAAAAGTTATATAAATGTTCGCATTAAAATAAAAGTACAACGAATTAAAACACATGTCTGAAAATATCAGCAATATAATGAACTCCTTATGAGTTAAGAATTAAGGAACATTTTCAGAAAATTGATTTAATTAATATATTAATTAAATCATCGTTACTTTCAATTTCATTAACGGAACAATTATAGAATCGCTAAAATAGATGAAAGTGAATACAGTTCTTTAATGCTCGGCGTTGGCGTTTATTCTTATGCACTGCAGGAAGCCAGATTAAATTAACCGTGAGGGCACCGGGGCCCCTTCAGCCTCGGCCCGACGCCTTCCCCTACTGCGCTCTTTCAAATTACAGCGAGGTGAAATACCAAACACGTTTAATAAACTTCCAATTATAAAATCAATCGATACAGTGAAATAATTTCCTTTAAACTTCGAGTCTAAGGTCTTATCAATACGGAGCTGTCTAGGTAAAAGGTTTTTTTTTATAAATATATAGACAGAACATGGGGTGAATGTCGATTGTAAGTGCTCACCCCCAACATCATGGGCACTGTGAGAAAAACCTTGAGAATTGAGACGTTGTATGTATATTTCCGAAAATAGTTTTAGTAAAATAATGAAGTCATAGATCAGGTCGCGGCTGTTAGTATCAAGGCAACAGGATATAGAGCTAAAGTGTGTGCAAAAACAGAGATGCACTGTCTAATCCCTCATTCACATCGTCCAGTACGACGGGAGAGAGTTCAGTGGCAGATCGACTTAACGTCATTTATTATCTACGTTGTTATAATACCGACAAATGTCTAACTCCGAGCTAGTATTAAGAATTTCTTTACAAACACAACTAATTTACAGCCTAATAAACTAACTAAAATTTACATCATACATATTCTGCTTTAAAATTTTAGGAAGAAAATAAGTCGATACACAATCCGCACATCCTGTAATAAAATCAACGAATATTAATTCTAGGCCTATTTAACAACTACTTATATGTATTAGCCTTATGTAATAAACGAAAAAGCTTGTAAATTAAAAAAAAACAATTGTGAGAAAAAGATTAACACTAGAAATATTAAATATACATTTTTCGCTTAGCGGAATAAATTCCGACAACAGAAAATGTAAATAAACACTCCGGCTCCGCAAAGTCAATACAACCTTCCTGGGGCAAGGTTTCCTTTCTTCGTTTTCTATAATAAGATTCCACTGATATTTTTAACTTTGCCTATTTATAAATTGAATTTTGTTAATAATAAATTGAAAATAAGAACATTAATACAGATGATAAAAGGCGTTGCGTTCTTATTCGTTAATACAGGACATACAATTTTAATTATACAGGGTTATTGGTAATTCGATGTCGAAGAATCGTCGACGAAGCCAAATTTAATATCCAATATAATATATACCAATGTTTAATCGTTTTTAATGATCAGATTTCAATTTATACTTTTTTTAATATTTTTTTGAGGTTGAATTTTTTAATTATTTTATATACTCAAAAATGGTTCACTTCTGCATCATACATATGGGGGTTAGAATTATCGCAAAAAGTCATCCCTATTGCCTTCTAACGGGAATACGTCGAATTACCAATAACCCTGTATATAGAAAACTTTGTACTTCTTTTCAGAATAACATTAAGTAACGTATTTCTTGCCGGTTATTCGTGGTAGAATCTAATTTCCGACCCGGTGGTAGCTTTACATTCAATTTAATCCTGTTACGATTCAGAACTGCTAATACGAATCTGATTGAATGAAGATTATTTTAATATTGAATACTTCGAATGGAATACTAAATATGTGATAACTATGAAAGTTTGAAATCGACTCGAACGAATTGAATAATTCAGAGGAAAATCCCGTGCATCAACACCTCTGCACGGCCGGTGTTCACTTTAACTTGTAGGTTGGCCAAGATTTAAAATATTTTAGTGATTTATTCCGTGGCATATAGACGTCAGAAAAACAATAAAAAATGTTTAACAATTATTTTATTCAATATTTCTGTCACCATTGAACTGACATCCAAACAAACTATAGCTCAGTTATATACGTTTATATAAGTGAAAAGCATTTTACTTATGCTAATTTCTAAACCATATAAAAATAATGTAATGAGAAATTATAATTTTCTAGTCAATAACAAAAAGGTATTTTTCTTTTCCCTGCCCTTGCCCCAAGCTACTTAGGGTCGGCGCAACATTTATTTGCCTTCCATTCTCCCTCCCTCTCTAATTTCCATATAGACATATCAGATAGATATTTAAAAAAAATATGTTCTGTGCAAAATTACAAGATGATCAAGCAAACGATGTTAAAGTTTATTATCTTTAAAATATAGATACAAAATCAATGTTTATACATGTATATAGACATACTGTAATTGTTTTTTCAGTCCAATATTTAATTATAGTAAGGATTATTCGTCGATTTCTATAAATCATAATTTTATTTATAATTTATCCCGAAATTACTAATTGTACGCGTATATCATGGTCTTCCTACGTTGTTTACAATCCGGATTTGAGCACAGTATTACAGCATTAATCACACGTTACAAACGAGAGCTATTCGATTAACAAAATTATTTTTAACATAATATTTTTACATTACATTAACGGCCTGTAAATTTCCTACTGCTGGGCTAAAGCCTCCTCTCCCGTTGAGAAGAAGGTTAGGAGCATATCCAACCACGCTGCTCCAATGCGGGTTGGTGGATACACATGTGGCAGAATTTCGTTGAAATTAAAAACATGCATGTTTCCTCACGATGTTTTCCTTCACCGCCGAGCACGAGATGAATTACGAACACAAATTAATAATATCTTTGCAATTGGTAATTTAATTATTGTATATGAATAGCTTAAAATTTAGTTATTATTTCGGAGCCTTAAATGTCTACACTCCTCTTAAGCCAAAGGCTTGCAGCGTCTAAAACTGTATACTAAAACTCGCTTCCGGTTATCCGGTCAGTAGTTAAACAATTTGTGACTGAATGTCATCCAGTTTATGAAGGTATGATATAAATTATTAGTTCAAATTAATCGCATCAAATCTCAGTAACTTTTAGATAATAATAATAACCTATAAATATACAACATAAAATTCAGACGTTTATGTCTATAAAAGGCTATATATATATATAAATATATTTGATAGCAAATTACGTTAACATGTAGAAATAGATTCACAAAAGGTTAAATAGACGAGGCTATAATTAAAAAAAGTTTTTATTATGATTCGTAACGTAACGCTAAGAACTGAAGTTATCTTTACTTTTTTTCCCCTTTCATTCAAATCTAAAACGTTAACATGACTCCTATATCAATAAAAAAAAATATAACTGCCACGAACATTGCTAAAGCCCTTTTGAGATGTACGGTTAACGAATTTATTAATTAATTATATAAACCATACTAATACCATTTTATATTACAGTCCTTAGTCCTAGACGACGGTATCACGCACACTAAGACATCTTGTAATTACGTACTCCACACATAGGTATCCAGCTCACCGACAATAATTAAACGTGGAGGGGCGCGTCTACGTGAATGAATTGATCTTTAAAACGTAACGCAAAACGTAACGGAGTTTAGAGCGTAAAGAAACATCTAACAAGTCTGCTTTTGTCTTGCGTTATAAAGGAAGCTTATTGTGGACTCCGTGTCGTAAAATATGTTTTTACGTTTCATGGACGCCACGTGTGATTTTAATTTATTTATTTATTTCCAAAATTATATACGATGTCAATGAAGTTATCGTTGCATAAACTAAATATATATATTGTGTAACGGTCAAATTCACATAATCCGATCATTACATCAGTAGTTTATTAGCTAACTCGATCCAATGAAATGACGTTATTGTTTTACAGAATTCATTCAGGGCGTTATTAATTGTCAAGTTGCTATAGCATGCAACAATAACAGCATTTATTCCACGTTTCGCCACGAGACGTAGTTTAATTAAAAATATTAAAACGAGTAACGAAAACAGTACTTTCTTTGCAAGTTCAGTGTTACGTTTAAAATAAAAATCGCTTCGAACGATAAAATAAAAACGATTTCGGTACTCATCGACTAGATGAACGTGGGAAATGAAAATTATAGTTTTGGCAACGTTATCATTCGTAGCGCTTTAGTGGATTCGTTTGAAAGCACTCAAAATGCAGATGTCATCTATAATTACATTGATTAATGTTAATCTCACCTAAACTAAGCGTCCGTGCCCGTGCCGTGAGTGCTGATTACCTTAATAGCTAAAATATAATATAAATTTATTATTTATAATAACAATTTCACTTGGTTGGGGATTTGTTTAGGTAGGTAGCACTCACTCTTTAGATATTCTACAAACAACAATACTTATTGTTAGTATTGTTATGTTTCGGTTTGATTGAGTCAGTGTAGCAACAGGCACAAGGGACATAACCATAACATAACCTTAGTTCTCAAGATTATTGGCGATGAAGGAATGGTTAAGATTTCTTATAGTAGATACCAACGTGTAAAAAACAATAAAGATTGTTTTCGTAATACTATGGCAGTCTGTGTTTTAATTCCTCGCTTCCATCGATCTTAATATTTCCGATGCGGATGCAGCAGTTAAACTTAGAGTTTCACTATTCAAATTCACCCCTCCCAGTTCCATCAAGCGCTCACTCTCTGCCACGTACGTATTGCCATTTTGAGGGCGTAATCCTTTATCTTACTCGTGTCTGATAGTTTAATTATGATTTATTTAAAGGACAAGCAAAAGACTTAAAAATTTATATTTAAATACTACACGACAAACACCCCCCCTCCCCCTATAACAGATACTTTATAATTTGAAAGTTCAATAGTTTTTTGTAATTGTCATCTTCTTTAGTAGGCGCAGTAGTCTTTTTTTGTTTTAACGTGATGAGTTAGCCTGTACCAGTGATGTACACTGTAATATTTCTCAGACTGATTTATATATAGACTTAGATACTTTGTATATCAAGCTGGCTTCCCAAATATATATATATGTATATATATACATATTCATAGTTACAGCGATCAGTTTACTCGTTGAAGTTGATGAAGTTGACGCTTTAGTGTCGCGTGTAATATCACAGCGTGGTCAGACAAAGTTACGTCGATGAAACAAAACAACAAAACATGTAGGTATGTAACCTACCGACATAACAATTTTCGTTTCGTGTCACAGGTCTTGTTCGGTGGAAGCTTATGTATGTATTATTTCCTATGTATGATACCTTCATCAGCATATAAATTGGTTTTTTCCATTGCGAATTAATGCAAAGTTCTTACTCTTTTGTACATTTTAGTCTACAAAAACCTGGCATTATTCAACATTTTCACAAAAAAAATAGTAATTTTTGGTAGAATATCCTAATAAATAAAGTAATCCTACCGATAAACTTACTTTATCAAAGTGTATTTCGGTTGGACCCGAATTAGTTTTATTAAAGGCACAAGAGACGTAAAAACATGTAAGTACATGTGCCATATCTAGTATACTTTGGTAAGTTGTTAAACATTTTTTTTTATCTTATTCTGTTTTTGTATTTGCTTTTGACTGACTGCAACCAATCCAAAAGTAGACTAGTTAGTAGCATAGAATATTATAGTAGATATTATATTATCTTTATTTTACTAAAGATATAAGACTGAGAATTCTTGACAAAAATCTTATGACATTTTCTTGATAATAGTTTCTATTATCGTAAAGAAATCAAATAAATGAACCAAAATTAATTACTTAACTGAACTAAATTTTCCTTCAAAATATAATTGAAAAGTGGTTCTAAGAGAAAAAGACGCGGACATGCCTTGTAACAAATGACTTCGAGTATTCTTTCATGTAATCGATACGTTTAAGACTCGAGAAAGGTATTTTAAAATTAATTGCCGACACAGGAAGGCTTTATATTTATTACAATAAGGAAAACTCTATTTCATATGTGTATCGTTTTCATATCATAATGTCACATTAGAAGACACCTAAATTGCCTGCAATATTTTTTTGGCAAAAATTGCTTAATATTTGGTACAAATCTACGAGTAACTTTCATATGATAAAATTTGCTTTCTAGTTATTTATTTTTATATTGTATTTTAATTGTTTTTTAATAAATATTGAACATTGATTAATTATTAAATGTTTAAAATGTTGACGCTGAAATTTCAGTGTACGTTTAGATTTATTTCACTCAAACAGTTATGATCCAAGATCAATGTGATGTTCACATTTGTAAATCAAATCGTGACAATACAACTCATAATGTTTTTTTTTTAATTTATCGGCACAAAGGGTACAAGCTAATGGGCCATTTCAATTTCTACAACCACTTCTTAAATCTACGCACCGCAATTTTTTTAACGTAATTAAAAATATAATATAAATTAATTGTATAATGAAACACTAAATATTCCAAAGCACATAGTATGTAAACATTTAATGATACAAACTACTGATGGGTTGGAATTTGTTTAGACAATATAATCGGTCTGCATCGAGTATCGTTAATCGAATCTATTCGCCTATTGGCAGTGCGTGATTAAAGCTGACACTGACTTTGTCATTGTAATGTGTTTATTTACCTTTCTATGACGTCACTCTGATTTTGTTACAAATACGTGATTGGTAAATCGACATTTTATTGGATCCCGTTACTTAGAAAGAGTTCTTTTTTTAAAAGAAATGGGTCACTTTTTTATATGTGGCATATTTCATTTGATAACCTCCTGACCGATTTCGGTCAAGGCTACAATTTTCAATGGAGACTAGCCAAATGCGCACTAAATATTATAGAGCACATGTGTGCTGCACAAAACACAAGTGCCTTTTTTAATCAAAGAACACGGAAATCCGTACGGCGAGAATTCAAACATAAGACCAACGGCTTTACGAACTTTCAAGGGCACGTTGTGTAAACTTTCAAACTCTGGTCTACTACGAGAAGTTCTTGTCAGAAAACAAACGATATAAATCGATATAAATTGAGTTATTATATATAATATAACAAGACATACTACAAAAGTTCATGATACGTTATTGTCCAACGCAAAGAGGTAACACTGATGTAATAATTTTTTATCAAGTAGCACGGTATGCTAAGTGTTCGTTCCCATCGTAAACCTGTTATCATTTGTAATTTGTAACACGACATTTAATTTAGATTTATGAAGATGTTTCGTAGTTATAAATGAAAATTTGGTATCGCTTTTATGTTCAATTATATAGCCCTAATTACACGGTTCGTCATTTAAAGCGGCTATTGCGGGTAATCGGCAAAATTAATCTCTGAAATAGCGCAATATGTTTCCGTAATCTATACCAATATTACGAATGAAAAGTAACTCTATCTGTCTGTCCGTGACTCTTTCACGGCCAAACCATTCAACCGATTTTCTCAAACTTAGTTAGAAGAGGGAGGATATTGACTACTGTGTTATGGCTAAAACCTGATGACCACTCTCTAGCACGAGGGCAAAGTCCCGAGCGTCAACCAGCTTGTAAATATTTTTTTAGTATCAAAGTTTACAAAAATCGAATTAAATTGGTCCAATTGTCTGGAGGGTTTCATCTCTTGTATTAATACAAACTGACTCACTCTGGATAATATAAAATAGATTGTGAAATGTCATTGAACCGTACACATAGAAATTTAAATATAAATAACTTCTCTCTCAACTCAATATAATTGTAAAAAGCTGGTCCTGACGGAATCTACATTCCGAACCGTGTTAACTTCACATTTCATTCAAGCATTTCATGTAGCAAACTTAAAAATTATAAGAAGCTATCTGAATAGAGAATATTATAATTTAGATATTCCATATATAATATAAGTAAAAACCACTTTTAAATGGAGATTATCATATACATATACAGAATAGTATTCCTTGTAGCATTTCAGTTGCTAAACTACAATAGGGCTTTCCTATTAATAAGCTGCCGAGTACACTCAGCTTTGCCGCATTCGTATTGTAATGTACGTAATGTAATGTAAACTGCCTTATTTTTTTGACCCTGAATACGATACCCTGATTATATACTTCTGCTTCTTTAGGGTAAAGTCAGACTTGTCGAGGTCTTTATCCTGCAATAATTGGCTATTACGAAAACATAAGTAAAGTTTAATTACGAATTTTAATTAATTAAGCTGTCTGTGACGTAGTCACAAATATTTTGACATTGACTACACAAACAAATGATTCAAGTTTTTCTTATAAAATATTGTATACTCGTGTTAATATTTTTTTCCGATTTGATTGCAATATGTGTATAGTGAAATTATTATCTTTAGCGTACCAGAAATGTCAATTTAAAGTTCCTTTAAAGTTTTAACATCGAATCGACTCCTACATCTCTGGAATCGAAGATTCGATTCAGATAAATTTAACTCTCGACCCGACATGAACGCTATTTCCTTCCTGCAAGTATTTCTTTTAAATCGACTACAATAAATTTATTTTCCATTAATAATAAGCTTCGAGTAGCCCTCTCGTTGATTTAATTCTTATTAAGAAGGTATTGTATTACACTTCAAAATACGAGAGTGGTCATAAAAATTCTGTTGCATTTTCTAGCTTTTTAAATTTGCCAATCAGAAATAATGGTCACGACCGCCAATAGACAATGGTGCTTTAAAAAAATAACATTCCTTACATCGGAAATATGCCACCAACCCTGGTGACTGAGATGTTATGTATCTTATGTCTGTAGTTACAGCGGATTTTAATCTTTAAACCGAAACGTAAAATACTATATACTGTATGGCGGTAGAACATCTCATGAGTGGGTAGTACCCAGACTGGTTTACACAAAGCACTACCAAGTAAATTAAACAAATAAGCAGGCTTATATTGAAATAAAATATATATATATTATTTATAAAATATTGAATTCGTTTAATATTTGTTAATTGTAACAAATATATAACTGTAGTTTACCCTTAGACACTTTCGTTTGGCAGCCAATTTTATAAACAAGTGAAGTACAGTACCTGTATTATAAGACGGTAGTTTACCAAAGGAATCTTATTACATATTGTAATCTATTCATATATCTAAGATGTTGTTTCGCTCGTGACCAATCTGTACATCTTTTATGGATTTTCGGTACGAAAGTACCCTTTCCGACAGACTCCGATACAAGTGTCCTTGATCCCAACGTCTACTTACACGTACTACAATAACATATTTGAACACTGTAATCGTTAAAATACAATTGTATGCAATTCTGAAACCAGTATGTTGGTCTCTGTGGCTTTGAAAAACTGATAGCTTTTCCGAAATGTGAAGTTGTCAAGTTACTTATAGTTGCACCTCCCGCCTTAACACGGGTAGAATAACGGTGGATCTACACAACACATTTTTTTATGTCATCGGTGAGGGGTCTTACAAGAGCCGACCTGGCTCATTGGATAGAAAATTCTACTGAAATTTCATGTGTTTAAAATTTAACACGCAGTCTTCCTTGTCGGATGATATAAAGCCACGAGCAACAACTCGCAGCGAAGGAGTGTGCTAGAATATATATTTCTACTACTTCTACTACGATTTGGGTTAAACAGTGTTTCTTATTTATACCGATACAATTTATAAAGTGGATAATATAACGACCCGTAAATGACCCACTGTTGGGCTCAAGCCTCCGCTCCATTTAAGATTTGGAGCTTATTCCACCAAACTGTTCCTATCAGAGTTAGACGATACATAATATGGTAGATTCACATCCGACACATGCAGATTTTCTCACGATATTTTCACCGAACACGAGATGAATTTTAAACGCGAATATGGATCATGAAAAATCAATGATGCTCGCGTGTGGTTAAAATTCACGTGTATATTATGAAGTTGATAATTCCTCTTTTATTTTATATTTGTATTACAGATTAAGCTTCGTTTATATTTTAGGTCTATAGGCTATTTTTTTACATTGGCAATCACTTTTCTCTTACACATTTGAGGAACTTAACTTCATAGGAACTGATACCCAGGAAAACAAAAAAAAACTAAAATCAAAATATTCTCTATTCAAGTAGGCTCTTAAAAGCATTACACACTTTAGAATCCTCAAGTTACCGCGTAGAATTAAATGTAAAGTTGGAAACAAGTTTCTACCTTTAAGAATTGACAAGAAACTTACTAGTTTCCCTTCTTACCATTTCATTTAAAGAGCATGTCAATAAAGTACAATTAAATTTCCGTCATCCTGCCTAGAGTTCAACAAATAATGATATAATCTTGTATTGAGTAAAATGCCATTTTCAATGTTCTTTTGCACATAATTTTTTAATTTGCCAAGTTCTAAATATCTGTGGAATCTCGTTGTAGAAACGAATACAGATAGAAGGAGTATATATTAGGGAAGTCGAAGTGCAAAGTCGTAAACTAGTTTTTATTAGTTTATCTTACCAGCTCGTGTATATACAATGATTGTCACCGTTTCTCTCAAATAGATCTGTATCTATTATTGTGAATAATAAATAATGCACGTCAATGATGTCACGGAAACATTTATTTAAGGATGTATTTGTTAATTTGTTTCTGGAAATAATAAAATGTATATTCAAGAGCATTCTTTCAATACGAATGAATCTTTAACAATTAATATAATAAATAAATTATATTTCTTATCGCAAATACTTTCATCTCGACTTGTGTATGAAGCAACAGCAACTCGGCACTTTGAGATATACCTATATATTTTTTTATCAACGAGTAGACGAAGATTTCCCATCGGAGTTTTTCATCTGCAATAATCATAAATGCAAGTCGGTCTGTCTGTTACCCATTTACAATAAAATTGCTAAAGCTTATCTAGCGTTAATTTTTTTTTCCATTTAAATCTTATATTCGTTTATTTCCATGAAGGTTATTTTAATTAAAAAACAGCGGTTACGTTAATGCATTTACGAGAAAGATTACTACGTAGCTCCTGAATTTAACGACGGTAGCTTTAAAATCAATTCTGTAAAATTTGTATTAAAATTACTCATGCTTTATCCATTCAATTATTAAGAATAAAATATTGGGTTAATTAGGATGTTGAATGTATTTAACATTAAAAAAAGTGTTTTATTTACGTGTGTCAATATGTGAATTCTAGTAATGGTATAAAGTCAATCGCTTAGTTATATGTTTTACATTTGACAAAGAGTATAGTCTAATAGTCGAATAGGACATAGGTTTGCGTAGGTTGCTGTTTATTTTATTTTTTGATAAATTTTCTTAATACCTGCAACTATTGCCCTCTACACGCAGCCACTCAACCAGTATTATGTACACTTATCTTTTAAATTTATTTATTGAATATTGAATAAATGCATCAATATTCAACGACTTACTTATTAATATTTTAAATTAAAACCAAAGAAACAAATATACCGGCTTAGGTAAATCAGCGATTTATTTAAAAAAACTATATATAACGTGTTAACAACCATAAATATAATAATAATTATATATTTTATTTCAGGTAAACAATCACAACCATAATTAGAAATATAAGACATCAAAGAGCGCAAAAAATTACATTTATAAAAAGAAAAAATAAATAGCATATTCCACCACGCTGCTCCAATGCGGGTTGGCGGAATACACATGTGGCAGAATTTCGTTGAAATTAGACACATGCAGGTTTCCTCACGATGTTTTCCTTCACCGCCGAGCACGAGATGAATTATAAACACAAATTAAGCACATGAAATTTCAGTGGTGCCTGCCTGGGTTTGAACCCGAAATCATCGGTTAAGATGCACGCGTTCTAACCACTGGGCCATCTCGGCTCTTTATTAAATTAATTATAATGAATAACATTTAAAATATATACTTTTTACCCATATTATTTAAAAGTGAATTTTAAATTAAATAAAATATTAACATGTATACATACATATATATTGTCATATTATATGTTACAGTCGTATTTTCTGCTTGGAGTTCGCGCAGCAGCTTTTTAAAGATATATTAATAAGGGCTATTTAAAAAAAATTAACACTGAATTAATACTAGTTACAGTGAACAGAACACCAAGAGTGAGAATGTAAAATAATTTTATTTTAAATGTGTGCTTCTAATTTTCATGTGAATTTCTATTGAAGACCGACCAGTTTATGCCGTGACGGCAAACCCTATTACGTTTTTCATATTAAATGCAAAAAAACAATACAATCAATATTCTCATCTCACGAAGGAGACTTGAGTTTTTTGACATAAAAAAAACAAAATTTACCCCCATTTTTAAAGAAGCTCATAGGAAATCTTGGTCGACAATTTCAAGTTAAGCCTTTCTAAGTCTACCCTACACAGAATCTCAAGCTCGTACGGTTGGAATGTACTCGTATATAACGACTGAACTAAACTTAACTTTTTATAGCATATTTAGAGGTACTGATCAATAAAACACCTCAGGTTTTGTGGCCACTGCCCATTGGTGTCGTAAGAAATTTCGACCATTCTTTACATCGCTAATGCGCCACTAACCTTGCGAACTGAGATAATATATATTTGTCATGTATCTATAGTTACACTGGCTCGCTCACCCTTCAAAACAAACAACAATACTGTATTGCTGCTTGGTTGTAGAATATGTGTCGAGCGCATGGTACTCAGACGGGCTTGTTCAAAGACCTAAAGCCACAAACTAAATATACTAACTGTCAAACATCAAATCCAATTGTAATAAATAAGACAGTCTCTTGAATAGATCGATACAGGACTAGAAGACTTGTAGGCACGCTTCAATACATCGTTCCTTTTGAACTTTTTCGGCACATTTTCCGAGACCGTAGTGGCTGATCGCGATGACAGATTGTTTTATAAATAGACCGTCGTTAACGAGTTGCGCAGTTCGTAGTAGATGATATATATCGTATAACATCGTCGGGATACTTGCCTGTGTCTTAAGAAATTCTGAGAGTCGTGTATCTCCCAACATGCTTTGAGGCAGCGCAGTTAAGCTCCGAATCCCGCTACTTGACGGGAGAGGCCTTTGTCCGGGGGGACATTTACTTGTAGTTTAAAACAAAGCGTTCCGAGAAATACATATAGAAGGAGCTAATCTCGAATGTGTCTTCATTGTTAAAGAAGTAAACCCCTGTTGAGTGTTGTAGTAATATTTTGATAGTAGAAAGCCAAATCGTGGCACTGACTCCTAATGACATAATCGTAAGTCGGATAATCGATATGACAGGCCGGAATTACGTTAATTGTCTCCTATCGTAAATTAATTAAACGCACTAACTGCAGTGTGCCGTTAAATCTAATAACGTTATGTGTAATATGGTTAAAATTATCATATACAGTAGCAAAATGAACAAAACTTTTTTACGAAGTTTTAATTGAAATTCACGTTTTTAGTATGTAGGTGCAATCTTGCAATATTTTTTTTGAAACAGTTTCACACATCCGCTGAATGGGTTAAATTTTGGTTACCACACAAGTACCAAGTCTATATATATATAAATATATATAACTACACAGGTTTAATTTATACAATTCGTATTGTTATAAAATTATTAATCCGTTTATGTTAAATTCATTGAATATCCAAATATCAAAATTGCTGTGTTAACTATGTCATTTTCCTAACTTTATATCCAGTTAAAACTAGTTATAAATGTACCCATCAAACTATTCAAGTAAAGATTAGACGATAACAGTCATGGAGCAATTTCTGTGACGTCAGATCTAGGTCGCTCGATGTTACCTAGATTGGTTCCTTAAGTTTCGTATCAAAGTTGATTTGCAAGTCATGATCTATGAACAAGTCTCAGTCAAGGTCTATAACAAAAAGTCGAGGCATAGAAAAAAAAAAATTAAATTAATATTAATGACGTAAAAATTCTAATTATTCATGTTATAAAAAAAATAGAAATATGTATGACAAATTGTAAGATTATTGGTTTAGTGTGGATATAATAAGTATGTATTATACTATTACAGTCCCAGTGATCGTATTATTATAATACATACTTATTAGTCAGCTTTGCTTATGGTAGGAGAGGCTGTCAAGCAATCGATAAATAATAATTATAACTTCAGAAAGAAGGCCGCCACGAGACGCCCATTATGTTAGAAATGTTGAAATTTACAGTTATTGAAAGAATTTATAATAAAAACTTAAGATTCCTTTAATCTAATAAATAATTTTTTCATTATTATTTATATATATTAAAGCGATATACCAGTCGTGATTCATCACGAAATCTCAGAAACTAGAATATCTACAAACTTCAAATTTAGCAGGTAGGTTCCTTATACTCCAGTCTTATGGAAGTAAAACGGGGGTTGGAAGTTTGTATGAAATTCCAATGTTATTGAAGTTAAAGTATTATGGCGACGTCACCTCCTAACTGTGACATCGATTCCATCGCGCACAAAGAAATTTGGCAACTCTTTTCTTTGTCGCACCGCCAAAAAATGGAACCTTTACCAGGACACGTTTTCCCCTCCTCTTATAACCTGGGTGCCTTTAAACGAGGCGTGAAGAGGAATCTTGCGGTCCGGCATGGCGAGGGCGACTAGTGCAACTCATTCTTGCTGACTGTACTAGTCGTCTTCGCGTTTGGATTCCATTTCCACTTATGATCAGGTGGAGTGGAGCCATTTGACTTCCCGGACAGTATAAAAAGGAAGGATTTTCAATGATATTTAAGTATAAGAATTATTGAAAACAACTACTTATTTGTAAGGAGGGATGTTTTATTATAACAATAAAAAGCATTATAGCGTGGACCGTGCGGACCGAATCGTACGTGATATTGTGAATAAAGATTTTTGTTTGTAATAGATTAAATCTGAATCTGTTAATCCGATTATAGCTTTTTTTTTATTTTATTAACAATAAAACTCTTACTGTTACAAACTGAAATAAATGCGGATAAATCCGCGGGCACAGCTAGTAATAATATATAGCAACGAAATATACGCGCTACGCACCCATAAGAGTAGAGGGTGGTGCTGGAGAGGAGGCATGTCAGCACAGGAAAGCGATATGCGGTTAGAAATTACGGAAAATGAGTCGTTTATACAACTAAGATTGGTTCACATTTAAAAAACCATTAAGTATTCATATAACATAGGAATTTCAAAGAGTTCGTCCAGAACACTGAAAAAATTATCACCCTAAAATATTTTTTCGTAACTTTAACCCCAGTTATCCAATCACCATCCCATTCTCGTCCATCGCTGGACATAAGCATCTCCATTGGCACGCCACTGAACACGATCTTAAGCTTCCAATGTCCATCCCCGTAAGTCATTTTGCGTATACAGTCGCTACACGTAGCTGCTCCTGTTACATTAGCCAAGGTCTGGTCTCTAAAATACGTCTACTCCAACGGCTGCCGGTTGCGATAAATGTGACCAACAGACCGCCATTTCTCTTGCTAATCCGTCGGGTTATGTCGATAACTCTGGCTATCCTACACATGTCATTAATTAGTATTAGTTCCAATTAAGATTTGAATTATTATCGAAACCCCAAATGTGAAGTAGATACAATCTTAGTACTATATTGTATGAAACCCTGGGAACCGGGTATATGGGATTCTTACCCACTAGAATGAATGCGATGGCCGTCTTCGGCACTGGAGACGCTCCGGGATCATGTTGATATGCATTCGCAGCTATTGGTATAACCCTTCCCGTGAAATTGAAATACCTACTTGAACAAGGTCATATCGCTATAATTCCTTTTGTTTTAGATTTGCTTTAGCAAAGACTTCGACGTTCACGCTTTAATTAAATGTTGCAAGATTGGTGAATCTATCTTTCTCGCTATTTTCAAGAGACTTTTAAAATTATAACCGGTCTTAATATTACTTTAATTTTATAATTATCGTTAAAAAAATATAATTCAATTTTCTTTAGCAGTTACTATCAAATAAAATAATTAAATCAGTCGGACTTCGAGGTATGCGATGGAAGCCATTTGTAAAAGCATTTTAAGTATTCGTCGATAAGTAAAATTTAATAAATCGCAATATTTAATAATAATTTTGACATAATCAAGAAACACGTGAAACTTATGTACAAACGCGGGCAGAGAACAATGATTTTTCGTGTACTCAATATTTTCTGTGGTCTATCTGTGGTTACCATAAATAAAAATGGTGTGTTTTTTATTAGTGACGGCACTAATAAAGGAAAATATAGCAGTGTTAATGTTTTTAATTCATTTCGTGCTCGGCTTTGAAGAAAAACATCGTACAAAAACCTGCATATGTGTATGTAATTATTTTAATTGTGTGTGTGCCCATTGGAACAGCGTGGTATAATATATTCCAAGACTTCTCCTCAAGACAAGGTATATTTTCGTTTTTCATAAAATCTCTTTTTAAGGCTCTTTTTATATATGTATTTATTTCGGATACGTCGTACAATAGGATTACACACCAATGTTCAACGGATCGTTCGATACTCGTTTATAAAATTATGTAACGCTCTCGTGGCGCAGTTTAATTGACGATATTTTATCGGATAAATGCTGATGTCCGAATTTATGTGAATAATATAACGGTTTATGTCTTTATTCAGGCATAGATTGACTTTGTTTAAAACAAAATATCTTATATGGCTTACCTTTTAAGGGTTATTAATTGGATTAAACTTAATATAGGATTTAAGATGGGTAAATGTGTCATTTTATGAGGTACCAGGAACATCGTCCGTTCATATTGAAACTAAGAGTGATGGACACTAAGATATTACATATTTGTGTACGTTTTTGTAATTTCACCAGATAGATAAAACGTGGTGGTACCAACCCAGACAAAGACCTACCACTAAATCTGTATTAATTATTTTTATTCCAATTCACCTTTATTTATCACGGTTAACACGACCAGTTCTAACTGACCTTATTACGTATTGTTTTCAACCAGCACTTATATTCGCGAGTGACAATGGTGATGATTGATGACAAAGTGTGCCCTCCCTATCATCATGGCGGTTCCAATTTAACAGGAATCGCAAATCGAGATACTTAGTTCGATATAGACTAGATAAGTGGGTAAGAGCTCGTTATACCCACCGCTGGGCTAATTTTCCGCTCGCTGGAGGTAATTTTCCTGTTAACGACACGGCACTTAATTCATAAAGCCACTCTAATACAAATTGGCTTAAGTGTACATGTGGATACATTTCATCTTTCCCATCGTGCAGCTCTTTCACTGCGGAGCGTAGGTGAACTAAAAATTGAACTAAAAAAGACCTTCGCAAGTAACGGAGCGTTATTACAAAACGAAATTAAAACTTATACTGACGCGAAAGTCTTTAAGTAGAAACAATGAAAAAAGGGAATAATAAGCTGTCATAAGGCAGATATTTTTGGATAATTACTAAAATATAATTGCAAATTCTTTGTTAAAGAAAATACATAGAACTTGTATTATTAGTTTGGGCTCAATATTCTAACCTGACACTTCCACAGCACTTCATGAATCATTAAATAGAACATTGGAATCTTAAGCGAAGTGTGCAGAATCAAATGGATCATCAGTAAAATTGCGTAAAATGTAGAAAAAAAACATCCAGAAGAAATCTAATTCGCTCTGGTCTAATTGAGAAATATCGACTTACCCATAATGGGATAAACCCCAAACCTTCTAGGCGGAGCATTCTCCCAAATGGTAACATTTCATATTTGAGCGTTACTAAGGCGAATGAGAAGAACTGGGTATTACAGTGCGCAACCTGTAATGATGCAATTTGTCCGACATTGTAAAATCAAATGCCTCGACAGCAGGCGAATTCGAAAATCGAATCTTAAAATTCGCTTCAATCATTTAAGCTGTATAATATAATGCCTTGAATCATAGATTATTACATTAAAGGGGACGAACCCGCTGAAGAGCCGCCCTTAAGAGGAAATTTGTCAGCAATAGCTATCATGAGCTGTCATTTACCTATTCCATACCACGTGGGTGAGCCTTGTTTCGGCTGCGTAAGAAACGGCTATAAAACTTGTATCATCAAAGTTCAAAGGCTAAACTCGGATTTGAAGCCGAAACGTTGAATCTCAGATCCAGGATTAAGAGACGTCTATGTGTCTAGGAAGTTTCATCGGTTATACGTTAATTACCATGTAAACTTTAACGTAGATCAACAAGAGATTCAAAGTCGTTGGTAAGCTAAGACGTCTGTTATAACTTATCCAAAGTTCACTGGGCTGTAATAAATGTTTCAAAGACATTACAAACATATTTACATAAATTATCTAATGATGCGCTACTCACAGACACACAAGGTAAAACTAAGAATATCTTTAATTTATACATTCATGAAACACATGTGTTTGGATGTTTTAACGCCTGTTAAAATGTGATCAATTCTGGGTCATTGTGAGATGATAATGAATACATGTATTTGAATTATTATATATATTATATACATAGGAAAATTATGAGACGTCCATGGAGAGTTGTGTAGTATGTTATATAATTAGAGATGCCTACGTTTCGGTAACTTCATTAATTACAAAAATAGATTTAAGAATTATATATAATATATAAATAATTAAACATTTCTTTTTTATTTTAATTTTCTATTATCCAAAATAAAATGGACGTTATATTATAAAGTAGTTAGATAGAATGCAATGTTATCATTTATACTATTCGAATAGCAAACGAAATCACAGAGGAACTAATTTTAACATCATATCTTCAATGAGGCTATAACTTATCGTTTACGCATTTGAGACCCGCAGTCAGCTACTCCGATCCGCATTGCCCTAAATTACTGCGCCATAGATACTGATACTAAACGATAATGTTTTCGTATAAGATTACCGTCTTATCTGATATCATTCCAATATTATAAATACTTTGTTAGTTCGAATTTTCGCATTCGACCACAAACACTTATCTGAATTTAGAGATATTTTAAAAAATATCTTAAATATATTTCAAAGATTATCTTGACCAGCTCTTGAACTATCTATTATTGAGTTCGAGAGCTGGTAAAGCTACAAGTACAACAGACATTCTTGCAGCATTTTCTTGTTAAATCGTAATTCCAATTTTCTGGAAAAATTAACCAGCTGAAGTCACCGATGAAGTCAATATTATTAAATGTTATTTTATTAGACTTGGGGAATTTTTCTTATGTTTTATAAATGTTTTTATCGATTACTGAAAGACGAAGCGTTTCATTTGCAAATTGCACACATAAATAATTTTGAATTAAAGAAGATTTTGCGCCGTTTGTTCGTTTTAGAATTTTCCGGCCTTTAAAATTATTTTCTTGACGAGAAACGGAGTCAGTGTGTCAACGCATGTAACGATCCACTATAATGCCCATTTCCGTTTCGAGTAATCTACTGTTAGTCCATCTGGTCTTTGGTCTTGACGACAATTCATCAGAGCAAGTAGTAGGCCAAAAGGGACCACCGTGGTTATATATGGTCTCCTTAGAAGCACGGAAGTGCTGCCTTTGGAAGAGTTATTTTTAAGTCATAGCATAAATAATGCCTAAAAATGTCCTAAGATTTTTCACGACTATCGCATGCGACCAGTTGGTTTCTACCTCTTTCGTTGATAAAGCTAGAAGTCGAGCACGGTCATTTTACTTGTAAAATTTTATGTTAAACTATACTGTGTAAAACGAATTCAAATATATGCTTCTCATAGATAAGTCCAAGTACCCTTACCCTTTGTTTTAAAATAGTGAGAATGGAATAAAAGTTAATGTACAAATCGTTTACGGTTCCTGTGTTTTGAAATTGAAAGGAAGAAGGCGAAAATTGTTTAACATGCATTACAGTAAGGAAATAGTAATTGATGATTTTTTTGTTGGTAGGGTTTGTGCAAGGTGAGTGATCCACTACAGGCCCAAGGGATATAAGTATTGGCTCCCAAGGCTGAGGGAGCAATGGAACTGAAAGGATTGGTTATTTATTTCAGCGCCATTTCCATTTTATGCAATGCGCCGTACGTATCTTATAAAATGTAAATAATAATAGATTAGGGTTTTGTTATTTATTTAATAATATTGAATATAAAAAAATCGTTTTCATCTCCTACCATAGAATCATCAATCCATATCAAGGAATCATATTTGATAGTAAAAAATATAAAAACAATATTGGGTATGAACAGAGAAAACTATAACGAGAAAACCTGAACTGAAACTTCTATAAAGGAGAATGCGTCATTTTAGAGGACCTGATTTTTATTTCTTTTTTAATCATCATGTTCCATGAGAACTCAATATTTTTTTTTAATCTTTGTATTTGAATAAGGAATTGTAAGATGTAAAACGAACTCGTTAAGTTAATAAGAAAATTATCACAGGGGAACTAGATGTGATTTTAATTTTTGATTATCAAGTATCTATTCACCTTTAATTTGTCAGAAATCATCAAGGATATTTGACAGCAACAAAGCTCAAATAGTGATTTGAAACAGTTAACGATCTTACAATTGTATTATTAGTCAACTGCATCTCACGTTTGATTAATCACTCGCGTCTAGCAAACAATAATTATGGTGTATTAAGTTAGCTAACTAGTAGTCCACACAATGGTTGCAGCGAACTAATAGACTAATTTCAATGACCTTGAATTCCGCTTCGAATTACATCGGACTGAAAATCATAATTCGTATGTCTCTAATAATGTTGCCTAACGAGAATATACGTTATTATTTAATTTATTATTTTTTAAAATAATTATTATTGATGAATAATTTAAACGATCTTAATAGTTTTTTTAAATTAAGGTTGCTTCACAAATAAGGCTATATAAGTAAGGATTGTTGGCGAAATATCAGAAGATAATTTTCAAAGTAAATTGAGATACCAACTCGCGAGAGAATAACGTCGATATATTCTTGAGATATTTTCATGAAGTTTCAATATTGAGTCTCAGACGCATAAGATACTTGAAATAAAACCTTCTCGAGTCACTCTTTTTGCACCAGACAGGCTTACTTGTCTTGCTCTTTATGTGAGCATCGTTTATGTCGTAATAAAAGTTATTGATATTATTATTATATACTAGCTCCCGACTTTGCACGAGTGCCATGCAGATACTAAATATACTGCAGAATGTCTTTATTGATAGCCTTCACAGCTTGCAATTAGAAAATTCAACTCGCTGTGTCCCTGCATTTTAAATTTGTAGTATCTTCGAAAATACTCATTTAAATTAC
This sequence comes from Vanessa atalanta, assembly GCF_905147765.1. Taxonomy (NCBI): domain Eukaryota; kingdom Metazoa; phylum Arthropoda; class Insecta; order Lepidoptera; family Nymphalidae; genus Vanessa; species Vanessa atalanta. The sequence goes on along the minus strand of NC_061902.1, from coordinate 15,453,330 downwards.
ACACTATAAAGGGCCATATTGATCTATATTAAATGTATACAACGTATTTAAGGTAATTAATAGGATAAGGATTAATGCTGTATTGCTTCAAATCGCTGCGTAAATAAGGCATTATTTCTCGTAAAAAGTAAAGGATAAAAATGGTTACTGTGGGTTATCCCTAAGAGATAGACATATACAATCACAATCCGTTGCGTAGTTTTAAATATCTAAGCATACATAGAGACAGACAGAGGGAAACGCGTTTGTTTTATACTATATTGTAATAAAACAATATCTGGCCTATCACTACATTGAACTAATACAAGTACACATAATTAAATCAGATCTTTAATTTATAATGTAGAAACGCACTGATATTTTGATTTTAAAGACAAACCGCTGAAAACATTATAACATATACGCCTCATATGTACATTAACTAACAATAACGCTCTAGACCCTGTGGTCCTAAGTTCAGTGATTAGTTCTGGAAGACGGTCGTATATTAATTTATTATTCTTTCAAATAATTTGCCGTGGCTGCCCAGAATTATGAATTTGACAGTGTTTAATCTCACGTAATCGGTTCTAAGCGTTCAAACTTTTTGGTTTTTTCATCCATCAATAAGGAGAGCACACTCGTGTTTATGAATACACTTGCACTATCTACAATGTTTAATAATCCTGTGCAGTCTCCCTTGAAATACAGCCGTGGCGAAATCGGCGAGAAAGATATATAAAATATATCTTTTTGTATATTTTAAAGGATTTCAATATATTGAATGCTTATTTAGAATGTAGAACGTCTGCTGGTTTCGATGTTAAATGCAATTTCCTTTAAGTTAATTCGTAGTTCATGACCGAAGCTGTATGAAGTTAGGCGAACTTTAGTGGGTCGCTGTACCCCGGTTACTTATCGCAGAGTGGCCCTCCAATATTGAATGTAGCCGAGACGCCATCTTGAGATAACACACGCATCAGCTGAAACCAGTTCTGATAAATGATAATATAAGTGCAGGAAATTGAAAATCGTTTTCCATAAATAAAATTACTTCTACGCTTTTGATCTTGCGTCTTAATTTTTCTTCGCCTTTTTTTTAAACAATTTTATACGCATCGATTTCAACACTTTACCGATAGAAATTGGCACACGTTCCTATTGAAGGCTTTGTAATTTTTTTCATCATTTCGAAAACTTAAAAACGAACAAAAATTACGCATTCTTTATGACCTTTCCCGTAATTCATGATACATAATAGGATTATATAACACATCAGATATAGTCAAATCTCATTAAAAATAAATCATTACACGAACAAGGAAGCCAAAAAATAATTAAATTGAATTCCTTGACAAACATGCGTCATACATATTTGGCTACATATTACACAGACGATTTAAACCGAATCAATTACCGTTCAATCATTCTGTCATTCAATATTATATTTAACAAATAGTCTGTTGTTATCTGTCTCGATATTTTATCATTCGTTCTCAATAATATAAAACTAATCAACGTTTTTATTACCGCACAATAAATATGTTGTAATTGAATGATTAATTAATATTTTATTTTAAAATTGTAATTAAGTGTATCCGAAAGAGACCGATGTCCAGCAGTAGATCGCAATGTTATAAATTAATATACCATCACTAATATACATCTAGACATCTAGTATATCTAGTGTATAGTAGTTACAGCATACTAAGTATATAGTAAAAATATATCTTTCATACATCATATAATAACAGGTACTGTTTATTATACAAAATATACTAATCGGGCCACTCGTGTAGAACGTACATCGATTTGTATGGGTGCTTCAACTTGCTCGTAGTTCGGTGCAAGTATTTCGAGGTAATTAAATAATTTATAAATCGATATTCGAAAAAGTTCTCGCCTGAAATACTTATTCGCCTTGCAAGATTAGCGATACACAAACTCTTATGTCGCAGAAACTTGCAGTTATTAACATCCGTTATTAGTAACATATTAACCGACGTATTTCAGTTGAAAGTAACGCAAAGAAATACTTAATTGCTCTAACAATAGCAAGGCGAACGTGTTATTATCCTACAATTTGCAAACTTAATATTTTTATGCTGTGCCGTTGTTGAGTTGAGTCTTTGATGTGACAATAGTTACATTTGTTTCAGTTGTTGATGGGAGGACTGTGTGAAAGACTTAAGAATAATAATAATAAACACTTAAAGAATACTTGTGAGATGACGTCCGACAGAGAAGTATGGAAGTAGACATGCTGCGCCGACCCCAAGTATATTGGGATAAGGGCAGGAGGATGATGATATCAGTTTTTGATTACATTTTTAGTCCAATATTAATTAATCTTTGCTCAATAAATGATTTTGTGCTATTTACTATAAATATTATTGTTTGATTATTATTATTATCATCTTTCTCTTTTCTCTCGGTCAACACGATCTGATAATTATCAATTATATCGGGACCAGTCAAAGTTAATAATGGCTCATACTTAAATATATATCAATAAGAGAATGTACAAATATTGTTGAGTGGTTGTGTGCGCGATAAGACGAACACCAGGACAAAACCTAAACCTAATGTCTGACCGCTAAGATAATGCTTTTCTGACGGGTTGGTCGAAAAGGGCTGCATTGGAACAGTGCGCTGGATCAGGCTTCGACACCTTATACTCAAAAGGATAGGATGTATGTCACCTGGTTCAATTTACAGTTGATATTTTTGTTTAACTGTTCATAGGAGAAACTTGAAACTAAGCGAATATAAACTGTGATAACATATTTAAAATTAAATAAAAACAAATGAAATACGATTAAATGTCATTGACGCTTTCCATCGTCTAAATAATATTCTATATAATATTTATTTTATTTAACGCCTTAATTGGCAGCAATATAAATATGATATTATATCAAACTATATCATAAATAGTTTTTAAAACTAATCATAGCTTTACACACATAAGAATTAATTATCTTATAAATATATAGGTAGTATTTATATTTACCTAAAATATTAATGTCGGATATTCTTAATAGGCCAACCGAAAGTATTAAAATACTTATCAAAACGGTCTTAAAAACAATGTATTGTGATAAAATAATATTAATAATGATAAGTTATTGTCGCAATAAATCATTTTAATTACATTTTATTTAATATAACTATTAGTACAAGACTATTAACGCTTTGTCGCACCAAGCTAGGGGTTAGCGGTCGAGCCTTACAAGCAATACTGAAGTTACCTTTGACAAGGTCCTAAAGCTACTCCGGCGAAAAGTTAGTCAGAATTTGATCGATATTTCTACATACAGATAGACGAATTACATTTTATTTTATTTATTTTATTAGATGAATTTTTGGAGTACTCTTGTTTAGATTTCATTCTAAGTAAACAATTCAATTTCATAATTTTGTAAATTAACATCTTGTGTATATTACACGTGTATTCAGTGAAAAGTAATTTTGATAACTAACAACATTACCAATACCGTCATAGCTGAATGGTTCGACGACGTGGCCGAAAAAAAAAACTAGAGCGAAGTTCGCAAATCCAAAACCATTCCTGCACTCCAATCAGTTTCCGTATTTAAAGGCAGTAGCTGACCGGCAGCTCTCGATTGTAATAATCTAAGATCCTATTATCACCATTCGTCGTCAGTCAAGACAGTATTTCTACACTGTAATATTTGATTCTTCTCTCTCACTGATGTAATGTTTCGTATTGTATTATTTCAGGTTAATATTCTGACCTTTTCACCTACGCAAATGCTTCGAGTGAGCGATCGTCCTAAAGTTCGTCTTATGCTCGGCATGTGTCTATCAATGTCCACCACGGTGCACTAAAGCAGCCTTTGACCCATAGTAGAACATTTAAACAATCACAAGATATTAAATGATAAAACTTCGAAAATAATTTGATGAAACGAACACGTAAATAATAAATTGACATTTCTGTTTCCTTGTGATAACGAGCAACTACAAAGAGATAATTTGCATCATAAATCGCTTTTAGAAAGATAATTTCATTGAAATGGCCGAAGGAATGCATTTATAGAATTAATCTCCCGCTACGAAAGCCATTCGAATTAGTATGTAGTTAAGTTTTCAAGAGAAAAAACAACCAGCAATCAGGGAATGAAAAGACAGAATAAATAAAAGGACACATTCAAATTACTTTAATTAATTAAACGAGCTATTACCTTAATAATAAACAATGTTGTTTGCTTTTAGCTTTGATTCCAAGTGATTTGTCCGTTCGTATTGTTATTCCATAAATCCAAAATTAGAATAGACTGGAGAACTTTGATGTCATGATTTCAGACAAGGCGGTGACTTATAAGGGATTAGCCAATTGCCAGGCATATAACTTTAGGGCATAATATAGGACACAAGTGTGTACGCTAACACATGTACACTCTCCATACACTTTATGTGATCGGAAAGAGTTGAGGTGCAAACCGAGGGCTTTATAATTCTGAGAGATTCAGAAAATTTCTACAAGAAAAACCAATTACTTTTATGGACCGATCCTGGTCTACCCATGATCTCAGGACCGCTAGATCAACGACGCTGTCAATAAAGGTATACTTGCTCTTTCAATTAGTATATTATACGTAGGCTACCACTGTTGCACAAATACCTCTCCCCCAGGAAAGATTTATTGACTCTCGATTCGGTAACTTGGTGTTTTAAGTTTGCCTTTACGTGTCTTGTTTATACAATAGCAGTAGCAAGGATTAAATACATCGATATATTTAAAAAAACCTCTCAATAATACAAACGCTCATCCTTCTATATTATGCTACCTGAAAATAATAAATATAAACATTTGCCACTATAAATTGAAAATTATACTTTTTAAGAGACAAAGGAGATATATATATATTAATCAAACGCGTGTACCCTCAATATTATTTAATTTAAAAACAGGTATCTATGGTATATAGACTTTGCCGCGCTTCCAATAAATCCAGTGTATTCGAATATTTTTAAATGAAACTAAAATTATAATGAAAAATTCCTAGTTTATCCGATTGGCAAATCCACATACCGAAAAGCTTTCAACTTTAATTCTTTGATTTGATTTTTGCCAGCATTCCGTGTCCGGTGATGCGAGCCGCGTCCAATCTATCACCGGAGCCCGAGCTATTAAGTGGAAAGATTAGTCGCCTATGGAATTTTTAAAAATTTCGACCTTTGATCTATTGACTATTTTACCATACCGAAAATCACTTTACAATCAAATAATTTCTTTGATACATTTTCAGTGAGGATAAATTTGCCTTAAAGGTGTAGTTTTTTTATATAATTAATACTACTAAAATCTTAATGGTCAAATCAGTCTATAGATTTTAGCACTGCAGGACATTTTTGGAATACATTCAAAAGTAATTGAGCATGTCATTTATCCGTGTACCGCAATTACACGGGCTTACTACAAATGTCTATGGGCCTACCCAACTCAAAAATACGGAAACGCGCAGTGTAGCTCTGTTTAGAGGGAGATTCATTGATGAGTGCCACCCACCTACACGAAGTCACCGTCACCGATCGAGATTAACGATCAGAATTGCATTATCGGTTTTGAAAACTAATTACTACCTACATTGTAAATAAATAATATTTAAACGCAAAAACACTATAAATTCTACATTATAGTAACTATAATCTATAATCGTAGTATTATTATTATACAATTGTTTAATAATTAACCTGATTTATAAAATTTCTGCCATCAATCATTATCGTTGGTTTGATGTTAAAAAGAAAAGTGTAGCTAATCACTTTTTACAACATTTAGGTAAAGTTAAGACTATATTTTGTAATATAGAAAAATGGTGAAAACCTCTTTGTAGCCTGTTCCAATATAGTATAATTAACACAAAAAGGGTTAGTTTACAAAGCGTAATTTAATAAAGTTTACGTTATTTATCTAATAGTGATCCATAAAAATTTACTATTGAATGAAACTCGTAAGAGAATTTATTTATACATACAAATCCAATCAGAACTATTCGAATGGAATACAAATAAAACTAAAATAGAGTTTTTTGAATTCTTGTATGTTTGTTCATTAAAACGCATTCAACGGACGGATTTTTAATGGAATTTTAGTGACGGAAAGCGAAAATACGAATTTTAATTTACTTTGTCTTTGCGATAAGATAGAATGCCAGATGTACCAGCTGGAATATTCGTGACAATTTAAACTGACTTTAGGGCAGACCTTTGTTACTAGGATAATTTGCTATAGATACATATATTTGTAGATATATGTAAAGACAGTTCGTTGACCAAGATATATGTTACTAACAACAATGTGATATGTTCATTTAATATCTTATTGCTATAGGTAATATTAAAAATATATACGAATTTCAAGAAATAAATAAAATTGAATATATGTCTGTGATTTCAATTTAACTTAAATTTTAAGTTAATCATTTAATATTTATATGTGAACAAAGCTGAAACAATCATTTCTTCTTAGGGTGAATTTATTTTAGGCAGAAATCGTTACATGTGGTAAAAGCGCCTTGTCCACCACACCGTCCTCTCTTTAAAATTATTGTTATTCTCATTATATTGTATACGATTTTAAATAACATTATTTAAACTATCGTTTTAATTCACACGGGATTTTTATAATAATTTTGTCGTTGGTATTTAATTATTCTCAATCATATATGATTTTATCCTACCATATATACCGACATCAACTTCGTTCCAACCGGAAGTCAACTCTGACTGCCTCCTTGTCCGGGTTAATTTTCAAAACAGGTAAAGTTCACAAATGTAAATTACATTTCAAGGTACTGTCTAGATTTCACTTACTCAAAATTGATCGAGTCTATCAAAAGTAAGTATGAGTTTACATACAGAATAAATGTTTGCTGGTGTTTTAGGCGAAACTTATTTCATGTTTTTCTAAATTTAACCACCATAGGCTAAAAAGTGTTGTTTTATTCCTTTTATAATAAAAAATTCTAATCAAAGCAGTCTTAAAACATTCCGGAGCGGTTTTTATTTTAATTCGAACATAGACGATTATGTAACGCCACAAACGTCGGGCGTTTTCAATATATTTTTCAACAAAACAAGTACTGTCCGAGCTTTTGGAAAAAAAACCCATTCGATTGTAAAAAGAAGCGTTCCTGTTTTCATAGCTCCGACATCCGAGAGTTCCGTTTCAAATATCTATGTGGAAAATTTGTAGGCGCGTCTATAACGACCCAAAAAGTACGAAATGAATGACAGCGCCGACCGTACGTCCGTTTCCGAACAAATCGAAGGTTAGAAACAGCCATTTCCCTTATTGGGTTAAAATTTCAGCGTACACTTTTTGAAATTAATATTCGCTTGCAGTTTTTTCTTTATGGTAACGTGAAACCCTAACCAAGTTGATAATTGGATAATTTCCAACTGTGGAGAGGTAAAATGTGTGTAAATAAGTTAGCAGAATTAGAGGTTTAGCGAATTATGGCGATGTTCCCGTATCCGATTTAATTCACGTCTTTCCAAGTTAACCAGCAGGTTACTAGGCAGGCAGGCAGGAGTATTATTGCCTTCACTTGCAGCACGCAAATACAAGCGAACTCTCTATTCCTTCTCTCGAAGGTGTACGTCTAGTCGTATTTTATGTAATTTTTAAGATATGGTCTTTAAACATTCATAACTTCCACTGCTTCTTCTGAGAACTTCTTGACATATAATAAAACGAATATTTTTCATTATACCGACGCGGGAATTAATCTCAGGACCTCAGAATCTACCTTCAAATCTGCTATATTGGGTACGGATAAATATAATGTATAACGTGTCCATACGTTTATAATTTAAGTAGGACAGTCCCGATTTTTAGCGTATCCAACTTCCTTTAAAAAAAGACCAAAATATCGGCTACGAGGCCGATTAACCATGATAATAAATTAAAAAGTGATCGAAATAAAGTCCTATATTATGAAACAAATTTATCCTTCTGAGGAATATAGAAAGCGATCGCATAATCTCTACAAAATTAATCATTAAAAGCAGTTTCGTAAAAATGCATTTTAAAAGCTTATCATCTTTAGCTTATCTCCAGCTCAGCTCCAGCTCGGCTCCAGCAGCTCTGGCTTTGATATAAGCACGATTAAATCTTGCAGCTAATTTTTAAACCACTACCCTCGATTGAGCTGAAACTTTGAATAGATTTCGGTGCTGCTGATGATACAATGGATTTTGTACACTTAATAGAGCGACTACTATTAAGTTCATTTATACAATAAAAATAGGTTTTTAAAAGTCATAATATTTATATAGGAACCATCTGTAAATAAGTACTACAGCTGCCATAAAATTTTCCTTAATTAATTTGAATATAGAATCTTCTGCTTAAAGCCCCGTGTACTGGGGTAATTAACAATATTAGATCCAAATTTAAAACTTATATCATTGTAAGAGTATTTTAATGAAACAAATTTAAATTACGAATCATTTATTTCACTCTTAACCTCGACGAAGAATAGATGTATCGATCAATTACATTCATCCAGTAAAGTCATTCATTCATTATCATACATTCATCAATCATAGTCTGTGGTTGTAGACTATAGCGATTAAATCTTTGTTAAAGTACATAGATACTAGATTGATATTTACTTAAAAATAAGTGTTTTTCAAACATAAATTCGTTGTTTTCTCGCATTAAAAATAATACATAAATATCATCTTGTATTATATCGACTCCTACAGGAACCGTTATGGTTCAGCGGTTAGAGACCGCTATTCTTACGAATTACTACGAATTCGGTTAAACCACTACTGTTTCGTTCGATCAATTTGGGATTATAATTCGTGCGCGGTAGCGGAGGAGTATCGTGATTGTGAATAGTGTGTATCTACAAGATCGCAACCAAAGAGAATACTAGGTTCAAGTATATGGTTTAAGACATTTATTTTCTCACAAAATTAAAAAAATCACTTGCAGAGAAAATTATTATTATTATCAAATATTATCATTATATTACAAAGAATATTTACATTGTATCTTCATTTTGCAGAATTGTATTAAATGTAAAGCTATTACCAGTTCGGAATGTAGAATCTAAGAAGTACCGATTAGAAATTCAGTGGTTACTGTTTACATCAATTAAATACAATAAAAAATTAAATTTGTCCTGTTTGAAAGTGTACAAGGATAAACTCCGCGGTTTTTGTCATCCATATTGTGTTTACTAATGTATTATTTATTAATATTTTTTTAAACGATTCAAATGTATGATTTGCAATGCAGAACGCTTAAATAACCTTTCCTTCAAGACCTGTTCCTTTTTCATTTAAGTAAAAACACTTATATGAAAATACTAAACTCGTTTTGTCTACGGGTTCGTACAGTTTTTAGTTTTTCTGTACAATATTTATCAGCTCACTTGTATGTTGTTCTGATCCGACATTTTAACTTAAAACTTCAAGATTTGAAGCTCTTTACACGAGCTATTAGACCATCGAGGCGGTTGTTATTTTTGTTAATAAAATTATAATAAATTTCAATCAATTACGCAGCCATACAACTACGTACGACTTTGCATATATTATGAGCCACACATACAAGGTTAGTCGTCCCGAGTATTTGAAATTCGAATGTGAAACTAAAAAAAAAAAAATTATAATAGACATTGAATATAATAATTATATTATAATAATAATTACAGTTAGTAGTAAACCAATAAATTCGAAATCAAACGTTATTTCGAATGTGGAAATAATATATCGTATTTTGTCAAGCGACTTTTGACCTAATTTTCAAGTTAATATAGCTCACAGACGAAATTCAAGATATGACGTTTTCAATTGAAGTACGCCAAAAATGTTCATGTTTATTTGAATAATTATATAAATAGAACACCTTAATTATATTGTATATCGACTAGTCTAATGGCTCCATTCAATTTTAACAAATGACACGTCATGTTAATGATTTTTGGTTTCCTTGTGAAATGGAAACATCAACAGGAAAACTGTGGGAATATAGCCACCAATCAGATACTGTGTAGCTTAGCCTGGCCAATGAGGCGCAAGTTGCCTGCTCTTACGGCATTTTGTGATTGACTGCCGTTTTCGGTATTCGGTCAAAACATCAACATTTAATAAATTAAACTTGATTCACTCTTCACCCATTCAGTCGATTTTACCAGTAAGCGCCTCAACGCCTCACCGTAACGGGAAACCGACAGCTTAACAATTCCCAAGCAAAATTAATATCAGGCAAACTTCTGCACAGTTTCGCCCCGAATTTATGGCATTTACGAGTGCAAGGCAATGACGAATTTAAAACGCCATTGTTCTTTTCTAATAACTTGTTGATAATCAGTTATGATTCAAAGAAAAGCAACTAAGTTTGCTGTGGCGATACAAAGTGTGTTATTATTCTTCGTTATTATTTAACAATGTTTTTATTTCATTGTGACATTGAAAAATTGCATAAATCGTAAACCCTAACGTTCTTATTGTTAGGTAAGATTGGAACGATACGAAGTTGAAATAGGCAGGAAATTAGACTGTCTCGTGTTGAACACGAAACTCATTAGCGCTTATGATATTGCCATATCCCCCTCGAATCCGATTTGACATCAATGGAGAATTAATTATGGCGGATAAAATCACTATCAGAAAATTTCTTAAGCGAGATGAAAAATGTAATTGTATTAAAACGAAATAAGTCGTGAAAATGATTTATTTACGTCGTGATAATAGCTAATCTCGTTGGTTATCTATACAGATGTTATGAATCCGCAATCCGCAACTGAACTGACCAGAACCCCGCCTGAACTCTTTCCCATCGGATTATAAGAGTGCACCTGTGCTTGTGCATATAATTATATGTCCTGCACAATTGATTAGCCGCCGTGGCTGAAAGCGGTCAGAACAACATCAATTATTTTTCAATGCGTTAAAACCGGTGTGGTGCAGTAGCTGAAACACATGAATCTTAACTGAATATTGCGGGTCAAGTTCGGGCCAGCATCAATGAATTTTCATATGTACCACTGTGTGTGGTATATATGTATATGTATATGTAAATATGTACTTAAAGATCAATTTTAAATAATACATTAAATTACTAGAAATACACGAGCGTGACTTGCAATTATTATTAAATAAGAAACAGTTGATGTTTTTTGTAGTTCACGTGTAGATTGTCCTTAAAGGAATAATTTATTAAAAGTGAACAGAAAAACACCTACTTTTTTTTATTAAATTATTAATAAATTTTATAAAATGATGGCTGTACCAATTCTATAATTACTAATGACGTCATAATATAATTATAATACTATATTTTATACACTTCTATAACGTAGCAAAACTTGGATAAGAGCGATAATACTTAGATTTGTTAATAATTTGAAAATCAAGCGTAGAACTTATAACGACCATTGAATCAAACAAAAACAATACTACTTATTTTCAAATATCAAAGTTAAACGGAAAATAAATTTTAAATATATATATAGATACAATAAAATACAAATCTTTCGATATTTTTCCCTAATTATAATTAAACGGCACTGAGTGAGATAATCGTTCGCAATACAATTACTGAATCAAATTAATTAAAAAATAAATTGACCAAACAAGTGAATTATGAAAGATTTAATAGACGAGAAAAAGTTTTGGACTATTTATGATTTTTACACATCCTTACCAATTTTTGAAACAGTATGATCTCCGTTAAATGATCTATACACACGAAGTAAACTCCATAATCTAACAAGAATATAACAATAAAAATTGTATTGAGACTGAAAGCAATTGATCTCAAAACACAATGAAGCTTCACATTATCAGACGTGCAATTTAAAGATATAATATAATTGAATAAATGAACGTATTTAATCATAAATAAAACACTTTGCAAGACTCATTCGTTCAATTTCAAATTGTTTCCATGTTTGTTCATATTAAAAATTCAATCGAAATACTCGAACTTCCAACCATGCATGTAGTATGCAGAGCTCGTGCAAGCTGGTTTTTTCCGAAAAAAATTGACAATATTGAGATACAGTTCGGATTAGGACAGAATAAAGCCATTACTCTATACGCTTACTCGACATATTTTTAAAATTTATCAAAAGCTTAATTAAAAATCCATTGAAAGGAAAAATCTACGATTTATTAAATTACGAAGGACTTTCTAATTATTAATCTATTCGAAGTATCAGTCCTATAGAGATTTTCGCTGATGTAATTGTTAAGGTCAAATAAATTACGGCCAATGAATATGTCGACGAATTTGGAAATTACACTGAATTGACAGCTATCGAAAAACAGGAATGAAGGTATGAAATGGAGAGAGCAGGCGTTCTGCGTTAGTTCAATTCGTATCGATCAAGCGTCGTTCACATTGCTGACATTTTAATATATATCCAAAATGGGCTCGCAATTTCAGGAACAATTTACATACGAACATTAAATTAATATTACTTAAATAGGTAATGTTTTTACATAATAATCTATCATAACAAGGTAGTAAGTAGCATACCCTGTTTCCCTGCAGGGTCCTTGAAGTCTCCGTGCACAATTATCCTTAAAATACACACACGTTGCTCGTGTATATTATAAGAAAATCTTAAAATTATTTTGAAATTTACTATAGCAGTACTTAGTATTTTTGTGTTCCAGTTTTGAGGGTGAATGAGACAATGTAACTGCATAACAAAGCTTAATTCCCGAAATTGGGGGCGCATTCGCTGATTTGTGATTTGAATATGCTACCCTCAATTTACGAAATGATTTAGTATGGAAATTTTGCTGAATTGAACCAGTTATTCACGTGATATATAAAATAATTTCTGAACCGTATCCAGATTGAAAGTACTACTATTTCGTCACTCACTAGCCCATACGTCGTTTATTCAAGGTCCTCTTAGTAGTGTTTTCTTTGCCGTATATTTGTATCTCATATCCTCAATTCCATCTAGTCATTCTTTACTATATCCTACATTTTGTATTTTCTTACATATCATCATCATCATCAGCAGCCCATACTTGTCCACTGCTGAACATAGGCCTTTCCAATGGCACGCCACTGTGATCTATCTTCGGCTACTCGCATCCAGCTCACTCACTTCACTCCACCGTGCCTGAGGTCGTCCTACACTACGTTTGCCGAGACGCGGTCTCCTCTCTAGAGCACGTATTCCCCAACGGTTATCGGTTCTACGACAAAAAAATGACAAATATTTTTTTATATTGTATATGAAATAGGCGGAAAGGTATATCGTTCACCAGATGGGTATGTCACTACGCCGCTTACCTTCGAAACTGATATGTTATGTCCCTTGTACCTGTAGCAATGCTGGGTGTATGGCTCACTCATCCTTACAATACAATGGAATTGGTATTTGGGTATAGATTAATATTTACTTCGGTTTTTTTTTAATTATTTTTCTTCAAACAATCCAATCTTCATAGGGTATTTGGTGCATCTTCTCTATTGTTTTACTTGCAGTATCGCAGTCGAGTTTTTCTCGCCTGATTATATCAATTACATTTAGACCTAACACTCGGCTTGTTATTCTTTTCTCATCACGTGTCCATACCATGATAAACCTATGGTTTCATTCATCTTTTTAGTAACAGGAGCTTTATACCCACTGTATGTAGAAAAATGCATTTCCAATTTCAGTTTGTACCGTTCACAAAACATGAATATAACCCGAGCTGAGCTACCTGCTCGGGCTATGGACATGTTTTGTGTAATAACCGCGTAGTTTAGAAAGATAACATATATGCACGTATGCATTGTTTCTTGAATGTATGTACAGATTAACAAGATTATAAATGTTGCAAAAAATCTTTAATTATTATTAATTTTATACGAAAAATGTCAAACGCAAGGTTGTCGAACAATATGGCGGAGAACACACACCAAATTAGTGACCGATGATGGCATACGATCTAAATAACGCATCTAAATCTGGAACACTTATAAGAATACCATGACGACACATTATTATAAAAGATGCTTTAGTTGATAAAAAAAATCTAAAACATAAAATAATTTCTTAATAATTGGCCGAGCTGGACTTTAATATAAATATCACCGTATTCAAAAACCTTTATACTTCTGAGCCGAGCATTACATTCATGTATTCAAATATAATACGTAAGTCATTTCTAGCGTGCATTCATCGCTTTAGTATGTTAATTTTTAAACAAATTGTTAAGTTTCGTCATACGTAACCTATTCATATGTCTACTCCTTGAGGCGTCTTAGCTAATAATGCGAAGCTAATACTTATTCATTAGTTTGTATTTTAGTTCGGCGTCTTCGTTGTTCTTTGATGGTTTTCTATTTAAAACGAGCTGCCGCTTCGTTTGCATGGATGATCGATGGAAATAAAATTTTTAGACCACCTTCCAGGAAATGCTCTATTTATAAGGAAATTAACATTCTATATATTCAATATTTTAGAAGAATTTTCAAAAGTAATATTTTTAGTTTTAAATTAACTCGACTTTTTTGGATATATGAATTTTCTGACAATTTGACAAAGGCGTTCTAATATTGTTATAACAAAGTTTTTAATGACCGCGTTATAAGCTCAAACATTCAGAATATAAGATTATAATTCGCATAATATGAATAAAAAAAAAACATTGTAAGCCCTTATGTGTCCTGATATTTTCTACATTTGTTTTTAATATGTATTTTTATTATCTTAACACCAGAGCCCAGCGATATCTATATAAACTGAATTATAAAGAGCTGTAATTACAAAACTCAAAGGTCTGGTCTAGTAACCTAAAGGTTGAAATCCTCTGATCTATTTAGGGATCATCTCCCGATGCGTTCTCTCGCTCTCAAATAGAACTCAAATAAAAAGACATTTGTAAGTGCACACATGTTAGTTGGATGTGTGCGTTATGTAGGCACGCTCGTAATGGACTGACTGATTTCTGGTTTAATCTGACACTGGGAAGTATGAGCGAGAACTGCGCCTAATTTGTAACTAGAGAATCATCATGCTCACATTTACTATGTTTATACTCATACAGCCAAATTCTTACACAACGTGTAGGTTTAAAAGTCACAGCTCGTAAATTGTCCATCGTTGGGCAAAGATTTCCATTCTTAAGGAGATGCTTTGGAGTTTCCCATACGTCCTTCGTCCAAGTATCGGACGACACAAGACGTTGTGTCTACGTTTGAAAGTTATACGTATACCGTTTGTAAAATTGGCTTGTATATTAGTGTCACACTGTGATACGTGCCAATGACTACTAATAAAATATTTATTACGCTATCAGTCTTAATATATGTTTTGACTGATTGGTTTGGTTGTGTTCGGTATCTGTCGTTGTTTCAGGGTATCCTAGATGGATTAGTACATACCTACTGCCATTAGTAACAGACTTTAATCGTACGTTAAAAAATTTGACAATATAGATTTTACTTGGCAAATTTCACAACATTCTGTAGAGTATTAATAAGATTAAATTACTTTATTTTTTAAAACTTTTTAATTAAATACGCTTTTACAATTACCATTGTATTGGTAACAAAAGCTATGAAATATAAATGCTATGAAAACCGTCAATAAATTGAATATCTATAATCCTATTAGCAATTTCAATTTAGTGTAAAAGTCAGATTAATTATCCTCTTTAAATAAGTAATACGTATCTTTTGATTTAATTTAATTAAATTACAAACGTGAACGCCACGCCATGTGACGCTGTCTGATTGGAAGTGGTCACTTCCGCGGATAGTCATTGAAAATGCAGATAAATATATTCCTTACACCTTTTCTCATGGGATGGGAACTGATCTTAGATGTTGTATCCCTGGTTCCCGTTAAACTCATTGTTTCATACTTCAAAAATCATACAGTATAACTGATATAACAAGGTACTCAACCTACTAAACCGACCTTTCTCAAAGCCTGAAAAAATAAATAAATATATTTAAATAAGCACTTTAAAAGATCTTGCTGCGTAACTTTATCACTTCTAGTGACATGGAGTAGTTAGATTAACCCACAGACTGAGCCTCCTTTCATTAATAAAAAACGAGGTATTTTTGTGTACGATGAATAATCTGTGATACGAAAAGACTTCACCTTGACGCAACTTCACGTTACGTACCTATTCCATTATTATTTTATAAAATAATAAGCAATTTGTGACCATTACAAGTGTAAGAAATATTATTTATTCCATTCATTCATCATTAGAGCGGCCTACCATAAGCATAAGATGTTATGTCGCCTGTGCCTGTGTAATTACGCTGGCCCACTTGCCCTTCAAACCGGAAAACAGCTATATAAATTATTATCGGTTTTTGACGGTATATAACGACTACCATAAAATATATGAGATTTCCTGTGATTCCACATCGTCTGTTAGCCTTTGATGGCACTTATGACACAAACTGAACAATTGTAGACTTCTGGTCTGCCAGTAACGAATGGTAGCCGATTGAAACTATGGGCAATTTTCTATCCGTATCGAAAAAGAAAATTTTGAATTTAGCAAATGTCCATTTGTCACGTAACGTCATTTGTCATTTGTCAATAAGAATTGCAACATTCGTTTGTATGTATAAAATGTAACACTCGAAACGGTTCCTAGCAAGCTTGTTATTTGAAACCGTCCGCAAGTCGAGCGCCTTAATGTGACTCCATTGTCGGCTACTGGACTCCAATTTTGACCAAACACCCGTCTTGTGACCGAGTTATAACACTTTATATTTACAAAGCAGACCACATTATCCACTGTGATATTTGTTGGTCACTAAGCGAATATTTTTTGCGAATGAGTACTTGAATGATTTATGGAATTATATATATTTTTAGTTAGTCAGATTATATGTTGTTGGGAAATACAAAAAACCTCTAGGTTCTGTTTTCTAGGTCTATCATTGGATAAAATATTTTCATTGTATGTCTGAGTGCAGCATATATACCCCGAAAATCACTGTAATTTTAATTGACGACATTGAGTACGATGTCTTATATATTGATTATCGTTTTTCGTAAAGAAGTTCTAAAAATATTTCTGTAGTATGAATATGATAATATACTAATAACAGTATGAATTAATAATCATAATTAAATATGACTTTGTGAAAGCCTGTCTGAGTAGGAACCATTACGTTACACGTATGCTAAACAACTCTGCTTAGTTTTATTAATTTTAAGGTTTTAAAGGTAACTTTAAATACAGACACAAGGGACATCACCTCTTAATTACCCCATTTGGTTTTGAATGCGCCAATGAGTGGCGGTGGTGACCACGTGGCACAAGTATCAGTTAGAGAAACTCTTATTACTTTTTACCTTATGTACAACTTCTGACTGATTAAACATTTAACTTTGTTTTAAATAATATGATATTAAAAAAATATAGTTTCTTTCATAATAGAAGAGTATAAAAACGATAAATGAGTGTGCCCTTGTTATAAGTCTATTTGCACACAAGATACATAAATATAATTGTTGACGATGTAATTGATTTGTGACAATAGTAAAACTACTGCGTCCATACGTATATATACGTTTCTTTTCGGTAGTTTAATTTAAACCTGTAAAATGACATTTCAGAACTTCCTATGACTACGAGCCTACTAGTGTACCCTTGATTGAGTGACTGTGGGCCACGAGGTGAGGGCGAGAACCGTGTGCCTAATATTGACATATTGAAACACTCAACGGGCTTATTCAGATACATCCATGCTATTTATTAAATATATATATTTGTATTTGTTTCTAATGCGTCCCAGCATCGTTAATCCAAATGAAGATAAACCATTTGTAAGATTTTTACGATACTTTTAGTTCCATCAAAGCATAATCGACGGCGTGAGGAATTCCATAATCCATAATTCCAACTACAAGAGGAATAAAGATAAATAAAAAGATATTGACATCGCATTGACGCGATACCATTTGTCTAGAGCTTAAATACTCACGAGGCTTGGAAGTTTGTATTATATGTTGTATTATAAATAAAGATATATTCATCAAGAACTTTTTATAGTGCAATATAGCAGAGTTAGTAGCAAATCGCACGGAAAACATAAATCTAAGGTATGTTATTATTTCTCTGTACTGATTTGTGTACTGGATATTGGGTAGATTTCAACGTTGTCACATGTTATAAAATTAAGTACTACACTTCGAGATTATTCAAATTTGAACGATTCACTTTTCCCTTTGTAAAGGACTAAATAAATATTCATAAAACACCGCGTGTTTGCTGACAAAATACAATACTAACAGCTGTAATTAGCATACTTATCATACTTCATTAGTTTCCATTTCAGCTGAATTTCAATATAGAAAAACATCGCAAAAGTTTATCATTATGAAAAATATCTTATGAAATATTATTCTTGTGAACAAACGTAGCTGATTTAGCATTCGAATTCTCATTCGTAGATATTGCTCAACGTTGGATAAATAACGATATTAATATCTTGATTATAAATGGTTTTTATATTTGCTTTTAATTATTTGTAACAGTTTTAAGCTACTTGGAACCAAGACTGGCTCCAATAATAGAAGACTTTTACAACATTTAAAAAATTTAAATGTTGTAAAAAATTTTTTTTTCTATCGTATTTTCAGTTTTTTGCGTAATCATACACCATCACAATGTACTTGTTCACAAAGTTAATGTTCATATATATTCATTGTAAAACTGTTATAATAAACTAGAAACATTCATTAGTCGTGAATAGAAAATTTAAAGGTCATCTATAATTTTAGCCGTAAATGTACCAGCGCTATAGAAACTCCTTTAAATTAGAATCTATAAATATTACAAAACAAAGTCGCTTTCTGCCGCTGTCTGTATGTCTACATTCTTCTGAACCACTCAACAGATTTTGGTACGGTTTTCACTGTCAGATAGAGAGATAAACGAGATATGTTTGTATATATAATTTATAAATATTTCGTTCAAAATTGCTAAACCATAATAACTATATATATTAAAAATTGGTTATAAAAATATATACTATAATAATCAAATAAATATGTTAGTTACTTTGGACATAATGCGAATTATAATGTTCACTAAAACATTCGAATAAACGGCTTAGAAGATATCACCGTTTCCAAATTATGTGCAGCAAAAATGATCATTCTCGTACGAATGGGTGGTCAGATAACTGGCGGTAACAATAAAATTTTGCCCATGACAGTTAAAACCATTTCAAATTTATGTTTCATAATAAAATTACTATTCATATTTCACATTTATGACATTCATGCTTATTACACTAATAAATAAATAAACGTTATAAAATAAATTTACAGACTCAATACTTTCTCGCTAAGCATTCTCATGTTCTTTATTAACAAAATACACCCGCGCCGATATTATTTATAAAATAATAAATAGTAGGTACTAATTTTCGCATCGCGATCGAAATACGACCAGAATTATTACTTAAAAAATTCAGGAAAACATTACAACTACTAATATATTTTTACTTAAAACAATAATTGTCGTCATTAGCTACAAAACAATAACAAAAGTAAATCGGTTGACAAAAAAACTGTTAAGATGTTTTGTCTTTGCGTCGTAATGGGAAAGTATTTAAATAAAAGAAAATAAAATCATCACATCGCAATTACTTCGAGGATTCGAAAGAAATTTTGTAGGTCAGGGGTTTATATTCTGGAACCTGGAATAAGGGTTTTTTTTTAATAACTTTTGCTTAGCAAAGGTAAAATAATTAATTACGAATCAAATTCTCCCCAGACATATTACGGTAAATAAATGAATCTGGGAACAAAGCCGTCTTCACTTTAAACAGAAGGATTCAGGGCCTACTCCACCACGCTCCTCCATTGCTGGTTAGACTCCAACACGTGTAGGTTTTCACACAATGAAATTTACGGATTTGTCCCATTATAAAGATTCAAATAACTCCTCATACATCGTCCGAATTTTTTTTTATTCATCTAAATTAATACTCAGCTTATCCGGATCCAACTGGGCACGAATCTAGTTTGACAATTGACTGCAAACGAGATACGACATCGTTAGAAATGGCTTTAAGTCATGCTCCTTCGCTTAGACTCGGTGAGTTTCATCGTAAACTATTTATGGAGCCGCCTTCAAAGACGCCTCAATAAAATTCTATTTGAAATCGGACATGTTCGAAACATTTATTTTATCTTCGAATAAGTTTTACCCGTATTGTATTTCTTTATCCGTTTATCAAACGCCGTGGAAACCCCAAATAACCTTTTACACTAAAGTGGGTATTTACCACATATGAAGCTTGAATTATCATTGATAAATACTAAGGAAATTTAGGTCAGACATAGAAATATTAGGCGAATTAAACACTAGCACGATTTATCCCGAGTCGTACAAAACTCAGCGACATAATTATAGTAATATGTTACAGGAAATCTATCACAAGTATTACATACCTTCCTTCCTAACGAAACAAACAGGCAAATCTCAACCGCGAGGAAATATTTGCAACTTAGCCATTATCAAAGGGGCGCAGCTGATAAGCCAATGATAATTGCTGTCCACTTCTAAATCATTGTTACGATACCACTTCAGTGTGGTTTATACACTTACAATTAGATGATAAGTAATATAATCAATATTTTCCTCATTAATAACAATCTGTTAACGAGCGCTGCGGAAGAAGTGTATTTCAAACAAATCGTGACTTCGACCTCGCGCTGAGAAAACCCAGCGCGGTGAGGAAATCACTAGTTTAGACGAGATGGAATAATTAATCAAACACCTCACGCGTGGGTTTCGAAAATTCGTTTCACCGTTTCCTCTATCCTGTAATGAAAACTATTAACTTTTTTTGTAAATTTATTTTACGAACTATATATTTATCGTTATAATACATATAGTAACATATAAGAAAATAATTAGAATCTAAATTTAAAGAGGGTGCAACTGCCGATTATATATCATAATTCTACTGGATCGTCTGGTAAAGGTTTTTATATTTTGAAATTGGTTAGGTATTACATAAAAATATCCTCAAATATATATTAGAATATTAGTAGAACTTTATTTAACCAAAACGGTAGAAAATTATATTCGGTTGAGTACGGAAGATTACCTATTCTACCAATAATAGAATTCCGCTGTTGTCAGTTTATCTCGTAGCGTTTACGGTTTTATTGCAGCCAATTTAAGACATTATTCATAGAATTTACCTCGACCATTAAACGTCGTGTTTGTTGTCAATTATAATGTCATTTTACAAGATTAAATTAAATGCAGAGCTATCGCCGGTTTCGATTCTTGATTCTACTACGAACCAGCAAGAAAATCTGTACTTTATTTCACGAATAAATTTATGTAAATTTATTCGTGAAATAAAGTACAATAAGTGGAAGAAATAGTGTATATGTATACCAGCTGAGTACCAACGTTTGGTTTTATGTATAATTATTTATTAATGTTTATCCTGTCCGATACTACACGTTTGCTTTGCAAGGCGATCGGTACTCAATTACATATTATTTCATAATACTATTTATTTCATTTTAGTACACTTTGTGTTATAATACGATAAGTGTAATTACGCTATCGCACTCCGTGAACTAAGTAAAATAAATTAAAGTCAAGCTAAGACTGCGTCTTCGTCCGTGTACATTTTAACTAAGGATACCCAATTCGTAATTCCCTTGGGAATGCTTTCTTTTATTTTTTTAATTTAAAATGTTCAATCTATTTCAGACCACGGCTGCTTTTATAATGAATCCAGTGGCAAAAAAGTTAAAGAAATCTTTAGCTTCTCTTAAAATAAGTTCAACGAGAATTGATCTTTTTTATAAAATAATTCATAGACAGTCATAACATTCTTTCAGTCTAATACAGTAAACGGAATAATAGATGTATCTTATTTATGATCGATTTGTAATATCGAAGCACGGCTATTTCAAACTCTTATCTGATAACGAAGATCACATCGATAGGATATATTTTTTTAACGAACTGATAATTTTAATGTCTTCGATGTAAATGTAGTAAGAATCGTCATAAAGTAATAAAAACGGTCAAGATCAGTCACTTTGCGTTAAGGAGTTATCGCAATGTTTACGTTGATTTGCGTGGAATGTCAGAACCACAGTGAAATATACAAAGAGGAGCGGAAGCCGAACTAAATATAACTCTATGGGTGTCGAGTCGAAACTCTAAACTATTCCGAGGATTATTTACGAGCTCGTCCAGTGGCCGCGGCCAGCGCCGGCCAGGGAAGCTATCTATTGTAACACGGCCAAAGCTAACTGGAGGAATCGTTGCGGCAGAGCCGAAATGCCGATAAATAGATCGAGTGGAAATAGAACGGTTCCGACCATGCCCGCAAGAATTATCGCATCTTTCTCTGTTCTTCAGAAGTTCGATGACTACCTACAAAAACTATGCCATCCGAAAATCTAAGGTCACCGGTATCGATCCGCGACAGCTGGAGACCGCACCGGTCGCACCACGGCGCCGAATCGCTTCGTCTCCGCAGGCTCATTTATCATCGGGTTCATCACAAAACGGTTCGATTCAGTACATCGTTTTCGGTAAAAACTGAAGTAAACTAGATCTCTAGGGAACCGGGAAGTGATCGTTGATCGCCATCACATACCAAGTAGATATACCTAATCCCCTTAACTTCGGGTATAAGCTCAGCGGGTCGATCGAACCCGCGACGTATACACTGCGGCAAAACGAAACGGCTGTGCGAAATTAACGTGAGGTCCAAGTCGAAGCGGGAAGCGAAAGCGAGTGCAGTGACCCACTGCCCCGCTGCGGCGATGATAGTGGCGCGCGAGAGACGATCGCATCGAGCACGCGGCGGCGGCGCGAGCGCGTGATGCGCGCTCAGCGCCAGCGCGCTCACGGCTTCAGCACCCGACCCTTACGCTCGTACACACGGAAAGCACTCACCGTTTCCGTTTATGAGGGGGTAGTCGTCGTCGTGTCGGCCGATGTACGTCTTCAGCGGGGTGTCCGTGAGGGAGGGCGACGACCTGTCCCTGTCGCTCATAATAGTCACTTGTAACACCGACTGTAGGTTCGATAACAACACCGAGACGGGGAGACGCCGGCCCCGCACACACTCCACGAGCGACCTCCGGCCCGCGGCTCGCGCGGCGAATAAATAATTGAATTCAGCGCCGCACTCGGCTCGCTAGCTGCCGCACCGCGCGCCTCGGCCTCCCGCTCCCGCCGCGCAATCAATTCGTCGCCACTGCGCCGCCGATACTCGCGACATCTTGAGTGCACCCATTACGACTTCCTTCTGCCGCTAGATGGCCCGAAACAATTATTTTATATTATTTTATTCATTTTAATACTCTTCATACGCTTTTCTTGCTGTTTTATATACACCATACACTTGAACATGTTACTTAATTTACTTTGTGCAAAGAGAAGATTTTTTTAAATCAAAATGAATTTGTTAATCGCGAGTCGTGACCAACTAGGAGAGATTTACTAAAGGTGTTGCAAATTATTAACATAATTATAATATTTGAAAAATACATACATACATACTCGGTAAAATTTATAAATTTACCTACGTATCAAATATTATTAAATAAATACCTATTCACAATCAAAATATTGATTTGGCCAACCTATTTATTTATAATTTTTTTCTCAAAAAGTAAATCGAAAAATTGAACAATTTAAAACATAATACGATTTATTATTAATAGCTGGGCACGTGTTTCTGACAAACATATCATTGAAACTGGCGCCATCTAGTTTCATTCCTTCAACCCAGTTGAGAACTTTAAGCCCGTAAGTAGAGCAACGTAAATTTCCTGTTTGAAATGAAGAAAATGATCAGTTAGTACAAGTGGGTATTTACACGCTAACTTAAACTTTCGGAGAGGAACTCTGAACACGTATTTAACTATTTAACAAGTAGTTTAACGGTGACAATACATTCAAACGAATAATATGAAAAACTTGGTAGTTCTAATTAATATTAGAAAAGATAAGATAAAGAATAATATTAATAAAAACAGACGATTGTATCTAAAATAAAATGAGTTCATTTTCTTACCAATATGTTTGACGAAGAGAAAAATCTACGAGCTCACACAGAAGAAGTACAAAAACTCTACATTAACAAAATAATTGTGTTCGAATCGTTCGAATACAAATTAAAGACGGACTGTTTATTTTAATAAGAAAGATAAATAAAATATGTGCGTTATTGTGCAATATATATCTATACAGTATATATAACATATATTCGCGAGATATTTTTTTTTATGATATCGGTAGGCGGACGAGCGAATGGGCCACCTGATTGTAAGTGGTCACCATCGCCCATAGACAATGGCGCTGTAAGAAATATTAACCATTCCTTACATCACCAATGCGCCACCAACCTTGGGAACTAAGATGTTACGTCCCTTTTGCCTGTAATTACACTGGCTCACCCTTCAAACCGGAACACAACAATACTGAGTACTGCTGTTTGGCGGTAGAATATCCGATGAGTAGGTGGTACCTACCTAGACGGGCTTGCACAAAGCACTACCACCAAATAAAGTAAAGTTTAAAGTGGAACCAACTCTTAAGCCGTGAGCCTACTCTCTGATGTGTATACTATATGAGTATTTCGTTTACATATATTTGTTATTGGTCGTAAGATGTAGCCTATGTCCTTCGTTCGTGATTCAAGCTTGCTTCAAAGCAAGTTTCATCAAATTGGGTTCATTGATTTGGCTGTGATATACTATCTGATAAACACACAGACAAACCGGCCTACTTTCGCATTTATAATATTAGTATAGATTATAATTTTGCGAAAAATATTTTTTTTTTTTATTATTGTATTATGTAACTGTGTGTTTTTATTGATGTCTTCAATATATATGTAAATTGGTTTAATTGTAAATTCTTTCAAGAACAATTAATTTGGATATTTCGTATATGGCGAGATTACCTTGAAGCTCATATTTGTTTAAAATGATCCTTTTATATTCAAAAAGAAACCTTCAAAAAAAGTGCCTACGAATCCCTCAAAGGCCTGCTAGCCCCCGGTTTATGACATCAACGCTGTTTTATTAAAAATCACGTAAAATCAAGCGTTTTAAGTATTTCTTGAAGCACTTGATTTTATTTACAATTTTTCAATATCGCCGCGATATTGAATTTAATAATATTTGTAATTCCTTAAAAAAGTCATACTTGATAGGTTTTTAAAAAAAATGGCGTTACAGGAGTTTTTTATTATTCATTGCTATCCAAAGACTTTCGCTTCGTTTTTTGAAGAAGTTTAAATTGCATTTTGTAATAACGCTCCGTTACTTGCGAAGGTCTTTTTTAGTTCAATTTTTAGTTCACCTATGCTCCGCAGTGAAAGAGCTGCACGATGGGAAAGATGAAATGTATCCACATGTACACTTAAGCCAATTTGTATTAGAGTGGCTTTATGAATTAAGTGCCGTGTCGTTAACAGGAAAATTACCTCCAGCGAGCGGAAAATTAGCCCAGCGGTGGGTATAACGAGCTCTTACCCACTTATCTAGTCTATATCGAACTAAGTATCTCGATTTGCGATTCCTGTTAAATTGGAACCGCCATGATGATAGGGAGGGCACACTTTGTCATCAATCATCACCATTGTCACTCGCGAATATAAGTGCTGGTTGAAAACAATACGTAATAAGGTCAGTTAGAACTGGTCGTGTTAACCGTGATAAATAAAGGTGAATTGGAATTAAAATGCTGTGACATGGATGGTACCACTAATTTTAATTAAATATTTTAATAGCACTGATTAAACAATTATTATTTTTTAGTTTACTTTGTAACGTAAGGATGCTGAAATTCTCGACTCTTCTACAATATGCTTTGATGAAAATCCGTTGCGTAGCTTAGAAGATTTAAGCATACGGAAAGCAGAAAGCGACTTGCTAGACATGTCGAGAAGATGGATAGGTCCATATTTTACATAAACAAATCTGTACTGAAAGTATTTCTTCTTTCCAGACAGTATCAAAACTTCACGATTACAATTTTAATTGTGCTAAATGGTTTTTTTACCATTTCTCGATGGTATTCGACCAGTCTGTCTATGATGGGGACATGGGGACCGCCTCACCCGTTGTACAATGCTTGACTATTATCGACGAGGCGCAACCCACCCTTCTGTATTAAGCAACAGTAATTATTCTAGTCCAGATTCTCCTTGATAATCACCGTTCATGATTCTATTTAACGTCCCTGCCGTGTTTTACTGTCGTCGGTCTAATGCAGCAAATTAAACTTTAGACGTAATATTGCAACCAGGAATAGTCGATATATCTATAGATTATTTTAGATTTGTCAAATGACCTTCCTGTATAATATAAAAATCACAGCTTAGGCATATTACTTATAATTAAAAACACCTGCTTATATTATCAGAATATAAATTGGGGTTCCAGTATTTTTATTTTGAGGAAATCATTGACAATCATTATTTAAACATGAGAACTAAAGATGCTGAAGCTGATAACAGCAAGTTCCCGATTGCGCAAAGCCAATCTTCAATCGCCAATCAAATAAAATACTTTCTATAATTAAATTCCAAATATATTTAAATTTTCCTTATTCATTAATTTCATTCTAACATTAAAAAAAACATAAATATGTCATATGCAATGCAAGATTATATATATGTAAAAGGAAGCAATTATTTCGTTTTAATTATTTATTTACACCGCTTTTTAGCACCGCTTTTTAAATCTTGGCTACAAGCAAATTACTACGGAACTCCAGGTGCCTCAGATGGTAAGATGAAGCTAACTGAGTATGGTAATCACCAATGTAATATTTATTTGGCAAAATTTTTGTTTCCGTGATGGGCCACTCCCAATAGAGCCAGACTCTGTGACACTAGAGTGTATAAGAGTGAGAATATAAGTGTTGAAGTTTGTATTAAAGAGATCTCTCGTCCAAGAAACCGTACATTAGAACGAGCTTCTGGTAAAAGATTTTGGCTGCTCGATTATGTTTATACAGATACCGTGTTAACAAGCACGGAACTATACACAATTTTTTTTAAGTATAAATATAGATGGCAGACGAGCGGAAGGTCAATCAGATGATAAGCGGTCACCGTCGCCCATGGACCCCTTCATCGTGTCCTTCCAAAGGGTAGATGCCGAATACAGGTGCCTTCTAGGCCGGAAACGCATGAGGGTTTATTGGTATTTATATTTTACTTTTTCGCTCGCGTTTTATGTATTAAGCATAAAAAGTTGCCTATCTCCTTCTTTGGAGTTCAAGCTTACTTTCGCATTTAAAATATTACAAAAGATAATAGACTGCAAACGATCACACTAGAAAATTATGATCGTCCCACTAAATAATATATCTCACCTATAAATTTATGTTAAGAAAATAATTTGTCGATTAATTCAGAATAACAATCAAAATGTCCATAATATATGAAACTATTTATTAAAGTAATCACAATAACAATCATCAGATGTTTAAATCTTGTCGAATTGTTTCGTATGAAGTTTGTCCACTCGTCGTCAAAGGCCGGAATCACTGCATTGGGAGGGAACGTCGTTGGAAGGGCGCCTGTGATGTGAGAGGAGGATATTTCTTTTCTTTGTCGATGTCCTAAAAGAGCCTTCAGTTCTCTTTCAGCCACACTTGCGACAGTAATAACTTCTGTAAAAGAAACAACTTATTTCTTAAATTAATAATAGTTTAAATATAAATATATTTGATCCAGATATTTTAACTTTATTTCACTTTAATATGCCAAAAATAAAATTAAAAAATTTAATACCTAATCTAATTTTAAGTACTTAAACGTAAAGTGTGCCAACATTGTGAAAAACATTAGAGACAATGTAAGCTTGCAAAAGCCTTCCTCTTTTGTACGACGTCTTTGGACAAATTCAAAAACGGATTATATTATATTAAATGGAAAATACGTATACCGAAATTATTGAGCGTGATTCATCTACAATTATTTAACATTAATATTACTTTTCAGACAATGCATTAATGGATTTCACGGAGATATAAGAATATTACAAGTCCTTCTTGAACGTAGATATAATTAGATCGTCGTTTGTCAACCATATATATCGAACCTTTTGTGTCGTCTTAAATTGTTTTGATGTGAAACATTTATTGTCCCACCTAAAGAGTACAACCGCCTCGTATGTCGTGACGGCAAATGGCATCAAGCTATCTTATGCTATCTGCCCCACCATTCTCTACTCACTTGGGAGTAGGGTTGCCAGGCGTCCGGATAAAGCCGGACATAGTTAGGCTTTTTGATTGCGTGTCCGGCCAAAATAAACGGTATCCGGCTCGTCCAGCTTTTGTTAGGCTTTTTACATTATATTTATTTATTTCGCAAACGAGATACTTGGGAGTTTATTTATATTTCATTAAAAATTTAGGTAAAAATCACAAAACATTTTTTTGTATCGTATCCATTAATACTGGAACACAACATCTTGAATAATGTAGGGTGCCCGCTGTCCGGCGTTTTTACCCAAATGTCTGGCCAAACTAGCTGGTCTGTCCGGATATTAAGTTTGGCGACCTGGCAAACCTACATAGGCGTGCGCGGCGCGTAAACTGCAAGTATATGTTCTTTCTTACCATATTACAATTACCATTATAACAATAATAAAAATAAATTAATTATTAGCTTCTGCCCGTGACTACGACCATGTGTGAGGCCAGAGATTAAAAGTATAAATATTAATTCAGCCGTAGTGCGATTAAATAACAAATATCCATCCATAAAAACCATCGCATTTATAATAATGGTAATAAGTATATTAAAATAACTCATATTCTTGTTAATGATATAAAAAAATCGAAAAATATCTAAATCGATGTAATACATCGAATGAGTTGACTGTTTTATTTTTATTTTATTTTTTTTAGCATTAGCAGCCTGTAAATTTCCCACTGCTGGGCTAAAGGCCTCCTCTCCCTTTGAGGAGAAGGTTTGGAGCATATTCCACCACGCTGCTCCAATGCGAGTTGGTGGCAATACACATGTGGCAGAATTTCGTTGAAATTAGACACATGCAGGTTTCCTCACGATGTTTTCCTTCACCGCCGAGCACGAGATGAATTATAAAAACAAATTAAGCACATGAAAATTCAGTGGTGCCTGCCTTGGTTTGAACCCGAAATCATCGGTTAAGATGCACGCGTTCTAACCACTGGGCCATCTCGGCTACTTTTTTTTTATTGGCAAAAGTAATTACATCTAGGTATAATATTCGGTCTTCGTCCGGCAAATCGTAATTGGTACTCTGATTTGAATAGCTTTGAAAACCCTCAAAGCTGTCATTCCCTTAAAGAAAGCCAAAGCAATTCTATTTCTAGTCTTATTATACAAATGTATCCAAAGATATTCACGACATGATGAATAATAATCATTTCGATGTTATTTTAAAATCGTTAATCTAGTGAGATTAAAATTAAGACGCTTCAACTAATTATTTTGTTTGTATTAATATGTTTTTTCGATTATCTGCATAACAATATTAACAGTAAATTTTAAACAGTAAGCAATAATACCATTAAAATGAAAACTAATTCTGAATATCTACGACAAAGGGTTGAAGTGAATTGAATGCCTTCCGTCAAACATGACTGAATCTCTGTTCGAAATAATTTCATAAATTGAATTAACATACAACGTAAAATGACTTTGAAATATTAATAAGCGATATTAATTGTCTAAAACTCATTTTAAAAAGTATTTCATCACTATCTAGTCGTGAATACTTTTTAATATATTATTATATTAATATAATATGAACAATGAACATACATGAAAGGCTTACAAACTAACCACTTTAAAAGATTCTCATATAAAATATTTCTTTGACTTATAAATTAGACTTATGCTTATTCAAAAAATATTTAAAAGAATTATATTAAAAAATCTTTCGACTAAAGCGACCTTGAATTTCTTAAATGCAATTATATTCATATCTTCGGTACTCTGGTCTTTGACCTTTATTGGCTTTATGTGAAAACAAACGGTTACAATTTTGGGTACATAACACGCCAGTCATGTCAATAATTGTATGTATCTCCTGGCGTTTAAATAATCACTCTTCCTTTTCAAATTAAGAAGATGTTTAGTATTCATTCAGATCGTTGTTTATTTTTATATTCTTCCGATTATCTTCTTCAGATATGTCCGATTATATTCTTCCGATAGTAAAAAGATCTTGGCTTCTTTTGAAATACTAGAACGTCTTTTTATCTATCATCCAGGCGGCCTCTTTTACGCATACTATCCAATAGTTTTGAAAATAAAATCAGTTTGGCTCTGTCCTCTGAAATACGGATAACTTGCCGACACAAACATAATTGTGGCATTTCTATAATTCCGACATCAGCAAGTCTTAATAGATTTGTGCCTATGATACAGTCGAACCATTAGTTTACTTCTAGACAGAATTGTGTCTGATACAGATAGAAACCAGTAAAGTAGTATCTTCTAAATCGGTAAACGGTAAAATCTTGTACCGAACAGCTCAGAATATAAAAGTTAGCATTTGGAAAAAATGTGTCGGTAATTGAACGATTATATTTAATTTAATTTAAGCCATTGGTGTCCGGTTCTGTTCAAATCTCCAATTTTATATCTACCCAAAACACTCCGTTTGTCTATTAAGTCTAAAAATCACCACACTCGCTCTGTCATTAAAATGAACGAATACTAGACTTTTTCCTCATGAGCTCGTGATACACATAGCTTAGTTAAAAATTTTACTTTTTGACTTGACTGCGAAATCACCTCATGATCTTACTTGGCTCATAACGCCGCACCTTCCAGAAAAATAGTATCAACCACCACGTTCTAAAAGTTCTCCTTCATCAGCTAGATGTGTTTTGCTAAGAACAGATGTGTCTACATAACAACAGAGAAGTTATGTTTCAATGCTGTATTTAGCTCACAATTCCAGGATCGACAAACTAATATTTTTATTTCTACTTGTTGTATTAAATTACACAATTTTCAAAATTGATTTAGTACAAAACTTTAAAAAATTTCAAAGTAATGACTGTAATTATGATACAGTATAGAAATCTGCTACAAATAATAGCCCATTATACCGTGATCATGATAATTCCCTTTTTGTGTATTTGTAGATTATTTTTTATATAAATTTATTTTATTTATGCCAAGGAAAATATGTCCTAAGTAATTACAGTTACCACTGTTTATATTCTGAGTAGGAAAACATACTTGTGCACAATTAACACGTTTTATGTGAATCAACATTATTTATTTAAACAAGATCTTTACTAATTAAACAGATAATTACACTTAGCAAGATTATTTTAAGATCGAGGGACACGTGATGTACATCGCCATTGTCTAATAGAGACACATCAATATAATCACAAACCATCTCGTCCCAATTATCAATCAGGTCTTCGATTCTCCTTGCTCCAGAGACCAATTTGCGACGCATTAAAGTCTTTGCACGGGCGATTCTTTCAGGTGAGTCATCAAAAACTGCACGGGCGCGAAATAATACATCTTTCTTCGGATGTTCAACCATCACCAATGTGTTCATCTGCTGCGTCACCTGCATAAGAACCGGTGGCTTTGTAGTCCGCGTTATATTTCCTAAGTTATCCTTTCTTTGAGCCTTTTTGAGGATGGACAGCCTAGACTTCTCCGCCAAAGATAAATCCGTGGAACTCATCGAAATAGGTGATTCTGGTGATGCTATTGCTTGCAACGTTATCTCGGCTAAATTTGGCGTTGCTATTGAGTCAGTCAGTATAGTTGCGGTTACAGCCTCGGTCTCGAGTTTTGCAGGTATGTTAGCACGTCGGTAACTTAAATCTTGGAATTGGCGAGTACTCGGTGGCTCCGCGATGATTGTTGATGCTGAGCACACACAAACTTACTATTACCTAACCGTTTCTGAAGCATGGCGAAGTTTTTTTCTTGAATATAAAACACCAACCACGAATAGGTAATTATTACAAGAAAATGTATTAATAAATTGTAGGTGATAAAGGTAATTTTTTTAACAATTTAAGAATTAGATTTAAATATAATGATTTTAAAAATAAATAATAAAATTGGTGTTAATTACCTTTAGTCTGGCGAAAAATGCTTGGTAACTTATTTTTTATGCTATTGACTCTTTTCATATCATAATACTCATCATATTCTTGTAAGTTCTTTAGATTGCCAGGAATAGGTCCACGAGGCCTTTCCATCGTCGTTTGTAGACGTATCACTTTATTATAATCATTATGTACCGGATCCTCTTCGTTTTCCATTCCTCGAAAATCTGGTGGGTCATCTCTTTCTAATACTTCACGATTTATTGTTCTGTCACGTGGTTTTCTTCTCGCTATTCTCCTTGTTGTAACTCTAAAATCAAAATTCTTTAAATCTATTCTATTATCGTTCTTCGATCGATACTTATTTATTTTATGGTCGTCTTTAATATCTAAATCCTCAATTTCATCGTTACGACTTCGATGATATTTAAAAAGCCGCCTGTCATTTTCTTTGTGTAAGTCTTTGATGCGGGTCCGATGTTTAGGGAAACGATGGTTCGGTTTAAACTTGGGAATAGTGTCGACGTCACTTTCATCAATTTCTATTTTATCACGTGGTTCTTTTAATGGCCTTTTCCTCTTTTTACTCATCTTTTGCCATAGTTGATCTTCGTCTGTAGTCCCGATTTTTTCTGTAATTTGTTGAAAACATTAATTATATCGTTATTACTTTTATATTAAGTTGTTTAAAATGTACGCTAACCTTGAGGTTCTTCTTCATACTTATAATCAAAAGAAGCCGCTGCATCAGGTGAGCGGTCTGAATATTCATCTGATAAAGGTGCCGGTTCTTTGTTTTCATATTCTATGTTGTATTGCGGCATCCGAACCCCCGTGTAATCACCATAGCGGGCGGCTTCCAACGCAACCACATATGCCAACAGGACTACTAAATGCTTTGTCATTATTACCGCATCTACTATGTAATTGTACGATTCTGTGAAATACTTGAAATTCGCAACATAATTATAATAGGTATATGACTACAAATTTGACATTTAAACTTTGATCATAAATAAATATGTCAAACATCCTTTAAATATTTTAAAAACTTATTGATTATGGCTTATTTATTTGTGTTTTGACTGTAACCTATTTTGAAAAACAATAAAATATGCGCCACGTAATAAAAATACATGCTTTACATATAAAATGCTGGCTGAATGAAATTATCAAAACTTTTGAAAAAAAAATGTTTTTGATGTTTCGGATTTGGCATACAAAACAAATTTATTAAAATGAAAAATTTTGATTTTATACAAATTTTATAGAAGAAAATGAAACCCTTTCTATTTATTACAATGAAGTGATTTAACCGTACCTAATGGTTGATAATGATAAAAATAAAAAACAGGAGGAATGCAACGATGAAGCTCAAGCTAAATGGTCGTGTCCTCCTATAAGGAACGTAACGCATCCCTTGGCGAGTACTTATATTTATACCAAGAAAAAAATACTATTATAAACTTGAACATGAAGAATTATTTGAATTAAATTTTCGGGTCCACTATACTCGAACTCGTATAAGTTGAAGCCATAATTTAAAAAGAAGAATGTCTTTCAGTAAATATTAATGAACAGTATCGGTTCATCCAATTAATCATTGAATTTTATTTGTTTTAGCGTTATTACGAGTTTACGCAGGAAGAAATCAAAGCACTCGAAGAATGTGACAAAGAGAGTTTCTATCAGCGCTGCTTACCATTCAGTTCTGTTTTTGCTGCCATCACTTATGCTGGTGTCAAAAATGGTAAGATTAATTCTATAAATATTAGAAGATATGCAGTAAAAACTTCATAGAAGTAAGAATAGGAAATTTGTTACTTGTTTATTTATTTCTTAATTTATAATTTGGTTATATGACATTCTATTCTCTTTCTTACTTCTGTGAATGTTTTGTTCTAGGTATCCTGAGAAGAAATCCACATTTTGGTGCTGCACCAAAAGTTATGTTTGCAGCTTTCATTGGTTATTCCTTTGGACGTTTATCGTATATCTCCGAATGCGATTTAAAGCTTCGCCATTTACCCGCCGACAGTAATCTTGGAAAAATTATGCGACAATATTATTTACAGAATAATCCGGCTAAGAATTCCAAATAGTTTAGAATATACATAATTTTTTTCATGTCACACTACAATTTTGATAAATTTCGGGATTAGTTATGTGTATACATATCACTACACTAAATCGGGAAATGTTTTTGAATGGACTATAGTTTTGATTTAATTCTAAATTTAGTTTTGGATAGATGATGTAATTTTATTTAATTCCTGAATAAAGAAACATTACAAAACAATTCAAGTTTAGTTTATTCTGACTAAATGCCATAATGGTATGTTGTTTTCTTGTTAGCAGAAAGTCGTGGAGTATTTTTTATATAAATTGAATATCACATATTTTTTGTCTAATTCAATTAAAATTTAATCTCGCAAAGGATTACGAACAAACTTTTTTTTTGAGGAAAATAATATACCGCGAATGAGAACAGCTGCATTATGACACAGCATAATATTATATAATATCAGCTTAATATGAAATATTTTTATATATTATATTCAGAGCTTAACCACTACCATTGCCTCACATTTTGATAAATATAATTCCTGTTATGGTCTATCGTCAAAATTCTCACGTCGACTAATCATATAAGCTGTACCATAATGCTGCGAACAAATTAAACTTTCAACTTATTTTTAATCTTATTGAAAATAATTTTTGTTTATTTCTGCAATAATTTTAAAGATATTTAAATGTTTGCAACATCATTGGCGTATCAATTTCCATTGTCAAAATCCTGTCAAATGTCAGATAACATTTATTTTTATCAATTGTCATTTCTTCCGAAATCATATTTTGGGATAATCATATGAGCGAAAATTAAGCCGGCGTTTATAGAAACAAATATGAGTGATACAAATTTATTTGGATATGACGATGGAAATACTACTCCTGGAGTACCGCAGGCTTCGCCGGTAAGGTTATGTCCGCAAAGTATCCCCGTAAACATATGACCTGGTTTTAATAGTGTGATTGTTCAGGGGCCGTACAAGTTCTCGCAGGACGAGCTACGAGTACTCCAGGAATGCAATACTGAAAGCTTCTTTCAACGTTCCTTGCCTTTGGGTACTGCATTCGGTCTAACGGCGTTTTTCGGTGTACAGAAAGGTCAGGATTAACACAAATAAATATTTCTGCAGTCTCTTAATTCTGCTGCTTATGAAATACAAGAATTTAGAATTATTATTTATGAACTGATATATTTTATTTATTTAATGTCATGTGTAAGAATTATTTTATATTATCCATCCTATATTTCTCATAGGGTTTTGTACAATGGTATTTGTACAAAGGTTCTATTGGTAATCAAAATTCTATATTTGATAACATGTAAATCAGATTAATCTGCAAGAATTCCTTGCTCACTCTGCCATTACATCATTCTATAATTTTGAGTTAAAGGCTTAGTGACTTAGTGAATGTAAACACTTACAAGACCAGTGACATTACAGCTTCCAAGTAGTTGGCACTTCAATATATTTGGTTGGACTAAATATTCTTGGTGGTGAAACAAATTCAAATCTTTATAAAATTCTGGTTATACTTGCATCATCATAAATCATAAAAGTATCTTTAACCTAACTAATTAACATGTGATATTTATTTATTGTAATCAGGTACCTTTAAGCCAAACCCTCGTTTTGGTGCTATTCCCAAAGTGACATTGGCAGTGATAGTTGGCTATTTCCTCGGCAAACTGTCTTACCAGCAAGCCTGCGCCGAGAAGCTTATGGCAATACCTAACAGTTACATTGGACAACTATTAAGAGAAAAAAAGCAAGGACGGTCAGGGTATGGAATTGGATTTTATTTTTCCCTAAAATTTATTATATCCAATTAAAATGTGGACTCCCTGCAAAGGTAAAAGTCATTAATTATAGCAAAAAAGCAATAGTATAGTGGCATAATTTTTTTCCAAAGTCACTTCTTTAGTCTCGTTGCAACTGATAAATAATATTTCATTCGAAAGGGCTTATATCAAGTAAACAATCAACATATTTCATTCAGAAATCAGGTTAGTTGTTTATAAGAGATTTACGCCTTGCAGTATCTGGCTTGTCTGCGATAGTAAAATAAATTGGAAGGCATTTCATTACTATTTATCTTACAGGATAGCTACGAAACGTACTCCAACCATGTTTGGAGCTACATCTGACGACGTGTACTCCGATGCTGGACCCGGTAGTTCCTTAGATCTCGATACGGATCGTCCACTCTTCAATGATGACTCGTTTAGACCAGGGTCTGATTCAGGTAAGAGATAGTTTTTTATCCATTTATATTGTATGTATATCATGTTTATGTACTCGAGACAAAATAGGAAAGTTTATTTAAAAAAAAAAAATGTCTTTTTGGCACAAATAAAAGCCAGAAAAAAAAATTAAATTAAAAAAGGAATTTATACCTTTATTACAAATGTGTTAACTTACAAATTGTAAATCTGCTCATTAATTGAGACACTACTTACACTTTAAATACAACTCATAAAAAATTTTTACAAAAATTTTTTATGAATAACTTTATCTTTCATTTCAGGTTCGACCCCTCACACAGACAGCATACCATCAAGGCCTGTCTTGTCGTATGATGAGCTACGTCGCAAAAACCGCACTGAGTACTCAGATTCCCGTCAAGACCCATACAAGTGAGATTAACAATTATTAAAAAAAAAAAAACAGTATTAGGAATACATATAAATACATGTACATATTATATAATTAAATAAAATAAAAATTAAAAATGAAAAAACCCATCTTAATAGTTTTGAAGTTACTGTGGGTGTATGTCGTAGTCATCCAATAAAGTTAATTTTCAGCTTTATAAAACTAGAAAACACAAAACTATACTTAATATAACAAAATTAAAATTCCACATTCAAGCAAAATTTCAAAAGCGATAATAATGTTATGTTAAATATAAAAGCTTAATCATTATTTACAACTCCAGAATGGAACCAAACACAATACCAGCAGTGAGCAGACCTCAGCCGACTCCACCTCGATCTACCTCTACCAACAAATATGGTGATACTATGGAATAATTCCAATTATCCTGAATTTTTAACATAAAAGCGCAATGCTAGTAATGTAGTATATTTAAGAATTTTCTTAAAACGACAGTTACATAATATGACCGAAAAGATTAGTAAGTAGCTTGCAAACATTAGTGTTAAAGTTTTACAATAGGAGATTAAAATCGATATGAAGTATTTCCTTTGCTAGTCGTACCAGAGCCATTTTTGATTGGATGAAGTGTTCTGTCATCGGTTGCCTTATTACCAGCAATAATAAAAAAATATTTTTAATATGTAATTATTGCACATTAAAATATTTATAAATGTTATATCTAACTGCTGTGGCGGCTTTATCACAGCCATTTTGTGCCTTTATAATATGCAACCGTTAATAGTAAAATTGTCTACAATGTTTTATGTAAATATTTTCATAGACTGATATTAATTAAATATACAATTTTTAAGTGTACTAAGTTATTGGTCAAATAAAACAATATATTCATAACAATGTTTACAATCTAATGTTCTTGCATTGCTACAGCGTCATATTGTTTTTAGGTTAGAAATGTGGATGTAAGGCAATAAAGTAGATAAGGGTTTACTCTTGGTGTTTTTATTTGTTACCTGTAAGGTCCTGTGATATCTTACTCAGCTGTTATTATTACTAGAAATTCTCTGTGTTTCTATTATTATGTATGTACAAACAAGCAAAACTATTAAAACTGTATATTATTATCATATTTTTAGAAATTTTTTTTATGTTACTGCACATTCATTATAATATGATTAAGTTGTGTTAAATTGGATATATTAATTCCATAATCCGATCCAATACTGATTTTATAAATGCAATGAATATAGTCTCAGGGAAGGGCTTAGGCTTCTTTTTTTAATTCATCCCATGTCAACCACCAATGTTACCCAACATTGGTGGTGATGTTGGTGCTATATGTAATTTTTTATAAAGTTAAAGCCACATATTTTGACAGTTATTAATGAATTATAGTGATGGCGGAAATAGGGAACATTTATCTTTATAAAGTAACATTCGCAACAGCAACATAATAATTTGAATAAATACTTAGCATTGTCTTCAATGTTATTGCAGTTATTTTACGAGGGGAATTTTTAAATGAAACGCACAGCTTAAATCAAACATATTTTGAAACACTTTACTACAGTAAAAAATAAACTAAACAGAAAATTCAAGTAACAAATACAACTATATAACATGACTACACTCTATGACCATCCCTTAACTTGAACAAATAAAACAATATTGCAATCAAATTAAAGCATTCACACATGATCCCTAAAAATGTGATGTTTTAAGAATCAAATAGATCAATCGGACTGTGTTCTCAGAGCCAGGGAATCCAATTAATCCAAATAAAACTGTCATAGGGACAGTTTCAGACTATGACAGTTTTATTTGTATTAATTTAACTATTGAAGTAAAGAGATTATCAGATTATCGTAATAAAATATTGTTATTATTATTAACAAAATTGCAGTGTGGCAAGATAAACAATTTCAGCCAGCCGTCTGTTGTGCAAAAGTGATTCAACCCACAGAAAACACAAACCTTGTTAAACTTTATATGTATATAACTATAAAGCTAAGTATATTATTTTAAAAAATTAATAATTTTTATTAGTCTCTGTGGGTTGGAACATTAGTGAAGAACATGGTCCAATCGTAACGACATAATCAATAATTTAATAATGCATCTTTAAAAACCAACCTTATATAAAGTTTACTTATGAAAAGTATGAATATAACTAAAACAAGAAAATAATTCTTAACATACATGTTTCATAAAAAAGTAGTAAAGATAATCTTTTTCAACTATTTGCAAATTTAATTGTTGTATATATAGAATTATTATTTTTATTGAACTTAAATTAAATTCATAAAATATCAGTCGAGAAAATAAAATATATTGTATTCATCTATAAAATAAAAATAATGATTACTATCTATAAAAAATATTTTAACAAAATTTATATCACCATTTATATATTGACTAAATGAAGCTGTTTACAATCTTTCCTCATACAAATAAATTTATATTTTATATAACTATAAAATAATATACTATGGGATGATCATAATGTTATTTAACATTTTTAATAATAAGAAAGTTTATTCTACATGCAAGTTGCATGTCTTAATGTTTAATTCGGATATTATTCACACTTTACTTTTTTAATTAAATATTGTTTTGTATTGATTATTATCATTATAGATGTGATAATCAATTGATAAAATAAAAAGTAAAGTTTGAATAAATCATGATTAATTTCTGATAGCTACATTTATGTAGCATTATTTTGTTAAACATAATTATAACTTATATCTTACTACATACCCATGATTACATATAAAATGAATCGAAGACATAACATCACAATTTAATTTACTTTAATATAACATTTACTAAAAGGCCTCTTCACATTCCCGTTCAAACCCCGCGATCCATGAATGTAGAGCAGTTCGCGCCCTGTATTGCTCAGCAACAAAAAGCGTGCAAACTATAGTATCAATTATATTTGCGCGGTAAGACCATTTCGTTTTTCCACCTTCGCAAAAGTTTGCAGGAATACTCAAAAAGTTAGTGAGTTCGATCTACAATCCAGCTTCGCCGTCGATTTCCACGCGAATGTAGAGAGGCTTAGAGGCCTTAACATTGAATGGGCATACCTCAGATTATAAAACAAAAGACAGATAGAGCGCGCGGATCTCTATATCTCGGCCACCATAGCAAATAAGAAGATAACGATTACCTTCCGGCATCAGGCATCAACATTTCGGTTTGCGTGGGAATGTCTGATTGTCTGACACGCATACACCTAATTTTACAGCGCTGTAGAGCAACACGTTCATATGCGGATCCCAAATTTTTCTTTCCACGCGTTCCATTTTTGTTTTATAATCCGAGGTATATACAATTAAAATAAAACAAGCTAATTAATTACAAAAGTTAGGTTAGTTAGGCAGACCGAAAACTTTGTATTCCTAGTCACAACTTTTTAAAAGACAACACATGCATTTAAATTGTTAATTATAGAACAGAGTTATGTAAAATTTTGTAACGAAATACAATATATTTTACATTATAGTCAACAATATATCCGAGATATACAAATTAAATACCTTTTTAATTATGAGTTTGTATAGGTTGAAAAAAAAATTAAGGTTATGTTTTTTAAATTGTTAAGAACTTATTAGGTACGTCAAAGTCAGATATCATTTAAGTAACACAGCAAACGAACAGATTACATAAAATTGCTAAAAATTAGTGCGACACTTACTTCTACTAACATTTATGAACATTAAATACACAACATTAATTGGGACAACTACATGTTATAATTTCATTCCGAATCTACAAAATAATATAATGCCTCCACGTCACATATATAATTTACTCGTAATTCTCAAAGTTTAAGTATTAGTATAAACAAAACGTTTTTTTTTAAATGGATAATGCATACTACAAATCATAAAATTTTATTATTATACGGTAAATAAAATTTAATATATTACGAAAAGCTTTAGTGCATAAATTATTGTATTTTTTTAAATGTAAAACCAAATAGAAATGAATATCTTAACTGTTATAATTATTATGATAGTAAAATTTGATTAAATCAAATACGAAAGTTACCAGCCAGTATTATATTTTAATATTAATAAAAAAAATCTAAAATTATAATTATATTTCATAAATATATTAGAATAGTACCAATACTAAGAGAAACGTTTTTGAATTTCAATGTATTTTACTCATATCATATATAATTATTAAAGCTTTAGTTACAACTTTCAAAGAAAATATGCACGTAAAGAAACATTCTAAGTCAGTTATGTAAAATTCTTGATTCAATAATTTTTCGTTACGTAGTAACTAAAATATTTAGTAAAATACGGTATAATAGAATTTTTATTTTATGAAATAATGTAATAGAAATATTAAATACAGATTTATCGAGTCTTAGTGCCGGTACTAAATCACAGAAGTTTAAAATATAATAATTTATTAATACAATGGACGTTTTAATAGCAGATATTGATTGTTTATAAGAAAGTAATATATAGATAATATAGATGTCATAACCAAAAATTAAAATCATAAAATCATTGACTTTTTTTTTATGAGCCACTATATTAAAAAACATTGTTTGTTTTTTTTTTTTTTTTAATTTATAAATATATTTTATTTATTATTTTTTAGTTTTAAGCTCATCTTGTTGTTACACCAGCATAAAATAAAAAGAGTAAAACTTTAGTGATGTACCCGTTACACAATTCAAAAATGATCATAAATAGTATATGAAGAATTTTATTTTAAATTTTAAATTTGGACTTTTTACTTACTTGTAAAGCTTGATAAGTCTTAGGAGAGAGAAAAAATA
Source organism: Vanessa atalanta (assembly GCF_905147765.1). Classification (NCBI taxonomy): domain Eukaryota; kingdom Metazoa; phylum Arthropoda; class Insecta; order Lepidoptera; family Nymphalidae; genus Vanessa; species Vanessa atalanta. The sequence continues at coordinate 15,411,774 of NC_061902.1, read as the reverse complement.
TATCCGTATAGAAATACATTGTATATAGAATAGTTAAATATAATAATCTGTTGACAGACGTCAATTTTTTAAATTATCAATTTTGGATATCCAAAAAGGTTAACTTAATATGTATATACATATATTATATTTTTAAAAATAACAGCACATCGCATGACCGTCACAGATTATTTAATTTAAGAAACATTTACAAATCAATTATTGCATATATATTTGTTACGACGCAAGGAAATTTTACTATAATAAAGACAAAAGAAGTTAAAACGTCGTATAAAAATTTTAAAAATTGGATCGGTTATGCGATGTGCAAAATAAATGTAAAACGACCTTAACAAATAAACAATTTGGTCCAATTAATATTACATTATAGGCCAACTGCCAATGTCTGAAATTAAATGAAGTAATCTGACTAAATACTGTACTCTCATTGGTCGTCTATTGCGTCCCCAGTTAACTTCGACCAATGACTATTCCGGTTAAAGTCAAATTAATTGATCTGACTGATTGGCATTTCAGAAACTAGGCGTAAGAGATAGTTTTAACTGTAAGAGAAAAGAGTAACGATATTTGATTGGTTAAGGCCTGTCTTACATTAGAAATAGGTAAAATATAATCAAGTTTAAAGTAATTATTAAAACTTAAAACAATATTGCTGTCTGATAGGAAGATCAGCGAAAAATTGACTTAGGAAATTACTCTTGACAGAGTGATTTTTAAGGTAACGGCCAAGGTAGACCGGAGAAGTTGACCGGACCACCTAGTCCAGCATCGGCTTCTAGTAAACTCATTATGACTGCCATAGCTGCTTCTCCATTACCATCAAGACCCAGAGTCGGGAGTGGTGGGGATGTTGATGGAGGACTGGTGGAGGATAAGCCATTCACCTCTGGTATGGGTGATCCTTCAGCACCGACGGAGCTAAGAGGGACGTTGTTCCGTACTTGGTTGTTGTAGGTTGACATATCCACGCCCAGAAAGTTATCGCCTAGCGAACCCTAGAAAGATTTGAATGATTCATATAGTTTTATATCTATTATTTTAAATATACGCTCTTAAAATATACATACTAGCGTTTCGTGGTTTAAGTTTTGAACTGATTTTGAAAACGGTGGGAGAAGTTAGTTTTACTACTACGATTAAATACTGAACGCTCATTCGTCGGATATCGCATCAACGGTTTCCTTCGACCAATAAGACTGTTCACATCACAATCAAATTAGATAATATGACTTTGACCAGAGTGTTAGAAACTGGTAGTCAATAATGTCTTGTCGATTTGTCTTTGTTAGAAAAAGTCGTGTCTTTAGAAACTTATCAATTTATGTGACATTTATGAAGAAGAGATGGATCTCACAAATTTTGATCCGTAATTCGATACTCATTTATTATGCAGTAAACCCAAACGCTATCAGAGGAACACATGATGGTCATCTTCAGGTAGTGTCGTGGATATAATGTCAAAGGTTTCCATCTGCAAGACCTTATTCGCTTTATTGGATTTTATGTACTTTACCTGCTTAGAAAGACTTCTAGAAGATAATATATTTCTTATCATCTCTGAATTGCCAGTTATATCCTATTGCGTTCCAACTAACCGACGAGTTTATCTAAACTATAATAATATATATAAATATAATATGTCATACCTGTGGTGTAAACACCGTATCTTGCAATATATCTGCCGAGAGCTCAGGTGAATAGTCCGAGGACGATCTCCTGAGCGCCTCTTCGGCTATCGTGGAGCCTATCTTGTGTGACTCGATCTGTGAGTCTATCAACCGCTGCATTTCGACATCAGCTTCTGAAAGCGTACTATGAAGTTGGTCCCAAAATGGCTCGCCTGCAAATAAACGAACGTATGGACCAAAGGCGTCGATCTTACATACGTCGTTATGTGCAGTAAAAAAATAAAAATAACAATAACATTGATAAATAAAATAAAAATGTTGTGATCGTCTGCATACGAAACAACAATTAAAAAAAATATATATTTAAAAATCAAACTAACAAATAACCACCAAGATATATATTGTAGTGCCAGTCATCGATGTTGTCGGAATACAATAATGGCCACAAAATGAATACAGCCAAAGGTCCCGCTAGGATTTGTCCCGTGTATTTTTTATTTTTGTTTGTATATATAGTCCCGCAAAAACAGAACAATGAGGCGATTATATTCAAGGCTTCATACTTGGCATTTTACAAAGTTTTGATCACAATATAATTAGTTTCATTTCAATTACAATGTAATTAAATACGAACCTATTTCTTAAAACAAACTGTAACTTAAATTAGAATTACGCTAATTGGGAAATAGTAAATTGCATTACATTTTTTTATATACACAGCCTGTAAATTTCCAACTGCTGGGTTAAGGCCTCCTCTTCCTTTGAGGAGAAGGTTTGGACCACGCTGCTCTAAGCGGGTTGGTGGGATACGCATGTGGCAGATTTTCGTTCAAATTAGTCACATGCAGGTTTCCTCACGATGTTTTCCTTCACCGCCGCACGAGATAAATTATAAACACAAATTAATCACATGAAAATTCAGTGGTGCCTGCCTGGCCTTGAACTCGAAAACATCGGTTAAGATGCATTGCATTTATTAATAAATAAATAATAAAAGTTAATAACGGTACACCATTTTTGGACATGGTATTTCTTATACACTGTATTTTCTCTTGTAACCATGCAATATTTGGTCAGATTTTATTTAAACTATTAAGTACAATAGCTATCAATAAAAAATGTATTACCCGATTTGGTCAAAATATTGGGTCACATACAGAAATTTGTACTAAAAAGTCAAAGTCAAAGTCAAAAATCTTTATTCAATATAGAAGTGTTTGCACTTGCTTATTGATTGTCAAAAATCTACCACCGGTTCGGAATTTAGCACCTCGGACCTGAGAAGAACCGGCGAAAGAAACTCAGCGGGATATATTTTTTTTCATTCATTTCAAAAGAAAAACATTCAACACCGTCTAAGTTTCACTAATCCTGGAAACCCTTCAAGCCAAATGACTAGGTCGAATCCGGCTATATAGCACCTAACGCATGCCTCTTTGAATAGTTAATAGCAAAATTAGCTTATACAGCACACACTATTATATAATGGAAAAATAAAATGCTCAATGTCCATCTATTTGTATATATATAAATATAAATGTTGATATGGATTAAAAATATTACCACAGAAATCCAAAGAGAACTGATGAGAAAACGTGGAGTTGAATGAAAGCCAAGTAGCATTACATTTTTACGTTTTTTGTGTTTGTAAACATCAGACCCATCTTAATCCAAGCTACCGGGGGTGTAAGAAGTTGAAAGGCATCTCATCGGATTGGACTTAAAGAAGTGCCTCTCAACTTCTTCTAAAAATATTTTTGGGCTGAGTAGATATCCAGAACATTGATTACACCCGGGCACTTATTGTGCTAATAACTGATCTCGTGTGCTGTGCTAACGCAAAACATCGTGAATAAATGTACAAGAGATATACAAAATAATGTCATACATATCACCAGGCTGAATTGGACCAGCGTGGTGAAAGAATCTTTTAAAAACAACTCAACTGGAACAACGTACCTCAAAAAAACAGTTCAATGCCCACCTGATCTCTGTCAAATTCCGTTCCATGCCTTTGTTATAACAAACCGTGCTGACCAAAAATACATGGGACAATAGAATGAAGCCTAAGAATGGAGTTCATATAATATTATCAATAGACAGGGTGAAAATCAAAGCGACAAAATGGACAAAATACATTTCGGAAAATTAATGCCTCATTACCCAAAAGTAGTAGTTGAAGACTATATAAATTTGGGGTACAAGTTAATCCTTAAATCGTAGTGCTTCAATATGCACAATTGCTGCGTATAATCAAACGCTAGTTTAACTGTCGTACGTACTATGCTTGTATATGTCGAAGAAACTGCAGTCCTCTAGTAGGGGTTGCACCTGCTCATCGGTCACCAATGTGTTGTTAGCGACGAGGCACTCGACGTCTTTTGTCCATGGATTCCTGGAAACGAAGTCATTGTATCGGTTAATTATTAGGAGAGTGAGATTTTTTTTACTCCAGTTTATTTATAGGAGGTTTTATAACTTTGTTAATATTAGTATCATTGGAAAGGTCTTGGCCTAATTTTGTTGCCTTTTTAAAATTCCATATGGTACCAAGCAATAGATAATTTATTTTGACATGTTTTCGGAGCAGTTCCTGGTATTTACATAGTGGTTGTTGGTTTTCTAGTATCCCTTAAGCATGGCATCCGCAATGGATATTGATATGTAATTCAGTTGATTATTAAAAAATATAAAATAGTTTACCTGAAAGGCTTGAAGTGAGTCTGGATTCTTGCATATGTACCATCTTTACGCCGGAAACAGTATGGCGGTGTTCGTAAAGCGTCACGCCTCAGAAGTGCGGATTTATGCGTGCGAGCGACCGCACCAAGTTCTGCTGCGCTAATGTATTCATATAGACTTGTGCCTAGAAGCTCTTGAGGCAGAAAACCTAACGCCAGAGTCACCCTGAAAAAAATATTATAAATTAAATACAAGCATAACGTAAGAATTGAAAATAAATACTGCTAATTACATTTGTTCCGTTCCAGGATATTAAACATATACAAAGGATAAACTTATACATAGATACTTATACAAAGTTTAGTTTCACATTCGTATTAGTTTCGTTCAGTAATATTGACTTGTCATTTGGAGAAGTAATTGTACCTGTACTTATTTTGAGATTTTTTTAAAAAAAAGCTTTATTTTATTATTAATAGATTACATTTTTGTGATAATGATTAGCCACCCGAGTCGGCTTTGCACGAAAGGAACACACAAAGAAAAAAAAATCAAATTTTTGTGCTAGGAATTTTTTAAAAGTTTCATTACAATCGGACGATTGATTTAGGAACGCATATAGAACAAATATATTAATTTTTATATTTATTTATATAGATTTAAAAAAAAAATCGAAGTATTTGTCACCTTTGATCGACGAACAGAAACTTCCCGTCGGTAGCGTGTCTCGATATATACTGCACGTAGCGGGTGTAGGGCGCGGGCGGCGCCTGAGGCGTTAGATCTGTTAACGCTCGGCCGACAGCGACGAGGCAGGACAAGTTGCAAGCGTCACCGTCATCCGGATTGCCGTCCGCCGCATTACCAGCTTCCGACATTTCTGCTGGTGCCCACGACTTAAGATAACCTGAAGTGGAAAATTTAAATATAGATTAAAAACACCTTAATCTTCTAACTTCTAATTTCTAAACTCGACTCAATTACCGACCCCACATTAGAAAATATGCGGTCTTAGCATTAGAAATTCAATCGGAATAAATTGATATCTTCCTCGCCACCATTTAACACGATCATAATTTCTACTAAAAAATGGTCACCATATTGAAAGTAATCAAATAAACTACTGTCCGTAGGCGCTAGCACTGAAATATAAACCATGAAATTCAGAAATCTAAGAAGATCAGCCTGCATTTCCACTTGTCTACTAGCCTTTCTACCCGACACATCTTTGCCAGGTGAGCGTACGTTTTCTAAGCTTAAAAGCCTACAGTTGACGGATAATTATTTTATATAAGGCTATTGCTGAAAAAAGAAAAATGATTATAAACAAAATACCTGTACACTGCACGACGCAGTACTTCTTCTCATGAGCTTGTTTCTTCCTCATTTTGGCGTTGGTTTCGCTCTCTTCCTTAACTTGGTTCGGTTGCGGGCACGTCGTGTTGGTAACGGTGCTGCTGCCTTGGTTGTTGGACATACGACACTTTATACGGCAGAAAAAGGAGCGTCGAGCGCCGGGGCAGAGACGTGATGCTCCAGCCACAACGTCCGCCTTTACTGGTAACATCGCTAAACAAAGAAGGCTTAAATTGTACATTCTATGTTAAACTTAAATATACATACATACAAAGAAATCATAAATTATACTCGTTTTATTAACAATGCGTGTCTTGATGTTTTATGATATTAACAAGTATTACTAAATCATTATTCAATATTATTTTACGATACAATTACGAAGATTGCGTAAACGATACAAATGCAATTGGTTAAGTAACTCCTTTTATTTGTTAGTATTATAACATCATCAAGGTACACTTTGATCATAACAAAGTATAAATCATTTATTTGGAATATACATATACATATATTATAAAATATGTAGGTGGTGTATATATACCTAAAGGAGCTGGCAACGACTGGAAGCGAGCTGTCAAGGAGAGTGAAAGGTTTATGTACAACAGAGGATAAAAGGATAAAATGATGATGACAATGATAAAAATATTTAAGATGCTTAGAAAATACCTATCAGATGCAAACAGTATCACAATATAACTATAGTCTTTCAACCACAAGTGGATTAACGACAAGTAAATATTTGACATCAATTGAAGCGATGTGATTGGTCGAGATCTTGAATTATTAATCTATGATATTCATTATGGATTTGAGAAAAAATTGTGCACGTGTCAGCGAAGTTATTATCGAAACTTTGGAAGTAAAATTAAAGTGGATATTAGTAAGGACGTGAAATAGTGTCGTGTCGTATCCAAAAATATTAATCAAGAAAGATTCGTTGTATGCAACCTATGAGCAAATCGCATTGAATATGTAATTATAAGGTTTGTTTATCTTTATTTGATTGGAATGGGGCATAATTTTTTTTTTTATGTAATGGGTAGGCAGACTGCCAAATGAGTCAAATGACGTTAAGTGGTCACCACCGTCCATAGACATTGGCGCTGTTAGAAATATTACCCATTCCTTACTTCGCCAATTCGCCACCAACTTTGGGAACTAAGATGTTATGTCCCTTGTGCCTGTAGTAGTGTACACTGGTTCAATCACCCTTCAAACCGGAACACAACAATAACAAGCATTGCTAGTTGGCGGCAGAATATCTGATAACTGGGCCGTCTAAATAACCACTACTGAGGCAAATGTAAAAAATCGATACACATTCAAATAATTTACACACACAAACATATTTTTAAAGAACACAAACACGAAATGGTTGAGGAATCTCCTATAGAGGACCGTCATTGAGTGCGCACAATAACCTGTCATGACAATCACTATCACCATTCGAAGCATTCATTCATGATGAAATAATAAATTTGATTTTTTACGATGAAAACTATATGAAATAGCTAATTAATTTAGGAAATTTGTATTAGGTATACGGAAACTATAAATAATTAATGTATTGATAAAACTTCGGTACACCGGATTGCGCATCACAGCAGAGTTTAAAAAGATGTTTAGAAATAGATACAATGATTTAATTAAACATTGATTATCTTATTTTAACAAATAACAGAACATTTAGTCACAATGCAATTCTATGTAGCTCCGTCAGTCGCTGCAAAGTGATTAAATGTAGGACATAAGTCAGCGTGACCGCACTTGAGGCGACGCACTTCGCATAATCCCTCTCCGTGGAATAGTTTATAGGAATGAATCGATACTTACTCTTGGCGTCTATCAATCGCTCCCTAGGGCTGAGGTCTGAGGACGAGAGCTGCTCTTTAACTTTAGCGACGTCCTTTGGATGCAAGATGTCGAAGAGACTCTGACCGAGTAACTCGGACTGCAACAAAAATATCTTATTTACCTTTTCGTAACACATTTATCAGTATACAACTATTTCGTTATGTATTTAAATACATCATTGGCCACTACAGTTGTAATAAAAGGTCGATTTTGTTATAGTTTTTATTCATTAGGACGACATATAAATAGCTTGCTCGAAGTGCTTAATCAATGTTGATTAAGCACTTTCTAATAAAACAAGCTCTGATTTATCTATCTAGGTCGACTGTCAGAGCTGTGAACTTGTCGAAAAAATAATGACCAACGGTTAACCACTAAGTACACGCACACGAGTTTACACTCGTGTAATTAGCATGACGTTTGGCGAGTGTCAAGCGTAGCGGTCGTGCACATCATCATGACAATTAAATTGGATCGTTTGTAGTATACATGTATATTATCTAATATAAGTCAGGTCAGTCAGAAAATTAACTTCTTACATCGTCAGTAAGCAAACATAAGACCTAAGGTGATATGACTCGTATGCCTGTTTACACTGGCTCACTGGGTCTATTATGAAGAATATAACTTGAAACAATTAAGTAATAGCTTGCAAAAAATATAAAACATATAAAAAAAAACATCTGATCAGAGGAGAAATAAAAATAAAAACAATATTGTTCATACATTTCGTCCTTAAATATAAAGAACAGATACATCCATTTAAACGTAGTTAAATCTCTGCGTGTATTAAATTTAACGAGCGCGTCAATGCAATGAAAATTATTCAGATAAAAATTCGCGATGCATAAAGTTATTAAATTACATTTTTTATGAAATCAGACAGATCACAAGCAAATTATGTATTATAGCGCCATGCCTCGTATCGTTTGACGTAAATTCGGATGAACCTTTGACGCTAGTCGTGCGCAGGTTTATTTGCGTTTGTAATAAAATTAATATATTAATCATGATATTATTGACATAAAGACTCACGTGTGCACGTAAAACATGCTCGACTGGATTTATATATTTATTAATATTATATACCATTTCCTTTGATGGTTATTGGAATTAATAATAAAAGTAAATTATACAATTATATACAGCAGCGAGGTATATATATTTTATATGTGCCATAGATACGAAAGGGAGGAGAGGGCAAGATAAGGAGCATGTCGTTTGCCGTCTCGACGTACAAGTCTGCCAGGGGTTAACACGTGGCGTGATTTTTTACATTTAAAAAAATACATACAATTTACGTCAAAAGTCTTGTGATTGAGCGTACTGAAAGCGCAAAAGCAAATACGAAAGGTTGCCTTGATTAACAATTGTATACATTACATGACATACGTTTAATCAAAATCTTCGCTCAATCGTATGACATCGTTTAATTTTATCACATTACATAAAACCAATCTCACCTGATCGTAATGCAATAGCCTCGTAACTGAGGCGCTAACATAAAGCAGCCTCCCGCGATCGCAGCCAACGACCATCAAGAAACAATCCCTAGCAGCGTGGAGCACTAGAGCGTTCAACTCTCGCTCTGAGAGAAAAGCGGGACGAGGTCTGACTGTCAATGGTCCCGCGGAAAGTGCACCGCGTACTGATCTTAAGTGCTGAACGGCCATACGGAGCACGGTCAACTTGTCTAGCTTGCGGGCCATTGCGCCACACATGGGCACCATTGAGCTCAACTCAGATATGTACGTGTTCATTTTATCGCGTCTTCGTTTTTCAATCTCGCTATGGTTTTGCCTGCAAAATGACCGTAAAATAAAATAAAGTTAGCATAAGTTGCAACAGCAAAAATGTTTGCGTCGAGTAACCTCACACAATACAAGTAAATAGTAGTCAATTGGGTATCAAGTTCATAAGTTAAGATTTTTAACTTATTAATAATATCAGAACACGGTAATGGTTGTACGTATTCTTCCACTGGCAGCGACGTCACCTTATATCGAATTGTTATTCAAACGAATACAGCCGACATAATCATCCAGTCGAATGTGTCTTTCCTTATTAAAAAGGAAAGACAAAAAAAACAAGCAAATTTCTGAAATACTACATTATAATGTTCTCTAATAATATTGTTTAACCGTTGTGTAGTAACAAGATGTTTTGTCTCCTTCTTTCGAATGCAAAATTATAGTTATCAGAGATCGCGCAATTGATGTATTAGCTACATATTATTTAATAAAAACTTACTTTTTGTCGGGCAAAGTTCGATTGGAACGGGTATCATCAGTGCCGTCATCGTCGTAGGTGCTGCTGGTCGCACTGTAAACAAAATATAAAGATTTTTAAAAATTAACACTTTTTTATGACATAGACGAGCAAATGGGCCACCTAATGGTAAGTGGTCACCGCACCCATAGATAATAGAGGTGTAAGAAATTTTAACCAATTCTTACGTCAATGCGCCACCAACCTTGGGAACTAAGATGTGACATCCCTGAACACAACAATACTTAATACTGCACGCCTTGTGTACTTCAGTTATTTCCATAGTATAATGTCGTATGGCATCCTACTCTGGGGTAATGCAGCTGACATTAATACTATTTTTGTACTGCAGAAGAGGGCTATTCGTGCAATTTATAACCTGGTCCCAAAAGATTCGTTAAGAGGTAAATTTAAAGAAATTAAAATAATGACTGTCGCTTCTCAATTTGTTTTTGATAATGTTATGTATGTACGCAAAAACATAAATGATTTTCCCAGAAATTGTGACGTACATTCTATTAACACTAGGAACAAGAATAAACTTGTTACTCCAAGTACCCGATTACACAGGGTTAGTAACTCTTTTTTGGGGCAATGTATACGTTTTTACAACAGGATCCCAGTAAACGTTCAAAATTATTCAATTATAAAATTCAAAAGAGTCGTTAAAGAGCGTTTGTGTGCTAAAGGATATTACAACACTAATGACTTTTTAGTTGACTGCACACCTTGGGAATGAAATGATCGCCTCCAGGCTGTTTCAAACAACTAATATATACTTATCATTGTACCTACATGGAAAATGGTTAAAAAAAATGAAAAAAAAATATATCCCGCTGAGTTTCTTTCGCCGGTTCTTCTCAGGTCCGAGGTGCTAAATTCCGAACCGGTGGTAGATTTTTGACAATCAATAAGCAAGTGCAAACACTTCTATATTGAATAAAGATTTTTGACTTTGACTTTGACTTTGCTGTTTGGCGGTAGAATATCTGATGAGTGGGTGGTACATACCCAGATAGAAGGGCTTGCACAAACCTCTACCACCAAGAAAAACATGAGCTGAGATTGTCCGTGTCTGAACTCTGATTATATTGTAGAAATATTTTTAATTTTTATTCGATAGCCTTCATAAGTTACGAGCTTGTACGGATAAAATTTTTACTAACTGATCCCTACCATTCTTTCCTCTTAAAGTTGAAATTTCTTAGCGGATTCATTGTAAAATAAACATATGTACAAATTTTCAACTTTTTAAACTGGATTAAAGTTTTTGCTGAGAGTTCCGTCAGGACAAACGATTTTAGATATGGATGTTACCGAAACATATTATGGGGTTGATAGACGGGGTGGTTATGAGGGGGAAGTGGGTGCTCGTTGATGGCAATTAAACGTGAATTGGTTGATAATCAGTTAACATATCTACAGCCTAAATTGCATTCACAGTTACGTAATACATATAACATGTTGTGTTTATCATATTACAATTATATTTTTTGTCTCGTGATCATAATATTGTTTTTTAACGCTGAAACTATAATCCTATTAAATCGATAAAATAATTATTTGATTACGTGAGTTTAATCTTGAAGTTATTTTTATCTCCAGATGATTTGGAGTAGTAAATTTAATAGTATAAACCAAAGTCGATTTCTGCATGTCCGTATCTCCGTTTTCCTCACAGCTGAACAGATTTTGATACGGTTTTCACTAATAGAAAGAGCGATAAAGAAGGAAGTTTTGTGTACATTTTTATAAGAATGTTTTCGTACGATTACATGGCTAACATTGATTCAACTTTAGGAGATACATCAAAATAATGTACTAGACAATAATAAATGTAAAAAACCTACAGAAAAATCAGCGATATCATATCTTCATAATAACTATTAATATCTATAGTTTATTTGCATCGTAGAGTTAGCATGCCTAAGCGATCCCGAGATATCCCTCTGAAAAGACGGTGTGGTTATCGCTGGTTTTTAGCGGGCATTCACCCCGCCCCACGTCGCGTGGGGAAACGCGTAAGATCGTTTTTCCAGCGAGAAAAAGAAGACTGGCAACTGCATATAGAAAGTAGTCACGACCAAATAAACTAGTAGTGTTAGAAATATAACAATCGCTTACATCGACAATGTCCCACTAACCTTGTGTATGTTATATTCCTTGTTGTTATTCCTCACTCACCCTCCAAACCAGAACTCAATATTTAATGCTACACAGCAGTGTGTCACAAAGAGGACAGTTACTAAGCTTATATTGGCAATCTGAAAGCCGTCACATCGGGCCCTCGGCCTGGAACGCTGTATTTTAATGGCACATTGGAAGTACTGAGGCTACTACGAACGACAATGACATTGTACACGAATTCAATGCCAGCAAACGGCGTATGATGCCAAAGTCGTAACTCCGATTTTTTACCTTTATTCGCTTGGAAGAAGTATAACAATGCGAAAATATTTTTATTTATTTAATCTACAATTCAAAATAGCGAAGGTGAAGTTTGTTTCGAAATAATTTATAATACTTTTCACTTTTTTACTTTGATAATAATTAGTATACAGCTGTCGCCCGGGTTTGAATTACGATCAAGAATCGCGTGTCTTACTTAGCCGCTGGGCAAAATTTTTCATTTTTGTTGTACATTTGTGCGATAATGATTTTTAAAATAATATTAAGATAACTGCTGTCCCGTCGATAAGAAACGAAATGGATTATCAGTGGTATTCCGTAAAGGCGGTCCATCGCCAGGAACATTCGCATGTTTCGTAGCAGTTCCAGAGAAGGATTGGGTGTATTTATGAAGTTTCACCTATTTTTGATACAATATGTAACATTACAAAGTTACAGAAGAACTGATCAATACAGCGTGAGTGTTACACGCTGTGACACCAATTTTTTTTCCGTATTCGTGTCCTTTGCTGTTTTTTTTTACGTTAATAACATAATCGAAAGGACATTTTAAAAACAATTGACGCGACTGGAGGAGCATGCTCGTCAATCAGTGATGTATTTAACGTTAATATCGACATATAATAACTTAAATGTCGATAAATAAATAGTGACCGGGCTGAGCTCACTCGTGAAATGTTGAAAACCGGTTTACGGTAATACGCTTTATTGATGATCGCTTCCCTCCACACGTTAAAGTGATTTTACTCAATGATTCCATAACTTTATAACATACCACGAAATAGTTTCTGCGTTGAGTTTCGAGTACTCTTATAAAAGGTTTGAACATAGGTTCATTACACACAGAATACCATTATTGAACTGAACAGAGTAGAAGAAAGCAATACTTAGATAAGTCTGAGTTTTGCTTATAAAATATAAATAAAATCAAAATATTCGTTATTTAAAGTAATTATTTTTCAGGATTCTATTAAATATAAAGCTAAAACTGGTTTGAAATTAGACAAGAAGAATTAATTTAGCTACGAGTCGCGGTTACAGTCACGTCACCACAATATGGTCTTGGTGGTAGGGTTTTATGCAAGCCTTCTAGGTATACACAAACTTGTCATCAGATATTTTACCGGCAAGCAGCAATATTTGTATTGCTTTGTTCCGGTTTGAAGGGTGAGTAAGCACTGGCTTACACTGGTAAGTACATGACATCTTCATTTCCAAAGTTGGTGCCATGAAAATAATACTTAATATTTCTTTCAGCGCCAATGTATATAGGTGACCACTTACCACCAGGTGGCCCGATAGCCTGTCCGCCTATATATAACATACAAAACACACACACTATTTGCTTCACATGTATGACACGTATAAATTGCGAATGTGTTCAAATAGGGAACTCTTAGTTTAATTAAAGTTCAACGCCCCCCGAGAGAGCGCGTACTAAGGAGTTCAGAAAGCAATTATAAATGTTACCGATACGATAAGGATTTCTGACCCATTTGACTCCTTGAATTGTGATACTGACGAACATATTACAATGTTAGTTGATAAGGCTTTAAGGACTTCATGAAATGCAGGTAGAAACATTCTACAAGTGAAATTTGTTGTTTGCGCACGGATCTACTAAGGGCAATGGAAATGGGATGGGTATGGGTAAGCGAGTAAGGCCGTCAGTCCCGTGCCTGAACTAAGTCCGTTTGTGGTGGATTTGACCCAACGGAATTTGAGGGAATGGAAAGTACACTCGTGTGCGTAGGGCTCACATACAATTTGTCCCGCTTGTGACTTGTTTCGCTTGAGATTAACTGCCGTTTAAAAAGCGGCCAGGTCGAAATCAATTATTGTTTATTGTAATGCAATAATATTATTAAATAAAACATTAGAACGGGGCCGTTCTAATGTTATATATATTTTTTTACGGATTTATCCTTTTCTGTGTATACCCCCTAACAAAGTGTATGACAAATATTATGTTTGTCGTTTGAGTAACTAGTTAAGATATGAAAGCCATAACATAAAACTCACTGTTGCATTTATCAATATTCATATTATAAATGCAATAATTGCTCTGTCTGTCTGTATGTTGCTCTTTGATGGCCAAACACTGAACAGAACCAAATAAAGTTTAGTTTGAATCAAGATTGAACCCCATCTTTTAACTTTTTTTTACCTAACACTTGACAACTAAAACGCGAGCGACAATAGTACTGTTATATATAATAGTATGACGAAGGCAGACAACTGTAGTAAATGTAAATAAAATACTAGAAAATAACACACATTCATATTAACAAAACTCTCATTTCAAAATATAAACGTAAGAAAATTATTTTTATACATTTGCAGTGTTGAGGAAAAAGCACAATAACGTCGCTTTAATTACGTACCGATAATAAAACACACAACTCTGTTCAAAAACAATTGTATTTTATTAGATCAGTCCGTCCGCTAGCGACGCGAAGTCGTATAATATAAACACGGAACGGCGGTAGATTATAAAACTGCGAAGGGTTACTTAGAAATACAAGAATAAATTAAGTTCACCCTCTACTGTGAATACATTGCAATTCAAATATATAGATGATTGTAAAAGTTACTTAATATATATATTATAAAGAATGCTCGAACATACGGACTGGTGCTAAGTCACACCATCGACCATTCAACTATTCAACCATTCAACATTAGGAGCTAAAATAAAATATTAAAGACTCATGTATTTCGTAACAAAAAATATATTTTGCGGTAATATTGAGCTATAATAGATCATATATCGCCAATGTACATATCAGCACATCTTAAAGTTAAAAAAATATCGGTAACAATATAAGCATTAAACTTCCTTTGGCTATACGTATTTTATATTTTTTGGAAACTTAACTACAACTTTATAATACCTAGGATGGAAGACTTTATCGCAGCAGCGAGACATCTCAATATCATTAAATACCGTTATTGTGACTGACAGAAATTTCAAAGTTTAAACCCATTCGATCTTTTCAATAGGATTGGGTAACAATGCTTCATTTCCATTGCACGCCGTATCACTCGTCTTTAAATGATGTAAGCTAAGCTAAAGCTATATCACGCTATGTTTCTGTGAGCGTTTAGATTTAAAAGCCTCGTTAAAACACAATATTGGTAGCAGGTGCTCCGCCAACAACAGCAACAGGTCAGTCACTCGGCGGGTTAATTGGTCGCTTTGTGATTGAATAGAATTGGGGAAATAATAAGTACAAGGGTTATTCTATTAACGACGTCTTTGTAAACTATATATAATTGTATAATTTAAATAGCCTAGCGCGTTCCATGGACATAACATAACACAAGTTTAACTATAGAACTACATGAATATCGTACCTACGAACGGGCTTCGACACATTCGTTTGATTGACGAACTCTTTTTTAGAAAACACCAAAATGTATAGGATTGACATAAGAATTTGATGTATCACATGGCCAAATCGGATTCACTGAAAATATCTGCGTTGAAATGCGAAGGCTTGATGTGGCTTCGACATATCCAACATGGTTATCCTATTTGTGACGTCAATTCAACCAGTGGATAAAATGTTTATAAGTGACTTGTTTTGTTATAATTTTGTTCACCTTCTTAGATAGGCTTGTTGTTAATATTATAAAGTGGGCAGTAGAATTAATATTAAAAAACTAAGACAAGCATAACCCTCAACGAAGTGCACAATAAAAAGAGCAGAACTTAGCAGAGCATTTTTTTAAGCATTAGCAGCCTGTAAATTTTCCCACTGCTGGGCTAAAGGCCTCCTCTCCCTTTTGAGGAGAAGGTTTGGAGCATATTCCACCACGCTGCTCCAATGCGGGTTGGCAGATTACATCTGTGGCAGAATTTCGTTGAAATTAGACACATGCAGGTTTCCTCACGATGTTTTCCTTCATCGCCGAGCACGAGATGAATTATAAACACAAATTAGCACATGAAAATTCAGTGGTGCCTGCCTGGGTTTGAACCCGAAATCATCGGTTAAGATGCACGCGTTCTAACCACTGGGCCATCTCGGCTTAGCAGAGAGTGGGTCGAATTTGAGCAGAGAATCTGGCACTACATTTTTAATATATTCTAGGCAATAGAGGCTTAGCCTAAAGATATTAAATAAAAAGAATTCAATTAGTGATAGAGCTTTGTACGAGGTCGTGTGAGAGGGTGACAGCAAGACATCAGATACTTTTCGGACAAATAGGAATACTTAGTATTGTTGTTCCCGCATTGGTGATGTAAGGAATGGTTAATGTTTGATATTTGACAAATGTCTTTGGCATGTGACCTATTTCCCGGTCTCTTTATCTACATTAAATAAAGAAAATAATTAAATAACTCAACACTACAGTAACGAGAGAATGATAATCTTATAAGCGAACGAAGCGAGCCACATGAGTATCTATATTGACATAATTTTTCAAACGACAAGAGAAGCTTAGAATGAAAATTAAAAAAAGAATCTATTTGTAACAAAGTTTTAATTGAAACCATGAAATAGGTAAATCACTAACCGAATTCCAGGGAAAACTTCGACGCATGTTCGTTGGAGAACCACATATAGCGTCATATAACAAGTACATTTGGGAAATTGTCGTATCAAGTTAATTAAAAACGAGGCTTTTACCTATTTATATTGGTTTTTATATTTGCTGCCGGAAGGTATTGACAATGGACAAAGACTTCATGACTGGCAGCCGTTTGCATAGCGCACAAAGTGCATAGCTTTGTGCTCAAGAACAGCACTCTATTTCCTCACAATTAATGACATATTTGCGGACTAGCTAATGGGTACAAATTAGTACTGTATGAAATATAAACCCTAACACGCCATCAACCTTGGGAACTAAGATGTTACATCTTTTGTGGCTGCAGTTAAATTGGCTCACACACTGTCTAAACCGACCCGATAATACTAGGTAGTCCAGACGGTTTTACAAAGCAATTCTGCACCTAGGTAATACTTTATGAAAACGACGCAACGTCTTTTAATAGGGTTGACCTGGGATTAGGATTAAGAGTTTGCCTTATTAGACTGACTAGTACGGATAAAATTCATACAGCCGCACCCCTCCGTTACGCCGGCCCTCTCTGTTATCTGGTAGTTTTAGCTGTACGTTGACAGTCATTCGATTTTATAATTATCGATTAAGCACTGAAACACAGACATTGAGACACACACACAATTTACCGGTACATGACCGGACTTAACCCGTTATATTTAGTTGAGATTTATGTACATGAATTATATATATATATATATGTTATATATATTTATGTCATAAAATTGCACTCGTGCGAACCCAGGGCGGATCGCTAGTCTATATATAAGACTTCTATTATAAGAAACTTAGGAAATCATTTTAATCGTACTGACTCTACTTCACATATATTTCAGCCAATTTTATATTGTTACATGTACCTTTTCTTCGCGGTATCGCCGATTGTAAACTTTTTATCAGTATTTTTCCATTGAAAATGTTAATTAAAACTTCAAAGCAAACCTTTATTTATTTGAATTGGCACAAATAAAGCGAAAAGCTAGCGCGTCCACGTAACATATCCTGTGAAACCGCGTTGATTCACTTGAGCCCTATCAAAAATATCATATATAAAATACAAATTAATTATACAATAAATACAGGCACATGTATGTATTTTTGTATATTTCTTTTAAATCTTCTATATGTCCGCATGCATCTGAACTCTTAGACGGCTAAATTGATTTTGATTTCCCCTGAAATTTAATCCAGTAGGTAGCGCAGCGACTTGGTTTCAGGATTCTTTGAAACAAAATAAAAACTTATTCCACCCGTACATAGTTAGGACGGGCAGATAGACTATAAAGGCCTTGTGCAAGCATGTCTAGGTAATTACCACCCACACATCAGTAATTCCACCATCAAGTAACAATACTTAATATTTACGTACGGATTGAATGGTGCGTGAGGCAGTGTACAGGCACAAGGGACATGACGTCTCGGTTCCCAGCGTTGGTGACTCGTTGGCGATGAAAGTAATGGTTAAAATGTTTAACGTCACCGATGTCTAATGAAGTGGGCAGTGGCGACCACTTACCATCAGGTGGCCCATTTGCCAGTCCGCTTAACGATGCTAGAAAAACGTGTAAATTAAATCTACAGAACCAATGTACTTGAAACTTTTATCATAAGATGCAGAGAATATCGGGAGAAGGCTTTATAGACCCTCACCTCACCCTCACCACCTTCAGTTTAGAATAATACCGTGACAAGATTCAATTTTATTTTAATTAAAATTTCATTGTTTACAATTAAGGACTTTATTTATCTTAAAATAAATATTGTTTCCTAAGGGTTTCACGGACAGAAAATGATTTAGCAATTTCAGAGAGCTGCTGCTTTCTATTCTCGGACGAATACGATTATGCACTATCCACTGTAACATATTTAGATTTTGATTGACCTAAATATGTACCAGAAATTCTACCTAAATATGGAAATTCCGTCTTGACGTATTCCTCCGGCGTTGGACACGAGATGAATTGTAAATAAGAACAAAACATTGGTGAACGTAGACATGCTCGCCAGTATATAAACTAAACCAGTGTTTCTGAATATACATAAGTAAGTAGATAATCAACTGTTGTCGTTATTATTGCATACTGAGGGAATTGGCAGGGTAACGGGGCATCCATCTTGGTTTGTAAAAATTGAACTGTCAATTGTGTTCTTGATGAATTTCTTACGTTATCTTTTGTATATAACTAAAATATAATAAAAAATAAGTGCTCATTAACATTTATTTTTAATGTTTTAAGTCGATTATAACATACATATATAATTGTATTTAACTAACATGACTGTATTTTTAGATATTGAAAAAGAGTAACTACTGAGTTTGTTGCCGGTTCTTCTCGGTACATGCCGGTAGCTTTACTTTAAATAGTTTGTTAAATGACGATTCAAGAGTGCTTGTAAAAGCCTACTTGAATAAAGTATATTTTGATTTTGATAATATGATAAGATGGTTTTGTGGACGTGTACACTTTACTCCCTCCAACCAGTTGAATCGTTTGTTTTTTTTTTATTTTGAATATTTTAAATTTCCTGTATGGTATTGATAAGTATCGGTATATGACGTTGCAAACGGAAAAGAAATCAAATTCTTATTTTACTCGGACGAAGGTGGAAGGGAAGCTCTATTTGACAGCCCATTTAATGTTTTTGTTTGTTAACTATTTACGAGCTCAAATGTTTGTTAGCAATAAAAATATGGATATAAGAGCAAAATATGATAATTCATATTTTATGTTGTCCTCAAATTTAAAAAAGTTTTTATTGAATTTCAATCACTTAGCGAATGATATTATAGTTATTATGAATCGCGAAATATTCCCCACATAAAACAAAGGACATATTTTTAGCGAGAATCGTGTAAAAAATGTATACACTAATTCCATACGTATGACAGACAATGCGTATAAGATTAGCTCGCAGTTGTATGGTAAGCAATGTGTTCGGCTTGTAATGTAGCTGATTTGTTGTTTCAGTGGCTAGCTTATGAGAGCCCAAAGCCGTAGGTCCAAATCCAGAGTCTGACTAATATAATTGTATTCACATAAATAAATTTACAATAACTTTCTCAGTGTTCGAGTCACGGAAACGACGTAAAGACGTTGGCTTTTGGCCTTTTAGAAATTCAGTCATGTTGTGTTGAGACCATCGCTGTTTTGAGTACCTACTAACACTGTTGAGGACGGCTCAACCATTAATAAATCTTTTCGTTTAAAATAAATAAAAAAAACAATTATATTGATAATATACTTACTAAACCGAAACTTTCCTCTTTCGAGTAGCGCTCTCTGGTTGCTGTAGGGGTGCCGAAGGTGCTGATATAGGGATGTCGCAGCTTGGCATCTCGTAAGTCTCCAAACTAAAATATGTTAAATGTCACAAATAGTATATTAAAGAGACTAAACCCGACTCGTTACCTCAACGCAGGACTACTAAGTACATCTTCCCATTTATTCCTAGCACATGGAATTTATATTCAAGAACAATAATAATTCGCAGTGATCAACACACATAATAAATATTTATTCAATACATTGGAATGGTAGAGAAAATTTAAATATTAAATTGAGTAATAATATAATTAAATATTTGCAGATTGACTAATAACGCCGGTAATTTGAGTAGCTTTGTAAAATGTACTAGGTGATTGGTGGGCTTTGTGATTTGACTCATCAGATATTTTATTTTTGTGTGCCGGTTTGAGGATCAAGTCAGATTAACTACAGTTCCAAAGCACATAACATTTTGCTCCCAAGGTTGCTGAAGCAATCGTGACATGACAAGATGTCTAATATATTATTGTATAAACAACAACATATTACTCAATTTTGGTTTTATTCTGGCAAATGAGCTAAACTGATGGTAAATGGTCCCTACAGAGTCATTGGCGCTATAAAAATATTATTAATTCCTAACATCGCGCAACCAACCTCGGAAACAAAGATATTGTATCCCATGTGCCCGTAGTTACACTGGCTTACTAATCCCGTCTTCCACCTCCTCTCATGTGATAAAATGAAACAGTTCATGAAATCGAGTGTGATATTGTGATATTCTATTCGATATTCGAGCTGTGAATACATGACAGAACACAGGATGTCTCTTTCCAATAGTGATGCATTCTAAAGATGGAATGTTTTGTTAAATATTTTCAAATATTTAATGCATAAAATCGGCGCAGATATCGCTCCTTATTTATTTACTATCGCCAGGCAAAAGCAGTATAATAGATTATAGAGTAAGCAGTAGCTATAGACTTTCGCCTTACATCGCATGTAGTATTCTATAGATATGATGTATTTCGATAGAAAACAAAAAAATATGAGTATGAATAACCTTTAAATGAGTTTGCCTGGATTATATTATGTTGCCCACATAATAGGTCTTAATTTTGCGAGATTATTTTTTTACTCACAATTATTATAATTTAGTGACAAACATAAACTTAAAGGCTATGCAAAGAAAATCTTATTAGTATCAAAAATAAATAAAATAAAATGTAATAATAACTAAATGATAAAATACACGCCATCCAAATGATTGTCCTGCGGCATTGTTCCCAAGACCAGTGATCAGAGCCAGTGCTCAGGACAGTCCTCTCTGAAGACCTCTCTGAACCGCAAGGATAAGTTTTTGAGCTAAGTAAGGGCCGAACCGAGTGACTAAAATTATGGACCAATTACTCAGAAAGGTCTTTTTTATTATTTTTACTATTTCTATCTCTCTGAGTTTACAATTCAAATAAAAATAAATTCCCTAATTGAATAAGTAAAATGAGGACTTCTTTGAAGCTATACTGAACCCAACGCAATAAGGATTATTAAAATCGGTTCATAAACTAAAAACTAAAAAATAAACGTAGTTGAACATATGTACATATATAGGCATAGACTATTGTAAAGATATCTAAGTCGTCTGCAGGTAAAAATTTAAGTTAGTAAATTTATAAATATCTGTGAAATCTTATCGTTGAAGGCTTGGAGGCCGAAAATTTATTTATAACACCAAAAAATTGGTTTTTACTTGTACTTATCTCGAATATACATCTGATCATTGCTGATGCTATCGAAATGATGTATTATTGTGAACATACAAAATCTATACAATTGGTAAAAGCATGAGGCGTTATTTTTTGTTAAGCCTTATTAAAAAAAACTAAGCCAATATACATAAAACTTATACTGAAATAAGCAGCGCGTTTCGAAGATGGTATTGATATAAAATATTTTTACATATTATATATATATAAATTATAAAAAATAAATCTTCTGTACTTATATTATGACTTCTTACAAACTTTCTTGAACGGTTGGCCAGGGGATAATGTGTATGTGTGTGTTTGCGTGGGCCTCTGAATGGTTTAGTTTAGATCCGGTAGTAGAACACCGCGATCGAAAAGGAAATTAAGTTCGCCCGGACGAAGTCGGGACGGGCAGTTACTATTTAAGAAGCTGCGATTTGCATTTTCACCCGGTTTAAATTAAGACTCATAAAAAATCATCTTCAAACTGAAATTATGTTGCTGTCTATAAATTATATATAATTTTGGTAACAAAGATTGCAGGCACCCAAAAATACTAATTTAAGATAAGATAACGAAGATGACCGAGGAGAGACAAATTTAACAAAAAAAAGTACCATGACGTGACAAGCATGAATTTATTGTTTTTGTATCTATATAATTAGGCAAAGACAGAAAGGTTCAGACACATATAAAGGTCAATTTTCCTTTTTTTTCCTCTATTTGTCAATTTATTATATTATTACCATTAATAACCACTAACGTTAAAAATTAAAAAAAAAACTCGAAACTTTAGAGTTCGTATATATTTTCCACAAAATTTTAATAATGAATATCGTCGAATTTCAACAACTGGCAATTCGTAGTATTCCTACTTTGTTTAAAACAACCTGAAGGGAGTTTCGAGCTCCGAGATAAAAAAATTGATCCGTATTCAATGTCAGATCAATTTCTGTAATTATGCCATCAATTAGACTAAGCACGCAGAAAAGTGCATCCAATAGGAGTAACAATTGCGCAACACGCTTCAATAATAATAATTCGTCCATTTTAAAGCCTAATTATATTAAGTATATTTAATTAATTATATTGTATTAACATTTTACTTTTTACATTCTTGATGCAATAAGTTTGAAATCCCTGGTTATTGATATATTATCTAAATAACAATGTTACAAGTGACTATTTTTGAATTGAATAAATTCGCACAAGTAAATTTATAGTTATATAAACTGCCCATCTGAAGCACTCCCATTGACAACCCTTTTTTCTGACACGTTGCTGACAATCAAGCGTGCGAAGGACTCAAAAATTTATAATAGTCAAGCTAATTTCTTCTAAATTGAAAAAAATCTTTGTCTTTGAATTTTCTTTCGTAACAAATTTAACCTAAAAAATAGCATAAACTCATTTTTCACCCCTTAATTTACGATCCACGTGTACGATTGCGTGAAATAATTTCAACTTTATATTTAACTCATTTCCGGTATTAACCTGCTTAACTTTTCTCTCGCCCGCAACTTTTTTGCAAAACGACGCCGTCAGTTTTACGCCTACTAAGTACTATTAGACTACCTACTATTAAATAATGGTACAACAACAACAACAATAAAATCACGTATGCGCTAAGAATAGTTGTACATAAATTCATAGAATACAAACAATCACAGTAAGGATTAGTTTATTACATTTTTGCCAAATTGTTTTAGCCACTAATAAAAAATAAGGGATATTCTATTTAAAACGCGTTGTAGGTTTCCAGTACATGCAGGTTTGTTAGATCACCTGCAAACGAATTGAACGATTTCGACGATTTAAACTATATTATATTAAGGTTGAACCTCAGGTGAATCGGTTGTAGCTCTATGTAGTAAAGTTCTGTCAAACTATGATTCAAAAGTGTTTGTAACAGCCTACTTGAAGAAAGTATTAGTCATATTATTAAACTGTAACTGTTTTACTTTTTACTTGTTTTGCCTGCTTTTTATACT
This sequence comes from Vanessa atalanta, assembly GCF_905147765.1. Taxonomy (NCBI): domain Eukaryota; kingdom Metazoa; phylum Arthropoda; class Insecta; order Lepidoptera; family Nymphalidae; genus Vanessa; species Vanessa atalanta. The sequence continues at coordinate 15,387,997 of NC_061902.1, read as the reverse complement.
CTGTTTTTTTGTTTTTATTTTTAGTGTAAGTAGTCATTTGTTTGTATTAACTTTAAGTGGAAACTTGATTGATTTATGTTTTTCTTATATTTGTTTTTTTTTACTATTAAGTGTAATTATATTTGTTTGTTTCCTAAATAAATAAATAAAGTGTATTTTGAATTTGATTTTCGTAAAATATATTTTTCTTTCACTACTCTTCTCAACTCTCATTGATATATGCTTTCCATTGATTTTATTTAAAGACTTTGAAACCTATTGCTAGGCGGTACATATAAAAAATTAAAAATTTTTGATCCACCAGGCTGCAGGATATTCACTAACCGCAGATTTGATTGACATACGAATTAACTACCTCGCAGCTGTCAGTCGAATTCTGATTCGAGAATTCTTCCATCAAGATTCCTACGCGGTTTTTCCAACATGAGGTTTGAAATTGCACGTTGAATACTATTGTATTTGAGCTTTTTCGGATTTAAGTATAAAACAATATTAAATTCACGCTTGTCACGTTAATAGTCGGAATTTAAAGCGGATGTAACTGTGAAGCGGAGTTATTTCCGGTATACGGTGTATGTGTATTGCTTTATTAAGTTTTTCAGGAAGGCGTTACAAAAAACGTCATACCGTTTATTAGTAGGTAGGTGGTCACGGTTATCAACGATACCGGATTCGTTTATAAAACCTATATTCGTCGACCCTCGGAGTACACGTCACGACGTTTGAGTTAATCATCACAAACACTTCAAGACAATAGCTACCACTTAGTGGATCGTTAGGTCTCGCCTTCGGATCACTAGTTATCCCTTATGAAGAAATTGCTTTACAAATAATATCGTGTGAAATAACACAAAGTACTTTTGAAATACCTTTGTATTAAGTTCGAGTTTACATCACAACAATAAGTAGAAATACTTGTTAATAAAAAAATGTATTCTTCTTTGACAAATTAGTTTAGTTTTTTAATTATTTCCATCTAATATTGTACATTTGTAACATGTGTAACGGCCAGAACTCTGCGCACTCAAAATTAAGTTTCACTAGAACCATGAGTTCGTTTCGTTAGTTTTATTTATGTAAGCATTGTCATTAAAAGTGGCAACTCTGGCTGTTTTTTGTATATCTTAGTAAAAGGATTATACGTAGTATCATAGTATCATGTATGTATATGACAGTTCAACGGGCGGCCATGTTAGACGTTTACGGGTGCGTTCAGAACGTGTGTTCCAAATAATAATTTCGTGCTGAGGTACGGTAGACTCGATGGAAACTTATCCAGAATAAAGTTTACGCAAAAATTATACGTTATATGCAAAGTAAAGGATAATAGTATTATCATATACTCAAACCAAAATTGTACATAACCAATGCCATTAATTCAAAGTGCTTTTGTATTTTCGTGCTGCTAACAAGAGAAATAACGATTAAAAATATTTTTAACTGTAACAGTTACCTATATAGGACTTGAATATAATTTATATAGAAAGCTTGTTCATAAACGATTCAATGATTATTAAACGAATTGTTGGTAGACAAAATATGGAAAAGTACTAATAAGATATCGTAAGTATTATGAATAGTGTGTCATCAGTTATTTTATAACAAATTCAATTCAAGTAACGTGATAATTGTTCGGTTGGGCTCAGCATGTCTTCATGTAACAATGGAATATCTATATGCCGTTAAAGCAAACATAGAGCTTAATAAACTGTCTTACTATTGTGTCTTTCTCTTGCGTGAGTTCTGGTGCGCATCGAGATGCGTCTGCGACGGAACGGCGAGCATCGCGCCAGCCGTCTCAACGCACGGCGGCGCACCGGCGTCGCCTGCTCCTGCCGTCAGCTCGAATGCCGGCTCCGCGCTCGAGTTCGACCTGCAACGGAAATTATTTATTAGACAATTTATAAACGAGATTATGACACAACAAATCATATCTTAGCGTAAATTGGTTAAATAACATAAAAAAATAACTTCTCCTATACATGAAAACAACATGTAACTCTAAGCTTACACTTATCTAAGAGAAGTTTATGCAAGAAAATATTTAATAAATAATACTAAGTTCACAAGTAGAAAATATATTACTGTTAAAAGTATCAGCAAGCGCGCACCTAACAAAAGTTTAAAGGAAAGCAATATGAAATCTTTTGAAAGAAAAATAACTAACAATTTCCAGCTTATAAAAAATATTAAATTACAGTATAAAATATAAAAAGTTATTCTCAGTTACATATACAATAAGTTTGTTTGGTTGAAGGCGCTAATCTCTACCTATCCGAATCGAATAATTATTTCTATTTTAGGTACATATATACTGCCTCGTTGGTATAGTGGCTGTTTATGTAAACGAAGATCCCGAGGTTTTTCAGTTTCCCCAGTTCTGACCGATAAAACACGAAGATTACAAAGTAAAGCCATTGTTTCTGCGCCTGAACTCTGTCTGGTCGGATTTACGTCCAGTTGGATTATGAGTGAGGCAATAGGGAGTGCACCTGTGTTTGTGCACACACATGTGCGCTATAATTTGTCCTGTGCAGTTGTCGAGTCTCCCTTGAGATTGTCTGCCAAGAAATATTGAGGAAGTTGAACTCGAAGAGAGACCTGATGGTCCAGTGGATGTAACGCATGAAACCTAACCGAAGACATGTGAATCCTACAATCGGCATCGGAGTAGGGAGGTTGAATAAGTTATAAGTATTCTCATTAAGAGGTATTTCTGGGACCTTTACATGCTGCTATTTTAAGATCGCTATTAAATAAACTATGGGATCTTAAATACGAAGAATTTGGTAACACGTGTGAATCATGCACTAAATCTGGCCTAATAGAGAAAATACTTGGCTGAAAATGTTGAAATTCGGAACATGGGTTTATTTTATATCGCCTTGAGAAATTATTTTTTGGAAAATCATCTTTAAGGGAGACCTTTGTATGAATTTTATGCGTATCAAAGCGGGACGGGTATATAATCCGAAACGAAACGAGTGAAACTGCGGCGCTAACCGAACATGTAACAAGACAGACGAATCGGCAATTATAATAGTTTTCTTTGCAACAAGTTTCTACTTCCAACGACCTTCAAAACTTATACAATTCTTAAGTTACAATAGTATGTTAAGTTATACTGTTTAAGTATTAAGTAAATAAGTAACTGGGTAAATATAACATAAATTATATCATGTAAATGTTCGATAGTTTCAAAGTTATATCTCAATAATCATTATACCTCTATACTAATATTATAAATGTTTAGTAATTCTGTTACCTCGTCAAGCTTAAAAACCCTGAACCGATTTAGATGAAGATGGTTCAAGTCCCGAGAAAAGACATAGACTAGTAATTGTAATTCACCCCTCGAGTGTGTAAAATGGTGTTGACGGTTGGTGTGATATAGTTAAGGTTTTATAAATTTCGCGCGAGTAAAGCTGCAGGTTCATCCAGTGTTACACATGTATGTTATCAGATGGATTATGTTACAAAACACAATCGACGCCATATTGGCGTCATTAAAACGAAACTGATTCTATTGTTATATTTTATAATTATTACATATTATCAATTTATATAAGCCTCACTCATTTTAATTCCTATATGATTATTCATATGTTAACGTGATATTATATTGGAAAATGTGTTGTTACCATCTGACGTGGCGCCTCGCGCACTCTTTGGTCAAATCAAATCACGCTTCCCGGGCTTCCTGTTATACACTTCCGTCCCTATTCACGAAATCACACCCTCAGATTGCAGGAAAACGTGAGGTTGTGGTGTATATTATAGGTCAATATAGATTTTCTTTATTATAAAATACATGTATCGACTATTCTGCCGGTCAGTTTAAAACTTACATTTCTCTCGTAGCTGCGTTCTGTAATAGTATTGCTATCTCCACAAAAGCCCCCAATAAGGCCCTTATGTCCCGTACATAATAATTAACTATAAATAAACATCATTTTTTATATATCTTACGATGATCTCCTAATAAAACTTTTAAAGTAAACGTTTTAATAAAATAATCTATATAATATGACTTCGACTCGTTTATTGATGAAGTTAAAAATTAAATATGACGAATAAAGACGACTATGCTAGAGGTGAAATAAAATAAGGTTACATCTAAACATAAACAAAAAATATATATACGACTTCACCGACTAAAGAATACGGACGCTACATTATTATTGTGTAATATACATGATGGGTGAATAACAACTGTTTTCATAATTCGAATACAAAAATGCATTAACCTCACCTCACTATCACTAATTAATTATAAACGCATTGTTTATGATGTGAATACAATATACTGTTAAATTATAAATGGATATTTTTCATTGTTTTTAATACAAGGCGAGATTATATACGCGGGGAGCACAGCTCGAGCGTCGGACTTGCGCCGGCGCAGCCTTGACATTGACTGACAACGTAGAACGCTCGCGTCGGAACGAGGCATCACGTCAGCACAAATATCAAACAATATAATGAATATCATGGAAATACTTAAATAACATATATTTTTGTTCGGGCATACTTCATTAGTTGCGGCTATGTAATGACGTGACTGATAATCAACCATTGACGTAGCCAGGGTTTTGGTATATGGAAGGCCTCGAGGGGCACTGCTATAGTGTTTTTCTGGGGGCTTAATACCAAGTTGACTATGTAACCCTCAAGCCGATATCAGAAATCAACGCACGCTAAATGATATCAACGCACCTAGAGACTTGACATTTGAATAAGGTCTTTCTTTCAAAATATATACATTGCGGTATTTTGCAAAATTTAGATTTTAATGGAGTACGTTCAGCTCTCTCAATATTCTAATTGTGAATGAACTTCTCGATCCTTTCTATATGTAATTATTTTTAAAACAACAAAATGTGGTCATGTACGTTTTTGGGATAAAACAATCGCATCGCATTGAAAACATCAAAATAGATTTTTTAAAATACACCCATGTAACGCAACGGGTAGTAGATCTAGCATTCGTATAATGTAATGTGACCTTGAAAGTGCGCTGCGTACATTATCACGTATCAATCTGTGAAAGCCTTCAATCTATAATAGAATTGTTTTGGACGCAGCTGTTGTATATACATATAATGTAACCTAACATACAGGATGAATTATTTTTTAATTATTACATTTTATTTAATCGTGACGAAGCGAATTAGCCGTTTTTATTCTTATTTAATTTTGGGACTTTTGTCCTAAGTGAGGACTTCATTTTGCATGTTACGATATCAAGTTCCCTTATTTTTGGATATTTCATTGAAATACTCTTTCCAATTACCATAAATCTCTTTTACGTACTTAGTTAAAACTTCAGAATAATCTGGTTGTGTATTACTTTCCCTTCCTGGTAGAATTGCTTATTTTGCTAAACGGTCAGCCTCCTCATTACCATTGACGCCTATATGGGATGGAATCTATTGTAAAATTATAGTAACATTATTACACTGAAATCGGTTCAATTTTATAATTATATTATATGCAATGGCCCAAAACACTTCGATTAAAGTTGACTAATGCACTTTTACTGTCTGTCAATAAAACAAAATTTTGTAAGTCTAAAGACTGAATATATGTTAGTGCTTTTGATATAACCAGCAATTCTATAGACACTGTTGATAAAAGATTAGTGTTAATTTTTATTTTTTTCTTTAAAATTCCTTATTGGAACATGGAATGCGGCTCCAGAACCAGCACTACTTTTAGATCTGTCTGTAAATATTCTAACAAAACCTCTAGACAATTCATTTAGATCTTCTAGTACCTTAAGTTTAATCGTTTTTACTTCGAAAGAATTTTTATTTAAAATGACATTAGGTAGACTATGCTCAATACACTTTTTATATCTTTTCTTAACATCCACGTATCTAATAAAAACATTTAAAGTGGATTACTGCTAGCTATGACGTTATCTTTTATCCCTAAAAAGCTGGTTGCTAATAATGGTTTTCTTTTTTTTGCTAATAATTGTTAGAACATAGGGTACCTAGTTCAATTAAAAGATCTATTGTTACATTGTTTCAGCAAGATTGTACTTTTAAACAGTATTTATTTGCTGAAAATTGCCTTTTTATGAATAATGGAGGAATACTTAAATCGCTCTCTATCACATGAATAAGAGTATTTTTTATAAATCCCCCTAATATTTTAAGACTTAGGTTTTGTATTTTATCGAGTTTTGATAAATTACCTTTTCAACTATTATCATAAATAAAACTGCCGTAATCTATTCTTGACCGTATAAAGCATATGTACATTTTATGTAAGTGATTCGGAAGCATTCCCCACCCTGACCCTGTTAAAATTTTAAAAATATTTATAAATTTAGATGTTCTATTAATTCTATTAATTTATGTGTTCTGTCCACCAAAGTGATCTGTCTAACCATATTCCCAAATATTTAAGGTTTTCCACCTGCTGTAATAGTACACCCATGACTTCCAAGGATTTTTATTTCTATGATCTCTACTATAAAGGCATTTTTCGACTTTAATGGAGACACTACTAAGCCTAACTGAGTTTAAATAGAAATAATTAAACTTAAGATATTTTGCATAACGATTTGACATTTAAGAAGATTTTTAAGACTCATATCACAAACAAAATCAGCATATTGTGAAAGGGTTATATTATTAGTAACTAATGACAGACGATTGATTTTATAAGTGACAATATTAAAAATAAACGGTGATATCGGGTCACCCTGTGCAAGACCTTTATTAGTCCAACCGACAAGATCCTTGTTCTCTGATTAAATTTTCATTCTTAGCCTCCTTTCACTCAAAAATAACCACTAATAAGTAAATATTTTAGTACCAATTTGTAACTCATCCAGTATTCTAACCGATTCATAGACAAATACGTTATTATAGGAATTTTTAATATCAAGAAAGCAAGCTACCGTAGAAATATTTTTGAAAATCCTATTTGGACATGAGAAAATAATCTAGTCAAACAATCTAAGCATGACTGCCCCCTTCTAAATTCACTATTATATGGTGAAGGTTTTTTTTCCACAAACCAATCTAAACGCGTAAAGTGAAATAGGTCGAAGTTTTGGTTCTACATAAGTAGAATCTCCTTTGTGAATTGGTAAAATTTCGACATTTCGCCATTGTTCTGAGGTAATACTAGTAGAAAAAAAACGATTATAAATGACTAACAAATATTCTATACATATAATAATAATTATATTAATTCCGTTTCAAACTCATTTTAAACAGGGAAAACTAGAGAAAAGGGTAAAGTAACGAGCCAGTAAATATAGCTCAGCCGGACAGGGCTCTCCTCTCGTTAAGGTAAAGGAACGTATCGCTTTACGCTCATCTAATGCAAGTTTGATATACATACATACATGGCTTAGATTTTTTACCCGAGCACTACAGAGAACATTAACGTTTGAACGTAGATAGTATAAAATAGCACGCAGCGATTTTGAATACTAAGGTGTACGATTTTAATACGATTTCGTTTCCATTTTTTTACACACTATAACGTTCTTTAGATAATTTGTCGGTACATTTAATAAAAAATAAGAAATTGAATATATTTTAAAATTTATGGATGTTTTCTACTAATATTTTTATGGTCATTAGAAGAGTTAGATATAAAAATTGATATCAGGCTAACAAGCCCTATTCTCTTTTATTTAAGCAGTAAATGACTCTTGACAGCCTAGTGTTTCGCTGTTTGCCCGAAAAGTTTAGTTGCTTGGAGTTCCATTGGGCAGAATTTCATAGGGCAGTTGCATATAACACAATCTCCACGATATTTTCCTTCCCCATCGAAATAATTATAAATGTAATCTTCGTTTGCCGGATTTGAGCCCGCAACCTCCGGTTACGTCACGTGTTCTACACATACTAAGAGCTCTGAACGCACTACGGCTTTCAATTGTAATAGTCATAAGGTTTTTATTTAAACAACGTATGCATTTGTTTATAGACTTGCTTATTTACATTTTAAATTAATTTTATTCATTTTGTCCATCTAAGACAAGTGAGTTCTGAGATTTATACCTCTCGAGTATTTTTTTCACTTACATAATAACATTACCGCGTGAAATCTAAACATCGAAAACAATTGAATTTTAACCAGTTGATTTTGTAATAAGCCAATTGATATAGGTATTAAACAGCGATTTCTAAACGTCCTTGAGGAAATCTTAGTGTTATAATTATGTTATTAAATACAGAGTTACGGTCGCTGGCGTAATAAAAAACATACCTTCATTTCTGCTAATCAAAAGCGATTTTAATTATAAGAGGAACGAAAAATGTATGTTTTTTTTTTCGTATGTTAAACAATCGGAAACTCCTGGGTGTTTGTATCCACTTTTCATCTTGTATTCGCATTTGTTGCTTTACTATAATGTATTTCGCCGCGACTTCTATCCTTACTTTGTTTTATAATCTGAGCGAATATATGCAATACATATTACCATTGCAAGTGTTCGGTAATCAACATGGCAGTCTCTAAAAAAGTGTTATGACATACAGCAATAAAATTCAAATGTACTTTCTTACTAATATCTTAACTATATTGAACAATTTTACTGACACGGCACTAGATTAATAATAATAAATTTTATCCAACAATTACATTATGAGGACAGTATTCTCTAACAATACGCTTCATAGTAGAGTAATACGTTGGGAGTTAGAAGTCAAAACACTTGATCTTTAGGTAAACATTTTGCAATTAACAATAGTTACCAATAATTCTCTGACGGTTCTAGATTAACTCAAATAAAACATATAATTTTATAACTTTACATAAGAGTTATCACACAAATGCTATATACAAATCTAAATATATGCAAGTTTTATTTTTAAGATACTTTTGATATAAAGCTACCATTGCAGAACCGATATAGATTCAAAAAAGATCCGACAAGAAACTTAGTATGAAACTATTTTAATCAATCAACTCATCATATTGAAGATTACGTCTGATATGTACATTAGATCGCCAATACTAAATTAAACTTTGAGACTACTATAAATAATGACTAGATTTGCTTGTATTATAACTAAATTCGAGTATGGGACCGTTTAAGAAGTATGAATTCTCGCCTTCTAGGGTAAATTAGTAAAGTACGATTTGAATGTACATATATTTATATAGACTACCTGATGTATAGATTGTCCTTTACAACATACGGTACAATATATATATATATATATATATATATATAGCCCTGCCCTCACCACGAGAATATTTTGTCGAAAGATTTCTTGTAGTGTCATTCCTTCGATTGACAATAACCGATCCTAAAATTTTCGATCTTTAATCGAGATTATATAGATAAGACTCCATGTGAGGACAGACGTACGCAACGACAACAGTGAGAGCAAGCATCGCGAGCACGTTGCCGCATCGTGCGGAAGCGTGCCGACCTTCAACTGAAAACTTCTCCGACCCATTCACTGATATTTAATCGATTTCAACTAACATTCGGATTTAATCTAAACAATATAATATAAAACAATCAAGTACAAAGCAATTAAATTAAACCTGAAAATTTCCGGACTTCGCTTTAAAATCAAATTTCGAACACCTAGATATTTCGCGAACACAATACTACTATAAGCAATATTCAATTCATATTCAATATATGTATATATATATATATATATATATATATTTAATTATTACATACATATAAAATAACATGTCCTGACTGACTGAATCATCATGTACACTATTAAAGTTAGGGCCATAAAATTTGGTGTGTACGTTCGTTTTATCGAGAAGACATCCATTAAGAAAGGAATTTTGGAAATTTACCCCTAAGGGGGTGAAATAGGAATTGAAAGTTTGTATGGATGTCCGTCATTTTTTGAATTAGAAACATGCAACTTTATTTTTGGGCTACTAATTAAAAATAAGTAGATACGTATTTAAACGTTTCTAGATATTCTATCCTAAGGGGTGAAATACAAAGAGGTCTTAAACTAACGTAATATTTTATGTTAATCTGTAAATATATTTAAATTTTACGCGAGCAAAGCCGCGGGCAACAGCTAGTATACTTAATATAAAGGTATATGATGTAATTATGAATATAATATGGCACTCAAAGCAGTTATTTGACGAACATAAAAGCATAACTCATCATATTTGGTTAAAGCGATTTTAGCATTTGTTTACATACACGTAATATATAAATACAACTGTATTTATGATTCCTGTATTTTATAATGTGATATGAAATTTCATCTACCTTAAGCTTTTCTTCTTCTAAAGGTCCTGCGCAATGGAGCAACTGGCCGATACGAGCCGATACGAGAACAGGCAAATATTACCAAAGAATACATCAACAAGCTTCTATTGTCTCCAGTGGCGCAAACGAAAATATCTATGTCATCGCTTATTGATGGTCGCGATTCAGAGACACATTATCCCGAGTATTATGAATCGGTAGCCAGCGACAAGCGTGGACAAACATGTGAGTAGTTGCACGTAAGGCTGTTTACAAACTGACCGACATTATTATTTATACTTTATAATACTGGACTCGATGAGAGACGATAAAACTCACAACGAAACCTACTGAGGATTATGTCTCTTATTAGACATTTCTCATTCAATTTTCAAAACTCTTAATACTACATAAAATACATATATAAGAAAATAAGGAATTATTAATACAGAAATTTGTCTCCAACTAATGTAAAGTTTTAATAATTGACTTAAACCAATGTCTTATTAATTATAATGAATATACATATTAAATTATTAATACAAAACGAAAAATAATTCTAAGAAGTTGCCTGTGAGAAATTGACCTATAGATCTAATTACAATAAATATTATTTACGAAAAACGAAACACGTAATCAACTATTATTTTTACTAGCTCATATGTATCCGATTTCTTACAAAACATAGTAATCTAATCCAATATGCTAATAATACAACAGTTTCTAGACTATATATATATATAAATACATATACTCATCATAATCTAAAAAGTTACCTGTGAGAATTCATGAACGTGTGCAAGTCCCGGACCACAATAGTTGCATCGTTAACTAAAGAAATTCATTAACGATGACCTTTGGGCGCCATAATTGAGAACGGTAGATCTTTGTTTAACCCCGCCTCACTAACTACCCACTCATATTCTATTCTACAAATTTATTGTGAAACTACTGGAACAAACTAAGTAGTTTGTTCCAGTAGTTTCAATATTCGTGCCTTCGGTGGTTCTGCGGCTGATGGTGACATTGATGATATTATAAGTCTAGTTATGTATTAGAATAAAATAGCCAATAATGATTTTAATGAATTATCATTCGACTGTAATTTTATCACTTGTCAACAAAGCGTGAAAATTTAATTGACCTCTCTCGCGATCGGGGCCGATACAGCCACACTTACCTACGTAGGTGTACTTTGTAATCTACGTACAATTTTTACATTACATTACATTAACAGCCTGTAAATTTCCCACTGCTGGGTTAAGGCCTCCTCTCCCTTTGAGGAGAAGGTTTGGAGCATATTCCACCACGCTGCTCCAATGTGGGTTGGTGGAATACCCATGTGGCAGAATTTCGTTGAAATTAGACACACGCAGGTTTCTTCACGATGTTTTCCTTCACCGCTTAGCACGAAATTAGTTATAAACACAAATTAAGCACATGAAAATTCATTGGTGCTTGTCTGGGTTTGAACCCGAAATCATCGGTTAAGATGCACGCGTTCTAACAGCAGAATATTAAAATAATAAATTTCTGTAAAGGTATACGGTCAACATTTTCTATTAGTTTTGTATTACTATATATTTCACTTAAGGTTTTTTTTTTGACAATGTCCTGCGGTCATTGACCCCGCTTTCGCGATGCTCGATACGGTTTCGAATTCCGCTAGTTGCCGTCGTGTAGCTATTGATCACATACGTATCTAGGTATATCGAACCGCAGGATAATTATCGAGTGAGTTAATAATAACTACATCGGTATTTATTCTGAAAACTGAACATTATAGTCGTATTGCTGTGAATATCAGGTGTTGCTATTAGTTTTAACATAATACTTATTAAATGTACCTTAATATGCCTTGGCCTTGCGCTAGTCCATCTGAGTGGACATCACACATTCCATCCCCAAACAGTATTACTAGTGTAGTGTTTCAATTTCCTGGACGATTGAGCCAGTGTAACTAAAGGCTAATAGAGGAACACACGATAATTTTTGCAATTCTAGATATTGGAACGTCATGGAATGTTTGAATCGCTTATTTTTTTTTTCATTTTGTTATTGGCAAATTGGCAAACTAGTTGGCTCACATAATGAAAAATGACTCACTACCCAAGGACATATTCAAAACCTTGGGACTTTCAGGTGCGTTGCCGGCCTTTGATCACGCTGTTGTGGATTTCCGACCGAACGAAATTTGGAATTTAAGAAATAATTTAAGCTGAAACATGCAAATTGTAACTAACATTCAAAAAAATGTTCGAAATAACTGTATTATTGATTATTATAAATTTATCAAGCAACCCAAACGTGGGGGACAAAAATGGTTTATAAAAACCCATATATAGATAGCATATTCCTTAATTCCACCTGCCAAGATGTAACACGTCCCTGTCACAGAAATGTCGCTTCACTCTAAATCCTGAGCAAACGTAATCATTAGGTAATCGATGCGAAGAATAACAATTGTCAGCAACGCGGGTGGGCGGGCGAGGGGCGGTTCGCGACAGGGCGGAGCGAGAACCGCCCGCTTCCACCCTAACCACGAGGAACCAGAAATTAAACTTTCAAGGAATTCTAAGACACGGCTCACTAAAGGTTTCACTTTGCTTTCTCGAGTGAGTTAGATCGCTTAGAGGTTACGCCATGTTATATGCTCAGACGAATTATGTAATCAATTAATTAGCCGCTTAGAACTGGTAACAATTGATTTTCCTAAAACTTTGCGATGCTTGTTGAGTTGTTATTTAAGGTTTATTGTTAGTATAAGAAATATTTGTTTGTTTTTATTCATAAGTAGACTTTAATTGTATTTATATTAAATTATTTTTATGAAAACCTACTCGCAGAGACTGTTAACGCGTTTAAGTTTCAGGACAATTTTATAAGAGGTAATCCCATTTGCCATGATTGAAAACTAGTATCAAACATCCGAACACGAAAACAAATTGCCTTTATGAGTAAGTATTTCAAAAATCTACATATAGTTAAACAACGCGTATATATTGAATAAAAACTAAAAATAGGCAATATTAATTTAATAAGTAGTGTTCAATCACGGCTGCTTTCCCCTTTCAGGGATTGATTGACAGGTGTCAGGTATCAAAATACCTACTCTTTCTTGGGATTCAAACTCGCTTCATACAAAATTTCATCAAATTCAATAGATAGATTTATTGTGGAAACATATCAAAGAGACAGAAAGAGTGATTTTCGCATTTATAATATTAGTTCAGATTTATTATACAGTATGAAGCCGAAAACGACTAAGTGTTAGGCAAAGACTCCTATTAAAAGTTGTAGCTTATTCAAATCAGTTCGATTACAATTAAATATCATTAAATAAATAGTAATGTAACAACAACACGTGCTATAAATTTTTGTGACGTCATAATGGTAACATGTATCGATGTAAAACGAAATAACACGAATCTGCTGTCTATAACAGAGGTCTCAACATTGTGAATTGTTAAATGCTCACGGCAGCTGTCAGCGCGTCGGAGGTAGGTACTGGGATACTAACATGGGGTAGGGTAGTTAGGAATAGGAAATTTTATATATTGTGGTATTAATTTTTATAAAAGGTACGATTCAGTTTTAGTGTAAAATTTAAACTTTGTACTTTTTAATAAAACAACAAACTAGTCAAAACTAACGAATCTAATAAATATATGATACGTCGGTATAAATATTTTTAAAGTTTTGTAACATGTCTTAATAATTTATTATATATACTTTCTAGTTTTTGAAAGACTTATCAAATTCAGATTAATTATTTTAATCTGAATTCAATTGGTCGGTGGCATCCGATGACGCAATGAGCGACCAATGAGGGTTCAGTTTTATTGTATTGGTAAATCTGTGTTTGAGCGGCGTTTAAAAAATTGTTTCTATAAACATTATAGCAATATATGACTTTGAAACCAACCGGATCAAATCAACAAATAGATGTACCGATTTTTAATTGTTTTTCGTCTCACTATTATTCAAACATGATTTCACAAGACCCTTAAACCCTTTGTTGTCGAGTTACGCGACGTATCAAAACACACCGCTCGCATACAGCCTTTGTTTTTTTTTTAATAAAGTTTGAACCAAACCAACCAACCAAGATATTTAAGCGGCAATTCTTTTTTTTTATATTTGTTTCGTCCGTCGCTTGATATAGGTATGTATTTTTGGTTTATAAAAATTTTCACTTACTATGTAGAGCTTTGTGCAAGCCCGTATGCCCGTAAGACCTGGGTATGTACTACTAGCCCATGATACTGTTAAACCAAACCAGACCAAACTAATTTAATACAAAAACATGTTATTACGTCAGTGGTCTAGCCGGTAGCTTATGAGGTTGCAGATCCCGAGGCATTAGGTCAAATCCCGGGGCGTGAGAAGACATTGTGATATTGACACAAAGTGTTTATCCTCGCATAATTAGGGAATTACGTAAAACCGGCGAGTACCTACCAGTGATTGGCTGCTGAGGATGAAATTCTTTTACAACATTATTTAGCTACTCATAAATAAGACGTTACCAAGTTTCAGTGGTAAGCGATTTAGGCAGTTTACAATCTCTCGAGATAGATTACAATATAACGGTATTTACAATTCTACGGTGATATATACATACAACCAGATAGTTTATCCAAAATCTATAGAAGTTTATATATTTTCGACTATGAGCTATGGCTTAAATCTGTTATTTCATTAATGGTCTGGTTTTGATTATTTCGCACAGTATACGAGTATTCATCATATCATGATAATTACAAGTGAATGGGGAATGTCCAATGTCCATTCAGAGCCCCCTGCAAACAGTACTTCAAAGGGGAATCATTATGAACATATGTATAGTTAGTTAGTATGAAATTTACGTACAATCGTGTCGATTGTGCCCAGTGGTTGGAACGCGTGCCTTTTAACCGATGATTGCGGGTTCAAACCCTGCCTTGGTTTGAACCCGCAGCATCATTGAATTTTCATGTGCTTAATTTGTGTTTATAATTCATCTCGTGCTCAGCGATGAAGGAAAACATCGTGAGGTCTACATGTGTCTAATTTCAATAAAATTCTGCCACATGTGTATCCACCAAACGGCATTAAAGCAGCGTGGTGGAACATGCTCCAAACCTTCTCGTTAAAAGGAGAGGAGGCCTTAGCCCAGCAGTGGGAAATTTACAGGCATGTTTCATACATTTAATAATATTTCGTAAAGTAAAACTGTTTTTATTAAAAAATTATAAAATATGTTATCAGACATAATATCAACATGCTGCCAAATTATCAAGTAATCAATAATATTTTTAACCAGCCGTGTAACCTATCGATATCCCAACAAAACTATGAGGTTAAATGAGGATTACGCGGTTAATTAAAAAAAGAAAAACCTTTGCAAAATTTCAATTTGTTAAGCCTACAAATTTATTTTCTGTATGCCACCTGATAGTGGTCATCGCCGCACATCGAAAATGGCGCCTAAACAAATATTAACCATTCCTTACTTCGCCGATTCACCAACATCCTTGGGAACTAATACGTTATGTCCTTTGTTCCTGTAATTTGACTGTCTTACTAACCCTTCCAACCGGAACACAAGAACACTAAGTATTGCCATTTGGCGGTAGAATATGTACTGAGTGGATGGTACCCATACGGACTTGCACAAAGACATAGCACCTTTTAAAACCTAGTAAAACTTTTAGTATACATTTTCATTGCTAACGAAATTCTTAATATGGAGGATGACGGCCTCGATTCTAAGGTTTCGTTTTACAATCGATACTGTTCGCATCGCTAATACAATAAAACTAATTAATTTAACAAACCACTACTGCCTCTGGTAACTTCCCTTTCGCCCCCTCATAAACTCTGCTCCCTTCTATTATATCATGCATAAAAACAAAACTTCGAAAACGGTTGAAAGGTTGATACGAAACAATGTTTTTTATTATTGTTACAAACTTGTTAAAAATATTAATAAAAAAAAAAATCTTGAAAATTTAACTTTGAATTATTTTTGAGATATGTATTTCGGAAATAGTCAAATTACATTCGATTTTTTCGAATGTAATTTGACTATTTCCGAATACGGATACGCCAAATATCAAATTGATGTCTGAGTATAGACAAAAATATAATTTTAATTTAAAAAAAGATATGATACAGGGGAGTAATATTAAAATCCTTTTTTGTCCTCTATTTTATATTTCGAACGTTGAGTGTTCCAAGAATTTACCATAAAAATATTTTTTTAATTTTATTAATCATAGGTTCCTTTTTTTACCTGGTTTTCTTTAAAGAACCGTCACTAGTCCGCATTATCGAGTTACAAGCGGACAAGAAAACCTGCAAATTGAATTAAGTTTTTTTGGTATATTTTCTCTACATTTTATTTAATTCCTTGCATTTTTTAAATAGTTTTAGTTTGCCTGTGTTCCATCATTAGATGGACTTTTCATGTAAACTTTGGGTAGATGTAACGTTACTACATAGAACACTAAGAGTTGGTTTACATTATCAGTTGGATGGAAATATGTACTGTCCCGACAAAGTTTTCCGATGATATATCTGTTTCAATAGCACTACGAATTTCAATAGTGACTTAACATTGCAATAGGGTAATATTAGCCTTCTAGCTAACTAATATTAACGAGGCCTTATCTATTTTAGGCGATTATCCATTCAAAAGTCCACATTGTAAGCCTCCTACGTTCTACAAAACATAATCCCGAAATAGCCTACAACTGAGAAAATATGTGTCGAGATGGTCCAGTGGTTAGAACGCGTGCATCTTAACCGATGATTTCGGGTTCAAACCCAGGCAGGCACCACTGAAATTTCATGTGCTTAATTTGTGTTTATAATTCGGCGGTGAAGGAAAACATGTTGAGGAAACCTGCATGTGTCTAATTTCAACGAAATTCTGCCACATGTGTATTCCGCCAACCCGCATTGGAGCAGCGTGGTGGAATATGCTCCAAACTTTCTCTTAAAAGGAGAGGAGGCCTTTATCACAGCAGTGGGATATTTACGGGCTGCTAATGAGAAAATATGCTTTAAATTTCTTCAAATAAATGTTTCTATTTCATAAAATTTCATATTAGTTAAATTATAATTTTATTGGAGATATTGAAATTAATTTTGGAATGTCCGTTATTGAAGGCTTTTCCTAGGATTAGAGTTTTATTTAAATTGTTGTATAGAAATACCTTCAAATTCTATATATTCAAATTAAACATACAGGTAAAGATAGAATTATAACACCAAGTTACGCATATGTATTATATTTTTACTTTCGCAAGATAATTGTTACTTTATATGTATTTAAAAAAAAAAAAGCTTTTTTTTTTAAATTTACGCTTTTAATGTTTTTAGGACAACGTATTAACCTAATTTAATAAATTGTTGTGACACAGGCAGAGGGTACAATAATAATAATTGTGATCGCTCAATTATTATTATATAAACTTAATTTTACAATTTATTTCGCCGGTTGTTCTCGGGTTCCAGTGAAAGAAGAATCCATACTAACAGAACAAAGCGTATTGTCACAGAGAACAAAAGAAATTGATTCAACTATCATTACGCAATTTCATATAACAACACATTTTATTATCTGTGTGAGTGTGTAAGCTAAAATATATGTTAAAATTTGCATCATAGATGTTTGTGGTAACGTATTCGTTGGTCAACCAGAGCAGGCTGAGATAACGGGTTTGAAGATTTAATAATAATTCAGTCTTTGTCTTGTCTTGGACTGGAATTGTATCTATCTTTTACTTTGGCAATCCAAGATGACAGGAGACAATTGCGGCCCGAAACGTGACAGTCAACCAAAATATTGAGAAAAGACCAGGCTTAACTGAATCGCATTTATAAAATAACGACATAGGCGAAATAAATTTGCATACAGGATTAATTTACCAACTAATAATACTAGTAATAATAATAAATAGACACGAAATATTTAATAACGTAGATATCTTTAAAATTAGAAAAAAAACAACATTTTAAATTATTGATTGATTTCAAAATAATTTAATCTTAACATTTATATAAATACCGACAATAACTACAGTTCGAATCTTCTCTTCGAATTACTAATCAGATATCATTCGGGGAAAACAAGTCACCGATGATATAAAATCCGTCCGTTGTTTTATATAAAATCCACCTGATCATTCCTTAATCTTTAGCCGTTGCCATCGGGTAAGAAGCCTTAGCAACGACACTAGACGACACGTATCAAATAAAAATATTATTACTTAATTATCAATTACAATATTTTAAAAGAGCCCTCAGTGAACATAAAACAAAAAACAGAGTCGTAAGAAACAGAAATATAAAAAATATCTAGTTAAGAAGCCAATCAAAAGTTTCGTTCGACGAAGTTACTTTATAGCTAACGATTGGGGACAATTATTTATTTTTAAACAATAAGGGTTCTTTAAAATTTTAATTGAATAAATATTTTTACACCCTTCGAATTAATTTGATAGAATGTTGTGGCCGAACTACAATATAAGTAGACATTAAACATACCATCAATTTATTTTTGCTCGTAAATACACACGGTACGTAAATCGGGACTATTTTGTGTACACTTTGTTGCCATTCGAAATATAAACAAAGTATATAACATATTGACCAAAAAAAACGACTTCAAAAAATTCGTGCATCATTTTTTTTAATCTCGTATATTTCACTCTTTGTGGTATTTATTTCAAATTTAAATGGGAAAGGTCCTCGGATCAATGATAGAGTTCACCCACCTGATATTGATCACATTCCGTTTAAAATCATCATATGGATACTATAAAACACTATATGATAAATTATAAGCATATATCGAATAGGATCTATTGTACATTACTATCGTTGCTTGACAGACCTTTGAGGTCGAAGTCTGTATGTGACCATAGCAGCACTGCATTTACAATTGACAACCCTTTGATTTTGCTTGAAAAGGTCTTGGTATTATTAATATAAGCCATAATGACTAAATCAAGTCAATCAATCAATTCAGAATTATTTTTAAGCAACCAAACAACCTAAGGTTTTTATGAGCTAAAAAAATGTATCATTACGAAGATCACTCATGAAACATCGGGAATGATTAAAAAAAATAATTTAGTGCATATTAGATTGGTAATAGAGCTTTTTGCAAGTCTGTCTGGGTAGGTAGCACTCATCAGATATTTTACTGCCACACAGATACGCAAATACGTACTATTGTGTTCCAGTTTGAAGGGTGAGTGATTCAGTGTAATTGCAGGCACAGGGGGCATGACACCCAATCTTAGCTTGCAAAGTTGGTGGGGCAATGGTGTGACATAGAGAACGGCTAGTATTTCTTACAACAAATGTTTATGGGCAGTGGTGACCACTCACAACCAGATGGGCTATTCGCCTACATATAACATAAATATCTAAAAGCAAAGTCCGTAGAATGATCTTAGACAAATAATCGTCAACAATCGATTCTAAGAATTGTAGATGAAATATTTACAATAACTTTAACCTTGAAACTAAAGTAATGAATACGATTGATTAGTTCCATAATTAAGCCCCATCAATATGATTAATAGCAATTACAAATGTATTGAAATAATCATACCTAACGGAGACGTGAAACATGATACGATTAGTATAAATTTGGAAGACTTCATATCGAATATAGGGTGAAAAGGCATTGGTTTTAGTGAAAATACGCAACTCCAATATAAAAAAACACGATTTTCTTCGTGGCGATAAAAAAGATGCTATTGTAGAGTAAAACACAGATAAATAATACCTACAGGTATTATAGATAACTATTTATGATTTCGGGTTCCAACCCAGGCAAGCACCACTGAATTTTCATGTGTGTTTATAATTCATCTCGTGCTCGGTGAAGGAAAACATCGTGAGAAAACCTGCATGTGTCTAATTTCAACGAAATTCTGCCACATGTGAATTCCAACAACCCGCATTGGAGCAGTGGTGGAATAAGCTCCAAACCTCCTCAAAGGGAGAGGAGCCTTAGCCCAGCAGTGGGAAATTTACAGGCTGTTAATGTAAAATAATGTAATGTATAATTTGAATGCCTCGTTGGTTTACTGTTCAGATATAGGGCTGCAAATTCCGAGGTTCTTGCTTCAAGCCTCGGGTCAGCCGATAAAAAGTTAATGTGTCTTTCTGGAGAAAAGATCTTAGTTACAGCCCGGAGTCCGCCAGTTGAAAGTGTGTCCCGTGCACAATACATGTTAAAATCATCATATAGATACATGTTAACAACATGAATGCACGTAAAGCCTTTCAGCCTGCGCCTGAACTGTTTCCGGTGTCGGATTATAAGAGTGAGGGATCAGAGAGTGCCCAGTGTTTCCCCTATAACTACCTACTTGTGCATTATAATAGGTCCTGTGTAGTTGTCAAGTCTCGCTTGGCATTTATAATAAGTGAAAAATATGTTCGTAATATATTATGGACATATGTATGTATAATCATACAATCAATTTTGAGTTTTAGTTTATAACTGAATACGTCGGTCAACAAGTTTACGGTTGACAAGTTTTTTTTTTCAATATTAAAAAATTGTATACACACATAGTTGCACACATACATACATAAATTAACATATGTTTGATCGTAGTAGTATCAGAATTGTTTGTTGTTATGTGCTCTCCTGGTTTAAGTAAACAAAATAAAATTTTCTTATTACAACAAAAGTGCAATATCCATACAGTGAGAAATAATGAATCGTTCGTGATTTCATTTACTAGTGACAATAATTCATTATCTGATAATAATTGTTCACTAAGATTTTTTTATATGTATATAATTTAACAAACCAAACCCTTTCAGTGAGTTATCAACTTGTCATGTAATTATATATATATTTTTTTTATGTTATTCGTGACAAACGAGCAGGAGGCTCACCTGGTGGAAAGTGATTACAACCGCCCATAGACATCTGTAACACCTGAGTTGAGTGAATGAGTGAACGAATGAATGAGTTCGGAAATACTAACTATAAATATAACGCTTAATATTCGCTATATAGGTAGATATATACAAACAATTATGATATCATATTCCCCATAGCGATTCAAGAGACGTGTATAATTTATGGCATGATTATTTAATAATAGTAATTATACATAAGATTCATGTTCAAGGTTTCCGGATGCATCTGTTTATATACATATATGTGTCAATATGTCATTATATAGTTTCAATCTTGCTGATTAACGCCTTGTGTTGATTACTTAGACTACACACTTGTTCTGTCTTTTTCTGTCATAAGGGTACATTCTGTTTTCCTCTCTTACGATAGTCAACAAATTGAATTTCGTATGGAGATAAAGTAATATGAAGCGTACAACATGCAACGTTTATTAGTAAGATTAATCTATTACAATTAACAATGACATCGAATGAATCACATAAATTCTTGAAAATAAAAATAATGTTTGTATATTTTGTAGTTTATTCAGTAGTTTAGTTGTAAGTGGACTTAAATTATATGTCTTTAACCTAATATAAACTATGGCTATATTCCAATACAATTTAATTAGTAAGAAGTAGAATTCACATATTTTAAAATTACTCCCAAGAATATGGTAAAGTTCTTTTGACTATAACACCTCTCATCTCAGGTTAGGTTAGGTTAGCGAAAAGAAAATGCAGTATGCGCCGAAAGCTTTTATTATTATAAAAATAAGACATAGGGGCTTTAAAAAAGATAATTCAGTAATGAATTATTCTTTTCCTGTCATCGTGTTCTGCATTTGAGATCGTCAAAACGAACAATAATTTGATATAAAATGTTACAAGTTCGTATCAATAATTACATTTAAACCGTTGCGGTTTCATTATATTTAAAGATATATAACGAGCAATAGGATGTACGACCTTTCAATAATAATTAATTGATATAGCAAGATACTATTGAATAATAAAACTAAACGAGTTAAATTACAACAAACAAGTAATTTATGAATCAAGATAATATCAATAATTTATTGCCGTTTCTATATATATATATGTGTGTGACTATCTAGTTACATATGAGATTACATATGAGTTGAGTGGATATGGGAAGCTAGCCAGTGCAAAGAGTAAAACTGACGTTTTCTATAAATGTGATTTGAATATTGAGATTTTAGCAAATATGATATGAGTTACTACGTGGTTCTATGTTATGAATCATTTGTACTGATTGTTTTTTAATCGGCTTAAAAAAGGTGGAGATTCTCAGTTTGGATGTTTACATATTTTAATGTAAATTCTGGCATAAGTCCGTCATATATAGGAGGCGTATTAAAAAAAATATTTTTTTGATCGACAAAGGGATTTATTACGAAATGGATAAAGTGATGCATCCATTTATATCAGAAAATCAACTGCGATTGCTGCTATGTACATAGTTATATTGGTAAAAGCTATTGAAGCTTATATTGGTGAAGGATCATCTTATATTGGTAAAAGATCATCTTTTTCATTCATCAGCTACTTTAGTGCCTACTCTAAACTATTCAAACGTGTAAGTCATACAGCCAAGTCATTATATTATAGTAACATAAAAAAAATATTGACCAGATTAAATTAAAATGACCTGGAAAATTATTAATTGCGAAACAGGAAGAGTCAAAAATAACATCTCCGACTTCAGCTTATCTATTGATAAATAATTATTAATTATTCTTCAGATCTGGTCGTTTTTGAAAATGGTTATGCTTACATTCTAATTTCGACTACTAGTTCACTAAATTCGTCTAACCCTCCAACCCCATGGTACATTTTAACACTAACAAGTTGCTACAAAATAAACAATTTGGATTCGCGCGACAATGTCGGTGAAAAAAAACGTCGGTGTTAAGCTCGTTAAACATATTTACAAGGTTTGGGAGGAGTCACAGGATGCCTTAAGGATATTTTGTGATTTATCTAAGGCCTTCGATTGTGTGCAACACGAAACTTTGGTCAGGAGGCTACGTAATGGCATTAGAGACATTGCACTCAGTCTTCTGATTTTGAATCTGAGCAATCGTATTCAGACGGTTGCTGTGAATGGAAAGAGATCTCTCGGGGCTCCAGTTACTGTGGAGGTCCGTCAAGGATCAATTCTTGGCCCTTTTCTCTTCAAATGACCTGACACATAGTTTAGGTAATAAAAAGTTTTATGAATCATACAAACAATATTATCTCGTGTTTATTATATATAAGAAGTATCAACTTCTTTAATTTTTAATGTAAAAATACGTCTTTCAATATATGACAATGTGAACAATGCTCTCTCTAAAATAGTACATAAGTTAGTATCAATAATTTAGGGAAGAGTTAGATGTTTTAGAAACAACTGAGTTCCTAGGTATTACAATAGCCTCTAAGCTCCAATGGGGCCCCACATATTTATGGGGGAATCTATTTAGATTGGCGAAAAGACAGCTCTGCAGCCTAAGTGGTAAAAAATAATTTTGCAATATATAGATTCAAAATATCAATTATTTTACCGCTATTCTAATTTTATAACTATGAAGATGTCTTCCTGACCGATTTTGGCCACGGAAGCAGTTCTCAAAGGAGACCAGCCTGTCACGCAGGACATGTTACGATGACGAGATATAATATTTACAAAACAGGTAGTAATCAATGATATTTATAGTATATGAATCTATAATTCATCTCGTAATTATGCAACACATCCCAAATAATAAATAAATAAAACACAATAAAAATAAAATCACGTTTATATCTTTGAAAAATGTATTTTTTTAATTCATTCTTTTAATTCGTTTTCACTCAAGTAACGTAATAAGTGACGTAAGTCCTTTT
Source organism: Vanessa atalanta (assembly GCF_905147765.1). Classification (NCBI taxonomy): domain Eukaryota; kingdom Metazoa; phylum Arthropoda; class Insecta; order Lepidoptera; family Nymphalidae; genus Vanessa; species Vanessa atalanta. Next base: position 15,363,969 of record NC_061902.1, on the reverse strand, counting down.
ATAAATGCGAAACGGAACGATAACTGAGTTTTAAGACTGAAATAATAGCAGTCGTAGTTGAAGCTTATCGGCGAAACAAGATCGATATACACAAGCCGCTGGTCACTATACGATTAAAACAAACTCGTTTATAAAACAATGCTAGTTATAGTTTTCACACGCGTCATGTGCGTCCACCATATGAATATCCGTTAAATCCCTCAGGCTGATTGATTGATTGATGTATTCTCACACACTACGTAATGTTTTTATTCTTTGCACGGATAACCACTGCGAATACAACCTATTTAAAATAGGATTAGATATTATGCAATTGAACTCAATGTTGAGTTACAACGAAAGAAAGAAAGAAAGAAAGAACACTTTTATTTGGGACAAAATGACAATTAGGTACAAAATAAAAAGTAAAAAATAATAATAATAAAAAAAAATAACTTAAGTACTAATAACTTATCATTTACACAAAAAAAGATATAAAATGAACAATAAAAGAAAAGTAACGATACAAAAAAAAATAATAAAGAAAAAGAACAAGTACAATATAGGTATGTGACGTGTCCCAAATAGGTATACCATTCAGCAATTCATAGGTGTGGACACCTAATGCTGGTTTTCAATGGTACCCTTTTTTGATACATACTGACGGGCGGTGACCCAATTAAAACTAACTTAATAAAATTTTTGATCATGCGTTTTTAATTCCAAGATTTTGATTGATGGCGAGTTCTTGTTCAACGAAGTGCGCATAGGCTTAACGTAGGTGAATAAAAAGTATTTAAGTCAAAATGTTTTAACATGATAGCTATCTCTTATATCTTAGCATCAACAAACTGCAAAAAACAATTTATAGAAAATCTTTTTCACGTTTTGTTCTTTCTCTTTCAAGGTTGTCAATATTAGTTTTTTTGTGGAATTTTGAGTTGATGTATCGAAGATGAGCAAGAAACGCGAGCGGAATTATGGCCTCGCAAAACAACCTCTTAGACACAACATAGAGTAGTGTAGACTAGACCTTAAACAGTCTATTTTCTCCTCCCTGTACAAAAGTATCCGGTGTAAGGCAGTTCGGATATTTGGACATGGACGAGTTTCCTAATATTTGCAGCAAAATAAATAAATCGCATTCTAACCATGTAAACCTAAAACTAGGCAGTCCATTAAATATTTTACCTATTTTCAGAATGTAAAAATAAAACGAATTGATCTCGTTTAAAAAAAAAAAAACCACAACATTCGATCTGATTGCAAGTAATGTATCAGTTCTAGATCAGTTAACACATTTCAAATCTACTACAATTAAAAATTTAAATTAAAAGCGATGGAAACTGTTATAAATATAAACGATCTCGTACAAAAAATACGATGTATTCCGACATTTATATAAATTTTTATAATAACAAATGTAGTGGCAGGCAACAATCGCTTTTGCTCAGTAAATCAGAAAAACACACAACTCATTGATTTGATTATATAGTACGAGTAAGGTGTTATCTGTTTTCAGTACCTGCAATCAAAATGAAAAACGTTTACATCAAAAATCTCTTGAAATGCGAGTCACAATCGACTTTTCGGATTATGCGAGGCAAAGTTTTCTTGTTCGGTCACGAGCGCTTAACTGCGCAAACAAGTTCGCATGGGTAAGCGCTAAGTGATAATTGAATGTACTGTTTCAACTTATCCTACAACACAAAGACTAAGCTTTAATCCTATTATCATCTGTCTACTCTACGGTATACACGATAATATTTTCCCTGGCCTTAGTAAGTTTAAAAAAATATATCACATGTATCCGTTTATCTAAATCTTCGAAAATGTGAGCAGAAAGCACAATCTACGTTTTTTATAATAAAATATATAATCAAAGATTTTTACTTTCAGTTATTACGAGCGTTTATTTCATTTGTATGTAGAATAAATTTCGTTCCTGAATGTTGAACAAGTTTTACCCAAATGGTGGCGCAGAAATTATTCACACACTTTCGTTTCTAACGACAATAGAATCTAGTAAACAAAATTTTATCTTTTAAAACATTTATCAAATGAAAACATATTTTATCTAGTTTTTTAATTTTTTTAAACGATTTTCAATTCCATTTACGGTGCCGATTTCGGTGCCATGTAAGCTATACATTTTGTCTTTGAGATAAATTTAAATCGTATGGTATTATCGATTTAACACAAGTAGATTTATTAAAATAAGAAAGTAACAGCAATGAAAATATTATAAAATATGGTGTTCAAGAAAGTTTACACGTTCAGACAGGAAGCAGACCGATATTTGTTATTTGTGATATATTAAATAAAAAAGGAATTTGAAGTCCCGCCGAAAGTTGATGGCAAACATTTATCAAATAATTTATTTGGCTTCAATTTGGTGGAAAATCTACTCAGACAGTTGAATGACCTTTTCATTTAGAAGTTGTGTAAACTTTAATTCAAGGAGAGAAACTTCCTGTACCTTAAAGGTTATATCAAATGCCATAATTAGGTATTGTGTATAAAATGAATAAAATGACGAGCAAACATTGCCGTCGCGATGGGAACACCTTTTATGGGTGAAGACTTTGCATTGCAAAGTATAATATTTATATATAGCGCATAAATACATCGCTAAAAGATGTTGACGTACACGATCAAACAAGAATAATATTTAAATTAATTATATTAACATTTAAACCGCGAAAAAGTACAAAAGTAAGACCGAAAGCTGATTTTTTTTCGAAAAGTTTAAACGATTTATAATAATATTAAAAAAAAACCAAGTAAAATATTCAAAAACTGTCTTTGTTACTGCGAGATGGAATGAAATCAAAAATGCAGGTGCACATTTCAGTTGTACAACAAGTAAGGGATTGTTTTTTGCCAAAGTCGGCCGTATCATGTGATGTAAGTGCTGTATGTATTATAGCTGATCTACGTTACAGATTTTTTTTTTTATGTTATTGCTGGCAAACGAGCAGGAGCTTTACTGATTACCGGAAAGTGATTACCACCGCCCATGGACACGTGCAACATCGGGGAGCTTGCAGCTGCGTTGCCGGCCTTTTAGGATTTAGGTAGAAGATTATAGTTTTAGGTTTTTTAAAGATGAAATTCTCAATAAAATGAGTTTCTAAATGAGCAGAACACTTTCGATTCACGGAAAGTATTTAAAGCCATGGTCGAGCTTCTGTCTCTGTCCAGTTGACTCAGATTATCGACCCATCGGATTATGGAAGACAGAGTGCACTCGTAGATGTTTGCGTATAAACGCCTGCACTAATATATCTCTAAAGCTAGCTTAACTGTAGCTTGTTTACGTTGAGAATAAAAGTCGATCAGGCGGTGATCCTGTTATATGTAACTCTTTAAATATTAATACATCAAATTAAAAAAGACTAAAATACTTGATATGAAAATACTGTGCACCAAGTGTGTGTTTTCATCGCCATCATTCAGCGAAACTTCTTCAACAACAGTCGTGAAATATACTAACATGTCAAGTTAATTGAAATTTTGCGAGTATAGTGAGTCTGTATATTAACAAGGATAAATGCGATCACGTAAAAGGTAGTTTACAAAGTTACTTAAATTGTATAAAACAAAAATTATTTTACTACATAATAATTTTACTAAGCGGTTCAAGACGAACGATTTTCTTCTCTTAACGTAGCAGATCCATTTACCATTCATCCAATCGAGGGTTGAAAGAGGGGGGATTTATTAACTGATCAATAGCGTAATCTAAGTTGCTATCACTTGTTCTTCAAATCAAGATATTTTATTTCCTATAATTTTAGCGTTTTTATTTTTTAGCGTTTATTAATATAAGTATCGTACTTTCAAGGAGAATGAGACTAACAATGTGAGCCGAGATGGCCCACTGGTTAAAATGCGTACATCTTAACCGTTGATTGCGGGATCAAGCCCAGGTAATCACCATATATTTTTTATGTGCTTAATTTGTGATTATAATAATCCTCGTGCTTGGTAGCGAAGGAAAACATTGTGAGTAAACCTGCATGTCTTATTTCAACGAAATCCTGCCACATTTGAATCCACCAACCCGCATTGGAGCAGCGTGATGGAATATGCTCCTAACCTTCTTCTCAAAGGGAGAGGAGGCCTTAGCCCAGTAGTGAGAAATTTAAAGGCATATACATGTACATGTTAAGACGAACAAACCCACACATATACAGCTACCTAAATACCATATATAGGCTTTATGACATTTTATTAAATCGAGTTTGTAAACAAACTAATCCTATCCTATAAATATACATGTAATGTATAGTTACTATATGAGATGTATTCATATTTGATTTCAAGAAAAATACAATAAATATTTAAGACGCACACTTTGTAGTAAAATAATGTATTTTGCCGATTCAGATTTAAAATTAAGGATATTCTATTTTTCTGAATATATGTTGATGACTTAAATATTTCTTATATTTAAGTGCATTTTCGCAGGTTTACTCGCGTGAAGCAAGCTTCATCCCATTTTAATAAGGTTATCGAGTGAGCGAGCGAGTTTTAAAACGAATTTCCATGGAAACCATTAGAGAAGTACTGTTTATTTCGAAATGCACCTAAAATTTCAAACAGCAGAAAACTGAGTATGAGGATTCCCGTAAAAAAATAATTAATAATGTTCCATTCGTTCATTATTATAATCCGAAAGGATGGAAATTCGGCACGCTCGAAACAAAATCGTGTACAGGACCAACGTCTTGAGTCGCTTTTGCTCGCAAGAGGAAATACTGTCGTTCTGAAATATTATCAAGAAACTTCAATAATAAATCGTATTAACATTGTATATCTGGCGAGTGTATTTAGCCATCCGATATTTGCCTATAGTTAGAGACCCCGCCACCTTTCGAACCAGGGTTTCATCAGTACCATCAACATATACCGCCTGAATAATTCATCTAGTGGCAGAAAATTAACTCACCATAAAAACAGGCCGGTCGTACACGTTAGTCAAATTGTTTCACTTACAATTGAAAATTCCAACCATAAATAAGGATGGCAAGTAAGTTATCACTGGTACCACACCGAACCCATAGCGAACCACCAGTATATTTCAAATGTACTAGTAATTATAATGAGCATCGAGACATGCTTTTAATCAAAATGTTTCAAACAATCTGTGTCGCTTTAAGCAACCTCTGTGAAACGATCAACAAAACTCACATAACAATATTTCATTCGTACATCGCACAAACTTGCTAATTAACTATATCACATAAAATACCTGTATATTTCCTCTTTGAAACCATAACCGAATTAAATGTCAATGTTATTAGCAGTTTTTGCTGGATTCGCCATAAAACAAATCGAACAAACTTTATTCAGTATTACGGTTCCGTACAAAGCGTACGGATTTGTTACAGGTTGATTGATTGAACAGACAATAATGGATATTAAAAAAATCCCCCCCAAAAAAAAGCAACTGAAAGGATTTTCATACGAATTTTACGAGGGAGGTAATTAATGTAATTGTATTAATGAAGATTTCGAAAAATACCACGCCTATTGGAAGCTTTCATGGCGTCCGCGTATACATAGCGAGTAATCTACGATATACCTAATATATCAGATAAGTAGATTGTTTTTCTACCCTGCCAAGCTGGGAGGGATAGCTAGTGTAACAGGCAATAGCGATACTAATAAATATACCACGCGGAAATCTAGCACACCCTGTGCCCTGTATTTGCGAAGAAAAGTGTGATATATTAGGTAACAGAGAGGATCGGTGCGGGTATCGATTAAAAACTATAACGACGACATATAAAAACTATATTCTGAAAAAATAAGCCGAAGGTTCCCTCGGTAATGTACTCAATGTAAATAAAATAATATTGACATTGATAGCTTAGTGGAAAATAGCTAATAAAAACAAAATTAAAGTAATCCGCTAAAAGTAACTCTCGGTGTTGACATTTTAATATAAGAAAAGAAATCCTTTAAATAATTTGGTTAAAAACATTTTACATTTATCTATGGGCCCAGTACGCTTCCACTGCGATGTGCCTATTAGCCGAAATGGCTCAGTGGTTAGAACGCGTGCATCTTGACTGATGATTTCGGGTTCAAACCCAGGCAGGCACCGCTGAAATTTCATGTGCTTAATTTGTGTTTATAATTCATTTCTTGCTCGGCGGTAAAGGAAAACATCGTGAGAAAACCTGCATATGTCTAATTTCAACGAAATTCTGCCACATGTGTATTCCGCCAACCCGCATTGGAGCAGCGTGGTGGAATATGCTCCAAACCTTCTCCTCATAGGGAGAGGAGGCCTTTAGCCCAGCAGTGGGAAAATTTAGAGACTGCTAATGGTAATAATGCTAATGCTACATTTATCTATAACAAGAACATGACATACAAACTTGTCGCGTCACTTCAGTCAAATCGTAAATTGAATTGAAAGCGGATGAAACTGCGGTGAGCAATATTATATACTAAAACATCCAAAACGCTGCGCCTTGTACAAGTTATATGTATGTTGGTTAAGTACCATTTTTCAACTAGGCGTTACAAAGAAAACGTCTCCATGATGTTCGGGATGATATTATTAATACCTACTGCTATTAATATTTCGCCCGCGCGACCCTCACACGCCCTACTCGGTACGCGATTTCATTTAAATTAACAGCGACCGGCAATATTCTAATTATCCTGTAGATTTGGAATTTCGTCAAACACTGTTCAGTTGTTTATCTGTAAAAGCGCGGCAGACAGACATAACTAAGGTAAATATGTTTTTTTTTTATATTTGTTAGGTACATACTAATCTAAGAAAGGTTGAGGTAAATAGGTGACCCCACGGCCATCTTACGCGTTACATCGTCTACCACGTCAAAGACGTCACGTCCCTTGTGGCTTCAATTACACCGCAGGTCTTTAAATCAGAACACAACAATACAAAGCAACGATGTTGGCGCGACTAACAAAAGACTCGGTGTTATTTATCCAGACGCACTTGAACATAACTCCGCCAACGACATACTGTGTACCTCGTTCTCACGGTGGCTAACTTTTCTTAACATGTAAACAAAAGTTTAAAAGTAAATCCGTGCCGGATCCGGAAAAAATGTGCTCTGAACATTACGAAACATACAAAATTGACGTCTGACTTTTTTATATTTAGAGGATTAATTGGGTTTCTTCAGCAATTTACCGATGAGTAAGTACAATTTATTCATCACCAAGTCACTTACGCATAAACCAGCGAAAAAGAGTTGCTGTATATAAAACGAGCGGCCCTCCCCGATTTTGTCCGGGTGAAATAATAATTTTATTTAGTTTCCGATCGCAGCGCCACCTACTGGGTCCAATCGAAATATTACGGGGACCCAAAACTCAAAAAAAAAGTCACCAACATCGGGCCACCCGCTTAGAGTACATCGCTTTTTTTTAATACAGGTCTGGTATGTCCTTTGGCGTGTTCTATATTCAAATGATTGTATAGCTTGTAAACAGCGCGCATCGGGATGCTTCCATCGATACTTCGAAAATATGCAGGAACAGTAACATGACACGCATGCATTTATCCTTTGCATTTGGGGCTAACGAAGTGAATTTTATACATCACTGCAAAATAAATATTCGATAATCTGAAAGACGCTTGCTTAACCAAACTTTCTTGAAATGCTGTCCGCGGTGGTTTGGTTCCCGCCGAATATAATCTCCTAAATATAAAATTGTAAGCACTTAAACTGAGCACCGAAATTAATTAAATTTCCTGGTTAGAATTTATATTGAAATATCCATTTGAAATGATAAATAATTTGCAAAATAAAATCAATTTATATATTAACGATTTGTCGGAAATTATTGTTTGACATTAAAAGCGGATTTGAGTTGTATTATATTACTATTGAAATAAATTATTCGAGATTATCTGTTAAAAGCATTGTCATCCGCAGCGAAGATAGATGTTAGTCGTTTCAAATTAGAATTCTTCTTTTTGTTTGAACTAAAATTTTGATGAAAATATTTGCTCAACTAGAAACATATTTCTACATTATATTAAAGCGGTCACAAGCCCGTCCATAGATATTGAAGCTGTAGGAAATATGAACTATTTCTTACAGGAGAATTAAAATTACACTGGCTCGCTTAAAATTCAAAACACAGTATAATAAATTATTGCTGTATAACGGTGGCATAACTAATGAGTATGTGGTACCCTCTGCGACTGTCCTTACAAAGCCTTATCACCGAGTTGATTGCATATTGTTTAGAGCGAGAATTTTTATCATGATGCAGATAAAGATAATACAATAAATAAATACAGTATCTAGAAGTCCATATTTCAGGTAGTCACTATATATAATATTTCCACAAGTAAATAATTAAAATTCGAATTGAATAATTTAATACCATCGATAATTAAGTTCGATACTTCTATAAAAAAACTCTCGTAAAGCCCAACGTTGTTGTATAAAATGACTTTAAAATCGGAAATATGATCACGTACTTAAGTCTTATTATTCAGAAAACTGTATAGACGGATGGATATTTACTTTGGTAGGCGAAAGATTCCGAGATCACATTGTATCTATTCAGTCATTCTAGGTTCTTTCTATTCGAGTTTAAAAAAATAAGCTCTGTCAACTATTTTAGATACAGAAGTATTGATTAACATCAGTGTTCCACCCACTGAACATTTACAATAAAACAATATCGAATACTAAATAGGGAAATTGAATTTTATAAATGAGGTCAGTTGCAACTTTATTACAGAATCCTAAAGATTTTATGCAGAATTATAAAAAGGTAGGTACCATTGCTTACAATGCTAACTTAACGTTAAGTTACAACGACTAACTTAACCTGTATACTCGAACACAGTAATACAAACAAAGTTTCATCGAAGTTAGAATCATACCAGGTGAGAGAGACGAGGCAAAATAACACCTAGGAAATATCAAAGTTGAAAAACTTTCAAAAGTTCTTTTAAAGAATTGAGTAACTTCGAGCAAGGACTACGTCAGTTGTTTACACTTACGAAATTAATAACACGTTCGTGGATACAAATGTTTGCGTAAAATAAAAGTTTTCGTGATGGGAAATTTTTAATCCCTTTTATTTTAATTGTTTAATTAAAATCTAAAAATTCAACCAATTAAGTATTTCACGTGTTCTTAGAAAACGTGAATTTTGACAGATGGTGTAGATTTAAAGCCTGACTAGCAAGTTTGCATGCGGATAATTTGGTTATGTAATTATTCATTTCACGTTTTATGGTGACGGATAACACCGTGAAAAATACCGGCATGTGTCGAAGGATATTCAGCCACATGTACATCCATGAGCATGAGGTTTGCACCTACATTATTTGTTTACGATTTACGTACTCTGGACATCTTTTAAAATATTTAAAAAAAAATTAATAACATATTTTTAAAACTCTAATATACTAAAATAAATAAAATTTTGATAATTATCTTATGTCGTAACTGGCAACTATGTGTCCAAACTTCATCTGTTGATTGACAACACTCACACATACTATTTAACATAGTTTAAGTTAAATCAGTTCGCAATACTGTTGCTACCAACAACGCAATTTTTCACATGTAAAAACTTGAATCTATTTTAAATAAGGCTTATACGTTTCGAAGCAAGTATAAAAAGTAAAAGAAACACTAATCGAATTAGCTGAAAGAGGCTTCTCAATGTTAGGCTTCGTTCACACTTTACCACTTTCCCCTTCGTACTTGTTGCATCTGTCTTGGGAGACATCCCTTCTTGTAATTGCAGAATCAACATTCAACACGCCACAGAAAACAATACCTATATCCATCACTAAATTCATACTTTATCGTAACTTTGTGTACATAGTTAAAATATATTTAAAAGTAATTTGTCACGCTAACTTTTGTCAATATTTTAGCATAATTTCGCAGTTAAGAACTTTTTATTATTCTTTCATCGACACCGAATAAAAATGGCAGCATATTTAAAACTGTTTACAATGCACAATTGAAAAAAATTTAAAACTTTCGCGGTTTGTAACAGAAAAAAAATAAACATAAGTAGTTACAAACGAATATTGTCGATAATACGTATAACTTACTGTATTTCATACGGGTAGTGGTAATGTGGAGGTGGTGTTTGCAAATCGTGTAGTTGGAGATAAAACTCATGAACGCGCGGATATTCGCGCGCCATGATCACGCGACCGCTCCGCGCGTCTCGGCCTCTCTCTACTAACTGCCGGCAACGCGCTGAGCTAACACGAGCCGTCACTGACCTGCCCTTAACAACCCTTATACATCTTCACTTTTCGAACATCGCTTTCTTAAACTACAACTGACTTTAAAGGAACACAGGTTTTGAACATACGTTATATATGAAGTCTCGCACTTACTTACTTAAAATAATAGTAATTTGAAAAACGGCTATGATTTACGCAATTTAAAAAAATAGTCTATATATGTAGACGGAGCTTTTACGTATTACATATATGAAAAAAATATATATCGTGTGTTATTTTAAGGCAACTTGAAATTCAGGTAAGAGATACAGTGTTATAGTCTAGACAACCTTGAAAACATAATTCAGGTAATAAAGCGTATATTTTCAGATTGACGCTTGTGGACGCTATGTGGATTGTTGCTATAATAGCTTATACTAATGAGTCTGTATAAAGTTATGTAATCCATCTCAGTAATCGCTTATTTCACACACAATGACTGATGTTTTATAATTGCTATAGACATGGAATAATTTGCAATGTCCTGGTTTTCTAGCTTGAATCGGATTTTGGAGAGTAGACGTGTTGAATTCAACCATTTCTCCAGTAATAGAAATCTTTTTTTTTTTATATAGTATTAGCAGCCTGTAAATTTTCCCACTGCTGGGCTAAAGGCCTCCTCTCCCTTTGAGGAGAAGGTTTGGAGCATATTCCACCACGCTGCTCCAATGCGGGTTGGCGGAATCTATTTTTAATTGAATACAATTTGTATTATAATGTTAAAATATTTTGTATCTCGTCTATGTTGTTTTGGAACGAACTTCTTTAAAGCGGCTTCAATCAGAGTGATCTGACAGAAACAGTCAAGTAAGCAAATAGCGTTGTGCTCTCTCCAGGCAATCTTTCTCTCTCTCTATCTTTCTCTCTGTCTCTTTCTATTATGTATGATTTTGTATAATATAATTCGGATGGGATTTTAATAACAATTTTATGTAGTGTAATCGGATTATTCACGAACGTTCTTAATATATTTCATTGTGTCTGTTATTAAATATCTACATAATATATAGCGGAAGCAACTTCATAATTAAATTAAATAAAATAGCCTTTATTTTCAAACCCAATTTGCAATTTACGTATTGTTTCCTTTCGTCGTCGAATTATATACTACTAATGAAATTAATTAATAAGATTAATCGAGTATATTAATGAGTATTAATCGATCGATATATTTAACGGCAGAAATTCTGAAGATTTATAAATAGTAATAATGTCACGTGAACAAAAGTCAGGTACGACCGAACATATTTTTTTTTATTTAATGTGATCTACTATTTATATTTCGATTTTGTACGCGGTATTGATTTAATTGATATACATAATGTTAGAGTTATTTTTTTTACACATTGTATAACTATAATTTAATTAATAATATGTCGATTGACTATTTTTAGAATATGTTGTAACGTAATATTTTAATTTTTCAATATTAATACTGGCCGGTAAGAAAAAGAATGTCTAGAAATCGAACGCGGCGGCAGTGTTTTGTTGTAATAATAATTATTTTTAAATAATTAGAATTATAGGAAGATTTGGAGAATACGGGAAAACACGGATTAGTGGGTAAAATAAATGTGAAAAAAGTGTTAATAAATGAATCTGGAAGAATATTGTTGTTTAAACTTGCGACCGTCCTAAGAATCATGATTTCAATAGACATGATGTAAATTATTTGGTTTACATTTTTGAATACTATACATTAGTTCGTTATAAAATAAACGAACACTTTGATTACGTTGTTTGCCTAACAGTTATTGTTAACCATAATAGTTTGTTATTTTAAATGGTCAGTACACGTTCAATTTTTATGTCATAGTGTAATTAAACACTTTCTGATATCCTTTTTGTAAAATAGTGCAAGAAAGGGATGCAGATAACAATGATCCTAATGCAAGCAGATTGAAGCGCTTAAATTGACCAAGACTATCTATACGCACAAGATATACTTAAATTTGAACATTTCTTTTTCACAAAAAATATTATGCTAGAGTTTCAAAAATTTAATTAAATTATTAATAACATTTTCATTTTAAGCTGATTACATTATTCTACGAATGATTGTATATGTATATATATTTTCAGTTCAATACTCACACAGATGAACTGATGCACATACAGATGTTGCTGTAATCATTTATTTTTTTCCCTTCGCGATGATTATATTTGTTTTTCGTATCAATAAACAAAGGATTAAGTTACAGAAATAAAAATAAATGGGCTGGTTTACCACGGAGCCAATTATACACAAATTAAATTGTAAGTCTTAATATACAACGACTCTTTTTTGAGTCTAAATATAGATTACAACAATTATAGAAGTAAATGTCTCTTCCGCATTAATTTTAACAATGTTTTAACAATGATTTTTTTAAAGGATTATATATAATATATATACATCACAGTGGCTCGTTAAATATCTGATCGAAACCGGAGATTTCCATCAATTGAATGCGTTTCGCCGCACATCAGACATATCTGATGTCAGATCATTTGAAACAGAATAATAAGTATTTTTATTTCACTGTCAATTTATAGGCTCACGATGAAGTCTAGACGATGATATTTACTCTTGTATTGAATATACCCGGATTTAAATGTTTAGAATACAAAGACACTGAAGGAAATTTAACAATTTGACTTTAAGTGAGATTTGCGGAAATAATTTATTTATTTTAAACTTTTTTAAAAAAAAAAGAATCAATTAAAATCTGTTTTTTCTTCTTATTTATAAAAACTAATGAACACTGGTTATTTGTCAATATTAAAACAATAATAATTGACGGAAAAATATATTATTTCCATATTTTTTATGTACAAAATTGACTTAAAAACAAAAAAAAAAACGTTATGACTTTGTCCTGCAGATTATTTTGAAAACATAACCTATTTCGTAACTCTCCAAAAATGTATAACAGCTACGAACTTATTTCGAAACAACCGAAATAAAATGACCACAAAGGACGCTGGTACAAATTCGTATTGAAAAAATGGAAAAAAACAAATGTGCGTGTATACATATTATATATAGTAGTCGCATATTATGTACTCGCATATGTAACAAATGACATTCCACCTTAGCAATAAGCAACATTAACATTATAATCTCACTCAATGTGTTGATATCATGAGTCAGAGAGCTCTAGCACCACGCTCGTTGCACAAACCAAATAGCGCGCTTGCCCGCCTACCTGTTACACGCTTCCGTCCCTAATAACGAAATCATTGCCAGCTTTCAAAAACCCCAGCGAGAGAAAAGATGTTCCACATCATTGAAAAACGGAAAAATGAAACATATACAAACGCAATGAATACATATTATTATTTCTGTTATTGTAACATTTGTGGTAGGAAGATAGTGGCTAGCAAAAGTAACATTAATCTTTATAACGTACGGAAAAACGATCTTGGGGCTTGAGACTTTGCTTCATAGATAACAGCTAATTGATAACCTCACCGACGATCTAATATGACTATTGGTGTAATTGTAGAAACAGGTTCAATATATTAGATAAATATAGATATAGATAGACAGTTTAACTTTAACATTTGTATGTAAATATAGATTCAATAAGATTGTATTTTATAAGCTTAACTTCCGTATAACTTTCCGATACAAAAAGTCTCTTACTCTTTTTACATCAATAAGTCGATCCGTTACCGTGGAAGACGGACTAACCAATCAACTCTTGTGAGACACTTGAACAGTAAAACACTTGTGTTATGGAAAATCAGAAGTAACGACGGTACCACATACACCCAGACCCGAGACAACATAGAAAACTAATGAACTTTTTCTACATCGATCTCGGCCGGGATTCGAACCCGTGACCTCGGAATTGCGTACCCATGAAAACCGGTGTACTGACTATTCGACCACGGAGGTCGTCAAAAGTTGTAGTTGTAAGTAGTCGTTGGTAGTGAACTTTTGCTAATATATGTATATTAACTTTACCCCTGATATCGTGCAGTAACTAGGTCACCCGATATCCCTTCGAGGTGAAATAATCACAAAAAACAACACTTATAATTATATTAGCCTTCAATCTGCCCATATACCTACAATTTAACTGAAAGCATTTCTGATCGAAAAGTCAGTTTCTCTTTTTTCCTTAATTAATCAGACAAGGAAGGAAACACAAGTAGATATTAATAATTGTGGTCAAATTGAAGATACTTAGAGTGTCGAAGCATCCACTGCGTCAGCCAGTACTACAGTTATTCTATTTATTCTAAGTTAGATATTTAAAAATATATTCAAATATCTAAAAAAATATTATTACTAAATTACTCTGTATAATGACATCCTTTGAAAGGTATCACAGAACGGGATGAGAACTAGGTTAATACTAAAATTCCGTTCAAAGCAAATCAGGAGCAATTATAATTGGATTATTTGTGCAAGATCAGTTTCAAACTATCAATTATAGTTAAACGCTTGTATAGTATTAAAGCTATTATATTCTACATATTGCATTAACAGTCTATATATTTAATACAAAAAGGACATTATAATATATAATCATATTATAAAGGGGTAAAAAATGTTTGTTCATATGTAGGGGGTAATCATGTAAATGTTAATGATTTGTATGTACAATGTACGTCATATAATTTCTTTATTTCTTTATACTGGTTGTAGCTTTACTTTTAATATATATAGTTCCGTTAAATGACGATTCAGAAGTACTTATAAGAGCCTTCTCGAATAAGGTATATTTTGATTTTTGGTTGATTAATTGCGCCCGTGCGGAGACGAGCTGGTCGCTACGAGTAATATAAATAAATGTGAATGTTTGTAGATGAATATGACTTACGCCATATCAAAGACAGTCTAATCAAAGTGTTTTTTTTAGTTAGATGATTGAGCTTATGACGTGGTATGGCTCGAATAATCTGTGGTATATAGTGTTGCTAGCTATGCTGCTGTTTCATCCCTTAACGTTGTGAGTAAGATTTTTAAGTCATATTTCGTTTTTTCTATTCGCTTTTGAAACTATTTAATTTAGTATTTAGTCGAAAGTAATATTTTTGTAAATAAAAGTGATTGTAAACTTTGAAAAAAATATATTTTTTCTACATAGGGCATTAGCTTGACATCGAATAGTCGCGCACTAAGAGCAATTCAATGTAATGTCAAATCTCAATTAGAATAAGTAAATTTCTACGGATTTTGTGTATTCGTGTGCGTTTTGTTTGTGTCGTCCGGATAAAAGTCTGTTGGATATAGAACTTTCGCATTAGGCTTCTGAACAGATATTGACTATACAGTATGTTATATTATACATATAAGTAAAAGAACGTCGATAAAAGATGCATTTAAAAAACTAAGAAACCATTACAATAAGAAATTAATTCAGCCTAAATTACGGAGTTTAAATAATAAATTCGATTGTCACCTTATTGATCCGTGGAGATAAATATATACTTAATCATCAGTACGGGTTTAGTAAAAATGTTTTCAGCTTGTTTCTAAATCAGGATGTTGGAATATTTAATAAAGTTTTTTCAACGAAATATTTTATCTTTATTAAAAAAAAAACAACGATAAGCTTAAGCCAAAATGATTTATATACACGTGTCGAAGTATATTACGACTCGACTCGTTTGTCTAGTGGCTCATTGGTCCAGGGTTCAAACCTCAGATCTGGCCGATAAGAAGTTATTGGGTTTATCAGTCGAAAAAAAAACACTAGTAGCCCGGAGTTTAGGAGTTGGTACACAACCGTGCATTGAAAAGCACGTAAAACGGCTAGACCTGCGTCTGAACTGTCTTCGATCGAATTAGATTTCTCATCCCATCGGATTATGAGAGTGAGGTAACAGAAAAGGCGTGCTCGCAGGTGCATTTACTGGTACCTCACTGGCACGTGGTGCACCACGCCAACATTTGTGTACTATAATATATCCTGTATGAAACCTTGAGAAATCTCTTGAAGATGAGAGATTGGTCGACGTGGCCCACCATCGATTATCTTTTTCTTTACATGCGCCAATATTATTTTTACATATCTAACTGCAATCCGGCAAAATTATATTGCGCGTACAATATTGATCGACAGCTCTGACCAGCTCCGGTAACGGGGATATCGCGTAAAGACAAAAACGTAATCAAATTTTCGCATAGATTTTTCATTAAAAAGATTGTAATCGGTCATCGTATGATGATATTTATGCCTTTTTAGGTGTTTATACCCAATGATTCTTTTTAATTTAGTATGTAAGTTTGAAAGTGTCTTTTTCCTCGTTTCAAATATATTTCAGTATCCATGGATTAATCAAACAGTATGAGGCAGCTTCTATTACATAATCTATTTGAAGTTTTATAATTTTTTTATTAATGATCCACAATATATATATTGTAGACTATTTAAAACTGTTTTCACATCATTGTATTTTATGAACTAACTGAGATTGAACTATAACTGATTTTATTAATTTACTAAGCAAAAAGTTTTGAAATAAAACGTACAGGTAAGTGCCATGATGTCTATTCTAGCGTGCTGTGGACGACAGCTAATTTTTAATAAACTTCAAATGTTTCTATTTTTTTTTTTTGTTGCTCGTCGTTGAAATTCTATTATAAAGTTTTACCGTTCAAGGAGTCAATCAACAATCAGCTGTACTTAAATGGTATTGCTGTTATTTTTATTTGAAGACTGAGTGAGAAAAATCTCATTACTAGAGGCTCAAGGAACGTACACTTTCATTCTCTCTTATTCATCAGGTCGTGCTATTGCTCGCCACTTTAAATGAATTATGAATAAAAAACAAGTTTAGTATTCATAAACATTGAACTTTGATTATTTTAATCAAGACTGAACTCTTTCTTACATTTATATGTAATGTTAACAAGGACAATGTATAAATTTAAAGAAATTAAGATATTGACTGTTGCTTCTCAATAAATATTCTGTAATGTTCTGTATGTACGGAAAAATATTAATGTTTTTATGAGAAAATGTGATTATCATTGGTACAAGAAACAAACACAATCTTGTTACTCCTGTTACTCGACTGCATAAAGTCAGTAACTCTTTTGTGGGGCAATGTATACACTTCTACAACAGGATCCCAGAAAGCGTTCAAAATGCTTCTGGTGCGAAATTTAAAAAATTTTTGGTAGTGTTTAATTTGACCATCAATAAGAAAGTGTAATGCTTCTATATTGAATAAAGGAATTTGAGTTTGAGTTTGATAAAATATTTGTAATAAAAATAATAATCTAATTTATATTAACACTGTTGAAAGTTAAGATATTAAAATTCCTAAAAGTAAAAATGACAAAATCTATGTCCTCTGACTTAAATATCATACTTCAAAATATACAGGGCATAGGTGGCAAAGATCATGAAATAGAATAATTTTCGTAGTGTTACAAAATTAAAGTATTTTGTTTTACAGAGCACTAGGTTAAATGACTTGCAGTATTCCAAGTTTTAAACTGTCAAGTACATTCGTAAAAGAGAAGGCTTTCCGACGTGGCTCATTCATATTAGTACGAAATTATAGCAGTTTTGAATCTCGAATAGATATATGTATATATATATATATGTATATTCGTGGAATGTGCGCAGTAGACTGTAGGGTGCGTGTACCGACTCCCATCGGAAGATTTTATTTATTTGAGACCATTACGAGGTTACTCTTAAAATATATATGTTATAGTAATAATTATGAGTGTTCACCTTGTTTAATTTAACAGAATTTCAATAAACTAATAATAAAAGTGCTAATACTATTTTTTTAAATCATGTATAATCATTTCATAAAATATTTAAATTTAAATCAATATAATATTAAAAAAATTGAAATTTCATGACTGGGCTACTATTGGTATATATATAAATAAATAGAAACAATATAATATGACTAATATCTATAGCATGAAGCAATTAAATCGTAATATAGCCTTTTTGGAATATGTCAATCAAAGATAGATTTTTTCCAAACAGATGCATTTTGCATAAAGAACAAGGTGTAAAATTCCGATGATAGAATAAACGGTACATGGGATAATATAAACAATAAAATAACATTTCTCTTAAAATCATCTACATTATGTTATGGATTCTTCAGCTGAAACAGTTTCTGCAATTGATATCATAAAAGTATTTAACTCACTCAATATTAACATAAAGACACGCAACGCTTTAATGAGTTCAAATATTACAGTGTTAAAGGAAAAGCTCTTGATTTTATTGCTTCATACTTAAGTCGAAGAGTTCAACAAGTTTTCATTATGGAATAAAGTCTTATGGATCTATGCTATGAAAAGGTGTTCCCCATGGATCAATTTTAGTTCCTTTTCTATTAATAGTATACATAAATGATCTTCCTTTCTATGTTAAAAGTATTTGTAATATTGTGTTATTTGCTGATGATACTTCACTGATTTTCAAGATTGACAGGAAAAATCTAATGATGACGACGTAAACATAACATAACAAATCATTTATTTTTGAATGCTAAAAAAATTATATGTGTAGTTTTTACCCTACCAAATATAAGAAATCCAATTTATAATATATCATTAAGCAGTAACGATCTTAATATAACAGATGCTACGGTGTTTTTAGGAACAACATAATCATTTATAACCAAAGAAACTTCATTTATCGTCACTAACAGGAAGACGCAGCTCCGCTCAGCATACACGGTTGGAAGTCGACAAATAACTGATACTGATACCGCTCATCTAGGATATTTTGATTATTTTCATAGTATTACGTCATAAGGCATATTACTTTAGGGTAACGCTACAAAAGAGAGCTATCCAGTCTATTCTCTTAATCTTGAAGCTAGAGACTCCCTTCGGGATAGAATCAATGATAATGATTGTATGAGCATGAAAAGTGATCAGAAGCTTATAACTCCACGTTTCCGATTCATAAATTCAAATAGTTTGTTAAAACAACATTAATAAATAAACAACACAAGATTATATACACAGATCATAAAAAAGCGTAGTTAGATGATTTTGAAATTATATTGTAGTACATTAAAATTCAATATTAAAACGTATATTGATATTCTTATGTGAATGTGATTATTCACATTTCAAAATGGACTGTTTATTTGGATATTCGATACTTTTTAAATACGATATATAATTACAGCCCTGTTTACATTAATAACAAGATACGTGAAATGTATAATCGAAAACTATCGAATCTATTTGAATATAATGTGTGTCAAAATCGAAATGTGTACAAAGGAAATTTAGAAAATTTATGTAAGTCGAACTGTGTCAACGACTTTTGTATGAAATGAAAAAAATCTTAAAAGATTTTTTTGATTCGGTATGAATGAAATAATAAGAACTTTATTATTGTTTTCTCACACAGAAATGGTTAAAGATTTTTTTAAGAAAACTTATATATTATATCCATGGTAATTATTCGTAAGAGACTGATATCTGTACGAGACCAGTTGGTGCCTTAAGTCAATATAATCTAATTATCAAGTGTGGTGTTATTATTATATAGATATATGCTTGTGCTAGTGTGTGTGTAAATATGCATTTAATATGATTGAATATAGAACATTCTAGTTTACAGTCCAAGATTTTTATAGCGCACAACGGCACACAAATCGTATGCGTGTACGGAAAGTAATTTTCAGGACTATCATTTAGATCCTATTACCTGTTTAAAAACACGCTCATCAAGATAATGGTGATTATTGAAAGTTTGAATGTAAAAGGAGTTCTTTGTATTTAGTTATCCGCGTCTGTAGACAAAATTATACAAATCAACAAACACCAAAAAAAAAAAATAGTCAATTAAATAAAGAAATATAATTAACTAATGTCTTCATTGAAGAAATTTAATCATTCCCATTAATGGTCACCTCTGCCAACATATATTGGTCTCACTATCATCACGTTCCAGTCCGCCTATAACTTAAAAAAAAAATAGACTTATTTTATTCTCCTATTAGAGAACAACTAAGTAACTAAGCTTGCCTATATTTGGTATTTTGGGTTTTTTTAAGCAAATTTATTTATAATATAACGTTGGTGCCAAATGTTATATTACCTGTTATATGACCCAAAAATTGGCTGCCGATGTGATTACTTATTTGCTTCTATTCCCGAATCATGCTGTACGTCACAGGTAAGTACATAAGTAAGTAAGTATATGAAGACAAAGAAATGGTAAGACATCGCAAAGGTACCGCCCACACGACACGCCCCCCAAAACATCACACACCCAGCGAGGAATCAAAACAGCCGCGATCATTAGTCACAACGCGAAAATCGTCGAAAATCGTATGTAACTAACAGTAATGGCGCGAAAAACGTAATAAACTTTGTATTCATCTTATTTGGAACCTCATTCATTCAGTTTGTATGAATTCGTCAAACTTACTTACTTCATAATAATACTTCCACGGCGAAACCACTGAATCGAATTTGATGAACTTTGGTATGAAGCTTGAACCTCGAGGAAGGACATAGGGTGTTTTTTTGTAAAACACTAGATAACTGCAAAAGGGGAGGCGAAGCCGCGACGGCGAATTTGATTATAAATGCGAAAGCAATTCTGTCGGCTACCTCATCACGCTTAAACTATTTAACTACTTTAGGTGAAATTCGCTATGGAGATATTTTGAGTTTTTATATCACAGAATTCAATCCTCAAGTATGTGAAAATAGGGGTGGATATTAGTATGAGGAATCAATAATTTCCTAAGTAAGGAATATAAAACTCATTATAATTTAACTTTTCGTTAACTTGAATAATGTTTGTGCATGTAAAACCGCGGTTTCTTATAGTATTTGATAATTTTGAATGGCGAACGTTTTATTCGATATCAAATATTTCCAAACTGATTAATTTTTAACATATAAAGACCGGGTGATGTCTAAAACACTAAATTGACGTTTATACAGACATTTATTGACAAAAAAGCCATATACAATAATATAAATGTAATAACTAAACTAAACAATGGTTTAATGTTTAATGCTTTTACCTGTTACCTTTGTTTCTACAAGTTTGCATACCTTTCAAACTGAAGAACTGTGGGTTCTACGGGTGGGTTCTATAACATCAGGTCTTGCAGTAAGTACCCAGGCGGGTTTCAAAGTCATGCCGTTAGTCAAACTGAGTTAGTTCATTAATAACTAATCCACCTCTTTAATTACGACTCACAGGGGCTTTGATTTATAAAGGCGTATACATCACACAATGTCCTTTTTTACTTTCGAAGTCGAGAGTGTATTTTGAAACCTTAAATGGAATTCCGCCGTTTGACCTCAGTCTCGAAACCAGTCCATCCTTCCAGTGACATGAACTTAGGCTTTAAGATTGAGTCACAATTGTCTTTCTATGACTCACTAGTTTCTTGAGAGCATCAGCGGTGACTATCAACTCATAACAGATTATCCCTTCATGTAAGATTTTTTGTAGAAAAAAGTCTCATTATACTTTTTATTTTGTGTGTCATATAAATATATAATATTATATACTTACTAAACCCTTCTCAGAAACGCGCTCTATATCTTGAATATATATTATGTATATTGCTTATATTGGCGTCTCCTCAATTACTAGCCGGGATTAATAATAACAAATTCATCATTATTAAAATTTATTTTTGATATATACTTAATTAAGTTAAAAAAATACGAATGTATTTTTAGAAAAACACGATAATAGCATTACAAAACGAATAGCTAGTTAAATTATCGAACCAGACATAATTGCAACATATTAGATATCCAGTTACAATAATAAAATAATTAATTGGAATTTTTTATCCGATGACAATGCCAAACGTATATATAATTACAACGAGACAATGCTTTGTAAATTATAAAGAAACACTTTTTTATAAATGGTACTTTAAAATAACATGATAATGGAAAGCTAATCGAAGTCTCTCTGAAAATGTTTCCATCCATCGACTTTTACGTCAACGGAATATATATCTTTTATCATCCGTCATAGCTATCGAGGTCTTATATATGTAGATACTCTTGCAGTCGGAGAGACGAAGCCTTAGTAAAAATTATCAATTTTCATCGGCGAAATGTAGATATTTCTGTGAGATTATTTTTGTAAATATAATATTTATTATATTTAAAAAATTCAAACTTGTCAGGCTTTCGTCTTTACTGGCGTAATAGATTCAAAGGGTCCGATATTAAGTATGAATAATTTCAACTAAATATAGAAAATATTAAAATCGGGAAATTTATATTCAACCATACGAAACCAAATTAGAACTTATACTGTCTTTTGTTACATAGTCTTCATACAAAGGTCCTTCACGATGATAAGATTTGCTTTAGACGTGCGTCCGAGAACCGAGTAAGGGACAAAAGGGGTCCTCACGTAAGCCGATCTATCATTTGAGTGTTCCCAACAGACACTATTATGTAGTGTCTAAAGTCTTCACTACAACGACGACAAAATTATGGACTTTTAAGAAAATTTATATTCTTTCAAATAAATAATACTGCAATATACCAAATAAAGATTTAAGATTTTCTGAAATTTTGCCCCCTGGCGTTGTACAAATCGCCGCTAACTACAGGCTCTCAGTTATGTCAATAATTGGTACAAATTACAAAAACATCTGGCGATAAAATAAATGGTGAGCAAGTAGTATACCTCTCTATTTGGATTGGCACAAAGCCACCACCGGTATATATTAAATACAGCGTGGCTTTAAGAATAAGACAAAACCTTTTCAAAGGGGTTATTTTGATTTTCTCATCCAGAGTTATATTTAAAAAAAAATTAGGTAAAATAAACCTCTAATGTCGTATGTAAATACATCTTTAATGTCCCTTTGAGACATTAATGGACTGTTCCTTGAATAGAAACACCGTACACTCTTGCAACTGCGCTATTTTATACAGCATTCCTTAGGTATCTTTTAAACTCGCATATATATTATTTTTAAATGTCATTCACATAAGTTCGTAAAAATACTTAACCACCGAACGCGAAAAGATAATTGTAAAAAAAATTCAATTCATAACCCAAGAATATAAAAATTAAGAACTACTTATCAGGGTTTGAGCTCGAAGTCTTCAATTGAAAGTAATAAGACACTTCCAATTCTGACATTCGGTAACCATAGAATACTGGCATTGTGGCGTTCTGTAGCCACCAGAAAGATTATCAGACTCAAATCGGGCTAAGTGTTAGCCAATTTGATGCGTAACAATCCTTCGTTTTATATATAATGTAATTCATAATATGTTTTTTTAATAATTATTATTATATAGCTATAATAATAATTATTAAAAAAAACATACTTTATATGATCATATTTATGTGCATGGACTTGGACTGGATTGTTATCTTGCGTTAAGTATGTCATATATATTTTTAATTTATCTATACTTTACAATTTATATGACATTTAGCAAATAAATTTGCTTCATAAGGTTGACATACACATACATCATTTAAAAAAATACATTTACTGCGTACCTCGCGACCTACAGATTTATTTCGAGCCTTCAATTTTCGCGTCTCCCTTGAAAATAATATATAATTAAGACCGGTACTGTTTTGTTTAACTATGGTAAAGTACTACCAATTTAAGTAGTGTAACCCTGTCTAACGGCAATTATCGACGATAAGGTCTCACTCACAATAATACTAATTCGTAGTTAATAGAATTTCGAAGGTCGATAGTGCGATAAAGATTTATGAAATCCCTCGAAACTAAGATGTATTCGTGACACACACAGCGAAATGTACAAAATACAACCAAAATTACGACGAGAAATTCACTTTTTCACTAAAACGCTACACGTTCTTAAGAAGCGAGCGCCATCTACAAGTGCACGACAGCATGACCGTGAACCTGACCGACAAACAACGACTCTCTTCAACGCTCAGCAAACGATTACGCATATATTTGCTAAATATGCATGTTACGTTGTATATAAACAGCAATGTATAGTATGCGGATAAAACAAATATGCTACATATCCGTTGGAGCTTGTTACACGTGCCGCAATTGATAAATATAACGTAATACTATTAAGCAATAAAAGTCGAGTTCAATATGGAATGTATGTGCAATAACCGCACTCAACACGGTAATAACGTTATTTAATGTCGTGTTTTCTCTATTATTCTAGAATCTTTGTCGTTTGAAAGAAATATTTACAATTAGTTTACACTTAATAAAAAGTTAAGTAACTACATCAAGGAATTCTCCGCTAGTCAATTATTATGCTAAGGGAGATAAACACGATAACATTTTCAAAAAAAAACATTCACGACGAATACAATATCATTATTGTTATATTCTGTAGTATTAAAGCTCATCACCCAGTTTATGATATTGTCGTATTCAAAGCATAAATAGTACCAAGGACGGATTAACCATATATTTATGTAGGAAAATGTTATGACGGACTAGGGCATGACGAAGTCAGATAAGAGTTTCGCTCGAGTTTGACAGTCGATTTTTGACGAGCACAAAGGAAAGTCAAACGCTGTCCTCTGGTAAATATGTTTAGTGATATACGTATGCCCACAGCGAAATCATTAAATCGTGGACAGCGGAACTTTATTTGCAAGTAGCCGCGCACACACTACCTTAAGCTACACGGGAGAACAGAATTTATTGTAAACTTTTTTTATGACTGCGACTGAAGAAGCATAGCTAAGGGCTATTCTCTTCTTGTGGAAATGTTTTGGGGTTTATACCAGAAATCCGCTTCGGTCCGCAATGGTGGATACACATGTGACAGATTATCCGACACAAACAAGTTTCGACGCAATGTTTTCATTCACCATCCAGCACGAAATGAATTGATGATAAGTTAAGGATGAATGAATGATGATTGAATCCTACATTAATAATAATTTAATACAGTGGCTTCAAACCCCCAATCATCAGTTAACAATCAAGTGTCTTCTGTCGCTACTATTTCATAAAAACCATACAACATTCATAACTTCAATAGCAGGAAGGCTAACTTATTGCGATAAGTTCATTTAAAAATAGAACAATACAGCAATATTTACAAAAAAAAATAAAACAAACAGGTTGGTATAAACCAACACCTAATGAAAAAACATGTGTCAATGTTATTTCGACGAAATTCGCCTCGAGCGTGGGCCGGAACGAGAGCCGTTGTGATATCAGATACCAAGCAATCACTGACCGAAATATAAGACACCCATGAACCTGAAATTCTGTATTAATCAGACGTATCTGGACGTGCCTCTTAGTGAGTAACTAGCTGTATCCCATAGTTTGCCTATGCTAAATATTTTATGTTAAGGAAGATATTATTAATGATTTTGTGAAAAAATCGAAACACAAACTTCTGTTACTCGACTGCATTGCTATTACTACAGGATTCCAGAGAGCTAACAAAATAAATAAAAAAACATTTTAAGATTGCTTGGGTGTAAAATACAAGAAGTGAGTTAGTTCATAAGCACACTTTAGTAATGAAACGACCGCCTCCTGGCGATTTCTCTTCGATATTGATTATAATATGTAAATAATCATATAATGACAAACCGACCGCTGAATTTCTTACGCCGGTTCTTCTCTAGACAGGGTGTTCTCTTTTCGGAACCGATGGTAGTGTTTAATTTGACAATGATAAGTAAGTGTAATGCTTTTATTTTGAAGAAAGGAATTTGATTTGATTCGCATTCTAAGTCCTAACAAATATTATAAAGGCGAAAATACACGTTGTTTACGTTTTAACAAACTCAACACTAGTCACATTTATACTAGGGATTGAGGAAGAAGAATTAAGTTTTGTTTATATGACTATTTAATTTAAGAAACTAATTAAAATGTTGTGTTATACATATTGTTAATACAAATTTAGATCTTAATTTAATTTTAAAGTTACTTAATTTAGTTACAGTTCTTCAGTTCATTCTAGAACTAAAAATTGTGTCAGCTAGACTCAGCGTGGGTCACTTGGGATAAAAGAACGTTTAAAAAAAATCAATGTATGTAAATCAGGATAATTTATCTTATTTAAAATTAAAATATAGGCGCCATGACGATAAAATAATTTTATATTTAATAATTTAGAACACCGTGTGTAAACTAAGTTTGTATAAAAATAAAAGTGGGTACATCACCTCCAGTTACACGTGGATAATGCAAATATTTAAGGGAACAGGCATGCCATCCTTGGAGTAGCACCAGCCGGTATCTGGACACACTCAACCAGGAAACTGCAGCCTTCCACACTTAATATTTCAGTGATAAATTTCCAATCCATGTGGTAGGTAAAATAAAATACCTTCTGGAGGTTTAAAGTCCTGCTTACTTTAAATTTTGCATACACATTATCAGGGTACAAAGAGTACGTAACACCTGCTCCTGTGTGCTCCCCACAAGCGCGAGCAAAGACGCGTCCGGAAATTATTAGTATAATAGAAACTTCCAAGCCTGAACAGCCTGATTATAAAAAGGACGTAAGGTAAACAAGGCATTCTATCCGATCCCGTTGGAATTTAGCTTTCAGTGGTTTAGTAATAGTAAATACTCAGGTATGTATGTAGGTACATACCTAAAATAGCTAAGTAACGTAAACTTGAGTACGGTACCATTAAGTACACGCATAAATCAATTATTTACATTCCATTTTCTTTGGTGGTAGGAGTGCCCTAGGAGGGCACAAAACAATGCTTTACCTGTAGATGCTACGGTATTTATAGTCGCTGCCAGTGGTTCTTAATCTCTTTGAGTCGGGACACTATAATTCAAACATGTAAAAAGAATATTTGCACTTCAAAGAATATTTTGTTTTTAAATAAAATGCATCACAATTGTATTATTTTCGCTTTATGAAGTTTCCATCCAAACACGACTGTAACATTTGCTTTTGAAGCATGAAGAACTTCAAAATGCTTCAAAAGCAAATGTTCATCTTCGTTGAACTACAGTGATCCGTGGATCTGTGATTGAGAACCGCGGGCAAGGTTCATTACGGTGACTCATTTACCTCCTAGAAGCGGAATAAAGCAATTCACATAATTGTTGGTTAGCGGCAACCAATGTCATTTACATGGTACCTGCACTAACGAGTTGAAAAAAGGTCAAATATAAACAATCCATTCATTATTGTTTTTCAGTGGATAGATTCATTATCGAATAACAGATATTGACATACGGAATCAAGTGTGAAAAAATAAATTTAAAAGATTTTATAAAATAGAAAATTATACATAAAATGTATGGGTTTTATAAAGAATTAGGTTATGTGATCGGAAACGGACTCGCTAATTTCTTGGTAATGACACATCATTACAAAGAAAGTTACTAGAAGTGTTTTTCTCTTAATCCGAGACGAGACGTGGGACATTTAAGATCGAGACGTTGGCGTCTGAACAACGTCCTTGATTGAAATGAGACAGATTGCACTAAAATACACACATTCGTCATAATTACTAAGTAACAATAATTTAAAATAATATTCTGCTCCCATATACCGTTTCATTGAACATTGGACCGACTAGACTCGTGAAAAGAAAACAAAAGAAGAAAGAAATATATAATTAATAATGAAAATAATTTAAAAGATTCATACGTCAAAGAAACGTCCACCAAGAGTCGGAATTTTCACGAGTATAATACAAAGTGAGTTTTTACATTTAGCATTGTAACTGTACATATTCTTACAAAATGTACGGATTGTTCGCGATCATGCTTCTTTTATTATTTTGCTCAATATTTTGTACAGATTCGCCGTTAAAACCCAATCATAAAATGGATAGTTAACATCGCTAAGTTTAAAGTGTACTTATACTACAGACACAATGATATAGACTCCTCACACCACGCCGTATGTAGGGTAAGGTTAAATTAATATATGTTAACTGGGGCAAACTTGCCATCGTTATTCAATTATCGGTTAAAAACATGACATGCGGACTATGGAGTTTGTAATAAAAATTTTGAATCTAGAATAAAAATAGATATTACAAAAAAATAAATATAAGTAATTAAAAATATATATGATGATTAAAATAAAATATTAGCATTCTTAAAAAAACCTAAACAATTTCCTTAAAAAAGTAAACATTATTGTTATGAGATACATGAATATACAAATTTTAGAAGCTGATAGTGGATCACAGATTCAGATTTAGTGTTCTAATCAGATCAGATTTTATTTTTATAAACTTACCTCTTTGTAATAAAAGTATGTTATATATCCAGAGTATTAGTATAGAGTATTATTAGTATAGTATAGTATATATTATTAGTATATTATATATATATTAGTATTATTAGTATAGAGGTATTCGTCTTAAAATAGAAAAATAGCGGTTTCAATCAAATTATTCAGAAATAATAGTTTTTTATCTTTTAGTGACCATCTTTGTAGGATGGGTATTTTTATGTTTAATGTTCATCCTAAAATACGCCTTAGAGCAGCGTAGAGAAATTACTTTGAAAACCTTATATAAATTATATTAAAATAAAATATTTAAATCAAGTAAATTATTTATTGAGTACGGATGGCCTAATGGTGAGAATATCACAATCATAATCACATTTCAACCCCGGGCAAGCATCGCTGACTTTTCATATATCTAATTTGTGTTCATTGAAGTAACATGTATGCGTTGAATGAAAAAATGTCATATATGTGCCCGTCAACATTGAAGAAGCTTGGAATTAGTTCCAAGCCTTCTCCTCAAACGGAGAAGTGGTATGCTGGAGAAATGTATGCATCTGAGTAATTTACTATTTTATCTATTGAAGTCAAACTTTGTTAAGCGCCATCATGGTGCAATTTCAAGTTCAAATTTGGGTTTCAAACCTACGCAAGGTTTGAGTTAATATTATCTGCCGCAACAAACTTTCAAACATATCACGTGTACATTAACGCGAGTGCTTTATTAATATTTATATGGATATACAATCACATATATGACGACTTGTAACCACCCGGCATTCTTCGTGTATAAAAAATACATTGTCAAACCAAGACTATGAATATATAAGTGTTTTTCCAACCGGAACACACACAACATTTTTTAAAATATTCTAATTGATACGTTCGTGTTATCATTTCTAGCATACCGACACATTCAAAATATGGCAAAACGACAGATAACTTTCTGAAGGCTTACACTGGATAAAAAAAAGCGGCTTCATTACATAGTATAAAACAAAGTCGCTTACCGCTGTCTGCACTATGTATGTTTAGATTTTTAAAATTGCACAACGGATTTTGATGCGGTTTTTTTTAATAGATCGATTGATTCAAGAGATAGGTAGAGAAACACTGATCATTTTAGATGGTTCAAAATTGATGCCGGGGCGGGTCGCTAGTAAAAAATAAAACTACTTTTAAAATCGACATGAGAAACAACATGCGTAACCGCTAGATTTGGGTTCGCTTGATTTTCAAGCCACAACGATTACCCACGAAACAGGCTAATTGTTTTGCTTGTCTTATGAAGTTGTTAGTTTTGAGGCAAGACCGTTATTTGCGAAGGAATTAGTTAATATTTTGATTAACGGCCTTGTACGAGCCCATCTGATTAGGTACCACCCACTTGTCAGATATTCCACCGGCAAACAGCAATCGTTGTGTTCCGGTTTGAAGCGCGAGTAAGCCAGTGTAACTACAGGAACAGGAGACATAACATCTTCCTTCGTATCGTTGGCGTCACATTGGCAATGTGAGGAATGGTTAATATTTCTCACTGCAACAATGTCTACAGCTGATGTTGACAACTTATCAACAGGTGGCCCCTTCATATCAAATATCTTGACAGCGTGATTAAGGAACAAACATTAATTAATTAACGTCAACTTTTAATGCTAGACGGTAGCAAACACACTCACTAATAGCACGGCAATTTAGCCTTTGACCATGAATTAAAAAATGTTAACAAAGATAATACTGAATAATGATTTGATGTTATTGAATTTGTTTCCATAGGAAACTCCAATAACTTTTTATCGGCCCGACCTGGGGTTTGACTCAGGACGACGGCAACTGCGACCTATTCGTTATAATATTCAGAGTAGCAAACTGGCAATATATTTATCTAATAACAATATTTCAGGTTCCGAAATTAATATCCACGTTAATAACTTGATAAATGACTAATATTTGTTATTACTTTTATCTCTAATTAAACGCTCTTAGGTAATGGTTTTTTGAAAACGCTCTTATAACTTTAAGCCGAACTATAAAAAAGAACAATTCCCATATTTCTAACTTTAGAAATGACGAACTTTCATTTAAACATTCAGCTCGTAATTTACCTCTTCCGCTCCGCTTTTCGAACACAGTACTAACTTACTTTTACTCATAAGTAAACAACATCAGATTATAATAGTAACGGACTAGAGGTTATTTTTATGGTCGTAAGGTCTACAAAACAAAACGACAATCAAAAAATACACATGATTACATTTCTCATGATCTAGACACGACATGCGTTTAATCTATATACATATAATAAAATTGGACTGTCTTTTTTTAATATTAAAATAACCCATTTTTACTAATGCATATGTATGTTTGTTCCGGCTAATCTCTGGAACGGCTGAACCGATTTCGCCGGGACTTTCACTGGCAGATAGCGGATGTAATAAGGAGTACTTTAGGCTACTTTTATTTTAGAATTATGTATAGATATAAACATAAAATCACGCTACAATATCCAAATTACTTAAATTCAAACAACGCGCACGAAGTCGCGGGCACAGCTAGTATTAAATATAAATTCCCGTCTAGTAAATGAAAGCAGCAGAGACCAAGCTTACAATATTGAATGAGGCTATAGAATCGTTAAAAATATCATAATTAGAACGAATACTATTGTAAGAGAAACACGTACAGATAGGTATAAAGGCGAGTGCGTAAGAACATTTGTTCTAGCGGTAGGAAGACAAAAGATCTTACAGGCAGCTATTTGAACGAGGGATGGAAAATTGTATGCATTGCTGGATATCGGACGAGTCAATAAGCCCATGAACTAACTTGTAAAGAAAGATAATGTCGTTCGTTTTTCTTCTAGTGTAAAGTGAGCTGGCTCTGTAAAAATTGTGTCTGTGTGTACGATTTAAGTTCGTTCGGAATGGCAAATTAATGGAGTAAGTAATCTACATTAATACTCTCATAATGTAATTTAAAAAAATCTATATCGATGTGAAATTGAAACTGATTTAAAAATACAATCGAATCGGTTTGTTTAAGTCGAACAACAATACGAAAGAAAGAACGACCAGCTAATGTTTTCTGCTTCGTGTAAATAATGTATTGTTGTTGTTTACAAATGTTGATAAAGATTTTATTTATTGCAAATAAATATTTATTTAAAAGCAAAATAATTACACTTCATACTTATTATGTATGTATATACATATGAATGCGTACACATATATATACATATATATTATGAATATATATATGGTCTCGTGGATGTCTCAAAGGGTCGATTATCTTGATCCCTGGATATGTCACAAAGTTTGGGTCAGACTATTAAAAATATTAAGCTTTCGAGAAATTCTTAGAGCTTCCCGGAGTCTGGAAATTGCGAGTGTTTACACTATCATGCCTCATAGTGCACGGATAGCTGCTGTATTTCCTGAACTCTTTAGGTCCAGAGTTGTGTTCAACTCAGAGAGTTTGCACTTAAATTAAGTTTTCGGGCTTATGGTAGCATAACCTTGTGGCGGTGTACCGGCGGCGGGTGTTCAATACGGTCGAATAAATATTTACAATCTAAACACTAATAGTTGACAAAGACATAATACTACTTTCGAAGAACGAGTCGGTATTTACAAAATAACTATCATATATAATCTATACATATAATAAAATTAGAGTGTCTGTTTGTAATATTAAAATAACTTTTTGCTTAATGCATATGTATATATGCATATATGTATTCTTATTCACTACGTTGATACACTAAAAATAAAAAATAAAATTACTAAATGTTCTATACTAGCTTTAATTGAATTTATAACAGTTAAATCATTGAAATATTTGCAAGTATTTATTCGAAGACCTTAAATCCCAACTGAACGTAGGACTGACTTTATTTAGGTAAAGTAAAATTACACCAAAACAAACTATTGAAAGCGCAAATAATTATATTAACTTTAATTTACCTGTTATTTTACATAATGAACTAAATACAATTTATACTGAAAACATAATAATTGTACTATTACATAAAAGTCACCCGCAATATTAAAACTGTCTGTCTCGAGGACAAATTGAGCAGAAGAAAAAACTCGAACAGTTGCATTCTCACAGTCCTCGGGCGTCTTCGCGTTGCTCAGCAACTAATTGGGGATTTCAGTACGTTGACGCGAATCGATGGTATATCTTTAAGTGACTAATTACGCAGTAGTTTATCGGCAAAACCTTATAATTTTCAAAGGATTCTATTAAATTATTTCTGAATTATATATTTAGTTCAAAGTCGTTTGAGATTGTCGAACAAATTAACAGAATTGAAAATTCCACTACATATATATTATATAATATACTAATTACCCGTCCCGGTTCCACAGGGACATCTGCAACACAGGGATGCTTAAAGTTGCGTCTCCGGCCTTTATGGAATGAGTATGCTCTTTTCTTGAAGTCGCATCGGTTCGGAAAAACCGCCGGTGAAAGCTGGTTCCACAGGTTCGGTAGATTGAAAACAGTAGCAACATCACTGTTTATAAATTATTCTCTTGCTCAGCGATGAAGAAATATTTTGTAAAATTATACCTAATTCGGCTCGTCCTCAGAATAATGAAAACACATCGCGACAGACAATCGGTGAGATGGAATTCTGCCGCCTTTGTTTATCAAACCCGGATTGGGGCAGGATGATTGGGTAACAATGAAGAATGCATGGCGTGACGTGTTACGTGGGAGGTGACTTCATTCTAAATCTAACATGGCGGATCAATTATTATTGAGTAAAGTAGTAAGTTTATTTTTTTCTTTTTGGTGCATTTAAATAAAAGTTAGTTTTTAACGTGGTTTTTACTTTTATTTCGTTTTAGTTTAAGTGTAATTTATTTATTAAAATTAAAGAATTTCAAATCAATTTGAAAAATAATTAGACACTTTATTGAACGAATCTTTACTAAGGAATCTGAAACTTATAGAATTAAATTCAATGTAAAGATTGTATCTAAAAAGGATTTTTTTTTATATTTCCCCAACTCATATTTAGACAAAAAACAATTAAAATTGGTTCATAGCAGACAACAATATACCGTAACATACAAACAAAACGTTCAGCCGAATTGAGTTTTTTGAAGTCTGTTCAAAATAAAGCAAAACGCAGCGTAAAACTATACACGTGTAAACATAGTATATACATATATATCCATACCAATATTATAAATGCGAAGGCTGTTTGTTTGCTACGCATTCACGGTTAAACCACTATACGGATTTGGATTATATTTGGTACAGAATGAACTTAAAATACGACTAACTTAAAACTAAAACTGGCTGGTTAAAAATTAAGAAATGTCTTTTCTTAGTACAGTACTAGTTATTATTCTTTACCTATTCACGACGACAGCTACCTACTGTGATCGGATAACGCATATAAACCTTATCAGCGGAACATTAGTTTAGAAACACTGATCTAGAATAATTCCAGGAATATCATCATTCCATTATTCCATATTCATAAAAATGTAATATTATAAAGTCGAATATTAATTTTAAATAATAGCGAACCGCCCCGGTTTCAACACGGGTGCAATACTGATGTT
The DNA here is from genome assembly GCF_905147765.1 of Vanessa atalanta. Lineage (NCBI taxonomy): Eukaryota > Metazoa > Arthropoda > Insecta > Lepidoptera > Nymphalidae > Vanessa > Vanessa atalanta. The sequence continues at coordinate 15,330,002 of NC_061902.1, read as the reverse complement.
ACTGTAAAAGCTCGAACTACGATAAATCTTAAGATTGTCCAGTGAAACCTAAGATTTACCGATTCTGAATGGTAAATGTCTATATGTCTAATGTGGGATTAGAACTTTTACCATCATTCATTTGGTAAATTTTAGGATTTACATGTTAGGTTAGGTTAGATTGGAATGGTAAAAGTCCGAAAAAGTCGTTCCTTTATAATAAATACTTTACATTTACCAACTCATGTCGGTAAATCTTAGGTTACTGGTCTATCATAATCTTAAGATTTACCTTAGTTCGAGCTTTTACATTAACACTGATACTAAATATACTGCAGAATGTCTTAATACATAACGTTCACAACTTTTTGCTATTAGACAATACAAAACCATATGACCCTGCATTTTATATATTTAATCTAATAAATTACATGCTGAAAAGGGTCATATTGATTTATATTAAATGCACTATATTTAAGGTTCTTAATTGGATAGGCTTAATGCAGAATTCCTTAAAATTGCTTTGTAAATAATCCATTATTTCTCGAAAAAGTAAAGGATAAAAATGGTTATTGTGGGTATCAGTGAGAGATAGACTATCGTGGACTTTTTTGTAGATCTTTATAAGGTGTACATTACTGTAGTACATTATTTTGATCTATCTCGTAGGGTTCATTCAGCCTTTGTAATGTAAGCTCAAAAAAAGTTTATTTATGAAACATCTAAAATTATTAGTGTTTCTCTACTATATTATGCATGTATTATACATAAAAACCTTCCTCTTGAACTATCTATCTTTAAAAAAACCGTATCAGAATTCGTTGCGTAGTTTTAAAGATCTAAAGCATATATAGGGATCGACAGACAGCGGGTAGCGACTGTTTTATACCAGCATCCAAAGGGTGTAAAATTTCAGCTCAATCGATCCAGCGAACTGGACAATAATTCAGCTGCAAGAATTAAAGCATACCTCCTATCAAATATATCTGTGAGAATGATACGTATTATTTTATATACGTTGTTACTGTTGAGACTTTAAAAATAAAATGACTGGTTAAAAAAAGTGATAGCACGTGAATTAAAGCAAGTATCGAGTGTTTCTTTCATTGACAGAAAATATTTCTTAGCGGAAACTTGACGACGAATAATTTTGGACGATTATGAATGAAATGAATGAATGAAATATACTTTATTGTACACCACAAACAAAACGAAACACACAGAAATAAAAGTAAAACAAAATTTTTAAAACCATCGGCGTCGGCGGTGCATTCATAAACTTACATACAAATATTTACACACTAATACTTATACTTACTACATATATACATATGTATATATAATATATCTCTATTATACACTAATACATATTTAAGATACTAAAAATGTTATACTTATAAAAGAAATTAATTAAAGTCGTCTAAATTATTATTTAGGTAATAAGTTTTTTACGGCTTTTTTAAAAGCTGAAATTGATGGAGCTTCTTTTAAATCTATCGGAAGGGCATAACTTTATGGCCTGTACAGTAAACGAATTGTTTAGGAATTTTGTTTTGTATTATGTATTAGGTACATACGAAATTGGCGATTGGAATATGAAGTCAACTTTATTTGTTAAATATATTTAATTAATTAAAGTATGCACCGTTGTTATCTATGCACTTTTGCCATATCATTGATCCCTTCACTAAAAAAATCATGGGGGCGAGAATCAATAAACTCTTTGAAGGCGGTTTGGACTGCCGCATCAGAGTTGATTTTTTTTTCCTTGTAAGAAGTTGTCCAAATTCAAGGCAAGGAGCAAGGTCCGGGGAGTACGGTGGATTTCGCAGATTTTCCAATTGTAGTTACAATCTCGGTTTATTTTTGTTTATTATCTTTAATTACAAAAAAAGACAATTATTTAGGTATGATGCGCGTTTCAGCACCAGCAGCAGCTCTTTATTTTACTTTTATTCAATCTTAGAGTGTCTTAAGACACTAAAAACACTGATTTAATAAAAGAATATAAACGATTTTGAATCAAAACAAAGCGCTATACTTCAAACGTTAAACACATATTATATATGATATTACCCACCTACGATTTCAAGTGACCTGTTTAATATATTTGTGACCTTTACAACTACTGTACCACAGTTTATTAAAGGTAAATATTTCAGAGTAATATCGCTGCCAGACTATTTTATAAAATACTTCAAGTCTTTTAATTATTCAGATTTTATAACATTGTATATTACTGTTGAGTTAAAAATAATCGTGGTCAATATTTTTCATAAAACAAAACAAGAGTAACATAATTAGTAATTCATCTTGGGTGCACACACAGGTTTCCTGAAACCTGCGTGTGACAGATGCTAAGCACATGACGACGATGTTCTATACATGCCGAGCGTCCTGTAGCGGTCACTTATCTGGGTTTTTTTTTCCACAAAGCATTTGAAAATCCGAACACTTGAATTTTGCCAGTCAATATTTATTAGAATTTTCTAGAAAGTTTATTTGAAAGACCCTATTTGATTGTTACTATGTTTTTAGAAGGATGTACGTGGAATTTCTTATACGTTGAATATATTGACTTTTTTTTTTACATAACAGCCTGTAAATTTCCTACTGCTGGGCTAAGGGCTCCTCTCCCTTTGAGGTGAAAGTTTGGAGCTTATTCAACCACGCTGCTCCAATGCGGGTTGGTGGAATACACAATTTCGTTGAAATTAGACACATGCAGGTTTCCTCACGATGTTTTCCTTCACCGCCGAGATGAATTATAAACACAAATTAAGCACATGAAAATTCAGTGGTGCCTGCCTGGGTTTGAACCCGAAATCATCGGTTAAGATGCACGCGTTCTAACCACTGGGCCATCTCGGCTCCATATTGACTATCCAGAGGGATCTGAAATTTTATAAACTAGTCCTGTCTTGTCTACTAGTCCTGGGTTGTCAAGATTCCAGAGGCAAATTCGCTGAGACAAATAAGCAAGACTGCCGGCATCTGTTGTAAAACTTGCAACATTTGGACCACAATTACGATGTCGCCTGCTTATCACAGGTGAGAGATGTTTGCGTCCTTTTCATATTGATGACATTGCTTTCCAAGCGACCTTAACCTATATTCCATTGGATTTCACATCCATGGCGCAGATAGATATTTTCAGTCTGCTAATTCTGAACTTGAGCCAAAAGACTTGACATCATTGACAGAAGAAGTAAAGGAAAGGTTTCTACAGTATCAAAGGCCTGTATAATCCACAAGCTAGACACATCGGTCGGTCATACTCTGCAGTGATCTGTATAACCTACCATACTGTATGTAATAGCTCAGCGAATTATCAAGCTAATTTGGCAGTGGCCCGTTGAAGCAGACTGGTTCTTTAGTGGATACTGTGTGTCGGCATACTTAGTATATGGCACCCTGTAGCTAGATCGGGCGATGATATACCTAAGGCAGCGGGGAGGGATTGGAAGAGGAGGCCTGAAAATTCAGCTCAGTGGCGTGCCATGGGAGAATCTTAGCCAGCAATGGACTGACATAGCCTGATAATAATGATGATGATAATGATGATGACGAATGCATGTGGAATTGGGTAGTATTTTATTATTTATTTGCCGTTATATGTTTGTAAAAATAAAAATCACAGAATTGCCATAGTTTTTAAGTCTCTACTGAGAATTATTCTGTTATAAAAAAAAACGTATAACAATGATTGCAATACAAGTTGATAACATTTATCGATGTAGATAAATGTTAGTATACAAATAATACATTCGAAAATAAGTTGAGCTTGACATAATAAAATATTCTATCTATTCCCCTTTTTAAAATATTTAACATTCTCGTTCAATGATAATCTGTAGTCTGTAGCATAAATATCATTCGCAGATTGCATCTCATTAAGCTGTCCGACACACCCGCCCCCCGTGGATTGGGACGTTTGTTTTCTTACGAAGATAATGTTCGCTTATTGATACAGTATGTTTATACAACATTTCGATGCGACATTTTTATATGATAGCTAATGTAAACTATTATATTCAAAAATATTGTACCTTCTGAATATGTCTTTTACGCAATACAAGCATTATTTTGAGCCCAGTCGATTCGCCGTCAACCACTAAATCAAAGAATTGAAGTCATCATCTAATGACTTAAAATCATGGATCTCCACCTCTCGGAAAAAAGAAATATAAAGTATACGAGTTTAGCAGAAGAATTATTTGCTAACCGCTAATCACTAACTAATCAGACAAGGCTCAGTCTATCTCGTTCTCTAGTTACTGGCTCATGGTTATAAGTCAGTAACTAGAGAATGTGATAGAAGAGAGATTCTCGATTCGTTTTAGGTCTGATTTGTTGTTGTTTTAATTTTAAGACGGGTTTTTACATTGCAATTCAATGTGAGCTGCCCGCCGAAATCTTACGGGTAAAATTGCGGAGTTAATACATCGCCCTTATGTAAAATTTTCACAAATCCTTTCTTATTGGGCGTCTATATCGCGACAGCAGGACAGCAGAAGTAACTGTGCTAACATCTCAATTGGACCTATAGTTTGCATCGCATATATTGAATTACGTCGGAATTAGATTTGACAACTACTGTCACTGTTCGTCACTGTCAAAATCTTACGGAGCGTCGTGTGGATAGTTAGTTGTTTGCAGACATAATGGCAGCATTCAACTGGGAAGAGAAACCGTCATCGTCAATGCACCACAAATACGACGTATCGCTTTTATTCCGTGTAATCTACTATAGTTTTTATTAATTTCGATTCATTTGTGATTAGAAGTGATTATTAAGACTTTTAATTAATTTTTCAACTAAACACTGATTTCAATTATATTTGAAGAAGTAAATTGATTATACAATTGATTTTGACGTTATGAAATTTGAAGTTAAACTTTTAATTGATTTCCGGTGTTGTTGTCGACATGTAGACATATTTTTTTATCTTTTTTTTACAATTTACAAACAGTTATATATTTCTAAATTTAAAAGATAGTTTTGTAGTTCCTAAGCAGATTTAAGCTTGTTTTGTTTACGTTTTTCTTTTTATAAATTTTATTTAATTTGTCCTTTGTAGTATATTTTTGTTAAATTAGTAAGAATATTTAAAAAAAAATTGTGATATTTATATTTTTTCAAATAAAAATTATTATTAATTAATTAATTATTAAGGGGGTGAAACTTAGGATGGAAACTTGAATGGAATTTCGCTGTTATTGAAAGATATGATTATGAGATTCGGTGTTCAGGTTTCTGCGTATGAATATCAGAATTAATCTCGAAATGCGGTGAAATTGGGGAGGAAATTATATAAAAAATGAGCAATATAAAATATTTTTATAACTTTTATATAAAATCAATAAAAATAACGGTGGAGCTTCCACCCACTTTTATTTATATCGAAAATAATTTTTTGTAAAAAAAAAATCGGCATGCAAATTGATCAGCAGCGATATCTCTATAAAGCGATAAAATAAGTATAATTATTAAAAGATGCAAAAAAACGACACATTGCTTTATAACAAATAAAATGTTACACAACGTCATAAAATGATATAATTATGTCAAATATGTTTTGTAATTCGTCTGTATGACGAGTTTGATAATTAGTGACCACGGCCGATAAGAACTGACCTTGACTATAACAAAATAAACAAAGAAAATACAAGAATCTATACGATAATAACATTATATCTTAATACTACAGAAGGTAGAGACCAAATTTAATAGGTATTTCTCCAATTAAAATTGAGATCGGTTTAAAATATTGAAATAATCGGTATAAGAGAAACCACGCATCGCACGCATTTTACTTGGTAATGTGGATTCATTATCGTTGTTATAATAATAAAAATACTATTTTTTACATAGATTCATTACTACTAATATAATTATGTTACACAATTCATCATTTAAATTAAGCCAATGCTTAAGCATATTTATTACATGCAATATAAAAAAAATGTAAATAGGTTTACTAAACATATTATTCTTTAATTTATATGTGTAATCTTTTTGAATTAATTAAATGACAAAAATAAAAATAAAATGTTTTTTTTTTTTTTAAGAAATAACTCATTTCATTGATTTCTTACTATAAGCATGTGTTTAAATTAGACATTAAAAATTGACTTAAATGTGTGTGTTATACTGACTATTCTGTCTGTTATATTAATACCTCGCAGTATTGAGCTTATAAGACTGTTTTCCTGTGGTCCTGGGACCGATTCCCTGGAAAGTTATTGAGTTATTCTGTCAATAAATCCTGAGCAGTCGGTCAGAGGCAATGCTTAAATTGTGTCTCGTAAATTATGTATAGATGTTGATCCGGCGCCTAAACACTTTCGCACAGTAAATAGGGAGGAATAAGGAAATTTAAGTTAACTTTCTGTTTGCGCACAAAGTTAACTCGTGCATACACTTATTCACTATCGTATGATTAACTGTACAGAATTATAAAGATAAATGGAATGAATAAAGAGAAACATTGCTTCAATCAGCTTGGCAGACAGAAGTACGTTTATAGTAAAGTAAAAAAAGTAACAGCCTGTTGAATCAAAGCCTGGGCAAAGGCCTCCTCTCCCTCACGAGGAGAAGGTTTGGAGCTTACTCCACCTCGCAATTCTCGAAAACACAGAGTTTAAATCCGGGCCCGTTAAATTATGCCCGGATTTTAAACCAAATTGGCGCATCTCGAATTATGCGGAATATACATTATTATAAAAATTTAATCTACAATCCGAACGGGTGGTAGGTGGTCGGTGGCATTAAATTTAATACTATATAATTACGATATAAAAGAGCCAACCTGAATAAAGATTATTTTAATGTAGTGAGGAAGGTTTCACGGTGCGGTGCGAAAGATATAAATGCAGATTCAATATAATGGCAGATGTGAAACATCAAAATTGATGATTTTATTGATATAAACACATAGCTTACTGAGCTTACACAAGGACAAAAAGGAATATCGTATATGTATAAGATAATATATGTATAAATATATTACATAGTATGAAACAACGTTATTTCCCACCGCGTCTTCGCTCAGATATTGAGATTTAAATGCGGTTTTAATCACGTGTTCTGGTAACGTGCATATACAAATTATAATATACATTGTAAAGAATTAGATATATTTAACTAAAAAATTTGTGAATCCAAAATTAGTTTACGTAATATATTTAAGCCTAATTTTGTTTGTATTAATTTTAAGGATGTATGTAAGGTCAAATCCACTCACACGTCTATTTATTATTTAAAGTTAATTTTCATGTAGAAATGTCAATGCCCAAACATTTCCGTTCGCATTTTATAATTTGTAATGAAAGAATTATGTCATTTTGATTAATAATTGTCGATTTAATCAAATTAATACGGTATTTGTAAATTTTAATAAATTTAAATACTTCAATGAAAATGTGACTGTCTATCATCAACGATAACGCATAATACGTCGTTATACGTCGCTATTTATATTGTCAAGTGTTACGTTTCCGCATTTACGTGTGCAATATGGTGGATTGAACAGCAGTTCACAGAACGCTATTGAAACGTCAAAAGTTAATCACGAATATCTCCATAACGACATCGGCAACAGTGGTTTTTTTTCGTGAAAAATTTTAAAATTGTATGGAGTTACTGAAAATCCTTTTTTTGGCCGTGCATTGTTACTACGATACATATACTTTTTTATCATTTTAGTTCGATTGCGTCAACTTCCGGTACGAATAACACGGAGTTAAATGAGGCTTTTATTCTCAAATATTTCTTTCAAACCATCGGCTAAATCCCTTTTTTTTTCAATAGATGCAGCGTAATCAACTCTATTATATATTCCAAATTTATCGAAAATTAGACAAGTAGATATATTTTACATACATCCATAAGTGGAAACTTTATTTTTATATGTTTCTTTCTTATATTTGTTTTTTTTACTAGAAAGTATTGTTTTTTTCCCATAAATACATAAATAAAAATCAGTAAAGAGGAAGGTTTACATGTATATGTAAACCTTCCTGTAATACATGTAATACATCATATTATATAAGAGAAAAAACGATAATTTCAGCTATCCTAGCCTATTTATCTTTGTTCTTCATCTCATTGAAGCTTACTTTATTCGTTTTTATATGGCTTTGAGGTTTACCTAAAGGAAACAAATTTTATTTTTAAGTTAAGACCGATACATATTATACCTACAGTAAAAAAAATACAGGAACATCCTGTAAGTGTCCCGGTGGGGTGGTTTTTGGGGGTTACTTACTAAACTTAGTTACATATGGGGTACACATACAGTATTTAGGAAGATTTTGATTCGACACATGCAGATTCAGACGCGATGTTTTTCTTCAACTTTATGTACCAAGACAAAGTTTCCTAAGCTGATGAAATTGATACCGCGCGTTGTATCATCGAACAATAAATTCAAATGCTTAGCCAACAACAGAAAAAACATATTTACAAATTGTCAATAAATTAAAAATAAAACTTAGACATAATTCATTATATGACAGAAGATAAATGAATCATCAACTCATCACGGCACAGTTAAATCTCCTAGTCTTGCAATTGTGTGTCATATAACATTGATTTAAAACCGGAAGCCGTCAAGCTAGGATCAAAGTGAATCAGGCACTAATGGGAGTATCCCCGTTGATGCTAAGCCGGGAAAGGCTCGGCCGGAAGCAAATAATAGTTCCTAGTGACGATGATCGAATTATAATTGAATATATTTTTCAGTAGTAGTAGTATATTTCTTTAAAAGTCCGAAAACAATGTATTATTTAATTCTACTTTATAATATAGCATCGCCTCTTTATAATCTAGTTACCCCTACAACCCATTTCTTAATGAAACTATTGTGGTATAAAAAAATAAACCCATTTGCAAAAAAAAAACGGGCACCCAGACTTTTCCATACAATTATGAAAATCTTAAACAAAAGAGGTTACATATGCATTAAATTAATTAGAAACAATTGTCTACGTATTAAAAAGTACTAGAAAGTAAAATTAAATGTTCCAAATTTGAATATTTCAAAGTTATTTAAAAATAGCCTATTCGATTCGAGCATTTGCTGGCAGGTTGTACTTAGATATTGTGTTACAAATAAATAAACAAGGGTTTTTTGTAATTTTAATGAATTTGTGTTGATGTAAAATTGTTTAAATTGGTTTTTCGCGACAAATTTTGTACCATAACAACATGTTAAAGCTGTACACCCAACCCCACAGAACATCCGAGAGCGTAAAATTGCTATTACGGCCTATTAGAAGCGTATTCCTCAAGAACTCATAAAATACTTCGTTCAAAGCATTCCACGAAGAATTGCAGCAGTTATTTCAGCCAGAGAAGGCCACACTCGACATCTATTTTTATTTTATTGTTTGTTTTCTTTTAGTAAATTCTTATATAAAGTCTGTAGATATTTGCAGTTAGTTTATTGTGCAAATTTAGATTTTAAACAGCCAAACTTATAAATACAATTTAGGTTTATTTAATTTACGTACGAAACGTATGCGGGTATAGCGATCACAAATGGGCCCCCATTTACATTTTGTAATGATTGATATAAATTTATCTTTACCGCTATACGTATTTTTAATCTTGTCAAACACATTTTTGGCTTTAATACTGATGAATGAAAAATATTTTTTATATTAAACTAGCTGTGCCCGCGACTTCGTGCGCGTTTGAATTTAATAAAAAGTTTATTATTATTATTATTAGCAGCCCGTAAATGTCCCACTGCTGGGATAAAGGCCTCCTCTCCTTTTGAGGAGAAGGTTTGGAGCATATTCCACCACGCTGCTCCAATGCGGGTTGGCGGAATACACATGTGGCAGAATTTCGTTGAAATTAGACACATGCAGGTTTCCTCACGATGTTTTCCTTCACCGCCGAGCACGAGATGAATTATAAACACAAATTAAGCACATGAAATTTCAGTGGTGCCTGCCTGGGTTTGAACCCGAAATCATCGGTTAAGATGCACGCGTTCTAACCACTGAGCCATCTCGGCTCTTAAAAAAGTGTGACTTTATTATTATTTTACATATAATTCTAAAATAAAAGTAGCGTAAGTTACTCCTTATTACATCAGCTATCTGCCAGTGAAAGTCCCGTCAAAACCAGTCCAGCCGTTCCAGAGATTAGCCGGAACAAACAGACAGACAGACAAAAATTGTAAAAAATGTTATTTAGGTATATGTACCGTGTATACATATGCATTTAGTAAAACGCGGTTATTTTAATATTACAAACAGAAACTCCAATTTTATTATATATATATAGATTACAAAAGTTGAAGGTCCAAATATTCAAGACGTCTTACATTGCTTAAAACTATTTATAATTCAGTTTTAACATTAATTTCTTAGTGCGACACTCTATTTTTATGTGTAAATAATCTAAGGAAAAATTGTATTAAGCGAAAACTAATCATGGCTTTCTCTTAGAGGCACCATTACTTCAAATACCGTCAAGCTATGCAAAGATTTGGTTGTCGGTAAATCATCACCGTATCTGAGGTCACACCTGTTTCACTAAATAAGCGCCGAATGTGTCTGCTGTAATATAAAGATATTTTAATTACCGAGAGTATCTACTCCGAACTTCTGAATTAGGCAACGCGTTAATAAAGCTGGAGATAATTTTTTCCGGTGTTCAGTATGATAATGAAGTGTGATACCAGTGTTAGAATTTGTATGAACCCAAGTGTTATATAGATGTTCATTGATTATTTCGCCTCCGAATAAATATTATTGTTAAGATAAATACCTGGTATCTCCGAATCGCGTCATGATTCAGGGCCGCAGCCTCGGCCGCTGGTGGCTCTACCTGCAAGCATACCATATCTCAAACCGAGCTAAGTCGCTTCCATGAAGATTCCACATCGCTTCTATATTATAAATAAAAATACATAAAAAAAAATATATTACAATAACATATTTTCACGTTTACAATTTTAATTACACATGCATCTATTGTGTAATTGATATCTCGACGACTTTAAGTGACATGTTTGTAAATTAGTATACACGTCATGCTATGACCATGGAATGGATTTTGGTGATGTTTCCCAAGGATATACTGTACCATGGGTTGAATACCCCAAATATATCATATCAACGAGTTATGACAATGAACTTAATATTGTATCAACCACAACAACTAAACTCTTTATTAACAACACGCTATTTCAAATGAAGGTCGAAGTTTAGATTATAATAGACGGCATTACTAAATTTAATGGTGATGTTTTATGTATGATCTGGAATTGGGCATATCTGTTACCAGCGAGTATTTTGATATATTTAATATAGCTAATATGTAAATAATTCAATTAAATGCAAAGAAAAGTGTCTACGCAAAAGCTACTCTATAGTTCTCAAAATAATTTATTCCAACGATATTTGCGTTTAAAATAATCTGATATCATTTGTCAATTTAAGATATAGCGACGGCGCTCATTATCGAGATAAGACAGCTTTGCAGGAGATATTAAACAGAACTTGACCCTTTTTTCTATTTCTCATTCAGGGCCGGGTCAGCAATCCGATATTACCTACTGGGCAGAGATCAAAATAGCCCCAACTCTGTTGCAGTACACGTTAGCCATTATAGACCTTATGTGATTGTACACACACGGATGCACTCTATGTTACCTCTCTCTCACAATCCGTCGGTACGAAAATTTGACACGATTGGAATTAATGCCTGCAGGCGCTAACGGCTTTACGTGCTTTCTGTATAACGGAAATGTTTTCAGTGATTACTTGGCAGAAAGGCCTAATGCATTTTTACTAGTAACAGGACATTATTTTTTAAATTCAAATATATACATAATCAATTTTATTGCTGCAAGAGAATTGAATGGCAAATTGTTTAAGAATGTGTCGTACTATTATTTCTGTCCGGTATGTTGTTTATTAACCAGGAAACGACAGTATTAATATATTTCATAGTAGACAAATATTGCACCTTGGATTTACATTTAGGTTATTTGAAATCGTATTTAGTTTTTCAACGATCTAGCAATAGTAGCCGATCGAAGCCAGTCTTTTTTAACAAGACTAAAAAGAATGTATATTTATTATGAATACCAAACGATGATTCAAAGACATAAGATAGTTTATTAAATTAACAATTATTAATTACTCAGTTTATTCTTGTTTTGATTTGATAAATTGTCTAAGAATGTATAAATAATATTTTATTTATTTATAAATATTGTAATCAAAGAAAAAAATCATAAATTTTCGATTACAAAATGAATGTATAATACAAAGCATTCATTCAATTATATGGAGTTAGCGTACTGTTTGCAACTTAACATTCATCTAAATAATATGTAATAAATGTAACTAAAAATATAAATAAAATAATTTCACAGGTCATGACTTCCTTAGGTCATGTGATAATACTTAGATCTAGGACTAGCATAGGAGAATAAACGACTTCTTTTAGCCTTAGATCGTAGCTAGTTATTGCTAGTATTATCAATACATTAAAGAATTAATTAAATACTCTTTATAAAGGGACCAATTAATTATTACAATACGAATTATATACAATAATAGAAAAGTAAAATAATAATATATTTATTATATAACTTTTACATACAAGTGTATCGAGGCACATTTATAATAAAACGCCTATACCGTCATTAAATTGACAGAGCAAATGTGACAGATGCAATTGTAAGTGTTCATAATTACAAGAGACATGTTTTAGGGAATCCGTCTTTAAGTCATAATAACATAAAATTTATCGTCATCTAATTGTCACTTAAACACATAATTAAATTATTGATTTTATCAACGTTCAAGGAATTTACGAAATTTAAATTCCATTCACAAAATGTTTTTTTTTCTAAAACTTTGATTGAATAATTTGAAATATATCTTATAATTAAAATAGGTTATATAAAAGTTATTTGAATCTAATTTGCATAATTAATTCGAGATACATTATGATTCGTCATCGAAACAGACATTTCGAGATCAAATAAAATTGAGTGTCTTTTTTTTCTTAATATTTGAATCGTTATTCATGAATAAATCATTGTATTTGAATGTTATGACACAAAAGAACGTAATATATCGAATTTATAAGGTAATGCGATCACCGTACTGTTTTTCATACATCGAATATTGTCAGAATATTGTAGAAGCTTCGAAAAACTTCGAAACAGGTTCTAGCACAAAAATGTGTTCCAACCCACAACGAGCACTAGTTTTTTTTTTTATATCACGGGTAAACTTAGGGTGGTCACGGCCAATACATTAAAAAATATTAACCATTCCTTACATCGTCAAATTCTTCTCATTAGGACATTTTCAGAAATTTCATAAATAGTGGTAAACTTTGCTTTGAGAGAAACCAGAGTTGTTCTGTATGCGATCGAAAAGAATGATAAATACTAGTCTTTATAAAATGCAGTGAATGCAATTAAAAGTACAATGAATAAAGTTGATGATGGCTTAATGAGGATCAGCTAGCGATTTGAATATAGCGACTGCGTTCCCGATCTCTTAAGCCATGGATGTTACCGTATCTACAGCAATAATCCGCTTGGTGAAGAGCAACATTATTTTATAAGGAACAAGTTCAATTTAAGGTAAGGCAGATTTGACGTTTATCACATTGTTTTCAATGCCATAGTTACAAGTAGATATGAATATAACATTCATAAAAAAGATTTCATACGTTTTCGTTTGACAAACATTTTGAAATATTTTAAGATCAAGCTTTTAACTACAAAATTTGGTGCTAATCTTGAATTTAGAATTTTGAATGTTGATTGAATTTTGAATGTCCTTCACCTGGAGCGGATCCTCGTGTAGAATCGGGTCATGCTTATCATAATCATGCACTACCATTTGAACTAAATCATACGTTGATTTAATAATAAACGTGAAGTCGTTCTAATTAGCTCGCAAAAAAATTGCAAATAAAACTTTGTAAAAAAGAACTACATTAATTTTTAAGTGAATAATAAATGATGATAAATAATAAATGACGTGCAGTACTCGTTTTAGATGATAGATAAATTGAATGACTGAGTTTGCGGCAACACGCGGTTTGTCGCTGATGCGGTTACAGCGTCATGAACACGAAGACTTAGACAGCATTATAAATCCGCTATTGAATATTATGTGTTTGTATATTTTTTAGTGTATTTTTGTATAAGTATGTATTAACCTAAAACGCTTATATTCCTAAATGTATCGAAAAACAAAACCAAAGCTATCTATGGGATAATACCGAAAAGCGCTCCGTGCGTTCGTTAGCGGGCGATTATGTTCGTTAGGATGCTTCTCTTGATTAAAACGAACTTACCAATGAGTTGAATCTGAAGGTCGATTCATATTTATTTTGTTTATAAGTAAAATCGCATGCCTTATTTTTTTTAATACGTTGAATAAGATATTCAACGCTTAGTACGAACAGTAAAGTGTAGCGGTATTTATTATTAAATAAAATAATGTTGTTCCTGCTGACTTTATTATTATGACTAGCTGAAGCCGCAACTTTGTCCGCTCGAAATTCGATTTTTTACAGATATCAACAGTTCCAGTTTTATCTTACAAACTTCGAAAATTATTAAGCCCTTTTGTTTTTCATTAGTTTTTAATACTATTCATAAAAAAGTAATTTTCAAAATCTGCTTGTCACGATATTTTTTAACTTTATTCAAAAGCCTACAATCTATAGAAATAAGTCGTCGTCTTCCAAGCCTAGTCTTAGAAATTAAATAAACCGGACATGGTTGAAAAATTTCCATTTGAATTAATTCTGTAAAATTTTAATTATAAAGCAAATACAGTCAAAGAGTGTAATGAGTGGCGAGAAAAAAAAAATGTGATTATTTATGAAAGAACAATAGCAACTCAAATATAGCAATAAGTTTTCAACAAAACAAATACAACTAGTAGAGTGGTATAATCGAACCAGTTTTGTAGACGCAAAGCACTTTATAACTTTACCAATATGTGGGGGACCGAAAAAAGTCATATTTGTAATAAAATAGATAAAAACACATATTTGACTTATAACGCTTCAACTTATCTGATAGCGGGGAAGTACGCTACCTTCACCGACTCGCTTAGCTTCGAATCACCCGAGAGGGCCCAGTAAGAACAGATGAATCCCAGTAATGGCACATTTAACGGTTATTAATACATATAATATTTTACTAATTACTTTACTTTTATACTGATATATACATAAGCATAGTGATAGCTTTAAATTTAACTGAATCCTATAAAATGACTATACAAAAGTAGGTACTAGCAGGAACCTAATTGAAAAGTTTATTTTGATTTGGTTTGATAAAATACGACATACGAAACAAAAAGTTGTATTTTGTCGGTTCTGGAAATATTCATATTTATACGGATTTTTTTGGAAACCTCTATTATTTTTGGACCTTGCTTGGCATCATTGAAAGGTTATAATATCGAACGATGGAGTTTCAAAAGTTATCCACCAGGGGCAGCACATTCCTTGATATGAATTTTAACTTATTTTGTTATAATATTTAAAATATGTATGTAAGTAAATGTAATAAATAAACTAAAAAAGCAGAGTTCAAACCAGTAAATTTTATATAAATAAAAAAACAAATCCTGCTTTGGAAACTTTATAGCACATGTTTTTATTAAGTTATTATTAAATTTAAAATCTTAACAAAAAAGACTTCTCATATTTAATACAACAACAATTATAATTGGAATATATTAAATGTTTATTTGTACATAAATAAGAATTTAATTATTAACTTAATACAATCATTAAACATCCTTTTTTCCGAAGGATTTGTGCTAGAAATTTTGACCTTGATATATCCTATTAACAGATATTGGAATAAAAAGTTCATAATAAATCAAAAATTTGTAAATACAATCCTAAAAAGTTTTAGACGTGATATCATTGGTTGATCTTGATTAGTCTATGATATTGACTATGTATTTGCGAAAAAACGGCGTTTTGACTGTCAACGAAACTATTAATGGAATTTTGGAAGTAAAATTAATGTAGTTCGGTTTAATAGTGTTGTATTATAAATAAAGATCTATTAATCACAAACACCTAGTAGTAAACAATATAGGTGAGTTATAAGCAAATTGCATGAAGTAAATCTAAGGTTTGTTTATCTTTTTTTCTACTACCACTGGAATAGGGTATAGGTAGGAATATCTCAGTCTTATGTTCAAATCTTATTAAGTGGTATGAGAAAACAGATCATTTATCAAATTGTTATTTTTTGGTACTGTTAAGTAAAAGCAGTAACAATGAAAACTAAAAAGAGTGACCTATCCTCGACTGCTAAAATATTGCTCTTCTAAAATATTGATTCCAAGGAATGAAAATCGATCTGAAGTTTGCGTCGTCTAACTGGCAACATCTGCTATCTCAATGGTGGCAACTTCTTTATACAGTTCTTTTCTTAGAATTACAGCCTGCATATATCCATTGTTTTATTTGTGAACACGACATTTAGGATAGGCAAACCATTATCAAATCTAAAAAAAGTTTTAACAGATTTTATGGTCTTAATTGTAAATGGTCATAACATACTGTTAATTGTTGCGCATTAAAAAAAAAAAAAACAAAATAACACTTTGCATGATAAAAAAATATATAGTGTTATTTTTATCAATACTAAAAACACTAATTACAAAAAATCACCTAAATGTATATAAAAATATCCTTATATCAATTCTATTATACTCAAATACAAAAAAATTAACTAGGAAATATTTTTATTGTTAGTTACAGTATATTATTTTTGCCAATCATTCAATTAATTTTAAGGAAAATAATATTTAATCATAAAATTTCTTAATCAGTTTTGAAGCATAAATGATATTAATTATCCTCTAAGAAACTCCAAGGTTAAGTTACTATAAATATCTCACTCACAGATTTAGGGTTGTTGATGTAAAAATTTATATAAGAATAGTTTTTGGTTTTTGTTTTAGTTAATAATTAGTATCAAGTATAACATTTATTTTTTTTTATAAGAAAAGGAAAATTGTTTAATATTTTTGTAATTTTTTTCTTTTTGTGACAAAAATGATGTCTCTTTCACAGAAATGATTTTGAATTATCATGATGACAGTGTTGAAATACACACCAAATTATTTGAAATTTATGAAAAAAAATTGTATATGTCAAGAAAAACTAAAAATAAATAAGCTTATATAAAAAAGAAACTAAATACTAGTAGTATTTATGTTTTATAACTATTAAGAAAGTAAGGAATGAAAAATAATGTGATATTTCATTATATTCATTATATTAAAGCATACTTCAGATTATGAATATTTGAATCATAGCGAGTGACATTGTCAATGTGATTTGAAAATAAAAAAATATGATATAGTTAACACCTTTTGATACAGACTCACCCTTCACCTTGTAACTTGATAATACAACATATGACATCAATCTAATACAAAGTTCTCTCAGTTAAAAACTAATTAAATAATTCATGTGCAAGCAAACTCCATCAATTGACTTGCTTATGTTCCTTGTTGAATAGGTATAAATTTCATTCAACAATATTTCATGAACTAATAAGTATATAAACCAGGAGTTTATGAAGAAGTTGGCTAATATTGGATGAGAAATTAACTTTGAATTGTTTTTTATTTACATATTGTTATAAAGAACTTTATTAAAAGAAAATATACTCACTGGCCACACTTTGAAGTGCTAGGCTGCTGTAAATCGTCCATCCCGCGTAGAAAAGCATGGAAACTTCAAGAACTCGAAATTTACAATCCTTTCTAAGCCAGCCAACTTTACTCAAAAACTATTTATTCTTCTCTCATAACAATCAACACTGAAACTGTACGTGATATGTAGGCACAATCAATAACAGTAATGATATAACTTAACTTTAAAAATAACTTATAAAGTTTTTATATGCTGAAAAAACACTTCGCAATTTTTAAGTTCACAACATAATAAGTATTAACTACACAGATTAACTGATAATAATATGTCAACTGTCATTGTGAAGTCTGACGAGCACAACTGTTGCCATACAAGATTTGTTTATTTTGCTGTTGTTCCGAAAAATGTTGTATTATAATATTCAAATTCGTAATAATAATTGCTTCAACTTTCTTCTAGGCTATTAAGTGGTATTTTTACTAAAATAATCATGACAACTGACTCTTAATGTGTTTTAACTGATAGTTGAATCTTTATGTTTCACTATTTATTTTTTACATGTAAAAAAATATATATGTATATATAGTCAAACATAATACATACTCGATATGACGCTACCACAAATAGGGTCTATTTGTAATAGCGTCATATGGAGGCGACTGGTGACGTGTTTCTATGGCTAAGGTATGCGTTGAATTATATTTTATGCAAATTTATAGTTAAAAACCTTCTCAAAAACACGCGGTTTTTGCGGGATGCGGTTTCAAATAAAACAGGGATTTTTATATATATTTAATATAACATTATTACACAGTACATTCCAAGTTTGAAAAACTATTAGCAACTTAAATAGCAACACTGTTAATGAAGTTATTATAAGTAGTCTTCTTGTTTTTAATACTCTTCATTACGTAAAGATTGGTCATTGGTGGAAATAATCCGGATTCTAATATTTTGTCTGGTATATATTGATTGAATTAATTGACTAGTTCAGTGATAGCTATAATAGCGGCATTTTATTGCATTCCATATTTATTTATGCAATACAAATAAGTATTTTTTTGTATATGTTTTGAAAAGGCAAATATTCTATCCAGGTATTTTAAATATTCAGATAATCTGGTCCAGCCTGCTGTCTTTATTATATTGCAAACTCCTGCTAATGCTGCTTCCGAGATGGAGGCATGACGAGTACTGCTTGATATACCTATTTATTGTTTGAGAATATACCGTTTTATGAGATTTTTGGCAGCTCTATAACAGTCTATCTATATTTTCAGACCGCAACTCTATCTTACAAAGTCTTTACAGGGCATATGCTTGGGTTGTTCATAAAATAAGGTAAAAATAGTACAGGCTGTTGAAGATCCTTAATTGAAGTTTTTAATTCGCATTAAATTATTAACATTGCACAAAAAAAACTAACATAATTATTGATATATATATAATTATATAGTATTATTAGGTACGTTTATTTCTATATATCAGTTCAATCAGTTGATTGTGTAAAACACGAAACGCTTTTATATAAGCTCACATATTACGCCGTTAAAGGCTAAGATCTCGATCTCATTGCTTCATTTTCATTAGTTAAAGTCTTCTTTGTGTGCTAAAAATGGACATTCAACACAGATCAATTTTAGGTCTTTTTCCATTTGTAGTAGTTTGTTAAAGGTATTTTTGATATTGTGTTGTTTGTTGACGATTCTTCACTGATACACGATTGGTTCACAATAAATGATTTATTTTGAATGCTTACTTTTTCAATTTCTACAATACCTATATGGTTAGAAATAATAATAATAATAATGTATCCCTCCACGTCCAAAAACATTTTAGTCTTGTCTGATATGCTCCTATTAATGATTCAAAAAAACGAAATATCTAAGACTTGCCATAACCATGTGCTCACCACTTCATTAATAGAGTATTGATTTAAAACGGTGTGCGGCCTCTGAGCCACTAACTACGGCATCTGAGGTGATATATCTCTTGTGACTGTTACTATACCGCCTCTCACCATTCGAACCGGTACTCAGTATTACAACGCTGGACTAACTGATGACTTGGTGGGTGGTACTTTTGGATTTCGACCAGGGCATAGTCGGATTTTTTATAGGTGATGAAAATGTGTTATATATTTATATACTTTGATATAAATTAAGGTGATGGCAAGAAGAAAAATAATTTACAGAAACAAAAATAAATAAAAACGACATAGACATTTTTAATTTTTTTTTAATCCACAATTTGGCATTACTATTGACACTACGGTGTTTATTAATTGTCAGATCATAGACAATACGATGTGAAAAGAGGCCATAAAGCTCGCAAATTATATAAGAATAACCAGTTGTATCTGCCTAACTAATATAATCTATTTAACAATTTTGATTTTTTTTTTCATCTTAACATGATCGACGTGTGAGGTACAAGGTACAGACACTTGATATAAGTAAAATAAATTATATAATAAGTAGTTAATAAATTCATTAAACAATTCGCATTGCAGGTTAGTAATTAAAAGTAAGATAATTACAAATATTTGTAATTGTCAAAGGCGCGGTGACGCAGAACACCGACTTACACACGGCGCGTCGGCGATTCACTGCGCAAGCGCAGCCCATATATTTCCGTCGTTTTATCAATAAGCTAATATTAAAAATAGCATATTAATAACACCTGGCATTCTAAGTTAAAGTGATTAAATGTATTTTTTTTAACATAATTGTATTATTTTTGTTATCAATCAGAGCCGATGCACTACTCGCATGATTTCGTCAAGACCTTAATTTTTGTTAACATCTCAATTAATATTACCTATAAAAGTTTTTTTTTTTTCAATGAATCACGTTCATACGTTGTAAAATGAATAAAATTATAATCAAACCATTACAAAGTAGCAAATGTATGACGTATCGAGTTATGCATAATATATAAAAATCCAGACTACATTATACTTATAATAATTATTTATGGAAAAAGTAGTTCTACTCGTATGAATTATTTAAAGGACGGCTAAATCATCTTAGATGATTATATTGTTTTTTATTTTTCATTACAGCAGAGAACGTTTAAACCTACATATAACAACTTTTTTCCAAAACGTTTCCCAAGAAGTTCGAATTTCAATAGTATTTTGAATTTTAATCTGTTTCGAATATGTTCTATTATTTTTGTCATATAATATGCGTATCTTATTCGATAAATATGAATTTAGAAAATTGCTTATAATTCATACGAGCTTAATATTAAATGTATCGACGGAATTGCAAATTGAAGGTGATAATTTTGTATTTCTATTTTTATAATATATGCACTAATAGTATGTAGTATTCATAAAAAATAACTTCTATTTAAAGTCTATTTTAAACCGATAGCCCGATATAAGTAGGCCTTACTAATAACTTAACACTAAAAAGTAAAGCACAATTGAATACATAGAAATAAACTAAAATTATAATTCAATTAAATATTTTTAAAATAAAATTCAAATTAATCATATAAATTGATCAATTACAATGAAAATTAACTCACAATTTTGACTTGAAAATTAATTAACCCTAAAAATAAAAGGGAAACTTCGGTTTTACTAAGTTAATCTTTTTAAGGTGTTTTCAATTTAGCTGGTTTTAATTTCATTTATTCTTTGGTCAATTGTTTTTTTAAATGTCATAATCGAAGTTAAATTACTTCACCAATGTCGCGTGTTTTTTATATTTCATAATATTCATACTTTTGCATAAACATAACAGATTGCATTAATGGTGTAAACACAGTGTTGCCAACTTTAAAAAATAAAATAAAATAAATAAATGATTTTAGATTAAATAAAGTTAGTATAAAATAAATTAAATAATAAAAAAATATAGAGGAATTAATATAAATAATTATTTTGGAATGTTTAAGATGTATAATTAAAGAATAATTTAGAAGAATCTCAATTATTTTTTATGGCAAGTCGACAGTTGGCAACAATGTTGTGTAGAAGACAAATTATACAGTACTCAATGCAATTTACAGTGACAAGTAAGGAATTATTTTGAATCAACAGATTACACAAAAAAATAAAACGATTGAAACTTGGCACACGCGTCAGAAGTGAAACACTACTGTGCATCGTCTCCCTCAAACGTGACATAATATATTACGTTCTACTCGAATTAGGCCTTTAATTTTATTTCAACGTGTCCAAAGAAGTTTCACTTCAAACAAATTAACGCCATATAAGTATGTCACAAGTAATGACATGACACCTTTACCGACAACCTTTAAAGTAGTAATATTATTTTTAGGTGAATATTCAATAATATAGTACTGAATATAGTTAAATCTTAATTTAAAACATGCAGAATACATTTGAAACCGTATCAATAATGACATATGTCACGTGTACCGTATGAAACAACCTTTATCCCTAAATATGTATATCATACTTATAAATTTGGAAAAATTGACTGACACATTTTTTTTAATATATTGATATACATATCTTTTGATTTTAAATGGCAACACATTCATACAACTGTCAGATATGTAGTATGACCTGCTCAAAAAACTATTCAAGTTACCATATAAACATTATAGGTTTTTAAACAATGTAAATCATAGTTGATATTCGACGTCGAACTGTTATTGTAACTCATAACGTATATAAGCAGTGCAGAAGAGCATTAGAGCAGAAGTAACCTATCGTGGGCGCCGATACAGCAACCGCTTACTTCTTTGAGTTGGAGGCTTTGTTAGATACGGACTCCTTCAAAGGTATCTGAAAAATAAAATATTTTATTTACTTCACAATGCAGACTTATAATTGATAAATAATGATTATTATTGAAATCTGTCTGGTTCGTTTGGATTTTTTTTTATTTATCGTATAATAATATTAAATATCAATTTGAAAATATGGACTAATGAAACAGACCATAATGCTTATTTGTATTAAAATAATATATTGAAAACAATTTTTTGGGTCCGTGTAATGAAATTATACATACACTGGCGCGCTGGTCCTCCATACGGCCTGCTTGGGCGCGCATTATGAACGCGAGAAAGTCATCGTCCAGTTGGGGACGTTCCTTGGGCTTCGCAGCCGGTAGCTCGGAGCGTTGATCGTCCAAGCGGGAGCCCTGCAGAGACGTTATTAACGCTATCATAAATAATATCACTAAAGTTAATATTATTAACAACCTGTAACTTTACAACATTTAACAAGTCGTTGTATTTTGTAAATGCAGTATATTTGCTTAATTTAAAAAGTATTAAACCTGTTGGTATAAAATTATACTTTTATAGACCAAAGAACTCAAACCCCATTTGCAAAAGAGCTACAGAACGTGTCTCCTAAAATGTTCGTATTTCATGTAATTACTTGCATCAAATGTTCACTAATAAATATTGTATCGACATAAGTATTATCTATTAATGTCACATACATATCGGATTCTATTGAAAACAAACGCAAACTACGCTGCGATATTGATAATTTCAATGTGCGTATCTTTATTATTACATATGTACGTCTCTTGATTTATTGGAAAGGGTTTGATGTGAAAACTCAATTTACGCGCTTTGGGGGTGAGACTGACATGAGGTGGCGGTAAACGGCGTGACACCGCCGCTCTACTCGTCTGCATTGTGTGTGCTTAGCGCGTTTAAAATATACAACGTTGCTAAATATTTATTTTATTAACGAGTCTTTTTATGTATTGGTTTTCTTTCAATGATCATCAATTAAAATGTTTCACATCCGCCGGCCTCGACGGTCACATTATAAATAAATTATACATTTGACATGACACGGCTTGCTTATTATTATAACTAGACTAGTATACATTTAAATGTATTTTTTTCCGTGACTACGTCATTTTTTCCTCCAAAAACTGCGCGCCAGAAATGTATTTATTTAAAGTGAAAACCGTTGTTGCAGTCGTCAATGGAAGAAGCTTGAAGTAACGGTGAGTGCAGCAGTACAAGGTAAACAGCGAATAATTCATCTCACGACTTACCTGAGGCGGACGATGAATCTTCTATGGCCTGGATTATTGCATTATATAATTAAAGGAATTAAAGTCTTTACCTGCACCCTAGCAATTATTTCCATAAAATCTTCTTCGGGCCGGGTGCTGGTAGTCTGTAGGGGGCGAAGGCCGGGTAGAGAAGTGGCCTTGCTCACCTTGGAAGTCTTCTGAACTGGGCGCAACTCTGCACGCTGGGAATCCATTCTTTCAGATTGAAGTTCAGAAATCATATTCAGCATCTCGAGCATGCCATCTGGGGGACTGTAACAAAAATATTAATGGATTTACATTGAAACATCAATGACGATGGTCCAAAAGATGATCTTACGGGTTGTCTAAGAGTTCAATTTTAGATACATATTTGTCTATCAAATCTAATCTATCGTAGGCATGCTATGAAATATATTCAATACAACAAACTGAAACTGTTTTCAAACAAGTTCGCAAAGTTGGATTACATATCAATACCAAATAATAATTATATATACATCTACTCACTCACAAAGCCGCTTTCGTTAACTAGTCTACCGTCGAATACCAATATCAACTAAATCACCTGTAGGCATGGACCCAAATATATATTTATAATTTTGTTGTGAAATATCTACGCTGTCGCTCCTGGGGTAAGACGATCTCGTATGTCGTAGCGGCAAACGGCGTGATGCATTTGTATCCTGTATCCGTTCACGCTCCCTCACGCTCGCCATCTTGTGTGCGTGCAAGGCGCGTATACTGTACACTTAGTTGCTATGTATTATTACAACAATTTTATTCCATATTTATTCATTAGTTTAGTTGATAGAAAATTATTTTATATACAATCAATTTCGATGTCTCACACATGCCAAAACTCACGTGACGACTACATTTTTTTATACGTATCAATTCTTAGAAATTCTAAGGTAAGGCATAAAAATATAAGTTAAACATAAACTGTTTTATAATCATATCTATATGGCCATTTACGAACGGTAATATTTTTTAACTCATTTAAACATACCAGATTATATCGTACACGAACTAAATGTTTTCAAAACTTCATCAATCGGTTGAGTGTAAGAAGTTGAAAATTATGTTACTTGACGTTGAGCTACAAATACTAATCAATGAAGACAGGCGTAAACACGGCTATCACGTGTTGATCTCCTCAGCCAATTGACGAATTAACTTCTATATATAAAAATAAAAATTGAAGTATTAACTTCTTAAGTTGTCATTGCGCCGCTTACCAAGGGATCTACAGGTATTATCCTTAATAATTACAATGTCTTACATAAGCATAAATCAAGAGCACAAAAACAGTCTAATCAAAAGACGGGTGCACAATCCTTATCATTAATTAATCGTGCAACTATAAATATATATAAGTGTGCACGTTATGGTTGTGATTAAAAATGTATAGCACCGACATAAAAGGCTAACCTAACAAACCATATAGTTCCCATTACCAGTAGCATGCAAACTATTTTATTCAAATTGACGGTAATCGTAAGCTGCTTACTCGTAATATCTAGAAAGCAGGTCCTTTAAAAGACAATAAAAGATTCAGCCGTTAACAGCGTCAAGTGCTCGGAAAATGTTAACGTTAGTCGCTTAGATTTTAGACAAACTTAATTTAGCTCACGTCATACGTAACAAAGGAAACGTATATTTTGTCTACGTTTTTTTAAAATCGCCCGATATAGGAGGTAAAAAGACTTTCTAAACGTAGATTTCCCGTCGAAAGTTGGAAATAACCAAGTGGTGAAACGTGTAAATATTTTCTCTTTTTCATATCCTTCTTTCTCTATATTTTTCGGCAGTTTAAAATAAACGTGCACAAAATAGGATCTGGTAAATGTTTTTATTTACTTTCATGAAAACAAATTGAATCTTCAGCTGCGTGTAAAATACTTTTTATTTTTTAATGTACATACATGTATGTATCCACGTCGAATATGGATCGTTTAAGTGTTTTCGAGAAAATTTAAGTGCAACTTGATTGGTATTTTTTTTTCTATGAATTTAGTAATATGTTTTTATTATTAAATTTAGTTATCATTATTTCCGATAGTTCCAGTTCCCCAAATTTCTGTTGCGTGGAAATAATTAAAAAGCATAATTAGAACGAGCTGCTATTTCCCATTATTTTACAATTATATAAGATTATAATTGTTATCGTCATCGGGCAATTTTCCGAATTACTCAAAGACGCGTGTTTTTCTTTTTCACTTATATCGATCACTCATTATATTCTATACACAGAGTAAGTCAGCCCTGTTTTACATAACTTTACAAATCATACGTATTCTGTTAATTATGCGTGTCTGTTATCTCTCATCGAATAGGTCATTGTCCACCTGGAGGTATTGTCAATGACAAGTACCTCGGACAAACTCTAGGTAGCCAATTAGTAGCCAAGCAACGGATACAATCATATACCTTGTATATCGGTTATTGTACAGACACCCCTCCCATTGATAATAATAGTACGATGTGTGCGTGAACATTAAAGCGACAACCCAAAGGGACACTCATGGTGCTTAGATATACTAATGTCCGCTCAGTTAACTCAAATAGACCATAATGGTTATTGAAATTTGAGAAATCACATGAATTTCCACGAACCGAATTGTTTTCTCAGCTCCTTAATTCCATATTTGAATTAAAAATGCTCGTCAATAGCTACCAAACGAAATAAAAATCGTTTGACAGACAGAACAAAAAGATACTGAGCCGTTTTATCATTGCCCATTTATATAGGGATAATTGTAAATATTGCTGTAAGCATACAGTGAAGTTACTGTACATATGAAACATCTATGTCATAACATCCCGAAGGGAACATCGAGAGTACAGATTGCAAACAGCCAGAAACGCACGAAGTCGTGAATTGATTTCAAAACTATTGTTAGCGATTAGCCCTAGCCTAATTATGACATCCTATGCGGTGTTACGTCATAGGACGTCATAATTAATTATATCACATTATTATATATAATGATTATAATCGAAGCTATTTATTTTACATTATTATGTACTTATAAAATCATTGTTATAATTAGTTGTTTAATAATTTGTTAAACTTTAATTAATACTATTTTATTTGGCACACTATTTAAGACTGGTACAAATACATATACATACTTCTTTTTTAAAAAGATTGATCTGTCACAAGAAATAATGAGGTGATTGCGAGGGATTGTAAAATATATTTGTTGGAGCATTATTATAAAACGTGATTCTATTTTGTCATCTTGAACTACTGAAATTACACTATTTAAGAAATTGCGCGGGCCCGGGATCACAAGTTTACAGTATCTTTTGTACCGAGTAGTAATTTTATATTTTCTAATTTATCTTACATAGTTAATAGCGGAATGTCATTTTTCCGTAACATGTACAAATATTATAAAAGTATAACTCCCCCAATGACTGACGTTAAATCATATATATACCATTTCGTTCCAATCACTATGAAGAGCGAGGTCCAAAAGTCCGCGGATTGGTAGTTTTAAATAAGTTGAATATAATTATCCCCTACGTCTACGATTACTGTAATCGGGATAATAAATAAATCATATATAATTATTGGACAACATCACATACATTACTCTGATCCCAATGTAAGTAGCTAAACCACTTGTGTTATGGAAAATCAGAAGTAACGACGGTACCACAAACATCCAGACCCAAGACAACATAGAATACTAATGAACATTTTCTACATCGACTCGGCCGGGAATCAAACCGCAATGGCGTACCCATGAAAACCGGTGTACACACTACTCGACCACAAAGTCGTCAAAATAGCTGATGCAATTTAAAAAAACATAGAGTAGTTTTCTCCAATAATCGAATAATGATTATCTGAATATATTTTTTATTTGGAATCCAATACAATCAGCTGGATGCTGAGTCAGGACTAAAGATAAACAAGCAGTGCGAACCCATAAATGAAAGAATAACCATCATTGACTGCACCCTTCGCACCGGCGCGGCGCGTTGTGTTGCTCGTTTGGTGGCTCCTTTCAGTCTCGCGTATACGGAAGCGTAGTACTCGTAGTACTCTCGGGTTACACTTATCTCTATATAATATTCCTTCAGACACAAATAACTGCTCGTTTCGGATTATGTTAAAATGTTAAATTTCTTTAGGGTTGTTTTCCGATTTTCGTATCGATGTATGATGTCTTGCTTTTCGCCGACTTTAGAACAACTCCTAATAGGTTCAGGTCGGTTTTATTCTTATTTTAATGCGATATTAATAGGATGGTCCAAGCTTAGTATCGTCCAAATAGTACGAGCGCAAAAAGGACCAAATTTGCTTTAAAATTCTAAACGAGACCTGAATAAAATGAATCATTTAGTTCCGTCAAAAAAAATAGGGACAATATTCTAACAAGACACATAAAGATAATCAAAATTCAAAATAGTTGTCTTACTATTACAAATTTATATAAAAACTACTAATCGATGCCGATTGAACTAAAGTAATATTTTTTCGAGACCGACGTCATAAGCGATTTAACTAATCGGGTCGGTTAATCTTAACGAGAAGCCCGCTATTTAATAAGTACATTAATTTTTAAGTTTTATAATTGTCATACATTTACGTACATTAACAGTCTGTAAATGTTCCACATACGTACATGTGTACATACATATCATCTTACTTCATCACCAAGCTCGAGATGAATTACAAACACTAATTAAGCACATGGAAATTCAGTGGTGCTTGCCTGGGTTTGTACACGCAATCATCGGTTAAGTTGCACGGGTTCTAACCGCTTGGCCACCTCGGCTCAAGTTTCCACGTTTCTTGTGTAAATGTTTCCACAGTTGGTTAAAAAAGCTTTCACCCTTATTGAGGAGAAATATTAATGTTTATTAGACGATACCGCTCCAATGTGGGTTTTTGAATACACATGACAGACACATTTGTCCAAGTGTAATTTGTGCTTGTCTGGGTTTGAACCTGTAGTAATTGATTAATAATCATAATTTAAACAGTGCCATCGTGGCTCATTTCGATTAAGAATACCTGAAATTAATGATTAAATTAATTTAATTAAAAATGGGAATAAAGTATTCACTTGATATTATAAACATTTATAAGGCATAGGTTCTGTGTTCAAGCCCCAGGTCGGGCCAATAAAAGTTAAGTTAAAGTAACAGCCCGGAGTCTGGAAGTTTAAGGTGGTAACATTTCCGAGCCTCGGAAAGCACATAAAGCCGGTCTCGGCGACTCGACTCTTTCCGCGACACGACCGTGTCGGATGAGCCGTGCCATCGGTTCACGAGAGTAATTGAATAAAGAGTGCACTTGAGTTTGCGCACAAACTTGCACAGTATTACGTTGAGGTCCTGCGTAGTTGATTGATCTCCGATGAGATTGCCGTGACCGTAGTCGGCCGGACGACATCATTATCGGGTATTAGTCGTTATTCATAAAATAATTATGTCGTAGTTATAAATAAAACCATATCCTTTCAGAACAAAGATCAAAGTACCTATACCGATAACCTAGTTAGACTTGAGAAGACTCACCTCTATCAAGGTTTGTCTCTAAATAAATATTTTAAAATTGAATAAAGCACCACTCCGAACTAAATATAAAAGCGACACAGATCTTCGACAGGTTATGATATTCTGACCTCCATTCGATTTTTAGTCATTCAATAAAATATGCAACAAACTAAATACATGTATATTTATCGCGCACACGAAATTGCAATCACAATAATTATTATACCCTCCTAGGCTGAGCGTATTCAAAGATGAGGATTATTATCGATGCTTTTAAGGGTTAAAAGTTTTATATACCCCGCTGCCTGTGTTCATGGTACATACGCTACTCGTCGAGGGGCAGAAAACTAGCGAGTGACTGCGTTTTGTATCTTCTATGTATTTATTTTTTTTGTTTTATTATCGAGTAAGAATGAGCTCCGGTGAATAAGCTTTTGTAATGATTACTTTATCATTATTCTGAGTTAAATAACCTGCCTTTAATGCTAACCCATATATTATTCACACAAATGGATATTTCTATGTATGAATACGTAAATTATTAATGACGTTCTTTTTGCTGTGACTTATACTTAGTGCAGGTTATCATAAGGTATTTTAAAATTAAAATTGACTCTGCATTAACTACGTGCCCTTTGTTTTTTACAAAACGGACATTTATTTTACCAAATAGTACTTTATATTGAAAATAAAGATAAGGATAGCGCTAAAACATATTTTTTTGTATAGAAACAATAAAATATTCAGAATAAGTCATAGTTTCACTCAAATTTTGCACAATAAGTCTATGGAACGTACGAACGAAAATTCAATCACTAATAGGTTAAAATGGGGATGAAAAATGTATGGAAATACGTCATTTCTAATGTATCCGTTTTCATATTAGATACATTAAAATCGGTATTAAGATTTATGATAATGAGTTAAAGATAAAGCTTTGTTGAATATTCTTCACCTTAGAGATGAAATTGATGACAATTTTTATATAAATAGTTAACATTTTTCAGTTTTTAAAATATACGGTTTTTAATTTATATTGCCTCCACTGGTGACAGGAGGGCTGGTTCGTTTTTAGCCCAGAGGATCGGAATTGCGATTCAACGGGGAAATGCTGCTAGCATTATTGCCACCATTCCTCGCGGTCAAGATTTATACAGTAACTATTTTTAATTCATATTTGTATATATTTAAGCACTCACTGTTATCAATTCTTATGTTAATAAATGCTAGCTCACGACAAAAAAAAGAGAATTAATTATTTTATTCAGCGCTTTTTTAAAATTCATCTCCAAATAGGCCTAAATTAGAGATTTGAATCAAAGTTCGCCATTCATGATGTTAGAAATATGAAATTCGTTTTTAAGTCCACTAAACCGATCTTAAAAATCCCTGAAAGAGGTAAAATTAAGGATGAAAATTTCTTTGGAAGTTCTTTATTATCAAAGTCAGTAACATGGAAATCGGTCTCTATGCTTCTGTTTTTGAGTAAAACACAGCTGTTATAGCGTTTTTGAAAATTTATTACCCAAGAGGATGCAATTAAATTTGTTACAGACAGAATAAAGTATGGTGTCAATTAATTCTTGTGTGTTTAATCACGGAGGCAAGATCTTTGGCACAGGGTGTATGGTTTTAAAAAATGACTATTTATTTAGTTGACATCAATTTGAGAATTTTGTATAAAAACTATTTTCACAATTTGATTAAATTTTTTCACCGCTATTAGTGATACGTAAGTTTCCTTTAGGTTTCGCATTTTAATATATTATTGTGGCAGTCTCCGTTGATTAATAAGCATTAATTTAAATCATTTTTTAGTACCGTAACCGAGGTAAGATGAGAGTATTTGCAATGCACATTATTTAAAATTTATAATACTGAAGAGAATTCGTTATTGGGATATCCCATGTAGAGTTCCGATTTTTAATGCAGTGCTGTGTTAAAATATAACGTTTTTTTTTATAGATTTCCAATCCTATATTAAAATAGAATAAAAGCATGCACATAATATAAGAGGTCAAATGTTTTATAACAGTGGCCGTTATATGAATTTGGTAATTTTGAAAGAAATATATTCAAATCGCCGATCCGATTATTTTATATAAATTAGGACAAAATAGAAAGTCGCTTGACAATTTTGGAACGAATAAAAATGCAATGCAAGATATCACTTTGAAATATTTATCGCTCAATTTTTTGTAAACGCAAAACTTTTTTTTATAAAATAACGTTTAATTATTCACTATTATAATATATAAACAGTAAATTATCAAGATGCTCAATGTAAAATTCGCATTGTCGATACATAGTTTTCGCTGCACTTAAATAATTCTTTAAAATAACACATAGCAACAAGTAATTAAAATTAAAACTTACCACCATTCTGCAGTTTGGCTGGAGGACTCGAAATATTTCGTGATGCAAAGGCATGATCCCATCGCATCCAAAAATCAGTTGAGAATGGGTTTTTAAATTTTTTTTAACTACGATGAACTTCCGAACTCAGTTCGGGAGATGCGAAGGGTCGGTTAGTGCATACGCGAGGACGACGTCAGCCGGAATGAGAGCCTAGGTATCCTATAATACGTTTGCTGATGCACTCAGCTCGGGCAAGTGCGAATTGTACGCTTTGTGTGCGCTTACCGGAATCGCTGGCCCGCGCAGCCTGCGTAGCAACTAATTCAGTTATATGTATATTCGTTTTGATTTACTTACAATATCGATGTTGTTTTCGATGGTATTATTAGGTTTAAATTATATTCGTCTTGATTCGTGATGATTTTCATTTATAACATTTTAATGAATTGGACTTGGAGCTACTGTAAATCGATTACTCATGGAACTCATGGTAGATTAACATTTAGATTATTGTTGGTAATTGAATCGTTATTTTGAATATAGGATTGTTTTATTAAATCTAGAGTTTCGGTTAGAAGCTGTCGCAATTATTTAAAGGATCATTAGAAGTGACTCTATGTGTTTATAAATTGAATTAAAACTTAGATACATTGTTACACATTGTATTTTTTATTTATCAGAGGATTAAATGAGAATCTCTCTCATTACATGTATAATCAAACATGGGTTTGATAAATGGTCTGCGCGTAAATATGTTTATGATATTTTTGAATTATTAACATAAAACGGAAAAATATTTCTATGTGATAGGGGACACAGTCTATGAATATTTAAAATCCATCCCGAACAAGTGACTAGCTGTAATTCGTAAATAGTTTTTCAGTGCTTTTGTATCTACCATAGTAGTACTATTGTACACATACATGGCACCACTTTTGAACTGAAGTAGCCAGTAAATAAAAGCAAAGAGCGATGATAATAAATTAAATATAAATAATAAAATAGATAAAAATAAGTTAGGGATGTATATACGGTGTTTTATAGATTGTAATATAAAGATACAGGTCAATTAAGTTATTTGTTTCATACATATTTCGATATAAATTTGTTGGAAAATCAAGGCACATTAAAAAAATGCATATATATTTTACGTGAAATAAGATCATTTCGGAAGTAAGCTACTTTGTTATAATAATTTACTACTTTAAACATATATACAATAATTTAATACTGTTATTAATTATTTTATTTTTTATTTCAGTAAGATGGTATACATTATAAGCTATGAATTGTTTTATTCAATAGTAAATATTAATACTTGAATTTGAATGCTTAACTCAGACTTCAAACATTACACACTGCGCTATTAATGTACATCTCATTACATAAAAAAACAATGTTCAATTATTGTAAGGTCTCGTTTCCATCCGATATATATATTTTGGTACGTTTGTGAAGAAAATATGAAATCTGAATTGATTAATAAATACCACAGGATTCTGTTATTCATAAAATCTGTCTGCGTGAGTTTTGTTGTCGCAATAAAATGAAGAGTGCATTTAATTCCGCATGGCCAGGTAAATATTTATTTCGTTTTTGAAAACGTGAGCGTAATAATTTTATATTGTGTCCAGACGATATACGCCTCCCGTCAAAGCGACCTACGACAAGGGGTGTGGTTATAATATGTTTGACAAAGGATCGGACAGCATATTCAATAAGATCTGAGCATTTTGTAATAACTTAATATTAATTGTTTATAGTGTTGCGTAACTCAGTTATGTGCTCATCATATTACAATACAACGTATTTTTTCTTTGTATGTATATAAGTATGTTTCATACAAACACTTTGAATAATTTAATAGGCTAGTAAAATTGTCTAGTGTATTGCTGTTGTGTCAGTTATGTTACGAGTTCAGAAGTGGATACGATTTTACACAACCACTAAGGCTATTTTAATGTTTCTTTTCGACGCCGAAGTCGAAATTAGTTTTGAACCATTATAACATTGTGTTTAAATAATTAATTGTTGCCAATTAATAATATTAAACTAGACATTAAATACATCAAATACAATTAGATTAATATTCCTTTATGTCGGCTTTAGAACTTATTTCCATGGTATGTTTTAAGGAAACGACGACGAGATGACGCGTAGCTTCGTAGCTCGTTCTTTGTCAATATGTAGTACGCCAATACATAGCTTATTAAAGCTACTACATTCAAAGTGCGGCGCTACGTAGCAAGGGTTACAGTAATCATATCCTAGAACCGTGATGAGTGTGTGGTCCTCTAAACAAAGTTCTACCACCAATAAATAAGATTTACGTATTTTCTAATTTTAAAATTATTATATATTAACGCATTAATGGTTTTTTGGCTACCGTAAACAAGCGTGAAATATTCATAGGTTTAAATAGTTTACGCGATAACACACACACATAGGTATATATATATATCAAAAATATATCAATCACGTTTCGCATGGCCATTTCGCCGCCCTCTTTGATAGTTAAGATGTTCTGTCGCTTGTGCAGGCACGTCATAGTCTCAACTAACCATTCAAACCGGAACCCCAAAAATACCAAGTATTGCTGTTAATACACTACCACAGACAGACATAAACATTGGCGCTGTAAGAAATTTAAACCATCCATTACATAGCCAATGCTTTTAAGTATAATTTTTACAAGAATTATTTTATCTTCAATTATAAACAGTATTATAAACAAAGGTTTTTAATTCGATGTTAAAAATATGCTAAAATACAAATATAAATTAAATAAAATATTTTAGCCATGCCAGAGGAATTCTTACTACAATAAACATTCGACTTTTGATACCATACTCTCTACCATTACCTAGCGCGCCATTTTCTGTCTGTCTGGCAGAGCTGAAACGTTAAACCTAACCTAACTAGACGACAGTACGTCTCTAACGAAATAACTCCGATAATAATCATAATAATATTACACCTGAAACTTACTTAAGGAGACTTATAAGCATGAATGTCTAAGGTGCGTAAGCTTAAAAGCGTTCCAATAAACACGTAATTTTCGAAGTCGCTAGTCACATGTGACGTATAAACTTAAAAGTTTGTCTTTAAAGTTTCGTTATTTATACCTCAAAAAATAATAACTATTTGTATTATATATGTATTGTGTATAAATATATATTGAAATAAATAAATATCTATATATAGGCCATCGGTTATGTCCATGGTTCATGTTCATGTGGAAATCAATGAATACTAACAGCAAATTTTTTTCTTATCCGTGTATCATTTCCGGATATGTATATCCTTGTATTGTGCAGTTAATATTGTTTACTGTTTATTTTAACATAATATTATAATTTTTAATTTTTAATATATCTTCAGAATTTTATTATAGGAAGACAGTATTTGCTACAAGAAAGATGAATTAACTATGCGGAAGCAGAAACATGGTATTATAAGTTTAATTTACTTTTCGTGGGAATAGTTTCTATAAATAAATATAAATAAATAGTAAGTAAGCATTTAAAACAGTTTTAAGTATTCCGTTTTTCCACAAAATACAGATAATAATCTCGAGCTCTGAATAACTCGAAGCTCGTTTTTGTTCTATCGGACAGACAACTGTAAAATAAACATCATATAAAAATCGACCAGTATCAATATGAATTATTTAATTATTTAAACGAATACTCGAAGGAATATTAAATCATATTATTTGTAATACTGAAATAATTTCGATTACATTGAAGTCACTATTATTTAATGTCAGCTTATTTTTTTTATAAATATAAAGTTAATCATTTATATAAACATTATTTAAATTTATTTATAATATTATTTATCATTTATATAAACATCATTTAAATAAAATAAAAAAATTGGTCCTCGGAGAATCCCTATTCTTAGGAGATTAACAGCTTCCTTTAATGCAAACTATCACGTTGTTTGTGTAAAGAGCTTTTTCTCTTCTCTTACCATCGTAAAGTTTTTCTGGCAGAGGATTTTTGTGATTCACATTTATTATAAATATTCAATTAATACCATATTATCAAAAACATACTTATTTAGTATATAGTAATCGCTGAATTTTTATCTATCAATAATTAGTATGAAATAACCTCTTTGATTTTTTTCTACGTGCCATAAAATACAAAAGTAAAAATTGTAACTTGTTATCGTTCAATAAAATTGCTGACCAGGCCCTAAATCTGGTAAGTTTGAAGCAAACGATCGTTTCGTACTTGGTTAAGACTTAGTGCCGACTACATAGAGAAGCAAGCTGCGCTAGCGACTCTTAGTGAAAGACTAAAGATCCCATATAAGCAAGTCAAGTTCAAGCAACGTCCGGTCACTTGGTGGTAGGGCTTTGTGCAAGCCTGTCTGGGTAGGTACCACCCACTCATCAGATATTCTATCGCCAAACAGCAGTACTCAGTATTGTACTGTTCCGGTTTGAAGGGTGAGTGAGCCAGTGTAACTACAGGCACAAGGCTCATAACATCTTAGTTCCCAAGGTTGGTAGCGCATTGATGATGTAAGGATTGGTTAATATTTTTTACAACGCCATTGTCTAAGCGGTGGTGACCATTTACCATCAAGTGGCCCATTTGCTCGTCCGCCTACCGAAACTATAAAAAAAGTCAGTTCCCCACACCTTCTGTTTCACAATACATAATATTTTTTACATCGGTGCTTCTTTA
This sequence comes from Vanessa atalanta, assembly GCF_905147765.1. Taxonomy (NCBI): domain Eukaryota; kingdom Metazoa; phylum Arthropoda; class Insecta; order Lepidoptera; family Nymphalidae; genus Vanessa; species Vanessa atalanta. The sequence continues at coordinate 15,293,742 of NC_061902.1, read as the reverse complement.
GCTACCGCCTAAGGTAAAGTAAGCCTTTAAAGCAATAAATTTAATATTTTAAATGATATATGAGATTAATTATTTATAGTCATAGGGACAGAAGTTGTTGCCTATGACGTTCGTAATATGGTCCTGCGAAGTTATTAATGTTTTACAAATAATCCTGCACATTGTATTGCTTGTCACAATATATGTCAGCAGCATTTTAGAATTTCTCCCACGCGTCGTATATTTGTCTCAAAGCGTCATTTATGACGAAGTTGGTATGAAATATTTAATTTAAATACTTGAAATTGGAAGTATAGAAATAGAAGTATTATTAGCCGGGATCGCTTTTGTTTCGAGCTTTAGAAGTAATAGCAATTTCATAAATGAATATTTAGTTATTTTGTTTTTCGTAAAATAAAAAAGGTACATTTTCAAAAATTGATTTAATTCTATTAAGTTTAATTAATAATAATAGAAATGTTGCAGGCAAGGGCTGGCCAAGAGCGCAAACTTCAGGGGGAGTACTTTGCAGACGCACAGCCTGGGAGGCCGCTAGGACCCAGATACACACAATTAAAACACTATGCACTTAATAATGATAGGCGCCACCAAACACCAATAGGCAAAATTGATACTTAATGACTAAATTTGCTGAATTCTAAATATTTATTCACTCGAACACTCACCCATAAGGACGCATAATTCAAATCTCACTAAAGGCGCTCATGACCCTAGTTACGATGCTGGAAATAATTAAACACATTTTTCTTGGTAATTACTATTAATAATATTGATAGCTGTCATGTTAATGTGTCTGACTGTATGCACGATTTTTTGATGTAAAAGTCTAACTAACAGTAAATGGTCTCCGCCACCTATAGACATTTTCGCTGTCAAAATATTCGAGGAGAGGAGGTGTCAATATGCATGCGTTCTTTAGACCATTCAAGAAATCGTAAAAAGGTGCAGTATTTATTGAAAATAATTTAGACAGAAATTAAATTTAAAAAAGGGATAAGACTAATCATTAAGGGAATTTTCCTTATAGTCCATAGTTTCCTCCATCGGAGATGAAGAAATCGATATTAAGTTAAAATGAAAACGAGAAACTCCCATATCAATAAGAATAGACAAGAAATAACAATAAGAAATACTATGAAGATAAGCGAATGTAGCCAAAGGAAATCTAATTTTTATCATTGCACGTTATATTGTCAGCAGCTTTTTGTCCATTGCCGCTGTCTGTTTAAGAATTTTCGAATAATTTATGATTTATGTGAGTGAACTCACTTGCGGTTTCTTAATTCATTTTTAATGTAAATATTATATGGATAGTAATAAAAATGTAGTATTTCAATTGTTATGATGTGTATAACGTGCGCCTTATATTAGTACAGTACATTTTTACTTGGTGATAAGACTTATGGACCTATATTATTAAATTCTGTACCATGACGCCGTCTTATGATTCGATTCACGGAATCATATTTTTATGTTAATTTATTTCCTATATACTACAACTATTTTATTTTTTTAAATAAAATAATCAGGTGGACGGGCACATGGCCCACCGTAGTAAGTGGTCACCACTATTAATAGACATTAGCGCTGTTAAAATATTAGCAATTATTTATCTACGTCTATGTTCCGCCAACCTTGGCAACCGAGATGTTATATTCCTTGTGTCTCTAGTTACACTGGCTCACTTGCACTTTCAAACCAGAACATACCAATACCAAGTATTGCTGATTGGAGTTAGAATATACGATGAGTCGGTTGTACCTACCCGGGCAGCCTTACATAAAATCGGAAATCGATTCGTACTGTTTAAAAAATGATCGGATATTATGAGTTAATTTAAGAATTACACGCTATATGGTCAGTCGGCGTAAAAGCGTGTAAGAAATGTTTCAAGTTTTCTAAATACCAGCTATATCAGTTATACATAAGGTACAACAAAATTCATAAATAATAATAAATTGTAGCTGCAAGGTGCGACTGTGCAAATGTACAAAATGCTTGTATTAAATATAGTAGCCCAGTATCAATACTCTGAACCCATTGATCCCACTACGAGAATTTTCGTTAAGCAAATCCTTCGGGCACGTAAGCGCCTCAGCCGTTGTGGTGGCCTGGAAACAGTTTACCGGCAAAAGCATTTCGCAGGATTGCCAACGAATAATATTTAATGTAGTATCCAAACTGCATCGACTCTATGTAAATAACATTCGGACAATCTGTTGTAGCTTGTTTTCAGGGAACTAATAATAAATTTCGTGTCCTTTCAGACGGAATATTCACGCTACTACCGTGACTTTTACATTCTAAAGGACTTAATTAAAAGAATTATTTTTGGTACCAAAAAACTCAGTGGTTGAAACACAACAATCTAAATCGTAGGTTGCGTGTTCAAACACGGTAATAACCACGGATATTTCATGTGTTTAACTTAACTTTAGCTTTTCTTTAAATAGTTTGTTAAATGACAATTCAAAAGTGCTTGTAAAGGCCTACTTGAATAAAGTATATTTTGATTTGTGTTCATTATTCATTTCGTGCTCCGCGATGAAAGAAAACATCGTGCGGAAACCTGCACTCAAAATAAAAATATTGGAATATTATTGGCTCGGATGTTTAGCTCAGTTGTGGGACAATTAACTGACAGTTTTATTTAGCTTAATTTAAAAAAGATACATTTCATTGACACAAACAGTCGCAAGAGTTGACTTATCGATAATGAACAATATATTTTAAGTAGGAGAATATCTCAAGTGTTTTGTTTACACGTATGTCTTGGAACACAACGACGCAGCAATGAGATTAATATAAAACAACAGATTATTTATTTATTTAAGAGTAGCTTACGTTTACATATTACGCAGTTCTTTTTAATACCAATTGTTTTAAAGAAATAATTGACAAATATGTACTTAGTAAAAATCTTGCACGGAAAATGAATAGTTAAAATAGTTTTTATATACAAAACCGTTTACCTTTCTTCAGTATTTGACATCCCGTATTAATAATACTACACTTAAATTAACACTTTCCAAATATAAAAAACATTATTTCTTGAACACTCTCGATACTGAAATATCATTTAAGAAGTTTTTACTAATGTCACTGAGACGAAGCAGTCTAAAAATGACTGAACAATGGATGCGTGATATATATGATGTTTAGCGATTATTTTAGATAAGCGCTGTTACGAGGCGGCTTTTTCGATCAGAGATAGCGTCTTTGTTTGCACAATTTTTGTTCACAGTACAATTTAACAGGTCAATGTTCTAGTTAAAAGAATCCAAACGCTATAAAAGGGATTTCGTATTAGATATTCTTTACAAATACATATATTACTTTGATATAGTTCAGTTTCTGAAATCATGTTGAGTCGCCGGAGCTTCCTCGCACAGATCGGTCTCAGTGAGCGGATTCCTTCCACATTTTGGTAGGGTCTGGGCTCCACCGACCTTTCATATTTTTATTATATTATTAAACACATTCACAGTAGAGTACGTTTAACTCAATATCTTACTACAATATTTATCAGTTAAATTTAATATTTTAACGAACGTTGGAAATTTCAGTGATATCAGATCAAAATGGGAGAGTGACTGTTTGACACGCTTTCACGTCTCAACTACTCAACCTATCATCGTGAAACTAGTGTATACTATAAACCGTATTGTATATATTATTACTTATTGTATGCAGTGTGTATTCAGATTATATACTTGTAATTTTATATGTATCGATAATATAATTTATTTATTGATAATATAGTATTCTATATTTAAATTTAATTATTATTTTTAATTATGTATTAATGTTATTCTGTGAGCTAACCTAACCTACACCGTTGGTTGCCTGGAAGAGATCGCTATGTAGCGATAAAATCGACAAAATCGTATGCCTCTTTTATTTAGGCTGTATCCATGTTGTATTTATTTATTTTCTCCTCGTGGTGTATATATATAATTAAGTAAAAAGAGAAGTATTATAATAAATTACTATATATTTTATTAATGACTTGTTTCTATTATTACCTGCAGATAATTATGACCTCAATCCTTTGTGTGTTTTAACAATTAAAAACAATTTGGTTTTTCATATTTGCCACGAATACGTTACAGCGAAAAATGTTTTTATTTTTCATCAAAATATAATAGTTTTCACCGGAATATGTTATTATATGATTCTTGGAATATATAGCAATGAAATAAATATTGCTATATATATTCCAGGTAGGTATTCATCATTTTCGGATATTACGTTGTTGGACTTTGACTGAAATGTTCAATCTGCGATTTGTATGGATGTCATTCGTATTTACCGGAATAAAGTTAGGAACATATATATATATATATATATGTACATAGGAAATTTAGATGACGTTTCCTCCAATCAAAAATATACTGAACTTCTAAATTAAATTTCGATATATAGTACAGAGCAGGGACATGTATGGACTTGTTAATGTAGCGTAATTTACATCTTTATTTTGTTCTCGCTGGAAATACGCGGTACGCGTTCCTCCCACGTGGAAGTGGGGGGTGTGTGGGTCTCGCCGGCCTTTGGACGCCGAGTGCGCCCTGGTGCACCGTAATACCTCCTAAAAAACCAGCGGTTGATGGAATACACATGCGGCAGAATTTCGTTGAAATTAGACACATTCAGGTTTCCTCACTATGTTTTCCTTCACCGCCGAGCACGAGATGCAACAACCCGCATTGGAGCAGCGTGGTGGAAAATGCTCCAAACCTTCTCCTCAAAGGGAGAAGAGGCCTTAGCCCAGTAGTGGAAAATTTACAGGCTGTTAATGAGTTTAAAAGATTATTTTATTTTTGCATAACAATAAAATAAAGCCAATAATATTATAGTTGTAGACCATCAATATCATTTCATAAATAAAATTTATCGCACTATCGAGAAAGGTCCATTATTTATTTATTAATGTATATTTGTCGTAATTTTTAAGTAGCATTAATATTTTTGTTTTTTTTTTGAAACATTATGATAATAATAATTTGGAGAATGTATTTCAAACTGATAATATATATTTTATAAATTTTTATATAAAAAACTCCATTTATTTATTTAAATATCTCCGTATATGTTATGTCATATTATTTGGAAAAAAATATTCTCTTGGTTTCTGAAACCAGAAGCGGCGGTCAGTTCCAATATTTAAACAGTATCAACATGACTATTTCTGGCTTGCTGGCGAATACATATTCGGAGTTGTAGTATTCATTCAAATTCTAAACGTGTTGTGAGGTTTATCATATAACATATAACAATGAAATATAACAAACACAACAGTATTACTGTTCTGAGAACCAAAATATACACGAATCAAAATGATCTATTGTAAACGTCACAACAGCAGAAAATCTATATTAATATATATATAAATGCGAAAGTAACTCTGTTCAATGTTTTTCTCTTCACGCTTAAACCTCTGAATTATAAGATTCAATTTGGTATAGAGATAGTGGAAGTAGTAGGGACGGATATGAGGTACTTTTTTTTATTCACCCCTCAAGGGGACAAAATAGGGGATGATTTGTTGGCTGATGGTAAAGTTGTACAAATTTTGCGCGGTTAAAGGTGCAAGTTCAGCATTACAATAAAAAAGTTTAAAAAAAAAGGTTTACACTATTTACGTTTAACTTACTTTACCTGCTACTAGTTTAGGACTTTTAGCAAGTCAGTATTTTGAAAAAAAAAAGAAACGTAAATAACGTAAAAACGTAAACGTAAATTTACCTTTCATAATACAATATAAATAATAATAATAAAATGTGATTTTGTTTGTCTTCACATTTAAACTATCGAACTACTTTTCCATTAATTTCATTAAACTTAGTTATCTAATAAGCCCAAAATATGTTTTGAAAACAATATCTAACGTTCATACAATATTGTTGATGCAATAATAACGTTTTAGTTCATTTGAAAAATATATATAGTTTTAAATCAAATATTAGAGATTCTTTATATTTGTTATCAAATCTTATCTAAGTTAAAATGGTCTCTGTCTCGCTTTGGTATTCGTGACAGTGAAATTTATTTGCGATTCGATCAAACAGCCGCTTCATCGACATCTCAGCTTCACCTTATGTCTACAAAACATCTTCGTTTTGAATGGAATATACTCTGTATTTTCTCTAAAGCAATTCAAATTAATATAACTATGATCCATATTTTTTTTTGTTGCGCAAATTGTATTGATACTTCCATGATACGAGGGGTGGCTGAAAAGTTCGCGGCTTAGGGTACTTAACGATGTGTAATTATCTTGTTACTCATGTCACTAGTTGCGACACTCGGTAGTATTATAAAAGCAATCAATAATTAAGTTTGCACTCATAGTTCAATTATTTATCGAACAAACATAAACATGTCAGCCGAATCTGGAATACCTCGGAATTTTTTGAAAACCGTGCCGTGATAAAATTCCTCGTAAAGAAGGGAAATACACTGAACGACATTTTTGAAGATATGACATCGGTTCTTCAGGATTCTGCAAATATTTTCCTCAACGACGGAAGTATAAAAATAGGCTTTTAATTACAAGGATTAGATTAGTTTGAGATTAAAAATCATCAGCATTTGCAAACTCAGCTATAATTTTCTGATTTAAATTAATAAGTAAAACCAGAAGTCTTTATTTCATAATCTGTATTTAGTTTTTTTTTGTTTATTATTCACGGTGAAATTATTAATAAGTAGATCTATCCAGAGATTAAAAAAAAATTAAAATTAATATATAAATATATGTCATATGTCAATTGTCATTATAATGATAATGTTTAATGCAAAAAAGAGCTATCCGATATATTTATAATCTTGGAGCTGAAAACTTCCTTAGGGATACTTTTAATAAAGCAAAGTACAGTTGCTTTACGATACGGTTACAACAATGTTATAGATATATTCACAATAATATAGATTATTTTGAAAGAAACTGTGACAATAATTGTATAGACACGAGCAGGAAAGGTAAACTAATAACACCTAGTTTCCGACTTCGCAAAGCTAATACATCCTTCCTGTGGCACGGTATTCGTTTCTATAATAAGATTCCATAGTTATTTATAACTTGGCCTATCGATAAATTGAAATCATAGATTTAAATATCGCATCTTACTCAGTACAAGATTATATTCATTATAAAATGTGTGGACTATTATTTCATTTCTAGAAAGGATATCTATAAATTTAAATAAAAAAAAAAGATTGTACTCTATTGATAAAAACTCTGTAATTTAAAATGGTGAAAAAGAGTAACTACGTACTGAGTTTACTGATTACTGGTGGTACCTTTACAACTAAATCAACACTAACATAAATATTATTTTGATTACATGTCATTTGAATTTGAAATTGAAATGTTCATCCTTTCGTTATAATATCGTTTCCTCTGCCTGTTAGAAATAGCTTTTTAACCGATATGCCACATATTGCGTGCCTATTTTGTTATTTTTAGTTTTAACGGTATATAAATAACATATATATCCTGTATTACATTTTTTCACATTCCGCTGAATAAAAACGTCGAATTTACAGTCGTGTTTTTTATTAGTAATTAGATTGCGTTTTGATTTGAATTCGTTTCATATGTTGATACATTCACGATATTGGACAAATATTTTTTAATATAAAGCTTTGATATGTTGTTCTTTTTTAATATAGACACGGGTGAAGAGGGAGTGGAACCCCGCTACACCCTGAAACATGTATCTATGAATGTAACGTATTCATTGATTAAAACTAGTTCTCGTCCATTGGTTGAAATTCGACCGTAGTTCATTGATAATAAAATATTAGATGCGTTGTGATTTGAAAGATACGTAGGAAAAATGAGGCAATGAACTGCACGATACCTTGCCACTACTACTACAAAAAAATACAAATTTAAAAAATACTGTCGTTGATTTTTATCTTTGACATGACGTGTTTTGTTTTTACATAAACTATGAATGTTTCATATTAAATATTATGTAGATAAACCTCTATATGTTAAACATATCAGTGTGTGTAATGATTTTTTTTTAATTATTATAATGTATTTCTAATGCATTTTTATAAAAATATTAGCTTTCTTCACATAAACTATAATGGTACCAAATTTCGGACACCTCCGTGCGCATCATTTTGGTAAAAAAGGTAATGTTATTGCTTCACGTATTCATATGTAGATAAAATTAGATACCTATAACGCATTGTCAAAACAGGTTACGAGTTTTATATAAAATTGTATAAATAACAATTTATTCAATAGTTAATTTTATAAATAAAAGAAATTTTATTCGGAATAAATAATAAATCCCAATCAATTATATTGAAATCAGAACCTTATTTCAATATTATAAATACGTTTGTGTAACTTAATACTCTCCGCATCAACATATTTCACAATTTTCTATAAATCGCCTAATCCATTTTGACGTCAAATTATTATTTTGGAGGGATATTATTATTTCACACTAGACACTATAATAATATATTTCGTTAATTGGCGTGCTAAGATAAATCTTATATATTAATAGCGTAAGCCGATTTTTGTCCCAGTAATTATGAGACGATAGCTGCACGTAAAAGATCGGTTATGGTCTTATTTTAAAGAGCTTCAGCCCCATAGATGTGGAGAAAATTAAAAAGGATACTTGATTGCAATTTACGACATTGTTACGATTGAACAAAGAATACATTTTAGAGAGCGGGAAAATGTCACTGGCCGGGTAGAGAGCGGCGCTATGGTTGTACAACAAAATAAAATTAACTCAAAACAAAACCTGACATAGCCTGTCACGAGTATGAGGACGCAAACATTATTTTTGTTTAATATTTTAATGCAGCAGCGTGGGAAATTGGCAACTCATTGGCAAGCGGTGACTTCCAATGATAAAAACCGCCGGTGTAACTATAACTCATACTGTAAATGAGACGAAAAAAGTATTACCTTCACTCATTTATTTTTTAAACAGGAACGCTTCAATACAAAATATTTATGTTGGAATAGCTAATCAGGGCTTGTACCGAGCCAGGCGCGCAGAAAGCTCTACTACCCGGCCCCGTTTACATATTATATACAATAGCAAGTGGATTGTAGTGGTAATGGTAGCATATTAGTTCAACCATGTAGCTATTACTAAAATATTTATCAATAAATAATTTACAAGAAATATTTATGAATCAGTATAAGGGCTGACTCTTTAATGTCATAGGACGGGCAAATGGACCACCTGATGGAAGGTGGTCATCACCACCCAAATATTGGCTCTGTAATAAATCAACAATTCCTCGTCAATGCGCCACGATCCTCGAGAACTAAGATGTTGAACACTCACCCTTCAAATCGGGAACAAAATCATACTAAGTATTACTGTTTGACGGAAGATTGTTTTTAATCTACTAATAATGTTTTCTGATATTAACTTTGTGTATTTTGTTTATTTAATTATTTGTTATCTTTTATCATCAATTGTTGTTCTAATAATCAGTTTTTACGTAAATTTGCCTGTTCCAGACACATCCACATGGTGGTGCAGCGTAGTAAGAAATATTAACACCTATGCACCACCAATGTTGGCAAGTAAGAAGTTATATATCCGTTCCTTATATTACACTGGCTAACTCGCTCTTCCAACCGGAACACAGCATTTTCAATATGTGCTGCGCAGCAGTTACTTAAATGATGAGTGGGTGGTACCTAACCAGACGGAAAAGCCTTACGCCTAAGTAAATCATTTTCGATTTAATTTCAATAAAATTATTCATCTCTTTTCATCAAGAATTCGAAAAACCGAGTATTGACCATTTTCTACACATCACGCTAAGTCACAGAGATGGAAAAATTAAATCGAATCTCAAAAAAAAATAAACATCTAATATAATGATAATCTATATTTTTTAAATAGTTTTACTAGCTTGAAATTAACACATGAAATGTTTAAATGTTACCAAACAGCATTTGATAAAAGTAATTATAATGATCCCATTCGTGGACAGCAAACGTTGAATTAGGAACGGGAATTAGGGTGGCAGGGGGTGGATTATGTCCTACAGAATACATTTTATTACATTAAAGGACCTGCCCTGGTGCATTATTTCAATGTAAGCATTTGTTTGTTCAAAGTAGCAAATTAAATCAATGAAATAGAAACGTCCTTAGTTAAATGAACATTCTATGGCGGATATTTTCAAAACGGAAATCCTATCGCTCCAGGCTTTCCCACTACGAGCCGCCATTTAAAGCAATTTATATTGAATGTCTGGACTCGTCAAACAATACACTCGGCACAAGTATTACTGCTGGTTCGATGCGGTATTTACATGTATACATCACGAAGCACAATTAAAAGCGGATTAGGCACATATTTATGATTTCTAGAATATTTTCTCACAAACGAAGAAATGCCGTGATATATTGTACGCGCTTTTTCTTATTTATACTGATTAAGATATAATATTCGCTTCTATGTTTAAATCGATTTTTTATTATATGACAGTTGGCAAACGAGCAGGAGGCTCACCTAATGGAAAGTGATTACCACCGCCCATCAACAACATCGGGGGGCTTGCAGATGCGTTGCCGGCCTTTAAGGAAGGAGTACGCTTCTTTCTTGATACGACTTGGGGACCCCAAGTCGTATCGGTTCGGAAAAACCGCCAACGAATGCTGATTCTACAGAGAGGTTGTGCGAGGCAGAAAATTTCTTAAGAATCGCACTGTTGTGCATTTTAATTGAAATAAATTAGATTTAACCTTTTTTAATGGCAATAATAGATTTTTCAGATATTTGTGATATAGTGCTTTCACATTTGCTCGCGTTGCGTTTTTGAGACCGATCAATAAAGGATATCCACAAAGGTGATCGAATGGAGGGACAAAGAGCCGGATATTAAGGAAAGCCAGGAACGTTGCTGTATTAATCAGGTTCACAAATGCGGCGGACAGCCACTTCCAACATTATTATTATTACATAGCTTATTAAGTTTGGAACCAGAACTAAAAGTTTCACCGAAATAATTAGCTCTATTCGTGAAGGGGAAGAAGAAAACTTGGATATTTAGTTAACGACAATGCGAATTCATACATTTTATAATAGTTTTCAATAATCTAACCTAACCTAAAACTTTTAATATAGATCACTTAGCAAAATAATGACGCGTTACAGTGGTCACCTACACTGGAGGTATGCGGCAGAGACTATGAAGGCGTCATCTCGGTTTTTAAATTCCCGAAGCTTGCAATACAGATCGAGTACTCGGACCGTGATGCTTGGGGGCAGGACCGCCGGTGTGCCCAATTTAGACAGCGCCTAGGAGAACGGTAGCCAGGATGTACCTCATGAGAAAGATAACTGACAAGATAACTGGTCTTCTATGAAAGCTAAAATTAGTAAGCCATATATTTTTTTTTCTAGCCACCCAGATCTGTGTATAATAACATTTACGAGCGACCATCACCTGAATCCTAAGATCTACTTTTGCCGGTACCCACCAGCATAAGATTTCCTGCTAAAGTTTCTTAAGATTAAGTGTGTTTCTTCAACTTTGCAAGAAAGTAAACGGCAAGTGTAACTAGCATAACCTCTGATACTACACTACACACTACATTATAAGAACACATATTTTTTATAGATATGGTTTCAGATACAAAAAAAGTGATTCCGAAGCAGGAGGCTTTGGGCTAAAAAGGGATGCTCGTCATATACAACCAACTATGTTAAAAAGTTTACAAACACTAAATGTAATTTTGTTACTAAAAATATGTACATAAATATAGCTTTATTATTAATCAGCGAGCGAAATTAACGGTAAGTGACTTGTTTATTTTAAACACGCGACAATGTCATAATTATTTTAATTTTATTCTCCTCCATAATGTACTTCTGATACTGGGAGCCCCTTTGGGTACTATTTTGTAAATATTAATGTTACTTAGACATGTATGAATTAATAATTTTAGAACTTCAGTCCCAATCGTTGCTGTCTGTGCTTGCCTTTTAGTAATAAGCCTCCAGTGTCTGGTGTCCTGTCTAATAGAGGTGAACGGAGGTGGTAACGGCCGACCATAGACGACGAAGACTCCCTTTGATAAAAAATAATCGATCTGGCGCAATTTTTTATCTAAATTAAAATTTTGTTATAAAATATTTTGCAATATTTATCTGGTTTGCGATTTTTCCGAAAGTCAATTATTTTTGTTTATGTTTCAGTCCACACCAATTTAAATTGAACCGATGTCAAGCTGATGACACAAAAGGAACATTGTAGGCCAAAAGTTTATAGCAAATTTAATTACAGGAGGATAATGAATCAAATCAAATCAATTTTATTCAAATAAATTTCACAATAATCAGCGTCCTGTGATAAAACCCGAGCCTAAATCCAGGCGATCCATCAAAATTCTTTCTAAATAGTATTATTTTAATGAATAATAAGATTTATTTATTCATTTAATCTTAATAAACTTTTTAAATTTAGTAAATGGTGAATTGATTTTTTTCCCGGTATCTTATTATATATTCGTATACCATTTCCCAAAAACGTTCTCTGTACCGTATGCATACGGTAAGTAGAGGTTACAAGTTTATTCCTATTTCCTTGTATTAATAGTATGTATATCAGCTTTTATGGAATATATTTGTATATTCTTCTGTACATTATGTTATCATAAATATATTGGGAAGAAGCCGTTAATAATGAGAACGCTACATAACAGAACTGTGCACTATTATTATTATCGTATTGGAAAATAAATCAATTTCCAAGAAACCACTGCATCTTGTTCTTCTCTTACGACAGTCCCGAGTTTTGATGTCGTTATTCGTCCATTTGCCGATGACGACAGTTGACAGATAGAAACATTTTCATCACTAGCACTTGTCTCAAAATTTCGTTACGGATCTTTATTCGCTGACTGATTGTATCGAATATTTGCGGTATGAAGAGTCGGATTAGCGGAATTCAATATATCCATAGCCTCTTACTACGGACAATTCCGCGTAGATTGCTTTAGTCTCATATCCGATAACTTCACGTTTTCATGTGATTGAAGCACAAAGAAAAAAATATTTATTATATGTCCATATTTACTGTATGTAGACCATGAAGACAGATCACATGTTACTGCAATTTGTGAAAATGTTCTACATATCTTTTGTACATAGTAACATAAAGTCTTAAGTACTATATAAGAAACAATTATGGTTAATAAGTTAATTAGTAGTTACAGTTAATTAGTATTGGCCAGGTCGAAAACAATTATGTGCTGGCTCGACAATCATTGGTGTTTGAAACAAAAAACGTTTATAAGCAAGTAACCAAAAAATATACGAGAATGTGACTTATTAGAAATTATTTAATAAACTTTTCTAAACGTATAACATCCCATCTCATTGTCTCCACTGGTGACAGAGGGGATGATTCATTTTTCGTCCATTGTGAAATAACATTGAAAACCCTGGGGGAGTTGCATTCTATCTGCGATGGATGACAAATGAGAATTCCACTGGAGATGATAAAGTTATTTACAAATGCTCTCAAACTTCCGGCCGGCAATATTATATGAGCTCACAGGCACATATTCCTTTGATGTTTACCGGCTAACGAGAATACAGGAATTTCGACATATGATTGAAATTCAAGATAGGTCATTACGGATTTGTCGCGAACGCGTTAAAATACATCGCCATCCAAACTTTAATAATTAATCACATAACATAAAGTATATATAAAGTTTTATATATTGATATTAAAAAATAGGTTTTAAGAAAAATATCTCAACAATGGGTCAAATTATCACAAATATGATTATAAGGAACCAAATACCTACAGTAAGCCTTTCTTCCTTGAGGCGTCAGGCACATTCTGGATGTGTGCTCATAAGTACAATGAAAACTCTGAACGGGAAGGAAAATAAATTAATATAAATGGGAAACTCGTCAGTAATTCGATTGCGAATTACATCACACTCTTCTCCGAAACAGCATCGCAATTACGGAAAATGGTTATGAACTAAATGTAAGCAACAAAATTGGCCTAAAACTAATATCAAGACTAAAATTGTGACGAACCACTAAACTTTACCAATAAATGTCAGTTAAAATAAAGTTCAAGGGATGTTGAACTATATTTTGACTGACGGACACAACAAATATCTTTCTCAACGACAAGATACAAAAAATAGATTAAAAGACCAATTAACATAGTCTGGAATAAATTTTAGAACAATAGAGAATATCTACAGTCGAAACTCCCTAGAAAAGTTAAGAAATAAATAATGCACTCATGTTTAAACGAAGGACCTGGTACGGTGAATCCATGGAATGCTACGAAGATCGTCTCTCCTCTTCCACGTCGAAAACGGCCAACGGCCACGTCCAAAACTTTGTGTCGTCCAATCTAGTTATTAAAATAAAAAGTAACGATAGATTGTATTATTGCATCGACGACATCAAACATGGATTTACAATAATAATATTAAAAACAAAATGAAATTATACCAGAGAGCGAAGAGAGCGATGTGGCATACAAATACAAATAAAACGTAGAACCAGCCCAAAAACTAAAATGAAATAGGAAATGCACATTGCACGTAGAGACAAGGAAACAAAGACACCTGTCAAGGACCAACAAAGGCAAGGAGAAGAAACCGAAAGAAAAATGGGTTCATGATATATTAGTCGTTGAAAATGTATTTTTAATGAATAGCATAAGCCAACTTATGGCCTAGTAATTATGAAACGATCGTTGCACATAAAAGGTCTTATTTGAAGAGCTCCAGTATTAGATGTGCAGAAAATTAAAGACAATTCTTGATTGCAATTTACTAAATGGTTACGATTTAACAAAGAATTAATTTTAGAAAACGGAAAAAAGTTACTGGCCGGGTAGAGAGCGGCGCTATGGATTTATTTAAAAAAAAAAGACAAATGTGAAACGTATAAAAATCGTGAAAACAATGAAATTAAATCAAAACAAAAGGATAGGATTACGAAATTAGTAAAAATCTGTTGAATTAAAGCGAAGTTTTCACATGCGACCCACTAGTTATTAATTAATTTGATAATTTGAATTTATTAATCATTAATACATTTATACGAAATGAAATCATTTATTATGCGATTGTAATTTAATATAAGTTAATAGTTTGATAATATTTTGCTATTATTGTATTTCCGGTGATTTTCGATACAAAAACCAATAGCAAAATGAGATGTGCCCGAATATTTAATTGCAAGATCACGTTACATTATTGTTAAATATATAAATGTATATTGTACATGCTCGTCACGTTAACAAAAAAAGGAAAAATAGTAGTTGATCGTCACAAAAGAATCGTAACTATGGAATTGGTAACATGAAATTGCTCCTCAATATCGCCAAAACGTCTATGATATGTTCTTAGGGAATTCAAGCTTGTAACGTCTAAATATAGTGGATGCTAGGTTAATTCAAACAATATTTCTTGGATAGATTTACGTTGAAGCGTGACCGGTATTCTGCCGTTAGAAGCACAATAGGAGCGTTATTATCGACTCATTGTTTCAACATAATACTTCTGCAGTTTTCAAACGGCCAAGATGTGTTGTGTGTGATCCTCTCGCTCCCACTTCGAATAAAGATAAACAAACAGATTTACGTACTTCATGCAATTTGCTTATAATACAATACTATTACACTTAACTACTTATTTCCACTTTAATTTTACTTCCAAAAGCCGGACAGCAAATTCACCGACGTTAAATACGCCATATTTTCGCAAATCCAAAGTGAATATCATAAAATCGATGTAAGTTTGCTATATTTTTAATAGCAATAAGTTGCTGTAGGATTTCGATAAATGAGTGACAGTTAGTTATTAAAATACGAAAAATATTTATAGAATCTATGACCTATATATTCTGTTATGTACAATTATGAATTGTTTTATTGAATTCACATACAGCTTTTATATTGTGTTTTTATTAACAGGATTTCTGACTATAATGCTATCGATCGAGGTGTTTCAATTGCAAAAATGTTACAATAGCTGATTTTAAGAAAAATAAAGGAGGCTCTTTTATTCATTGTCTAAAACGAGCATCGTTTCCTTGCCACTGTCTCGACACGTTCACATACTTGCACTTAAAACTTAATATTTCAAATGTAAGCAATCACGATCAGTTTTGACAAAGCAAAGTAAGGCTAATGTTTTGGGGCTAACTCCAGCATGCTTTTGCAATGATTTTACTCGATGGCTTTCCATGCCCACCTGGTAGTACAACCCACGCGTCGACTATTCTACCAAACAGCAAAACTTATTAAGTATTGTTGTGGTGCGGTTCAAATGGTGAGTGGGCTAGTTTAACTACACACACACACAACACAAGGGATATACCATCTTAGTTACCAAGATTATACTAATAACTTGCCACCATCAGGTGGCTTATCCGTATACCTATGATAGTGTATATCCATCCATGGCTGGAGGTTACACGTGGCAGATCATTTTCTGCATTAAATCAGCACATGCAGGTTTCCTTACGGTGGTTCCCATCACCGCCGAACACGAGACGAATTATTATAAACACAAATTAAGCACATGTAAATTCAGATCAGAATTAGATTAAGACTCACGTCTTCTAGCCACAGAGTCATCACGGGCTTCTTGTTGCTTTTTAATTTACAACGCCATCTATCGTCTCTACAGTGCATTAAATGCGCGATCTGTGGGGCTATTACGGTTAGAGCATAGCAAATGTTGCTATCGAATATTTGTTGCGGATTGATATCAAATCAAATCAAATCAAAAAATATAAATCAGTGTTCTGGACCTACGCAGTAGCATAAAACTCCATAATACTGATTTATCGAATGCAACATTTATCAATCCGCAACAAATATTTGATAGAACCAGTTGGGCTCTATATATATGCCCTAACCGTAATAACCCCACTGTTGTGTAGCAATCGTAACACGATAAGTTCATAACGCCAAGTTTCCGACTCCATAAAGTCAATAAATCCTTCTTGGGGCAAGGTATCCGTTTCTATAATAAAATTCCGCAGACATTTTTAACTTTTTCGTTTCATAAATTCAAATCATTTGTAAGTCCAGGCAGGATATATAACATACATATATAATTGTATTTAACTAACTAACTGACTGTATTTTTAGATGTTGAAAAAGGGTAACTACTGAGTTTCTTGCCGGGTTCTCGGTAGAATCAACATTCCGAACCGGTGGTTGCTTTACTTAATAAAGTTTGTTAAATGACGATTCAAATGTGCTTGTAAAAGCCTACTTGAATAAAGTATATTTTGATGTTGGTATGACAGATAACGTATTATTATTTAGTGACCTCTCAAGTCTCTTTGTCGTCAATATTTACTGACACTTATATTATTAACAACGTTATTTATAATTTCAATAAAGCATGCCACTTACCTTTATATACAAAAACAAATATCACCATAGATCATTGTTGTTATTTGTGAAATTATTTCAAGAATAATTACGATTAGTTCGAATTTCGAAATGGGAAAGTAGAAATTTTAATAGAAATTGTTCGTTTCATAATTTTTCGCTAATTTCAAATATTATTCTGATACTGCTAAAAGAATTATATTAGACTAGTTGTCGACAGCGGCTTCGCTCGCGTTTTAGGGGTTGGTTGTCATGTGTGAAGCAAAAAAGTTGCCCATGTCCTTCCTTGGAGTTCAAGTTTGCTTGATACCAAAATTCATCAAATTCGGTTCATTGAATTGGTAGTAAAAGAGCGACAGACAGACAGACATTCATAATATTAGTAAATATATATATTTTTTTTTAAATAAAATTATTTCTACTGAACAAGACATTCGTAGATAATGTCGAACTATCGAGCTCCACCGCATAAAAATAAAAAACATGGTGAATATCCCGTTTTAAATACTTGTAGTAATAAAAATAACCATGTTAATTTAAAATCTTGTTTCTACTCATTTAATTTACAAACTTTTGCCTGCAACTATGTGTATTAATATTATAAATGCGAAACTAACACTGTTTGTTTTTCTGTTAAGCTTGCAGGGCTAAACGATTGAATCGATTTTGATGAAATTAGTTTCGAAGTAACCTTAAGCGCCAAGTAGGGATATAAACTACTTTTTTCATCCTTTGTTTTTTTCGTTTTCGTCATAAACTGAATTCCAAACGGACTAAGCTGACATGACCAACAATAACAATCTTTGTCCACAACTTCATTTAGTAATCTGACAACATTTCAAATCTAAATTCCTTTAGTGTTGATAACGCTGTTCTCATGCATGATGAACTATAATCTATGGTCATGATCAACAAATTAGAAAAAAAATATATACTCACGGGTTTTTGTTTCCACTACTGGCAGATCGTTGCAGCTTTCTCGGCCTGTTCTCTTTGTCAAGGCTGGCTCTTTGTTCGTCCATGCGATCTGACTGACACCTAGCGACCAACTCCATGAACATTTCACTTGGATTATCTCCTTCTTCAGACTCGCCCCGGATCATCTCCCTTTCTTTACTATTATCTTCTCCTTCTCTTTTCTTGGCATCAGGAGTTATCTAATGACAATCGCTTTGATAAGAATCTATGTTTACATTGGAAAAATATTATATAATTATTAAAACTAGTGTATCGTTTAAGACAATTTCCAGCTTTAGGATCTCCTCTTAAGAAGGTTGTTTAGCTTATGACACTATGCTGTATTCATGGGCACAGTGAATCAATCATTGGATTAATTCAAATAGTTAAATTAGACTTTGGAGTATATTCCACCCCGCTGCTCCAATGCGGATTGGTGGATACACATGTGACAGAATTTCGTTGAAATTAGACACATGAAGGTTTCCTCAAGGAAAACATCCTTCACCGTCCAGCACGAGATGTATTTGCTCCAAACCTTCTCCTCGAAGAGGGATGAGGCCTTAGCCCAGCAGAGGGACATTTACAGGCTGTTAATGTAAAATAAGTTTCTAAATGATTATGTGGTTATATGTATATAATATATATTATATGATGGATATTATTATTATATATATCATAAGGCAAGCAATGTGAATTACAATATATTTATATGAATATATGAAAAAGTGTTTGGAAGTATACGTGATTGTTTGCTTGTGTGTGTATTTGTTTTATTGAATTAGGTTTTTTTAATGAGAGCTTTAAAGATTACCTTTATCAGAGACAGCTGTTCCATACTCTGCCGTCTGACACGCAGAGCATTGAAGGGTGTGCGGGGTGCAGTGGCGGAGTCCTGAGGCGGTGACGGCGTCGCGTCAACGGGAAGGCCTAATACTTTGCAGAGATCGCCGATGTTCATTTGTGCTGTGGCCATGCCAAGAACGTCGCCGAGCTATTAGAGATACGCTTATCTTAGTAAAAATTATCAATCAACATTGAAGATTATAAATATTACGTATTATAATGTATTTTTACTGAGAAGACAGACGAGCGATTTGCACACCGTCAATGTCCTGTCAACAATCTAAAATGTTGTCACTCGTTGTTGTAATTACACTGGATCACCCCTTTCAAGCCGGATATTTCTGATTTTTAATAGCATTGTTATAACTTAGGCTCCACTATGGGAAGATAAGGTAAAATATGTCATTTTGTCATGGGAAGAGAGTGACATATAGTTGAGTAAAAACCAGACCAACATTGGCACTTCATGTTAAAAAGGTTTTGTAGCTTATGGTTCAAAGCTGCATTGATGTCTTCCACGGAGGATTGAACAGTGGATACATATAATCTTATCTTAATTTAACTTAACGTACTTAACATACTATTAGTAAAAAGAAGGGTTGAATTTTCCAAGTGAATGTACGTAGTAGTATTAAGCGTAGAATAGAAAATTCAAAACTACAAGAAATGTCCAAAACTGAAAAAAGGTTTTCAAGATTTTTATAAGAATGAACGCCGAAAAAATTGCATATTTTTATTTAATTACGCCAGACCAATCCGGAATGAAAGTGGGAATGATAAAATGATTCAAACATTCATACATGTACATCGTACATCTGATCAATTGTAGTCTTAACCAAGTCGCACTCAGGAAAATTTTCTATTTTTTTTTTTAATATAATATAACGTAATACACGGGACAATGAAATGACCATTTCTCGTGATCTTGTTAAATAAAATTCTTACCGCAAATACAAATGGGATAATTTGCATCAGTGCCTCATTATGTTAAGAATATAACGAAATCTGACCTCTTTAGAAATATTGTAATGTTCCTTGGCAAAATAAAGCGCTTTTTCGTGATTCCCGAGTGCTGCATGAGCGTTGCCCAACGACCAGCATGCTCTGCCTTCGCCAACTCGGTCTTGTAACTTCCTCGCCGCTGAGAGGTGACGAGCGTGGTACTCCTCAGCGATGCGATACTCGCGTAGGAGAGTGTAGGTGTTCCCGAGGGAGTAGCATGCTTGGGCTTCGACTGCTGCATCTCCTAGCTCTTCAGCAAGAGCTAGGGTACGTCTGAATGGACACAATATATCTATTGGTTTATAAAGTACAATTACAAATCCAGATAACAGCAGTGCTATATTTCACACAGTAGCTTTTTCCATGTATATATAACAAGTATGTGATATGTACACCCAGCTTTATCTAAAAATTTACATTTTTATAAAATATAGATAGATAACTAGCTGCAAGTACCGAATTCGTAAGGGCAATTCAAGCAAGCAATAAAGCTATCCATCTCATTCTTCCTCTAAAAGAAAAAATATCCAAAATCTTTTCATCGCGGATGATTACGTCACAAAGTAAACCTACGTTCAATTATAACTATCTCGGCTCAGTAGTTTAGGTTTTACGTTGATAGTCCATCAGGGCAAATTATTTTTAATGTATAGTATTATTATTATTACTAGTGGGTCGCACCCGAAACTTCCCTGTGTAAAGTGGCAACCGACACTCTTACACCAACCTACTTAGGTACTGAGATGTTTTGACTCATGTATTTCCTCGGGTTGCTACTGAGTTATTTCCTGTCATAAGAACTCAATTTATTTATTGACTAACCGGGGTTTGAACCCGAAGCCACAACACCAACGCAGCACATAGAAAATATATTAATGTCATGTAAAATTTATAATACAACTTTTTGAAGTAATAGTTTTGGGAGTCCCACTTATGTTGTTGAAGACAATGGTCATCCTTCAGAACCACAGAGATATAGTTGGACATTGGAATCTTATATTTAAATATGTTGACATAAATATCTGCTTATGATTAAAATACATGTAAATAGATTTCAAGACCGTTTGATTTCTATACAAATTATTTTTGCAAATCACCACTTAAGGACGCTGCAAAGCATTGACATCATACTTTACAAACAAATTCAAAGATAGTTTGAAATGCGTTCTGTATATTCGCTAGTATAATATATGAGCAAAACATTTGTACAAAATTATAAAGAACTCATAGCGCACTAAAATATATGGTAATATATTATAGAGTGAAATCATAAAAAAAAAATTGCTTTTTACTCATATTATTTCGCCTCTGCTTCCTTAGTCTAATGGGTAATATTTACTTTAGATTCTGAGCTCCCTAGTTGGAATCCCAAGTTGAGGCAAAAAAGGTTAATGGATTTTTCTGTCAAAACTTTTTATCTGTATCTGTATAGGATAAAGGAAATAAAATTCTTGCTACAGAAAGAATGCAATGCTATTATTCCTGTGACTTATCTTTTCATGTGAGAGTTTCATTAGACGGGGTTGAGTAATGAAGTGTGTTTGCCCAAGCAAATATTAAATATTAAAACTAATTAAATTGACAGCATGACATTTTATTTACTATTTCGCCTTTTGCTAACTCCGCAAAGAGATAAATATTTGTCGTCAAAACACAAAATGATTTGTGTTTAAATTAATAAAAACTTAATTTTGACTGTCTTATCGTTTCAATATTCCAAATTCAATAAATGCGGTAAGTACTTAACATTCGCAATAAACTCAGTTCAACTATTGCTCAATACATAAAAAAATATAGTATAAAAAAAATGACAATAGCTTTATAAAAAGTATTTTAATAAAGTGTGAATAATCGCTAATCAAATATAAACTGTGGGTACGTAACTACGCAATATTTACAGCTGTTTATAGTACATTTCAAAAGGCACGTCATTTACAAATTTAATACAATTGAAATGTTACGCGAAATTTTATACGTATGGATGTTTGTTATTATTCCACTCAAAAACTACTGAATGGATTTTGATGGAACTTTAAAATAATCTAGATTATACATGAGACTAACGCATAGGCTATAATTTATAAAAATATTGTGTGAATAATACCTGACAACCAATCCCTAAAACGAGAGCGAAGCCGCGGGCTTTAACTAGTTATGTTACATTCTACTTATTCTGAGAAGTTATAGATAGTGCCAGCATATTATTTTTAAACAATGAATGAGAGAGAGAATGGGGAATAATTTTCATAGTATTATTTTATTTTTGCACAGCAATAAACCAATGACTAGAATTTAACATATTCTAGCAGTAGAATTTTAAATAAATTCATATATTCTATTCACTTCCTGGTATAAAGGAACCTACATCTTCAATTTATAATAACAATTTGGTTTCATACATTCACAATGTTATATTTGATTTAATATAAGAAATGCCTCATTTAATCAAATAATACATTTCAATTCGCAAGAGCATGTCAATATTATATATAAAGTTATTTTATCCTTACATTTACACTTTTAACATTATATACATATTTTGTAAAAGAAAATTAGACATTGCCAATGACATTGTATAAAGTAAGACCAAATTGTACTCACTTGTAATGCTCTGCTGCGTTTTCAAATTGTCCAAGAAATATATGTGAATTGCCCAAGTTGCTATTAGCCCTGCGTTCTGCAGCTCTATCTTCTACCTCTTGGGCTATTCTCAGTCGCTCTGTGTGATATCGTATCGCTCTGGTGAAGTCACCGAGGAGGTAGCAAGTATTGCCGAGGTTGCCGCATGCTCTACCCATTGCTTGTCTGTCACCGAGGCTTCGCATTAGTTCTAAGTTTTCTCTGTAATAATTATAATAAGAATGTTAATTATTTGATTCTAAGTTATATGAGTTAATATTGAATAATGTTATGATTTCGATAAATTATTTTATAGAAAATATTTTAAGAAATTCTTGGAATTGAATTGAACCTGATATTTTTTATATTTTCGTTTAGAATGCCTTAGTAATAAATAGCATAGATCTCAAACACTAGTTTTCAAGGTCCTCAATACATATGAACCATGAGCATTGTTTGTTCTGTATATCTACAATCATTGACCTAAACAAGGCAACAAAGGTAGTACAAATTAGATATTCAGGATTGACAATGCTTATCTATTGAAATAGTATTAAAAGTAAGTTATTTGTATACTTACTCATAGTATGCAACAGCCTGTAAAAGACAGTCCCGTACTTCTTGAGGAAAATGACCAGGGTCATTTTGGCCAACTCTCCCCAGCTGTTTCCCTTGCGCGTGGTATACGTTGCCTAAATTATATAATGCACGACCCTCGCTCAGTCGATCACCGAGGGTACGTGATATTTCCAAGTGTCTCTTGCAACATTGGATTGCTTCGTTAAATTTTCCCATAACTTTCAAAGTGTTTCCTAAGTTACCAGATGCCTTCGCCTCGCCAAGTTTATCATTCATTGTTCTGAAATGTCAATCAGAATTACGGAGTCAGTTTTATGATGCTATTTAAAGATAAAAGAAAGAGAACCTAATAATAGAAATAAATAAAAAAATGTAAATCTTTAATATGAAAGGAACTTTGAGTATCTTAAATGTCATATTACTATTGTTTATTACTAATGTTTATTTTTTATATAACTTAAATAGATTACCTAGCTAATGTTAGGTCATGTTTATGATATTGCATAGCCTTTGTATAATCGCCTAAGTAGAAATAAGCATTGCCTAGCTGGCTGTATATAGCGCTGAGGGTTCTCAAATCATCTGTTCCAGCCTGGATAGCCGCCTGGAAGAAGGCCACACCCGCTCTGCAGTCCCCTGCTTTGCATAGTCGTTCACCCTCCAACGCCAATTCAAGGCACATAGAACCACCATCGCAACTCTGTAATTTAAACCATTGAAATCTGTTATTTACAGTTACTTAATTATATTTTAACATTTGGACACATTAGTAGCCCAGTGGGTAAAATGCATGCATCTTTACCAAAGATGCAGGTTCAACCCGGGACTTGCACCACTTACATTTCTATTTGCTTAATTTGTGTTTATAATTCATCTTATGTTTGGCAGTAAAGGAAAACATAGTGACGAAAACTGTATGTGTCTAATTCCAATGAAATTCTGCCACATGTGTATCCACCTAATGGAATTAGTTCAGGGTTGTAGAATTAGCTCCTCAAAGGGAGAAGAAGGCTTAGCCCAGCAGTGGGATGTTCACAGTTGCTGCTGTTACTTTAAACATTAGTACTCATAATAAAAATGCAAACATAATATTAATAAGCTTATGAAATTAATAATACAAGTAATTTCATCACATTGTTTTAATTATACAGGTATTTAAAACAGTTTTATTTGTATTTATATTTACTGTATTGTTATTTATATTTTTAATTATATTTGTTTTTATAAATTTATAGATATACATTATATATACCTATACATTATAATTGTGAAGTACAATATTATTTCAATAGAAATGTATATTATGTGGTTAAATAAATCAACTTAATAACCATATGAAGCGATCAGTATTGTGAGTCACAACTGAACTAATTACATATTAATTTATTATTTAACATAAAGTGTGCTGATTGAATGATTCTAGTCGTTTTGTTGACTTAGAATCTCATTGATGCCTGTCGTAACATTATTGCCTAGGATCGCTACCTGGCTTCGCTTGCAAGAACTTAGAACAAGGGCTAGTGTTAACAATATTAATTTATCATACAGTTCATAAACATCATTTTACTCAAATTAGTTTAATTGAAATTAGTAGCCAAAACCTGTAATTTTATTGATTTTATGTATTTAATTTATTTATTTAATCCATACTTTAAAAATATCAAGAAATCTTACAACAATATGGTCTGGCATTTTGTTTACCAATATCCTACCTAATTTGATTTTAATTGATGACGGTAGAGCCCACCTACACACATGTCTGACACACTTGTCCAATCAGTTTCAAAAAGAAAACAATTTATAAAATTAAAAAAAAATCAAAGTGTGCTAAATTATTTTATAATCTTGTGTATTGGATAATGATCTAGTTGGTTACTTCACACCAGCACCTTGTTTCAATTATACAAGTTTTATAGCCTGTTTTAAGTAACAACATGCAATCATACTGCTTACTTAGTAAAACCACATTTCTATATCATTTTAATTTTCACAGTAACACACACACAGTACTTTAATACAACAAAGATATTTAATTTAAAATAGATAGATGAAGTAAAGATTTTTTTTATTTTAGTCCTGTACATTTTTATTCAAAAGTAATATTGAAACTTTTTTTTTTTAATTGTTGACAGTAGTATATTTTGTAACGAATTTAGAACTATTCAAAGTTCCAAACTTTGTTAGAAATGCTTTGAATTTAAGCATTTACACTTAGGAAATATAATTAACACATTTTAAGTGATCTATTGTTATAAATCAGAGCATTTCTATAACAAAAGATAAATAATTATCTTAATTACATTTTAACAAATTTATCTCAAATTTCTTGTTTACATATTTTAGCTACTGTTTTGAATAACTTTTAACCCACTATCCCAAATTTGAACATGATAAGAGTTAGGTTTTAATGATTAAAATATCGCGCCTGCAAGTGAATAAAATGCGCAGGCAAGTATCGTCTTCCGTATTAGGGTTCCTATGAGTGACTCATGATTACGTCCTGTATTTAACAAATGAGGCCATATTTAATTTATAGGACCTTCGAAGTTTAATTTTTTTTTATTGAATAGTGTCACTATTTATGTTCCAAATTCACGATTATTTTTTTGATAATCACAATATACACACCTGAGCATCGGTTGAAAGATTTTCAGCGCTCGCACTCAAAGACATTTTATGTAAGATTGAAGACATACAAAAAAACAAAACAACAGAAACCAAAAAAAAATAAAAAAAAATCAAAACTGATTTGTCAGATAAATTTCATAATTGTGTTTTGTGTAAGTTTACATCGCCATGGGCGTACACAAGCGTCACCAATATAACAAACTTTGCCGTATGTATTACAGTTATGTTTGGTTGATTTTTTTTTGTTTTGCGATGCTCAGTGCTGCCATATAATTAATTATTTGTTTGCAAAAATCATTTAAATTTCTGAAAGTATAGTTAATTATTTTTACACATTTTTACATAAAGTGAGAGCTTTATTTATAATGTCATTATAATTATTGAATCGTATTTATGGAAAAAAACAAAGCAAAATGGAGCTATGCATGAAGACGCCATCTAGTGCAAAAAGGTATAGTTAGAATATGGTTAGTGTATTATCATACGGCAGGTGGCGGTAGCTGTTAGTACTAAGTTTACGAAAAAGTATAATATTATGTAGGTACACTAGATACAACCTCATTATAAAACTTCTTTTTAATAATATAATAATTACTTAAACTTGAATTATTTTTATTTTTCAAATATTGTGATTACAGTCTGGTTACCTTAACATTTAGTTATAATTATAATCAGTAACTAAAATGGGAGTGGCAACTGAACACAGTTTGAATAATACGAAGTTGGAATTAAAACGCAAAAATATTATGATACTGATCTTATTAAAATTGTTACAAACGTAAATATTGTCATTTAATTTTTATTTTATATATTTAACCGAAAGGCATATAGGTAATAAGTATATTAAACAAATATTATTATCATTATCGGTCTATAGAAATTCTCTACCATCCACTAATACTCATCTAACCATACACCTATTTTACCGTAGGTACATCTTAAAAAACCACTCCATAAATACATTATCTGTAAACTGTTGAATTGCACTTTTGAAAAAATATTTTTTTGTTTGAAATTGAATTCAGATTTAAGTGGGTTATTTTTTTGATAAAATTATTTGCCTTTAAGTAACATATGTAGCTCTAACAATGAATTAATTGTTAAAATTTAGTATGTGTAAGTACCTAAGTGCACGATTATTGCGTGCTTAAAACGGAGCTATCAATGAAATGATATCAATGAAAATGATACATAAATATCAATAGTAATTGATATTGCATAGTATAAATAGGAATTTAAAAACGATTACTTCATAAACGATATAAACTTAATTCGATGTTTTTCAAGAAAAGCAACAACACAAAATCAATGAGCGAATAATATGCATTTTTTTTGCAGACATGAGAGTCAATATCTATTATTTTAATACAGACTCAAATTAATCATGAACAAATTATTTTTAGTTAGAGCTTTTTATTTCTCTTTTTTTACAATTATGTTGTTCTAAGGCATTATTTTTTCAAGGAGACAGTATTGTAAGTTTAATACCTACTTTATTGTTACCTATTAACAAGCCGCCGGTGCCGCTTTCAGTTTAATTCTCGCTCATGACAATTTTCAACTCGTTTTAATCAATAATAATAAAAAATAAAGTCGGAAAAGTAGTTCTATCTTTATTATTTTCATTATTTAGATAAAACCAAAGAATAAAAAAAACATATATTGTTCTAAATATAAATTTATGTTGTGTTACAAAATATGTATATAACTTATATACATATACTTATATTACTTATATATTTTTCTTATACGTATATTTACCACATTCTTTTAATATAATATAAATATTATATGGATTATTCTGCTATGACAAAATAATTTAACAAAAAAATTACCATATCCGGAATAAGTTTTTGATTTCGACGTAATTTTTTTAATTTTCGTAATAATCTCATCTGTAACAATATATTCTAAGCACAGAGGAAACTTGTGCTAAAATACAGACGCAATGTAGGTAAAAATGTCTGAAACCCCCAGGCTAACAGGGAGCTGGTGTAGGGTGGCTCGTTAGTTATGCAAATATAGCGGGAGGCAGCTCATCTGATTTCAATCACCACCACGCCCCTGCAACGATTATTGAGTGTAGACGCGACTTAGTAAAGGTATTTATTATCTATGTGGGCTTTGTAGAACCGACTTTACAAATTATTATTTATCTTTGTAGATTTTGGTCATAATTTTCATCGATTTTTATAAATTCAATTCCCAAAATCGCAGAGGAAAATCGAAGCCCGATAGAATTATTATAAAATAATGAACACAGAATCTTATATAGACCTATATAATAATAAATAATAATTATTAATTGAAAACACAATGAATTTTATTTAAAAACTAATTTAGTAAGTATCCGCTTCTGCTGTCTATCAATAAATGAAGGTGTATTACTCAATTTAAGATAATATTATCATTCCATGTATAAATATACTAATTTATTGTAATAAAACAATATACTTCTCTATGTAATGTGGTCAGAGAAGGTAACTACCGCTGTAGTTCGGTTCTTTTCCGGGAAACTATATCCCTACCTGGTATAGACTTTTAATTTAGTTTCGCCGTGTTTAACGCCGATTTAAAAATGCTTATGAAAGTATAATTAAATAAAGTATTCATTGGTATTGATATTTTTCATAAAAAATACATTTTGTACTTAATATTTCGTCTGTATGTATTCACTTCCTACCTAGTATGTGGTAGTAAAGTCATATCATTAACTGTTATGTTTTCATGTATTTAGATTTAAAAAATGGCTTGTAGATTACAGAGTTATAGAAGGCCCTAAATCCCATATATATACAACGGGTTCGAGATGAAACGAAGGCAAATGTAAATTTCAACATTTGGAAATCTAGCTATATAGCTTAACGACCGAATCAAATAATAGTAATAATGCTTAATAATAATTAATAAAAATGAACTCTCCCGAATTAGAGTAATCGAAACATTTATTTTTTCGAATATTGGTATTTATCGATTTTAATATAGCTAGCTTTATCCACTAACATTTATTTGTTACAAATATTCTGTACTTACTAGTTATATATATGAGATTCATTTAATATTTTGAGATTGTTTTCTGAAGAATATATTTAATAGTGTAGTTCTTTCTACCATTAAATGTATAAATTAATGTACAAGAGAAAAATAAACGATATTACATAAAAATTGTTTTCTCATGCATACAAATACATCTACATACGTAATTACGAAAATATATATGTACATAAATCGATGTGATAGGTTTTCTTGTTTAATTATGAATTAGTGTTATGCGCTCAATTCTTATATTTTTTAGATTTATTCTTTGACGGTTACCGCAGTATGTAACTCTGGTATGGTTCGTGAATACATAAATTATCAAATGAAAACTAAAATCAAATAAAAATACAGAATCGTTCATATTTTGTATAAATCAGTATAACATGTTTGAAATAATATTTACATAAAATTATTTTAAATAAAATATTAATTAAATAGACGTTATTGCTTTAAACCTCCTCCTAAAAAAAGGTTAAGAAGTCCAGCTGTGGTACATCAATAGACTGTTACTTTAATTATTTTTTTTACAAAGGAAACTTTTCCGTTTGCCCACTTTTAATATTTAAAGCAACTTAAGAATAGATGTACTTAGTCGTATTTTTTTTCTATTAAATTAGTTTTTTCTTTTTAATTAAATTTAATCTGCCAACGTATAACTTATCTCAGAGATATAGATTGAAATAAGAGCAATTAATATACAAACGAATGCAATCGACACTCATTTAAACTTTTTATCTAATTAAATATTCGATCCAATAGTACGGAACTACGTCATAAATGTCTTTAAAGCTTTTCAGATTTTAATAGTAATTTTATTTATTCTCACACATAGATTTTGGAATGCCGTAGAATAAGGCTAACAAATATTTGGCTTGTAAGGTCAAATTTATTATATTGGCGTTTAACGATGTTTCCTTTGTAACAAAAATGTTTTTTATGATATCGATTTAAACCAATAGAAAAATATAGATATCTGTGATCAAAGTCTTTGCGACCGAAATAAAAGGGAGCTGATCCGGGGCTGAGACCCGGGTTTAGTGTAAAGTTATCGTACCATAATCACATTTGATTCAAATGCGACTACATAAAATGTTTACTGTAGTTCTCTGATGAAGATGTCTCATCATCTTCATCATCAGAGGATCCATCACAGTTACGTTCAAATGTTGGTGTTTTCGTGTTTTGGTAAATCTATATTGGTATATATAAGACTAGCGAACCGCCTCGGCTTCGCACGGATGCAATGCTGGTACTAAATATACCTACTACAGAAGGTCTTACAACGTTTACAGTTTTTAAGTCATTAGACAATACACACCGCTATGTCCCTGTGTTTTAAATCTGTAATATCTTCAAAAAATTATTTAAATTACGTGCTGTACCATATTGATATATATTAAATGAACAATGTATTTAAGGTACTTAATTGGATAATGATTAATGCTGTATTGCTTTGCGGTTCGAAAATAAGCCATTATTTCTTTTAAAAAGTAAAGGATAAAAAATGGTTATTGTGAGTTATCCCTAAGAGATAAACATATACTATCAAGGACTTTTTTGAAGACCTTTTTAAGGTGTACAATACTGTAGTACATATTTTGATCTATCTCGTGGAGTGCAGCCAGCGTTGGCAATGTAAGTGCAAAAAAATGGGTTTATTTACGACATAACTTTAGAAACCTCTACAATTATCAGCGTTTCTCTACTATATTGTGCATGTATTATACATATAAACCTTCCTCTTGAATCAATCTATCTATTAAAAAATCAGCATCAAAATCCGTTGTGTAATTTTAAAGATCTAACAGATAGCGGTAAGCGACTTTGTCTTATACATAATTTTATATGTAATGATAAAACAAGGAATGTGATCTTGAATGTGGTATTTGTATCATAACCAATAATCAATAATTATTTGAATAATATTTCTGTTAATTTGTTACGATTTTTCGCCTAAACTACCTAACCGATGATCTTGTAAGTTTACAGATACGTTATGAAAGGATCGGAATAACATAGAGCCGATAATGCAGCCAGTTACTATTTACCAATAATCGCAATACATAATAGGCTAATTAAATATTTACTAATATTTTCGAATGTATTCGAAATTGTTGTTTGAACATTAAAATAAGTAATGTATGTCATGTAATAAATAATAACAAAAACCAAAGCAAACATACAAATAGCAGGTGAATTTAAGAAATATAAACACGGCTTATTAAATTATTTGCTTAAATTCCTGGCATATTTAAAATTATTATATGATACAACACATATTGGAGTGATTACCGAAATCAAAATCTGACTGATATCGATACTTTAACGTTCTAAAGACATGCGTAAAACGTACCTGTGTAAGCGAATATAATCTTTATAATTAACATTGATAAGAGCGTGATGTGTTTGAAGCGAAACAGGATAGAGTGACTTGCATAGGCACGGTGGTCCACAACAAATACCGACCACTAGATACATTTTTTAGTACAGATTATAAAGTGATCAGAGTGTTCTATTATGTTTTAAACATAAAATTGAGGCGTGTCAATTAAATTACGGACTTCTTTTACGTTATAACTATAGGTTATGTTTGTCTGTATGTTTGTTGATTCGCTTTTGAAATGGAACTACTTGGGTGTTATGTGTAAAATTTTAATTACAAATTTATTTATTTATACATATTTTTGAAATGAATCATGTGATGCAGTTTTGTCGTATGTAGGGAGCTGGACGCAATCTTTATACATACTTATTTAAGCTTAATCTAAAATATAATAAAAGCAACAGTGCTAGCCTTATCAGCAGATCTTTAATATAAGAACAAGAAATTCACGCTTGTCAAAATAGTCTAGATATAAAGAGAGCGAAACAGTGAAGCGCTAGTTACGATTCTTTACAATAATATTACTCAAAAGGCGTCTTCTGGTATGAGTTCTTTTAGTTAGTAGATTCTTTTCAGTTAGGCATTACAAAATATAAGTTTGTGAACGCTATAACGGTATTATTATTATTATTTGAAAAATAAAAACAATACGTGGAAATTCTGCTTATTACGATGCATCTAGCAATAATTTTATCGCTAAACATTAGACAGATTAGCGACTCAATTTGACACTTTAAGACTACTTCATAAGAATCCGATTATTTAATTAAGTATGTGTCTGTTTATAGGTTACTCTGGGTATATCGGCTGGCGACATGAAAGGTGCGGTGCGTCGACTGAGGATGATATATGGATAGTCTATGACGCGCTTCTTTGAAGCCACGTCAATATCTGTTAGTGGCTCGAGAGGATAGCAGCGAGCCACTAAACGAGGATACGGTACCTGCGAGGGTTAGGTATTAAATTGGTGGAAATTAATATTATAAAAAATTAGGCCAGTTGTAGTTTTGAATCTGACAGTCGATAAGTAAGTGTAATGCTTATACATTGAATAAATAAATTTATGTTAATTTTATTGATATTCTGAATTTAACAGTTTTGCGAATTCATATGGTTTGTCTGCTGTGTGTGGTGTTAATTCTAGAATAGATTTTTCTTTTTCTAATGTTCGATAGTGGTCAAGTGGTAAGATTTAGTATGAAGAATCATTACTAAAAAAAGAACTAAACTGACGATATTCAAGTAATTCCTCGTTAGATCTGAAATTATATTATATGTATTAGTATACAATTTTAAACTATTTTAAAAAAATATACAGAATAAAATTATTCCAAATAATGTTACTCGCCTTTTGATCTTATTTATAATTATATTTCTCTACCTTTCTCACCTTCACTTAATTCGAACATTCATCATTTAATCTATTACCTTCTCCACATTCTATATTGGCTCATGGAACAGATCAGTTCGGGGCCAGAGGTCGGAATTCCAACGTGAGGGGGTTAAAGAAAACCCTGCAGCCTTTTCCAATGTATGAAGAAGCGAGACACACACGTTTGGACCACGACGTTCCAACAATTGGACAGTAATTTGCAATTAGGATGCGATGTGATGTGGTTATAAAAAATTATTCGATAAATTTGGCCAATGCATCCAACATTGGCCGAACTTGGAACGTCATATATCTTACCAACCTTATTAAAATTTTATTTGAAAATTAATATTAGATGAGTTTAATGAATATAAAATAGTTGATGTATAGAATCAGCTTAGAGTAAAAGTCATGTAAGTAACTATGTGAAATGATAATTACGATGCAATTTTTTTATTATAATACAACATCAAAGTGATAACAGACCTAGGTGTGTTTGATTGAACCAGACCGACGATCGCGATGTATCAAGTTACAAATACATTGCAATAATCTTTATTGTTTAACACGAAGCAAATAACGAGCTAATGCCCCTGGTATGATGAACGTGACCTTACAATCATTATAGAAAACTAGTATATATAGCGAAGCGAGATTGAAACGATCGTAACCTTGTCAAATTAAGCTTTTGCCTGATCTATGAAGCACTATTACTAAAAAAATACAGTTTGCTAATACATAAGCCTTTTAAGCATTTTAGTATGTAATACACTTGTTAATAAGTGTGTAGGTGATCCAATAGGCGACCCTGTCCTGATAATACGAATATATCTATAATTGATTAACACATAGCTAATCGGCGGTCAACACACGCGTGCTTCTATGTCCGAGCCGGTGTTAACTTTGCATTTTTTCAACACTGTAAGAAGACGTCCTGACGATAAAAAATGCGTTTTTTAACTTGAATAAGTATTATTTTGATTGTGAAAATATTGAATGAGGTAGAATTCGTACATAGAGTAAGAGGTTAAAGTAAGAGCCCGAGAGATATGGTATGTAGCGTCCCACAGGAGTCATTTTTGGGACCTCTGTTGATTAAGTCCCGTCAAAAATACAGTGATACAAATTAGTTAACAGGCGTTCAAAAATAAACATGAGATAAATCTAATATAATAACATATATTTAACGATATATTTTTAATAAAAATATCCTATTATAAATTAGATAATTTTTTTGTGCATTTTTAATGGCGCGCCAGGTTAATATGGATTAATATAATGATCCATAGCAAGGAAATAAAGCAAGTACAATACATAACATAATGAATCGTGATCGAAACTAAGTGTATTAATTTGCCTTGGTTTAATTTTTATTCAGAAAAACGTAAGCCGATTATCTATGAACTATCTAGCAGGGTCGGTCACACGCGCAGGGCTGCCATAGATATTAAAATAGGAAAGAATCCAGTAGTTCTAGAAAATAATTATTAAAATATTTATATATATATAACATATTCGTTTATTACAGTATACATCTGAATTAAAATATCTATGATTTTTCTTGCATATCTGAAATTGAAATACATTTTAATATGAGCGCGGTATTTGACATCAATGTTCTCATTTTGAGGCATTTTTATTACAAAATTAATTGCTATTTTTATAATATATAATATATATATTTATATATATATATAATAACTTTAATGTATTTGTTGAACCGTATTTATGCCATGCAATATACATATACAAACTACTACGAACTATCGCCGTTTGTAATGGTTGACTTATCTTATAATTAATGTCAGACCTTTTCAATTAAATTATTAAAAACATAATTTTATTTTCACTTTGAAATAAAAAGTATTTTTACTAAAAAAGTTTAAAAGTGTAGTAAGGTAGGTTTGACCTAGTTTATAATAAAATTTGGCAACCCTAGACACGCCTCGCATTGACGGCACGCGCCTCACAATCACTGGAAGGTTCCTTCCTACACCGCCTACCTTTTTAAATGTATTATAAACGCCCCGATAGTTTTTCGAGGGTTCGTTCGCTGATAAAGTTAAATCTGAGATGGGAATTTTTTGCTGATACCATTTTTATCAGTAAATGCGCTTACAGATTTTATGCACGGTGCAATTTATTCGAAATTATTTTTCCCGTATGTTAGTTAGTGGAAATAAAATTACAAAAGAACACGAACGTTACCTATGAAACGCATCGTGTTCATAACTTTTATTAATCTTATAATAGGAATACATTAAAAAAAAAATCACGTCAATTAAGTGGTTCCTGCTCACTCGAAGAGTTCTTAACTGTTCTTTTAGCTCAAACAAGAGGTACTGTGCCTGTATCATGCCCGAGTTTTGCCCAAATGAATATGATGTGCATTTTAGAAGACCTTCTTATCAATGAAATTGTTTCGATCTTATTTTAATTCAGTTTTAAATATAACTTCTTCTTTTTTGAAGTCAGCTGTTATTTAAGAGCCCATTGAAAAAATAGTAGTTTGAGAAGTTATTAAACACTAATTCAGTCTCATGTGCAAATGTATTTTTTTTTAGTAGTTCTATAAATAAAACAAATATGTTGCATCGTTATTGGTAGAATAATGATTGAAAGAGTGATTGTACATAGGTTTATGTGCCTACCTACCTGTCTATAATGCACTGGTTTGTACTACCCAACACCCGTAGTTTATTATCGTTACGATGTTAACATCAAAGGATTTCCTCTGTAAATACAAAGAGAATATCTTGTATTTTTCCGAGACGCCCGCATGTCGCTGTTTGCCGGTGAGAATATTGTTACCAAGGGGAGGCAGCCCTCGAATTATCTGTCATTGTAGCAAATCGCTACTGTGAATACAGAAGGTCGTATGTAAAATTTTCAAATTGAATATATTTTACCCTATCTATTAACTATTTCAATAAAAATTCAAATAAATCAACTCAAAATTAGCTATATATGCTAATATTATTTTTAGGAATTCATACTAAATTCAGAATTCTTATCTTACATCTTTGTAGGTAAGGCTAGCTGGGGACACTCATTAGCTCTCAGAGACTTGGCGAATGTAAAAGTATCTCCACGAAGGGATTATTGTGAATTCGAACCTTTGCTATCACTCACATTTGATAATTTAATGAAACTTTAGCAATTTATTTATTTACAAATTAGACACTGAGATCCCGCTGGGTTTTTTATACGGTTTTGGGAAATGTCTATATTCTGTGGTCAATAACAAATCAGTTCGGTCTAGAGGTGGCCACGGTTATCTTCATCTGGTCTCTTGCTTCTGTAGCTACGTAATTATGTATTGTACGCGTCATTGCTCTCAACCCCCGCTGAGTTGGATTAAGTAATTTTGATCCGTGACGTTAGATTTTTTTTGTTTTCTTAATATTTCGAGTACACAATATTCCTAAAATCATAAGATACACATTTTTCAAATATAAAACAATTTGTAAATGACTCGTGGTACCGTCAGTATAGGTAACGTCAACAGTCAAATTTGAAATAATCCATTGATTAACTCTCTGCACAATATAATTCGAAGAGTGGTATTATTAATAATTAAATTATCATCAACTTGGTCCGTCTCAACTAGCTCCATATCTATAAAAACAGCTGCCTCAGCGAACGGTAAAAAGCACAAGTATCAAGATTCCAGGTTGCGTCGCTGTACAAATGTCAGCGAGCGGTGATTACACAGGACTAATTCGATAAATAGGGCTCCTCAAACCCTCCCGGCGCGGGCAATGTTTAACTGAATTTATTACTTGATTGCATCGCTTGTGCGACGCACTTGTTACGACATGTTTGATGGCCGTAATTGCAGTGTTTTGACATATTGAATGCGTGTAAAACCATAGTTTGTAATTGTATTAATTTATTTAACGAAACTTTATTTTGGTGCTTAGAACGAATTTTATTTGATGATTTTGATTTGTGACGACACAATGGATTTTTTTTATATAAAGTATTTATAACTCGATGTTGATAGAATATATATTACTGTTATTATTAATACCTATTCTTCTAAAACATTTTTTATAAATTAAGTACTCATATTGCATTCTATTCTAGACGTAAGTAGGTACTGCGTGTCTCCGATAGTAGTCAATTTCATGAGAAATTCATACATTTTACATACATTTTAAAACAAAACTGAACTATATAATGATGCATGTAAATTATTGTTATTATTACAAAATCGAACTCAAATCCTCTCAAAATTCGTATTCTTATTTATATAATCACTTAAAGAATAAATTCACAACATGTTTTTGCTTCATCGTCGATTATAATAGAACGTCAATATAATATCTTACATCTGAAAAATGTAGACACTGCTTGTCCAGACGTTAAACTATGAGTTACATTTGAAATGAACGTGTGTCTGTCTGTTTAAAGTATATATTTACTGTCTGTCTGTCTTACGATTTATTTTTATACAATGCTAGCTAATGTCAGGCCTGTGGTACATTGAATTAAATATCAATTTATTTGCCACTATCAGATACGACTTGGTCTACAATGGCCCTTGTGTACATATAGCAGTAAGTACCTTCTTAATATGTATCAACTTTCACGGTGACCTGTCAAACGGTGTCGAATTCATTTTCATAAACCTTTAAGATTCATTCATTCAGTTGCCTGTTAAAATACGAGCAGTTTCAGCTCAACAAGATCAACGGAGTAGACATGCAAATTATACGAACGCATACAAGCACTAAATATTTTTACCAATAAATGCATTTTTATTAATTACCGAATGTATTTAAAAAATATTATACGAATAAAAATGCACTCGATACTTCGATATTAAAAATATAAAAATATTTGTGTATTGTGTGCATTAGTCGCAGAAAATAAGCCAACCGGGCTGGAAGACTGACAGTTATAATGTTAAATGTATTTTAAAATGAATAAGTTTTCACTGAGGAAGCATCGAATAGCATTGAGTTTGCGCTGATCACTTCGCAAGACGATCGTTAACAAGCAATCAACTCAATAAATAAATCCTGTCTTTGGTTATTAAGTTTACATAGCTAGTTCCTACCGTTTTAATCGGCACTTATTCATGGAATGTAATTTAAAAGACACGAGGATAGCTCCCGACCGCTTATTACAGTTTA
Source organism: Vanessa atalanta (assembly GCF_905147765.1). Classification (NCBI taxonomy): domain Eukaryota; kingdom Metazoa; phylum Arthropoda; class Insecta; order Lepidoptera; family Nymphalidae; genus Vanessa; species Vanessa atalanta. Next base: position 15,255,773 of record NC_061902.1, on the reverse strand, counting down.
TTGTTATTAGTACTTCGCCAGCAGACGACCTATTGTTGATGCCATATCGTCTATTATTAGACGCAGAATAATGTTGCCTCAGCATTTACGCGATCACAATATTGATAACCGTGTTCTCTAAAAACCAAGATAAATTGAATGAAATTTCATTATTATATTGATAATAAAATTTAATGTTTTTCACGAATATGGAAATTATTTTGTGATTTATTTTAATATATTTTTAACAAACAAGACTGAACAATAAATTATATTTTACGATTCCAAAGGGCAAGTAAAACATGTTGTTAGGCATTAAAATTATAACTAATTAGATATTGAAATCCGATATGGGCTATTGGATAGAATACTTAGTTTTTAACCGTGGATCGTGGCTTCAAATCTGAGTTATCATTTATTCATCATTCATCATCATATTCATTGATAATAAATTAGTGTGTATAAATATGCCCAGCTGTTATGGGACTTTTAAGCGTGGTACACAACTATCGAATGGGAGAATTTGCGATACAAATAATAGCCTAATGAGGCAATCATAACACGTTCTTGTCATAATATATCTTAGGATTACTAGAGAATACCTACTAACATTTTACTTACGAACTTTTCCATGAACTTGATAGAAAAAAAGTATGATTAATTTAGGTTGTTTTTTGTTTTTACTTTATTTTAATATAGCAATAAAAGTTAATAAGTTTTAATGAAGAGTATATTCTATTTTTATTTACCTTTGTGTTACAAATATCAAATATATTTTCCACATTTGTGAAACGTTTTTGTATCGCGGTCAGCGCACGCGCCGCCGCCGCCCGCCGTCCGCCACGCTTCGTTACCAATAAGTATGATTTAGTTCGATTGTTGACATTCTATAATAATAATATATAGTAACAACTCTAAAGAAGCCGAGCTACTAAACAATAATGTACGTGACACGAAATTTGAAAGTGCATAAATTGGTTGGTATCTAAAAAAGTAGGGACGTAAATTATAAGCTTTTATATGATCTCTCTCGACCAAAATCTGCTACAGTATCATAAACACTAGTCAAGTGAGCCAGAGATCTTTGACCGTAAGTATATGCGTATTTTTTTTTCTTCTCACAATCTTTACTCTGATGTGGTGACGATTCTAACCGACCGGTGACATCAGGCTCAGGACCAAAGGCTTTTGTTTGTAACTGTAGTTGCTAAGACCCTAACTTTGAGAAGCTACTGAGACTTTCTTGTCAGAAAACATAATGATTAAACTTTTTTTTCAGGACTCGGGATTCCCAGCCGTGTTCACGGGGTATTTATTTGTACAAAAGAACCAATGGGTTATTGAGAGGGTTATTTTCAATTTTATATAAATCTTCTAAGGGATAGTAAAGGGGAACCCCCTTTCATCCAATGGACTGCCGTTTAACAATTTTTATTTCATTTTCCAAAGTAAGAGCATTTCCGTCAAAAATTACAGACAAAAAGAAAAGGGACTTTGTCTCAGGAAAGTATCTCCTTCTTTGTCTACGAGCTAAGTGAATTTATCATCAGGCATAATTTTCTATCTTTCTCATTATTTGTCATAATAAGAAAGCCAAATTAGAACTCTTTCTTGAATTAAATTCATAAAATGACACGTCATCTTTTAAAAAATATTATTTGCAATTATACGATAAAATTTGACTAATTGTAATATAGCTAGTATCGCGTGTGGTCGAAATACGCGACGAGATATGGACGAGAAATTCTACTTTTTTGTGGACATGTCTCCTCTTCTTTTATAATAAAACTAAACAAAAATGTACGTCAAGTTTTGATAAGACACAAATACGAATATACGATATATTTAACGACTCAAGATAATGCGTTCGTCAAAAGGTGGTCCCGATCCCATGACAGCCGTGATGTGAGTTTTTATCACTTAAGTCCACAGATAATCGACAACAATATCAACATAGATACATAAATTTTATTATCTTTTAGATCTAGATTATCAATATTTTTAAACTGTATTAAAATGCAATCATGTCACTTTTCGAGTTAATATAACAGGTAAAAAAGTAAAAAAAAAATCAAAGGGTACAATGGACGAAAAGTTACGAAGAATCTGTGTCGGAGGATTGGGACTCACAAAAATCGTTTTTCAATTACAACACATTGTGACGTCCTAAGCTCGCGGACCTCCAAAACGGGCGGGCACCAGTTAAAAGCATTTAATAACTCGGGAAGCAGTAAATCAAAATTTGATTATGAGAATATGGAAAAAGATCCAATAAACCATGGAACATAACTCAAGACCGGGCGTGGATGAGATCTGAATGCATACGGTGAAAAAACTCGCTTTCATTACGGCATAATTTATTCGTCGCACAACTACTAAATATCTAAGTATTACAATAAAGCGCTTTATAGCGATCGGGCGTCGCTGCCGCGCGAAAAAACCGCGACTAACCTACACTCGATTCGCGTAGACCGTCAGCAAGAACAACTGACAGATATAATCCAGAGCAACGCCGAATTTATATAATTTATTATGTGTCAAATAAAAATTAAATACTCAGAACGGTAAACGCATGTCACATAATTATTAAGACAACACAGCTATAACTATCTAAACGCTAGGTTAACATAGTGATTATTATTGGTATTTGTGTGATATAATGACATAAAGTATATATGTAATATTTTAAAATATCAAATCGCGTTAACGTATGTAGATCTTATTTTTCTGTCTGTACATTCAACAAACCGTAATAAATACGAGGCTCCATATATCTGTCGGCGGTTGGCGCGATATTATTTATGACGACCGGCGAATAAATCGCGCCGTGTGTAAACAGCCCAGCGCATTCTACCCGAGAAGACGGGACTCGCAATCATTTCGGGTACAGCCACCAGCTTCCTGCTCTGTGATGAGTCAGCTTGAGTTATATGTTTGCTCTTAAACCAATTTACAGCCGCCATATAACGAAGTCCATCTCGACGGAACATTTAAATCTAAACTATATTATAAATATAATGGTTTTGTTAATCGCTTTTTGTTAAAACATTTTTTTATTAGAATTAAGACGAAAATTTGAACTGTAATAAGATAAATTTATCTCTGAAAAACCGCATGTATATGATTAAATAGGAAAAATGCTACGTATATTCAATTTATTTTAGCCTTGGTTGTTGTACCGCAAATTATTTTTAAAGAATAATGCCGTAGTCGAGCTCCCGAAATCCATTACGTCACTGTTAATTATGCAAATGGTGATGGCAGAGGCTTGCTGATGACGTCACACATTCAATGATGAGGATTTACACGTTACAGCTGATAATTGTTGCATTACCGGGTAGCAACACGTCGACGCTGTCTCATTACGGTTGATTATTCAAATTTATTCAGTTCTCTCGCCCTTAGGGGAGCCTGCGCTGCAACGGCGGTTATACCGAACGATACTGGATGATATTTGCAGTTGAAAGCATTTCGAATGTCAAAGCCCGCTTTACGCATTTTATTTACAAAAAATATGCATTACATACTTATTAATGTTAAGTATATTTTTTACGCAATAATATTCGAACGATTGGTCTGATTCTAAGGTAACTTGAGTAAAACAATAGAGTAAAATTTTATATGTTAAAAATATATTTTTCTATTATTATTAGTACAAAATATTAATAAAACAAAATTTATAAACATATGTATTTCGTATCAGTACATTTATATTAAAAACAAATAGGTAACATATAAAAGTTGATTAGCCTCATTAGATTAGATCTCAGCCTTACTTAAAATTGATAGTTGATTTTTATTTAAGCGGTTTCCTTTCTCAGATATACTAGAAGTATAACAAAATAATAGAATAAGTAGACGATACCAATGAGACAAAGAATGACACCCGCTCCGAGCACTGGTTTCACCCGTTCTGCCTCCTTACAAGATTCTAGATGAATCGTACTTATGAAAGTACACCCTAAGCCTGTGAAAATACAATAATATATTAATGTACTAAATTTAGTTTACGGCCGTGGCTTCGTGTGTGGCCTTTTCTGTAACCATGATAATGTGTAAGCAAACATGATAATCGTTCGTAGGTTCGACAATTTTAATATTAGTTGAGATTCAAGACAACGTGACAATAAACAATTCACGATGTGAACAAAAATCATATTATGGATGTCATTCGTTTGCCGTTATACATTTGTAGACTATTCAGTTTGGCAAACGATATCATCACTCACGTGATGCAAACTTCGTTATTATAAATAATAAGATTAATAAAATTTATGTAAAACTCATAAATTAAAAAAAAAAGATACAATGTATCATTAAATTGTTTGTCTTTAACAAGACGATGAAAATCAATGATTTTTAAATGCAATATTAATGAATTAATAAATAATTTTGTTTTATTTATCAAGATAATATAAGGCTTACTCTGAGAATGCGTATTAAAAAAAAAAGGAAAATCGAAGCCAGTATACATACTCACCCATTGTAATCATTGCTAACGCTACAAACGCGAAGCGGCTGCAAAAGGAAAAACGTTTTTTTTTTCAACTATTGTTTTACGGTGGTTTCTCGTTTTATTCAGAGATTGATTAGATTTACAATGCTTTGTCTCCCTCTTTCATCATTTGAAAAAAAAAGATAAAGCATTGTTGAAAAACAATCACTCCAAAAAGTTATTTTTCTAGAATATTCTAGAATATCAAGTATCATATATTCATATCTATATCAATTGGTTTTAATTTAACTATTTTGTTTTTCTAGCAGTTATTACAATGCCTAAGTAATATTTTATATTTAGAAATAGAATAATAATTATAATTGAATAGAACTTCAGCGTGGACGCGAAATTCAACATGTTCAAAATTTCAAGACAAAAAATAATAATAATACGTTGAAAATTAAACGTCCTTTCAATTAGGAAATATATCATGATATATATATATATAAATGAAATTATATACGAGCATTATGTACTATTTATATTGACGTTGAAATTTAGAAAATACTTTAAATACTGTTATTTTTGTAAATTACCTGTACGTAACTATTTTTAATATTCTTATGAATCTTTGATAGTGAGGATTAGTGATAAGGTATTACCTCGTCCAGATAATCTGCGCTTTTGTATATTCTTGCATCATTATGAAACGATAATATGAATAGGAAAACATTTGTAAATTAAATACAATTACAGCATACAGTTCTATAATGGAAAATATGCATTGAATGTGATCGATCTAAAATGACACTTAAATATTCTGCCATTGTCAAGTAGGAATGCAGATAACACGAAAGAGGATTGAAACTTCAAAACGCAAACAACTATTTATTAATTTAGCCTTTATACTTACTTGTTTATTCGTTTATGTTCTACTAATTCATTCATAGGTTATTTATGTAAAGAGGCAAGGGGGTCATACCAATTTTCTAAAGATCTCAGATTTGTCAATCGTTTATAAGAGAAGAAAAAAAATGATCGAAATATGAAACTTCAAAAAGTTCTCAATTTTTCAATAATGATTATGGTAGGGACTCGACTTCACGAAAATCAACAATATGCTAGTTTTTACTTTACTGATATTATGCAGAAGTAAAATTTGTTTGTTTGTATTTTTAAGGTTATCTCCGTAATTAATGATCCAATTCTCATTTTTTTTTCACTTGTTAGTAAGCTGCGTTATTCCTGCTGAGTGCTTTATAATTTATAACAAATTATATTGATATCATATAATTTTCTTTATTAATCAAATGCACCCGAGCAAAGTCAAGTCCGGTCACTAGTAATTTTATACCAACGAAGCAGTTTGTGGCACTTTGATTCGTGTTATATAAAAATATATATTTCAAAGTCTGTTATATATTTTAAATAAATAATATTTTTACATTGAAGAAGTTTCCGATGTAATATGTATCGTGATAGCTGTACAAATATTGATGGAAGAGCTACAAGGCGCCCTCAAGTTAGTTCGTTACCGTCTTGAGGCGTAACGAACTGTTTGCACCCGCGGGGGCAGGTAATCTAATCTTGCACCCCACTTTCCAGGGTTGAAACACTCCTATCTATCAAACAATAAAAAAATCCTTCACTGATTTTACTTTGTGAGTATATCTATATTAGAAAACGTTGTCCTACGTGGTCTGCGTATATACGAATTGCCTAGGCGATTTATAGGCAATGCAGTGCTATCTAGCGGAGAATTATCACAGAATAAATAGTATAAAAAAATTGCGGTTTAGCAAAGTACATTTATGCTGGCACATTGCAAGAAGTACAAACAACTCCTGCTGTCAATGTTCCGCGCCCTTGCCCGTAGAAAATCCACCAAGGATAAAAGAAGTCTGAAGAATTAGTAATATGTATGGTACCACTGCTTCATATTATTCAAAAATAATTCGTTTGTAATTAAATATGAGAAATTGTATATCAACAGTTAATATTCTATCCTTTTGATTGAATTATAGCCAAGGTGACTAATCTTAAAGCCAAAAGCGCTGAGATAACATAGTGTACAAGTGTAATAAAGCGCAACGCAGCTCTCTCAGCTTTATTTATTTACTTTCCAGAACGATGATCAATGGAGCAAACGAATATAAATAGTAATATAATTTATTATAAGTCTATCAATGGTCCTTCGCAGTTCCAGGTGAAAAATATATATAATTTTAAACTTCATGAATAGTTGGAACCCTATTTGGGTCCGCGTCTCGCTCCTCTCCACCCCCTCCCTCTCATCCGTACCGTTTTTCCCGATGTTTATTTCAGTATCTGAACGGACCGTGCGCGACTTGAATATTTCAGATCGACTGAATGTATTTAATAAAACAATTGCTTATATAAATATAATTCAATGAAACATTATATTAAATACATATATTCATTCAAAGCACTTGGTGGTAGGGCTTTGTAAGTACACCTGTGTAGGTATCACCTACCTATCATTTATTCTACCATCAAACAGCAACAAACAGTATTGTTGTGTTCCGGTTTTAAGAGGTGAACAAACCAATGCAACTACAGGTACGAGGGACATAACATCCTAGTTCTCAAGATTGGTAGAGCATTGGTGGTACGAGAAATGATTAATGTTTTTTAAAGTACTAATGGTGACCACATAGTATTAGGCAAGGCACACTTATACATGTATATATCGGGCTTATATACGAAAATCAAAATATACTTTATTCAAAATTAAGCGTCATTCTATAAGGTTAATTCCAATGTAATGTAATAATACATACTTATAAGCATTTAGTATGTATTGATTATCATAAACGCCAACTTTAAACGTGCTGTTTCTCAACTGGTCAACTTGTGTATTCCCAAAATCAATTGTCGCATCCATGATACGAATATAAACATTTTACGTAAAAAAAAGTCTCGGCTACTGTGTACGAATTAATTCGACCTCCCAACACGTAGCCAATGCTAACCCTCAATTGCCCGTCGATAATGATCAAAGGCGAACGATCATTAGACCGAAGGCCTTATAATTTTCGCATTACATCATTATTCTGCACCCATTTACGATAATTCGGTACTCTTGAATGAAAAATGAGCGAACGAGTCGCGTGAGAGCGATTTGTTGACACGCGACGCCTTTTCACCTCACTGCTTTTAAATAGATACTGCGCCAACTTATTGTGATAATTGAATATGTAATTTTCAACCTTATTCTTTTCGTGTTAGAATTCGTAATATGTAGTGTTATGATTGTGTAGTATTGGTTCATTACGTATTGAGTTAATACAAAATTATTTCGTTCTTGGGTCAAGCTAATATGACCTGTGTTGAAAAGAAATAAGGTTGTTCTTTCCTGAACAGAGTTTTGTGGTTTATTTGTTCAATAAAAGATTTGTTTAATTCAAAAGCTGCATTGTAAACATTGGGGATATTTGGCTGATTGTAATTGCATTATATATTGCACTTCGTGAGATAACTTTTACGCTTTCGACGCGAATATTTGTTTTTATTTGCGATGAAAGCAGTGTTAGTTTTATTGTATTTAATAATATTAGCCATATACACTGTTGGTGTTAACAAGAAGTCTAAAGAATATTAGTAACAATAAAATATATTTATTCTCAATTACATTGATAATAAATCAATGTATTTAGAAAAAATTGTCAAATTAAGTACTTCTATTTTTTGTTACATCGACATTGATAAGTAATTTTACATCAGAATTTTATGTTTTATTTTGGAAACTATATGTATGTATAAACTAAAAGAATTTAAAATAAAAATAAAAGCCATATCTTTATGCTATTTAGCACATAACACGATAATTCACTATCTAAAAACACAAAAATGAGCTCCGTTTCGAACATCCCTACACAGGATACTTCTATACATTTGTAACATGTGGGTGAGCAAATATTTGCAGTAATTCCCCTATCTGTGCTGTGTTCGCGTCCTAAACGCCTCCGTGGCGCGGCCCCGTCTCCAGGGACGATGTATTAAAAACAATAACAGCGACAATTCCAAACTACTAGTTACACTAACAAGTCCCAAAGGAATTAAATCCAGTTTGATATTCCTCGTATTGGTCTTTCGTTACATATCGCACCCTTAGTTGAATGAGTGAACATTACACTCAACTAAAATCTGCCCGCGGTTTCGCCTGCGTGCGAGGAGAAGCAGGTAGCTTCTGTGTTAAGTGAGAGTATAAGCTATTTATATAATTTATTCAGAATTTGATCCATCCGTAATAAACATACAAATTTGCACATTTATAATATAAATAGAATTAATAAAAAAGACATTTAGGTAAATTTGAATAGTTTTATGCGACTAGTGTGAAGTTTGAACTCAGTTTCTTCTCTTTGTCTATCTCCATTAAGGAAGAATGTGCAGTCGTGGGCGTCCGAGCGGAGGGCTCGTGGAGCTCCCAGTAATCTCTTCTCCGCGACACGTGCCAACTCTATCGAAGCGTCGGACAAAATTGTAAAGATATCAGTTAAAAACTGAATGTTATATAACTATTGTAATAAATACTAAACGCTGAATATACATACGAATACACATATATACCAAATATTGAGCTTTTCGATTTAGAGGTGTATTTAGGTACCAGGGTGCTATGAAACAGGACAATTATTTGGACGGCATGTTGGATTTATAACAAATTATCTCATATCTGTATAGTTTTATACAATTTATATCATTTTTACATTATTCATTGCATATTAAGTATTTTCTGTTAAAATTAACAGTTTTTAATTGTTATATTAGTATGCGCCTATTTAATTTAGACTTAGTTTACTTTTTTGCGTTTATTTTATCATTAGGTTTATGTGTCTATTGGTAACTCAGTGTGTTGTTTGTAAAAAGTTTTTATTAAACGATCTGTCTAATTCGCTGTACATTTTGCATTCATATAATTTGTGTTGTTTTAGCAGAATATTAAATTCAAGTTATTTTTTCCAAAACGTACCATTCAACGTATATTCATCTGACAGACATCTTATTTTAATAATATCAGTAATATTTTTATATAAAACATTAACACGTACTAAGTTGTAAAATGATAATTATTGATTAATATCAACAACACAAATCACCAATATTTTAATGACATAATTATATTCATTACAACAGATGTAATATTAGAACTTTAAAAGAGGGATTTTTATGGAGACACTTTAAAGGGGGCTGTGGTCCACGTAGAGCAGCGCCGCGAGATGCGGGTGGGGTACTAATCTCATCTCGGCGGTCGGCTGCGCGCGCGGCGCCCGTGTAATCTCGTTGTACTAATAGTCTTAGGATCACAAAGGGCTGATCAAACGCTGCAATTTAACGCGCCAAATGTCACCGTCCTGCAAATCGAGTAACTGTTTTAAATATATTCTATTCCTTCTTATATATTTATTTTTTCAAACCGAATTTTATTTCACACGACAGGTATTTAAAATTATTGAATGTTGTTTAATATATTTTATTCAACAAAGCATGCATTTATACAATGCATATACAAAAGTAACTTTAAAGATAATTGTAGAGAACTACATAACTATGAATAAATATTGGTATTATCCGTTCTTAATGTTTATTTAACCGAGTGGTTAGTCAAGTGAATGTTACCCGAAGATTGCGGTTTCAAGTCTGGGGGTTGAATTTGTGATGATAATTAATCTTCTATTCAGCATTCAAGGAAAACATCGTAGCATATATGCATATAGCATTATTTCCTCATGATGTTTGACATGTTTTAATACGATGGTAGATTTTAATACGTTATTAATCATAAGTTATACGTACAAGTGTCCACCAAATCGACAACCACATCACCCACATCGGAGAAACGACGTGGAATAAGCTCCAAGCCTTCTCCTCACAAGGAGAGCAGACCTTAGCTCAGCGTTTAGAGGCGTTAACTTTAATTTTACTTTTTTCAAAGCGTCTCAAGCGGAAAAAGACGACATTCGCGTAAAAAGGTACACTTTAAATAAAAGTATTAGACGGGAGGTATAATTAGTCACTAAATAGCTGTCAGCCATTATTTTAAATTAGTAACTTTAATAGTAGGTTTTAGTAGCCGATCTGATTCTCAATGTACTCATGGTCCTCAATTAGTCTAGGTTATAATAATAAGATTAATGTACACATAATTAGATAGATAGATTGAGTGAGCCAGTGTAATTACAAGCTTAAGTAACATAACAACTTAGTTCCCAAGGTTGGTGGCGCATTGGCGATGTAACGAATAGTTAATATTTCTTACAATGCTAACGTCTTCGGGTAGTGGTGACCACTTGCCATCCTATGTATCTTAGGTAGCCTATCTGCTTGTCCATTTACCTATATCATAAAAAAAATAAGGCAAAGCTATATATAATCAGAGAGAAAGCTTAACTACAATATATTGGGTATTAATTAACTCATGTACTAATTACTCTACCGTCAAATCTGTATATTTTTAATAAGAATAGTCGTTGGCAAAGGTGTAAAAAATATTTGATCTTAGTTGCCTTGTTTGGCCGCGTATTGGACTCAATTTTTTTTTACATTGTCTATGTGAGTTGACGATTAGTTACCACCTAGTTCGCCTTTTGTATTTCATCCATAAAAAAACAATGTTTCATACCACTTCTAGGATAGCGGTTGTTCTATCTGACCAAACAGAGCATTTACGAGATGTGTAATGAAATCAAGCCGCATTTTGCTGACTATCGCCCGCGCCCCCCAGGGCTGCTAACTTCCTTAACTATCCCTTTTCGTCACTCCATTGTTCCGCACCGGAAAATTACTTCAGTAAGGCCCAGTATTATTCTGATTACTGCCTTTTGACAACCATGTGATTGTTCATTTCTTACTGATTATCAAATTACAATATTTTCGACCTTTTCTTTTGTATACTTATATAATATGTGAATCGAAAACGGAATATGGCATTCGGGCTACTTTCTAATAATAATCCTTCTATTTTTAAAATGATTTCGATGTAATCCTCACTTTTCTTTTTATTTCACATTTTAGTTTTAGATTATCGGTATACCTTCTTGTATATACTTGAATTTGCTTGATTCTATCGGGCTTTATTCTGAGGTTCTAACATAACTATGTAAGCCCTGTATTTATACAGGGCTTACATAGTTATGTTTAAGCCTCAATCGCACGATGGAAGTTTCGTTAGGTGTTGCAAATATTGGCACTATTTTGGTTACAAATGATTTACTTTTTATTACCATAAAAAATATAGTCCTTTATATAAATTCGTATCGCGTCCACAAATCACAAATGGTGGACAAACGAGTTGATTTATAATGCGGAGTAAGGGCGGAGGACGATACCCGCGTCGCCGGGACTAACTTTCGCCTACTTGGAGACTAGTTACTAACTCAATTGTGCGATATAAGTTACGTCGCTATTCGTCATTTTTGTACCTGCATTTTAATTTTGTAAGTTAAATTTTTAATTTTCTATTTTATTTCGCTGTTTTTGCTAGCGGCCAAACTTTAATTACATTGAATATTTTACTAAATTGTATCATATTAAAATATTATACGGTACATTATTATTATTCATATAAAAATAAATTAATATTAATTTAATATAAATTTTAATACATTACTAGTAGTAGAAACATCTAGTAGGACTTACGTTGTCTGTTCCTACATTGCGAGCTATTAAAATCTAGTTTTATCAACACAAATCGCTAAGAAAGTAATATACACTTAAACATTAATTTTTTTGATTAAAATGTATTCGATACTTTTTAGAAACAAAGGCTTATACAATATACACATTGATTGATAAATTCGTATGCTTGATAATATCTTGAGCATCAAATCAAAGTTTTGTGGAAGAAAGAGGATAGATATCGCTTCGACTCGAGTCGAATGCATTTGTCATATCGATATAGTACGGTTGCCTTCAAAACGTGGACCTATATAAATATCACTTAATACGAATCAGACGTTACTACGTGAGGAGATTTCCATCTCTGTAACCCTTAAACACCACTCATTATTTTTATTTGAATACAGAATGAATATAACCACATAAATGGGAATAGTTGTAGCAATTATGGAATTATATAACGCACTTGTGAGCACACCTGAGCAGGTTGAATGAGAGCGATTTGATATAATCGCCTCGATTATATTATTGTACAGTCACCATCTATTTTCTATATTAGGAAATGTATGGTTTAGTTGGTTATAGTTGAAAAATACATTTTTATTTTTAATGCAGTCCTCCTAGTTAGTTTCTGTTTTATGCCACAGAATTTGAGTTGTAATGACGTATACGGTGTTTTGAAATTGTTATTTACTTGGTAGTAAGGTTTTGTGCAACTCCGTCTGGGTGCGTCTGTTGGTAGAATTTCTAGCAACCACTCCGCCGAGTGGTAGATATTCTACCGCCAAATAGCAGTACTCGGTATCTTTGTGTACCGGCATGAAAGGTGAGTGAGCCAGTGTACTACTACATTCACAATAGGTGGCTCATTTGCCCGTCCGTCTATACCATACGTCCTGTATCACAAAAAAAATATTGTACAGTATACTTTAAGTACGCAGATCGTTCTCGTCCTAGAATTATCGAAAATATGGTCACATTATATTTTCTCTAGCTTTGTATTCACTATTACCTAACACATTTGACTTGCTATATGCTATGTTTAAATTAATAAAATAATACCATCATAGGTAAATGGTTTTTTTTATGTGTGCGGAATATTGCTTAATTTACTTAACTATAAAAGTACTAGTAAAATAAGTGCATGTATTAATAATAAGACATAATTGAATGATTTCGAACTCAAAGCGCTTCACAACAATGTGTATTCCAAGTCCGCGCACAAAGCAACATTGGTAACGAAATTATTCGCTCGTAAAAATGGCGAGAGGGCGTCGACGCAATTAGAATTTCAAATTTGCAATTTGCAATGAAAAATCGATCCTTCCGGCCAATCCGGTCGCTTCCGACCGGTTGAGGAGTGGAATTAAAATGCGAGTGAAATGAAACACTCGGAAATAGATGGATTCTGGAAAAAAAACGTAATTACGATCCGTGCGCATTGCGGACTCGCACCCGAACAATTGGCTAGAGACACTTTAATAAGATTATTTGATGCTAAATACCTACTTCATTTCATTTCTTCAAACTGTAGCGGATGCATTGAATTGTAAATGATTGAAAATGTTATTATTGCGCGTGGGACTTTGTTTGTGTGAGATAGTTTATACGTTTTACTTTACCTTTAATATTTTAATGAATGCTTGCGTGCTGCAAGCGATGTGTTACAATATAAATTAAAAAATAATTTGCTTTTGCCTTATTGCTCTTGTTAACAATTAACATAAAAGCCCTTTATGTACTTATCTTACATAAATATGTGTTTGATCAAATGTATTTATTTACAAATTTTATAATTTACGTTTGTTCAATACGGGATCTGATCCGCAAGATATAATTGAATCTGGTTTGGTCAGACCTAACAAAGGTACCCTCCTAACGACCGTGTAGTCCAGTGTACGGAAGTGGAAAGATACATATTTATCTACGTACATTTCTAGTTCGGGATCTGTTTTTGATTAAGGGAATATTTGAAAAAAAATGTATGCTGAATATATAATGTCAAAGAGCCAGTAAACAGTGTTATTCTTATAGAACAAACTCGAAACTCATCTCAGAATACAATCGTGAAATATGAAAAGGTGATGTGAAACCTTGACTACAATAATTATACCACCTCAAGAATACACGCATCGAATAGCGTATCACCGTAAGACGATTTTCGAGATTTCACGACTAAGGTCTTACGACGGACGCGCTGTCAAGCTTAAGTCCTTTTAGCTAATATGGTTTTAAACATGTTTCTACTGTCTCGTACGCTGTCTGTCTGAATTGTTAATTTACAGTTGTGTTCGGAAACTATCAGGTAAATATTTACGCTACATAATACCTCCGCCTTTATTATTTACGCCTGTAAATTCCCGTCCCGAACCATCCGACTACGCCGTCAGAGATGTCGTGGAAGTATTCTATTGCGTATGATAAACTCTAAAGGTTTTCTGAGATATTAATAAAATAGAGTAAATGTTAACTTAATTTAATTTTATTTGGAAAAAGCAATTGCGAAAACCATAATTTGATATCGTCATTTTAATAATAATTTTTAACGTGGTACATTAGCTAGCAGCTATGAATCTTTATTGTATTTAATTGCATTGGTTCTCCTATCCCATTTATACCCGACTAATGAAAAGTTGCAATTTGGTGATAGAATAAGAGCAGTCAGGCCTAACACTTTTATCTGGTCGTATAAAGTATACATCGTAACACGAGAGCTATTGATTGACAGACTGATCAAAAAGGTTACTTATTAATCACTTCTTATATACTTAATGATACTGTTCTAGTCGGGTGGTAATTATTATATTTCACAGACGAACGTCAATTTCTTGTATCGATATGTATTGTTAGCGATTAGCCCTAGCCTCCAATACAGTGTTACGTCATAGGATGACATAATTAATTATATCACATTATTATATATAATGATTATAATCGAGGCTATTTATTTTACATTATTATGTACTTATAAAATTATTGTTATAATTAGTCGTTTAATAATTTGTTAAACTTTAATTAATACTATTTTATTTGGCACACTATTTAAGAATGGCACAAATATGTACATACTTCTTTTTTTAAAAAGATAGATCTGTCACAAGAATAATGAGATGATTGCGAGGGATTGAAAAGTATAGGTCGTTGGAGAATGATTATCAAACGTGATTTTATTTTGTCATCTTGAACTACTGAAATTACAGTATCGATAAAAGAAACTCCACTCATGAGTGAGCCAGGAGTTACTAGCACAAGGAATAACAATTGGTGTATGGACTGTTTTTAATTTGCCATTTGACTTTGCCATTACTGTGGGCTAAAGTCCTATCAACAAGTGGCTGCTTGTTCGTATGCAGGGCTAAAATTATATTAAAATATCACACTGTTTCCTTATCACTAGTTAAACAGATTTAAATAATAAATTATCTAAAATGAAAATATGATGTTTTCCAATTAGAAACATGAACAAACTTTATACATAAAAGTATAGTTGCTTTCTTTTCATCAGATTCACGCGATAAAATGATATCAGTCTGATCGGTATGCAACATTATAATAGATAATCTGATTACTTGTATAAACATATATAATTATTATATTTCATATTTTAGATTACCTATTAGTTTAACAGCAAATGAAAGAAAATAATTAGTACGAGAAATAAGATTTGGATTAAAGAAAAAAGTAATACCAAAAAAAGAAAACCTTAAAGCATTTACTTGAGAACTATTATAAACTTATATGTAGTTAAATAAAAGACAGAACAGTGCATACCTATCTTTAGAAGTAAAAAATCATCTAAAAATCCGACCTAAATACGCCCTTAGTCTTTTGTCACGTGACCCCAAAAGAACAAAATCCAAAATTACAGTCTCCAAGTGAAGGGCCATCGAGATACAAGCGGCCGTAATGGCAGTGATTGCGTCTGTCACGCTAATCCCTCTCGTTACAGAACACAGTAGACTGTGACGCGGGTATACTTAAGTGATGTACAGAAATGCTTCGGTTTATAGCAGTGCAATGTGTGGCCTACTTATGTGAGAACATTTCGGTGGTTTATGTACTGTATTCAGATACGATGGAGCTATTCAAGTGTTCTATATAGACATATTCGGCACTCAAATTCTAGAAGATTAATGTACAGAATTCCAACAGCGATTCTTTAAGAATTTCATTCGCATCTCACTCCTGAAATTTTGGCTACCAACTTACAGTGTTTTTTTTACATTACATTACATTAACAGCATGTAAATTTCTCACTGCTGGGCTAAGGTCTCCTCTCTCTTTGAGGAGGTTTGGATCATATTGGAGCTTTTGGCAGAATTTCGTTGAAATTAGACACATGCATGTTTTCTCACGATGTTTTCCTTCACCGCCGAGCACGAGATGAATTATAAACACAAATGAAAATTCAGTGGTGCCTGCCTGGGTTTGAGCCCGAAATCATCGGTTAAGATGCACCTAACCACTGGGCCATCTCGGCTCGCTTACAGTGATACGTGCATTTAATGCAACTTAGATTTTGATACATTTTCTAAAAAATATTGTCAATATCGCATATTCTTATATGATTATAATATAATATTTGAATATTGAGCTTATAGCTAAATCGCTCAGTTTTGGTTAGTCCATCTACCCACTCTTTCACGGAGAGTGTTCTGAGGAATTCATCGTCGATAAGATGTCGCCGAGAAAGACTTCACCTGTATTTGAAACCACCAAACAATTGGAGCCAAATTTATCTTCCACTGTAACGTATGGTGGTCTTTTATTTGCATTCTTTAAAATTATGGAACAAGCTCGCTGTCCTCGATGTTCCCTCTAATCTATTGCAGCAAAGGCGAAAAAATCTGTAGTAATCTGCTCTAATATTTAATTAAACAACAAACAAAATAAGCTATATTTGCTACTCACACGTACTCATAATAACTTTATATATAAATTTAGTTTATTCCATATAATTTTCAAAGCAATTCTATTGCATTTGTGGTCTATGTTTATTAAATCTTTAATATTCTGAACGCTTCTGAACCTACAGCTCGAATGTCATTGTTACATTTTGTAAGCGAGTACTTCTGACATATATATCATAAATAATAATTTATTGCAGACTGGGTAATAAATATAGATAGAAATGAATAATTCATCATATATTTACAGTCAGTTTTAAATAAATGCGAAAGTTTTTGTATTTGGAACGTTGTAACTCAATCATGCTCGAACGCAGGACTGATTTCATTATATTATTATGTCGTGAAATAAAACCATCAATGGTACTTTTTTTTTTCATTTTATAATATAAAAAACGAATCAAGTAACAAAATTTTCGACATGTAATGGCTTTATTGATTGACCTATTTTTATTTTGTAATTAATTATTAGTATTAATTAAGAGTGGAAACCAAAATTCAGGGCGCATTAAATGACTTTCGAAGATTCAGATCCGGACTTTTTTTATTCGGACTTTGAGACAGGCAGATATGTCACCATCTCGATTTGCATTGCAATTATTAATGGTACTGCTGTAATTATGTTATTATATCCGAGATGGTAGTGACGTGAATTTCAACCATAGATAGCAATTTCAAACTTCAACAAGTAGGTACCATTTAATTTTTACGAGCCTAATATATCTTCAGCTTGACGGAGAAGAAAAACAGTGATGAAATTGTGTCTGATAAAAATGTGACCAAACTATTTTTTTAAATAAAAAAAACTCAAACTCAAACTATTAGAGCACTGTGGAATTGACTCCAAATTATCCTCAGAATGTCTGAGACGAGCATTAGAATATTCACAGGTTGTTTTTCCTACTGGTGAGCTTATGTACCACCCAAACAGTTGCTCTACCTCTAAACGTCAATATTTTGTATGAGGGCGTTTGTTTAGTCTTGAAGGGTAAGTTAGCCAGTGTTTATAAAGCCACAAGCGCAGCATCTTATACCGGTATATAGGGATTCCTATACGGTATAAAGCCGACGGTAACCTAATCGTTTTACAATAAAAGATTACACTTGAATATTTAACTCATTATTAAACTTTGTAGATTATATAAGATGAATATTTATTTATTTATTTATGTTATAAATTTTGCTCAGGAACCTTATGGTACGTTAGTGAGCACTGAAAATTCATCTTCGAATGGGGTTGTATGAGATATAGGAAAGTTAAAGGTTTTTCAAAAATTCATCAACCGATCGAGTGAAATTTTAGATAAAATTTTGATTTTTTTTATGGGTTATATTAAATTATATTTACGCTTCCGTTCACAAGTAAAATATAGCACTTAAGACGTTTCTAAAAATTCATCATCTAAGGAAGTGAATTTGTTGATGAAAATTTGTATGGATGTTCGTTAATTTTAAAATTAAAAAGATGGGAGTCGGTGTTTCGGCTTCTGTTTAAAAGTAAAAGACCAGTGGTGCAGTGTTTTCGGACAGGATACCCCATCGTGGGTGCGAGACTAGTGTTACAATTTATTTGAACGAATTATGTAACTATAAATTTCACAATGATTCACTTCGCGTGGATATTCAGTAAGATCCACTTCGAGTACTCATTTTTATTGTTTAATTCAATCAAGAGCGTTCAAGGATAATGTTTCTTCCACATACAAACGTGTGTTTAAATCATTATCAACATAATTTGTTTGCTCTTGTCCTGTTTAAGTGTGTTTTTTAATTTAACCTAAGTCTTATCCACTATTTACTTTAAATCCGTCCTATTTCTTCTATTCGAAAACGATATAATAAAATCGAATACGTTTTTATACAACTCATTAATCGATCTATCATGGAACATCCATAGTCGTAAACTCTTAAAAAATTGAAAGGTATCTTTTAATCTCAGATCTTTAAACAAAATTATTTAGTTTCGTTATTGAAAATTGGGACCATAATTTATTTATTATGAAAATGATTTCAATGAAGAAATTGAAGTGAGAGATATAATTTATGTATTTTTATATACTTACTTGGGAGTTATTATAAACACTACCCATGTCGATACATCGTTATTTACCTGACATTCTATTTTAAAAATGCATTTATAAAGAAATAGTGGTTTCACGCGGATTTGACCTTGTTAAACGGTACCTACTGCTCCGATCTCGTGGATCGAAGCTTGAGTCTGAGGGGACAGATACAGGGGGATATTATAAAAACCGACTAGGTAATTGCGAGTCGGACTAGCGCACTTTGCGTTCTGTACAAATCGACCTATCGTTAAAATTAGTGTATTGTTGTTTATGATTATAAAATGATATGATTTAAGTGTAACTATAGATAGCGTTCAGTGAAAAGAAGAAATTTGTAACAGTTGCCAGACATAATTAACTAACTAGCTGAACCTGTGCTTTACTCGGGTAAAATTTACCTAGTTACTTTCGCATTTATATTATTAGTAGATATAAGTAGTTATAATCTAAATTTGTGTCTCCCAAATTTTAATCCCTACTAAGATATTGGAATGTACGAAGTAGGTAAGTTATCAATCAAAAAAGAAGTCAATAATAAAATGTATCTATGTATGTTTTGCTGATTATAGAACGCTCGATAATGTGTCATACATATGTCACACACACACGTCCGGTATTATTACATGTGAAATAGATTCTAAGAGTTTTCAATCATTCTTAATAATTTAATTTTCATATAATAAACATATCAAATAAGTTTAAAATCGAGATAAAACTAAAGCTCAGCTTCACTAACTGAATAATCAGACCAGTTAATATTGTAAAAAAACATTTAATAGGCAATATAAATAACGTAATATAACATATTCTAAGGGAACTTGTACTAGGGATTATGTTCTATCAGAAGAAAGACTTGGCGGTCTATTGATAAAAAATAATTGCACATCTCGAACGTGGAGGACCGAAGCCATTGCCGTTATTATCGGTATGAAATAAAAATCAAAATCCGCTCTGTTTTATTTAGAAACTTCTATGATTTTTGGATGTCAGCAGGACCGGACCGTAAGTTTAGGGGGCTTTGGGCTAACACTACTTAGAGGCCCACCTAAGCCATATCTGACTTGAAACCATACGATCTGTTTAACTTAATAAAGTTATGGATTATTTCGCATTATAGTCTATTTTTGACTTTGACTTGACTTAGCTGGGCCCCCTTGAATCCACGGGGCTCTGGACTGAAGCCTATAAAGCCATATGATAGATCCGGCCCTGAATGTCAGGTACAATAATTCAATGAACAATTCTGACTAATATGTTATGTTAGACTAATTATATGGAGGGTTAGGTTAGGAGAACCGTCCTACATGGGGACTTTTAGAAGAGTGTCCAGCTCTCAGCAGGAGATAACAGTTCAAAAATATGATGATACGAATGTATGTTGAATTATTTTTTAAATATTTTCCGTGACTAGAGTACGTACCTAATTATGTAATTAACAGTGCGATATACAAAAAACTAAACTATTTACGTAGTTGTAAATAATTTAGTAAATATGACATAACATCATATAGGTAAAATAACAGCCGTGAAATTTACCCTGCTGCTAATGTAACGCCACCCTAAGCTGTTGCATTATGATGAACATTTTTCATATAAAGAGACGGTTCTCCTTACCTCTAGTGTCGTTCCATAAATAATAATAAGAAAAGGTTAATGATTTTAAAAAACAAAACACGGGTAGGTACCTACCTATAATGGTATATCTATATAAAATGCAATGCGAGATTATTATCTTCTTGGTATTTTTTTTAAACGGCTTCGGATTTAAATGTAGAACCCTATTAAAACTCACCATTTTATAAATAACTTTTTCGCTTTCTTGTGTTATATTATAAAGAAATAAATAGTAAATATGTGTTTTAATTTTTTCCCTATTAACTTTTATCTTAATTTACGTAGACACGTATCAATAAAATCAGTTATTCCGAATAAGTACATCTGCTCTGCATATGACCGGTCTTCATACAAACATTAAGTAATTCAGTGTCACGAATCGAAATCCGATATAGGAAACGGATCGCTTTAAACGTACAAGTAGTTATAATACAAGTTACTTTTAGTACAATTTCCATAGGCGAGGTCCACAAGACCACGCCTTGTATACTCGGACCAATGGGACGGTTGTAAATTGAGGGTTTCGTACTTGGCACCGCCTCGTCTACTGTTAAACTAAACTTAGTTGATTCGTACCAAGTGAGGTGAACGGTCGTTAATGTACCGTTGTGTCGTACGCGTTGTGTTTCCAATGGTCGGGTTTTGACAGTTGAATGACGGGATTACGTATATGTTTGGTAATAAGTTTTATTTTGTGAATACAGAGGATTCGCCACAACATGAAGGTAAGGTGTTCTCTTAATGCGCTTTTAGGGATTTAAGTTTATGTAAGTATTTATTGGATCAAAAATAATAATATATTTTTAATATGGTTGAGACCCAGTGGTTAAAGAAATACTACATTATATCATTTATAAGGTGACGAAGCGATGTCGAAATAATATAATGTCACAATTTGTTAATTAGTTCTTAAATAATTATCGTTCAGTATTGTTGTAGTATTATACAATAGTAGGTATATCTTAGAGTTAGAAACTAGATCTTAATCTTAATTTAAAAGTCTACTAATAAACATACTCTTTTATTAAAGATTAAAATCAATTAAGTACCCATGATTTTATTAGTCGTAAAAATATAAATTAAATAAAAGACCAGTAATTTCGTAAATAAATTACCATTTATTTTGAACGTGGAAGTCCTGGTTGGTACATTTGATACTTATAAAAAAATAAATCGCTATCATTAAATTAGAAATATTTAAATGATCTTTATGACATTGACTTACATAAACTTTAAGCGGCTTGTAATTTCTTAAAAATTCAATAAAACCTTTTTTGTATTTAAATTGTGTAATTACGACGAATAATCACGCCTGTTACGATAAAGTCTAGGCCTATTTAATTAAAAAAATAATAATGGATTTGAAGAAACAATAAAATCAATACATATATCAATTAAGGATATTGAAACTGTTTTTTCTGTGAAACGTTACGTTAAGATTATTCAGTTCGTCGTGTTAATCTATTTAAATGTTTTATATCACGTGTCTTATCTGTACCATAGAATGTTTAATGGAAACAACGTTATTAGTTATACTAGAAAGAAAGACCGACGGTAAAACGATTTAAGCTCACCTCAGATACATATTTAACTTCGAGTTAAGTCACAAATGTTTTTAAGAAGTAAATTGCTATTAAATTAATATACATATATAAGTATATATGAGCGTATAATAACAAATATATGTATTTAAAAGCAATCATGCAAATATGCAATCAATGAAACTGGTTGTGAATAAAATAGCAATTTTAAAATAATTTCGCATTGTTTTTTTTGTTTACCTACTGTCTACTTATTATAATAAATAAAAATATTTATTATATAGAAACTAACGTTATGTGATTTGAATTAATTTATTTTGTTTTAACTAATTTATTTCTGAAGTATTACCTTATTGAAGTGAATTTAATTTTGATCCGGATGGTACGTAGTCACTTTCGTCATTTATAAAGCAGAGTTTTGTAAACGTATGTTCTTCGTGACTGTAACTACAAGAGCTCTTCCTTGAAACCGAAATACAGATTGAGTAATTTTGAATAGCTGATGAATGGGCGGTACTACGTGACATGAAGAATCCTACCGCGGGTACAAAGTTGTGAAATGACTACTTAGCATAATACACTTTTATAAAACGTACTAGGTGTGTATGTTTTCCGCGGAAAACTATTTGAAAACATACGTTACAAATTTAACAGCAACAATCTAATAATAACAGAATTTTATCGATTCACTGATTCGCGTCGAAGATATTACGTAATAGATACCTTTAGAAAAAATCTAGTACCGACTATTATTGACCGCCGAAAATTGAAGTGGTTAGTTAATATTACTCATATTAAAGTAACGTAAATCCAACTCAATGTCATTTTTATTAAATATAACCGTCTAAATGAAATCGTACAGTGTTTCTATATATTTTAGTTAAAAAATGTGAGCCGTTAAACTGGTGCCAATAAACGAGGTATTACTTACTGTCTTGAGATATAACCCTCATGCATACCGAGAAGTTTTATATCGAGACATCGGTATATATAAGCTAAATATATACCTATATAACACTTATTTCATACGATCAAGGTTACGCTAAAATGAATTTAAACAAATTGATAATATTTTTATGGTGATGAAGACGAAGGTGTCCTAACCTTCATCGGATCATCAGCCATGGCGGCAATTTTGGTGATATTTTAATGAACGTGTACGCACACAAGTGAATTCTCTTTTGCCCTACTCTCCGATAGTATGGCGATTACTATAGTAGGTACTAAAATTGATTCAAGCAAACAAAGAGTTTTAGTTGATTTCCAAAGCTCACTGAGAAATTCGTGACTTGGGGCCGCTGAAGAGATTTTCTCGACTAAAAATCCCTTTCATGGAAAATTCCTATAAACGATTGAAATGCGCTTTAAACGCGATCAATATCGTCGACAATGGTCGTATTTTTATTAAACAAATACATATATATTTCATACACACGATAAGAACGTATCTCATGAACTGAACATTAGTGTAGCTGTACCTGTATAGCTGTATAGCATACCAGATTATTTCGAACTATTTATAAACTTAGGACATCAAAGCCTAGATGAAAATTTAAAGTGAATAATAGTTAGTTACGGCTACGTCACAGTATGTGTATGATAATATCATATTTGTACTTATATATTTAGTTTAATGCACATTTCATAAAAGCTGATGCATATAATAATAATACTAGAAATAAAAACAAATATGTAATCCCTGCTTTCCGCTAAATATATATAACTTAATTTAACTAACTTTTAGTTTTCTATGTTGTCTTGGGTCTGGGTGTTTGTGGTACCGTCGTTACTTCTGATCTTCCATAACACAAGTGTTTTAGCTACTTACGTTGGGATCGGAGTAATGTATGTGATGTTGTCCAATATTTATTTATTTAGCTAAATTAGTAAGACAATATTAATCAATAATATTAGTCATTAAAATAATAAATTTTGTATAAAATTGCAAGGCTAATAAAGAATAATTATTGTCTGAATCTCAATGTAAACCTAATCTGTTTAAATTAGCAACTGTGCATTTTTTTTTATATTCTCTTGAGTTAAAATATTGACCAAACAAGAATGTTCTATTGTAAAGTTTACTTGAATATACGTACGTTATATATACGTTTTATTTGATTAATTTACGTTTACGACTACTGATTTGGTCCTATGATCCATGACTTTTAATCTGTAATAAACACAATGAAAAATATTCTTTCAAATCGATCTGGTAACATCTAAGATTGTTTGCATTAGAATATTAGTATAAAACAAATATGGGAACACCAATGAACATACGGTTCTAATACACAGATTAACATAAATCATACAATAAATTTTTTGATACAAATATATATAAATCGTAATCTTTGTCTTAGGTACTTATGTTATAAAGTAGCTTATGCGCACGGCCTCCCTGTGTAGCTTATTATAGAGTCCTAATTTTATGTACCATATTCAAGTAGGCTCTTAAGACCCTTTTTTATTGTCGTTTTACAAGATAATTTAATTTCCAAACATTCTTTATACAGAGAAGAACCACTGAGGAACTCAGTAATTAAGTAATCTTTTTAATTAATCACACACTGAAATAATAATTATCTATATTGTGATACAATATATATCGATTCTTTACTCTACTCTTCAGCTTAACCACAAGTTTCATGAAAAACGGTTTAATTGTTTATGCGTGGGGTTGAACAAAAAAATTCATAGTAGTTGTTTTGATATCTACCTTGGAACTCAAGTCGTAACTTGTGTTAATATAGTCAACATCGCATATCAATCGCTTTCTGATTTTTCATAATCGTGTTCTACGATGAGTATCGAGTTTGTTCTTCTAGAACATTACCGTACTCTAATCTATAAGACCGTAGAACATATACTGCATTTTAATTTACCTTAAACATAATTAAAATTATTTTTTATAGTTCGAGTCACAACTATCAAAGCCGGCGGGTGTCACTCATCATCGAATCAGACATTGAACTGGACATGTTAAGAGCTTTATTCGGTGACCTTAGTTGAATGCACACACTGGGAATGAGATGATCGCCTCCAGGCTGTTTCAAATAACCGAAACATATTTATTGTTATTGTATGAAAACAATAATTGTAAAATACTTTCGTCTTTCGCCGGTTCTTCTCAGATTCGAGGTGTTTGTTTCCGAACCGGTGGTAGATTTTTGACTATCAATAAGCAACTGTAACATTTCTATATTGAATAAAGATTTTGGAGTTTAACTTTGATTTTAAGAAATTCATTTTATATATGTAAATTCGCAGGCAATCCAAATATTTTTCTTGCAACGTTTGTTGGTTGTTTTCAAATCTTAAATTAAAATAGACAATACTAGATCAGAAAAAAGTCATTGAATTTAGATTTAAGAATTTTTTTCATATTGTTACTTATAAAATGAAAATATATTGATATACTCTATGTACATATATATCTCTTAATATATCATAGCGATAATCAGATGTTGACAAATTAGTCATATTAAATTCTAATAAATTGTATTTAATAAATGCCGCCATATTTCAAAATAATTACATTAGGTATGTCAGATGTTTTAACAAAACGTATAAAAAACGATTGACTGATATAAAAAATATTTACCTTATATTTTTATAAAAAATCGTATAAACATACATACAATGATTCTTATCATTTCGATACTATATAAAATGATAAAAATCCCCCTTTAAATATAAAAACGATGTTTATACGTATTTCTATTAATACCACTTATATTTCTAAGAATCCACGTGACAGAACTATTTTATTACCTATAAAATATTAAATTTTTTAAGTAATTTTCGTAATTCAATTTGATTTATTTTCACCAGTCGAATTTGAAAAACAAATTTACGTTCATATTCTGTTCTCGTCAATCGTTCTCTCGTTCAATCATAATTTGAGAAATGATTCATTAAAATAATTGTACAAGTCATACAGGTGACATTACACTAAGTTTATATAGTGCATATTAGAACACATAAAAGGTTTGTTAAATAAAACCCTAAAATGTAATGTCAGTTAAGTAAGATTGTTAAGTCAAGGTGGCGATCGATCGCTATTATCCTCTAAATATTTCTTTATCAATGCATTTAATTCTAATAGGCATAAACGTTGGTTGTGTTTTTGTGGTTAAAATAATCAGAATAGTCGGTAAAAAATATTTTCTTAAAAATATCTCAACACAAGATTATAAAGATGATTAAAAGCGACTAGCGTACTTGTTGACTATCAGGCAGATAATATTATATACATTTAATTGTATTTAATTGATATAACTTTGTATTTTGAATTTTGGAAAGTACATACTACATACGATTGATCTCGGAAGAATCTACAATCCGAATCGGTGGTAGCTTTACATTATCACAATTCTGCTAAATTTCGATTCAAAAGTGTTTCCAAAAGCCTACTTGAATATAGTATGTTTTGATTATGATTTTTGAATAAGAATATATTCTTGTTTCGTACTTTTCTAAGTACGATTGTTCCGTAGTCGAATATAAGCTATTAAACTTATTTTTTATTTGTTACAGTTTCGCTAGTATGATTAAATGGATATTATAATATACTCTAGACAAGTTTATACTTATCCGCAGAGCTCATCTGTTTCTTAAATTAATTATTCATTAAGAGCGAAAAATTTATCATAATTTTTTCAGTTCTTTTATGTTCTATAGAAAATATAGAATAATTGTTAATATTGCCAATTTTGTATAAATGAAACTTAAATAAATCTGTCCTTTTATGAACGATTTAGATTTATACAACGTGTTTACTGTATCTTTACGAATGACCTTTTTTTCTGCCCTAATATCAAAATTATCTTTGAATATTACCTACGTGATTTATTCGAAAATAATCCAGTTCACTGACCTCTGTGTCAACTATGTATCCAATTTATAGGTATTATCTATAATTTAGGCATTTTGGGATGGGGTGGTATTATAGGTTCGACAGGATAATTTAACTCTATGGTAGGGCTTTATGCAAGCTCGTCTCTGTTGGTACCTCATATTCATCATTTATTCGTCTAGCAATACTTAGTATAACTTATTAGCGAACACCAGAGTCTTTGAGCGGTGGTGACCACTTACCGTCAAGTGGGGCGTTTGCTCGTACCTATATTATATAACAAATATAAATAATAAGTGGAATATTATTGAAGCTTCAATTACCAATAAGATTGAACTAAAAATTTTTTAAAGAACTTTTTATTCACATTCTGTAACTCAGTGATATTAGAGCTCTTTCCACCGACACAATTTATTAATTATTACTTATTAATCTTAAGTCTATTGTTTTTATTCGATGTCCATAAACAATTTATTTTAATAATAAATGGCTTATTATAAATTGTTAATAGCTCAGGTACGTGAAAGAAAAAATTGCTTAAGTCTTGTTTAAACAAATTTATTTTGTTTAAATACACAATACAAATTATTTTATCATTTTCTGTTTATAACAATTTTTTTTAATTCAGTTATTGCCCAGTTGTCAAAAAGAAAAACTCAGAACGTGCTTATAAACGTATTATCAATAGATACCTACATAAATTTTAGGTGTAATGCGCATCATATAATACTTATTATTTATATAAGTATATTCAAAACCAATGTCTCGATATAGAACCTTCTTCGTATCAACGAGGGTCAGATCGCAAGTCATTAATGAGCCGTTTATTGACACCAATTTAATGAATCACCTTTTTTACTAAAGTTTACTGAATTAACATACTTTTTTTTATTTCAACGGTTACTTTCAACAAAGATGATATCAAAAATTATACAACGATGTTTTTCTTTACTGCATACATGATAAGGACTATTTATAGGCGGACGAGCAAATAGTGGCCCATTTGGTAAGTGGTCACAACCGCCCATAGACAATGGCGCTATAAGAAATATTAACCATTCCTTACATCACCAATGCGCCACTAACTTTGGGAACTGAGATGCTATGTCCCTTGTACCTGTAGTCCTACTGGCTCACTCACCTTTCAAACCGGAACACAACTGCTGTTTGGCGGTAGAATTTCTGATGAGTGGGTGTTACCTATCCAGACGGGCTTGCACAAAGCCCTACTACCGAGTACTAAATCTGTATTAATTCATCGTGACAATTTTGTAAATAAGTATCAAACTAACTCTGTGTATCTTATTAGTTGGAGCTAGAAAGAGCGAGAAAAGAGGTAGAAAGAAGAAATATTTAAAAAATAATACTAAAATTATCTTCCATTATTAAAATGTCAAATGACAATTATTAAGAAAACACACACATATACCCAAAATATCATAATTTCAAAATTTTATTTCTTTATAATCGCAAAACTTGATAAATATTACGTAAAAAAAATTAATCTTTTTATTTCAGACATAGACTAAGAAATCACGCGACCAAGTCTCGAACGATGCTCAAACATTTGTGAGACAGACACTTTAATGTAATTCCAGAGGACCGATATGTAAATCACAACCAGTAAGGGACTGTGATTAAAATAAACTACTTAATATTCTTTTCAAACGATTATAGAACCTAAGCACTTTTGCAAGGAATATATGTAGGTGATAATGTTTAACGATTTTAATGTAGTATCTCACGCCTCGGTACGCCTCGGTCTACTACCTAGCTCCGCATAGCCTATCCGATTTCGGACACTTCAGCCTCAGGACACGAAGCCTATAATATATCGTAGTGTTTTAGTATCTGAGCTTCGTTGTAAGTAGTGCCATCTTCCAGCACCGTACTGCTACTAAGAATGCCTTGGCAAAACAGCCCAGTAACATATTCGCCCGATATAGGATGTGAACAATATGCCTATTACTCGTGCTAATTTGGATGGATAGCTACATTAATAGAATACCTAATATTTTATTGTAGTGCAGTTCATTTAGATAAATAGTATAGTCAATCCTATTTTGGTCGTATATATGATATCCTTGGCTGATATTGTATTGAAGTTTAAAAGTAGTATCACCAAATAAACAAATAAATAATAATAAATTATAATAGTATCTGAAAATACTAAGGCAGTCTATTTGTGTTGTTACATCTTCCGTACAATAAATAGTAGTCGATATGATCCGCGTTACATCAAATCCGATTAAATTTGAATCGGGTGCGTGCGATAAATCGTCGCCCGAGTCGGCTGTCGTCGGCGGCAATTCGTTACGTTCCGTTTTACCGAAAAACTTATTCGATGCATCGAGAAATATGGCGGCGGCCGCTTTATAGGCTAATATGTTATTTAAAGCGGGCGAGCGGAGCCCTGTGGCGCTGCCACCGGCTCAATGCGGATATTAATGGTAGGAATGTATCACGTATCTTCAAAGCCCGTGCGAATGTCTCGTTCGTTTGACGGGTCAGACGCTGTAAGTGCCAGGATGACCTCAGCCCACCCGGTTCTGTGAGGAATGTTTCATATAGACAAGGAATTTAAAACAAGCAGAAGGCATACCTTAATACCTATAACCTCACGTTATAGAGCCTACTAAACATACCCTTTGCACAAAATTAGATATTACGATGTTCTTTAATTAAATATCGTGCAAGAACATTGTCCAAAAAATAATTGATATATTAAAAACTTATAGGTATATTAATTCATGAAAAGGATATAAATTAAATCAAATCTCGTTAGTTGTGAGTCGTTGCAATAATCAATTTAATCACCGAGGAGCAAGGGCATTAACAGTAAAATTTGGTTATAGCCACAGTCGATAAATGAGATACAGCGTGTTGTCTTTGCAACTTAAAGAAATAAAAACAAAAACGATTAGATAACAAGCCCTCGAAATAACTTTAATGAAACAAACGTCTTAAGCAAATCACCGCCATTACTTCACTACTTATATATATCACCAAATTAGTTTTTGCACTTTATAAATGATATTATTTAATATACAAATTAACTGATTATCAAATCCATACGGCGTTGCGTCTCGAAAAAAGGAAACCCGTCAAGATTATAAAATCACATCTACTATGTTAGTAAAGATAATGCAGATTACATCTCTTTTACAAGCACTATTTAGATACTAAAGTACCTATGTGGTAAAAGGCGTGGACCAGCGTAAATATAACATATAGATGTCTTAAACTAAGCCTTTAAACATAGACCAATAATAATATCTTATAATTTCAGATCTAAATTCAAAAATAATTCCTTATTTTTATTCGTACACTAATTGAAATATTTACATTTTGACTTGAAAACAAATGAATTTTAAATAAACTTCATAATAAATATAACTTTTTATAATATTTGCATGTAAACACGAAACTCCTCGTAGAATATATATTTATGTGAACCAACAGCTTTTGCTCAAAATGTTTAATTGAAATATAAAAAACTCGAGACATATTCTGCTTAAAAACATATTCACACAAACGTTGTATGCTTTCTAGAACTGCGTCGTACTATATTAATAATAGAAACCCTAGCGGTAAAAACGTATATTGTAAATAACACATTAACATATAAAAGTAATTAACAACAAATTACGTGCGCAGGCGCTGGTTCGTGCCTTGTAGCGATTAATTTAAATTATTAAATGAGATCAACTTTTTAATATAAATTCGAGTAATACATAAATATGAGAAGCGAAGTAAGACAGCGATATTTCCGTTGTTTAAATATCGGCGCCGCGCTAGACTTATGTCAATTAGTTTTACTGTATTCATCGGCATAGTTCGCATCGGTGACGTCGATCGTTGTATATTTTAGGCAAAATTTCAAGAAGAAGCCCTGTTGACAAGTGATGACCGTCGCCCATGCGATGTCGTCCGGCCAATTTATGTCACGGCGTCCATTCTCAAAGGAGGCCAAGTAACTACGTAGGACATATTATAGGGTAAACTATACACGGAATGCCATGAAAAACACTTGGGCTGACAATTCCGATACGACCGGAAGGTTTCAGGCGCAGGACCTTACTTTACGTGCTTTCCAAGGCACGGAGTGTACACATTTCCAACTTCCAGTCTTCGGGCTGTCACTGAGAATTTTTCGTCAAAAAACCCAATAACTTTTCCCGGTTTCAAACCCATAACCTCGGGATCTGTGGCCTTATATCAAGTCACTAGATCGACGAAGTTGGAGGCTCATAGAATAGTAGTGTCAATTACAATTATTTCTAACCTCTTTAATGCGCCGCCAACCATGGTTAATGAGAAGACGTTCTGTCCCTTGTGTCTGTAATATATGTATACTGACTCACTCTAACTCATTCCAACGCAACAAGATTAAATATTGATGATTGGTGGTTGATGCGAGGGTGGTATACCGGGGTAAGCCTAACCACCAGTACCTTTGATAGCTTAGATAGCCAACTAACAACGGTTCGGTGTGAATTCTACTAATAAGGACCGCTTTATTTGTGACAATTTGGAAAATTACTATTCAAAAGCCGTGTAAAGAGGCTACTTGAATAGAGTACCTACTTGAGTAAGTAAATAAACCAATATTTAAATATCTGTGTACCCTTTTATAGGGGTTAAGGGTCTCAATACTTATACTCTGCCCTAGGCTTAAATTATATAAAAGTACTACGGTGTCGGATTTCTCCGCGAAAAATAAAATAATATTTTGTGCGTTTTTGAAGATAGAATTGCCTTAATTCCAGAAACCTGTAATACTACAAATGTATATTGGGCTGGGTTTGGATCAAACTTAAGATTAATGGACTGCAGCGCTCTTAAAATGAAAATATCTTTTTGCGGTGGCTTATCTAAAGCAAACGAAGTTATCCTAGTTTCAAGTATTTGTATGTTATAAGTTTAAGCTGTGCGTTGATAGTCATTTAGGTTTTTATGTATAAATAATATACGAGCTGATCCATGAGGTTTTACCCGTATCACACGATACTACCTACTTCGACCCCGTTGGTCGTACCATTTTAATAGTCTATAAGCATTCTGAATAAACATATCGAAATCTCACTAATATATGATGCATCAAATTTAAATAGGACTGGTAGATCCTGCAATTTGGTTTAACTAACAAACGTATCTTATTTGTATAGATTATAGATAAAAAATACAACTACAAATACAAATTTATTGTAAACACACGCACAGTTCCAAATGCGTTCAAATTGAATGCGTAACTGACTAAAGGTTTACCGACACGATGAAAATGTATTGTGTTTTTATTTTCAACTGACCATCGACATCTGACATCAACTGTCAGAATAAAGGCTAGCTTGATAATTTTAAAAGGTTAATGGTTTTTACAAAGATACCAGCCGTTTGTCATCTTTTTAACCGACTTAATACCGAAGTGTACTTGTTTTTAAGCGAATTTATTAGTGACTAAGTTACCGATTTTTAAGATTTACGCGATAAAAACTCATTTAATTCGATAGCGATAGGTCTAGTGCTAATTATAAGGCGGTCGATGATGATGGTAATGATTACTTGAACTGGTTGTAAATAAATATCTACGAATTTCCTTTATCCCGTATCAAGTATAGTGAATTAATTTACATATCGATCTAGATTTGTAAATTAAATGACCGATGTAAAAGTTTTACGCACACCTATCTAGATTAATCTTCCACGACATATTTACATAGACATATCGAATATTTTGTCTTTACGCGTGTAAATGATTGAATTATTCATATACTCAGCCAATATCAAATAATTTTATACTAATAAAACAAGAAAAACGAACAACAATTGTAATGCCAATTTAAACAATAAGGTATTAACCTAAGTAATAAATTTTCTTATATTGTTATTGGCCTCAATGCTGTTATAAGTGTAGAGTATCGTGTCTCATATGTAATCTATAATTCATTGAGATGAGATCAAACACCGTTACGATTAAATTGAAAATATAAATCGAATCGAATGATTTTAGAAAAACGAGTTCAATAGGAAAAGATTACTTAAAAAACGACATTTTATTGCGGTAATTTATTTCAATTGCAAAATATATTGAGTTGGTACTTAGAATAATTTATTAATTATGTTTATTTCCTCT
This sequence comes from Vanessa atalanta, assembly GCF_905147765.1. Taxonomy (NCBI): domain Eukaryota; kingdom Metazoa; phylum Arthropoda; class Insecta; order Lepidoptera; family Nymphalidae; genus Vanessa; species Vanessa atalanta. The sequence goes on along the minus strand of NC_061902.1, from coordinate 15,222,599 downwards.
CTCTCTCTATATATACATACATACATACATACATACATACATACATACATATATATACGACTTGTGAACGTTTCTAAACTAAATGCCGTGAGCCTTTTAATTATAAAATTAAAGCTGTTACTAGTCACAAGACGATATTGAAGTTCACTTTGAACATTCAGAGAGCGTTTATAGCTTAAACAAATAGAGATGTCATATCCAATATATATTTAATTTAAGGTTAAAATACCAACCTTTTTTATTCCGACCCAGAGCTACCGGAGTGCTTTGAAAATGTTATAGAAAGAGTTGACAAGGGACGTTCGGACGGACAGACGGGAGGATCGCTGTTTATTGAATAAACAAAGAAGGCTGAGCGGCATTGTGCAACGATGACGCGGATGTTCCGTGTTAGAGATCCTTAGGGAATTATCATTTTGTTGTCATTTTTTAATCGATTACGATGCAGTTACGAAAGCGTTTAACATTTAAGTATGCGATTGAGTAAGTTAAGTTCATATGACTTTATTATCTTGAAACATTTAGTTAGAATTCTACAGTTAAACTTGTACCAGATAGGTACTTTATGTTTTCGCCAGGTATTAGAGAGAGCAATAATAGCTAAAATGTTTAACCGCGGTAAGAGTTCGTTATCTGCTCAAAACACATTATCTCACAAATATTTCAAAGTGAGCTTGCTTCAAATGTTTATACAACATTTTAATGACCACGATATTACAAATATTATAATTTCAATCCGACGACGAGGGTGGTGTTCAACTAACATCAAAACACTCAAACGCATCAGTAGTGTTAGAAATATTGTAACAATTAAATTGTCGATATAAACATCGGCTGGGTCTGTAGTGTTTTTGGATCTTATTTACATGATGTTGTCTAATTATGGTCTATGTAGCTATTAACAAAGTCACTTATAGTAATCAATGCCTCGTTAGTGTACTGACTAGCTTACAAAGCTGTAGATCACGAGGTTATATGTTCAATTTCCGAATCGGGCTGATAAATAATTATTCATTTCGTCTGTCATTAAGTATCTCTATAATTGGTGGTGGGGCGTTTTTAAACACCAAGTGGTTAGCACCCATATATTGTACCGCAATCGGCAATACTTAGTATTATTGTGTTTCGGCTTAAAGGGCAAGTGAGCCAGTGTAAATACAGTCACAAGGGATATAACGTCTCAGTTCCCAAGATAGTTAAATTATTAACGGATTCAATGTCTAAGAGCAGTGGTGACTACTTACCATAATGTGTATGTATTTGTTTGCCTAACCGTGTTATAATAAAAGTTTATACACCCCATGAAAAACATCCCGTGCAGGTTAGTCTCGCTTGAGGCCGCCGTGACCCGAATTGGACATGCTAGAATATAGTTTATAGTTTGCATATAATTGCAACAAAAGAAAATATCTTTAATTAAAATTTCCAGGTCCTTAATTCCAACTAGTATGACAATCATTTTGTATTGCACGCAATGGTACTTTGTCGTTTTCATAAACGTAACTATCGGATACTTTTAAGTAAAATCGAAATGTCCGAATACGAAATGTGACATGGTTGTAATTATTACGAAACACTAACGAGACTAGCATTTCCATCTGAGTCGTTTATATTTCCGTATTCATTAGAACTTGTAGTTTTAGTTTTAGTTTAGTGTTTACTAAATTAACTTAGACTTAGTCATGACTACAATTATAAATGGTAGGAATTATTTTGAGTAAACATTTTATTGGTACAACCTAGTTATGTATAGGTCGAGCGCCTTGTTTATTTAAAAAGTTGCAATGTATTTGTGACAAACTCCAATAATTCAGTTGTTCGAGTAAGCGAACGATAAGTTTGAATCGTGAATTGAAAGGTTAATTTTACGTTTGGAAAGCATTGGTGAGAATCGAATTGAAGAGACGCGCATTGTTAGAAAAATAATAGTCAGATATATATATGTGTATAATTTTATTTAAGTACTATACGTAATTTTGTACCGTAGCGTGTTACACACACATACACACACACACTCACGCGTACGACACACTGCATGATTAAGTTTTTGGCAGACAATTTTGTGGTCACCACTGCATTTTATTATTAACCATTCCTTCTATCGCCAATGAGCTACCAACCTTGGTAACAAAGGTAGATTATTTGATGAGTGAGTAGTACCAGACGGGTTTGCCAATTGCCTACACCAAGTGTAACACTCTAACACAGACAGACAGAAGTGCCCAATATTTGAACCCAAGGTGTCAGAATTTACAGCCAAGATGCATAAGCTAATATTTTAATAAAGTTTAAAAGAACACAAGATGCTATCGGAGACATACGCAGTGTTCGTCAAATTACAACTTAAAAAATACTAAACTATACATGTGAAACCAGACATTGGAATTTATTTACCTAGTTTAGTTATAAGTATAGTGAAGTATTATATTATTTAAAAAAATAATATTAATTATTACGGCAAAATTAATCCTTCGATTTGACAACCGTTGACTGTACTCATTAATCAATAGTTTTATCATCGAATTAACAAAATTAATGGATATTAATTTATTACTTTAGACATATTACAAAATCTCTTACAATAAACGAGATGATATGTGATATTATTTTATTTGTACAGATCTCCATTTTGCCTATAGATAATATATAAGTCAAAGTGTAAATAAGTCATACTGGAACCAGCGCATAAATCTATACATAAAAATTAAACCCGATAATATAACTACTTATATAAATATACGAATTGTACTAATTTCCTATTTTAGATATGGTTCAACATATAAAGGTCAGAGCAAAAATAGTACCTAATAAACTATATTAATATCTATAATTAATTTTGTTTTAGGGCGCGTTTTGTCCAATATGTTTCAAAGATTGCTTTTAATACGGAACCACGCTCTCCTACGGCCTCTCGTTGCAATTTAAGATAAGAATAAGAGTTCTAATCAATTGTTGCTGAGCTCGATACAACAATGAAAACGCTTTTGATAGTAACACGTATTTATTTAGAACTACATATGTATTTATACGTTTTTTGTGTAATACATACAATAGCCTAAACAAATACTTGCTATATATTATTTGTAAAGAGTGATATTTGAATATCAAACTGCAAGTATTTTTTACCACCACAGCCTAACCACAGTCAACTAAATATAACGTACTTACACTGGTCAGTGTTCTATTTATTTATTCACGCAGTTTTCTTTCACTATTGTGCACAAGATATTTTGTAAAATAAACTTCTGTAAAATTTTATACTTGCCCGATTTTGAAACCGCGATGTTCAAGTAAGGACCACGTATATTATCCACGGTACCAATTCGACATATCGCTAAATAACTATTTATAAAATACTAGCCGCGTGGGTTCCGGGTCCGGCACCGTGGGCTGTGTCATCAATGCAAAAAGGTTTTTCAAATCTGACTGTATAGTTTAGTCGATTTCTCTTGATATTGTACAATATATAACAAACATAGAATACGAAACATTTTTATAAAATTATCTTATTAAATAATTTTATTAGTCTACAGACTTGGCTCCGTTACATTTTTATGATATGCCATATTATTGCTATCATTTGAATAATTACATAATATAACTAAGATATATTTTTATAACGCCATCATAGACGTAATTATTATTTTATAGGAACAAAAAATATATACACTTTATCACACAAATGATCTTTCTATGTCTTCATATACAATGTGTAGTTGAGTTACGAGCAATTCAGGCTCATTGCAGTATATTTTAACGAGCTTATATTTATCTTCGTCTGTTAATGTGTGTGGGTCAATTGTTTCATATTAATTGTAAGGCACAACCACGAAAAAGTATGATCTAAAGTTTAGCACACCCTGGGTATCGATGACGATACAATATAGTGTCTACTAAATATTGTTTATTAATTCAAAATGGCCGCCGAAAAAAGCTTATTTGAAAAATAGTTTTATTAATTTATTTAAACAGTGAACATTTAACGCCTCCGACGTTACGGATAAAATGATAAATCGCTTTGCGGTGCAACGAGCATTATACGCTAGTTCTGGAATCTTGCCCCATTAATATTTCATCAAACAGATGTCTAATATTAATAGTGCTCGATAGAGTGATGGAGAACGATACAAAGCGTTTGTTCGAGTTCACAAAAAAAACCCTCCGTCGATGGTAAAGGGCTGAAAATATCACATATTTCACTGCGCGTCAAGATACTTTGAATGACCGCGACCTCTGATGTTTCATTATTCCTCTCGGTTTTTTATTTGCTTCTAATAATAATATTTTTAATATAATGTTTTTATTACAATAGACACTTGTCATTCATCTTAGTCAACACGATGAGGTGATCCGGGGATATTTATATCGCTCGAGAATGTTTCCGATAGTCGATCGTATATCGTGAGGCTGAGCTAGTTTTGAAGAACCGATGGGAACGAAACTGGTCGTCGCTTCGATTGTAATTATTGAAATTGACTCTAATAAAATATAAACCTATGTCCATAAATATAATTATTACATCAAATAGTTTCTTTCGGACAAATTATTTAGCATATACGTACTTACGTATTACCAAGATGGCTGTGACTATTTCATGTATTCAAAAATAATTTTCATCTTTAATATTTGTTAATCTTTATATTGATTTGTTAACAAAAAAACTTTATGTTATATTCAGATGTTTTTATGCGCGTAAGGCTCATTTCATTATAAAAATTTATTTATCTTGTAATATTTGTTTAAGTTTATTTGAGTCAAATTTTGCGAGCTGTTGTGTGTGTTGTGTTATTTGAACTACTTCCTATTTTAAAAATTGATATTGTGCTAATTATTTATCTTTAGATTTGAGCATTGATACTGTTACAATATGATGCATTTTTTTTTAAATTATACTTTCGTGTGTATCAAAACAGCATCACTATTAGGCGTTATATTAATATTAGGCGTAGCTGGCCAGCTATACTTGTAAACTTCATATATGAACTAGCTCATTCTCCACTAGTGATCGCTTATCACAACATTGTAACACAAATCTTTGTAGTTTTGGTAATAAGCGGTGGTAGCAACAACAAACAAATTAAGCAAATGAAAAACAGAACGTCACTTGATTTGTTTTGAACCCGCGATATGTATGTTTAAAGCCACGTGTTCTTTCCACTGAGCCACCTCGGTTCAATGTACTATCAATTATTAAATTTTTAAGTGTGCATGTATTATTATAGTGATGGTATTCGTATTAAGTTGATCGTAAATCTGGAGGGATTCGATATGAAGCGACAAAAACGGAGCGCTTTGTGAAGGATGATTAAGTGTTGTATGAAGTATAATTTATACGCGGTAGCGGGATTTTATATAGAAAATAATGAACGCGGTTTTAGAATATCAAGCAAATAAAAAAATTCAACGATTGATCGAGTGGATCGTGTGACGGATAGGATTTTCCTTATTGTTTCATATCTCGTTTTAGCCGTTATTATTACCATACTTACTTCAATTTCAAACAGCAATAAAATTATATTTAATTTTAATATTTAACAATGTGCTTTCAATTTATAAAAAATAAAAAAATCTTTTCATATAAAACTTCAGTATTGTTTCCTCGATAACACGTTTTCAAAGTACATCTCTTAAATTATATACTGTATCTATTATTTATTTTGATACGCTTATTGTTGTTAATACATCAAATAATGCATAGTGCTCGGTTAAATATATAGTTGACAAAACTAATCACCATAATAACATCTTCAATAAAATTTAAAACAAGGTTTTCTATACATTTTAGTCTACGTCCGTTGAGGAGTAACATTGGTAACAAACCTTGGTGTAGAAGCGGATCATTGTTACCATAAATATACACTGTGTATTTGAATTAAACCAACATCTAAAATTACAACACCGTAGGATAAGAGCAAGTGATTACAGTTCTACTTGCAAGATTCGATCTGAACAAACAAATGTTGCAAGTTGAATAAATGCTTGGAAAATTATCGAATCTCGTTAGCGCTTGTAACAATATATTTTTATATATTTAAAGTTACTAAAACTTCAAAGTCACTTTATGTACTCTTTATTTGATTTTATTCTTTATCTCAGCGATGTTATTTATATTTATTTAGTATTTTAGTATAACTTTGTAAGTATGCCCTAAATAAGATATTACTCGCAAGCTTTGAAAAAAATAATATCGAAATACCTTCGTCAAAACACTTAAATTTCATAATAAAACATAATCATACATTACAAATTTCCGTCCGCGCGTATCGCGTACACACAAATTGAATAATTTTATTTAACAAATTAGTAAATATTAAGTGCATTATACCATCACGGCTGGATAAATCGCTCCAAAAACGATCAAATATTCGGCTATTTGGTTAGAGATTTTTCCAAATAATCGCTAATCGATTCTGTGTGAATATTGCAATTTTATACAGGCGACTAACTTTTAGTGGAGATTTGATCAAACTATACATGGTTCACATCCCAGATCAAATTTCTGTAGAGGTAAAACTATAAAACAATTGAATGGTAAAAAAAGATACGAACGGATCGAATAGTATATATATAATAATTGGCGGTAGATATTCTACCGCCAAATAACAGTACACTGTATTGTTGTGTTCCGGTTAGAAGGGTGAGTGAGCCAGTGTAATCAAAGGCACAAGGGACATAACATCTTAGTTCCCAAGGTTGGTGGCGCATAGGTGATGTAAGGAATGGTTAATATTTCTTACAGCGGCTTTGTCTATGGGCGGTGGTGACAACTTACCATCAGGTGGCCCATATGCTCGTCCGGCAACCAATGCCATAAAAAAAAAAGTATATTTTATTAAAAGCTTTTAACTTCAGTGTGCAATTTATCGTATTCATTTACAAACACACGATTATTTTTAACTTCAAAGATAATTTTTCGTGGTGTATAAATAATTTATTTTTAATTGATTAAATAATTTTAATAAATTAGAATTAATTAAATAAATAAATAATTTATCATAATAAATTGAATCGCGTCCAACTTCAGGTGATATCTCGACCAGGCCCGTTTATTAAGACTAATTTTAAACGAACGAAACACACATGAGATATTTAAAATTCAATAACATAAACACTTTTATATTTAAACAGTTATTTTTTTGTTCTTCTTTGCTTTCAAATACAATAATAGTAGATATAAATAATTGTAATCTATAAGTTTAAAGCTTTAAGAATCCAGGGAGAATACATATGAGAATGTCATCACCGATGCGCGGGACTTATGACCGGCGAGTTAACAAAATCGTAATGCATTTTCTCCCATTAACTATCGACGATTTAAAACATTTTTCATTATAAAATTACTATTAGACTCTCATACAAGCATACGAGTACAAATGCGTTCGGAAATGCTGACAATGAGCGAACATACGTCATAAACGGCCGCATCGGTTTCGGTGAAAGAAACCAATACTTTGGCTCAGTAATCCTTATGTAAGAACTTATTCCGTGGGGATTAAACGTGTCCTGGCTGTAATTTATCAATTTGGTACCTTCACAGGTATTTTTTAAGTTATAAATCCAATATTATTTTTAGTAACGCCGCGCGCCGTGGGACGTAACGGTGCTTTTGTTAAATGAGATTTCGTTCAGCTATAATGTCTTTAAAGAATACCGAAGGCACGACAAACATACATTTATAACTAATAGAATAAAAAACTATTTGTAAATAGTAATAAACAAAACCGAATGTAATTTTATTTCTATTAGTTTAAGTGAAAACTATTTTTGGGTGCAAGGAGAATAAAATTACAATGTTGTGCAGTGCAGCAATTCTGTGCGTAATGTTTAATGAATCAAAAGATGAAGAGTTTTCGTTTTTCATTCAAACGTGATATTTTCCTAAATTATGTAGGTGCTTATAGCTATATATCGTACGTGATTTATAATGATTTCAATAGATTAGCAATCTATTGATGGGTGAAAGTTATTCAAGACTTAGCTGAACGCATTTTATAACATCTGATTTTTTTAGTATATATTTAACACGTTTATAAAATTAACGTGCCGAATCACTTTGAAAGAAAGCACGCAATATTAAGCAAATGTTTAATTCATATATAATTAAATCGCCAGATGTAAACGAACACCGGACTTCGATGCGTGCAGCAGGTAAGCTAACCACTGCGCCAGACGGACGTTAGTTTATTAACTATAAATACAAAAACAATATTGGCTGTCCAATTTCGTTCGCGAGTTAATTTATTGAAGCAGCCATTAAACATTTGAAACGGGGTATAAATTTCGACGTCAGCCAATAAAAACTTGAACAATAATACATTGTATGCCGTAATAAGTGTAACATTTACTTGTATTAGTTTATCTTAAAATACATATGAATATTACGATGTAGTTTTGTGGAACGATAATAATTTAAAGGCAGTGATCGGCCTGCGGCTGGATAAGACATAGCTACTATGCTGCAGAATAAATTAACTCACTTCTAAGAATGATTTAAAACTCTTAAGCGTGTATTAAACACCTTTGGTCGTATTGAAAATAGTTGTAATTATTATGGACAAAATAGATAACACTGATTTATAGGAGCAATGATCGACAGTCGATCATTTTTTTATATAAATTAAATAGTTTTATTACTGTAAAAGAATGTAGGTCGGTCCAGTCGTAGAAAATACGCGTGTGAAAGACAAACTTACGGCACCGGCCTTCTGACATCTTTATTACAAACTTGACACTTTAATTTCAATAACGATATAATAACCAACACCTATCAATCAATTTGCTGCTTAAGTACTTAAGGAATAGATATTAAAATCACATGAGTTTGAAATTGTATACACAGTTTGCGCGAGAGTCACTTGTGTCAATTGTTTCAGAGCGTACGGGCCCAACATGATAACATTAGATATTCGTTACATTAATTTGAACCTTATTTCGTTTGAGTAAAAGTTAAAACGTAAATTGAAACAAGATTGAATGTTAGCATGAAAAGGTATTTGTGGAGAACAAACATGTTCAATAAAATTATTTAGAAAATTCGATTAAGCACGAATCAATAGCGGCTGTACTGAGCCGTCGGTTACTTGAAAGCATTTTTATGTCTTTTATTTCATGTATATTGGAGCAGTGGTTCCTTACAATTAAAGATCATAGAATACGCAAAGAATATTATGTGTCCACGGAACCCTGAACCGTAGGATAATAAATCATATTTCTGCATTTTTGAATAAAAGTAAACATGATTTTAAAGAATTCAAAAAATATTTTAGAATCCGTGAAGATATAATCCGACAATGTTTCGCGTTTCATTTGATAAACCAATTCGCGGAACCATTTGATTATCCCATGGAAACCACTACAAATACGTCGTATTAATACATACAGAACAATATAACATTGTATGCGGTAATAATTGTAACACTATAAACAAGATTTAAGCACCAAACATTTTAGGATTTTTAGGTGGTTCATTAGTTATTAAAACCAAATTGCACACAATTTAAGGATGTCATACTTGCTTTATCTGCTCACAAACCTTAATAGTTGAGTGTACCACGAAATTAGTAAGTAGGTGTTCAAAATACGTACATAGTTAATAATTCACACATATATACTTTAATACATATACATACTAACATATACGTATTTAATAATTATTTAACACACTTATGGAATTTAATTGGCGTTATCTACTGATTTTCTTGTCTGTTCTCTCTAGAATATGTGTATATTTTGAAAGTATGACTTTTCATATAATGTTGTATATGACTATTAAATAGCGCTTAAAATACTATATTACTTCAATTCAGTATTTTTTGGTTTCGATACTACAAACAAAATTAATGGATACAATTACTAGCAAAACTGTTTTTATAAAAAAGTTTAAGAAAGGAATTTTTAAGATATTTTTGATAGCAAAATAACTTTTTTTAACACTAAATATAATTAAAACATATATAATTAAGTTAAGTATACTTCGTGTAAGATCCTCATTATAATATTATGGAACAAATAAATACCGTCATTGTTAATAAAAAATAATTTACTGTAAATTTCAAATTGGAGTTCAATACTTTAGTTGATAGTCCGGCGTCCCATCCAAACATGTTGTATTATAAGGCACAGAGCGTGCTCGGACTCTACGAGGAAGCAAAATGTAATGATTATTGTATCATTTTAAAACAAAAGTTTTTTTTTTTTAAACAAGCCATTGTTTTAATAAGCCAGTCCAGTGGTTCAAACCCAGGCAAACACCACTGAAATAAGTTTTGCTTAATGAGGAAACCTGCATAGTGTATTGGATGAAAATCTGTCTCAATCTACATTGGCGTAGCGTGAGGGATTAAGCTCCAAGCGCTCTCCTTAAAATCAATATTTATGAAACGTATTAAATATAATTCTGAGTCTATATTTCAGCTCTTATTAATGTATATACTACATACATAACTTAAAATGTCGGACACAACTTGATACGCCTGACATTTCCATAAATATCTCATAATTAGAACCAAACATACTTCTATGTGAATGTAATCACATCGTAGTAGTGACGTAGCCATAGTAACATCGATAAAAATCTAAAATTTACACTTCATCTTAGTCATCATAATCAACAATAACGTTACTGATAGCTTGATGCGTATGATCATCAATGTTATAGCGTTGACCATCGACCACCGACCACCGGGCCGGGATTGCCTTGTTCTCAGAACCAGCAGGACGTTGTATCGTCGATTGTGTGTGTTTGTGTAGACAATGGGAGGTATTTACGCACAAATAGCCGTCCCGAGGCGCGAGCAGGTGGGGCGGGCACGAGCGGCACCCTGGGGCTTGACACCACGAGAGACGCCAGCTGACTGTCGATATGTCGATATTTGCCAGAAATGTTGTATTAGTTTTCCTTTACTAGTTCATTAGATGCGATTGGCTAAACGTGGACTTGGATTTTCTAATGTACGTTTGTGAATTTAATTTTATTTATACTAGTGGGCAAGTTGATATCTATATATCATGATAAGTATTTTTTTATTGAATTAATTAATTAAAAAGTAATGGAATATTATTTTTGAATATTCTAATAATAAAGATTTTTAAAAGACAAATCGTTCAACAAAATAAAATCATATAATAACTTATTTGTGCTATCGATAGCCTGCAACCTCATCCCTACTGATCTTTTTGGTACGAGCAATTCACACCTGCCGTCGACTTATGCGCATCTTTTTTGTAAAGTCAAATTTGGAATTAGCAATAATCTTAAATAAGAATAATATCATATGGTACGAACATGTTTATAAATACGTTGAGATCTTTCGAGCTTATTAATTACTATCTGATGACTTTATATTGTTTGGGAATTTTGTTTAAACAAATGGCTCTATTTAAGCTTCTCACCGGTTAATTGGGTTACCTACACTGTGCTCTAGTTAAGTACGTTTTATTTGAATCGATTCCGATCTTTGTAACAGTTTATTTGAGGAAATAAAAAGCGTCTTGTGATGATTGATATTATGGATTAACTTCGTATTCAAAATAAAATAATGAAATAATATTTTGTTTGAGTTACAATTGACATTACAATTGTTATTTTATAATATTACTTAACGCACTTATAAAAAAAAAAATCTTTTTAATAAAACAATCCACCACATGTTACAAGAAATTAGAACATTTAAAAACAGTCACGTACATATAAAAAAGGTGAAGGAGAGAGTTTTCTAAATAAATATGAATGTAGAGTCTAGTAGATCCGATCTCCGCTACGACAGAACCATCCGTGGCATCAACAAATGCAAATAATCAGGACGGCGAGCCTCTGCCCGCAGACTTGAACAAGTTTTAATTAGTTTAGAATTTTGTTTGAAAACGCTATGAATATTAAAAGGCCAGCCGACCGTTTAATTTACTACACTCGAGAACGAGACCGGCCGAGGCAATTAAAGCCGAAAAACAGAACTAGCATCGCATTATTAATACTGGCGCCTTCGGCTGTTAAGAAAAAAGAAATTTGGAATTTATACGTCAATAAGATTTTGTCGGGCATTATCGTAAAATGTGTATAGTATTTAATAGTTGGCACAAGGCCCGCCGCTCCTATTAGAATATAAGTTATATGACAGTTGTAACGATCGACCGCGCCCCGCGGACGCTCTGGCCTACTACTCCCGCTGAACCTCTGGAAGGATCCTATTTATTTAAAAAACATATTGGCGGCACTTAACTTGGCGGCGGCTAGTTACGAATGTTACCCGAGTACGCAGGGTTAATAATTCTTTTGTTGGCAATATACGCGCTTTTACGGCAGGGTCTCAGAAAACGTACGAAATTATTCATCTGTAAGATTAAAAAAAATCATTCAGAAACGTTTGTTTGTTGAAGGATATAAAACTAATGACTTCTTAAATAAAATTCGCCTTGGGAATGTACCTTATTGCAAGCAATCGTTACACTCATTAGCATTCAACTGTAAGGAAAAATACGTTTACTTAAATACCGCAAATAAGGCTATCCTTAATCTAAAGTCGAAAACTTAAAAGATCAATTATTATTATCTATTGGCTTGTGATGGAGGTTGGAAGGCATAAACAATTTTCTACATTAACCTGTCGAACTATTAGACTTCAACGATATCCGATGTCTATTTTATAAAAACATTTGCGTTATATAACCATATTGTGATATGCTAACTTTTATGAATACAATTTACAAGGTTTTTATTATCAGGTAATTGTAAACAAAAAAGTTTAAACAATCAATTATTGCCGGTAAAATGTTTTTGATTGACCGTACCGCGTCAGCAACTTCAAATATTTTTGCATTCGAAGATTATATAAAAAATTCTGGAACCATTAAAACATTCGTCGCGTCTTTCTTTTTGTTTCCAATATGCAATAAATAGGATAATAACGACGCGGCGCGCCGGGGGGCGGCATCTAGCGTCTAATTGTCAGTAATTAGTCGACCTCTTCACCGGCCGCTGCGTGTTTATTGACTGTTTATTACTTAATACCTTCTCTCGATGTTTTCGAATCTATTCCGAAGAAATATAATGATCGAAGTCGAAGCCGACAGAGAAATTTGGACGATTTAATGCATGCTTGTCATTTTATGTCGATAGCTCGATCTTGGCTTGGCGCCCTGACGCGCTATCATCGTAGTCATCTTGTAATCGTGTTATGGAAGAAATGTAATTGGTTTTGTTTATTGGTAACATATAAAAACACGGTTTTTATGTTAGGTTATGGTTTTAACGGAATTGAGTCGATTCATAGTTTATTTTCTAGGCAGGTACCTATACTAGGTAGGTTTAGTTAGATATATACTTAGGCGAAATAAACTTATTCCACGACGCTTGCTTTATTTTATTGACAAGTAAATTACTAAAGTAAGTAGTAAAGTACATGTGACAGAATTTCATCCGTTCCAAGCAGATTTTCTCACGATTTATTTCACCGCTGAGGATGAGACTATTTCTAACCTACATACCTACGTATACTTAAGGCATATGGATATTTGTTTGGTTTTTAATCGAGCTTTAGTTATGTACCCGGTTAATGGTACTCCTGACCACCTTCGCATTTGTAAACTATTTTTTGCATTGTAAGCAAATTCTTATATTGTTGTATGAACTACAACTACTCCTCGTGTGAATACTGCTTAAGTATTCTTCTGAAATGTATTTTGTAGGTAACATTTTTAATTATTATTGACAGTCATTTGACTTAAATTTATTTGACCTTAAAATTTTGTTACGGCAGATGAATTTAAAATCTTATAAATAATTTGTTAAGCTATCTTATAAAATTTTTATAGACTATTCATTTCATCGAAGTTCATCTAAGCAAATATTTTGTGCAAGTGTTTGATATTTTTTTAAGTAAGATTTTAGCTTTTTTTATACCTCATCGCTAAACGAAAGCCGATCGGTTGAAGTAAGAATTAATATTAATTTTATACATGTTCCTACTTACATTTTATATATAAACGTTAATATCCGTTCTCGAGCTGTATATTATCTTTTATTTAGTTCTACTCTATATAAATATAAGAGTACTTTTCAGTAGATACGCACATAGTTCACTTACAAAAAACGTCATTTCAAAAAAATAAGTAAAATATAACTAAGTACCTATAATAAAATTGTAGGTTTCTTATGAAATAAACTTATCTTTTTTCTATTCAAATATTGTTCAGATGCCTAATGTTGTAAATTGTAAGTTTCTCGAACTCCATACAAACTGTTTGATCGCCCAACGCTCTTACATGACGTGTGCAAACACTGACGTCAGCACGACACGCCCAGCCCCGCCCGCTGTACGCTCTAATACATATTACGCAAAAATGTACCTTATTATGATATAATAAAGCTTAGTTTTTAACGATAATCCTATTTTACTTACATTTGCTATTCCTGTCTTTTGCTCAAGACATAAAAAATGCACTTTATCGAAATGGAGTAAGGTTCTATTTTAATATTTCTATAATTAACAAGAAGACTATTATTATAGTTATTCGTATCTTGTAGATTTCAATTCTGCGCTCTGTTTAAATTGAATAAAGTTAAATTTAAAGCGTAGAAAAACGTACGTAGCGTACACAAGATATTATTATTATAATGATTATTTCTGAAAAAAAAAAAAAAATTATTTAAATGTAAAGCAAATGTATGTAAAACTATATATTTTTAATTCTCTTAAACTACTTAATACCAACTTCTAAAACGATGATTAAAGTCAGATTAACTACTTTTTCTTGAATTCGAATCGTCATTGGTCGATAGCAGCCAATCACGCAATAGCCGACCAATAAGCGTTCAGTATTTTGTTACTACTTTATTCATCGTTTCAGAAACCGGAAGACAGTTTTTTTTAAATTGTTCAATCTTTAGTCCTGAATTAAATGAAATTCAATTCACCCGCCATAAACAATACAGCCATTATTTCATTTGTTGTATGACTTAACTATCGTCTAGACATGTTATTAATTTACATAACTCGTCATTCAAACGCTGAGAACAATTATGAGCGGCGAGAAAAAAAGAATTTTTGTATAATTTGATAATAAAAACTTGAATGATTATGTATATTTATGTATTTATATTATGTATTTTATTTCATCTTGGCCTTAATATAAGCAAAACCAAAATATTATGTACCTACATATACATATATTGTTTGCAATTATTCATATAAAAGTAATGTACTTAGTTAGGTACTTTGTGGATTTATCTTACACAAAAATTTGGAAGCGATGCTAAGAAGAGATTTGTATTATGGGTCTCCCAGCCTACTTTACCGTATTAACAACTAAGAGTTCAATCACTTTGTTTTAGTTTACTTGGTGGTAGCCCGTCTGGGTAGGTACCACCCACTCACACAACAGTACTCATTATTTTTGTATTCCGGGTTGAAGTGTGATTGAGACAGTGTATTTACAGGAACAAGGGCCGTAACATCTTAGTTCTCAAGGTTGTTTATGCAAAATTTCATACGCCCTAATGTTTATGTAGTGTTGATCACTTACCATCAGGTGATACATTTGGGCGTCCGCCTACCGATGCCATAAAAAAAATCTCACTGAAATGATTTATCTCTTAAAAACTCCTTGTAGATATCTGTGGAACTGTTCATAAAAACTAAATTGTCAAAGGAATGTCAAAAGGTGATATGTGATATCTTCTTCTTTATATATAAAAATAACCGAGTTTTTTTAATGCAAACGCAATATAAAATAACCTATCTATTATATTAAGCGTATTCCAGAGAAGATTTTTGGCTAAACATTTTCATAGAAAATAATTCAACGTATAATGTTACCATATCAACTATTGGCTGGGTCTGCTAGTTAACTGTAATAATTATGACATGTGATCGATACACGTACCAAAAAAGTGTATCACAGTTAGTCGGCTATGAACAGTTCAGAAGTGAGATACGTAATGAGCTCTTACAGAATAACACTGCAGATACGAGACAAGTTACATATGTTGTTGAAATAATGTCGCAGATCAATTACTTCTCTTTATTTATTTGATGTTATTATACAAAATCATAATACGCAAAAGGTAGAAAGTGGCGCATGTTCAGATGCACAGGAATTTGGGTTCAGTTACGCCCACTCTCCGAATATTCACGTGCTTAATTGGTATATAGTATGATCAATTTCGTAAATGAATCCTGCTTGTGGCGGATGAAAAGCCGGTAAATCTGATCAATTGCATTGCAGCAGCCTTGTGGAATATATAAAAAGCGGACGCCCAGCACTAAAAAATAACAAGCAATTTAAATAAAAAAATATGCTCATGATGACTTCAAAACTAATGTTAGGTATAATTGCCGAAGCATAGACATGTGATCTGTGAATCTGCTTTATGATTCAACAAATGTTAAGATTAAAACATCATACCAAAGAACGGTTGTTATGAAAATTCAAATAATTTCACTTCTCAATTCAATCATTACAAAAATCACTTCTATGTATTACTCGACAGCAAGTAACGCGATTGAGAATCGGGACCATTTCCAGGTGACATGCATGCTTAGATACGTACTAAATATTTATCTTCTATTTTATATGCCTATCTCCAGTCGGCTTACATAATATAATTTTTTATGCTTTTTAGGATTGATAAATATCCTTTTAATTTTAATAACGTTAATTGTTAATCAAGAAAATAATAATGCACTTATCTTATAATCTAAGTTTTGTCGCGTGACTTCTTATATTGCAATACCGTGACAAAAAACTAGCTAGCTATGTCCTTTCCCAAGATTTAAATTATCTCCTAATCAAATCTCAACTAAATTAGTTCAGCAATTTAAGCGTAAACAGGACACAGACAGAGCTACTTTCGTATTTATAATATTAGTAAAGATAGAGCCTATGCCCTTTCTTAAAGTACAAAATAACAATAAAAACAACGTACCCCCTCAAACCCTCAAGCTACGAATCATAAAATATATCTTAGTAGATATATACAATTTTGTAATTTGATTCTGTATGCATAAATATAATAATAAAAATTAATGTGAGCAATGACTTTAGAGGTATAAATTAATTACATATTTAAGAATTTGTAACGTATAAAAATATAATGTTTTATAAGTGCCTTTGGCTGAGAACGCGAGATGGTAGCCCTACGGTGACGGATGGTCGCTATGACCCCCGTCACCGTGAAAAAACTCCAAAGCGATGCGTGAATGGTGTGAACCTCTCTCTATTATCCTGCGCGAACCCCGCTGCGCCACTTCGCAGCGCTTTGTGCCCGCCGTGCTCTCCTCGCTGACACACACATAATTCATTTCCGATCCTTTGTTGCCCACTTGGTTTTTACACTTTGATAAACGAAAAACACAAACCCAAATCGACTGCGAAAGCGCGAAAACAAACTTTCTTATTCGTAAATGTATTTCAATCATCTGTCCCGATCCCGGGCGCCTCTCTGAATACAAAACGGTCTGGAGCACGAATTTCCGAGATTGACTACTGTTATGGAAATTCTTGGAGAAAACCGTTTCTCGTTTGTGTTGTATTGTTTGCGTAATATATTCCGTGTTACGTGCGTTCTGATAAAAAAACGCCTTAAAAAATAGTTGTTCAATGTTCTTGAAATTAAAACTCACAATCGTTTATGTTAATAGTAAATCAGAATTTAAAACAGAATTCCTTGAACGCATTGAATGCGACCGCGCGCCCACTACGTTTAATCTTCGAAATACATTTATCATGTTGAACCGATAAAAATGCCATTGAGATCAGGCTCACACAATGAGATACAAGCTCTTCGTACCTGATATGAGACCGAAAGTCAATTATATTCAAATATAAATCGGATTTGCAAACGTAAGCCCGTGACAATGGCGTAGGGCTAGCGGCGCCGTGCCACCTTTGCGTCGATGCGTTGTAATGGCACGCTGACAATGCTCCTCGGCCGCAGCCTGCCGTCACGCCCGACAACGCCAGACAACCCCCGCGTTATGTGCCGATTTGCGGATTATAAAGTCACCTTTGTTGTCAACTATCATAATTTAGTGTCTGACGATCGCGAAACGATTGACCGATACTTCCAATTTAAACTAAATCACATCACAATAATTTATTATGGCAGCTGATGAAATCAAAAATGATCAGAACTAGTTTCCTCGATACTGTCAGCTTATGAATAGATTTAGAAACATAAATTTTAAATCTAGAATTAATTTGCATACTCAATATATTTTTTTCGGTTCGGTCTCATTTAGTTGTCACATTGTTATAAATAAAGATAGATTGCTGAATAATACTGATTTAAATAATTCATAAATATAAAATACGAGTTGTAGAGATTTGCCGTTATCTATAAATTAGGAAATATTTAATCAAAAATCATTTAACGTGACTTCAACAACTTGATCTTAAAAATCCATTTTAGATATCGAGTTAGGAGAGAAACGCTTTTTTGCAATGACTTTTGTTTTCAGCCGTATTGGGATTAATTTTCTTTACGTGTATGGAGTTGTAATAGTTCATAATTGAGCTCTGGATCGAGTGTTCACGTCACGCCCGCCAAATCATCCAACAAAGGGTCTTTCGTGACGCTACTCGTCCCGGGCACGACCGTTACCTTGCCCATTGTAAACCGTCATTAAATATCAATGACGGCACAGAAGTGACGCTGTGACTGAGCAATCATTTCATACACCATTGCAAACGGCAAACGATCGTGTGAGTTAACTTTTAGAAAAAAATGGCGGCTTCAAAAAATTTTACTACAGATATTTGTAATTATACCAAATAATGTGTTCATTGATATATATAAACATACATATATATATAGTTATTCAAATCATATATGTATTCATTACAAGCCCTCTTAGTTTCCTCAGAAGTCTAAACACACAATATAAGTATTTAAACAAAGATGGTAGATTCACAATCCTTCGACAAACACCTTTTTAGAGGCATAAAATCGTTTGCGTCGCACACTTGTGTGAAAAAAGATAACATTTGCATAATTTAAAATGAGAAAACAGAACAAATAAACCCTTCTAAATGACGCGTTAAATACATTCAAACAACATCATTATATGCGAGTAGCTGGCTCGCTTCGGGTGCGCCAGAAAAACTGTCATAAAAAGCATATCAGTCAGCTGTAGAGGACAATGCGGCCACCGGGGCGCCATTCCCAATGAATGGGCCCTCAAGAAATTTGTTACGAAGATTTTGATGGGTGACAAGTCGCTTTGTCCCATTCGCGTCACGATACATATGTGCGGTGTATATTGTGGTTCCACTGGCGTTTATTGCTATGAATTTGCTCTGGGGTGCTGGGGGAGACCGAGCGGTAGTACTCAGTTTATTGTTTGTCATTATTCGATAGGCCGGGTGCTCCGGTGTCGCTGTTATGCGTGTAAGTTAGAACTGAGTGGAAATTTATTGAGTCGAGGGCTGTTGACTCTTATGAAGTGATACCCCTGTCTTCTATTTAAAGTTATGTGCGTATTTTGGTAGTCACGCACCAACAATAAACACGTATTATGTAAAAAATTGAAACTGATTTTAACGTTTTACAGTTTTTTTTATGAATATCTTGCCGTAACATACATACAACATGTGTTGTTATTAAACGATTAGAGTTCCAACTGTGACGATTTTCTTTCCTATTTATAAATTGGAGTGAACGACCTCACAAGTGGCGCTGCAGGAGTTCTGAAATACTCATGATAAGGCTGTAAACATTATTATCTCGGGTTATGTCAACGGTTATAGGATTTAATTGAATAATATGGTTTATTTATCTCTTTGCCTTTGTTTACCGCGGAAGTAAACTTGCGTTTATTTCTATTTATGATATTATTAGTGTTCCTTTTGGAATAAGATATCATATTAAAAGACTTATTTTTTATGTTTATTATGTATCGCGGCTCGTTTAAACTCCGGCCTTAGGCAGTTTTTCAATTTTTTACTGGTATTCATTCAATTTTTATTAGAATAACAGCATAAATTAAACATTTCCAAACATTTATTTTAGTTCGCGAGCGATAAAGGCTTTGATGGGTGATTCATTTAAAATTTATATTCTTAGTAACCTAACCCGAATATGATGATGAATGATGAATATGTCAACCTGGTTGATTACGGCCACGGAGTCCATTCTCAAGGGGCTCGACATCTGCGCAAAACATATTGTAATGTACATGTATGTGTGCAAACATTAGTGCTCTCTCTTTTCCCACACTGACATGATCCGACGGGACGGTTAATTTGATACGGTCGGAAAAATATATTAGAATATATAAGGAAAATTTTAAAACCCGGCCCTTGAATTCAGTACCTCGGAACCAGCTTTAAAAGCCAGCAAGCCAGCTAGACCAAAAAGTTGTAACACAAATCTCATGTGCTGACAGAATAACCTAACATTTTTGTAATTATGTGTATCCCATCAAAAACATAAATGTAAAAATGAGAGCCAAGTTAAATATTATGATATATACCTTGGTTGTTGACTTCAACGACAAAAGAAGTGAGATCTAAATTTTTGCCAAGTTAAATAGCCCTTCTGAAATTTATTTATAACTACATAAAATAGCATTTCTTCTTATAACTTGGGATAATATATTGTTGCCTAAGGTCTGACTTGGCTAGTTCTCATATAAGAATTATATTATAGCCTTCGTAAGTTCTAAGCCTTTACAAATGAATTATAAACACAAATTAAGCACGCAAATATTCAATGGTACTTGTCTAGATATGAACTCGCAATATCTGGTTAAGATTCATGTTTTCTAGTGACTGGACCATCGCAGCTCTTAATGTACGTATATACTAACTAAGCAATACTGAGCTGTCCTCCATTCTTCTTAGATGTTCTGAGTTATAATTTGTTATTTTAAACACAAACTACAAGTTGTGTTTATAAACATATAAGAACTAGCCAAGTCAGACCTTAGGCAACAATATATTATCCCAAGTTATAAGAAGAAATGCTATTTTATGTAGTTATAAATAAATTTCAGAAGGGCTATTTAACTTGGCAAAAATTTAGATCTCACTTCTTTTGTCGTTGAAGTCAACAACCAAGGTATATATCATAATATTTAACTTGGCTCTCATTTTTACATTTATGTTTTTGATGGGATATCACTACTTTTTGTATATAAATTATTAATAGGTACTTATTAATAACAAAATTACTACCAAATGGTATTTGTTAAGCTATTCTATTTTCCTACGTTTACGGGGTATAATTGTCTTTTTTTTTATACGTTCTTATTTTTCTTGTAGGTACCTCTGAAATGTTCGAGTGAATTGTCCATTCAGTGTCCGGATTTTTTTTACGCGTTTTCTGTTTATACTTAATTTGGTCAAGTAGGAGTGGTATAACGTGCGCAGACGGTTGTACTCTACAATAGAGCTCTCTTGTGTCTTGATTTGAATTGGACCTAAATTGATAAGATGTACTCCATCTAAGGTTTTAACTCTAGAGAGGCCAACGTAAGCCTGCTCTTTACTTAATATAGAGGAGCCTATGTCGAAAAGAGCACCGTCAAGGCGAAGGCCTTCTGATTTGTGTATAATAGTAGAATACGCTAAGCAAATAGAGAATTATTTCCTTTGAACATATATGTACATTACTTAATATCTGTAACTTGGTTTTGACTTCTAGTTCGCAAATTAAATTATGTTTAAATTGAATTGTTATTTTACGTGCGCTATTGCTGTTATCGACGTCCCCAATGTACCTTCTCTATTTTTCCATTGGACCCATTCATCAGTCCTTTGCTGACATCAGCATGCTTGCTCGATACTGTTCTTCCAAGCAATAAGGATCCCCGTTTGTAGCGCTAGAGTACAAACTTAAATCATTCCAGTTACGATATACATACTCTACTACAATCTCACGAAACCTATTTTATTGTTGTATACTAGTATACTCAAACAAAAAATATGCAGTCGAATAGACTAGGCAGTTTCCATCGGAAGGTATTGAAATAATTCTTATGAGCGCGGTTGCCACTCGTTCAGACACGTCCGCGGTAAGGTTTAATCGCAACGCTCCTAACCCGCTGCTCCGGCGTCGCGTCGCGCGCCGTGTACCGAAATGCCTATTATTATTATTTTTTTAAGTATAATTATTTGGCACCATTGATGTGCGCTAAATGCTAGTAATAACGTAATAAATACGAAAGTCGGCTATACTCATAAGTACTAAAACGGAAATATTTGGATTTAAAAACTTAAGGGTGGTATTCAACTTGTTATATATTCACGTGAAGACCTTAAAATCCACATGAAGAAAGCCTGTCATAAGTTTTGATTGCTGGTTCTTACATAAGTTTTTTATTATTACAGTTATTACAGGAACTAAGTATATAAGTGTTCCTATAGACCCAATAAAATGAAAAATTATAATAAAATGATAAAAAATTACCAGTTTCAGATTTTTTCCTTTATATTGGCCTAATTATCTACCTGCATGCCAAATTTGAACTTTCTAGGTCACCTGGAAGTAGGATATAGTTTTGATCTATAGGTCAGTCAGTGATAAAAATGACGATTTTTAGACGTTAATATCTAAATAACCATTTGAGATGCGTTTATGAAATTTGGAAAACATATGTATCTCGCGAGTCTCAATATATGAGCCAAATTTGACACATCTATGTCAAATAGTTTTTGAGTTATGAGGAGGTCAAAAGTGGCTCCAAATGGTTCGTGTAATATTACACACGGTGCTACTAGCCAGTTCTGTTACTAGAACTTGGCTGACACGCTACCGCGTGTCTAGATAATATAATTGTTTAAAGCCAGCGCGGTTAATAAGGCGACAATATCTTGAAAGTATTCCAGAAACTACTCATTGGTAGCTAGGCTAGGCTAGGCTAGTCTGAACAGATAACATCCGCTAATTTCGGCTACTGGCTATAAGACACATATTTTTCTAACTAACGGTATATGACTTAGGAACAGTTAATATAGCTATGTTTGCTCGTTTAACTATTAATTAAAGTATTTAGCTACAAATTTGAAGTATGCTGTTTACTATTTTATACACACAAGTAACACGGAAAGTCATATTTACACATTACCAGGAGTAAATTACGATGTTATTCGTGGTAGCTGTAACGGAAATTTAATAAGACGTAACGCGTAATCAAGCCATGGTCTAAAATATAAAATAAAATTTATGAAAACAATCCAAATTCATTCAAGCAATAAATCGCATTGTCCCGCGAATGTTTTATTTGAGTCACGTCGCAAATATTTGACTAAATCAATTTGACCAACGTTTGATTATCCCCAAGCGGAGTAGGGTGTACTATTTATGCAACGCCTCTATTAGATTATGATCGCAACACCCCCTATAATCGAATAAACACCGCGCGCCTTCGTACACATGTCGTATTTATAATTATTGTATTATAAATGTTTTGCGTTGTTACTTCACTAACAACTCCCCTGACTCCAATCGTAGCATTTATGAAATGACATATTTTATATTTGACGTACATAAAAATTAGGATCTTGACTGCGTTTGCGCAGTTAAATGTTGACTGTAATTTAGTTAAAAACATCGCTGACGAATTATATAATTCTACTGAAATACCAAACAGACGGTGCCCTGTCTAGAGTTTATTCCTATAAAATGAGTAAAGCCAAATAAATAAATATGGCGTCGAATTAACTAGACTCTATGGTTTGAAATTTTGAATAATTTATGTAAATAAAAAAAATAAGATATTCGTACGTGGATACGCGAAAATTTGGCGTTTTGGGTATCGAAATAGATATTACAGGATGCCTTGAAGTAAAATCAAAAGCCTACTCGAAAGTAAATCTACATATCGATCCGAAGATAACTGTATTATTATCACTAATAATTCTTGTTTATTTATTTATTGACTATAAACGCAATTATTATAGCTGAGCTATTCAGCATATACTTATCTACCCTACTCTTACTGATCAAAGACAACGAGATTGAGACATACATAATTTAACTACTAATTAATAATTTCATATATTCCTAGCAAGAAAATTAAATTTGATTTTATCTTTTGATCTGAAATATTAGAAAAATTAAAAAAGCATTTTTCGATTTTTTTAGGCTAGCTAAATAATTTATCATCTACTAGGGCTTAAGATTCTTGTCTAATATATAAATTAGTAGAGTATTATTGTACTTGTATCTAATTAGTTACATATGAAGTCGATTTTAGTAACTTAATCTCCAGATTGAAAATCCGTTCACTTCACACACATGAGATCGCGCATTTGAAATTCGTTTTGTAGTCTCGTTTCTCCACAAAACGTCTTTATATTTTCAAACAGAGGTGCTAAGTAGGTACTACTTAGTGGACTTAGTCACTTCGAAGATTAACTTCTACACTTCGAAGAAAGTCGAAAAAAAGAAACAAAACTAAATTATTATTAGTGATTACATTTAAAAATATATATATACATATATATAATACTAGTAGTTCTATCAACGGACTGCGTTTTGCTGTTATATTTACAATTAAAACTATTATAGATAGGTAACTTAATAATATAATTATAATATCATATATGAAATATACGTCGCTAACAACCTTAGTTCTCTACCTCGCATAACTTACCTGACTAACTGAAGGTTCAACCTTATGGTCCGACATTTTTACAGCAGATATCTATATCGCCATTAAATCATAGATGTAAATTCAGGATTCCCAAACACATAAAACAAAAGACAGTTCTAAAACACTTTACTCGAAAAAAAATTAAATAATATAAGTTTTTTATGAATAGGACAATTCTTCGATTAGATATTCATTATCATCTAATTTTCAGACGGAGCACCGCACTTGCTGCGCGTGCGGCGAGCCTATAGCGGACCGCTTCCTTCTAGAAGTGGGCGGCGGTGCGTGGCACACGGGTTGTCTGCGCTGCTGCGTGTGCGCTGTGCAGCTCGACAGACATCCCTCCTGCTTTCTGCGGGACAGACAGGTCTACTGCAAACAGGACTATGCCAAGTGAGTATTAATACACACATAAAGACGTTGCTGAGCTTATTTGATTCCACAAAATGTACTTATCTGTATAAGATATCGAACATCGAACAAACAAAATTGTTAATTATGTTGTACGCATTCAATTATGATACAATCAACTATATAGAAATATTTTTAACGATTTAATTGAAACCGATGATCTACTAAATCAAATTTCTTCAAATTACAATTTCATATAAAAATATCAGAGTGCTTGAGAATTGATAGTATGTTATGTAAACGATTGTTTAACCGTAGATATTTATTTTACGATTAGACGATTGGTTATTTCGATTAAGCAACAACTTGTTTATATAAATATGTAGGTACCCAAACGAATTAATATTACATCGTAATAAACCTGTCTCAAATAAATATCAAATAGATTTACCCAAGAAGCTATTAACAAAAATTGCACTCAAGATAATGGCAAATAAAAATCGAATCGTCTTAATAACTCAATCGTGTTCGCGTGAAGGCCGGCACGACACGCGAAACCGATATGCGTGAACTCTCATAGCCAGAAATAGTTTCACCACATCGATTCCTTCACAATGCTCTGCCTGCGTCCAATTAACCTTCGCTGTATTAGAAGTATTCAGTCAGCAAATTCCCGAGTCATCCACGCTTACGGTGTCATGTCGAGATGGTCATTGTTGCGACGTGGTTTGTTTTGTGTCGGCCGGGTTGCTCATGGTATGTGGTGGACCGCGGGGTGGGATGACCCCTGACCCTCGCTGTGTGGCCGTGATGATGCACTATGAGCCATCAGCGATCGTGTATTATCGGTATTTATTGGTACAATCGGTATGCGAATACGAATATACCCATCCGATAAGGTAAGTTACACTATGGTGGGAAGATATACGATGTTATCTCTTAATGATGATCAACGTGATTGAATTAGGAGTCAAAATATTTAAACAAAATCGATTGATTTATAATGATTTTATTTAAAAGTTTTTGATTTAACGAATATAACTTCATTTCTCACATTTGTGACGAAGATCCCGTAGAAACGCTTGACTGAAATAAAAGTCACAATATGGACGAGAGGGAGATATTGTATAAAGCAACAGGTGCGTGAGAATTCACTATCATGTTAAAAAAAACAAGGCCGATGTCCTGAGAGTGGTTTTATTGAAAATCTCCGCTCGAGTGTGGCACAACAAAGCGACGACGGGGAATGTTGCCAGCGTAAAAAAATACCCTGAGTGCGTCGTGACTTGCAACACTGACGTTTTCATTTGTCATTTATTTTGATTGTGATAAGTTGATGCGACGTCGGACGATATATTTTAATCGGAACGGGGTCGAATATGCGAGGTTCCAGCATCGGTGCTTGGTAGGTGACTCGACCACCCCGCACGCTATATTTTAGGAAGAATTTCTTCGACTTATATTAAACAGGCTTATTGATTTCATATAAAGAAATGATTCTTTTTTTAAATCGGTAGTTTAATTGGTTGGTATTTCAATAAAATGCCTTTTGCTTGGATAGAAAAATCCAAAACAAGATTATTTTATAACGATAATGATAATAAAAATATTGTCCTTTCATCTCTTTAGGTATATTTTTTCTTTATGTAGGTATATTTTCCAAGAGTAGATTGGTTTATTAGATCAAACATTGTGTTTAACAATTATATTTTCTGACTATTCATTCTTTGTGCATATCAAATGTCATATTTAAAAATCTATTGAATTTCTCTCATAAGCGATAGCATGACTCGTTGTGGGTATCACAATCACAATGATAGGTCACCGCATGTCAAACTGTACTTCTTCATAACCCGGTACTCCGAGTATCACCGTGCAACCTTGACATTAAGTACGATGATGCCACGCTTGAGTAACTATTTATATTTTATTTACCACACTGTAATTATGGTCTTTGTTGATTCGAAGGCTTACTCGACCAATTCAAATGTTTCACGTCATTTTAATCGAACGTCTCAACTATCCTGAGATATTATATACTTTTTTCGCCGTCAAAATCACATTCTCGCCGTCGACGTACAAAGCGCTCTCTGTCAAAACAACAAAGAATTATTTATGACAAAGTTTATTAGCAGTATACAACTATTTTAACCGAATTAGTAAAACGGCAGAAGCCGGCCGCTCGTGTATAATGAATGTTTATTCATTAGTAACTAGAGAGTGTAAGGTTCTGTTAATTTTGACAAATGAGTTTCCCAATAATAAGCTTGGGAACATAAATATTTGAGCAAATAAGCCATAAATAAGAGGTCCACTTTATTGATGGTAATACGTACCCGTTGAAAGTTGGGTTGATTGGGCCAATATTTTATATTTTACTCGAGTGTAATTTGGATCGTTATATCTCCTATAGCAACGGAAATTGTTTCTAATCATTGCCATAGAATTTTGAAATCTTAACTAATAGGATATTCCAAATAGTCTTTTATTGATGGTTTTCTAAAAATGTATAATTCCTAAACAACAAATATTACTTTAGCAGCCTATTAATAACAATATGATTTTGAGTGCTATTTTGTCTCGGCATCATATTTCCTCATAAACATAACCTCAAACTAATTTATAACAACTTGTATCAATAGTTCAGTATACGTTTGTCTTCTGCTTGTAAACCGATTTTCCATTATTTGTTGCTTAGCTTTATTGTAATCGTTATTAAAACAAAATTGAAAAAAGAATATGTTCGAATTTCAAACATAAGTATTACAGAACGCTGACTTTGTTAACGAACTTCTAACGATCTGGTAGATACAACTCAGATAAGGGAACCTTGTATGTCCAAGATGGAAACGCGCCTCATGTCGTAGCATTCGTTTACTTGCTCCCACATAGAACATGTCCGTGTTTACACACGGCCAATCTGCCGCAAATCGAACGAGAAGAAATGAATATACGCAATCGAACAAACAACCTATGATTTTAAAACTTTATCACATAGAAGTCATCCTACTGACTCAAATGTGAATCTCATTTTTAAAATCGTTAAAAACACATCGACACGACGATCGTTAGTCGCTCAGAGCCGATGTATAAATAACACCACGTCCCGAGCGCGCATAACGAGTGGTGTTGGCAGTAAATCCGACGTCGCCGGCGGCTACTGCTGTAATTGCTTTCTGATATATCATATGTTTATTGTTTATTTAGCGCGCCTTTTTGTCAGGTAGCGCCCGCGCCTTTGTCTCGGCATCCTGTCCGCCCAAAATGTGTACAAGTGTGTAATTGTCTTTATAATGACACCGCTTCTCTATTTCGATAGTAAACACAGCTTTGTATTTTACTAAATCATTAGACTACACCTTTATAATTTCCAACAATACAAAAACAAAATACGGCTAGAACAATTTTTATTTACATTCGTTTCTTAATTGCAGTACATTCGCACGTTAGGGTCGATATTGAGAAAAACAGAGTATTCCAATAAGGATAAGGTTCTATTATAAAAGAGGCTATGAAGGCAAGAGACTCACGCGATGTTGCGCCCACACCGCACTCGGACCAAATGCAAGCACCATGTCTTATGTAAATGGGCCATGTCGCCCCTGAGTTTAATTAATCTCTAGTCGCATAAATAAACCCGCGTAATCGATTCCCCCTGAATATTAAACAATGCGCGGCGCCGGCGCAGTCATATTGGAAGTACGCGAATGTCCCTTGGAAGATTGGATCTTGTTCGAATTGTATTCTTATAGGTTTATTTGAATTGTGTTACATAAATATTAATTGTTTTTAGTAAACATTTTTTTAATAGATATTTAAATTAGCAATTTCAAGCAAGTAATTTTCGCGCACGTACACTATGTTACATAAGTATTAGTAAGTAATAGTAAGAATTATATTTGAAAAAGATACATTCAATATAGATAGAAGAACTTTTACGAAGTTAATAAAACTTAAATAACTAGTGGAACAAAGTGATACATAAAATGTATTGTTTGCGATTATTTAAATGCTAAAAACGTAGAGTCAAATGATTTTTTTTAGATTTAAAAAAAAAAAAAACTAATATTCAATCGTTCCAATTTTAAAACATTAATGCTAAAAACTCGAATAAAGCTACTCATAAATGCGATAACAATTATAGTAAGAATGTAGATTAAACCGAGTAATATGAAAGCTATTGTTATATATTTATAGTCGTTAATTAAAATTCTTGGACTATTACGCCCGAACTCGCCTGAACCGTTGACAAAATCCGGGGCAACGGAGCCTCGGGCACGTTGTAAATCCTCACTCGTTGATTGCTTAACCCTCCCCCCTCGTCATGCCATCCCCACCCTACGTTTAAATAGCCAGTGCGACCTTTACTGGACGACATGATTTAAGTTATTTGTTTTAGAAACACCAACAAAAGATTCATTGGAATATTATGCATGTTGTTTTAACAGTTCCGAAGGCACTTTATGGTGATCGTCCAGTGGTTTAATGCATACAGCGCGATAATATACCGACACCCCGTTCTTCGACCTTAACTCATATTGTAGATGGGAACGAGCGAGCCATGTTCGACTGTTAAATTGGTCAGCGATATTTATTATGTATCTATTGGTTTTGCTTCAAGGCGATATATATCAAGGAATCGAGTGGACAGTTGGACTTACCAAAGTCACTGTTATATGCCGCGGGCTACGAACAGACGCACAAAGCACGCTAACAACTCGCTATGTGACTGATAGCTTTATATACGTTGCTTAATTGCTTTTCTGTTATTGAGTTATTACAGGCGAGCTTGCGTTTTTATTAATTGTTTTCTTACCACATTACGTTATCTTTATTTATTTAAATGTCAGTTGATAAATTGCTCAAAGAAAGAGTACAAGGCTCTTGTCGTGATCTTCAGACAAATTTTTAATTATCTTTTTCAGATGCTACTAAAAGGGCTCTGTAATTTAAACACATATTTCTCCTAAATTGTACTTCTTTGTTGTTTGATCTGATTAAGAATTAAGGCATCTTGTTTAATTAGTAATAAGGTTTAAAGTAAGTTCCAACATGCACAGATGCTCAAAAAAACTTATTGGGCTGTATTTTTTGAATTTGGAACACCAATAATATTGAGTGAGGACAAATAAACAGCTCTGTTATATCTGCTATATAAAGAATAACACATGTCAGAATAATAAAATGTTTTCTAAATTATATATACAAATAATATAAATCATATAACTTACCTATTGTATACACATATAATATGTTGATACAGCGAATACGTAGCAAATCTAATGTTTGAACAATGGCACGACTCTTTTTAGGAATCCACAAATAAGAAACACTTGAATAATAACCGGTACAGATCTGTTCATACATAAAGGCGCGCCTCTATGTTAAATTTTATCGGTGTTCATTAACAAATCGCACAATTAAAAAAATCGTAAAACAAACTGGACTATGGTACATTGTTAGTTAGACCAGTTTAGAAATTTAGAAAAATGTAAAAGACATTAAATTCTATAATGGTATTTATTATGTTGGTTCGGTGCAAAATATAGTCCTTTTATTGTCTTAATTCTTACAATAGTTATCTCACGCACTCTATGACATCGTGTCAACACGAGCGTTACTCACTAATGCACATCGGTAACTTTCCGTGGAGGGGCGCACCTTCGTGTTTTCATAATCTTCTTTTCTTGTAAGAATAGTCGAATCCATAGAGTATGTGGGTAATGATTAACCCTAAAAGTCTTTAAAAAAATAACTAGACGAAATTTATGAAATGTTTATTCTTGATAATTTGTAAAATACAATTGATTTAGTTCTGTCTACAAATCAAGAGTTTAGAAATATACGTACGTGTAATGCATTTGAAATACAAAATACTCGATTAATCAATAGAAAACGTTTCATATCTTCTATAATTTAAACAAATATAACGTTCCTTCCAATGTGAACTTGCGCTTTCTTATTATTGTTTTTATGTAATTTATTATAAAGCTAAGCTAAGCCCTACACAGAGGGGCTTGCAAAAAGCAAATATATAACATTATATAATCTTACTCTCAATAAATAACGCCAAAGTTTTTTTTAAGCTCATAGTAAAATAAGTCCGTCCAAATAAACTCTTCACCATTATAATATTACACATACAATTAAAAACGCTCGGCAATGCAAAATATTTTTTATTCTTTAGAAATAACATCCTATATAATTGTAGTGCCACCTACACGACATGCCAGAGGTGCCAGAGGTGCCAGAAACTATCATCTCATTGGACAAACGATGCGAACGCATACCAACAAAAACAAATCATTCATTATTATATATATTATAAATAAATTGTCATTGGTAACATAGGCTAAAGCGTTTGGGATCATATTTGTTTCTCTAACACTATGGGTCAGTCGTGTATTAGCAAATGACGAAAATTGCTTAGATTCTTAATAAAGTCTCAACACGTTAGTTATTGCTAAAAAAGAATAATGATGAGATGCCGCTGTTATCTGTTAACCTATCTACATTGGATTTAAATCATTAATTCTGCTTCCTTAAAAATATTAATTAAAACATATTATTGATAAAAACCCTTAGATCTAATCTCATCACATTTTTATGAGCAAATTTGCGAAAAACGTTATAATGTAATTAGGTATGTAATATCGTCATGTTTTCGTTTTTAAAAAAGTAACAAAATTAATAAATTTTTGTACACTTTTTATCATGCACATTTATGGTATTTTAAATTTGATTAAATACAAACACTTAAATTGATTACGAACTACAAACTGACGCGCGTCTTAGTATTAAATTCATAATTGCTTTTTATCTTCCTCCGAGTGGCTGAAATGATGCAAACGTGCAACAACAAAATTTATTTATTGCGAGTTCGATAAGTATAAAATTTACACAGTCTTTAGGCCAGTACTTACTTCGCAATGCAGACGAACCGAGTTCCAGAGCACTCGCTCCCGAAGAGCATTCCCTATCTCTAGATTAAAAAGCGCCTGGACCACCCTAGGCATGCATGCATAGTCAACGTCCACTGTTTATCGGCTCGCTACGAGACATCTTCATTACCGGCGAGTGTTAAAACTTGTTAATCTGTCACTTCGTTAATTACTATGCGAGGGCCGCCTTTAATTGATTCAGCCGGCGACAAAATGTTAATAAGACGTGATAACGGTAGCGAGGAAATGCTCTCTGTCCGCCAACAGCGTTTTGAAATGCAAATCGCCTTTGAAACATTGCAGCGGATAAGTGATACGTATGGGAGCAATTAATATGTTACACGCGATTTTGCACTCTATAGAAACATTTGTGTCCCGTAATAAGATTGCACTGTTCGCTCGTTTGCGTTTCTGTTTTGGTAATGAATGGTGTCCTCCATTGTACGTTTACCCGATTTCTGCCTGCGAAGATATTTCACGATCACGTCCGATTCAAATTTCGAGTTCGAATGCCAAATATGATAACGTCTAAAGTGTAGTATTTTGTGTTATTCGTCATTTGAATTGTCGATTCACGTGCGATAGAAATAAAAATAATTACGTCGTAGATACCTAAGTATTATAATGTGTGTAAGATAATTTTGTACAATAAATTTTAATCAAACAAAATCATTCGATCTTATCAAAACGTGTGATGTGACTTTTAAATAAACATCTCTCAGATACTCCGCCATAAATCCTTCAATTGGAAAGCTGTAATAAAACTATAAAAAGATTGTTAAAGCCGGTCCGCGTCTTACATTCATTTAGAGATTGTGCAAAACGTAATTTATCAACATTAAGTGTTTTTATATTAAAATTTTATTTATGCTTTTGTTACAATTATTCTTTTCTCCTACACTACACGCGCTAATACATTTTTAAATTAGTATTGAACGAATGGTACTTATTTTTAATTTTTTTTTTTAACTTTTTCATTATTTTAAACTCGTTTCAAAAGTAGCATGAAACTATACTAATACAATAAATCTAACCTAACTATTTCTGTCTGTTTTAAACAATTAAATTGAGTTTGATATTGATATTATTGACGGATACAAACTCTTATTGTTATTAAATTGTACATTAAAGCTACAACTGGTTGAGAATGTAGATTCGAACGATAGGAACCGGTGGCAAATTCAGTAGTTACTCTATTTCACCAATCATAGTTATATCAATTCAATAATTACGTTTAATACCTACAATTGAATTGATACAATATCCCGTATGAAAAACTCAACAAATAATAATTACACGATTTTTATCTTTATATAAAAAACTTCTTTAATTGTCTGTGTAACTGAAATCCTCCTAAACGGCTTCAATATTTCAGTATAATATATTGGAGCCCGTGTCGTTGTGATCGGTGAGTCAATATATTTCTTAAATGAGCCGATAGAAGTCAGGCCGGGCAGCTCGTAATATTAAAATGTTTGCATTGTATATAAGTTTTAAAACATTTACATTACATTCAAAGATAGTAAGAAATATCGCTAAAATTTTATAGTCAAGTATTACAAGTATTATTTTTCGAAGCTTAAATAGCTTGTATTAAGCATTAATACGTACCACATCAATGAAGTCAAATCCGTCTCAACCCAGGGTGTAAGAACTCGGGTGAAGCCCATTGGACGGCGCTTCGACAACGATGGGTATGACTGGGTCCATCGGAATTGGACTATTGAGATCTTTTATCTGGAGGAAGGAAGATCGCCCAAACACTACTTACACCCGGGCACTTGTTGTGCTTAAGATGGAGCTGCAAATCATAATAAACTTTATTAACAAAAGCTCTTGCTAACCTTTGACTCGTCATACAGAATTAAATTAAATTTAAAACTACCATCGGTTCTGAATGTAGATTCTACCGAGAAGAACTAGCATAAAACTCAGTAGTTACTCTCTTCCGATAATCAGCTACATATATTAAATAAAACTGAATTGTCTTATAAACTAATCTTAATTAGTTAATTTTTTAGTATGATTTTGTTATTAACATTTAATTGCAATCCAAGTTCGCATCATGATGATATAGATAAGTAGGTGTAACTCAGTATGGTCAAATAAAAACATTCGACTATGTCGTTACATTAATAAAAACATTCAGGTGAAGCTGGAGTAGATCGCTAGTGACAATTCACGGATACAATATCGATATTTTCAGTGCAATTATGTATTTTGAACCTCAGGGTAATAATAATTCATTAATATATACTTACATGTGATTTTTGATACAAATATTTCCTCTACTATCCCAACGTAGTATACGTTATACGTAGATGCATATTTACTATCAATTCCTAAGCTACCTTCTCGATTCTTCGATGAAACATCAAACAGTAGCTCAACCTTGCCGAGTTTATAAAATAAAAAAAATAACCTTTAAGATATCGTACACCAAAAATGCATATTAAAAAGAAAAAAAAAATAGAACAAACTTTTTAATTCACTCCGCTGTTATTTATTAGAATCGGTAAAATTATCTTCGTTCCGAATACTAAGCATTGATCGAAAGCAGGCAGATAACACTGATTCATAACCAACGATCCCGCAAAGCGACTTCTGGATACGAGAACGAACCAAGTGGAAAAAAAAGTGACAAAAAGTAAAAAAAACAAAAGTGTTTTAATGTTCCGAATCGAGTGATATGATAGCGTGTTAATGGTGTTTCACGTATACTTAATTAATTAAATATTAAGGCTCTGCGAAATGGTAATCAGCTGCCGTCGATAAGCGGCCGGGGGACAATCACAGGGGCCGCAAGATATATGACACACCGAGCGGCGTTTGAGAGCCACAACTTTATCGTCATTTCGCTTTTGAGTCGATTTCATAATTAAAAATCTTAATAAACATACGGATTATGCTTTGATCATAACATTTTATCAGTTTCGACGTAACACGAGAACTGATTTATTGTCGTGAGATGGATCGGATACGGAACTACGCGAAGTTAACGATGCACGGAATTTGCGAAGCTATTGCTATAAGCTACACTTTTGTAGATAAATAACGATAATTTTAACAATTCCGCAGTTATTGTATTATAGAAGACAAATTAGATTTATTTTTTATTAGCACAGGTAAAAACATTACAAGAAAACGACATTGACAAAAAGTTCGTAAGTTAATTCTACCGGCATTAAGAATTAAGAAAAGACGAAGCTATTACATCGTATACGTATATCGAAATTGATTATAATTCAATTAAGTCACGCATTGAGACCCTTGATAACAAAGATACACGCATTCAATTCAAATTTTGAAACATTTAAATAATCCTCTGATAATTTTTACGATTAGTACGCCACTATTTTAGTTTTATCACAGAACGATTTACTACTACGATACTTGGAAATACGCATCTCATTTCGATATATCTATTTGAGAAGTTATAAATGGGTTTCAACCTGCATATTTATAGTGCCCGACAATTAAAAATTTTAACTAAACTAAGTATAAAGTACCGAGGTAGTTTTGTAATGTAATAAAATATTTAATTAAAACAAAAAGCCTCAAACATTATAGAAATCAAACTTAAAGTATCCCCTATACTTTTAGATATTAAAATTATATTAAGTGCTCTGTCCTTGAAGGAAAAAATTAACGTCTTATAGAAAACTTGATGTTGCCTACGGCTTTGCTCGCGTGGAAATTGATTATATTATCTACAGAATAATTTAAAATACTATGTTAATTTAAGACCCCTTTGTATAACATAATACCACATATGTGGTTCGACTTTCGTGGGCTAGATCCACCAGACTGCTCGTAGAGCTCAATCTCGAACAGGCTATTTAAAAGTGTCCATGCGAAAAAAGTTTACTCCGGCCATTTTACAGATTTGACATTTTGGTTTATTAATTGTCATGACGAACCAGAGTTTAAGCGCGAACTGCACTCTTGAACTTAAAGGGATATTCTGGTGGCATCAAAGATATTTTTCTAGGTCTTAAATTACTCAGCAACATTATTGGTACGCCAATCTTCTAACTTAAAAAGTGACAGACCTGAAGACTAACCTGCAAAGATTAATTCTTTTATTTCACCACCTTAGGGGTAGAATGTCCAAAATTCCTGTCTTAGTGGGCGTCTACTCAATAAACGAACACAACAAATTCTTTTTTGCTATTTAAACATTTTTGTTTGACTGTACTGAGTTACACCTACTTATCTATATCATGATGCGATGATGCGAACTTGGATTGCAATGAACTGTTAATAACAAAATTATACTAAAAAAAATAACATTATAATGAATTATTAGCTTACAAAATTGCAGAAAATCATTAAAACTTAATCAAAGATTGGTGCCATATTAGAACTAGCTGATAAATAAAATTTAAGAACAATTATTTTTCTTCTAAAATCTTTTTTTTTTGAATAATTGAATGATAACAATAGCAATTTTCAATTTAAAACCAAGTCATAATTATTTACGTAATAATTATACATAAATATATGTACATAAAAATATTTAACTTTGTTTTTAAATATCACTAACATATATAGAGACCTACAGCTTGTTATATTCGTATGAGTATAACGAGAAGAATTTAGAATCACTTTTACGTAGGCTTTTACGAGCAGTGAATCCTCATTTTACGGGATTAAATTATTTAAGATTAAATTATTTAATTTGTAAAGTATTCCGACTCGAAGGTAGTCGAGGTTAATGTTTATTTTCTAGGAGACGTAGTCTGTTTATAGTTTTAGTTATTTTACTTTACGTAAATATTTAGTTGATTGAATATTGTGATTCCACTAAATGCTGTAAGTACAATAAAGAGTCTTATCTTTTTATTAATAATTCAAACTAAACAATAAAATATGAAATTATGATATTAATGATGCAACTAAAGTTTTATGTATGTTATTCAATTCAAGTGCAAACGGCTGAGAGTGCTGCATTACTGTCAAATTCTCAATTGGAGTAAATTGTACCGTATTTTATTTATTAATATTTTTCGACTATCAGCTATTCGATTTTCTGCTAAATCGTATTAAAATCGTTTGTCTGTACAAATTGCTTAAGACCAACGTTTCAGTATCACAGTAATTGGATGTATTTCTTATAGTTTAATCACTATACGCCTAATTAACTCCTTCAGAGTCCTTGAAGGCTCTTAAGGAGCTAATCTAAACTTGACGTCATACGACTTCATTAATAAACATCAAAATACCCTTATTATTGACCTATTGTCAAAAGCTATAAAAACTCTTGGAGAAATTATCTAAACAATGTAGAACCGTCGTGAAATTTAGAAAAAAATTCTGATTAACAGACGACAAAGACGCGAAGTGCGACTTCGTTTTATACTAATTAAAGATAATTGCTGTTCATTTTTTATTTCCTTTTCTTGTCGAATGTTGTAAAATTTATAACTGCTTAGCGAAAGTTCTTAATGTATCGTTGCGAATAAATAATAGCCACTGCGAATGTAAAAATGTCTTATTATCTCAAGAGAACATCTACTATGTTGCGTAAATATGAACAATTTGTATTCGGCGCTCATCTTGTAAGCTGTGAATGTTTTCTGTTTTACTCTTTCAATTACATCTACTTTTTAATGTGTCCATCAAGAAAAAATTACGATTGTGCAGGAGTTTTGGCGCCAAGTGCTCCAAATGTTGCCGTGGAATATCCTCATCTGACTG
This sequence comes from Vanessa atalanta, assembly GCF_905147765.1. Classification (NCBI taxonomy): domain Eukaryota; kingdom Metazoa; phylum Arthropoda; class Insecta; order Lepidoptera; family Nymphalidae; genus Vanessa; species Vanessa atalanta. The sequence continues at coordinate 15,185,014 of NC_061902.1, read as the reverse complement.
GGTGCGCAAGGCCCGGGAACAAGTGTACCACTTGGCTTGCTTCGCCTGCGACGCTTGTGGCCGGCAGCTCTCTACTGGAGAACAGTTTGCCCTTCACGAAGACCGAGTGCTGTGCAAACCACATTATCTAGAGACACTAGACGGAGGATCTATTTCGTCTGATGGTAATCAAAATTTAATATTTTCATGTTATTAATATTTGCCAAAAGTAATAAGTTATTTTTCCCGCAAATTCGTCATTATATACGAATATGTAGACCTGATAAAGTTCTGATCTCTACTTCAGATGGTTGCGACTCAGAAGGTTATCACAAGAGTAAGGCGAAACGGGTTAGAACGACATTCACAGAAGAACAGCTGCAAGTATTACAAGCAAACTTCCAGCTGGATTCCAACCCAGACGGCCAAGACCTTGAAAGGATAGCACAAGTTACTGGGTTAAGTAAAAGAGTCACGCAAGTGTGGTTCCAGAATAGTCGTGCGCGTCAGAAGAAGCACCAACATACGGGAAAAGGCAAACAAAGTCAAGGTAAGGAATGTTCCGATTTTACATTCAAAACAACCTTTGGCTTAGAATAGAAACATCTTACGTTTTTTGCTAGCAAATGCGCAATGCGAATTTTTTCTGCGAATTTTATATGATCTTCTGTAATGTATAGGTATATATTGAAAGAGTATGTTTCACCTAACTTTATAAGTATCTGTTGTTCACAGCGATGTCAAGAGACACAGATCCGGTGGGGTTTGGCCGGCCTATCAACCTCCACCTTACTTATTCCTTTCAGAACAAGCCGCCTTTTGTTCCAATAGGTCAGTACATACATGGAGTCACACTCTTGATCCTAGGATCTTATTTTTAGTAAATAACATGACGCGATATTTAATATAATGATATGATTCAGAGATATTAAAATGTTCCTCTTTATCGATTTCAGATGGAACTTCTTTCACGGACTCTTCAATGGATGAACTCTCAGAAGATTCATCGATCCACTGTATGCAGAGTGAAGTCTAGGAAACATGTACTGCCCCTAAAACTTCTTGCCTAGTTTGAGCTGTATCTTGTATACCTCTTGTAGATATTATTTAAATTACTTTTAATTTATGTGTAGATTTTGTTCATATAAAAGATTATATTAACTATTTTTTATCAGTTTTTATAGATTTCATTTAAATATTGCATTTATAACTTATAGAACATAAACAATGTATATTTATTAAACCTGCAATAAGTGAAGTAAGTGTGAACGATTTTTATAAAAGGTTAAACAAAAAAATTCTGCTTACAAGTCTACACGTCACATGGTTTAATAAAACTAATGTCTATTCAAGCTTAGGGGGATAAAAAGTTCAATTTGTTTTGAATATAAATTTCTAGCATTAACAACAAATATCAATTGCCCTTTTCATACTTTGTGATTAGAAGAAGCTAATATATTTTATCACGACTATAAGACATATTTACGATTATACTTTTTAAACGATGTCGATTACGACATAATACCTACCTTGTTTATAACCTGCCTTTTTTATTTATTATAGATTAATAAACTCATTAATGGAATATACGACACACGAAACACACTCACTTAATATTGCAATCCAGTTTTTTTAATTGTAACATAATACTATCTAAAATATATTCCAATTTGTAAAATATATTTATAATCATAATTAATATAATAAATTTATTTAAGGCATAAATTAATATCTTATATTGTAAAAAGTTGTATTTATTTATTTATTTTAAAACTGTGATACGTTCGTTCAAATTAATATTTTGTCTATGGTCGAGCGGCATTGCTCCGAACTGGCAACACTGAACTCTGATGTCACTATAGAAATATATTGTAGTGCCAAAATATTATATTTCAATAAATAACATTTAATGTTTAATGTCAATACGTATAAATGAAAAAAAAAACTATAGATTTAAATCGATATAATCAATATAATATTATGTAGAGATTTCCGTATGTAAAAGTTTCGTTATTAGTCTAAGAATGTTTTCATATTAAGATAATATAAGTTCGTTTGTACATATTTTTCTTAATTTAATTACATCACAGTGAAAAAAGTGAATTTGAAGCACTGTTTTAAATGGTTACAATAAAGATTTATAAATAAGGAATAATTTGCAATTCAACAAACATTATTTTAAAATATGAATAAATTATTATTTTGATAAAAAAAATGAGTACCTAATACAATTGTAATTACTGATATTACGTATCTCTGATCAACATTAATGGCAAAATATCGTGCGGCTAGTAGAAAAAATATTGTCTTAAAATATAATTTATTACAATTATATTCGGCCGCCGAGAGAATTCGTACCTATTAGTCCCGTCGGCGTCCAAAAAATACAAATATAATGTAATTTGTAATTTTTTCGGTGTATTCATTTTAACATTAGTCATCTCACCGCACACTAAGACGTATTGTATGCACGGGCGTCACTATTACTAATGCACGCTGATAATTTAATAGTGAGTGTATAGATCTTTGTGCCACTTGTCATGACAACTTATCCATTTGATAGTAACAGTAACAGTCGTAAGAAATGCTTTATTTCAGCGCTGGGATTTAATAAAATCATGCGAATTTAATATTTTATGAATGTGTAAAATTTAGCTAGAGAAGAAACTTACGAATTGTATGTATTTAGATATTCGGTATTTTTAATGAGTCTTATATCATTCCTATAATAGTTAGTGCTATCCTACGGGTTTCAAAAATACATCGACTTACATTTTTTCCACTGTAAATAGCAAATGAATTGTTCTATAGCACATTATATTATTATTCCAGAAAAATCACAGATTTTTTTATTTCATTTGTATTGATGTATAATCCAATCTTTCTACGCATAATATTTTTTTATAAAGGTATTCCCAAAAATATTGTTTTTTGTAGAATATTACGTCTATTAATAAATTCGCCATTATCATCAATTGTTAGTAAAATTTTGTCAATTAATTACATACCTAACTCATTAGTTCTGTAATTGTAGTAAAATAAATTTGACTCGTTTTATGTAAATAAATCTCACTTTAGTATAAGGATTCGTACACACTTACGCGACGAAGCGAAGCGGGTACGATGCGGATTCATCTATAAAGACATGATACACAGGTGTGACTAAAGCTTTAAAGATGATTCCGTGATTGCTTTTGATTCGCTTGCACGTAAATGTTTTTTACGAAAGAATAATTACCTATATTAATAATGGAAATTTAAAATCTCGTATGTATATGGTCGTACATCCGACCGTTCTCTTCTCATCTTGTCATTTAATAGAAATAATAATTATGTTTAAGACGAGTACTAGGTACTTTATTATGTACAAACTATTATATTATGTTGGTTATAAAGTTGTTTTATTTAAACAAAAATAAATACTTGTGTATATACTTACAATTAATTTTATTAGGTACCTAATGATAAATCATACGCTCTTTCAATTTATATGTCTTAAAATATATTTATATTATAAATAGTTTACATTATTATTTACATTAATAAAGCTATTAAGATTCAACACATAAACCAAACAAGCCACTTTCTTAGTTCGTAAAAAATTACGATCTGTTTATTAATGACGATCGGATTATTTTTGTCAAAAATAATAGCAGAATAAATTCCTTATCATACTAAACGTCTAAATTAGCTTTACTTAGCGATACATAATCTGTTTCACTCAAAATACGTCTTTTAATATTTATATTGTACTCATGAAATAAATATACGTTAAAAAATATATCATGTCAAAATTACAATATAAAAACAAACTGAAATGTAAATTAATAAAAAAACAAGTCAATTATAAATGGTTCATAAATTTGATCGTCGCCAGCAAATATCAAAGCAATAAAAAAAGTCGCGAAAAGTAATATCGGGATATCCGCTGTTGTAAATATTACATTAATTTTTTGTATATTTGAAAAGTGAAGTTATAATAATTTCACAGTAGTTATTTTTACACACTAATTACTATTATACAATATTAATATAATATATATAAATGTTCTACAATTTGTCAATTGCACCAACTAGTAGCTCCATCTCCTGGTGTATATTCTTGAAGAGGTCTCTCATCTGCCTGGGCGAGTCGAGTATGTCAATACTTTGAGTATACGGGTTGTACCTGACGCCGAAATCACGGGGAATCGTCTGAGCGAATTTTCTAAAAAAGACAAATAAGTGAATCTGTTAGAAAACTTATAAATGAATGAAAAGAAAATATGGGCATATTTAAATCTTCATAATTATGTTAACTAATAGACTGTTAATTTTCTCGACGAAATAGCAATAATTGCAAGTAATATTGTCCTATCTTTAGAAAATAAAAAGATGTTAAATATTAGAAAAAGATAAATTAAATGTACTTACATCATTTTCTCTTTAGCGTTTTCGAAGCTGTTGGCCACAAAGTATACGGGTTGATACTCAGTGATTGGATATTTTTGGGTGCCGGTGATTTGTGGCTCAAAATCCTTCAGCTCCGGCTTGTCAGAAAGGCAGTACTGCAGCTCACCAAATGAAGACAATAGTCCAGCACCATAAGCTTTAAGTTGCCCTTCTTGGCGGCATAAACCGAATTCCACAGTAAACCAAAAGCACTGAGAACAAAGTATTACATAGAATTATAGAATAAGCTATTATAGTACACACTCTTGGTTATAGTGACAGTGATTTTTCTCATCAATTATCTCTTTCTGTCATCATTTATTTGTCATTGAAAAGACAAAGACAGAGTATTGTCTAATATCTAAGTAAAGTTAGGTACAGCCGACTCGTTTTAATAAATATTTTTTAAAAAGAATCACAAAGACATGGATTATGTTAAGAAGAATATAATTTTATTTGTATTTGAGTGTGAAAAATATTCGAATAACAATATATTTTATTAAAATGTTAGCTTCCTACCGTTGCAAGTTTTTCAATATAATCGTCTGGAGCTCCTAGAGAAGCGAGACCAATTTCCTGGGAAAACTGTGCAAATGCTGGATCGGCAAACAATGGAGCATGTCCCAGCAATTCGTGGCAAACGTCTGGCTCCGGAGTGTAGAGGGGACGTGAATGGTGCCTAATGTACTGAGTGCTGTGGAACACTCGGAACGCCAGACCGGCAAGAAAATCTCTCGACGACAGTAGGCCTGCTACTGGACGTAGTGTAAATCCTGTGCAATCTGTAATTAATTCAGTAAATTATTTATATGCTTTTGCAAGTGAGACTTCCGACCAATGCATACAGGCTTTTCAGTGCTGTTTTAATTTAAGCAATTAATTTACATTTAGCACTTAAAGTATTATCGGTGTAAATACGCATATCTACATTGCATTTATTAAAATGTCTTCTTCTGAGGAACAATTTTGGATATGGCATTTTTTAGAAATAAAATAGAGACAAAAGATGTAATTGGGTCCATTCTTAAGTGATAATAATATCAATGTATGTACATAAAGAAATCATTTATAGTGGAAAAAAGTTAAAATAGAATAAGAAAATATTATCAAATACTTTAAACAGTATTGTTAAATTTATTACAGACAGATGAAAGTTCAGTTTACTGGATATTAATATAAAAAATGTTTTAGATTTTTTAAAATAATAATCTTGTTAACCCTCGACAATACGCTATATGCTATATTTAGTGCATATGAGCGTAACATTCATTGGTTAAAAAAATATATCGCATGATTGCTTTAAGATGTTAGTGTGAGGCTACACTTAAATAGAAATATCTTATATATATCTAGTAACAAATCAAGTGACAAGAACCTTTAAGGAAATTTGAAACATCTTCAAGTTGCGGGATATTGTCTTCTCTGTATCCACAATTTTCGATCAATAAGGGAAACACGTGATTGTGTTCCTTGCAAGCGTGGGTTGGATACAATTCCGTGAGTTTTCTAAACACAACGCCCCAGGTTGCGGTTTCATCTTTAGTGTAGTTCACATGTGGTAGGGGCTGACCGTGCTTGTAGTTAAAGGCAATATCGGCGAAGTATTTTCTTCTAGCCCTGTATTCGGGGTCAGTAAAACCAGGATGATCTGAATCGAGCTCAGCGCCGTAGGACAGGATCTGATTCGCAAATCTGTCTAAATCACGGATACGTCTCGGGAACCACGGTACGGCAGCTGTAATACATAATGCATAATATTTATTAACAAAGTAAATAAATTTAAAATTCATGGAACCTCAGTAATTGTTGGTGTTAGATAAATTATCTATTTTTTATTATATAACTACCCAATCGTCACGATTTCGCAAAGGCAGAATAAGACATTCAGCCTCGGTACCTTGTTTAATATATTGTAATAATTATTTTGTAGCGTCAAATAAACAAAATTAACAATACATATATTACTTTACTTTTCTTTGTCTCTCGGTCTGTTGCTTCTACACGGCCAAAACACTGAACCGAAAATGATGAAATTTAGTATAAAGCAAGCTTGAACTCCAAGGAAGGACATAGACTACATTTTTATATCTAAACCTGACAACCGATCCCCGATACGCGGTCCACAAATAGGTAAATATATATCAGAGAACTCACATCTGTTGTCCTTGTAATTTCTGGAAATTATATTCAAATATCCAGTGTTTTCTCTAAGCTCCGCTAGAACAGCGCCGAAGTCACCCGAGCCGTGTTCACATTCCACCATGAACTCATATCCGGGCCTTCTTGCTGACGAGCGGGACTCGATGTGGCTAAGGTTCACACCATGGGTAGAAAAAATACTCAGAAATTTCGCCAAGGAACCGGCCGCGTCAGGTGTTTCAGGAGAGAAAAGGAGCCATGTCGATTTATTTGAGTCACGTCCTTCGGCAATGTAATTGCCTCCGTGCATGAGTTTTGGCTGCAATAAGAAAAAAAAAATCTGTTGACACAGTTTTAAGCAATAACATAAATTACAAAGGATTCAAGCCATTCCAAATTATAGGCTGGTTTAAATAATGAAATTATTACAAAACGAGGCGACAATATAGTTTTTTAGAATGAACCTTGTATTAATTTGTGTGTCTTTTGTTTTAATTTTATACTGTCATTGGAATTAATATTAGATTGTTAAATCACTGTGAAAAAAAGAATCTTCTTGAAAGCAAATTTATTATAATAAAAAACAGAATGAGGTTTTATAACATAAATTCTTATAATGAGCAATTAAACCGATTAAAAGTTTATAAAATAAAATGAATTCCGATTCCTTCGTGTCCTTATTGATATTTTCTTTATCTTACCTACGCATTTAACATCAATCGATCTATTGCGATTGAAAAATTAAGTAATATATTAAATTTAAATACTTATACATTAGATAAAACAGTTTGTTATGAATTTTAAGTGCCTATAATAAAGCAAAAACAGATTATACAGTGAGACGATAACCTTAGACCGGTCATGTCGTTGGCCGATGAATAAATGAACGAAAACAATGACGAAACATCATGAGAGGATAAATTCAATTACAGTTTGAACTGGTTACGAATTACTATTAATTAATTTAGGATATAATCGAAATTACAAGGTCATTTCCTTGCTTTTTCGATCTATCTGTATCCTAGGCTTACTCCTACTTTCGCTTTGGCTTAAGCGTTTTAATTTCATATAGTTTAATATTAATGATCATATTTATGCTCACGGCTTGGCTTTGAGTTGTGGTCGTGACCGTGAAGTTACACATATATACAGCTCATAATTTTCCTCGATAAAGCAAAGGAATTTTTCAAATCGCACTTTTTATTGTCGACATTTGTTTCGACAAAACAAATGATACAGTTTTATAATATAATTTGAATGGAAATTCATAACTTTATTTGTTGATAAATATTAATAATTATTTTTTGATCAATAATAAATCTCGCTTCGCTTCATTCGACGTTTCTTCTTAGGGCTGATAGTCTTAGCCGTTTCTTTGGTCCGGTGGTAGTTTTTGAAAACACCTATTACCTTGAAACATCTATAACGCATATAGATTTATCAACCGAGAATCTATATGAGAAATTGACTAATATGCGTTTAAAAATCATTTACAGCGACGAGCCTCTGTGGAGTTATTGCGCGACCGTGAATATTTATATTAGTATAATAAAATGAAGACTGTGTCAATACCTCGTATTAGTATACAATAAACAGAATTCACTTAGTATACGATAGTCAACATACAGCCCAAACCAATGCTGTCTAGATTAATGATATTGGATCGATGTATTGGACGTGGAATCACCACTTGCAATGTAATTAGTAAATTACATTCCAAGGTCTTAAATAAACCGTTAAAATGTAGTTCTTAAATAAACCGTTAAAGTGCAGGAAATGTTTTGTTTCTTTTTTGCACTTAGCATTTAATCTACTTTAACGATAAAAATAGATACATATTCTAAATTCCACTCTAAGTGTAATTTAGTATAGTAATGACTTTCGCTTACACGTCTGTGTAAGACATATATTTTTACATTCTATATAGTATGTAAAAATAAATATATATAAAATATATTATGAAATATACAATCAATACCTTAGCCTATTGATTTTCAAAAAAGTTCCTACAACTATTGTTGAGAATATTTTTATTTTTTATTTGAGGCTACATTTCTATTGTTTATTTCTCAAGATCATTTATAAATGGAGAATTGCGGAGAGTTACTTGTATTATATTAACTATATCACACTTACATTCCATAACATTTATAACATTACATAATTATATAGTTATCTCTGACAGGAATTAAATATGGAGCAATAACAAAAATTATTGAATTATACTGAATGCCGTGTTGATTTAAAGCAAAAGGCTGAAACACAAAAAGCGAGCAAACGCGTTTGTGTGATAATAATAAACGTACACATCAAGTCACACTGGGTAAAGTAACATATGATTATACGCACATGAAAAAGAGTCGAATATATTTTATGGCAAAACTATCTAAATAATATTAATCAAGAGTTATATTTAGTCGTCGTGTTTTAAATGAAAAGCTTAAACCTACGAAACATAAATTACTTTCCAATAATATAATATTATTTTGAATTATCAACATAGAATTGACATTTAGTTTTTTTTTTTAATTTAAAACGAATGTACGCCCAGTTGTCGAAGACGACCATTATAAGTTATATCCACTGCCCTAACTAAAACCTAACACGATCAATATTAAATAACGTTCTGTTTACATTTTTTTTTTAATCATCAATACTCTAAGTTTACCAAACAAAATAGTTGACAAACAGAGAAGAAAATGGTATTCAACGGTTTTTTTTTTTTGAGGTATCGGTAGGTGGACTAGCAAATGGGTTACCTGATGGTAAGTGTTGGACAGCCATAGACAATGGCACTGTAAGAAATATTAACCATTCCTTACATCACAAATGTAGAATATCTGATGAGTGGGTGGTACCTACCCAGACGGGATTTCACTAAGCACTACCAAGTAATACTATTTCGTCTTCGCCTCTTTATGAGTAATTAATTTAAATGAATTTATTACATTTACATTCTAAAAGTCAAAGAAAATTGACATAAACTTCCTCGTCTCGTATTTAAATGTTGCAAGTTTTATATATAATGTTATGCTAACGGAAATTCTAATCTCGTGACTGCATTTTTTTTTATTAAAGAAAATATCCTTAACCAAAGCCATAGAAAAAAAAACCGTGAATAATTATAATTGTAATGCGATCGTTTATATGCCTACAGATTATTCCGCATTCTTTTTATGTATGAACTAGCGACAAATACCATTGTTTTTATATATTTTTTTATAATCTACGCTATAAGATTGGATCTGGAAATAGATCCTATGATTTTTATTACAAAAAGTAGACTATTTTTACGGTCAGATCTAAAATCTAAAGTTAATCGTATAATTAAAATTATAATTAAGATTGATTGCTTCATTTAAACTATATTAAAAGAACGATATTTATATTTTTAAAATAACGAAACAATCTTAATGTTTTACAGCTTAAAAAGAAATATAAAATGACACAGCAGCATAAACATATAAATAAGAAATATATCTATCACGCAATAGTTCAAAAATAGTAAAAATCGCATAATCTACTCTATAAACATTCCTAATATAATCAATTAACAAAATACAAAACAATCGCAACGGACAACAAATATAAAAATATACCGTATCTGCCGGCGAAGTAGACAAGACTTCCTTGCTCTGAGACAGCACTTCCATAGTTTTTTCAGGCTATATTCCAGAAACAATGATATTCCAACTAAGCAGTGACCACGTCAAGAAGGAACCGTGTGACTGATCGGAGGCGTGCGTTGTATAGAAACAAAAGTCGGTGGTAGACACTACTTTTATAATCGCTATATGACGCAGCTGTTATCCGAGAGGGACCACGCGTCGGATGAGGTTTATACATATACAATTATTTTACATATATGCTTATACGTAAATATGTTTCTATTTTTTAAAATATTAAGCTGTTTTTTTATTTCATTACAATTTGTGAATTTGTAAAATTTATTATACTTACTTATATAAGCAATTATGACAAATTTCTTTTTTGTCCGTTTTCTTGATATTTAGGATACATACTTAAAGACGATTAATATGAATTGAAACAAAATCAAAATATACTTTATTCGAGTAGGCTTTTACGAGCACGTTTGAATCATCATTTAACAAGCATTGACTCGACGGTTATATAATATATTTTTTTATTTAAAATTAATTAAACACATGTTTTCACCAACGCGGCTTTGTGATTCTGGATGCATCTGGATAGCAGTCACGTTAACTAATTATTTTACTGCCAAATAAAAATACTGCCAGTGTAATTCAATGTTCAATTATTCAATATACTTACGTAACAACGATCGATCCCGTGGTCGACAGTTCTAGACAGGAAAGTACGAGTATAGTGAAAACATTAAGCTGATTCCAATGCCAGTATGTAGGAAACAATGTGAAAAATTTTCTATTTAACTTAATTAACAGACAAAGTTACCTTTAATTTCCCTATTACAAAATATTTAAAACACCGAATAACAAAAATATGTAAAATACCACATCCATACTATGTTATTTAATGTGTTAGATAAAAGTTGTCGATGCAATACAAGAATAAAGTTGCGTTTATATTTCTCGTATTTATTTCAAGGTCAAGACAGTATATGTATATACGCAATTACAAAACAGATATATATCTAAGCATTCGCAAAAAATCTAAACATTTTTATGTTATTTTAAAATAAAATAATATTTTGTTACATTTTTGTTGCCAATTTATTCTTTATAAATGTGTACACTAAGGCGGAAAGTCTCGTATTCGAATGTAATAATTATAACGTAATGTTATTATATACATTCCAATTTGCTCCACATTTAAAACATCTGAACATTCTCTAATAGCAACGTAAACAAGCAAACATTTATTTATTCATTACTTATAATAGCTTTATTCTATACAATATATATTAAGTTGTGATATACGCGACCAAATGTCCAAATCCCTGTCTTCTACACATCATGATAGGATTCCATATTTAAAGATTAGTTATAATTTTTCAAATCAAAGTATGCTTTATTCAAGTTAAAAGCATTTTGAATGGTCATGTTACAGTGTTGAATGTAAGTAATTAAATGTAAAGATGCTACCGGATCGGAAAGTAGATTCTAACGAGACCCGGCAGTAAGCTCAGTAGTTACTCTTTCCCAGCATTTGAATTACAGAATGTATCTCAATAGAGCACAATTAGATATGTACATACATATCCTGCCGTATTGAGTAATATGCCTTATTTATCAATGTATTACTTTATGAGCTTTAAATTTTTAAATCGGCTAAATGAAATATAACGGTGGTAAATCTTACAGAAACAAATACCGCGACCCAAGAAGAATGTATTAAGTTTACAAAGCCGTAAACTTGGTGTTATTAGTTTATCTTTCCTCCTTGTGTCAATGATTATCACTATTTATTTCAAGAAGATCTATGGTATTGTGAATATGCTTAATATTGTTGTAAACATATTGTGAGGCAACTATGAGTTTACCCACTTCAATAAAAACATCCCGAAGTGAGGTTCGAGCTATATTATTGTAAATAGATCGGATTACTTTTTTTGAGGATGAAAAGTTTTAACATCTATAGCGTTACGCAAAGTATTAAAATAAGAAATAATACAAAATAATTGAGTAGAATCAACATCAGTTATTTGTCTAACTTTTCAAACCGCGTATACTGCAGAGCTGAATCTCTCTGTAATAGGGAGATAAACGAGGATTCCACTAAAGCTTTCAGTCTAAAGTGATTCCTAGAAATACTTTAGTATAATAAACATTTAGATCAATATTATTTAAGGTTAGCTTTAAATTTTGCTTCCTACATAAGGCAAACAGTATGTATTTTGTCTTCTTGGCATTTAGAACTAAATTCTTCAGTGATAATGGATTGATTGCAACGTCATATTTACTTTATTTTCCAGTCAACTTTAAATGTAAAGAGGTATCATTACAAACAATACAATATCACAAATACCTTTAACATGATAAGGAAGATCATTTATGTATAACAAAACATATTTCTTTCCAACTATTGATAAAGTTATTTTATTAAAGTATATTATCTCTATTTTTTGTGAATATATAAAAACATTCGTCATACAATATGAATAAGTTACCACAACATCTATGTTATTATTTGATTACGCAAATTTATTACTTACGCAATTTTAAATCAAGATAAAGAGAAGCTGAATATATATATTTTTTTTATTTGTGAGAGCATCCTAAAAACCCAGGTGGAGAAATAAAAGTATAATGAACATTATTTTCAGGCATGGACTTTACAAAACCAAATTTATATAAACTAGACTTAAAAAGGCTAAACTAATTTCTGCTTACGTAACGTCAATATGTCAACGTACTATAAAAAAATAAAATGTCAAATCAATGATCATAAATGCAACATCGACAAAATTGTTACACAAATTGTATTTAGATAAAATACAAAAACTATTCTAGTATGGTACAGCTCAAACAAGTGTCGCTTCGGCTGAAATCGGTGAAGAATATCCAGAAGATTACGAAGACAATGAAGATGGTTTCAGCCAGCAAGTAAAAAGATTTTATTATCCTACTAATTTGCTCTTTTTCTATAATTGTATATTACCTCAAAGAATCACAGCCTTTGATCAAAATTGTTTCACAACCTAATTTCATCGTTTTAATAAATAAAAATAATTTATAATTAATAAAAAAATCATCCCATTGTGATGAAAAATGGTAAGTTTATCTGTATATATCCAAAGATGACTAGATTAAAAAATATATTAATTTAACAACTTAAATATAAAGTTATATGTCGACCCTGATTCTAATAATATATGCAAATACAATTATTTTCATATTCTTCACATCATAATATCAATGAGTTGTTATCTAAGTTTCGTGTCTATTTAGCATCGAGACGTCGTACGATAACATCGACCATAAATATTATTACTGGTTAAATTTTATTTATATTATAACGGTTATCTATTTTATCATAAAAAGACCATAATGCGTTGATGTTTTTTTTTTAAATTCGTCAAATGCTCAATTATTATTTAGCTTCAGACTACCTTATAGCAGTGAGCTTAAATTAGATTTACTTTATAATAAGGGCTTTTACGGTGACATATTTTTATTCTCCTCTCACTTTTGAGGATAAGGTTTGGAGTTTGTTCCGCCATGATGCTCCAATTCAGTGGGTGCACCTTTAGGAAGGTTGCAAATTATCCGACCGATAAATTATAAACGTTATCTAGTTCCAATGCTTATACTGGATCATTTTAGAAGATATCGTTCTTCTTTCGATCGTTTCGTCGATTCGTCGTTCTTTCGAACGATCGATCAAAGAGAGCGCTTTGAGATGAGGCTACCTGTTGTACATCTTCATTGTTTATATTATGTGCTTTATTTTTATAAGTGTGAATATTTTTGTGTAAATTGACTAAGTAGTCTGCGATACAGTTTATCCAATAGGCGGCATGTTTATAAATATGTCACTGCCTCATCCGATAAGCCAAAAATTGCATCACGCAATCTTAAGTATAAACAGTAATGGTCGTTGCCTTATTTCGTTCGTAATTTCAATCAATTGTAATGGGCTGCCTTGCGATGTAAAAGTCGTGAAAAATTTAGTCTATTGTAGTATCCAAGCCAAATTAAAACAAGATCATGAAATGAATAAATAAAATGCCTTACAGTAATCATATGATGTGTAACAATTGAAATCTGATCTTGGTAATAAGCAATATTATCTGACATTGTATGCCCTAAGAAAATTTTTGGTACCATCTATCTCTCATCTCTAGCACGCAACACCACGCATGATTATTAGTCAAATTCTCCGGCTCCATGTTACTCATTTCAGTCCCGTTTCAAGCGAGAGAAAAGACGATGCACATCAAAAACATTTAGAGAATAAATCGAATACTAAAACTTAGTCTATTCCAAATGGAGAGGATTGTAAATATTTCTTATGTTTGACACGCTCAATAATTTAATTTATTTGTTCTCCTAAAAATACATCAGGTTCACAAAAGCAGAACGAGAGCTTGCATCAGCACGACCATTTGGTTACGGACCCCAGAAGTTTTACGAGTCGAGTCATTTAGTTGCTAAAGTAGCCAAGAAAGATGACAAGACAAAGACAGATGCACCACCCGAGATACCTGCTGAAGGCGTCGAGGGCAAGGATGATAAGAAAGTCAAAAGGATATACGTAGCTGTTACATCGGATAGAGGTATTATCTTATTGTTTTTAAATTATAAATCACTCATTTATTTCGAAACAATATTTTCTCACTTATCTCTTAATAATGCAAATTAATTTACTTATATTTTGTTATTATAATTAGTAAGATGAATAAATAATTAAACGAACACGCTTGTGACGTCAATAGCATAACTTTGAGCGGGTGAAATTTATTTAGTAATATTTTTAATTAGAAATAACAAAACAAACATCATCATTTATTGGTAAATATGATAGAGGTAATTAAAAAATAATAATAATTCAAAAAACAAGTAAATTAAATTAATGCTTTTATGTATTCTATAAATCAATTACAATTTTATCTTAATTAAACAATATTGAAACATTAGCTTGTGCTCAGATATTCAGATATGTTCCACGTGGGACTATCAGTCGTGTTAAAGTAATAAAATATTGACGAATCGATAACTCTGGTATCTCGGTTCTTATTGACCCCAGGGTGAGGCGTGCGTCTACAGAAGCATACGCAGTTGGCGTGCAATTATTTATTATTAAGTCCGTACATTTTGACTACAGCCCTTACAACGAGGACAACGAGCCCTTAATATTGGAGACTCGACATAAATTAAATATTAAAACGGTATGCTCTGTAATATTCGTCGACTGAAACGATCGATATTAATGCTAATAACCATATTAATAATTTATTTATACCAGGAACCTAATTATTAAAAATATATAAAATATGAACGACAATTATCGATTTATTCGATAGATCAACTAATCGCACTGAGTGGCATATTAATTAACAAAAATACTATTCTCCATTCAATTGTATTAAAGTGTCCTGCAATATTATAAATGTGAAAGCAACACTATCGTCTGTATGTTTGCATGATGCTCTTTCATAGCCAAACCACTGAACCAAAATAGATGATATAAAGCAAGCAAGCTTGAACTCCAAGGAAGGATATAGTCTAATTTTATGCCTTTTATTTTACGGACAACCCCTAAATTGATAACTAGAACAACGGAGGACAACTGTTATTTACATATGCGAGCCATCCTCAGAGCAAAACATACACAAACCGACCATAAGTATGCATGTGTAGCGAGTCTGTACTTAGCTGACCTTCACTGTGGGCTTAATGTCATATCCCACAGTTCACATACAAAACCTTTATTTAAAAAACATACGGTTGAGATATCTACCACGCGCTCTTTAATAAATTTACCGTTGTTATATAAATGAATACTTTGTACTGTGGTTTTCTGGTTGAAAAGACGATTTTAAATCGACCGATCGAGTAACAAAGTCGAATTGAAATTTAATTGCAAAAATGTTGACAACAACGCAATGTATTTTCGATTAATTGAATAAAAATAACGTAATATGTAAACAAAGTGAGCTCTAAAGCAGATCATGGACACATAAGGCGCAAATATTCGCGCAATAATAAGTATTATCTTGTAAATATGTTACTTATTTCCGTCGAAGGCTTAAATAAAATTGATAACACGAACTTCGTTGTTTTTTAAGTGATTACACTGTCAGTACTTTTATATTGACACTGATACTAATATTTCATATTATTAATGTGGTTAATAAATTATATTAATTATTATTAATTCAATTTCAACAAATGGTAATAATATTTGATGTTGGAACAATATAATCAAGCACTGTAATAAATAATTATTTCTAATTAAACCATTTTATTTTTGGCGTTTATTCGAAGATTGTATAATAAATTAGGTAATAATTAATACTTATTGTATCTTTTAGGTGTCCTGTATATTTTAAATATATAGTAGATCAAATGTAGTGGTCACTAAGTGCATCTGTGCCATATCTATGGTAATTACATGTTCGGTGTCAATGGTCACGGTTATAGTTGTGAGAGCAATACCGTAATAGTGATACCATAAGGTATCGTATCGTACCACAAGGTGGTGCTCACATAACGTATTGATCCTGTGTGCGTGGGCCTTCAAAGGTGTGGAGATAATCTGTGATCCCCTATTTCTGTTCTGTTGGGTCTTTGGATACTTGTTGGATATATGGCTATTTCGTGACAATCTGCCCGGGTGCGCCACAGAAACGCCTGAGCGATTCCATGACATCCCACGGTGAAGAAGAGGGAGTCATTTGTTTTCAGTCCGGTACTCGGTAAAGACATCCATACTACGTAGATATATGAAAAGTGACAACACAAGCGATATATCAAATAACGTAAAAATTAGTAGGAATATTTGATTCCTACTATATTTATACAATTATACTAGTTTTAGGAGGTGCTCGTCGGGTATTAGGCACAAATGTGTAGATTGCTCATGAAACATAACAGACAGACAGAGTTACGTTCGGATTTTTAATATTAATATAGATATGGCATTTATAGATTCTATTAGAAATATTCAAACAATTAACAATTATACTGTGGAATATGGTCACATATTTTCCTTAATATTGGAGTTTCCTTTTAGTAATGCAATGTTATTATGAATTTTCATCATTATGATATATGTACGACAAATGTTTTACAAATAACAGTTCAAATAGGTGAAGAGGCCAAACCATCACGTAGTTGGAATTAATTAATGGATTACACGATGATGTTATAGATAGACTTTCTGAAGCATAATATTAATTTCAACTATTATGATAGGTTAATTTTACATTAAATTTAAATCAAAATATTGCTGATTGCAAATGACGTTCAGTTGAAGTGTTATCATTGGTCGAAATTTTAAATAATCTATGGCATCTAACATGCTTTCAGAAAAATTTACTTTTCGAATGTTGCAAAGTTGCTATTGGAACATTGAAAATTACCAAGGGTGTAATTACTCAAAAAGCGTTGTACTATCAAATACATCGAATATTACAACCACATGCTTACATAATAACTATATTATAACATAACTGTGAGTTAAAGAATTAAGCAATGTTATATTTAAATTACAAAACGAAAGGAATTATTGTATTGTATTAGTCCTAAGATTAACTCTCAACCCACAAATTCTCAAACTATATTTCCTTTTCCCATAGTATTTATAAAATAACAATACATTTTTCATCATGTATAGATAAAATAAAACCTTTAACGGAATCAAAAATGTATAAAAATATTAGTATGAATATATGCACTGACTTATAGTCCAATGAGAAGGCAAATCCAATAAGCGGATAGTAATAGGCGGAGAGTTAAGACGGAGGACCAAGGGCCAAGCGATTTTCGAGGCATGGGAGTGTACACTTTAAGCTTCCAGAGTCCGGGCTTGTACTGAGAAGTTTTCACCTGAAAACCCCAATATTTTTTATCAGCCCAATCTGGGTTTTGATCCACTAGACCAACGAGGTAGCTATACATATATGCAGGTACTTTATATGCCTATATAAAATACAGATGGAGCGTGTTCTTGTACGTTGCGTGTGATCACAGTATTATCATGTGCAGTGTCGTAACCTCGTGTTTTTGCTCACAGAGTGTAGAGGTGTCGTTCTGTCCATAAATGTACCGTATTAATATATTGTATATATAGCACTGTTATCGCACAGGCCATTGCAAACTCTGTCATGTTTATTAATCTTTAATCCGCCTCGTAATTCGCTTAAACTCGTTTTATCTTTTTCAGCTTAGATCAGCTTTGTTGTTATACAAATAACTATTAGATAAATGTTACGACGACTTTTTTTATTTGAGTTTGAGATAAATAATACTGAAAAGGTTGCTATTTCATAATAGGTTTATGTGGTGGTGTACACACGGGCGTGTCGCGTAGAATCCGACGCAGCATGACGACTCGCAGCGCGGATGCTGCGGCGAACAAGCTCGTTTGTGTCGGAGATAAGTCGCGGGCTATGCTCAGGAGACAATATAGCGAAAATATGCTCATTAATGTCAAAGACGTAATTATCATTTTTTTTAATGTTCACTCTAACAGTGGAGTCACAATTTGTTTAAAAGCGATGTTAAAAAATCTAAAATATTATAAAGAACACCATATTATCCGAATTACTCCCATATCGAGATTTTTTTTAACACAGGCTAGACTACGATGCCATTTTGAACTATAAGTATCAGAAATAAGTGCCTAATGACAATATATTACCAATTTACTCGAATCGAAATCGAATCTCGAATGCTCATTTAGCACTGACCTATACTAGTTGAAGTACAAGTATTGGCTTAAAAAAATGTTACTACCAAGTTGTTCCAATACATAGACAAATTATTAATGTAGTTTCCTTGTTGATATTTCAACAGATAGGTCGCATAGCTCCCGTGTTTAAAGACGCTTCGACTATAGCGGCCGCCATCGTGCAGTCAGGATACATGTATGACATTGGCGAGATATATTACAACAAATACTTCAGCCCTGTTAAATATGAGATGACCATCATACCCTTCTTCACGAAGAGTAAAATAGAGGCAAGTTTATTATTTGTTTCATCTCATATACTTCTATGTTTATTACTTCTCCATATACTATTTAAATTAATGAAAATGAATTTTAACTATTCAAAAATTGCTCTGATAAATTGACTTGTTGAGATATATAGTAAATTTCATAGCCCCCTATTAAATACACTATATAACTCTAAGCCGATGATTGCGATAACTCAAATCGTAACTACCTTATGATTATCCAATAGTAATCCTATATGTTATTCTGGGTTGGTCATTAACTATTGAGAATATCTATCGGGAAATCGCCAGAAACATCCATTCCACTCGAAGAAGAAATTATGATAAGCAACCCTTAAAAAAGATATATTTACATTTTCCATGCGACTTGTTCATGGCTGTGCATATTATACACAACAAAAAGTCGTTGATTAATGTTTTTTTTTTTAATTCAACACTAATTTCATTTTCATTTTACTTCCAAAATTCTGGTAAAAACTACGTCGACATTCCAAATTTAATTGTTTATAATATCATATAATTCAAGATCGACATACCTCTATCAAATTATTTTTCTCCACCGATGTACATTGCACCATGTATAGTTACTAACTGGTAACGTGGGATAGTGGATTAAGCTCCAAGCGCTTAATAAAAGTTTTGCAGAGCAGTGAAATATTTACATGACATTTAAATCGAATAACGCTTTTGTTTATTGATGACAGGCAGCACCAAATATGAACGCATTTGATGACGTAGAGGACGACCAGCTCGAGTCCTACTCTGAGTGGACCTTTGCCGCCTTACTTTTCTACGCATTGAAGGAATCCGCGGCCTCTGAGCAGTCTGCGCGAATGGCGGCTATGGACAATGCGACCAAAAATGCCGACGATATGATCAGAAAGCTCACTCTTCTATTCAATAGGACGCGCCAAGCCGTCATAACGAGGGAACTTATCGAAATAATATCTGGAGCAGCTGCTTTGTAGTTTTTTTTTTGCGTAATAAAATATCTATTAGTTTATGACAGCGCTTTTTCTTTCAACGTATATAACCTTGACCGAGACAATATACAATATATAATCATTTTAGTATCGAATATGCAACGTTTAAGCATATTTATCCGATTTCGATGTCAATGCAACAATTAGATACTGAGTTAGTTGTAGTAGTTAATAATAAAGTCTTACTCTATAAATACATATATTTACAAAAACGAATTCATTACCATACTACTGCTATATCTGTAAAAGTCTTGTAAATAAATTGCTGGACCGAATAAACAATAAAAAAAAACTTTTTTAAAACAATTTTTTGGTAATGCTTTATACTAAAAAGAAACAACTTAGTTAACAACAAAAATGTCTTCAACGACAGATTCGCATAATTATTCCAACAGGCAGGTAAAGTTAAATAAAAGTTGGTAACAAATAACTTTAATTTTAGAGTACAATTATTACGTTTTCCAAATCACATAAATTATATTTTGCAAAGTTTCAAGTTCTTAACTCTGCGAGTGATTTCACACTGGACATGTATGTTTATATTGTTATAGAGTATATTTGTAAGAGTTTTATATTTTTATCGGCATGTTTACAAATTAAGTGTTCGAAATATAATTTGATATGAGGTTCAGAGATTCACGTCGTTACTATCTAACTTATAAGAAAAGTTAAAGGCAAATGCAATGTCAGTGAGACTCTTCGAGGTATTTTTCATATTCCGTCTGATTCATGAGCTGCTGGATCTCATCCGGCGTAGACAGCTTCACCCTGAACAGCCAGCCTTCGTCATAGCAGGATTTGTTGATAAGAGACGGTGTTGATTCGACTGTGTCGTTCTTTTCTGTTATCTATAATTTATAAGAATAATTAATTATCGCTATGTCTTATTATTTTTTCGATGTTGCTTTTTTAGCATTAGCAATAGTAGCCTGTAAATTTCTCACTGCTGGGCTAAAGCCCTCCTTTCCTTTTGAGGAGAAGGTTTGGAGCATATTCCACCACGCTGCTCCAATACTGGTTGGTGGAATACACATGTGGCAGAATTTCGTTGAAATTAGACACATGCAGGTTTCCTCACGATGTTTTTCTTCACCGCCGAGCACGAGATGAATTATAAACACATGAAAATTCAGTGGTGCCTGCCTGGGTTTGAACCCGAAATCATCGGTTAAGATGCACGCGTTCTAACAACCACTGGGCCATCTCTCTCAATTCTCCACCATAGGAGCTCAAAGTATGAACTCTGTAAGCTTGTTTTTAAAGAATTAATGGACTGTTTAACGCAATTTTCCAATCCGTATATTTAGCCATTCTAACTAATAAACCAGCGTCGAATGTTAAGAGAGATTGAAATTAGTGTCAAAGCCTTTTTGTATTAGCTTGTGTAAGAACATCAATATACATGCAAATATTTACTCTGCTGGGTAGATAATACACAATCATCAGGTATTCTGGCCCAAAAGCAACAAAACTTAGTATTGTTGTGTTTCGGTTTGAGTGAGCCAGTGTAAGTACAGGCACAAGGGACATAACATCTTAGTTTCCAAGGTTGGTAGCGCATTGGCGATATAAGGAATAAGCTTAATATTTATTACAGCGCCAATGTCTATTCAACACCAGGGAGCCCATTTGCCCGTCTATCTACCTATTACTTATAGACAAAAAACTCTAAATCGGGAATTATATCTTGATATTAGCCATTTGGACTTTTCGGATTTTCAAATCATTTAACAGTTGTGTGTCAGTCATTCGTTGTTCATTACCATTGATGGAATCTAGAAGGACAACTTGGATTAAATACGTGGATCTTGATATCGTGAGGAAACCTGTGTGATTCTAATGAAATGCTATTTGTGTATGGAGGCATGCTCATAACTATTACAGCAGCGCGTTTAAGTCTTCTCCTTGACAGGGTGCCACTACTATTGTTCCTCAAACTTGTGTATGGTTTCGAAGTTAAATTTATAAGTTAGAAATATTATCATTATCATCTCAGCTAAAGGACTTCCTTTTTTAAGCTAAAACGTCCCCCAAGAATAACCACAATGGCATTTTACAGCGACTTCCAACCCTCACAAGATAATGGCTTGTATATTGTATTGAACTTGCAAACACTATCTTCCGGTTCGTGGATGAACCTATCTGCCCTGACAGCGATATGTTATAAATATATGTACTAACAGTTCCAGAGACAGGCGTATAGACCTCGCTGGCTGCTTTGACGCTCTCAAGGGCTCCACACTCATCGCCTGCGGCCACCGTTCGACCTACGTCAGGTAACTGCACGAACACAACTTCCCCTAAAGCTTCCTGGAAATAATATAATATCATAGATATTATATTTGATTGTAAGTCATCAGGACTTTTTACCTGACTTCGGCAAAATGTGAGTTCAGATATTTTCAGCGGGCTATGTATGTATGTTCATCTGTTTCCGCATATCTTCTGAACAACAGATTGTAATTTGACAAATGAGTTAGAGGCGTCTTTAAGTTCATTTAAATTCGTTTGATTAAATTAAAATAACGCTCATTACAATAAGTTGACAAATATTGAATGAATAATATATCTCAGCTATAAATATATAATCGACAACGTTTAATAACTAATCGGTGTTTGAATAATGGTGTCATGTGCAAAGATAATAACGAACTATAGCTATTCGAGATACATACAAAGCGTTAATAATGCTATTGACCTCAATAATCAGAAACTAAGACGACGCGCGCCGGGTCGGTCCCAGACCCCGATATTTGACTAGATAATTGCCCTTTATTTAGATAAAACATAAAGTTATCTCACGATCCTGAACCAATAAAAGTAAATTACGAGCCAATCAAAAGTAATTTATACAAATACTAATTGCGTTTTTTCGTATTTTTTGAATACGAAGGATTTAATTTGGATAAATTGTATATTTAAAAAATTAAATATTTACTTTTTATTTGTAACATAATTACGCTTTATGTTGCCAATACTATAAATTGCTTGATTACTGTAATTTTATTAAAAAAAAATGTGTAGATGAAACAAAGGAGATCCCTGTTCTTTGAAGTAAAATTGAAGACTTCTCGAAAATCAGACCTACATAAAATTTAATATATATTACATTTTAATGTCCCTAAATTGTAAAAAAATCAGCTTAACCTAAGATAAAACTAGTTTGAACTGGTTCCGAAATTCAGCCACACTTAATTAAAAGTTAAATAACGTCTTATAAAAATAATGTAAGATTTGAATAAGTACAATCTGCGATACAATTAAAATTATGTTCAGTCCGCACCTGGGCATAACTTGAAATGCCGATGGTCCCTATCCCAGAATCCAATGACACCCACTCGTGTTTCTTTGTGTAGTAGCGTCCTGGAATATAAATAAATCACATATATTTATTTTATAAATGTTAATAAAAGCAAAACTTCTTTTTCTATAGACCATTCGGCCTACAATGTATATTCATTTGAATAATTAAATAATAAAAGTGTTCGTGAAACGGACCATAAACCATTTAAACAATGTTTTTAATTATCGAACGTTCTAATTACAGCAATAGGTTCTGTTATAAAATAGTTTTGCTTTCATCTTTCGTACGTCAAATTACTGTTGACAGGAAGATCGTCGTATTGTATTACTTAGCATTTAATTAGTAAAAGGAATGTGTAAAAATTTCGCAATGCATTTCAAAATTAATTCTACAATATATTATAATTATGTATTTAATAAATCGCTTGCAAAATTACTTCGCTTTTAGTTTTGTTTTAAATTAAAACTGTTTTAGGTTAATTAAAAATAATTTGATACCTAATACAAATTTTTGAAAATTAATATCTTAGGCGCTAATTAATCATGAAGATAGACAATTAATGATCGTCGTTTTCGTATTATCAATAAAAAATATATGAAATTAACGAGATAACGTTAAGTTCAAACAATAAAAATTAAATACCTAATATGATAAAATATTCTATTGTAATTACATTCGGACATTATCAGTCACACTACCTATTAGTGGTACCATCCACTTGTCATATGTTCTACCGTTAAACAGGACTACTTTGTGTTTATTGATGTGCTTTGGTTTTAAGGGTGATGCAACCAGTGCAACTGGCACAAATCATTCAACATCTCAGATACCATTGAACCGGTTTACTTGGCGGTAGGGTTTTGTGCAAACTCATCTGAGTACGTACCACCCACTCATCAGATATTCTACCGCCAAACAGCAGTACTCAGTATTGTTGTGTTCCGGTTTGAAAGGTGAGTGAGCCAGTGTAACTGCAGGCAAAAGGGACAGTACATCTTAGTTGCCATGGTTGGTGGCGCATTGGTGATATAAGGAATGGGTAATATTTCTTAAAGCGCCATTGTTTATGGGCGGTGGTGACCACTTACCATTAGGTGGCACATTTGCTCGTCTGCCTACAGATAGGTATCATAAAAAAGAAAAAAGTATATTACGTTGTGATGGTGGTCATCATATTAATTTCTACATTAAAGACACAATTTTTAAAAGCTAAAAGAAAGGATGTCGCATTTGCATAAGGCCATGGTTATTAAAACCTCTCCGCAAAGAAAAAACATTCTATAAAATAAACCAAAATGCAAGCTATTAATGTACTTATACATTATTATTATAATTGTAATCTATCAAATATAAATAGTCAAGACTGTTAAACTGTTTATTAAAAATTATTATATTATCTTCTCTGTATTTAAGAAATTATACCCGCAACGATTGAGCTCATTCATATAATTTAACGGGATCCTTCTGCAGTTTATTACCTGTACAAAATAACATTAAAGTAATTAACTCGGTTTGTGTAACCCTTCCCACATATATCCTAACCCTTTAATCATATAACCAAAATAAACAGGAATTAAATGTCATACTGTCTTTGCACTTTGGACGTTCATTGCAAAGCAAATAAAGTCGTGACTCGTGTTCAACTTATTTTAAGTATTCTTAAAAAGAACAACTTAGTACAGAAGTCATACGTTGTTATTCTGATCGCACCCATTGTAAAGTTAGTTAGTAGTAGATAATGAATACTTATAATATCTCGAATTATTATTAAATTTTACCTTTGTTATCTGTGCTATAAAAGGCTCTTCGGCAGCAATGTGTGACGCCCGACCGGCTCAACCTCGTCGCCGAACGCATTATACTCCCTAGTACCATTTTTATATTGTTTTTCTGAAAAATTACACAAATAAAATAACATAATTTATCTTTCCTTTGCGTACTAGTTAATTTAGTTGAATCGATTTAATATTTCTCGTTTATAATAAATACTTATTTTTAATGTAGGTTGTCAAGAATTAAATAATATTAGTATCGCGTGCGGTCAAAATTATGAACTTTTTGTTCGCATAACCCTGGCACGGTATATTACGAATGATATTTAAGTTAATTTCGTTTATCATGTAATAAATATGAAAACTAAATATGTAAATATTTTAAATGTAGTGTATGTATTAAGGTATGGATGTTCTTCTGACCAATATCGGCGACGGCAGCCAATTCCAAGGCAATCTACGAAGGTGATATTATTATTTAAAAATGAATTTGAGAACGCATATCTCACTATTAGGTATATCTCACTATACACTCTCAAATTCCATAGGATAATCTAAGGCTTATGCACCCAGATATCTAAAAAAAGTGTTGGAATTTAGAATTCTTAAAAGAAATATACGATATTTTTTATTGACCTACCCTGGGATTCCAATCTTATCTTCTGCACCTTTATTACTTATAGGTTACCCATTAGACCGAAGACAAAATTGATGTAGAAGTAGAATAAAAATGGAATTAAATTGATTTGAAATTTCAATTAAAAACACTCGTTACTATTTTAAAATTAAAATAATTTATAATATAATAATAAATACAAGAAATCATTTAGTAACTAGATATGAATATTATACGCAGCGTGAACATCTCGAATTAAGATTAACGACCTTGAACCCTTAAATATGTCAACACAATACAGACCGATAATAAGTTATCTACACGATACATAAGAGAATAGTCCAAATTAAACAACAATCAGCGAAGCACAAACTAGATTTGAAATTTCGTTCTATAACTTGTGTATACCCCCCTATTTTATACGATATAATTATTTTTTACATGCAAACAAAAAAGGCTTAAATTGGAATTAAATTTCAAATTGAATATGATAAATGTCACAAAAACGAGTATGCAATTGTAACATCGTGTATCCTACTTATAGATAACTAGTTTACAGCCACGGCTTCGTTTGATGTTAAGGATAAAAAGTACCCTCTGTCCTTATTCTATAGTATGTAATCTATAATCTGTCTTTATATCAAATTTAATAAGGCCGTTTTTCTTTTGTTTTTGGCCGTGATTCATACAGCCTTTTTGGCACTTGAGTACCAAACATACATCCATGCAAAATTATGCATTTATAATATTAGTAAGAAGTAAGGTAAACGTGAAAACCGTGCGCGAATAACATACGACACTCAGATAAAAGAGGGCAAATTAATATTTCACATTTACTGAAAAATACATATTATACAGGCTACATTCCACACATACTAAAAAAAAAAAATCGAGACGCAAGCATAGCGTGAGAAAATATTATAATTATAAAATTAACATATAAAAAATGTCGCAACGTATTACATGTATATTAAAAAAAAATCAATCACTGTAAACGTAATTATTATTCGATATATAACTATTTAATAAAAATAATTTAAGGATAGAAACTTAACTTACTTATCTAAGAAAGCGTCCGGGTCGGCGCGGGTACGAGCGAACAGTGCCGATCTCGAGGCGGAGTCTGTCTCTTATCACTAATGCACTACCCAATGTCACTATTGGAATTTCGATATATCTTAGCTAAATATTCATTTTCTTCTCTTTAATTATTTGATAGATTTTAGGACATAATTGGATACAAAAAAAATGTTAATTTTACAAAGCAATTCGACTAATTCCACGCCCTCCTAAATTAATCTGTAGTTTATTTGATTGTTTCTTTTATAAATTCCGTTTGTCGTATGTCACGTATCTAAAGTATTTAGTATTGGTTCTTACGTACGTACTTTCGAATTTAAATAGTATTTTAATTCTGAAGGGCTATTCCTTAATAATTTATAAATGGCTGTTTAAACACCATATAATAATATTATCTCAACGGTTTAAGTAACTTAAATACGTCGATTATAAAGAGTCACTTAAAATTGGCAGTCTTTATTTTATTATCTACAATAAAAAAATCGTCATAGAGTGTCACAATAACCACTTACATATTTTTTTATAATTCTTTGACGTAATAGACAGCATTTAGTAATAAAAAATGCTGTTTCAACTGCAAACGGAACCAAATTACAATTGGATTTAAAGACAAATATTTGGGCCGAGAAATCGGTTCACCATTACCCGACTCGGCTCCGACCTTTAACATTGTTCCCTGATTTCGAGACCAAAGTTTACTTTAACCAGGGAAACCTAGGGAACCAGTGTCTTTTGTCATCGTCACAATTAATTCCAGAGAAATCAATAAGAGTAAGAACGTCGAGTAACATGAACTATTTCTTTACAGTATGCGTTTATTGTTCGCAATATAAACTACGATTTAAATAATAATCGATACGAATAAATAAATGTTTATCAAAGAGCTAGAATTGTTTAAACTTTATTATTGATTAATATTTGACTAGTATTGCGACAACTGCCCCTGAGAGACCCAGAGTGTCTTGCACTATCAGTCTTATCATAATAAAACTAAAACGGACCGTGTGTCTGTACGTACAATATTTCTTGAAGTTATTTAATTAAGCTATTATAACGTTCTAATTGGAATGCAACGTAATTGCAAAGCTTGGGTGAAATACTCACATTTAAAGTAAATGTTTAATCTCACACATGTACAGTGGGATGCATCCGTTTTAGGGTTTATTTGTTTTTAGATTAAGATAAATCAATTTGTATCTATTATAAAATATTGACTTTGTACTTTTCAGAAGCTATCAGTGTAATGTAATATACTTATATGTATTACAGTATTAGAATCTAATATATCTCACATTATACACACACACACACACACACATTAGCTAAGATAAAAGATCCGTCAGTCTGTTAGTAAATTATATTGTCTCTGACATCCGAGTGAATTATCTTTTCGGTAATTGGTATAGACACATACTACCACACATTGGCCTTCTTATTTAGCAGCACGACGACCTGACAGTCAGACCAGAAAGATGTCTCATAGGCTGTGACGTCAGTCGATATGTTATATGATATGATATGTTAATACCTTCGAATATTCATTTGCATATTAACATTGAATTATATTTAATAACCTACTTAACTAAATTTACGATTATAATATTTGAAATCAAAGCGAACAAACACCTGTGGGTGCTGCTTGTTAATATATAAGTGCGTCAACTGTAGTGTTGTATTATTTTAAATCAGATTATATCGATAGATCGATATCTATCTAGTTTTGGATGTGAACATGTACAAATCCAAGCATTGGATCGTTATGTATGCTTAGATTTACGTACATGTTGTAACTTGTAATTGTTTCCTGTTATAATTGATTTATTAGCAGATAAATGGTGCTTTCGCTAAGAAAACTTTAAGTTGGTAAGTGGTAAGAAATAAAATCTAGTCATTATCGATATCGATAAAAAAATTTAAAGCTCATTCGTAAACAGTATTATGATAACAATAATTATTAATAAATCTTATTTCTACAAGCCATGATAAGAACACCAGCATTATCGTAACAAATAAGTCCGTGGGGGGCGACTAATTGCTCGAATTAACAACTGAGGCATTCAATCTTGACCGTCATTAATGTAATTAGACATGACGTGACGTACCTACGAAATTATAATCTTAACAGAAGTAAAGAAAGAAAAGAACTATGTCTACTTAAAAAAAAATATATATAGTCTTTTAATTTTAATGTAAAAATATTTGTTCGTATTGAATTTCCGTATAGATTATTTTTCTAAGAAGTATATACCAATATTAATGGTCGACGTACTCGGTAAATATGGCGAGTAAGTACGTCGTACACGATCTGAACTACAGATTACAGGTTCAAATCAAATACCACTGTGCTTAATAATTGTGCCTCATTCATCTGTACTCGCCAATAACAAACATCATGAAGAAATATGTGTCCTACGTAATCCTATCACTTGAGAAACCACCAAACTACATTACAGAAACACTGTGGAAGTAACTCTAAACCTTTTGCATGAGTGAAGAGGTTTCCTCAACCGTATAACTAATTGTGTCACATTGAATTGTTTTTTGTTTGTTATTTTTTATTTGATATTTTTAGGATTTTTTTTTAATAAACAATTAGTGTAGTGTGTAACGGATGATGCTGATGGAAACATATTACGTTGAAAAGATCTATTCACTCAAGAAGGCTGCCTTCTGCGTTAAATTAAGATTTTGTAATAAACTAACTCAAAACTCTTTGTCGTCTCACGCACTAAGGCATTTGCAAACACGAGTGTAATTCAAACGAATCTTTGGAATACTGATTAAAAATTAGTAAATACGTATTTAAGAGCAACTGCTACTAAGCTTATAAATCCTTAATGACACTTAAAGGTATTTTCGTGCGTCTAACTTTTATCGAGTAATTCGACCGAGTATACTCTTATTTCTAATATTGTTTCAAAAGGTATTATGTGTGTGTGTTATTTAATAAATAAAACACCATATCCCATATTTTATTTAATTAAAAATAATTGTCTTATTACAAGAATATAATAGAACAACTCATTCGCACGATTAGTTGAAAAATGTAACCAACGCTACATTTTCAATATAGTTGTAATCGATTAATATCCTTATAACACGTATAAACCTTTGATTATATTATTTGTCAATAATCAATTATGTAAATCAACACAACATTGTCTCCCTGCAATGATTTAGAAAATAATAAAAATATACTTATAGAAGTAAATAAAAAAAAAAACTATA
The DNA here is from genome assembly GCF_905147765.1 of Vanessa atalanta. NCBI lineage: Eukaryota > Metazoa > Arthropoda > Insecta > Lepidoptera > Nymphalidae > Vanessa > Vanessa atalanta. Next base: position 15,154,859 of record NC_061902.1, on the reverse strand, counting down.
ATTAGATTTTTAACTATAGAACATTATTCTATGGCTAATGAAGAATATTATATCTAATTCTTAGATATAATTTGAAAATAATTAATTGTAAATGATCATTACGGTAATATTTACCGTAATTATATAAAATATACGCTCACTATTATTAATAGTGAAAAAAAACTAGTTTTGTAATTGTTATTATTTTGTCTTGACTAATTTTAAAGTGATCTGTGAGTAATTATTTGATCACATTCACATTTTGATAAGAAACTTGAGAAAAAAAAGCGTTAGAAAAAGGTGTTCTCTGTAGTTGAATAAATGTAACGCCATAAGTCTTATCGAAAGTATTTCCGCTAGATGGCGCTCTACCGCAAGTAGCAAGGTATTGCTTGCGATGTGCTGAAGATGGCGCTAGTAGCGCTGTAAGTGGCAGCAAGACCGCCGACCACGCCTATTACGATCACCTCCCAGCAAACCAGCTTAACCCAGCCAGCAACCTCGCTGTAATAAAATATTTCTTGTAGATTTAACTAGGTAAATATTATAACAATAAAATATTTGATATAGGTCAAGTTTCAAAAAGTAGGTTAGGTCTGCAAACATATTTACAGGGCCGGATTTAGAGGACATCGGTACAACAGACTCGGGCCATTTACAAGATCGGGAACCAAACAAAAATATTTGTTAAAACATTACGATATCAACTAGTAAACCACATGAATAGAATAAGTAAAATAAAATACAAATAAAACTATTTTCAATCTATCTACACAATTATGTGTTGTGTCCAATTCATTTGGACAATTATTTCGAAGCCCCCACACCCACTTGTTAGTGGGTGTGGGGGCTTCGAAATGTCTTATTGTCTATGTCTATTCTATGTCTTAGGTGGACTCCTAGTAGTGTTCTACTAGGTGTCCACCTAAGACATATCTGAATAGACTATCTAGACTTGAATTAAATTAATTGAATGGGTTTGATTAATTGCAGGACTCGCTGGGCTGCAAACCATACGATCTGTTTAATTTAATAAAGTTACGCATTATCATCTATTTTTGACTTTGACTTGACTTAGCTGGGGCCCCCTTGAATCCACGGGGCCCTGGGCTGAAGCCCAAAAAGCCGTATGGTAGATCCGGCCCTGCCCAATCCTTTGTGTCCCGGGGCCAAAATCTCTAAATCCGACCGATGTTCTCCGCCTGGGTCTGAATAGATGCCATCCACTCATCATATATCACCAATTGCTTCTGTTTGACATAGCAATACCATTGCGCTATTAACGCTTCATGTTGTTGTGCGTGTGTGTGTGGGTGCAATTGTTATGTCTCCCTTTGAATCATGAGTGAGCCAGTGTAACTAAACACAACTACGCACAAGGAACATAACAACTTAGTTCCCAAGGTTGGTGACGCATTTTTAATATGAGGAATATTTCTTGCAGTACCGATGTCGATGGCTGTATCCAATCCGTAACCGAATAATCCGATCTGATATTATTTAAGTACATATTAGGTACTGTAATTTGTCATTCACAGCAGTACGGGTCATGATATGATTGTGTCATATTGTAACATACTCGTCATATAATGTACTTTTAAGCCAGTATGTTAATGTTACTTATATAGTAAAGTATATCAATTATTAAAACAATCACTTACACAGGAGCTTGTCCCTCTCTTGGAGTTTGGTTGACGAGGTTCAGATAGCAGTAAGACGGTAACACGAAAGTTAGTAAGGCGATTGTGGTTCCACCGACAAGAGCCAAGATTGTGTAGAAACGGGGAATACTCTCTCCAATGAAGAGTATACCCGCCATGATAGATAAACGAACCAAAGTACGGTATCCTACTGAATCTGTAACAATTAGATCAAAATAGGGATTTGTTTTGAGGGGACGATAACACAATGAATTAACCATTTTTGTTTTTTAAGCTATAATGCCATTACGTTCATTTAGCTAGTACTTCGCGGTAGTACATAGCCATCAATTAGTGCTACTAAGAAAATAAAATACCTCTAGGAATACTGTAAAGCTCCTCCATTTCCTGGCAGACTGGATTGATGAGGATGATGAAAGCGGATACAAGATGAACCGCCATGAGTACGTTGCCGACGAGAGTCAATGGGGTGGCTGACAGGGAAGTAATAAAGTTGGGGCCAACAGACTCGCCGTACACTGCGTATCCTGCTACTGCTATTGGGATATATAAAGCCAGGATCGCTGCAACAAAACAGATTATTAAATTGAAGATATTTTGGATGAAACGCCAACTTCCTTCCATAACTATTACTGTAATTATAAACTTTATGACATTAATAATATTTCTTCTTAGTAAAAAAAAGATGATTCAACTTCTTGATATGCAAAATAATGTCCACACTTAATGTTAACTTACCAAGAAAGCTGTACTGCAAGCTCTTATTAAACTTGGACTTATCAGCCATATCATTTTGAATAGTTGGGAAGGTAGAAGCGCCTCCGAAGGCGAACATGATTGTACCGAACGCGAGGAAGAAATCCATGAACCCGTGAATACCCCAACGGAACGTGCCAAACGGTCTAATGTCATTCATCATCTGAATGAAATAGAGAATGCAAGCCACGAAAGTTGAGAAGAAAGCAATGACACCCATGAAGCTGGAAGTAAAAAAAAAAATATTTAGGTTAGGATACTATTGGGCCAAAGTATTATCAAAACAATGTACATTATCCTCGTTGGAAAACAAAAGAAAAGCATAAATATAGAACGATATTTATTAATTATAAATATCCAGGGAGGGTGGAAACATATATTTATGATTCAAAACAAACATTTCCGACAATTTTGTATAATTTGTCACATTTTTATCCTAATTTTCACTTACGAGAAGTCTTTAGGGCTGCCAAAAAGCATAAGTGGTGTCATCGCACCGACAACGACCAGATACCAGATGCAAATGGTGACGGTCGGCATCAAGGTCAAGAATAGTTGCTCAACGATCTGCGCAGCCAGCAGTAAGTACACCACTGCCACACCAAATTGTGTAATTATTATCGCCAGAGATACAGCAACACTGAAAGAAATTACAGAGTATTTACAGAGTCTTTATTAGTTTCGAAGTGACATCATAGATGTTCGGTCACGGCTGCTAATCTTCCTAAATCATTTGCTCATAGATAGATTGTCTTTTCCTTGATTTTAAATATTTCCGAATCGATAAAACAACACGATTGAGGAGTGACAATATGTAGGACAACCCGTTTCAAATTTAACAAAGTAATGGAAAAATTCTCTTCGAGAAATTTCACTAGAATTAATTTAATTGCCTATTTAACAAAAAACATTTTGTGATCATTGATAGTAATGCCCAGCGATTAACCTTTTTACAAAATGATTTAAATATAAAACAGGTACACTAAGATCGATTATATTTTACACAGTTTATACCAGATAATTAAAGAGCAAAGTCGCTACTGCTGAACTAGTTCATCATTATTTATAAAAACATTTTGGTATTTTTTAAAATAAAGATAATGTATAAATCTCATAATTTGACCGATTCTGAAACATCTGAAGTTTACCTGTGACGTAAGCAAACAAGCGAGAAAAAGGTCTAACTTTCAGTTATTAATGAAACTATAATCGCTAACTTTGACCTTTTTAATATTCCGCCTCGTAATTTAATGTTTTTAAAACATTTAAATGCTAATAATCTACTTAAATGGCGCGAAAAGACGTGGGAGATTAAATAAATGCTTTAAGTTGGATTCTGAAACTATTTATAACTGAGAACGTGTTTTATATTTATATCTAACTCGTAAGATAAACGTGAGGAAATACCTCCACATTTTTCCCAGTGACTGTTCAGCGATAATGGCGTAGGGGTTTCTCTTTCTGGTCCTCATTTCAGGATCGCGACCTTCGATGATGGTCCAACAGTCACCAAGACGTTTCCCGCTGAATGCTGCGATAAGGCACATCAGCACTATGAGGGGCACGCCGAACCATCCTAGAATGAAGAAAAAGGTACTTGAACACATATCTACTTATGAGTAGAATTACTATTGTTTGAACTAAGTATGACTAGAACATAAGGAACAATTTCATAGTTTTTTCTTTTTTTATTCTATGGATATTAAACAAACTTTTAGTGTTAGAGTTTTCTCTAAGTTTCTACTGTGGAGAAATTCTGAGTAGCAGTCCGGGGTCTGAAAGTGGGTAGTGTTTCAACTTCAGAGTCCAGTCGTGTTGGATATCCGTCGCATCAGAATATTAGAGTGGGCGCACACTACACACTTGTATAGGTACTTTCATACGTATTACAGTTTGCTAGTATCTCATGAAAATGGCCACTATGGCTCAATCAGGAGGACATTATTATTTTAAGGTCAGTGGTTATTTTGAAAAATAACCTTTAAAGAGTGACAAAATACATTTATAAATTGATGTACTTCATTATAAACTTTAGAGCATAAACGATTTTTAACAAAGATCTAGATAAGTAAGAATCTCGACATTTGTGTACGACTGGAGTATTTGATAAATTTCAACTACAAGTTCAATAAAGTAAAATATTAATTTTTTCATGTTTTACAACAGTAGTTGCAAACAAACTTTAAATAAAGTTCTCCACAATCGAATACTTATAAGTTTTCATTAAAATTAACACAAAATATAATCTTTTTGCCAATCCACCTAGTTGCAGTGTTGCTTAGGTAATACAAAAACTTTTTGTACTTGGTCATATAAGCCAAGGAGATGTTGATAAATCAACTTACTAACTATGATCAAGGAGCCACCCGCGTACCACTTCCCAATGGAAATAACTACGAACCTGGTAAGTCTAAAATTTCAAGACTTCATCAGAAATCAGAATTATACAGTCAAATTATATCGATCAAATAAATTAATGTATTTCCATAAACAATTACTACATTTATTAAAAATGAAGACAAATTGCTACCAACGAACAAAAATAGTTAATCCGAGATAGATCGAATGACATGTTTAAACCTTGAAAAAATATATAAAAAGTCTGATACCTATCGCGTTGGTAATAATACGTTATTCAATCTTAATGGTAATTATGATATTTGGATTTACCTAATCTATCTAATAAAATAGCGAATTTATGCAAAAAAAATCAATATCAACCTGTGTGTATCTCGCATATATAAATAAGAAAATCGCATATAATCCTAGTCATTTCAATTTGAATGTTGTTTTTTTTTATAATGAATTATTAAATTAATATAATTCTACCTATATGAATACTTGTTTTTATTCTCGTTCTATACGTGCATTCAACACAATCGAGTGAACGATATTTTATCCAGTAAATTTTATAATTTTGTCGGTAATTGCGTCAAAAGGTTTAGTCATACTGCTATTGATTTACAAAAGGAGGCGAATGTGTCGTATTTGTAACATAAAAAATTGAGCGTGGCATTGACTAAAATTATATTTAAATAAAGAACATATTATCTATCATACAGGAAATATACGAGAACATTAAGTCCTTAAATATATACAAATATAAATTAAAATTGGTAACTACATAAATCATGACCGCGTGTATGTAGGAATGGCGACAAGAATGCTAGCAGCATTTCCCCGTGGCATCGCAATTCCGAACCTCTGGGCTAATAACCAGCCTACCTATCATCAGTGGAGGCAATAAGGCGAGGTGTTATACTTTTAATGAAGCTTGAAATTAACAATTAAATTAACATGAAAATCACGCTTGTCCGGTCAATCATCTAAATTTAAAGCGAGTGAAACTGCGAAGCGCAGCTACTATATAACAAAAACAATACTGTATTTTATGCTTTCTACGGAACGAGCTTCATCTAATATAGAGGATTTATGTATCTCGATGGAGTATTATCATTTATGCATAGTGCGCACAAATAATACATGTCATTTATTAGCATAGATAAATATATACCTACTATTTCTAAAATAGGGCCCAGTTTACGTTGGGTTTCCGTCAAAGTTTAGTGGTGACCAGCAATAGAAAGTTATAGAAGTTATAGAACACGTTAATTAAAAACCTAGTAGATTTTTTTAAATATGTTATAAGCCCAGTCGTCTTGTATTTTATTAATATAACTTCCACCTAGTACTATTAGAATATTTATAGAAAATTAAAACAATCCCAATATATTATAAAACCTTGTGAACGCTATGGTTTGTTGCATAATTATTACATCAAGTCGCATACTTTTTTTCATATAAATAGAAAATGATGTAACTAGCAATACTTGTATTTTTTTTTAAATATTGTTCTGGTTAAGAATGTAAACGTTAGAACAAGGTATAATAGAAAAGGGAAAATTAAAGTTACAGTGCTAGAATACACAGATAATTATTAAAATATCATAATCAAATAACTTTATTGTATCAACTACTACGAAATCTGAAAACTGTGAAGTTGATAGTCCGGCTCATTAACATAACCACATGTCAAACTGGTTCTGGCCTATTATCGTCTCATTCGAAACTCAGTGATAGGAAAGAGACAAAATTCGATTCGAAAACAAAAACAGTTTCGTGGTCAATGTTTTAAAGTTTCGAAATTTAGTTTTAAGTGAGCCAGTTAATGTTTAATCAAATTATGAAAATACAAATATATATAATCATTTAAAATCTTATGTAACATTAGTATGACGTGGCTTGTTTGTTTTTTTATATTTGTATCAGTTGGATATTTACGTATAAATTATTTGGTACTATTTTTTATTTATTGTAATTATTCGATTATATCTATATAAATAATATAGATATATTCGTACAGAACCACGATAGACCCGATCGAAACCTATCCATAATTATAGATCGTTAAAAATATTTAGTCGATAATGTGTATCCGTAAAATTCGTATAATCAAGATATTTCGATATTAAATCCATGAAATTCAATATCATGAAGTTCAACGGGCGGCCATGTTTGACGTTTACGGGTGCATTCAGAAAATGTGTTCCAAATAATAATTTCGTACAGGGGTACGGTAGTTGATATATTTATACTTTTATAGTTTATTTTACGCTAGCGAAGCCAGGTTTTCATCTAGTAGGTACCTAAATAGATTCGTACTATCTCCGTTGATACGGGTCTCCGAAAATCTATTGTGCGCTTTACAAGTATTAATTTCTGGGTACCCACTCATCGCATATTATACAGCAATATTTATATTTATATTTTCTGTAATTGATTCCGGGTTTAACGGGAGATGAAGCCAACATGCCTAAAGCATAAAGGATTCAACATTTATGCTACCGTTGGTGGTGGCGTTGATTACCGTCGGGTGCACGTGATCAGGAGAGCCTTTAATTTACATAAACAAAAGTAAAACAATGAAAATATAAGATTGTGGTCGCTAAATTAATTTCATGAAGTTATCGTAAAAACTATAAAAGTAAAAGATTAATTTCGTCTTTGTGGCTGCCAATTGAAAATTTCTAATGTAATTACATAAATTTTCGTATTAATACTGTAATCACTACATAGTTAACAATACATAGTCTATCCCTATGTATGCTTAGATCTTTTATAGCAATTTTATTGTAATATATGGTGATTCAAGAGGAAAGTTTATATGTATAACACATGCATAATATAGTAGAGAAATACTGACAATTTTAAAGGTTTTTAATGTGATGTCGTAAATAAACATATTTTTTGCGCTTGCATTGCATATGCTTGCTGGAGACTACAAGTTAGATAAAAATAATGTACACTACAGTATTGTACACTTTAAAAAGGTCTACAAAAAACTCCGCGATGGTATATGTCTATCTCTTAGGGATATCCCACAAAAACCATTTTTTATCCTTTACTTCTTACAAAAAATAATGGCTTATTACCCTTACTTTTAATTTATATCTTTATCATGAATCCATAGTCTTATAAGCTAGCGACGACACCCATGGGAGAATATAATAGAACAAAGCTCGAGGATAAGATGTTGCTTTTTATATTTATTATTGTAAATATAGAATGTTTAGCTATACTTCCCTTATTGTATGAAAAATAAGACATCGAATTAAAATTCGCCGGCAAAACTACACATCAATATTCGCATAATAAGCAAGCATGGTATAACAATCCGCTGGCCTTATAAATACATTTGAAATATATTTTGTCCACAAATAATATGTACTAATACTAGGATCATAAGTACATAAATTAAATATGAATATTAGAACTAATGTAAAATAATTAAAGTCTCATTTATTCATCTTATAGTTTCGCTGTTGTCAATGTATTTAAATTTATATAATATTATCGTCTCTCATCATCTGCTCAGTATAATGTGCTCACAGCGGTATATGTCATGGTCATATAGCATAACTTTGTTTACCTTTAACTTTATTTATTTATATAACTTTAAATAAATTACAAACATATAAGTACATATAAATATAAATCCATAATATAATGTAACATCCAAATAATTTTTAAATTAATTCGCATCGCTTAACTGTTATAATTTCAATGGCTACGTTAACTTGTATTGTAATGGACTTAAGACTTACCAGTTTTAACGAGAACTCGTGGAAGAGCTAGTACACCGCTGCCGGCCATTTCCCCGGCGATCAGGAAAGCTGTCTGTTTCATAGAGAGTCCTCCGCCGCTGGTTTCTTTAATCGGGTCGTCTCCATTACCGCCATTTTCAACCTAAAACACGTAACGCAGTTAGCTGCAGGTCGAGGTTTGTTTGATGTGAAAAAATATCATTTAGTTTCTGTACTTTTAATGTATAATAAAAATACCAAGACTTTATCAGTAAATAAATATATTTACTTATACATAATGCTCGTACCACACAGAGTTTTATAGGATAGGTAGTATATGATTTTACTTTTTATTTTTCATATTTAATTCTTTAATATTTTGGTAGATAACCATAACATAACATGCCATAACAGTATCTATCAAAAATCACGTAAACGACAATGTAGAAGATTATTAAAATACTTTTTATACTTAATATATGAAGATTTTCTTTACATACATTCGACAAACTTTTCCAAAGACCAAACAATACAATTATAAAAAAAATACGCTAACTATATAATATTAATGATCCAATCTAATTCAACCTTGAAATATAAATAATGTAAAAATATTCATAATGTGTCTTCTCCCCCTTTCCTTCTCTGATTTAAATGCGAGATAGTAAGCTTCTACACCTGTAGTACTTTTGTTTGTATCTATTTTATATTATATCATAAAGGTGAATAATTCATTTTTTAGAATGCGTTAATCTAAGAATCTACTTCGGATCTAGTCTCATTCGAAAATATGTTTTTAAGTTAGATAGACGTTAGATAGTACGTTAGATATTTATTGCGAACGATAATACGTTACATTTCATCTCGCTATCACCCACAGGGATAAAACGGTAATAACATAGAAGCACGCGGAGTATCTAGTTCTATTAAAAACGAGTTTACTGGCGTAAATATTTTGTAAAGATCTGGTGTCACTGGACTTATCATTTGCTTAAACAATGTTCCATTGTGAGTTTACTTTTCAGTGAAATACTTGTTTAATGATAAGAAATGACTATTTATATTTAAAGACAACCATAGTTTGAATGTGGTGAATAAAATACTTCATAATAATTGCTATCGATGTTTTATGATAAAAACTTTAAAAAATATTTTTGAAGTTTCCTTAATTACTAAGTCGACAGATAACCTGATATTTAATTAACCATCACTTTAAGATAAGAATAAGCAAAATCACTTATGTCAATTTATCTTTTTGAGTTAAAATTATATTTTTCGTCTGCCGCCTTTTTTGATTTTCTTCCATTTAATTTTTTAATAAATATGGGTTCGTTTAATTGAGTCTTAAAATCTTTTAAAAATACTTTATGTACCTACATAGATATTTATATAACCTATATAATAATAATCTATCGTAATACACAAACAGATATATTTAATTACTTACATAGTAACTGTTTCAAATATTGAATTTAGTTCAGTTTTATTTTGGTATATAACTATACATATACATTTTAAGAAATTTAACAAATTAATTTAATGACACTGACTTAAAATTGAGATATTTGAATAACATAAAGTGGTCACAAATTTATTTTTAATAAAAGACCATGTTTAAAATTAATAATTATTGTGAAATAAATATATGTGTGTGTGTACACTATTATTATTTTAATCTACTATAACTTGCGTACTTAAAATAACTCGTTTCCAACACGCTAGTGAGAAATGTTTAAGTTCAAGTAATTACCCTGTATAAGATTTTTAATAGACGTCACAACATCATTTAAATTTGGACCTTATTATTCATCCATTTGAAATAAAAAAGTTGGGTACAATACAATACACAGGCAGTTGGAATATAGACTTCCTTGCAAAGGACCTCTTATTATTTATTAATATTATACTTGCAGTGGCAATTGCTGAGAAAAATATACGTTGTCTGATTTGTATACGTTTCACATTATGTATATATCTATTACCTACCTAGTAGATATTTATATTATATTGAAGTATATCTCTTGTTATGTTTAGTAGGCGTCAGGAAAATTATCGGAAGCGCTTTCAAAACGAATGCTGACGCTCGTTATGAGTACAGACAAACGTTGTGGAAATAATTACAGATCTTCAGTATACCTTCTAAGTACAACACGCACAGCGTATCATTAACGCGCTCATAAGTCCCGGTATCCGTTTAATGTCTAAAAATTGAAAAACAAACGTGACAACTTTAATCGATGTCTTTGTCACACAATATCAATCCTTATCAAAATGAATAATATTTTTAACGTTTTTTTGTGAATAAATTTTGCCGTACACATTGTAATGGAGCGTTATTTACAAGACTTGATTTGAATGAACGCATTGAAATAAACGTGTTGCGACCAAGTAAGATTTATTATTAGCAGTGTACGGAATAAGATACCACTAGGCTCGACACTTATTATATGTGGGTATATAGATACTATGTATTATTTTACTATTATGTATACCTTTACAAAAAAAAAATTATGAGATATATATAAGTAACCTTACAAAGTCGAGGCGGGTAACAGGTAATTTAAAGTAGGTATACACTTAGACCTTTTAATTTTAAAAACGCTTTCACCACTTTAAGCCGCGTAACTGTTATATTATATTATAAGTTGTTTGTTTTTATGCAGATATTATTTATTTAAATATTAAACCAAAAGTATAAACCCTATAATTTAGCGCTCAATTTTCTTAAAGGTTATATAATTTTGATATTATTAACACGCAGCTCATTCAAGATATTATTCAAATCTCAAAAACATACAATTGATATCAAATATGTGAGTGAAAACACGTGAAATATATACCGATCTTAATAAAGAAACTGTATTCGTCGTACGAATATAAAAACGCAGGCATGCTCTGGAAATTGTAATAAATATTTCATACTGTAGATACTTCGTGATTTATAAACACAAGACGACTTAAATTTTTACCTGATAAATATTTACTTTACTTATATGGAAGTAACTTGAAAGTAAATGAGAACACATTCGAAATGAAAGTATTGAATTTTTAAAAACCTTGGCGAATGTTATTTGAAAATTAAGATCACTATCGTAAAGAGAAACAAATTCTACATACCTACATAAAATATGTAACCTATATTAATCTCGAGAGTTTTTTCTTTTACTTAAATTCAATTTCTTATAGGTTGAAATTGGTAAGTATAGTAAAATTATTGGGCATTTTAAATAAATATACTATATCTGGATATTACTATCTGGCTTAAACTTTGCAGGTACGTACCTACCTACCTAAATGGAATTTCAAGAAAGTATTCCAACAAATGTATTCTTAAATAGTTCTACAATTAGAAAAGTCATTTAATCTAACCGCAGAATATAGATACCGATATGATATGGTATACATTAAATTGATATACCTACTAATATTGCTAAAGAAAAATAGAATGAATTTAAAATAGATATAAATATCAGTATTTCCGTTTAATTGTACGTTCGTTGTTAAAAGTTCATTAGACACTTCCCTTCGACATCGTAGTAACCCAACACCAGAAGAACTTGTATGGTTTTTTGCCTTCATTATGTGGGTTGCGCAACAAAATAATATATTTAAGCCTGAGAACGATCATCCTATCATATATAAATTACGAAACCGGTTTCTAAGCTTTAATATGTCAGATATATATTATAATCCAAGATTCAGACAGAATCTCATGTCCTTGGTATATCAAATTAATTAGAATTATAAATAAGTGTAAAGTTATAAATAGCAACGAAAATATTATGATAATATTATTCCAATCCAGCGACGTGAGAATTACAAAATGACGGTTGTAAAACATTTTCATGTAGGTACGGACGATACAAACCGATCACAGCGATAGTAATATTTCACTATTATATCTATCGTAACTACTTTTAATCAAAATCGATTAATGTCATTTAAACACGATCAATTTGTCAAGACATCCGTTTTAACGATCTGACCTAACATGTGGATGTACCGACAACATAACAATTGCATCTATTACAAAGTTTGAACATAGCGAAGGACACTTACTTTGGCTACAAGTGGGGTCGTTTCTGTGGCTTCCGACTTGCCACTGCTCGACGCTTCCAAGCTGTTCTTCTTAACCATGTTTTACTAAAACAGAACAAACAGTTGTTTTCGAATTTGTCAAAGCTTTGAATGAAATTTTCATCAAAGTACAGTTAACTGCATGGGAATTAACGACGTATTTGAAATGACGATAACAAATTCGTGCACACCAGTCAGCCGCCCAAACAGGTTTGATAGGCCATGGGACGATTCTGTTATCAAAATTAGAAAAAGTTGCCGTGTCTCTGTCCGTGTCCGTTCCTACACTATCAATAAGGTAATTTATTTAAGACTTAACTCACCGAATATCAGGCGACTGACACACATCCACACTCAACAAGGCTTCTCTACAAACTGGATATATTCCTCAGGTCGCCGCGTGATCGTATGAAATAATTCGAAGTAGCTTTGAGATGTAGAATACTGTAGAACGATAATATCGTTGAGAACTTGTTATGAAAAATATTTGACTACCAACTTCGTAAAATTTAGTTGTAGTAAAGGTAAATCATTAAATAATAATTTCACGCTTATTGTTGAGACTTGTAAAAAAATTAAGTAAGGATTCTTAGTTTAAATACAGAAAGATGACTTAAAATGCGTTCTTTTTGAACATTCACAAACCAACACTTTTTAATTATTTTGTTAAATACCTTATAGCGATTAGCCAACGAATAAAATATATCCGATATTTTCAATAAATTTATGGTCTGAGAATTTTGCTGCAATACCTAATTACAGCAAATTAATTAATGAATTCAACAAAAATTACGTAATATTAATTACAATGCGTCTTGTTCTATAGTAGGCAAGTAATTTTAATTAATAAATTGTAAACTTACTTTAACTTTTTTTTGGAAATTTCAGAAACGAAAGCCAGGAAAAGTTGTAATGTAAACATAATATTACTATAACATTAAACTCAATAAAATAATATCTACATTTAAAACATATAAAGTAATGAATTATTTTTAGCTTGAACCTAAAGATCGAACAAATTCACGAGTACCATTTATAAACAAAAGTTTAACGTATGTATTGGCTTTTATGCGGTCGTCTTGCAGCTTTACGCGACTCTCCGTGCATTGTGGTGGCATTTATCTTCTCATTTTACCTGGCGTAACTTCAACAGACATCCAACACCAACTTTTACCACAAAATATCCACATTTTATATTTATTACATATAAATATTATATAGGTATCGATCAAGTGATACCTTGTACCTTGAAGATCTATATACTAATGTCGACTTAAAAATTTAATAAAATATTTTAAATAAAATGATTAATTCAATAATACTTATAATCATTATATATACAATTACTAGTGATATTAATAGTTGTTCTATAAAGCTATAAACTGCAAAGTATATATCTACTGTATAATCAGCTTCTGTAATGATGATTCCTAAAATACAGAATAGCTTTACCTACGTGTTAAACTGAAACAAATGTTTGAATTTCTAATTATTTTTGTAGTGCTAAAACTAACGGCAGGCCGTGCAGAATTGCAAAGTCAAGCCTTGGATGCATCACAGTTATATGCGTAAACGATACTATGACATTCTACTAGGATGGCAACTTACCGCTGGTTTATAATATTTACTATAGCACTCACAGCCGTGAATTAATGCCCGTTTATAGTGGGAATGATGCATACACGTATTTTCGAAAGCGAAAAAATAATCATGTCTAGAGATAATTAGATTGTGATCGACTTAAATTTTTTTATTTCGCTAAACATATTTCCGTAATCCAGTAAAAGCCAATCCAGTCTGGCTGCGCGTAGACTGCGATGGTTTGCACGGTTGAGCACGTCCAACTAGCTGCAGGTTCCGTGCTGCAGCAGATCCTATCCGCAGAGATCGTCATTATTGGCGATTTTATTGCCTAATACGTCGAATGACATACATCACGAACTAACATTCGTGGATACCAGACGTGGAGGGTCATATTCCCCTTCGGACCTTTTACTGACTTCTCGTCCGGACGGCCACAAGGTTATCGTCGATCCCCCTTTGTGATCGTAGAACCACTTTTTCGTCCGCAGTACAGTAAAGGTTGCGTGCTTCTCACGCCATCGCTTTGTAAGCTGCCGCTGAGTGTGGCACTACCGGTCAGCGGAATTGGGATGAGATGCGGTCCTTTTTTTGTATATTACCAATGAGGACAGATGTGTGTCTCTCTGGATGATCTGAACGTTGTTGGTGACTATGGCGCCGATGTTATACTTCAGGGTATGAAACTGATCATTCCGTATTGTACAGTGCTCATGGGGTGCAAATCCCACGCTTATTGTAGTTGCTTCTGCAAAACGGCGTCACGCCTATCATCTTCTCTCTTTCTTCTGCAAATCAATGACTTGTTTCAAATCAGCAACATTCACTGCTATGCAAACGAAAGTACCTTATACACCAGCCGTGTTAATATTTTTTGGGAAAACGTCGACGAAAATCGGACGAACTTGCGTCAGAAATTAAGCATTTGTTAAACAAAAACTCGGAGTGTAGTCGGAACCTAGTTCAATTCAACTAAAAAGGCAAGTTAAATGTTAAAAGCCACCATTCGTCGTATTTCCAGGATTCAAGAATATGTCCATTGGTGCTACAGCTATTATCGGAATACTTGGCGTTGATGTTTCGAACCTCATTTAGTTTCGCAGTCAATTGGAAGGTAAAGCCAAATTGGCATATAAACAGCTTGGTGAGCTCAGCAAGGCAAACGATATTTCAATATGGCGATCTTTATTTTACTAACACTGCAACGTAATTTTGGACATTTCTTATAATTTCAAAAACACTAACCAAAGGACTTGAAATATTATATTCGGTTTCATGTTGCGAAACTGCTGAGTGTTGACATATCGAGAAAAGCACACACCTACGTGAGCTCAAATTTTTTATACGTAAAGTAATTTATATTTTATGAAATTATCAAGTTTATACAGAAAAGCAACAGTCAATACTTCCTTAAATTTACTTCTTTGGGACTTTCGTCCTTCCGCGAAAAAACATCTTCTTTAGGAAAAAAACCTATTTATATCGGCTGCCGACAAAGTAAATTGTCATAAGATCTTATTATACTATGAAAGTAACTAAAGGTGCCAGGCATTTTTTTACATATATCTTACTTTTGACAAACCTATGCGTCTGGATTAGTAAACTTGATACATTTTGTTTTATAGTTAGTTGTTGACACTAAACCAATGTACTATATCAGAGTCAGAATTACTTATATAGTAATAATATCAGGATAACACCTTATTTGTACCATGCAATTCAACGCCTTCTGGGACATAATAGCAATAATATACCTACATGATACATGCAACATACATGTTAATGGTTTGCATTACTATACGAAACAAAATTTTCTGTCATTTATGCATTTCCCTAAAATTTTGCATCAGATTTATAGTTAAAAAATATTTGTATAAATCTCATTAAAAAAAAATCGAAGCATACAATAAGGAATTGTATGACAAAATGAAATGTTAAACGTCACGTTGACGTTTGACATCCCTCCATCCTAGGCCCGTTCTCATCGATGTCGATAGGATTGTGAATAGTGAAAATGTTTCCGTAGCTTTTTTTGATTCCCTGTCCGTTTTTGAAGAAATGATGGAATGCAATAAGAATGGAAATAATTATTATATCTAAGATTATGATAACCAACGTTATTCACTATTAGTCTTCACTATTCAAATTAGTATTGCTAGATTGTTTTTATATTTTTGTTGTCGGTCCCCATGTATGCCAGAGACATTTCAATCGTGGAATTATTAAAAAATAATTTTCGTTAACAAATCCAACTTAGAGAGTAAATAGATAACAAATGTACGATGGTTTTTTAGATCTACAATTAAATTAACATTCAATACAGACTAATCATTAATATTATACATTTGTTTTCAATATTTTTTAAAGGAAATATGTTTTCAAGTTAAAATTGCTTTTTAAAGGAAATATATTTTCAAGTTAAAATGCATTATATATTAATATATATGCATTATATATATGCACATATTAGGTTTTTACTATAGTGATTAATTACTTTAAATGTGATATGAATGAAAAGAGCTATTTCGATTTTTTTGAGACTGCTTGAACTGGAGCGTATTATTTTATCGTCATAGACAATATAAATCGATTTAATTCCATAGTATAGTGACCTTAAAAAGTTCTTAAAGTAATGCGTATACGTAACTTGGTCGTATAAACCTATGTGTCAAATAAATGCTAAAATCTCTATCAAAAACTTAATAAAACAGTTAATTTGCCAATGACGGGGTGATTGTGGAAAATTCGATAAAATTTAGTTTTATTGTACCTGATTGTTTTATTTGTTTGAACAAGATGTTAATATTTCGAGTTATAGCAGGACTAATGCCGAGCTAAAACCGAGGTATTTTAAACGCATTTTGTTTTTCAATTATTATAATGTGTATTGATTTTATTCTTCGTTAATCGTTAAGTTTGCTTATTATTGTTGTTTCTCATTACTTTTTATCTCTTGTATTTGTGACACTAACGTCACATCTGTTAGTGGTTTAATTAATTTATAAAATATATCAAACAAAATATAACAAAAGAATCATAGTATAATTTATCAAAACAATCTTCTGTTATCAACAATAACTTACTTTACGTTTTCCGTTATTGTGTGTCAAATATTAGTAAAATAATTTGTTTGATAATATTTGTATTGTAAATAACTCGATTTGAGTTTATTTCATGATATTTTATTGTAAATGACAAAGATATATACAATAAGTGTATGCGAACTAAAAATAGTATTGAAATAAACAAGCTTTATTGAGACACAATTGAGCTAGTATAAAGTCATACACATATTAACTAATAATATGGCCATAAGCTGTGTACTGTATGATCATTTCAAATGACAATAATTTATTTCAATGAATCATACTGATGAATTAATCTTAACAGTTTTGCAACTGTTTTGTTTCTATTTTACATATCTAAGACTTATTTATTTAAAATTATCATTTGATGCTTGTATGTTTGTGTAAATTGCAAAGCGATTTTTAATATTTTTTTGTTTAATTTTAAATTATATTAATTGCTAGTGGAATGTATCAATTCTAGATTTTGTGACAATATCCTTATTTAGCATGTACAACATAGTTGTGTAACCTTTTCGAATATTGCAATAATTACATAAATTGCATTTATATGGTAATTATAGTACCTATCATTCATAGATTAACATTGTGTCCAAAACCAATAATACCAATCATTTGAATACATAAGTCACATACACCATTAGGTTGTCACTATCTGCAAAACTTCTTTTCATTGAAAGTACATAGCCAAGTCTGAAGTCCTACTCTCCTATAATATTTGAATTTTATAGTTTTCATTATTTATCAATAAATCAATTCAACTTGTGTTTGAGACCCGATATTCTGCCAATGTCCCATAATGTGGTAGTTAGAATTAATTTATTTGTTTATGTAATAATATCAAACTTGTTTGTCTAAATTACATAAAACTATATTATATTTCTCTCCCTTCTTTGTGAATCGGATGAGACGAGTTAATGAGTGGATACATTATTCTTGGTTCAAATGATAAACTTGTAATTGTAAGACTTATGAAATGTATGTAAAGCTGTACAATGTTATATTTTAATTTATTTAATTTAGCAAGGCGAATTTTATTGTTATTTAAATAGTTTTTTACTTTGTTACTTTATTATTTTTCCTCTACATCAAATATATGTGTGCCTAAGTCATGCTAACTATAAATATGTATATTATAATCTGAATCCAAGAATATTATCAAGTATTTATTATGTAAATGAAGCAGAGAGACAAATTGAATCACATATTTCTTATTAATATCGACTACAAAAAAATATCATATTTAATGACATAGCATTGCATATAATATTTGATTGATTCTATAGTATGACTATACAAGCTTGCACGGTTCCATGACCAAGAACCATCCACTAAACATATATTTAACAACAAGAACACTTTTTGACCTTCATAAAAAAAAGTCTTTGTAATTTTGTTTGGGTTTGAAGGTTGACTAGCCCAATATCATCAGGGCACATGACATCTCTGAAACCGTTGTTTGCATTGTCATGTCCATTGACAGCAAAACATTCTTAATTTTAAGACGTTCAAACTAACAAACAAACTCAAACACTTTTGAGTCATAAAAAATCTTTGTTATAGCTTCCACTTACTCAGACTATAAGTAATACTGAGAAGAACCAGCGAGAGACTTAGTAGATCTAACATTCTTATCAAAAAGATTTATAAGATTATGCCTTTTAAAAAAATATGTATAATAATTCTGAGCTCTTTTATCAACTATATGGTAAACAATGTGTCACTCTGTCTTCCAAAAGTAAATATTAAAAAAACATGCCTTTTAAAATAATATCTTCTTTAATATAATATAAGCATATGTATATTTTTTGCTAACTGAAGTTTGTGTCTCATTTTTAATCATACTATTATTATTTAAGTTAAATTTCTTTAAATTCTTCTAGGAACAATGTTGCAGATGGGAGTCTTGTTTAATGATGTTATTAAAGGTAAAACGCGAAGCCGACCCAATGTTACTGTTATGCTTCCTAGAATATCATGAATCACTTAATAGACACTAGTTCATTCAACAAAGGCTTGTTTCCCAGGTTGATAACATCGTAAAGATATAAGTCAATATATACTAAGTTCTTATCAGATTTTTTAACAATACAGTCCATTTATATGCGATGCAAAAGACCTGGTTTCAATGCCTTAGTACCAGGACTACTATTTTGTCACATTATAATTCATAGTTAATTCATGTTAAAAGCTATTTTTAGCTGGCTTATTTTTTCTTTATCACAAACACTTCATTCAATCTCATATCCATTATTCACATTTTTAGTATTATTATTTCTGTGTTTTGTATTTTTTTTTTCTATTTTAGTGACATAATCACAAATCAACCATATTCCCATCTTAGCTGATTAATAATTTGCATATACAATATGATGACCTCGGAGGAATCCGACTCTTTGAGTACAATACCTTCAGACGGCCACCCCGAAGATGCATCAGGTTTGTATGTGTTAGGTATTTTATAATCATTTTAATTTATTTAAACACTAACCCATTTTTTTAATGTGATTTTCCATGAAAAAAATGAGCATCATTACAATATCCTTAACATACACATAAAAAATAAATGTTTTGATCTGCGCAAATTTAATCTTTCTAGTTATGTCTAATAGGTAGAAATTATAAAAGTGTATTAAGTAAACATTTATCTTTTCTTTATTATATATTTTTTTATTCCTTACTTTCTCAGCATCAGGCACTGAAGAAGCTCCTTCTTCTATGGTATCAAGCGAGGCGGAATCGGACGGCAGTGTGCTGTCCGAGCCCCCACGTCACGATACAATAGACAATATGTTGAACCACACTGAAACTGGCTCAATGGACCAGACGCAGAATTCACTTGACAAGACCCTCGGGCCCACTGCCGATGTACGAGCGGTTGGCAGTACTTTAGCATCTTTAGTTTCTACAAGAGGTAGGAGTTTACATGGTTTCATTAATTGGGTAAATCAAAGTGGCAAATTTAGTTTTAACCGAAAAATACATTTTTGATTTCATAAGTTCTTCAAATAAGTTTATGTATGTATAAAATTACCAATGAGTGACATGTAAACACAATATTATTCAATTATAACTAAAAATTAATAATACCTACTATTAATTCATCTTTATATATTTGAAAATACAAACAGGAAAAAGGATGAATACTTATATTGTGTACAAGTGTTTGATAAAAACATGCCTATAGAGTCTAATGTTTAATAGATTTTACACGCTGTAATTTAATAACATTAAGAAAACAAATTGTATTTATAATAATATAATTTTTTTATATGACTTACTTTTAAAGTACATAATGACATACAAATCGATAACTATTAGGAAAAAAATAATTTTTCTAGGCTCAATGCTCCCATGGGGTCCCAACAAGGGTGTCTTCGTTCCTACATCAGATACAGATCTAAGACCAGGGGAGTATGTAATGCGTCTCCTCTTCACGGAGTTCACTGTGCAGGCTGAGAGGAAGATGGAAGCGGTTATGGCTGAGCCTTTGGTATATTTACAGTAATTTATTTATTTTCATTATACTATTGAATTTTAAAGAATATAATTTTATAGTTATACAATAACAACTGCTTTTTTAGTATAACAAATTTTAAATAATAAAATAAAGAGTCGAATTATAATGTTTTATTTTTTTCTCAGGAAAAGCCACTCAACAAGACCCTGCAGAGAGGTGAAGACCCACAGCTAGATCAAATACTCTCTGCATTTGGTACAGTAGCAGAACACTGCCTTCCGTCTCTGCTGCGAGCCCTGTTCGGCTGGTTGGAGAGGCAGATGGCGGAGTCGCCACAACTGAATGAACAAGCCAAAAAACCTCATCAAGATTTGAGAAATAAAAGGTGAGTAAAATATTGCAGTCTTAATGATAACCATCAAAGAGACTCCAAATAACATATATTGAAATGTAAGAATTTAAAGTACTTACAAATAAAACAATGATTAAAAAAAATATTTTTGAGCTATCAATAACTAAATGTAAGAGTGGACAATAAAAATCGACGAGACATAATTTATGGGGTTATTTAAAGAGGTCGCATAAAAAAAAAAACAATACAATATAAACAGATTAAGTTGAGTATTTTTTTTTAATTTCAGCATAATCTACATAGTATCAGGCAGTGGAGCTGGAACCGAGCAAGTTGAACGGAGTTGTGAGGAGCTCCAGGCGGAGCGGCGAGATTTGGCCGTGGAGTTCCTCTTCTGTCTGGCCTTGATTGAGGTTTTGCGGCAGCTGCCCTTCCACCCGGGTCATGAAGATCTCGTGCAGTACATAGAGAATGTGGCCTTCAAGCGATTCAACTATAAAGAAGGGTACGAATTTGTTAAATACTATCTAACTAGCTGCTCCTGTGGTTTCATGTTATAATCTTCACTTTTCAACCTATAGAATCATCTTTCAAATAATATTGGTACCGCCTGAGCTATCATATTAAAACAAACAAACATCTAGCTTTATATTGTATGTTAGATAATGAAATATGACTAAATAAAGTTGGAAATCTATTGGTATCATCCATACTAATATTATCAAGTTATTATTAGCTAAAGTATACCGATTCCTCGATCAGATTGTCAGATGTTATTATTTATTGTTCCAGTTTGCAGTCAAACCCGAATGCAGCTAACGTGCACATCATAGCTGATTTATACGCAGAAGTTATTGGCGTGCTTGCTCAGTCACGTTTTGCCTCCGTGCGAAAACGATTCACAGCAGAATTAAAGGTGTGTGGATTGTTTGTGATAATAAATATTGTTTGAAAATACTTCATTCTGGGCTTTACATAATTTTAAATTTACATAATTAACTAATGTGATGCCATATCACTCCTTGTTAACGTTCATTTGAATCAAAAATTACTCTTCCAATCATATCATAAAAATAAGAAAATTTTAAGTATAATTATCATACGAAGGCTTCGCATATATCATTAGTGCATAAAAAATTGAAAATAGCACTGATTATTATTTTTTTGATAATTACAATTGGACAAAAAATAAACCTGCTGAGTTTCTCTTCTTTCGGTTCTTTGTAGATCAGGGTGCTTACTTTCCCGAACCGTTGGTTGTATTTGACATACAATAAATAAATGTAATGCTTCTATATTGAACAAAGGGATTAGATTTGATAATATTATAAATAAAATTCTACACCTCATTTGTAATTTATATAATTTGATAATTATAGCTTATATATTATTATTTTATATTTCCTCTCATATAGGAGCTAAAAAGCCGCGAGCCATCACCTCACACAACACAAAGTATAATATCCCTGTTAATGGGTATGAAGTTCTTTCGAGTCAAGATGGTGCCAATTGAGGAATTCGAGGCGTCCTTTCAATTTTTGCAAGAATGTGCTCAGTACTTCCTCGAAGTTAAGGACAAAGATATCCGGCATGCGCTGGCCGGACTATTCGTTGAGATACTTGTACCAGTTGCAGCGGTAAGTACTAACAATGCGAATTCATTATAATTGATTAGGATTAAAGTTTTAATGTATTTGACATGATTTTGAAACTTAGGTTAATTTACTAAATGTAATGAAAATATGGATTGTTGTCATTTATTAAAAACACAGAGAAGTTTCTGTGCTATTGTGATCTATTCTTTATATTGTTGTCTTATCACCAGACCGTGAAAAACGAAGTAAACGTACCATGTCTCAAGAATTTCGTCGAGATGCTCTACAGCCACACACTAGACACGAGCACCAAATCCAAACATCGCCTGGCGCTGTTCCCGCTGGTCACGTGTCTACTTTGCGTATCCCAGAAGCAGTTCTTCCTGGCGAACCTGCATTGCTTTCTCGCCATGTGCCTGTCACATCTAAAAAATAGGGACCCTAAAATGTGCAGAGTGGCACTTGGTAAGTATTGAAAACATTTTTTTTAATTTAATAGATATCCAAATGACAAAAAATTAGGAGCGCCCAATGACATCGGGCCTGTGAGAACAGTGAACCTTTTTTTATACGGTCAATGCAACGCAAACTGTGCGACCAATGTTCTCTTGGCCTGTGATTACACTGGCTTACTTAACTATTTTAAAAGGAAGACAGTTATAAACTAACAAATAACTTTTGAGTAGTTGATGCTGATGCATAGTTTTGCAAAGCTCTTAAGATATTTTATATTTTATGATGAAAATAATAAACTGCCAAAAGGATAATATCTTCTATAAAATAATAATTGTCAGACTTCTTTTTTTTATGAGTACTGAGATTATTCACTGAACGTAATTTAAAAATGATTAAGTAAGGAAAATGTAATATAAAAAACATATTTCCGTATGAGTGTTTTATTCGTTTAACAGTGGCGCTTTGAGTAAAATAAGTTATTTTCTATACAGAGTCGCTGTATCGTCTTCTTTGGGTGTACATGATCAGAATCAAGTGCGAGAGCAACTCAGCCACGCAGTCTAGGCTGCAGAGTATTGTGAATTCACTATTCCCGAAAGGATCCAAAGGGGTTGTACCACGTGACACACCATTGAACATCTTCGTCAAAATTATACAGTTCGTTGCGCAAGAGAGGCTCGATTTTGCGATGCGAGAAATAGTCTTTGATTTGCTAATGGTGGGACGACCCATTAAAATCATTTTAACACCGGAAAGAATGTCGATCGGACTCCGAGCGTTCCTGGTCGTAGCTGATAGCCTTCAGCAGAAAGAAGGGGAGCCGCCTATGCCTAGAACATCTGGCACTCTACCCTCAGGGAATACTTTACGCGTTAAGAAGACTTTCCTTAACAAAATGTTGACGGATGAGACAGCTCGGTCTATTGGTATGAGTGCCTATTTTCCATACGTAAGGCGGGTTCTGGTGGAAATCCTCAGGGCTCTAGATGCTCATTATGGACGGCCATTGATGCTAACGAATACCCAAAACGTGACCAAGGAACAGGAGATTAATACAGGCGAAAGGAAGCCGAGAATCGACTTGTTTAGGACATGTGTTGCTGCAATACCAAGGCAAGTATTATTTTTTATACTTAATACATTTGAAAAAATACTTAATTCTTTTAATTGGGTTTTATTATTGAATATAACAATTTCGTTATGATTATCAATATCATGGTATTATAATATAATACTACTTAATGTAGTAGCGGTCTTTTAATAAATTTAACTCTATTAACAGGTTGATACCGGAAGGCATGAGTCCGAACGAGCTGGTCGATCTTCTGTGTCGGCTAACAGTGCATATGGATGAAGAATTGCGAGGACTTTCGTTCCAAAGTCTACAAACGCTGATTGTGGACTTCCCAGAGTGGCGGCAAGACGTTCTCGCTGGGTTTACGCAGTTCCTAGCGAAGGAGGTTCAGGTACTCATAGAATAATGTTATACTGCTGTACTATATCATAGTTTAGAGTATTTGTGTTGAAGCATGTGTGCCAAATTCAATTGACAATTGGAACAAGAGAATATGCAACTCAGTTCTTTGTATGTGTTGTATTGTGATATGATTACACAAACCTGTTGCAATTCAAATTTAAAGGCTTTAAATTTAGAAGATTAAAAGAATAAAAGATTCACTCCAATAATTATAATTTTTGATGCTACTAAAGCAAATATTACTTAATAGGATACATCACCGCAACTGGTTGAAAACGGACTTCGAATGCTATTACAACTGGTAACGAGTTGGAAGAATGGTGAACCTAGTGCTTCGCCACCCAAGCCTGAACCTCTCGCTTCTATCATCAGAGGAGCCGAGGCTTTGGGACTGGTTATGCTGTGCCAGGGTAAAGCGTATCCTCGGCGCCTGGCTGTCCATATCCTTAGGTAACTGTAATTTTTTTTTGTATTTTCAACATTTGTATTGTTCTATTCCTATTAAAACTTGTTTACTTTCTGGTAGAGCTTTGTGCAAGCTCGTCTGAATAGGTACCACCTACTCAGATAACCTTTCACCAAACAGCAGTACTTAGTATTGTTGTGTTACGATTGGAAACGTAAGTGAGCCAGTGTAGTGAGCTGGACACAGCGGATAATATCTTAGCTCCCATGGTTGGTGCTGCACTGGTGCTATGTAGAAATGGTTTATAATTCTTACAGCGGCAATGTCTATGCGCGTTGGTGTCTACTTACAACTGGTGACCCATTTGACTGCTTACTTAAATATAACAATAAAAATAGATACTAATAATTATACCGTAGGTTTTTATTTATTTCATTTCAACAATTACTTAATTTGAATCTTTGCTTTCAGAGAAACTAAGTACTTGCTTGAGAGGCTACAACTGAATAGAGATGAACCTGCGCTCATAGACGCAGCAGACATACACGTACCGTACTTCACTGAGAAGTGCTTACCTATTCTGCCACCGACTGAGAAGCAAGCTTTACTGGCTGCAGCTCAACCTGACTTAGTGTGGGTGGCGGAACGAAGCCATGCTGTTTGGACAGCTGGTAAGTAGCCATTCGTTATTAGATTCCATATAGACAACCATATTTTCGACTATGGATGGATTTATTACTGATTTATTGCATAGGCATAACTCTGAAATCGTAGGGTTATGGGTTCCAGTCCTGAGTTTGATTTGTCTCCGGAAGTATCCCAGTAGTGAGGAATTATAAATTTGGCACAGACACCGTAGCGAATGCTATGGTGGACAACACGAGACATTATTATTTTTAATAAATAGGTAAATTAAAAATTGGTCTTGATACTGTTACTAAGGAGAACATAAAGAGAATAACGCTGTTTAAGTGATAACTACGTGTGGGGATACAATTAAATCATAATTTGTTTATTATACTAAAAAAGGTTTGGAAGACAATACAATCATGTGATCTCAATAAGTTAGATGAAAGAACAATAAGTATGTACTATCATTATAAATGCATAAAGTTGTTCGATTATTTTTACTCAACTACACTTGAATGACTGGATATGTCTGAATTGTCACCGAATCTGGTATCAAAGTTACATGATATTATAATTAAGTCTGGTGAAGCAGGAGGCTGACAACCATGTGTACATAAATGACAAAAATGTCATAAGTAAAAGCAATCTTGGTAATCACGATTTTGTAACAGGACTGCAACACGACGAAACATCTTCGAAGAATAGCTGGAGTGGGAGCTCTACTAATGGTGCCGACCCTTGGGAGGTAATTTTTTATAAACTCAAGTTATTGAATTGTCATTTTTCTGCCATCCCTACTAGCAGAAGTCTTTTTTGCAATTTATGAGATTTTATTTATTGGCATGGTTGTAATATTGTAAATCTATATTTTCAATTTCAACGTTCGTTAAACTATGTATCTTTATTTCTAGGTGGTTCTATTCGGTTTACTCGAGAAAAGTCGGGTGCCGGCTCAGTGTCCCGCGACTGTGTTACAAGCGTGGCCGATACTGCACGCACGAATACACGCTCTTTATACAATTATCGAACCAGCGTACGTAAAATCTATTTATTGTTTTATGGACTGCGTGAGGAAGTAAACATTGAAGCATTTGTGATTGTTGCGTCATTACTAAAATCACAAATTACTATCGAAAATAGACGAAAGACAAGAAAACTTCGACATTAAATTGATGCGTTTTTTAAATATTGAGTATATGAGTAATATACTCAATGCCATATAAACAAAGTTTTCTTCATAACATTTTTAATGAAAAGCAGTAAAATAACCCGAATTTATAATTGAAACTGTCATGATAACACACCGAGAGGCTTAGAAGTTCACATATCTATTTCCTTATAAAATATTATTTCAGACCGGTAAACGACAATCGTGCGTCTCTACTCTCTCGCGGTCCCGCTTTACCCCGTAAGCCCGAGAAGGAAAGAGACGGCTATATGCAAGTATGGAAGTACTACATGACAATGGCATACCTGGTGGTGCCGGCTGTACCGAGCCCAGTCATCAGATGCGCAAGTCCCGACCTAAGCCTGAGGTAAATTAACACATAGTGACATACATATAAACACATATACACTTTTTCGGACAATAGATATTTTTTATATTTATTATGTATTTTGTTAAGTGGATTGGAAGTTAATAAATTTTAATATTCGATTTTATCGCTGTCCACTTAACAATAGATTGGAACGTCAACAGTTATATTATTTTTATGATAAATACCGAATGATATTTTTAAAGCAATTGTGATAATATACACTTTTCCCTGTCTTATTACTCTTTTCTTAGCTTAGCGTAAACAGAAAAATATTTTTTAATAATAAAAACGGCAAATAAAAGTAGAACCAAATTATACTAATGTTCAATTGTTTTGACAAGGCGGGTAGTCTTGAGCTGCTTGTCTAAGTGAATATTATTGGCAACATTCACCGTTGATAAAATTTGTGACGAAACCTTTGGTAGTTTGCTAAAAATTCGATACAATCTTGTGTAGTTGTTGCTAACATTCTGACTTGTTTCAAAAAAAGAAAACACCTGAACTGCCAAATATTTCAATATTGTACTGAAAACAAAAATATTGTTATACGATAAAAAACATTTAAGTCCAACAAACGAATTAAAACTCCATTGTCGACAGAAATATTATAAATGTTGTATTGAATACATAAGTATTGCTTTAGAAAATCATCATTGGATTCAATTATAACTAATCACGTTGAACTTTTCGAAATGTCATTTGGTATTAAATATGAATGAGTATCATTTTTATAAAATCATTCGTACAATATGTATCACAGACAAAATTACACGTCACATAGACAGACTATTGAACAGTATATACTTATATATATATTTATATATGGGCTTTTTATCGAAATAATATAATGTGTATTTTTAAATATATTTAAATTACATTACAACATTAGGTAACGTGTAGTGATCCTTATTTTGCTGTGAAACTTACATTCGTGCTAATTCAGTGATTTGATAATTATTTTTAGTATTTATTATATCCAGAGATGTTAGGATCTTATTAATATTTAACGCATGACAGTCAGCTATACGATTTTAACATATTTAAATTACACGTAATATAATATTAGTGTGCACATATTTTATATAGAGGAATGGTTCTTTAGTATTATCGATATAATTTGAATGGATCCATCGTAACATCGAGTGTTTTATATTTTGTTATCGATAAAAATGTGCAAAATGATATTAATACGTAATATGCAACAGTTTATTCATATTATCAATGGGTATTATAATGATAGATGTGTTCAGTTGAGAAGTTGGTGGATACGGTACCTGCGGGCCTAGACAAAGCTACGTTCCGACTGATCAGTTCCTTTGCAGAAATACTCAAATGTGTGTAAAAGAAATGAGTAATCGATTCGTCACTTGATTATCGATTAACGAGACGATGTAAATAAAAGTTTATTTTTAAGTGAGCGAGATTTTTTTACTTAAGCGTTTTCAACAGTTATCCAAACAAATAACCAACCACAATACCCCTCTAAAATGTAGTATGATATAATTTATTGTTTTGTTCGTGTGTTTGTCGATATTACTAAGAATGGGGAGTTAGGTATTGTTTCGACGATCATCGTATTCCTTGTCTAAGCCCGCTGGCGCTCTGTCCCTCAGCGTGGAGGGCTGGGTCGCGCCGGCTCCGCTGAGCTCGTCCAGCGAGAGCCTCAACACGCCTGGTGGTTTCTTCACGCTGCCCTTGAGCTATGCGCGCTCTCACAAGCATCACAAGCGGACGAGGTGGCTCCATCTCGCTATGTGCACGACGCATTCGATACATCGTCTCTACCACTTGTCGCTTCCCTCTCGCTGGAACTTTCAGAATATCTTATCGATTATCGTTGCCATAATGAATCGGTTCCGTTTGTCTTCCGTTTTAGGGATATCGATTAACATTGAACATGGTCGATCTGAGAGTCGAAAGGAGATGGAATCGACAATGCATTTCATGTTTCGTGGATAACTTTCATAGCTTCATGGACCTTGTCCATACATCTGATGAAGGTCTAATCGTCCATTACATCACTCATAGGTTCTGTGCACAGCTATTGCATATCATTGGAACTTTAATAATAATAGAATCGATACGTTCACTCTGACTTGGCAATAATAATAAATAGGTTTATCAGCATTTTGTGTTGCGTCGTGATCATTCATACCTACTTTTCATACGAATACAGTACCTCTCGCTTTCTTCCAATCTTTCCCATTGTACATATATGTAGATGTTTATTAATATATATATGACTTTGAAAGATGTTTCGAATTGAAGTTGCTTGTCTTTCAAATTCAATCGTATCGCTCAGTGGTAAGAAATAGATAGACCTTTCTAGGTTACGTTAAAGTATCATGTAACTAGCCTACTTTGCCATGAGTAGAATCAGAAGTCTGCCTAGTATCTCCTCTGTAAGCATGAAGAAATTCTTTTATTTTTATATTTTACACAATAAATATACCTCTCCTGTAGATAATATAACATATATGCACTAAAACTATTACACCTACAGCTAATATAAAATAAACAAAAAATACATATCAAAATATTACAACACACTCAAGCACTCTTAACACTAAGTTTATCGAACCTAAAATATGTCGAATTAGTTGAATAAATCGAATTTATGCAAGTGCTTTAACTTTAATCTTTGATTTATTCAGCTATATTTCAGTTTAGGGTTTATCAACATTACAATTTGAACTTTATTGTTATACGTATACCGTTTTATTCTGCCTGGATAGCGCCCTCTTCCTATCTGCGTGTCCGGAGACGCTGTGGGGGTAAAAATATTATAAGAAAACATTCAACGTTGCGTCACTCTTAATCATTTACTGTTTATGTTTTCGCGTCAATTGACGTTTAAGTGCGAAGTGAAATAACGTTGGGTGCTTTCGAATATTGACGTTTAATTCGTCGTTCGTTCTGAATGTCCCCTTCACGTAGTCTTCCTATTGTAAGCCTTTCACGCGCAATTTCTATATATATAAAAAAAAAAAAAAAACATTCGTACTTATAAAAAATGAATAAGTTTTATTCACAAAAATCTATTGATTTATTCAAATTGGATTCAATAATAGAAATAATTAGTACTCGAAGGAGACAAGAGATATGCGTGTGAAAGCGATGATGTAGCTAGATGTCCTTAAATTACAACGTTGTCTATCCAACAGTAATTATACTTTGTTGAATATAAAGTTACCAGCATGTTTGGCATGTGACTATTGCATATCCCCAGTGATATATTTGTAGGAATTATACGTAGAGATATAATTCAACAGACAATTAACCGACGTACAGTTTTATTTTATTTGAATAAACGCAGTAGATCCCCCCCCCCCATTTATTGCTACGATCTTTTTTTATATAAAAAATAAATGAGTTATTAAATTTTTAATTAATGATTTAAATAAATGATTATGTTTTTTTATACATGATAATGTATCTATGTATCTCTGTCATATAATAATTATTTTTACCATTCACAAGTACACACTTACGTAGGACAAAAGTTAAGGTTCTGTTGTATCATTTATTTATAAATATTTCTCTCTATTATTCGTAATCGATCGTAATTTCTAACATTTGACAATAACACGGTCTGAAGTAAATTTCCAATTTGAAGATTGTTTCCATAGACTTTTATTTATTTATCGAATTTGACATTTACAACAATACATTGAAGACTCGACTGAATTCGCTTATCCATCTTGTGTGATATATGTTCCACATTCCATATGTTATTAGTGAATAAATTTGTTTTACCATTACGACTTCTGTTTCGCCTTTTGTTGATTGAATCACGCTTATATCTATACATTTAGTTTTGTGTTTATGTTGCCATCGCTGCTCTAATTTTACGCCTACTCGTAGTTTCATTCGAATCACACTGTTGATTGATCAATACATGTTTGTATGTGTAATATTATTATTTAAATTTGTGTAATTTGTTTCATAACAATATACCATTAATACAATCAACTTACTTTCAGAGACTACCGACATGATTTAATTTGAATAAATATATGTATGGTAAATAATACAGCGTTATACGATTGTAAATTTAATCTATATCGCAAAGTATCGAATTGATTGAAGAAATTAGTTATATATGAGTATATAAGTTGTATACGGCTACAAAAAGACTTGAAAACATATGGCTTTTTATATTTTCGTTTACTTGTCAAATGCTTGTTATAAAACAAATACACAAATAATATTTCTTTACAATTATGTTTCTGTCGAATTTCAATAACAATAAAAAAAGATAATTTTATATTGAAGCAGTAAACAAACGATACAATCCCTGAGTGTAACTTTTTATGTAGTTCGTCGCCCGACTCGCTGAGCGAGCGCAGTGGCGGCGAAGCCCGGGGCGCTCACGCGGCGCCCGCTTCGCTGCACAAGCTCGCGGTGCCGCTGGCGCGCTGCGAGGCGCCCGAAGTGAGGGACGCGGCTGTCGCGGCCTGTGGACATATTAATCCGGACGCGCTCAAGTACTTTCATCTCTATATTTGATAATTATATCCAATTTGAAAATTGTCACAGGTGCACTCTCTATCCTTAACACATAACCCGATGGGAAGCCAATCACACACAAAAGATACAGCAGGACTAATGGCCTTAAATACATTAAGAGTCGTCGAAGTGGAGACTTCTTCCTGTAAATGTTGTACATACCTATAAATGAGATATTCATCCAGTAACAGCCTGTAAATTTCCCACTGCTGGGCTAAGGTAGGCCCTTTGAAGAGAAGCTTTTGAGCATATTCCACCACGAAGCTCCAATGCGGGTTAGTAGATACGCATGTGGAAGAATTTTCCATTACTATTCTCACGATGTTTTCTTTTATCGTCGAGCACGAGATGAATTATTAAAACAAATTAAACACATGAAATTTCAGTGGTGCTTACCTGGGTTTGAATCCGATCCGACATTATGGGTTAAGATGCATGCGTTCTAACCACTGGGCCATCTCGGCTTGTCGAAAGAGAGTTGTTGAGATATTCATGCAAATTTATAGTTTACACACATAGCAATATAAATAAATAAAGTAAACTTTGAATAATTTCTTAACACAATAACTTTTTATTGGCCAGACCAGGGGTTTGCACCCTGATATGCGTAAAAACAGCCTGTTAATAACTCATCGCTGGGTAAAGGCCTCCTAAGATGTTGAGCTCATAGTTTAGAGCTTGTCTCCCACCACGCCGATCTGATCTGATACGCGTCGTTATGTGAGCGAAGTCAACACTACAATATTAATCATTATACAAAAATACAGGGATTTATTCGAAGAACTAATACCATTACTGCGAGAAGCCGTCGATCGCAAACAAGAAAATATGCGAAGGCGACGACGACGTGACGCCCTTCGGTTACATTTGAACAAAATGTTGCTCATCATTGCACAAAGGAAAACATTCGCTACAAGGTAAGATATTTAAAAAAAAACGAATTTATGAAAAATGACAAATAACTAACATTTTCACTATGGCAACCAATACCAATAATTATATTTAAAAGTCATTATTTAACAAAAACGTATAAATTCAACAGTTATAGGGTCTCGTGTCAAAATTCAGTAGTTAATGAAATATATACTCAATAAGATTGCATTTTTATCTATAATTAATTAGGTTTCAAGTTACACAATATTTTATAAAATATTTGTGTGTTTAGCTCATACGCGCTAGAGAGCGGTGGCCTCCACTCCAGCATCACGGAGTACCTGGAGGGAGTGCGGCAGTGTCTCGAGGTTGAAGCGGAGAAAGATGCTCCAGCTGCCAGAGAGCAGCGGCTCACATTTGCTGACTTCGTCACTGAACTCATTAAGAGTTTTCCACGTAAGGCTCTTACCTTATAGAACGTGATAAATTTACTATGGTATAACACAGTGACACTCTTAAACGCTAGTGGTACCAGTATTAACCAGGCTTGTTCTTGATGACAGTTGAAATGTACGGGTCGTTGCTAAAACGGGAGCTGTGCAAGAGCCTGTTCAGCCTGTTCGCCGGCTGGTGTGGGCCGTTAGCCAAACACCTCGGCACCCTCGAGCCGCAGCCGCAGGCACCGGAAATCGACGACAGGCTCAACCTCGCCGCGCTCAAAGTAAGACACAATACATTTTATCGTGTTAAAACTTACATAATGGTAATTAGATTATGTCTTTTTTTAATTAATTGTAGTGTTTCGATTCGGAAAATTAATGAGCCAGTGTTGATATTATCTATATATGAAAGAGCACAACTTCTTACTTTAGGAGAACGTATTGGTCATTTAACTGATGGTTAACATTTATTTTTAGAGCCAATGTTTAATGGCGGCTGTGAACACTTACCATTAGATGGAATCGAAAGTTCAACCACATAGTTTTGATGAAATGTCATGTAATAATTGATTATGTTTCTAAAAATGTATAATAATCTCGTTTAAAAGGCAATGAGTGCTTTGGTGTGCTGCGGGCCGTGCTTCGCCCCCGCCGCGCTTGCTGAAGATGGTTCTCTTTACCCGTGGCTCAGCGAGATGCTATCCTCCACCAACGACAAGGTACTTATCTAATGTTATTAATCATACATTTTAATAGATATTTATTTTTATTAATTATCTCTCAATATTATTTAAAAAAAAATACAAACACACATACATACGAGTTTGCTACCGAGCCAATGAGAGGTTTGGTATATTTTTATGTCTCGTCCATAGACGTATAATATAATAGAATAATAGTACAATATTGAATTATTTATTGCATATCCCCAGTGATATATTAAATTATTTATAATTTTTATTTATAATTATATTGAATATGAACTTCATCACAAAATAATATCTTATATATTTAAATGTCTGTGGGTAATTATTGATCGGGATAATACGTCAAAGTCGTATTTGAGTTGCAAAATGATGTAAATTCAATTGTAACGCAATACAGTATAACTTTTATCACGCGTGTACACGCCGAATAGGACTTTTAAAAAAAAAAAAATTATCGTAAACTTGTACCCATGTTTATTTTATTCGTAGATATACGAACTGGCCCGTGAGACGATAGTGTTGTTACTCGACTGCAACCCCGACATCGGGCCGCTGCTGGACTGGACCGTGGACAAGTGCTTTACCGGTCCTCCGAGAGTGGCCGATGGATGTTTCATGGCTCTTGCGACCATCTTCAGTGCTAGGTTAGTGTAGTATATTTCATAAGTTACGAGCGAATAATTTACATTAACAACGTTGTCCAAAAATGTAAATATATCATCACAATGTTCACATCGTAATTTTTCAAAGATGAATTAATGTTAGAGAGTGTTGTTCCATCCATATGGACCAGTTGAGATGTATATGTAGCTCAACATCGAAAACTCTTAGGATGTTTTAAAGATTGTCAGCTTATGTGTTTAGAAACACTTTATGGACGTAAACTTCGAATACAATAATATCCATGTGAAGCATTACTATTTATTAAAATTAAATTAATTGCTTATTAAAAATTCAGAATCTATATATCAGTATACATCAGTTATGTCGGTTTTATATTGGATTGTAGTCAATCTGTAATCACAATACTTAAAAATTTAGCAAAGGTGTAGATTTTAAATTTCTTGACATTTTCTATCAAGGTAGATATTTAATTATCGTTGAAATTTATTCCACTCATATATTAAAGTTTATTTGTTAAGATTTTCTATTGGGGTATGTGATAGTGAAGGTAAATTAATAATTAAGTTCCTTATAGTTTTTAATTGTAATATCATTGTGAAATACATTAAAAACTAAATTAATATAGATCCTCACTTCCCATATGGCTTTATCGTTTATTTAATCGTCCTTCCATCTAACTTTAACAGGAATTTAGGATTGAACCTACGCCGCGAAATAAACTAAATACAAAATATATTTTCTCGTTATAAAGCGGTTAGGGTATATTATTTGATGTCCTAGATAGAGAAATAACTTATTTCACAATGCTATAAGAATATTTATGGTCACTTTAAAAAAATAATTACCCATTTTAACATACATATATTTATACTATTCACGCGTGTTATTGTACTGTCCACTTTGATATCTGTCGCCGCTAGGTGGCGTTGCAGCGCACGCCATAGTGAAATTAAAATGTTATATATGATATAATCATAATTTTAGAATTAAAAATACGGACACGCATAGTCCTGCAGACAGAGTAAGTAAAGGTCGCCACGGGCCGCGCGGTAGATGTGAATCATCTAAATTCATAGCTATTGAAATAATTTATAAAACCAATAAACAAAAATAATAATAAATCTTTGTTCTTATTGAATGACACTAGATTTATTTATTGTTTTTTTTTTTTAATTTTAAATTCTAACACATCATGCACACATGGTGGTGTATTTATCGTCATGTGACTAAATTAGCTGAAATATGTATTTGTTAACCTCTTGAGAGGAATGTATCGTATTTCATATCACGCGTGTTGACAATTGTGAGAGTTTTTAGTTTTAATTTTTCGTTTATCGATGATTTGGCATTTCCGACCGCTCTTCAATGTCGGTACCACGTCTGATCGATTGGCTAAACATCCTACAATTTGCCTAAGGAAAGCGTGGGACGCCAATAAAATATTCGTCGTGGGTATATTCATGTGATACCCTATAAATAAATTATAGCCTAATTTATGCATCAAGGAAGTTAAAAAAGAAATTCGTATAGCTACTGGAACGAAAGGTGAGTCAGTAAAAGTGGCAGAAATCATCACGTAAGGAAATAGCGTCATGGTCCAGGCGACCTTTCCCTATCTTTCTCTCTTTCTGTTGTGTACGGCTTAAAAATATATTTTATTTATTATTTTAATTAGTCTCAAACCTTTTGTATTATTTTATTGTCCGTTATTTTATATATAATATAAAGTGAAAAAATACTTCATTCCACTCGGGTGTCCCACGACATCTTAATTTTTTATATATATATATCAATATATCTGATATATAAGTAATAATTTCGTTACGATTTGATAGTTTTTACGAAAATATATTTCGATGTTAAGTATTGTTGACAAAGACATGCGTTGAAGATTATTTGCCCAGCCAAGTGGAACAGTTCAATATAGCAGTGAACCGGATACAGGAAACGTAACCGGTTAGCTCGTTTGGCAAACAATCTATAATTTAGAGAATTGCTTAATTGTTTTATTACGTACTGCGGATACGTGTTGGCTAATAAAGGAGGTTGACGCTTCAATTAACTGAATCTCGTCTGAGCATGAAATGCAATATACGTCGTACTCGGTTGGGTTCAGCTTAGTATCATCTTTAATTAATAGGGGCACCGATTGCCATGGCAGCTTCGTTGATACAATATAGTGAAATCTGTTAAAGAACAACCTTTACTCACTTAACATTTATCTAACCAAGGAATCTTTTTTTTTTCATATGAATTCCTTTTCCGAACTGTAACTGCATATTACTACTACAGACGTAGTTAAAAGTTATGAACGCAAATGAAACATTATGAAAGTAAAAATCTTGGATACATTTAAATAAAAAAATAATAATAACAAAATCATCGACTTTTTTTTCTCGCTTCTTTATTATTGAAAATCAAATAAATTGTCCAGTTTAAGAGATTAATATTTGCGAGACATATGTACTTATTGTTAATTTAAATGACGGAAAAATCGACTACGGTACGGAAAGTGGGAAGTCACGTTGTATTCGACTCGAAACACGGTCTTCATAAACCTAAATTCAAATGTGTTAGAAATATTATTTATTATGTTGAGAAGTATATTATTAACAAAATTAAATGTAACTTACTTTAAATTACTTTAACAAGTACTCGTACATTCAGTAAAGGTGCACTGCGATATTAGCAAGTATAACTGATTAGTAATTGAAACATATATTTATGTCAAATACAAATATTGAAAAGTATAGATATTTACGATTCCTTACATCGCCAATGCACCACCAACATTGGAAACTAAAAAGTGGTCCCTTGTGCCTGTAATTACATTGGCACATTAACCGCTGAAACCGGAGCACAACAAAACTGTAATGCTGGTTAACGGTGGGATAAGTGATAAGTGGATGGTTATCGACCCAACAAGCTTGCACAAATTCCTTTTTATCCATACCAAGTGATTTTAATTTTAAAAATATATGCGCTACAGAGAATAAACGCGACAACATCACTCGAAAATGTTTTCTATTTATACGACTTATAGCAAATAATTATAAAATCATCTAATATATTTATTACGGTAGAAAGTCGTGTTATTTCTTACGATATAAATTGCGGTTATTCATACCTTATTAAACCGCTCCGTGCGAAGCGGGTCTTATTTCTAAGCCGGATCATTTAACGTTTTAATATGAATTTAAACCCTGTTGCAAGTTCAAGATTACATTATTTTATAATGTTGCTAAGAGTATATTTACCTCGAGCAGTGGTTGGGAGATGTAAACAAAAGAATACTGCTTCATACAGTTTTTATTCATACAAACTTATAATGTAACACTCGATGTGGTAACGTTGTTGATGGATGTAAGAAGTACATATTTACGATTCCTTTTCATTCTCGACGCACCGTAAACATGCGAATTAAAATATCATCTCTCTTGAATTATGTACTTCGGTGGAAATACAGCGACAGTACAATGTATTGCTGGTTGTTAGTAAAATAAGAGACGTGTGAGTACCTACTCAGACTGACTTGCACAAAACCTTACCCGTAGAATGAATTTATTGAACGTACATTGTACATACACGTAGGGACGTAGCGTCGTAGCTAAGTAGCGAAGTAGCGAGTGTCATGCATCGTTTATTTTGAGTCTGTCAATAAAAATAAATCTTAATTTATTTTTTACTTTCTATTGCCATTATTCGATTATTTAATCGAAGAAAATTTACCTCAGTTAAAATATTTTTTTTTACTTTTTGCGGTTTTAAGTTACAGAATTTGACGCTGGTATAGCGGTCCATCCTGATTTCTATGTTAACATTCTTGACTGTTTGTCTACTTTTTTACAAACTTTTATTTAAGTTGCAATGTATGTTTGTCTAGGTCAAATCTTGCAAATACTCTTAACTGCATTCCGATGACAAACCATTTTTATGTCAACTATGACACGATTCTATATCCTGACTCTTGGCTCCACACGAAGGAACTTCAACAATCAACAATCAGCACACAATTTTGCATACTATAAAATATGTTTTTCAAAATAGGTTTCCACATTTCCACACAACTTAGGTAAGTTGTTATTATCGGATAGTTTGTCTTCTATTACTCAACAAACTTACGCTGTTTTAAAAACACACATAACACACAAGATCGTATTATAGTAAAGAGTATCGGGTATAAAATGGTATAAATAATGGCGTTGTGTGAGCCCGTTTGGGTAGGCACCGCCGCCCATACAGCAATACTTAGTATTGTTATGTTCTGTTTTGAAGAGTATATGAGCCAATGCAAGTAAAGGCTCAAGGGGCATAACATCTTAGTTGGTGGCACATAGCGATGCAAAGAGTCGTTAACATTTCTTATAAGTCCAGTGTCTGCAGGTTGGTGCCCAATTACCATCAGGTACATTAGCCTGTCCGTCTGCGTGCACCACTAGTAAATAATTTAAAATCGTTTATCATCAATATTTTTAAAACACGTCTCGTACATTTCTGTAGCTTAAATCGTTTTATCAAAGA
The DNA here is from genome assembly GCF_905147765.1 of Vanessa atalanta. Classification (NCBI taxonomy): domain Eukaryota; kingdom Metazoa; phylum Arthropoda; class Insecta; order Lepidoptera; family Nymphalidae; genus Vanessa; species Vanessa atalanta. The sequence continues at coordinate 15,116,048 of NC_061902.1, read as the reverse complement.
CGTCTTTATCGAAACATCTGCTATATATTTTTCTGCTGCTGCATATTTTTCTGTATAAGTATTTTAATGAGGTCGTGTTTCATGCACTGACACAATTTTTTGATAAGTAATATAATGTATAATATAGTTTTTTTATGATTTATTTGTATACAAGACTAACTGTTCGTGCGAATCCTTATGTCAGAAAAATCACGCCGCTTGATAGCGTTGATGGCACATGGCAGGGTCTGTCCTGTGTTTCTAAAAAATAATAACACTTTTTCGTAACGGTCTATATATATAAATAAATACGTCTATATTTTATTGTTTATACACGTTTATATACTCAACGACGGTTCGCCAGTAATTACGTTGAGCTAAATCACGTCTGACTTAAAAATACATGTGTGCTTACAAAAAGATATAATATCAAAACATTTAACTATACTATATCTTTTGTATAGATGCCAGTTATAAAAAAAAAACAACTGAAGCGTAAAATGAGAATGGAGCTATTAGTTATATGGGTTTATTCGACAATGTTTTGAACAGATTATGTCAAATGAATGTATAGGAGATTATTAATAACATTAAAAGCACTTTACAGGCGATGTATTAAATAGACAAGTTAGAAATAAATTATAAAACGTTTTAAAATCGTAATCGTACAACTCTATTGATATTGCTTATTTTTAGAATTGTGCGTGGATATCGACCCCCACGTAGGTACAGGTACTTCATAAGTCGTAAAGGGAGAGATATACTCGACATAGTAACAAAGCTTAAATCCTACTACACATTGTGATCATTATCACAATCTAGTGGACATAGCTGTGTGTTCAATAATCACCTCTATATCTAAAATCTGAAAGTACAAATTTAGTTGTTACCGTCGGTTAACCCGAGACGGACACGGAGACAAAGCTTCGAGTGAATCTGATCTATTTGTTGGAGAAATGTTGATTTTTTAACGTTCTGTATTTGCGGCATTGATTTATACGAGTTATTGGGATGCGAATATATAAGCCGAAATCCATTTTATACGGTTTTAAAATGACGAGATGACTTTTACACGGACGCAGTTAGTAAATACATTGAATCGACCAACACTCGAAACATAAAAAAGTATGTTTAGAATACCATTGATCAATTGGATATAACTTCTCAGTTACCATGGCTGTTGTCGCATCGGCGATGTAAGCAACAACCACATGAAATTTGGCAACCCCTTACCATCAGATGGCCCATGCGTTAGATCGCCTACATATTGTAAATTAAAAATAAAGATTTCAATAAGTATGATCGTGCCGAACGTTACTCTTGTCAAGAACGAGTCGAGATAGCTGCTGTTAAAAAATATTGTAAGACATATTAACTCTCGTCCAATGAACTCCACCAGGTCTTAAGTTTATTATATTAATATTATATATGCCTATGTATCGAAGCAAACAAATTCGCAGGTACTCTAACCCTTACAGCATAGTATGTCCGTGACTCCGTCGGGGAACACAGAGGAAATTAATTAAAATAAGATAATTGAAAGTGCATCTTTCTTTCGTAAAATTTCCTTCGCTCGTGTTTATTTCCCCGGGGAGCGTGCTCGATAATTTTTTTTATTAATTATGTGTTATAATAGAATTATAAAATAATATAATATTTGTACATAGTTGACGCATATTTTGCGTAGCGATCCCAAATAATATATTATAATTAACTTATTTTATTTATTTGCATAACCTAATTGAACAACGTTAAAACAAGCACAGATTAATCGTAAAATACTTAATATAATGTAATTTATTCATTCAACATTAATTTGAGTATGTTTTCAATAAGAATATTAAAATATATATATAAAATCTTTCTGTCCATTCTCATATAAATACTTTCTCTCTGCCCGGTATATACATACATATAGGTTTAGGTTTATAGACATTTATTCTCAAAAAGGCTTAAGTCGCTTACATGAGAATACACATATATGTTAATATAACATTCGTGTTCGTCTTAAAAATAACTACCCATTCAACGCATTGTCTTATTATTCATTACGCATTCGTCTTTCGATTTGATTTATGATTACAACTCCTTTCCTTTGGTTCATAGTTTAAAGTTACATAACTTAGTTACGTAACATAAAGAATTAATTGGCCGTCAAACGTATCCGCAATCAGGATTATCGAATATCTGTTGAATCCATTCCTCCTTTCAAAATACAATTCACGGTTGAATGATGATAGTTTATTGTTGATATTATGACGGATCGTCCAATACTTATTCATAAATAATATTTATTTATTTTCAAATAAATATAGATTACAATAAATAAACGTATATAATTTGCTTTTGTGGTTGGTATAGCTTAAAAACTATATATGTTATCACAACCAACGGGACGTACGTATAAATATTTTATGTTGTGGCAGTCGTTGTATCACCTTGTAAAATTGATAATATTATACCGTCAAAATAGTACAGTTAATTCAATGTATTAAAATATTTTTTATAATGTTATAACATCAATATACATATATATTTATATAGCCACATTTTTATTAGTCACTAGCGATCCAAGCAGGCTTCGCATGAGTGCAGTTTATTAATGCAGAAAGTCATATGATATTATTCATTTATACCCTATAGCACTCAAAATGTAGCTTTCAAAGGTGATTTTTTTTTAGAATGAAAAAGTAAGTTCCGGAGAATACTCCCTACATACAAACAAACAAATTTTACCTCTATTTAATATTAGTACTGATAAAAAAATAGAAATAAAATAAAATGCCTTATGTTTTTATTCCGCAAAATATTTCTGAAGAAACAAATGTACCTTTGCATAGCAAACAACACAACATTGTATTAATCCCTTTAAAATTTCGAAGCAATGCCAATGGCAGGTCTAAACAGGCAGTAACAGCCGCCGACCAGTATTGAATTGAAAGCATTAATCCACCGTTTTATTCCGATTTGACGGGCGACTCGGAGTAAGTCGATACGGTTGAATTATCAGATAGTGTTTCTAATTGTGCATCATTAAAATCTACTATCCGAAGTTTTTCATGTAAAACTTGTACGTTATATATTACTTTAATTTAAAATTTTTGTTTAGATAATTTACAATCCATACAATATCCGGTTAATCTTGTTAGCTACAAATAGTTCAGGCTAGATACCTCAAGACCGAGTGTGACCGAAGTTTGTGCCATGCACGAACACAAACTAAAGCCATAGCGCAACTTGTCGCGCTACTGCTTTAGTTTATATTCGTGTAATTATGCCGTTACAAACTGTAAAAATTCTTCTAGGGTAACAAATCGAGTCAATAGAGGTATGTATCACTTACCAAGTAATTTTGATTATCAAAGAGCTATAATAAATATTAAAATATTTATGATGTTGTTCAAATATGATATGTCACCCCAGTGACGTCATCGTCTGTATAAAAAAATGACACGCTCGGTTTTTATATTATTTAATGAAAATGCGGTATCTAGCCTACCGTAAATCTGTGGTTGCTATTATTGCAATAACATTATTGAAAAATCGTCCGAAGAATTTAAATCAGTTTCCAGATATAGCTGGAGCTAATGAAATATTTAAACATTTACTTAACCTAACTATTGGAAGCCGAGATGGCCCAGTGGTTAGAACGCGTGCATCTTAACCGATGATTTCGGGTTCAAACCCAGGCAGGCACCACTGAAATTTCATGTGCTTAATTTGTGTTTATAATTCATCTCGTACTCGGCGGTGAAGGAAAACATCGTGAGGAAACCTGCATGTGTCTAATTTCAAAGAAATTCAGCCACATGTGTATTCCGCCAACCCGCATTGGAGCAGCGTGTTGGAATATGCTCCAAACCTTCTCCTCAAAGGGAGAGGAGGCCTTTATCCCAGCAGTGGGACATTTACGGGCTGCTAATGTAAAAAATGTAATGTAACTATTGGAAATTATAGGGTGCTATTCGTGATAAACCGATTAGTTCACATTTCTGCACGAATTTCTGAATTAACTTTCTTATCACAATATTAAAAGGTTTTTTTTTTTTTAATATAATAGGTCTTTACTTGCTAGTAGGGTATTGTGCAAGCCCGCCCATATAGGTACCACCAATTTATAAGATATTTTACCGCGAACAGAAATACTATCGTTGTGTAGCGGTTTGAAGAATGAATGATACAAGGGTCATAACATCTAATCATCAGGTTGGTGGCACATTGGAGATGGTGACCACTTACCAGCAGGTGGCTAATTTGCCAGTTTGTATACCTTGTAAAAACATTATTTTTTTTTATTTTATTTAATCGTCTCCAAAAATGGTAATACTTTTTCAAATATTTTGTATACGGATAGACAAGAAATAATCACAATAGAATTAGAATACATTCCTCACGAGAGAATAAACCTAAGTCGTAGTGTGTTTAGTGTTAGACCAGCATATCAGGTTATTCACTATTTGATTATTAACAAAATTAATTAAAAACTCTACCTATTAAGATAGTAGTTGTTATTCACGTGGTGTTTTTATTTGTCGAATCTTCCAAAACAAAAGTTAGATAGAAAACAACGCTAATTTTCAATGTTACAGAAAATATGATGTATTAAGACAATATATTCAGAGATTTTCCGAAAAAATGTATGGGAAATTTGCGTAAAAACTACTGAATTCACATTCATAATTTATTCGTACTAAATGTAGTGATGTGAATTCATTAAAACTTAGTTTTAATTTTTTAGTTTAGTCAGTTGACCGCACACGCACACTCACGAAGGCACACTTAGATTTATAAAAATATATACAGTGAAAACAAAATACAAATTCGATTCTATTTGTTAATGAACCTCGATAATGTAACGTGTCTTTGTGTGTGAATAGAACTATAGAATAGATACTATAATAGAACAATTTAATCGACTTTTTAACAGGTTTATTTCTGTATTCGGCCCAGTATATCTTGCAGGTCATACTCCAATTGAATGTAGGACATTGTTAAGCTTAGGCAAATTTTAGAAGTAGATTGTTGTTTTGTAAGATGTTTTTTTTTTCAAATTATTTATATAGTTTTAATGATACATAACTTAACACGTTGTATAATGGTCTGACAATAGGATTATTTTATTTTACGCTTCATTTGTGTAAATCAAGTTCATTTGTTCTGCTTTCAATGCGCGGCCTCTGTGGCACATACGAACGAATTGTTATATTATAAAATGCGATATTATTTTTTTAGTTTCCTATAATTCGAATATAATAAAAATATTAAGTTTCATATATTTTTTTTACCGAAGCTGCTTTGATTTATATTCCATTTGTTATATAATCACGTTATATCATGTGTTTAAATTTCATACACATTTAATAATTTTTTGTTTGAGTGTACGATCTTCGTGGAAATAATTTATTATTATTTGGCACTAGAGACTTATTCTAACATTTATATTTTGTTATGAAAAACGTCATTAAATAAATTATTATATTCAGTCTCAGTTCTCTGACCATAAAGTAAAAACTGACTCAAAAACGTATTTAATATTTAAATCCGTAATACTTGTGTTTAAAACTAAAAAGTTTCCATTAATTAGACGTTTTCTATTAAGGGAGTACCCGTGCGACCACTACACGGCGATCATCAATGTCACGCTGATGTGCACTGGCTGTCCAAGGGCTCCGGTTCACGAGAGCGCGTTACAGCTCTTGCAATTGCTGGATAAACGTTTCTTTGGCACCGTCGGACCGCTACCGGCTGATGACGAAAACGGTAAGATTTTTTTTTTACATTTGTAATAAATCTACTGGATCGAAGAAGTTTCGAAAGAGGCGATGACCTTTGCGAACAGTTTTATTTGTTATAAATAGGTATAAGGAATTTTGAGATGGCATTTCGTAATTTCTTCGATCTAAGAGATACGTGGTCTAAGATTTAATCAAATGAAACATTTAAAATGAACCCATACAAAAAGTAAATTTGTATAAATATAACATTAAGAGAAATCTTGATTTAATAATACAACTAACGACTAAAGAGCTACTTAATAAAAAATCGATTTGACAATATTAGAACTCCATACAACATATCGTAACATAAGGGAAAGTTATTTCAATTCTCTCTTAAACTCTGCGTCTGGCTGAGTATCGTTCCCCGTTTAAATTTCCTTTACTCTTTTTAAATGCATTTGTGGTATTTCATTACTCGAGGTGCCTTTCAATATTATACCTAATTACTCTTAAGTGTAGCTTATGAACTTTGTTAAGGTATATCCCTATAATATTTTGCTTAAGTATAAGTCGTGTGTATGTATTAATGTAACTATTCGATTAAATCTTAAAACCACATCAATTATATGTAGCGTGTATCTGATTGTCTGCACGTTTGTGAGGTTTGATACACTCTGTATTATCCGCCATCATTGTTATCCCCAGTAGTTCTAGATGTCTCTTCTGTCTTCTACGTTAACAAATGATTACTTGTTTATTACATTCAAACTACGAATTCGGACTAATATAGTATTACCAAAGAATGGTTGATATGTGATAATATAATTAAACTGTAAAGATGCCGTCTCTTTCTGTATAATTGCGTAAAAAAATATTTGAGTGTTTTATACGTAAATATATCAGATAATAGTACGTTTTACAGTATTTATTGTAATTTTATTTATTTTATTTTTATTTTCGGAAAACAGCATACTTACTACAAGCATAGCATTTGACACCAAAGTAAGTCTTACATAAGCCAACAAAGTTTTCACTGTTACATTAAAACATGGAGTAAATCTAATAAGATAATTCTAATAATAATTAATAGATAATCAATGTATATAAAATTAGGTTTAAAAAAAAAAGAAGTATTTTAAAGGGTAATAAAAATAAAAGAATATTCATGCCAAATACAGATTTTTGAGGCTCTTAAGATCTTAAACAGATTTACGTAAGGTTACTGTAATGTTTGTTATAATAGGATGGGGAGAAAACTCTATCGATAGGTGACAAAGTGCTGCATAAAATTTGGTCGTTTTTCGTTTCGATTTAATTTTTTTTGGGGATTTCGAACACGTTACATTATACCCTTAACAGACGTTTCATCTCAATATGTTAAAATTATTTCTCAAAATTTTTTATAAATTTAGAAGGTCAATTTGAATCCATATCGTCATTCTTAGTTTGATTCAAATTCATCCATCGAATGTTACGAGTAGCGATAAAACTGACAGACGATCTTATAATGTACAAGCACGGCACCGTTGCAGTTTTATTATATGTATAAATTTGAATAAACAAATGAAACAAATATTTATTTTATTTAAATCAAGTAAAGTTTTACAGAACGTTTTTTCTGTCGCGAACGTGACGCGGACGGTTGCTTTTCGAACGTAAAACGTCAGTAAATATCCTGCATGTTGCATCTATATGTAACCACTGACCTTGACTGTTACCAAAATACAATGGCATTAAACCCAGTAGTTTGTGTGTGAAGATCCGTATATATTCTATACCCGAATGTCTGTGTATACCTACACCGTGAATGTCCCATGTCCGGCAAATACTTCCTCTCGTAATAGTAAACCGCAGTAACGTGATTCACTAAATAATGGTGGACAAACTTAGATTTATTCTCGTGATATAATATAACTACGCTACAATGTTACCCTTCTTCCTCCCGCAGAGCATGAAATGAATTGCAAACTAGGTCCATTCGATGACTTAATTTACAATATATGTTTCGGCTTTACCTATAATGCCTGTTTATTTATTACGTATAAGTAAATATATAAAACACTTACATTGCGAGCGTATGCGACAAGCCAGACGAGTCGACAGCATGTGGGCGTCATCACGCTGTGTAGTCGCTACAAAAATAAGGTAGCGAAAAACAACGACAAACAACGTTGACGCTTGTAGACGTCGGTCTTGTCACCTTGCACTTTACAAGGTGTATTCAACGTTCTATGCTTTGTATGAGTAAACAATGTCCGATACGTTCAAATGAAAGCTTTATACATAATATCATATTCTTATAATAAACATTGGACTAAGTGTTTAAAACGATTCCATGTTTTGTCTCTTTCTTGTTTAACGAATTTCCGTGCAACGAAAGCGAGACAAATCAATGGTACGACTTAGAATATGTTGCGGCGTATTTATTAAAAGTGCAGTTGATGTTTTCCTAACGCGGGAAGCGTTAGCTTGTGGGCTGATCGATGGATGTACCTAAATATTGCGTTTGCTTTTTTTTCCCGCTGCTTAATATGTCTTTGATGAGTACCTGCTGCGTGTGTTTATGCGTATTATACGTTTAATTTGCTACTCGCAGATTTATTTCAAACCATCATTGTTCAATTTTATTATTTTATTAAAAAATATGAACTATGATGCTATTTATTTATATATTTATTTATCAGTGATCGCCTCACTTTATATTTCAGTTTTATTCACCGTTACCGAGAATCCATATTTGTGGTTCGTTATACATTATTATAAAAAAAAAAAATATTAAAAAAAATTGAAATATCTGTCCGTCATTTTATTTCATGCGAACAATCCTGAATGAAATTACGACTGGTTTTAAAGATGAAAAAAACACTGTATTCATTGTATATAGGTAAACAATACACAGGTTTTTTATGTACCAATAATATAATGAAGGATGTCAAATCAGTATAAATAAGTACGGAATGAAACGAATATACATTTGTCCTTCCGTCTAGCAATTAATTAAGTCGCTCACGACCGCACTGATATCCGCTGCACAGCACACTGCACGTCTGCATCTTCGTATTGGTTGTTCTTGTAAATGAAAATATATTCGAAACATGCTCTGTATTAAACATTGTATGTTATTTCTAATGTACATATCTGTATACATATTATTGTGTTAACATTTAAAAAGACGACGTCGCGACTCCGTCATGAGTTGCCGTTTTATAAGTTTTAATAAAATTATAAACTTACTGTTGTACTGTTATTGAAATAACCCTTAATTAATATTTAAGTATATTGTTTATGAAAAATATTGTTCACAATGTTATGTTAGATAAGAACATGACAAATGTAAACCTCTGCGAACTCTGAGCAATTGTATTTAGACATTATTTGAGTGTCGACTTAACTAAGTCAAAACCTAATCAAGCCAAAAATTAGTGTATTCATTCAAAACATAATCGACGCTTATTAATTTAAGCGTCGATCGAGAAGGTGTAAAATGAAAAGAACGGCATGTGTTAACACTTTGTTTACATTCGGATTGATTTGGGAAATCAACTGCCTTTTGTACATTTTTTTGTATATATTTCTCATGTGTTATAAATTTTTAAATAATATCATATACGTATACTAGCGACCCGCTCCGACTTCGCACGGGTGCAATGCTGATACTAAATATACTACTGAATATCTTTATATCCAACCTTCATAGCTTTTTTGGTCCTTAAGCAATACAAACCGCAATGTAGGGGCCGTATTGATCTATTTTAAATGCACAATGTATATAAGGTACATAATTGGATAAGAATTGATGCTCTATGAAAATCGCTTTGTAAATAAGCCATTATTCTCATAAGTAAAAAATTACAAATGGTTATCCTGGTTATCCCTAAGAGATAGACATATACCATGGACTTTTTTGTAGAACTTTTTAAGGTATACAATACTGTAGTACATTATTTTGATCTATCTCGTAGGGTTCAGCCACTCTTTGCAATGTATGCGCAAAAAAAGAATGTGTTTTGTTGTGTAAATTATGCCGTAAACATCACATTAGAAATCTCTAAAATGATCAGTGTTTCTCTATTATATTATGCATGTTTTATACATATAAACCTTCCTCTTGAATCACTCTATCTATTAAAAAACTGCAACAAAATCGTTGCGTAGTTTTAAAGATCTAAGCATACATAGGGACAGACAGACAACGGGAAGCGACTTAGTTTTATACCATATAGTGATTGTAATGGTACTCAACTCCATATTGTTTTATATTACGCGTGTAAAACAAAGACATTAGGTATACGAGCCAGTGATTCTATTTCTTCTATAAAGTGTTTTGGTTGATATCAAAAAGTGTGAATGATGCCTGCCCACGCCCACATAAATATCTAACAGTAATTATTGTTTATTCAACATCAACAATAAGGCAAAAATATATTATGTATTTTGAGGTTGACTTTTTTACGAAGACTCTATCCAGAGAACGCCGTAAGAAATTTGTTTGATGTTTTCTCAATTAAATATCGCAATAATAATATCGATTTATAAAATAAATTGGCACTTGAAACTCTCAAGTCACTAAATCAATGTCTCATTTGCGTTCAGTCTGCGGATGATAATGCCGTGATAGCCGGCACTCGCATATGTTTTTTACATACTCGGTTAGTTTTAGGATATACTTCTTGATAAAAAAACACTTGTTTATAATGTTTATTTATTGATTTTCGAATTCAATAAAATAATCAATCACAAAATTTTAAATAATTCTAAAACAATTGTCGTGCACTCGCTTTCGACGCAGGAAATACTTTGACAGCTGATTATATATAATTTATCATAAAATATTTTGAATGTGCCACGGTTGGGCAATTTTGTTTAATTTATAAATAAATAGATAAATTGAAATGAAAATATCCGGCTTTAATTTTTTTCAAGACATATATAGGTAGCCGGCAATGCTGTCGAATGGCAAACCTGTTAGTTGTCGGCGCTCGTAGATATAAGCGCTATAAGAACACGTTACACTCACCTTACAAACTGGAACACAAAAAATAAAGCATTACGGTTTGCCGGTATCCCATCGGATTCAAATGGTCTTGTGCAAAGCCCTGCCTGATGTTAGAGTGGGTATCAAAATGTATATCCTTCTTAATAAAAACGACATAACTGGGACGTACTATTCTTTTCATATCATGATTTCATTAAAAACATTAAGACTCTTGTAACGACGCCATTGTTGAACACACATGATAAGGTTCAACAAAGAAATAAATTGGGTCACATTCATTATTTGAAAGTAGATACGATACGCGGTTACAAGTCTTGATTTATAATATTTTAAGCTACATTGCTTTGCACAAGCTATTAAGCTACAGAGATTAGTTTATGTAGAACATTATCGTAACATAATATTCAAGCTCAAATTCGCCTTTCCCAGTGAGTAGCAACGTGTAGCTGCTACGCTACGCGTTATTGCTACAAGCAGTATCAGGCTACGGACATGCAGAGTAATTAGAAGTTAATCGTAACTGGCTGGAACTCAACACTCGTACTTAATTTTTGTTTATAACTATTGCTTATCTAATTAATATATTTTATCAGTTCAATCGACATAAAAAACCTCACTATTTCGTCGCTAGTATTTGCTTTTTGGAAACTATTGTTAATTTTTGGGACAAAATACTAAAGAATCTAATAAATAGGCAAGGTGGAACAGTATATAAAAGTCTACTATCGTAACAGGAAAAAGGAGCTAGTGAATTTATGACTGGTATTTTTCTTAATATGTTGCATCTTTTTTTGTGTTTTTTGTGAAAATTCTATTGACGAGCTTTGGGGGGTAGAATCGACTCGTAGACCGTGAGGGCGGGCAAACAGCATGACGCACTCTCATGCCGCAATCACGAGGGGCGGCGAGTGACAGCCACTTTTTTGTCGGAAAGCGATGTATATATAATATATTATTCAAGACTAGATTGCCTGTAAACAGATCATTTCAGTTCGATACTAATTACCTTACTTTGTGTGACGTTAACTTACCAATTACTCCAGCGTTGCAGAACCGACAGGCTTAGAACTTATTTTCATAGATTACTAATCAAGGGGTAACAAGAGCCTCTCTAATGTCGTCATCCCGTAAACTCTCTAGTCAAACCTCTTATATGGCCTCATTGACTTTAACATTATCAAAACAAAGATTTGAAACTTATTTTCTAAAGGTTTCCAGCGAAAGGAAAACAAGCACAGCCTTTATCTCTAATTTCGCCAAACCGGTCTATTTACGTACTTTCCTTTTACGCGGCTTCAGTGGATTTAACCTCTTTTAAAACAACAAAGCTATTGTATAATTCAATTTTTACATACACACATTGTGGCAATTCGAAATTACATTTGAACACAATCATTATTAAGCTTTTTAATATTAGTTTTCGGGTTTTTTAAAACATTGACTTTAAAATTAGCGTAATTACACCTCCCGCGACGCTCCCTAAGGTAATAACGATCTGCAAATTTGCCAAAATAAATGCTTATTAACAGCGCAATGAACGAGAGAACGCTGCAATGCCACGTAGCGGGCCAACTGTGTACGCTTAACACAAATATGTGTCTTATTTTAGTCCTATGATGTGTAATTAAAAACCGGCAAGCGTATGGAGAAATGGTAAAAGATGCCCTCACTTCGGAAAACAAATGCAAATATTTTACGCCAAATTACGTTTAAATTACGTTACTTAATATTAAGCTCATTGCCGTTATTAACGACACGATATACAAGAATTAATAGGTGGAGCCTATGATATGAATCATTTAATGTAATAAAAAAAATACTATTACATTACCAAAAGAGTATTTAAAATTAAGTGTAGGTTTGATCTAAATAAAAAAAACCATTTACAGTCTAATGTACTTTATTTCTAAAAATCTAATATAGGATTATAAATTCTGAGAAGCTTAATATATGATTACATGTCATAATACGTTATATTTTGATAATAAACGTTAAATACCTTCTTAATCTAAAAGACTTAATATTAACTATTGTGTAAAGCGCTCTGGATTACTTATGTCATTGGTGACGTGTTACAAAATGAAATAAAAATGCCACTAGGCTATAAAATTACGTATTTTACTTAGTATAACATTGTTGTCCAATATTCATATTAAAATTAATAGTTACGCTAAAATACAATACGCGCGATATACGTTGGCCGGTTAAACATTTTAGTAACGAAAGGAAGTAAGCGGGAAATGTTACAAGTTTATAAATAGATATAGTTTTTCTTTTTTGAGCTAATATCTCGGAAATCATTAGTAGAGGCCGGCCAATTAAGATTGCGCGATTCATAAATAGCTACAATACAAACCTCTTGAAAAATTGATTCTCAGTCATACCTTAGACTTATATTTAAACTATTAAAGACTACACAATAATTTCCTAATAAAACAACACACACGAATGTATAATAAGTATATAAGTTAATAAATATTACAATATTGATTTTGTATCTGAAAGAGACTAAAAAAAAATGTCTACACCGGAAGCCGATGTATTTTTATGTGTTAAAACGGCTTTATCAATATAATATGAGCTCAGATTATAGAACAAACTAGTGCGTTCAGATTTCCTGTTGTTAATATGACAAAAGGTTAATTTCGCTCTACCGGCAATTTGTGTTTGCTTTCGACTTTGTACTCGATTTTATTGCTTCACAATAATGTTCCGCACGCTCCATCTGCCTTTTGTTTTATAATCTGAGAATATAAATATTAGTCTGGTTTGAATATAGACCCATAATACATACAACCATTTGAGACAATCAAAAATAGTATTCTGTTTTACACTTACTGCAGTTTGTCGTAGAAGATATTCTAATTAGTACAAAATTATTTCAATCACGTAATGAAAGTAATAAATACTCATAGGTTAGGTTATAAATGAGAAATGAAATTTCGAGGGTACATAATTAACAGCTGCATTATTTGGACAGGACAATTCCTATGTCATTGTATATATGAATATACTTGTTTGAACAAGTCCGTTTCGTAATTTGTCTTCCATTATTTTTATCTAACAAAGCTCGGTCGCAGTTCCTGCGTCTTATAAAATTAATGCTTTATAAAAATAGATAAATATTATATTGTATAAAGTACCGTTTGTCTGACACGTCGAATCATTGAATCGACGCTTATTAAGATAGGTGTGAAGATAATATTACAATAGTATACATTTTTAGTCCACGTGTTTGTATGAGTGAAATAAAAATGTTAGATATAAGTAGATCTGATGATTGTTTCAATTTTGTTACAAATAAGTTTCTTATTATCTAATATATAGTAAACGAGGACTAGATTTGCCCCCCACGCCCAATATTCTAGCTTAGTATAAAAATTTCATGAATATATTGATGTATGTCTATGGGTTAAAATGTACACTAGATATCTACTAGATAATGTAGTTATTTGGTGATTGTCGCTAGATGATATTTGACTCGATGTGACTACAAAAACCTCATCCTTCAATACAAATAAATACTTATTACTTACTACTTATAAATTCTTTAGTCTCGAAGAAAGAATCGTAATCTTTTGATTTCATAAAACTTAGTTAAATTATACATCAATACTTCGTTACATGAACCAGATGGAAACGATTTTTCGAGGTTTTCAAGGTATTTCTAATATTTCTTTTTATCACTCCTCCAAGCGAGTTTAATCTTAAGTTTAAGAGCGGGTACTACAATAGCCTAAGCGGTTTAGCCTTGTACCCCCGACTTACGCGTCTCATGGCGGCACGTTTGTCGTCAAGCTATTGGCGCTACGATTTACATTATATCAACGCGCGAGGTGATAAATGCCTACCTTAATGTACGACTACAGAATGAAAATATAACCTCACGACAATATATCTACAACAGCACGTGTAACATTCCTAACATAAAGATTTTACCGTAAAATTACGTTACGTTGTGAGCCAAAATTGATTTCTTATATTTATTATCCAGTGTGACCAAATATCTAATATGAAATAAAAATGTAGACTAGTGTATATGGATTCCAGTACTCTATAAATATTGTATCGATAACTTCGAAATTTGACTTCTCTGAAATCCATTTTTTTGGCATTTATATGTAGGTATTTATTTTATATGACATGTGGCAAAAATTTAGTTTTTTTAGTTTTTTACTTTTAATGATTTTACTTGTTTATATATGTATACGCAAGTATACTTTAAAATTACTTATGAACTAACTAAAACAATGAAATCGTTTTTGAAATTAGTTTTTCTATAGTAACGAATAAAAATACTCGCACGTCGTAAATTGCCCAAGCGGTTATTTGTAGTTTTTTTTGTTATTTTTAGTTTCGTTAGCGGGGTGAAAATTACGCCAATAGCCGACAATCGTTATTTTTTACAGCCACCATCAGCCACTATCTGCGTCAACTTAATGCGTATCATATATATAAATGAGCTATTCCTAAATATCAACTATTCATTTTATACAAAGAGATCATTGGTCTGATTTATCAATGAATATATTCTACAAATTACTCTCTTACTCTATTTATTCCTGTGTTTCACGGGGCGTTAGTCTAAGCTACTAAATCGACGAGTCCTTTATTTCAGAATGAACTATTTCATAATCATTGACTACCATGAATAGCTAACTAATCCCAACCGTCACAAACAGCAGCTTAAAACTATTGAAATAAACTACAACTATTGAAATAAAATAACCATATGTATTAATCATATTAATATTATTAACGAATCCGGATCCAAATAAGTCATTTCTTTATTTATCACTCAACGTGTTTTGGAAAGACGAGAATATCTAACATTGTTATTGGAGCGGTCGTGGCTTAATCCGTCGGCTTCTCGATGAAACAAATCGAGCTTTCTCCTACGAAAAACTCAAAAGAATCCAGATTAGTTAATAAAAATATATTAAACCTAAGAGTAGAATATATTTTACAGATTTTTATTACTCTATACAATAGGTGAAGCGTTCACGAGCCGGCGATTGTTATTGCCAAAAAATAAAAGCGTATTTCATTATTGTATCGTGGTTTTTTATTTGCGCGGCAACGTTGAGCGTTTTAAGTTTAATTTCGTAATGTTTATTGTATCACACGATATAATTAATAATATGGTATAATTGCGAACAGAATCACCAATAGCTGATTATATTTTAGCTAATGACTGCAATTCTCATACGTTGAATTTATAGAAGTTCGAGCGACTCGTAAACGTTTTTCACGCAAACTTACATGCTACCTTATAAATACAATATACATTTCTAGGATACAAGCGTCGCGTGAATTTAATTGAATTCAATGCTATTATAAATGTACAAGCGAAATTATTAAAACGAATTAGTATTAATAATAAATCGTTAATAAATCATCGAACTTGTTGTATATTAACGTCCGTTTTTACAAAAAAAAAAGTATATTATATATTGGTACAAACCAAATATTCATTGCATCGAAAGAATATTTGATAATATCAAGTTGTATTTTATATATTTTTTCTAACTGCAAAACTTTTTTTGAATAATCTGTTTAATAAATATCACATTTGAAAAAGTATATTAGAACAAAAACATACCAAATATGTAAAATGAATTGTGAATATGGAATTGTTTTTGAATAAAAATGTTACTACGAATTATATTCGTAGAAACGTCTAGGTTTTAGACCGAAAGTACCCATACACCTGTTCAATGCATCGCCATCCACGGGATCTAAGATGTTGTAATCACTAGGGCTTACACTCACCGCTTAAACCAGAATACATCAATACCTAAATATCGCTGTTGGTAGTCACCAAGACGGGCTGCACAGAGCCATATCCATAAACCACCGGTCTAAACGTTGATTAATAAATCTGACTGAAGAGTCATAAAAATAAAATAAATATACGTTAGATTAATTAGCCAACTTAGATTATGAAAACGGACTGAAATTCATTACAAGCCGCAATAATGCTATTTACACAGATGCCATGCTATTTAATCTAAGTATGCCCATAAGCCTATACAAATTCCGGCGAAGCCTAAACGATACACTGAAAGCTTTAGCATTGGGTCAGGGATCTACTGTTTGGAAGCCCTATCGATTTTGTTTAATGTCTGCAGACATATTTAGTCTAGATATATTGACTATATATTACCTACTTTTATTTATAATATAAATGTAACATTTACAATATAACTAGGGCGTGAGAGGCCTTCTGCTCCTCAGAAGTAATCGACGACCTCGATTTGAGATAAATTGACAAATATAACATTCATAAAACTCTTGAATAATTGTAATCCAATAATTAATATATAATCAAGTGAATACATACAATTCATATAATAGTCTATCACAGTTTTATGATGTCAAACATTTTCCTTTAAACGACGATGAAAAGTCGCATCGCTGTTAATTACTGAAGTGATATCGGAGCAGCTACTGTACATAAGATAGATATATAGAGGACTTTATTTTTATATGTTGTAGTTCTATAACTATTTTACGTAACTTCCTGTGACTATTTATTTTTAGTTTATTTATTGATTCGTAAATAATGACCAGTTATACATTTTATACTATATTAAATTAGTTATACTTATAACTTTCTTATTATAATCATATTCGTGACGCGGCTCTTTTTCTAAAAAAGAAACGATGTTACTTACTACTTGTCTCCTTATTTTTATTCTTTATTTCTTAAATACATTAGGTAACTAATTATGTATATACAAATCTATAGGATCATTTATCAACTGCCTTGCGCTATTTCTGATTTTGAATACAAATAAAATAAATATTTTTTAAATATTTGTATACGAATTATGGAATATAAATAAAATCGGAATGTCGAAAGATTATATCGCAGAATTTTCAGAGGTCATTCTGACTTATAGATAAGAACCTAAAAGGTTTTTGAAAACATTAATCACAAGTGAAATCCAGGCACAATTACCTACAACATTTTTCACTAGACTATCTACCATTGAAGTATTCTTTACATTTTACACATTTGTATTCTTTTAATTTACTGGTTTTAGATTGTTATCGCTATAATCACTATAGTGGTTACTTGAGAGTATCGACGGGACACATTTGAAAAATAAGTGTTTTCTGTTACTATTATAAGAGCTTACTCTATTCATTTAATATTTTGGTTGATTTTACACGACAGATTAGAAAAAATAACACCTAACAACTAACAACTAAGTTCTATTTGGTAGAAACAAATTAATATGTAACAAACTTTCGACGATTCGAAATTAGTTTATACGTAATATTTATAAATTGAGATACATAGTATTATTTATGTGAAACATCTTTTAATGGCCGTCGACTCGAATGCTGTGACTTGAGACTGCTTGACGCTCTCAGCGCGCCATTGGCGCGTATACAACTCACTTAATTGCTATATACTTACTACAAAAATAATAAGAAAAATACATTTATTTTATTAACTACACAATGTTTTTTTTATTATATTATTTTGTTTTAATAATAATCATTAATTTTCATATTTCACATCTGCCGAGCACCCGTAACAGCCAAATTTTTATTTAAATGAAACTATAAAAAGATTCGTGAAAGGTTGATCTCGCTTATCAAATTTCATTACTCTTAAGATAAATGTGAAACATATAGTTCCTTATATACGTTTATATGTAGGTGAGTAACTTCTCTATCGATCTAAAACCTGAAATCCTGAAGACGAACGACGTCTTTATCAAGTTCTTTACACGACTACTTATAAAATGTTCCTTAAAAGGAAGTGCCAAGTGAATAATATTAAGCTTTAACGAGTGGAGCGTTCGACCTGTTTTCAATATCGACGCTAAAAAAACTATAGAGCATATTTTTTAAATTATTATTCGTTATATAAGATTGCGTTTAATCGACCAATAAAACTCATAAGTATCGAAATATATGTTTTCCACTGTATGTAATTTTTAAAATAACGGAATAGACAATAATCAAATTAGTTAATTGCTTTTTCGAAAGGATAATCCCTCACAGAGTCTATCGTGGAACACGAGCCGTCTTTTCCAGGAAGTAGTCGCGAACGAGCAACACAACGTCAGTTTCCTTCCCTTTTTCTTTATTTTCCTTAAATTACGTAAATTAAAACGTTTATATTATATTTCTCAAAGAGAGATTCAACATCACTGCAGCCTTTTTTCTGTTAGACAGCGACTTTCAATATCTTTGAAGAAGATAACATTATGTTTTATGTGATGTTTTACTTGATTGATTTTACTTTCGTAATATTCTGTAATTTATTTATTTAACTTTGTTATTCCCAAACAGTTGTATGTTACAAAATTCAGACTTAACGTCATCGAGGCATTCTGTGCCTTCAACACTATAAATCTTCACAGACCTTTAATAGCCTCTTCAGCGGGCGTCTCGCTCTCGCTTATGAAGAACACACCGTGTACATTTATGGCAAAAATGTTACATTAATTTTTCAAATGTCAAGAAAAGCGTATATTATGTTACGTATCGACTTACATTGATAGAGTGATGTAACTTTTTAAATCTACAATTGGTCGCAAATATAAAAATAAACGGAGAAACATTTTAACTGCAAATTCACATCGGGAATCCTAATAAAACTCGCAGGCATGTCGGAACTAAGGTCAGTCATAATAATAGAATAATTCAACGAAATGGAGATACGGATAGCACTTGAAGATTATCTTATTTGAATTTCTCAAATTCAACTAACATTTTTATCCGGTAGACGCTATCACTGCTTCTTTTAAATTAACTCGAATGCTTCGACACCGTAGATAACGAAGGCGGGGTCTTATTACCTCTGGATGAATGTTATTTTTCCTTGCCTTGTGGACGACATCGTCGTAATCACTATCATGATCGACGTTGAGTAGTATTTTTAACTATTCAGTTGATGTGATTCTATGAAATTTAACATGAACCTTCTGATAACGAAAACCAATGATTTTTGGAAATAATTATATAACTTGCATTGCTTTGAATAGTAATACTCATACATTGTAATCAGTAATATATTATTTGGATTTCATTGGATTTTATAATACAAGCCAATTTTTTCCAAGAAAAATGTCAGTGTTGACTTTGTGGAGTAGAAATTTTTTTTATTTTTAATTAAAATATTAGGGATTGTGTCAATCATTGTAACTTGCTCTATCCGTTATGCTTGTAATTACACTGGCTCTCTCATCCTTCTAACTGCAACGTTTGGCATTCGAATGACATTTAACTACCTTTATTTGGTATGACATGCAGTGTTATAAATCACACATTTATTAATATTTCCTTAGTTTAAGTTTTAATACAGTATTTAGGTAGGTAGTATATGATATCGAAAAGCCGTTTATTAATATTATTTGTTTTTAAATTACGATAAGAACATAAAAGACAACTTAGTATGAAAAGAGCGTAAGTCGTACAAGGCGGACAATGTTGAATATAGAGTAAGTAGGAACTCGTCTGAAGGAGTTACTAAGTAGCCGCTTCGACGCTCCATTAGTCGTCTTACTGGGCTAGGTGACGTACGTACGTGCGACTATGTACTACCTGTATTTACCTTCACCTAGTGCGAGACAAATTACAAACAATAATTAAGCATGTGAAACTTAATAGTATCTCTACGTAGCTATTATATAAAAGGTTATAAATACGAAGGGCAAGCAGTTAGTACAAATATTTTATTATTTTAATTATCTTTGGCTGTGACGCAATGTTTATGCACAATTTAACTAATGTTGTTGGTAGTCAATTATTTACATGATCTTGATGGGTGAGGCGCTTTAGTGCTTATTTGTGGGATGCGCCTAATATACCCTTAGTCGTCTCTTACGACACCCACGGGTTGAGATGGGGTGGTTCTATTCTACTCTGCCGGAACCACACGGCGACTCAGATATACTTACGTATTTGCAACTGTATGTATAGGAAGTCAAATATAAGCCAAATCGTTGCTTATTGATTCAAAAATCTACAACAGGTTAAGAGAATTGCAACATGTCTGAAAAAAGACTCAACGAGATTATGGTTTTTACATAAAACTTTCGTCAACAACAATGAATCAAATTAAATGCATTTAGCATAACCGCCTATCATTTACCGTGATAAATATTTGTAACTAGTTAGAAGAACTACGCTACATTGTAACCATAAACCGCTGTAGCGCTATCTAGGCAGGGACCCGTATAGTATGGGTAAACCCGTATAAAAAATTAATTCACAAGATTCTTGAGAAAATTATGAAATTTATTTAATTAGACCAATGATATTTTTGTTTGAAACACACTACGTATTATGGTCGTCTGTTGTCGTTATGATATTATAATGGAAATTAATGAGACATTAGGCCTTGCGTCCTATCAATATGATTAATGTACGCATTGGGCAAGTTCACGAAGTATACGCGTCCATTCAGAATAAGCGTTTAAATTAGTTAAACATTGCGTCACATAAATCTGTCATTAACTATTGCTAATTTTTTTAATCCATGACTATTGCGTATATTGGATTTGATAAGATCGCGAACAGAAAAATAATCATACATCTTCTTATAGGCGTTTTGTATTGTAACTGCGTTACTATTAGCGCGAGTTAGGCGCAACTAAGGCTAGTTGCGCTTACAAAAAGAGCTAGGCAAACTAAAAATAATGAGTCCAGATATATGACCTTCTTTAAAGCAGTTAAAAAGTACGTCTGACAAGAAATATCAAATCAATCGAATCCTTTTTCATTTTGGTCTTGGCAGCCCTAATGGCATACCCGTAACATCGGCAATTACGAAAAGAAAATTAAAAGCGAAACCCCGTCGGAGACGGAGTATAAAATCGTCCGTCTTTGCCAGACAAATCCTGCATTTTATGACTAAATTATCAATCACATAATGAGTTCTTCGCGTTAATCAATATAGAAATGTGAGCCACTGAAATAGTGAATAATATAAATAACATTTGAATTATACTCATTGTAGAGTTGGGTAATTTGTTAAAATTAAAATATTATTATTTTAAAATACAAATGACTACTTAGGGAAGTATTTTCAAAAAAATATATATTGCAGAGGGCAAAGTTAACTTGCATTTTCAATATCATTTCAACAAGTCAAGTGGAATCATACAACCGTAGTTATATAATAAATCTGAGCTTTTTTTTATGTTGTTCAGATGGTTGTATTCAATCGAGTGGAAAATAAGTATTGAATCAATTTTATTTTTTCCTATTTGTCCTGCCCTACCTCCAACCCCTTAGCCAATAGTTGTACAGTAAATTAAAATTGTTCCAATCACGGTCGAATGTCAAAATAAGGAAAACAGTATTGTTTTTATTTACGCTAACAAAATATAGCCTAATATAGGTCGTATACAAAATAAGGTAAAGAAACCTAAAAAATAAATTGTTTATTACCATAAACTTATCCGTCACTTTAATTGAAATATTTTATATATATTTTTTTTCTTTTTGAATACTTTTTTTTACTAATTACTAAATTGCAATATTTTCGTATCAATTTAAAGTGTTTAGCAAATTTGAATGCTTTATTTTTATTTACGTAACATTAATGGAATGCAGTTGTTTATTTTATTACGCGTACAGAAACATAAAGTATACGAAATAATATCGATTTCGGTAGAGGTCAAGTGCAGACATATGGAAAATTAAATTAATACGACCTGAGCCGATTAACTACAGTTCATGTATAATCAGATCATTTAAAATTATTAAAATAATAGGGCTAAAATAAATATGTTTTTTTTTTCGTTTTCAATTTATCTCAAACAAGCTTTCGTGATGATATGATGATGAATCAGTAAATGAAAGGTTCATTGTTCATTAATTAATTATTCTTTCATTTTACTCGGTGGTAGGACTTAGCTCAAGCCCACTCATCATCTATTCTACCGCGAAGCTGCAATACTTAGTATGTAGCAATACTTAGCTGTGTTCCGGTTTGAAGTGTGAATGAGCCAGTGTAACTTCGGCCCATTTGACCGTCCCACCGATGGCATAAAAACAAATTATAAATATTTAACATAAAATCCTGAAATTATATCCACAACCGAAGTCCGCGCAAACAATTACCGGATTTATTTTATTTATTTATTTTAATTGAATATACATTTACGTATTAAGACCAATGATGATGAGTATAATACGTACTTTTTTATATTTACTTTATTTTTTACATTGTATACGTTTTATCTAGGCAATATTAAAATACAATACGCCCTTGCTAACGTACCTTGCTACGTACGCGAAATTTTAAAGGTTTTCAATTAATATGCCAATTAGATGTTTTAGAATATATTTCTGAAATTTAGTTGCACACAAATAAATGCATTTTGAGCCAATTGTTCCCTAAGATATGGCGTATTCGAACACTCAAATCGATAAAATCAACGAATCGAAAATTTCTTAAAAGTAATTGTCTAGTCCAATTTCCAGGTGATTTATTTAAATAGTGTTCTACTCGTATGATAGACTAATTAAGATGACCCTGAAACAAAGTAATATTATCAACACTGAAGGTTTTTACATATAACTATTTAGTTATATAGTTCTTTAACCTAATAATGTATATAAATATATAAAAAAATCTTTTGAAAATTTCTTATTTATAATTTTTGGTTGAACTTACTTGACTAGATTAATGGAAACATATATCCGTAAATATTACTCAATACAGTACATTCTATTGTATAGAAATATTTTGTATAAATATTGTGACTTTCAGCAGCTACTAGATAAAGTATGAATTATACTTGTAAAATTGTAAACAGCCGAAAAAAGTATATGATAGACATTAACTTTTAGTTTATATATATAAATATAATCTCCAAATACAAGTTTTTACTTATATATATTTTTTTTAATTTTAAGGTATAATAACCTTATTTTTTTATCAAAACGTAAAATTCAAAGCTTTCGTATTCCTTTGTTGATAACGTAACTACTATTACCATCTTGGGTGTGTTTTTTTCGAAAATTTTGGATTTACAACAGTTTTTTTATGGTCACATGTATTTCCTGTATCCGTCGCATCATTATAAACCCACATCGTTTAAGGCTAAATACATTGCAGACTCTTAGATTTAACTTCCTTCTAACATATAGTATATTATAATCTTCATCTACACAGTAATAATAGCACTTATTATTTGATACACACGTACTTAGCGTTCGATAAAAAAAGTAGCCTCAAGACTTTAAATTCGTATACGATCAAATATTTATCGAAAGCAAGATTGATAAAGATCGAGTTTAGCGGAATGCCACCGACCGCTCTGTCGTCTAGCCTTAGAATTCCTCCGAGGAGATTGACGCGGAGAGAAAACTTATCAGGCTATCAAAAGAAATATTTAAAAAAAATACCGTTGATGTTCATATTTATTCATTCGCTTGTAAGGTTCTGCAACGAGGGGAAACCGTAAAAGTCAGAAGTCGCAAGTAAATATGAACAGATGTCTGTATTACTGTTGAACTTCTTTTCTACTTCACTATTTTGTTCGAGACGAGTTTTAAAATAACAGGTTTCAGTTCCGACTCTCGCATACAAATCCATCGGATGTACAATGGGATTGATATTTTTAAATCCATCTTAAAAATTAAAAAAAAAACTTGTAATCGTATTTTAACTGTATATAAAATTATTTTTCGTACGCATTGCCAGTGCAAATTTTTCACGATGGCGATGATAATGTACATCGATTAGCATTTATTTCGTGCATTGATTATAATTAAGAAAAAAAATACAATTCAGTATTGTAATGTAGATGAATATAATTCGTGAAGTATTGTCTATAGGGCTTGAAATATTTTGTACGTACGATATGCTTTCTTTAGTATTCGAATATGCGACAAAATGTTAAATATTATCTTTAATATATATATATTTTTTAACACGAGTCTGCACTGACAATACGCACTTCTCATCGGACGAATGTGATTTGAGGAGTGCGCCAGCTTCGATTAACAACGACCTATTACATGTGTTATTTTATGTATATGTAAATGCTATGAATGATTGTAATTGAAATAGCCCTATCTTCATTGTGTAGGTAAAAAATAGTATGGAAATGTTTTATACATTTTTTAAATATCTAAATGTTTTTTTTTTTTTATCTAAGTAAACTACATTCGTACACGAAGCTGAATTGTTTGTATATAATTTAACAATATAAACACTCCTCCATCACACACCCGTTTCAAAATTCCGTTGTGCGATATAAAGGACCAATGGTAGTCCTGTATCTCCGGGGTCATATACCGCCCATCGTTCTCATTTCGATCGCCTCATTTTCCATCGGCATATCGATTGTTGTGTTCTGGTGGTTGAGTCCGCGACGTTGCCTGGTGTTGTCGAACGTCCAGCGTGTGATGAAGTGATCGATACGGTTGCAGTTGCTCCGGTTGTTGTTGACGTTATTGATGCTAGTCGCCACCGATGAAACGACAAAGTTGCTCGTCGCCTCGGTGTTATTACTCGCGTAGGATACTGCGGACAAACCTGATAGTCAGTCGTTGTTAAATGCCGTCCTTCGATTACAACTTTCGACCTTGATAAGGACTGCAATAATAATTTGTACGCGTATTACAATTATACATTTCACTGAGTGTGGATGCGCATCCGATAAAAGTAATTCACAAATCAGATCTCTTGTAAGGATATAACGAGCGTTTCTTTTTTAATTCAATAATGTCATTAGTATCCGCTGTGTCATGTCAGTAGATTAAACCTAAATCTTAACTTATAGTTGGTTCGAAATTATAATATGTGATTAATTTGTATTTATCTTGTCGTCGGCGGTATACATTGTTCAGATCTTCTTCGATCGATCGAAATAAATAAACTAAAAATCTGATCCTTAAACTCCTTTGGCCAACCATGGCACATTAACGGACTATTTTTCTATCGCTATCGACAGTTTGAATTCTTTTAAAATGTGATATCGATCCATTATATATAAAAAAAAAATTGTTAATGTTTAATTCAAATGTTCATGTGCCAACATTCTTATTATTCGTTTATTGTTTAACTATCTATCATGTATGTATATAAAGACTTATGTCATAAATAGAGCATTAGCGATTAAAAACCAAATTTAATGACGATTGGTAAGCAAGCCTGGAATAGTGTGTCATTGTAATAATGAATTTAATGTATCCATATGTGGCGTTAATATGAAAATTTTCCACTTGATCCGGCAAATAATAGTGTCATGTATCCTGTTCGCGTGTTGACACTGTCACACAAGCAGAGGTCTCGTTGCAAGCCATTTTAATAAATTGACCGCGCCTCTTATATAATGGCTCGTTGAGAGTCGTCGCAGTACTTTTTAGATATGTTTCATTTATATAGTTGACACGTTTAAGCCGATACCACTTTACTGAATGGACGCATCTACACCGTCGACAGTCAGGGAATTATTGTATGGTCATACGAATTAATATTCGACTGTAATTGATATATTTTCCTTTATAGTTTATCCGTGATTAACGGTTGAAATTTATTCCATTATGAACTTTACTCGTAAACCTCTAACTCGGCTAACTGTTATGAAAAGCTTTATATCACGTTGCCTATGGTATCAATTATCAGTGTTATCAGATGTCCTGAACCTCAAGACTCGGTTACGATTTAACTTAAGACGTCTTCGTAAACGTTATCATTTTTATTTTCATTTTAACGAAGTGATAATTAAAACTTTTGATCGTAAAGCGATGGAAATTTAATGATAAATCATAAGTTGTGTTAAGTATACAAAGGTATCAACAAATTATGATAATTAATATTCATCTTTCAAAATGGTATGCAGATAATCCAGAGTGCTTATAAACTCCCAATAGTCAGTCTGTTCTATATACCATAGTAGTTAAAATCCGTATTCACAGGGATTTATACTTTTAACGTTTGTAAATATTCTACCGACTCACTATGGCGATAGAATCTTTGACGAGTGGGTGGTAATCGCGCGAGTTGGTCCGAACTAAGCCCACCGAGTAAAAATACAGAATACAAATAACAGATGACGGCTTATACTTATATCTTATACGTACCACGTACTAATAGAATAATATTTGAAGGAAAACAACGTTTTCTAATTCAAATGCAAACTAAGGAAGGATTTTTCGGTTTATTTAATTTGAAAGCATACAAAGGAACATTTTCTAAATTTTCCCATCCACGTAAATGCTTTGACCTGACACTGATACTGATTGAGACACATCGTTTGATGTCAGATATTAAATCGTACGAATTCCTTGATGGTTTATTGTTTTGTCATAGTCGTCGTCATTTGCGTCGACAGTGATGTGAGGTGCGTCGTAGTGGAAATCTGGTACACCATATCGCATGTCGCCTTCCTCGACAATTCACTGTGTGAGCATTTAACAATGAATACGCATATAAATACGCTACGGTACGTCAAACCGCTGTGGTAAAATACACGTCGTTGACTACTATTAAAAAAAATATATTTTATCGATTCGTATAGATAAAAGCAAGCAATTGCAAAATTCAATATTAAAACTAAGGATAATCTTTGAAAGTGAATAAATTATGGAAAAAAAGTTTACAGATCGTTTAAACATTTTCTCTAGCTACAGTTTTGTTTAGAAAAACAGTCTGTTCATTTCGCAGAGTTGAGTTCGAGACGTTCTATAAGCAAATGACAGTTTTGTCAGTGTCAGTGTAAAGCTGCTCTTTCGAATCGACAACCCCAACTCAGATCCACATCTTGGTTTTGGTTTCATCAACTCGTCGCTCCTTGCACATTTCAAACATTTATTTAACTACGTAGGGTGTCATTAAAAAACATTAAACAGCTTTATTCACTAACCTGTATTGCTTTTTATTGTTTAAAACTAGAATTTTAGCGTAGAAGCTCACCGCTCGTGAGATCGATTAAATTGTGTATAATTTCGACGTTGACAACCAAAACCCAAAGTATTCTCAAATATATTTTATTCTTATTTCCCTTAAGAACTTGATAAGGTAAACACTGTTTTTATTTGTTATTAATACAGATTTTCACATACGTATTGCCTTGTCGGGCCGTCTCTTCTCATGAATGCATGTATGACACATTTAACAAGCAATATTAACGAACGTCAGTCTGACATTTGCTTCTCAAAAAGGGATGACCGTATGAAGGTAAAAGTTGACGGAACCAAGGACTTCAGATTTCATGTAAATTTCGATTTCGTTGTAAACAAACTGAAGTGCCATCGAAATAATAAATGAATATATAAGGAAACGTCTCGACGGACTCGGCGATATTCGATAATACATTTGTTAAAAGGATTATTTAATATTTTGAGGAGACAGTGGTTTTTTTAAATTAAAATGTGTACTAAAAAGGATTGTAGTAAAGGCTTCTTTAATAGTCCTTCAATCATCATCGTCGTCTAATCGACCCGTTCAGTGTAAAAGTAACGGACCATGGAGGAGACATTTGGGACACTTATTTCATTCGTGCGTGTGTGCTCGCAGTTCACATTAAGCTGATTATTTTATTCGGAACTAAGTACATGATGAATGAGACTTTGTTAGATGTCAAATAAAGTCATTTCTTAATAAAACAGTATGTAGAGGATAAGATTTGAAAATATGACGTCTCTTTAAAATGTTTTAAGTTACTAGACGATAAACAAGTCGATAGATGACATTGAGGCGAAACGATCACGGACCGAAAGTTTATTTAATATGCGATACGTACACAAACTTGAAACTAAAAAAATGTAAATCCGCTGAGTTTACTTTTTGTAATTCTTCTCAGATTTGAAAGTTTTCTCTTCTGAACTGTTGGCAGTTTGACTTTTCCTATCAACAAGTAAGCGTTTGCTTCCACATAAAGAAATTTGTTTTTGTTTAAAAATAGAACCAAATTTATTGTACCACAACATAATCGACTCTTCTCTTGAATTGTGTTCGAACCAATTATTGTAAAATATTTTGAGTGTCTCAGATTTTTAAAATCCGCGAGACGATGATGAAGAGCAACCTTACCGATTTATTGATATAAGAGGATTGGCTTGAATATTTTATAAGAATACAAAATAGTCCCTTGCTTTTTTGAATAAATGAATTGTATTTTGAATAATTACTTGATAAGTAACGCTCACTTCTGTCTGGGTCATATTTTCAGTTCAGTGCTGTTTGCTAGAAAGTAGCCGGCGGGTTTGTTTGTATATGAGGTGGCGATTTTCTCTTTTTGCTTAAGCGCCCCATCCCATGCGATGAAAGTAATCATGTTCAATTGTCATTCATGTACTACGTGCGGCCGCTGTTTTAGTTTCAAACGGAATGTGATCGTGCAATTGTTCTAAATTATCTATAAAATACTTTTTAAGGAAACACAATACACCCAGCTATGTAGCTAAACTGACAGACAAAACATAGTGATTGTAAGTAGGTTAATTAAAAATTGAAAATGTAAGAAAACTTTAGCTGAAACGAATCAAATCCAATCAAATATATTTTATTCCAGTAGATCTTTCAATCGACATTATAATTTTAATATCAAACTACCGCCGGTTTAAATTGTCGATACGACCGAAATCAATAATATCTTGAGGGTCAAGATACGGTTACTCTTTTTAAAAAAAAAAGTCCTTGTAATAATTATATTTATGTATCCTGTACTGTACTGTCCCACCCAACCCAACAGTCCAACTGTCGCGTACAAATATACAGAACGTAAACATTTATATCATAAAATGATTCAAATGAAGTCACATGTAAATAAAACTAACCCAGACTCAGCTTCAGGTCGGTGTGGGTAAACATAACTTGAGGCTAAATACCGGAATATCTCACAGCGAAAACATCCTCTGACGGAACTTAATTACTGGAAATTCTTCATTTGCAGAAGTACGAAAGGTTAACGGCGTTACGCGCCTTACTCTTTAAGAGTTTCTTAATTGAGTTGCGACGTTTGTAAGACCACAACTTATAAGTTTTCAAAGGTTTATCGTTTGTAATTATGATTATACCACACTTGTATCTGCAATTCACTATATAATTAAATATTACATCGTGATTCGAGCAGACCCGGAAGGCAAGCACAACCTTACCGACCGGGATAAGTGTTACGCTCTCAAAACCTACAGCAAAACAGCATTACATTGTAATGTTGTGTTACAATTTGTAGCGAGAGTGAGCCGGTGTAATTACAGGCACCAATGATTTAACATTTTAGATTTGATAGTAGGAGGCGCATACGCTCTATAGCAATTTGCTTACGCTTCTGACACTTGCAGTCTATGGGTGATTACCACTTACCATTTGGAAAGTAAAAATGTAGAGTGGCCTATTTATTGGTTACCTTCTTGTTTTGATAAAATAAAATGATTGATTCAATGTAAATATTTGTCTTATTTTATGACAACGCGTATATAATTCTTATTTATTATAATTTTTATGTTATTCTACAAAATCTACGAGCCGTCCCTTCCGTCAGATAAAATAGAAAATTTTATCCCGAGTTTCTTTTTATTCACCAAAAAAGCTTTTCAGGCGAATATCCGTTCTGTGATAATTTGATCTAGTATTTTTACACGCCCCTAGTACTTTCTCACTTTTTTAAAAATAAGTAATACCGGTTCGGATTGCAAAGTATAAAGAGCATTCTTTATCTACGCAAAAATGACATGTTATTTATCTTGACAAGGATTAATACTTTGTCGCAGTTGTCTTCCTCTCTTTTTAGAACGTGTATGGAATGTTTACTGTGAGCTGAGTGTAATTAAAAAGCCATATGAATCAGTTTATTAGTTTTTCGTGAAGGCAGACTAAAGAATAAATAAAAATAAACTTAATTATTTATGATATTAAAAGATATTTAAATAAAATATAGAATAGTAAGCGTAATGTTTGTAATTTTAAATGAAATTTGATCAATAGAACCTCATTGCTGCAAGTTATGTTTCGGGGTTGCCGCTTTAATCTGTCCTCCGTAGCTCAGGCATCGTTAATTGATTTCAAAGTTGCATTAGCATAGCATTGCGAAGAAGCCAATGTTTACTCATAACTCAACGTATTGCAATCGTGCAACTAAATAGGTATATAATAAGCTAATTACCACTAAGACCAATATAAGATCAAAGACATTTGATACTGCGTATTCAAAAGACACTGAGATCCCAGTTCGTGGTCCCACAAATAATTATGAAAAAAAATTGATTATGTCTGAAAATTATTTATTAGTATGAATAAAATCGACTAATCGAAGTTACAATTATACACACAACTATAAATAAATCATAATAAATGCAAGACCTATGCTATTTATTTTGTAAAAAAAACCGAAACTACGGAGTTATTCCATTGTATAATACTTCAATATCATAATAAAAGGCGACTGACTGATTTGTAACTACATTTGCGTGTGGTCGATATGAGTTTGTTTCTCGGTGCTCCCTATTGACCGGATCTTGGCACTCGCTCGGTCAGCCTTTTCCTCTACAGTAACACCTATTTAACATCTTTCACATCTTCTTTGGTCTTGTCTTCCTCTGTCTTTTCATCCATCAACACTCTCTCAGTCACATGCAATCGTAAATCCCAAACCACGTTAAACGATTTCCCCTCAACTAGTCCATAATTGACGCCACTTCCTATTTTGTACTTATTCCTTATCCTGTCAAGCCACTCATTTCAGCTGAAAACGACCCAGCTGTTAAAAAATGCTAAAATTCACTTACCCCTTTTTAAAATAATATAATTGTATATCTCCTGTACTAACTAATTACAAAATGACCACAAACTAATAATTGTAGCACTATTTACATAAAGACAGAATTGTATAAATCATAACATTTTTTTCTAGACGTAAAGACTATTGGTATATTCCACCACATACTACATTCAAACGATTCTGCACTATTTCCGGAATTCATGTGAGACAAAAATTCGTGGAATTCTTTGTATTACGTATTTTTAACTAGAAATAAATATAATTTACGCTCGAGATCTTTAATCCTTTGTTCCAATTAAAAAAAACTATATATAGTGGCTATAATTCTTAGTCTTTAGTAATACATGCAAAATCAGGCAAAAATTAATAGATAAAGCTGTTCAAAATAAAGTTTCTGTATTTGGAATCAAATGTTGACCAACGTTCTTTGTTCGTGTCGTGTTCAAAGTTCGTTATTTGGTAAACTTTTCGGATATTGGCCGTTGTTATTAAATAAAGAGTGGCATCATGTAAAGGCAAGTCAACGTATTCCTCAATAACATACCATCGTGCTAGAATCCTATTCGATTATTATTATTAGTATTCTATTACGTCATACCATATCGGTCTATTTTAAACATACTACGCACAGTATGATTTATTTGTTCACCAAATTCGAAAGTAGTTGATATTACTTGCAAAATATTTAATATTAAAATTAGATTTTTTCATAATTTTATTATAATACTCATATGTTTAATGCAATACCAGAAGAAGAGCGAGTATTCGTAGGGATTACTCGTTGATAGGCGCTTATGGCCTACTTGAAGTATCATAAAGTCGAAGTAGCCCATATCATCAATAATAACTAATATTTGTACTCGTGTGATTGAGTGTCTTGTGTAGCGAAAAGGTTGGTAAATATGGGTGGTGCCCTATCAAACTTTAGCGGGATTATTTTTAATTTTAAACTAAACGTAAAAGCTTACCAACGTAAATGTGTAGAATTAACATATTTATATTGAATAGTTCTTGCGGTTCTTCTTTCGTTTCGTTTTTAGTCAGACGGTGCTTATTGAACAATTGCTTATACTTTGACTAAAGTAGAGCACATAAAATCAACCCAGGATGGGCAGATTTATTTAGTAAAGTAACAAAACTTATAATAATAACCAAAAATAGACTTCGAGACATTTAAAAGTGTCCGAATAAAATAAAATTGAAATAATAAGAAGTAACAGCTAGCTGACCTATTTTATCGACTTACAAAAGGCAAGCATAAAATAAGCGATATTATACCGTGAGACATTGGTTTATAATATGTATAACAGTGCAACGGTCCATGGTTTTTTGATAAAAGCTGCGTAAGGAAGAAAATTATTGGTCTGTCTCTCGATGCTGCGTAAAGTAGCGACTATCTAAGACATATTAAAATGTTTTTGTTGGTCGATGTGTATTCGTTAGAAGGACAGTGATGTATATTTTAAAAATGTCAAGTGTCAATTAATATGTAGTTCTTTTGAATTACAAGTATGGTCGTTAAATTAAAAAAATACCGCTTGGAGTGGCGTTGAAGTTTGTTTTGACGAATTATACGACTCCATCCTAATCTGAATTCTTATTTACCACTACTTACTAACATTAGCATATTGTAATACATAACACAACTGCTTGACAAAATAATTAAATATTCTAAAATCACTTACTTGAAAGACTGCCAGTTCTCGGTGGCAAAACAGCATCATCTCTCAACGCGTTTGCCAAACAAGGTCGCCTCCTCAGCCAGGGTACGGACTGTACCAGAGCTCGTCGAAAATTCTGCCCGGTGAGACAGTACAGCATGAAGTTGATAGCGAAATTTGTATGGAAGAACATCACAGACAACTGTTGCAGAGCAGTCCAACGCCCTCCTATCTCGTCCGTGTTCTGTTGACAATTAACAATTATCTCCATTAATACATAATAATAATAATCTTTCGTATTTGTTTCGGACGTAAATATAAGCATGTGTTACAGTGCGGCATACAAAATTAGTACTCTAGATTTATCTGTCATAGTAGAGCCAGGGAAACAATTGATGACTGAAGATAGCCCCGATCCATCATCGTTGTGATGTCATCGGGCGGTGACAACACCGTATGTCGTCTATCAAAACTGCTTAGAACCTAATTCGTGGTATCATTATACACATGCAGTACTTTTTTTTCTATTTTTGAAATATCTACTAATTACACTTTTGTCTACTGATGTGTATGTTAAACTAATATATAATGGAAACAAATAAATAGGGTGACTTTTTTATATTTCGTAACTGACAACGTACTAAACGAATACACGCAACACAGTAATACAGCGCTTAACAGCGAGTTTGCATGAAAATCACTAAATAAAAGCAAAGGATTTGAATAAAACGAAGGTCTAAGTCTCGACGATAAACAGAAAATAATAAACATTCAAGTACGCAAAGATGTATATTTATTCAATTATTCTTTATTACACACCAATACTTAAAACTAAATTTGAAACTTGGATTAACACAAGTTGCACGATGAGCAACAGGTAGCTTTATCGCGATCTCTTCCATTCATTCATTCATTTCCAGAGGACTACCCACTTGTATATTATATTCATATAACTGCTTAATACTAAATCAGTTATTTATATAACCAGTCTAGTTGGCGAATACAAACGCAATGTACTTGTAAAAAATATCAAATACTAATTTTAAACGTTTGAGAATGTATAATAGTCAAAGTTTAGAGTGGAGACAAATTATTTGTGAAGAGAACGCAAGTTATTTATCGAATACTTTTAACGAAGTAACAACATTGAAAAGTTCAGCAACACAATTTTAATAGTCAAAGTCAAACATCTTCATAGAAACTTCATAGAAACATTACACTTACTTATTGATTGCCAGGAAAATAATCTACTACCGGTTCGGAAAGAAACACCGACCCAATTCAGACCCGATAAGAACTCGTTTATAAAAATTGAATGGGCATGTATACTAATAATAATATCTTAAAGTTAGAGTTTTAACTTTATAATATAAATGGAATACACTCCAAATACAAATTGCATTCGAAAAGCAGGCCGGGCTTAGTCCATTGATTCAGGTTTCATTAGTGTCACGAGAAATTAGATTTGTCTAACCGAATACTCTTGTATCTTCTCGTGAAATAGATTTCACGTGAAGATTCAAGAGTATTATTTCTATAAGATTTCTAGTCTGTGAATCAATAATAAGCTAATGAAAATGTAGCAACCTCCTTTCATCAACAGTCATCATCAATCAATGCGTGCGTTAGTGCCTCGTTGGCCTAGGCTAGATATAGAGCTTGAGATCCGATGGTCCTGGGTTCAATTAAGTTTTTCTGGCGAAACTTTTGCACTAACAGCCTGGAGTCTGAAACACCTAAAAGCCGTAGGTCCTGCGCTAAATCACGTTCCGTCCGTGACGGATTTGCGGAATCAAATCAAATCAATTTTATTCAAGTAAACTTCACAACGAAGCGTTTTTGAATCGTCGATATTAAAATACTACCACCGTTTCGGAAAGCAGCCTCCAGCGAGAGGAAACGGCAAGAAACTCGCATAGTTACTCTTTTCAAATAAACAGATTAACAATGCAGTTTTTTTTTTCGAAACAGTACTCTTTTAATGAATAATAAGCTTTATTTATTAATTTAGTCTTAATAAACTTTATAAATTTTGTAAATGGTAAATTAGTTACATTTCCACCATCAGATTAAGAGGGCGAGGGTGTAGAAAGTGTTTGCGCACTCGCCTGTGTGGAATCGCATATCGCATAATATCATCCTGCATAATTGGCTAGAGTTGAGATTAGTCGCCGCAATCGAAAGCGGTCAGGACGACGTCATCATCAAGTCAACGTCATAAAAACT
This sequence comes from Vanessa atalanta, assembly GCF_905147765.1. NCBI lineage: Eukaryota > Metazoa > Arthropoda > Insecta > Lepidoptera > Nymphalidae > Vanessa > Vanessa atalanta. The sequence continues at coordinate 15,080,761 of NC_061902.1, read as the reverse complement.
CAACTGATGATAATCATCATCTTTTATAATGAAAAGTCATAAAAAAAAAACAAACAATATTAATTTGGTTTTAGAATACGTATTAGTGGATAGTGATTAGTGAGTGGGGGTGGCGTTGTCAAGGGTCATGGTTAAAAACTACTATTATCATGTAAATGTTATTCAAAATAGAAGACTATTCTTTAATTTCTTTGTTTTTACAAGTTCTTAAAACTCTATTATCCTTGCGCTATCTGACCAATGTTTTCATTTATCTATTCAAAAGGAATGGAAGACGTTATGACTTGTACCTTTATTTTTCAGCAGACAGTAATAACTCAACCTAACAAGATCAAAAATGGGGTTTAATTTAAGGGAGAATATTTGTTTCTTGAATTACTTGTTTAAATAGTTAAGTTTGATCGTTTAGACTGATCTACGTACGAATAATATAACTATAATATAATTATATTAATAATAAATAAATTTAATGTTAATATAAATTAATATAAAGGTAACAGAAAATAAAACTACGACGACTCATTGAAAACTAAATAAATTATAATAATCATTTTTATAAAACTTTTTATTAATTAGTAAGCAGGATACATCAAAGAAATTAAGCATTAAGAGGATAAATAATATGAGGAAGAAATGACTAAATAGAATTCCCCTAGACTAATAAATAACATTCCATTGACTCGATCACTAAGAGATTATTATTTAAAAAAAAATGCTTGCCTGAACCAATTTAATCAAATAAATTGTAATGCTAGAATACGCCCTGTATATATATATATATATAAACTACTCGACATACGTAAATCAAAAGTAAAAAATAAACTTTTACTAACTGTTATTTATTTTCCGAACTAGAAAATTAGCAGAGCATTCACCGTAATACGTACGAGTACGTCTAACTCTTTATTGTAATTTAATACTCATTGACATGTAATAAGATTTATTATAGTAACTATTTGTGATAAATAATATCAATCATAATGATATAAAACAAAACGTTAGTTACGGGAATCCCCGCACGCGTACGTGCCGAACGATTTTACAATTATTCTCTTTGTTTATCATTTTCGCCTACTAAATAAGCAGAGTCATGTCAAGTCTTGCACTACCTGTATCGTATCGGTTTTTGTATACCTGATAAAGATCAAATATCGGATATTTACGAACCCGTGTGTTCACCATAATTTAAATTAGTTTAGACTTGTCGTGTTTTGGTGTATATAACTAATTTATTATTATTATGTTTTGTCTAAAGGTACCTATGTCTGGTTTAAGGAGACTGGTACTGAAAAATATTTTTACAATATTGTAAACTTGTATTGTTGAATAAATAAAGTGAATGAAGTGAGATCGAACGCAGCTATTTCCATTGTGTTTACTTTTTCTTTTCTGTGAGATTGGATTTGTCACGGTTGTACCAGTAACCTAAAAATTTTTGAACACTGATTTTCCAATTTAAAATCCTTTATTTGACTATTTCGTATCGGATTTGATGAGACATCACAGTTCTGATAGTTTTTATATATATAAACGTATATTCTAGATTAGCTATAGATACAATCAATACAATACAATTTATTGACATTTTCATTAATATAAAGAAAAAAATAAAGAACAATCTTCATTTATAAATGTGATATATATTTCTGAATAAATTGTTTTCTGTTGCCAGCTGTGAGCTCTTTAATTCTATATATAGTTTATTATTATACTTTGTGGTAGGGCTTCGTGCCCATCTGGGTTGGTACCACCCACTCATCAGATAATCTACCGCCAAACAGATTGCTGCTGTATTGACTTAGTGCTAAAAAACCCTTCAAATGGGAACACACAATGTGTTCCGGAGGAGTTATTCAGTGTAACTACAGTAATAAGATATAATATCTTAGCTCCCAAAGATGCTGTTGCTTTGCCGATGTAATTAAAATTAAATATTTTTTACGGGGTTGCCTATAAAGCCTGCCTTACTAGAAATATATATATATATTACAGCACAATGTCCATAGGCTATGGTGACCACATTCCATCAGGTGACTCATTGGCCTGTCCTATCTATTTGTTAAAAAAATCACTTTGATTAAAATTAATTAATGGTTAATGGTTTTTATACCCAAAAGCCTGTTGCTTCTTTTACTCGCATGCGTCGTAAGTAAAGTTTGAGTTATGGTTTTATTCACACACGAAGGTGCGCCCCTCCACATTCCATTTTTACAACTAAAGCTAAGAAAGATTTTTACAACTATATAATGTGAAAAAAGTTTATTTTCATTGAATAAATAACAAATTTTATTGACACTAGTACACAAACAGACAAGTCTCGAGTTATCGTAGTAGTATTCGTTTCGTGATTTATAAGCCTTAAATTCGATTATGTAAAAATAAAATGTAGAAGCATTTATTTTTAGCACAGGTTTACGACACACTCACAGTTTTTTTTTTACTACAAAACGTCTGGGCAAAGAGCTCCTCGCTGACGAGCCGATCCTCACGGTATTTGATAAGCGCTGCCATTGGGTATCTGACATTTTACTGATGTCATTTGACTATCAGATAGTTCTTCTGCAGTTCACTGGCCTCCTTGGTTCTCTAGGCCACCATGCGTATTGAGTTTGAGCAACTTTCTGTCTTCCCGATTGAACAAATATACGATCGCTTTCGACCGTGATAAGGTTATATACCCTAATAATATATAATACCCTACGATTTCAAACTTTATCTAATTTTTACTTTCGGATGACTATTAACAAGACATACGCATATGCTCTATTGCTCTTTTGCCGCATGGACGAATCATGGACATCATGTTTTGGTACCATGAATGAGAATAGACATAACACACTTGGTTGAATAGCTTATAAAGGAACTGTAGAAGTTTGGATTTAAATATGTCGTCCAACTTTCCAAAACAAGATTACCCCAAGCAAATCGATCTCCTGCGCGTAAGATTATTAGTCTGAAGATAAACGATGTCCGTGATAGATCGTGACCACGTTTACGATGTCCTGATGATCCTATTTTTGCGTTGAAGTCGTTCGTCGCTATAAAGTATAACTCATGTTGTTAACTTCTGGATATCCGAGTAAGTCTACTGCTACTCAGGAAATATACCGCCTTAAGAAAGACTTCATGGTCATTGCAGTAAAATAGATGACCGTATACCAACCTCAAGTTTCTTCAACTAAATCCAATCCTATCAGGTCCCATTTTATAAACTGAACTTACTGCATTTTTTTTTTTACTATTTCAAGCCGACTAACACATTTGACGACCTCCGTGGTCGAGTAGTGTGTACACCGGTTTTCATGGGCCACTCCGAGGTCCCGGGTTCGATTCCCGGCCGAGTCGATGTAGAAAAAGTTCATTATTTTTCTTTTTTGTCTTGGGTCTGGGTGTTTGTGGTACCGTCGTTACTTCTGATTTTCCATAACACAAGTGCTTTAGCTACTTACATTGAGATCAGAGTAATGTATGTGAGAGTGTCCAATAAAATATTTGTATAAGTAAAAATTAAATTAACAATTCTTATTAAACATAGACACACGATTACTTTTTGCAATATTTTATAAATGTATTTGTGATAGCACGGGCATCTGACTAAGCCTGTAAAAAATAAAAACGTCCAAAAAGCTCTGCGTCAGCTAACATCACACCATATGTGCAATTAATTTGCTACAAGCTTAGGTGAAGGCTTTATTAAAACTGCACTCAATTCAAATTAGAGAGACCATATCGGGCCATGGACAAATACGATAATAATAATCAATTACTCAATTTAATGGTACGATTAGATACATAGAAATACTTTATAAAAAAACGCGCTTATAAAATTACTTTGCACTGAAATAGTTGTTCATTTTGTACTTGTAATATTTTTTTACAGGTGATTTTGTTACCACAACAGTTTTGTTTGCTTTTGTTTACTTGGTGGAAGGGCTTTGTGCAAGCCCATCTGGGTAGGTACCACCCACTCATCAGATATTCTACCGCCAAATAACAGTACTCTGTATTGTTGTGTTCTGGTTAGAAGGGTGAGTGAGCCAGGGTAATCACAGGCACAAGGGACATAACATCTTAGTTCCCGAGGTTGGTGGCGCATAGGTGATGTAAGAAATGGTTAATATTTCTTACAGCGCCTTTGTTTATGGTCGATGGTGACCACTTACCATCAAGTGGCCCATATGCTCGGCCGCCAATCAATGACATAAAAAAAACACGAACGTTGTAAATAGTTTCTACGTTTTTTATTCCTTAGAAGTCTTGTCGATTATCTTAGATCAATTTTATTACAAATAATGTAGGTATAATTTACTTAAGATTTTATTTAATTTTAAGTGGAATTAGAGCGAACTCAGAAAGGTTCATAAATCAGATCTGATGAGTATTTCACTAATTCTCATTAAATTTTAATGACCATTACATCTCCGAGATATCATTTTAGTAGACATATGTACACATGAGTGAAGAGATAAGGAGAATTGTCACTTATATGAAAAAGTGTCCGTTAAAATACGTTAAATTAGGGTATATTCAGTAGCAACAGAGTAAACTTCAAAGAAAGCGTTTAAAGGATATTATGTTTAAAAAAAAACCATTTAGACTAATTGGTGTAACATGCTCTAAGTATCAAAAATAATAAATGTTCTATCTCGACGCACTCTAATCCATCAAGAACTGCTAAATACCATACCATTGCCTTTGCTAGCGACGTTTTGAAGGGTTTTTGAACTGCTATTTATTGCTTACAAGTGAACACTTGCGACTATAATGACCCCCGGTTCCTACCTCTAATCTCCATAAGTATACATTAACCAGTGCCAATTAAAAATGTCAGTAGGGCAGAGTATCGTAAAATTTAATAACTTTGTTTCTCTTTTTTTATAATAATTTTAATGCTAATCAGTTTTTTATTTAGAAATTTTACGTAAAGATAAAAACTAAACGGCTGTTTTCATTTTTATAATTTATAGCAATTGTGACCTCTTTTCTATGATACGTACATGCCATCAAACGTAACTGTCAAATTAATCCTTAAAAAGTTAGTGACGGCTTTGATATACTTAACGTTAATAGTCATTAATTTATTAGCACCCTGCTAATAAACCTTTAACTTAAGAGGGGCAGGGACTTGAAGCACCATAAATAACCTTTAAATGACTGTGTACTTTATTGAGCAAGATATTAAATTATTTTAGAATATAATAATTGTAAAAGCAATTTAATTTAACCTCTGTTACCTTCATTTTCGAATATTCTAAGAGCTTCTAGTTCTTAGAATCTTAGATCTTTTTAGTCCTTTATAGTTAGTGCTCAAATTATTTATTTTCATAAAAATAAATATAATTGTTTTTAAAAGCAAATATAGCAATATAGCTTTACTTATAAATACGCAGATCTGTATAAAGCTACTCACTTGAAAGATGACTCGCATGCATTTACAATAGTGCCCTAATTTTATACGATCGTGGTTGCCAGAATAGCGAGATAATCGAATTAATTACGATACATTATATTTTGACACCGAACATCGTTTTCAACTAGCAGATGGTATGTTTAAAATACGAGTATAAGAATAAATGAAAAGATTTTTCTTTGTAATGAACTATTTTTCTTATAAGTGGCCTCAACGGTTCTTTGCACTTGGCTATTACATGAACTTTCATACTGACGGCAAATCGTGTGCGGCAAAATGTTCTTTCAAATGTTATAATAATAATAATTACGCACGCAGTTAAAAAAAAATACAATAAAAATATACTCCATAAATAAAAAGACAAAACGATTTATAGTTATGTCATAAAAATAGTATATGCCGAACTTAATAAACGTTAGCTGTTTTTAAAAGTTGATTAACTATCGATTTTTCCATCCTGATATTATAAAAACAAAAGCAATTCAGTCTCTGCTTGCTTCTCACAGGTGTAGAATATCGAAATTGATGGTTATTTCAGTTATAAATAAATACATAAAAAGAGAGTTTATTTTATAAAATCAATATATCTTTATTATTATTATTATAATTAATAACGAAGTAACAAAGGAGTCGACTTCGGAGGCGAAGAGGGAGCAATGTCGGCAAAAGAGAGCGTCATGTCGTTTGCCGTCGCGACGTACGAGCCTTGCCCCCTAGGGCGTGCTGATAGACGTATCTCGTCAAAAATTTGTAAATTATTTTAGTAACCTATCTTTATCACCTTGTATCAATATCACCAGGAACCACTGAGTTTGTTATTGTCGGTTATCATAATTCTACTACAATCTAGTAGAATGTGTGAATGGATAGAATTTAGTTGACGAATGAAAGGAAAATGGCGTGGGTATATAGAAGATTGGGTATGGATGAATAAATTAATTGACAATTAATATATACAAACAAACAAAATATATCCAGTAATGTGTCAAAAGCCTCCGATGAAAAAATGTCCCTAAATTACCAGATCATAGATCTATCTCGCTTACAAACCAACGTACAAAGCCGCGCTCCGGTGTAATATTAATAGCCTTTTAGTTAGCTTGAAACGTATCGTATTACTACATTCGACAGTGAGGTTTCCGAGGAAGCCTGTCATAAAGCACTCAATCAGCTCTTTATATCGGACAGTTAATGGTTCTTGATCTATAAATGTAATATTCAAACAATTTAAACCGTTCGTCATATGTTTAAGAAATAGTAACATGTATTTTGGTGTTTTGTAGACGAAATACAAATTGAAAGTCATATTGCGGTTCCGTCAGGCTTGGGTTTTTGGCAAAAGAATTTCAAAAGCAATCAAACGAAAATAAGTATCAAAATTAATTCGAGTTCGAGCGACTGCTAAAAATTGAAGTTATTTGTGCAATTCATTAAAAAATCAGATTAAATTAAATTTTAATTCATTTAAAAATAAGATTAATGATCTAATCCATACTAATATTATAACTAAGAAACCTCAACATGCATTGTAAAATGTCTTCAAAGAAAGTTTTTACCAATTATCGAATACTTACGCCTCGCGCGTCACGGTGCTACTTCTTTGAAACAAACTTTGACGCAAGTGATGACAACAACTGTACAAAATTTCAACTCAGTCAGAGGTAAAAATAAACATTTATCACTTTTATAAATGACGGAGACAATTTTTAATTTATACAATACATCTATGCATTACATATGTGCATGAAACTTTACTTTGATATCGGAATACCGGTATCTCAATTACTTAAAGTTGTTAATTGAACGGTAGGGTGAGTACATGATAAAATAATTTTACAACGCCATCAATTGAGCATTAAAACACATTGAGCGCTACATTAATGATCTGTCTCGACTTTGTTTTATTTGCAACAAACTACGCGTTCCGACTTCGCATGTACAAACACAAGCCGCGTAAACGATATGTTCAACCAAATTATAATTAACTAGATAAATGTATTTAAAATTAATTAAAGACTGAAAATATAAATGAGATTTTTTCCGTCCTGCCCTTGCATTTATAGTTCAGCGTTCAAGTGAGTATATATATGAAGAGAGATATTAATAAATTTTATAATACGCTCTAAGCATATTTAGTGCTAAACAAGTCTATATTGTTACAGTAATTTATTTACAACAGAGAATATATGCCGTCACGGCCTTTTCTCTAACCTTTTTTCAAATGTGCAAATCACTAAGCAGCTATCGGCGGGTAGGTGTTATAGTAAGCAAATATGTACGCAAACACAGATATATATTCTTATTCAATCTAACACGACCGGAAATGGTTCATGAGCTGGACAAAAGGCTCCACGTGCCTCGCGAGACTAGGGGCTGCCAACTTTCACTTGTTACTTATTCTGTTGATTTTTTTATCTTAAGTTATCATTGGCCCAACTTGATACTTAGCCCCCTAGAACAACGCAGCACATAAAAATGTATTAAATATAACCGTAAGATATATAGAGTAAGTCTAGCGTTAGACTATCCGACTTGAAATCGTACCCTATCTTAGAAGCGAGTTTCATATTAATCAAATAGTTCTTCAGCTCTTACTCACGGTAAAAAACAAAAATTCTCTCGCAAAACCTTTGTCAAATACTTTTGTTTTATTTGGTCGGGCTCTGTGCTTAAAGTAATTCGTTTTGGAGAAGTCCTCCTGCGTCTCTAAAATTACTAACGTAATTGTTGTATAGTGATTGAGTAACTACAATTTTCTTTTAACATGTCATATTAAGTCTAGCAATTTGATATCTCAATTGATGAAATTCGAAGCAGCACAGCTTAAAGGCGATTTATTATAAATAAATGACGCACTAAAGCGCCAGCACCAAAATAAAATATTCGCATTACAAAATTATGAGATATTAGAGTTAGCGTGAGAGTATCATTAAGTATACTATTTTAAGAAATATTGCAATTGAAACTATAATTAATTTAAAAATGCATTACGTTCTATATTTAATATGGTTTTTACGCCAGCAAAACTAAGTAACAATAAGTTTTCTAATGAATAATAACTCGCAGAGATATATAATTACATAATAAAACGAATAAATAAAACACTTAATATAATTAATAATAAAACGCTTTTTAAGCTTATTTCGCGTATATACTTTAAGTCTGCCATATCTCGTATCAGTCCGGATCTGTGATTTGGCAAACTTAAAGTTTATACAGAGGAGTGCAGAAAGCTAACATTTATACAAATAATGTGCTACAAATAAATTATATTGTGTAAAATAAACATTCATAGTTTAAGTGTATGCTGTAATGACAACGCGAGTCATGTCCAACTTAAAAATGGGTTTGTTATTATAATAATGACGAGGTATCGTCTGAGTCGAATCTATCTTAGGATATTGGACTTAGATTTGAGTGATAAACAATAATAATCAATAATATAATGATATTTCAATAGCAAGTAACATCATCCGTGGTTGTTATGAGAATTATACGTGTAATAACAAAGCTCAGCAATAGCGCAACTAAACATTTGTAAACAATAATAGTCTACAGATGTTTGGAAAACACAATTCTAACGTAACAAATTAAAAACACGAAACATACAGTTTTTCGCAAAGCATACTCACCAAATCGTAGGCGTACGCCAGCACCCGAAACGTATAAGCAGGGAGGTTGAGAATTACGAATACGGAAGAGACTATCAGAAGCATCCGCGTGACCCTCTGTTGCGCGCGTTGGCATGCTAGCAGCCGCGTGCATCTAGCGCGCCGTCGGCCTCGCGGCCGCTCTGCTTTCATCAGCCGCCGGCGCGTCCTCTCCAGTCGCCACACGCCGAACATGATCCATGAGTTCAGAATTACTATGCCAGCGAGAGGTATCGTAAACGATACTATCGTGTCCACTAAATTGAATCGTGCTGCGTGATCCAAATACTCTCTGTCTATGTTGCAATCGTTATGGCTGGGTACTGCGAATCGCAACACCGGTATATTCAAAATTAAGGACGCCAGTACAATCGAGATGATAACATATCGAGCCCTTGCCACCGTGCACACTGCGTTGCGTCTGAGCGGATATATGACGGCAACAAAACGCTCGAGTGTAAAAGACACGACCAGCCATGCACTTAGACAACAAGAGACGTATGATATATACACGAAAACCTGACAGAAGCCTCCTCGATGGAATATACCAGTGATCTGTGTTGCGCTAAGCCATGGCGGGGTCAATTGCAGAAGAAATACGGTGTCCGATAAGGCCAAAGCCGAGAGGTACTGACTTGTCGATTGTAGTCTTAACTTACTGATGTAAAAAACGTAAATTGATACTAAATTACCAATTACACCAAGGAACACTAGCATTGGAGTATAATATAGATAAAACGAGCTGACCATTTGAACTGCCCAAAGATCGAATTCGGTTTGGTTGGCGCCAATAATTGGACTCTCCGTAATAGTTGTAAAGTTAGCTATCGTCCCGAGGGACATATTAGAATCCATGGCGCGGCGTGCGCCCGCCGCGCCTGTCCGTTAACAACTGCCGCTACGCGGGCTCGGAGCTGCTTTTAAAGAGAGCAGATTAAGTGCGCGTCGGTCACCGGCAAAGGACCCTTTGCAGCGCAGGCTCGATGCATCCTAATACTTGGACACGGCCGACCACGCATTTTTACTAATACAGTGCATTCGTATTTTACTGTTTAACGAAATAGTAATTTTGATTTGTGAATAGTATGTGTGTCGGAGCATTTAATTGCGCTATGTACACGGGGGTAAATTAACTAAACCAACCATTAAAAAGCATATTATTCATTAGATAAAACACTAGCCAAAAAAATTAACGGATAATATACTCTTTGATTGTACTTTATAACTTATTTAAACTAAGTAATTGTTACGAGAGTTGTATGACATATATTAATTGCAATATAATAAGTATTACATTTTTCGTCTCAATAAGAATTTGGATTATTATCGGACCTCCTCGTGTTAATTAGAATCAAAATGGGTTTTTTCTCGCTTCGAACCATTACATTGAAATTTAATGAAAGCTGTTAACGGACACAGAACTAGAACTGTAGTTACAGTGATTCTCTACTGAACGTTTCATTTTTGGGTTTGAAAATAAAAAGTATATATGTATTTTTGTTTAAAGCTATAAAAAACAAGAAGCTACTATGACTTAAAGGAGTACATCATTTTAATTATGTACCTTTAAAGTTATTAATAATAATGGCGTATTTCTGTCTGTTCTATTCATTTAAATAAAACTAGTCTGTGTCTACGGATTTATCCGCAATAATTACAGTTTGTAACTGGTGTTGTTATTGCTGGATAATCGGTTCAACAGATTCAAATTTCATCTATTACAAACAAACAAATCTTTATTCATATTATTATGTATGTACAACTCGGTCCACACGGTCCATGCTAAAATACTTTTTATTGTTATAATAAGACATTCCTCCTTATAGTAAGTAGTTGTTTTCAATAATTCTTATAATTAAATATCATTTATACAAACTATATAGACTTTCATACAAACGACCTTCCCCTGTTTTAACCCCAAAACGGGGTTGATTTTAATACTACATTATTAGTACTCCTCCACATCATCTATAGAGCATACATTTTAAATTTCAAGTCTCTTACTTTAAAAAAAAATAGGAGTTTCATACAAACTTCCATAACACGTTTTACCCCCTTAGGGGTGAAGGATTTCTACTCTTTCTTTCTACTTTTACTCTATAAGGTGCCGTTGATGTATCAAGTTTGCTAAATATAATAACAATAACTAATTCATAAAAGATTCAATGTGATCTCGTAGAGTTTTCTGAGCAACATCAGAGCTTAAAAAATCTATTATTACAATAAACTCACCAAAACTCCTACCTTTCACTCCTATTGTTTCGTTTGAAATAAAGTAGGTTTAAAAATAAAGTATTATGTTTAAGTTTTATATAAGAACTTAAAATAAAACTTTAACTTTAAATAAGAATAATACTTACATTTCTTTTATTATATAATATTTGTATTATTTGTAAAGAAATAATTTTATAGTTTTTTCGTTTGAATATTTTTATTATGTTAGAGCAGCTTCATATAAATCTATCTATCCACATTTGCATGAAATGTTTTCGTGATTTATTTTTTTAGTTTGTGTTTTCGATATTGTATTGTGTAATAACGTCCTTGTTGTTCTCTGTTAATGTGCGTAAATACTGTCGAATGTTACTAATTATCTATTCGATCCCCTAGCGTCGGAGAAAGGGCGAGGCACGCTGGACGTACTGTTATGCACGACCTACTGTCGCTCGCAGCTGTATCTGTCACGACAGCTCTCTCAGCTACACCCGGAGTTAACCATGCCAATGTTTTCAGGTAATACATTATCTATTTACATATAACATTATTCTATTGTGTAACATAATCAAAATGAAAATGTATATAAATATATTATATGTTTATAAAAAATAATTGTTTATGAGCTTGTATGTTATTTCAGCTTATAATTTATTTTGTATGATGTATGAGCTAACTGCCTCGTTTGTCTAGTGGCTAGATATAAAGCCGCAGATCCCTAGGTTCTGGGTTCAACCTCAAGGTCGGGTCGATTATTAGATGTTTCAGTCGAAAATTTTTCAGTAACCACCAGAGTCGGTATGTTAAATGTACGTGCTTCTAGTGTTTTCGATCGTCTGGAACTTACCGTCCCATCGGATTATGAGAGTGAGGGAAAAGAAAATGCACCCGTGTTTACACACACATTTGTCCGCTATAATATGTCCTGCATATGTGGCATTCTTCACCTTCGAGATTTGCCGCCGTAGCCTCAACGGTTAGAGAATAGTTCGTGATGCATATCTCGTAATTCACTCTTCGTGACTCTTCGTGATGATATTTTACCGCATATATTCACCAACCCAAACCAACGTAGCGTGGTGGTATTACATTTCCCAGTCATTGACAACTATGTATTGCTCTGAAGAGGTAGTAGCAGAAGTAGTCCAACTAAATATCTTACTAAGATATAGGCCACTGTTTATGTGAAATATTAAACACATCACATATTTTTTTTAACAATAAATTATTTCGGTCAGTACGAGTTCAGTAATCATTGAGCTTAAATTACTAATTTTATATCGATCGGTCGTCTCTTTGTAATGAATATTTAAATAACAATTTTTGTAATATTGCAAAAACCTTCTCACTTACTTAATATTCTAGGAGTGATTCGAGGGATCTAAAAATATCTGTATAATTGAAACCGATGCGGAGTACCATGCGAAGTTTATAGACAAATTAGCATACCGAAATGGATGACATTTTCATTTTAGGTCACACTGGATGTGTTTCTAGGATAGAACCCGCCAAAATAACTAGTTTAATTATTGTATCTTCGATGTGCAATCTCTAAGTCAAATGTGTCTATTAATATTTGCATAACAAATTAGCATTGGGACAAAAAAAAATCTATCTCCTTGTATCGAATCATTTTCAACATTACTTTTTTGAAATATAAATACCAATAAAACCCTTCCATTGTTGAATACATTTCAATTTCGGTAAAGTACATATATTTTTTAAATTCTGTTCATAATTATGTAAATAGTTTCCCTATCTTAACGAACAGTAAGTGTATTAATGAAAAGAGCAACTATGCGAGTTTCTTGCCGTTTCTTCTCGCTGAAGGCTGCTCTCCGAAACGGTGGTAGTGTTGAAATATCGACGATTCAAAAACGTTTCATTGTGAAGTTTACTTGAATGAAATTGATTTGATTTGAATGTAACACTGGTTCCGTTAAAAAGATGTGCTAATAAAACTGACCAACTCCTGCCAATAGAGCCGCGGTGAGTGGGTATTATTGTATTTTTATAGAACTCCATATATATTTCTACTGGATAGCATTTTTATCCAGGAGACGGAAACACAAAACCGGATTCAAACGATACTATTTTGTTTGAATATATATATATTCCCGATTCAATTAGAGACGATTATTTACTTTTATTTTATTTTTTTTTGCCTATTGTATTCGCGAAAATACGATTTTTCATTCGTAGCTTGGCAAAGAAATGCCAAGTTACGAATGAAAGGCGAGAAAACAAAAAGATCGAAACATTGTTTATTAATTTTTTTACTTTAATAACAGTGAAAGATATTAAAAAAATCTAATTTCAAGCAAATAATCATATTCTATTCTGAACTATATAATGAGTTGTTTATACGTTATTACTAAAACTTAATGTCTTGACAGAGATCATAGTACGGAACGAGCTCGTATCCCGCAACTACTAGACAAAGATCTCACACGTTAAGAAGCTTATCCCATCATGGTGGTCCTCTTTAGACTGGTGGCTATTATAGTGGAATTAGAACATAGACTTTAACCTTACAGCCGTGCGCTACATGAGCTGTAAAAAGAAGTCCAGAATTAATAAACTCCGCCTAGCTCACGACCATATTGGTATTTGCTATTTGAATATGTTGAATCGTTTTTAAAATAGACAGTAGTTAATAATACATGCAGACCAATTTTGCCTGCCTATTAAATACCTACGAAGTCCTCCATTAAATTCATAATCAAATGCCCTGTTATCAGAACTGAATCGAATATTAATTTCGGATACTTTTACATTGTTTAAAATCTATCCGGTATGAATTGCCTCTAGAGACACGACTTTATTAATACTCATATGATCACTCTATTATACACATAGAAATAAAAAAATAAATCAAATATATTTATTTACCTTGAGAATAACTGTTTTTCTTTAAAATCTTAAGATTCGATTAAAAAACATGTATCTAATCTCGCAATGTAACGGTGACGGCTTATAAAATCAATAGCACTGACACTAGACATACTAGACATAAGAAATAACACAAGATAAATACGAAATGACAACTCCCTAATAAACTAATTATTCCTGTAAAAAAAGTCGATAAGTAAGTATATAGTTAAAGCATAGTCATATTTAATTATATATTTCTGTATAACAAGGGAGGGCGAGCATTGTTTTCACCGCATAAAGCAGTTAAGTAGTATTCCTTGTAATTTACTAGATCCTCTTGCATCGTTGATAGCAAGTTTATATTAAAATGTTACTTTTTCTCAGGATGTGCATTATTTTCGATCTATTTTATATTTCCTATAAATACATAATGCAGACAAATATCTATCTATTTACGAAATTCTTGTATACATGTGTAGTGATATTACTATTGCTACATAAGAGTTATATACGTTAAAGCCTTAGTTATATACAAATAAAAAAATAAAATAATTACTGTACAAATCTCTAAAATGAACTACCACTTTTTACCAGTGGAGGCAATAAGTCGAGGTGTTAGTACATGTTTCTGCACTATTACTCCAAGTTCCAACTACTAACCAACTGCCGTGGATTGAAGTCGAATGAAAGATATTATTTTATTTTATATCGATTTTGTTTTATTATATAATTAATTTGCGTATAAGCAATACAAATCAAAATGATAAATTTAGGCAGAATGCGAATAGTAAAAAAAACGTTACGGATGGTTACTGAAAGTGTAAAATAAATAATAATTTGTTCGTTAATATATACTGTGTATATATATAATATACACAAGAACGGTGCGGAAAGGGGGCATGGCAGCATACTAGATTAAGAGAGTATCAGGCCGTATTCCGTCACAGCATACTCCGAAAACGAGCCGATAGATATTTTACATGAAAATTTAAACTGTATATTTTTAATTAATTTGTACATATACATAATTGTCACGAAATAAAACGATATTTCTTAAATACGTCAATAGGACGTGATATATTGAGACATTCGTTCGAATGTACAAATAGGTACTCTCTATTTGTGAACATAAAATTTTGTGCATAAAAATCAAAATAAAAGCTTTCTATAGTATTATTTTAGTTCGTTACCAAAAAACATTTTTTTTTTATGGTATTGATAGGCGGACGAGCAAATAGCTCTGCGAAACTGTGAGAAATATTAACCATTACTTACATAACCAATGCGCCACCAACCTTGGGAACTAAGATGTTATATCCCTTAAGTATGTAGTTACACTCGCTCACTCACCCTTCAAAGCGGAACACAACAATACCGAGTATTGCTGTTTCATGGTAGAATATCTGATGAGTGGGTGGTACCTACCCAGACGAGTTTGCACAAAGCCCAAAGAAATGGCAAGACAAAATATATTTATGCGTAAACAATTATTGTTACGATAAATATGATGGTTCGAATGGCTACTTATAGTATTTATAGTATGAATTGTATTAGAGATGTCATTTGCCACGGAGTACCTGAGGGCTCTATAGTAAGAGATAGAGTATCATTTATTGCATAGAAATTATATAAACTAAAGTAAACTATGTTATTCCATCACGCTACTCTAATGTGGGTTAGTAGGCGAATATATATCTGTCAGTTTTTCATCTGACACATGCAAGTTTTCCGTAGATTTTTTCCTACATCATCGAGCAAATACATACATGGCACGTGATAATAAACCATAAGATTTGTTTGTCAATATAGGTAATTTAAATTTATTCTGATTAGTTCATATGTTGAAGCGTGCTCGTGTAAATTAGCTTAAACTTACCCATAGGTTTGATGAATGAAGGGATTAGGCACTCGTCGATATTATAGGCAACATAACCTAAGGCGGGCGACTGTTGACAACAAAATTATACATATATAATTGTATTTAACTAACATGACTGTATTTTTAGATGTTGAGAAAGATTAACGACTGTGTTTCTTGATGATGATTCAAAAGTGCTTGAATACTATTTTGATTTTGTAGTCTCTTGTGGCAATGTATAATATTAAATAGAAAATATCAAATATATTTTCACAATATCATTCAATCATAGAAATTTAAATACAAGAAGCCATTTAATAATTTTATATTAATGAAATAACGAATATCTGAAACATTAGACGTCTTATATATTAAACAATCTATTTATTTAGTTTTCAATTATAACATGAGAACATTTCTAAAGTCGATAAAGCTCTATTGATATTACGCTGTCAGATGTATGAGAATATCACGTTACTAAAAAAATAATAAAGTTTTGTGTTGGTGATTTCGTTAACATTGTTCGCGACCACTCTTGGGCTCTCCCGTACGGCTCCTCTATTAAAATGGTTTTTAGAAATCCTTAATCCGTCCATCAATAGTTCCCAGAATATTCCATCAATCGATGTATGGCTGTTGGTCAGCTATTCTATTTTCAAAAAGAGCAAAACTGTCTCGTCTCAACGCTCCAACTTTTCGAAATGTTTATGTCGATTAGATGTATGTGATCAATTCTTAAATAAAAGAATAAAATAAAAGCCGATAATTGATATAGATTTTTTTTTGTATTGTTTATTATACTAACGATGACAAAAGTGTATTCTGTCTTGAAATATAACGATTTCCAGCTAACGAATTATTTTTTACAACCGCAGAGATAACAGCGCGTTTCCAAACCGCTCGTACAGAAGTACGACAATTGTTGCTTCAGTACTTGTTACCGTGGCTCGTGAACATCGAGCTCGTTGACCCCAACGTGCCACCCGCCAACCCGCTGTCCTACATACAGGTAAACCTATTGAAGACCTTTACTATACAAACTAAACATGCACCCCAGACGTTCGAAGTTATCACCGCAGCGATAATTCCTCTAATATGTATTACCATTGAACTTACATGTATTTTATCATTATCTTATTTTATAAATTTTAGTCTAACAAATCAGGCGAAACACTCAGAATATATATATATTATTTTAATAATACATGTATAATATTCCTTTAAAGGTAAATTTTCAATGAAGACTGCAATTCCTAAACAGATAAAAGATACATATAAAAGATGAAATTATTGAACTCGATTTCACGGAGGTGCATTTGTATCGCCTGATCTTTTGTTACGATCGGCGACACCTTCCATATTATTCCGTATTTTGTTTTTACCAACAACTTGTTATTATAGAATCGAATGACATTCGAAGCAAGAAAACTGTAGATCTAATGATTGCTTCGAAAGGTATATTACATTACATACAACAAAAATGATATAGCAAGAAAGTATTTCAAAATATTTAAAATATACGATTTTCTAGTCTGATAACAAACGTTGTAAACTAAATGATCACCTTAATTCAGTTTATTACAAAGAAATCTTTTTAAAATATACTTACAGTTATAACTAGTTTCGATAAGTTTCTTTCACGAATTCTTCAAAGGCTTAGTTTTTTTGTTTCCGAACTATCAATAGATTTATGTTATTGTATATATTATGTTTGTACAACCCCGGTTACTTAATCTGTCCCACTCAACGAAGTTATGTGTGACGTTCCCCAATAAACGAACTGAAGCTAAAGCAAATAGAACTTTTTAAAATCAGGTTCGTAGTTTGTGAAAGGAGTTTCAGTCACGTTTAACCACAGAAACTCTTCAGCGTTAGAATTTAAATTTAGATGATTTTAAATATTCATATGTCTAATATGTAGCACTATTTAAAACTATCAGAGGCAAATAACCTGGGAATTGCGTTTATTTAAAGTCTACTAAAAACCATCAATGCTAAAAAAAAAAACAAAACATTTAAAGTGCTTCAAACCAACGAACTACTCTGAACATAGCAGTAAAATAGTATATATTTTTAATGTTCCATAAATTTAGGTTTAATCTGCCTTTTGTTTTCCACTAGAAATGTATTAAATAAATATTTTGTTCAGTACTATGTGTCGGAGGCGGGACGCACAGGACGTCGCGAGGGGCTCGGCTCCGTAGAAGCTACGGAGATGGTTCTCAACAACCTATTCTACATCACAGTAAAGGTAAGTCTATAACGACATCTTACGCCTAGCAACGTAGTCAGTATCCTCAGTTGTGATACAGCCCCGCGGCCAGACTTTCAGAAATGTATGTTGTTATTTAGAAAACGTTATTCCACCTAGGTGGCAATATAAGCATCATCATCATAATAATTCAATTAACCATTTATAAGATGTCGATGACGTTACATTCTACAACAATAAAAATGCTTGCGAATTTATTAATTGAATGCGAGATGTTAATTCGCATGAACTCAAATAATGCGTTAGTTGGCGTTTATGACGATTTCAAGCTTAACTACTGAAAAAAATTATAATTCAATTATAGATCAACACGACAATAAAAATACAGCTAAACCTGAATCATAGAGCTAATTAACAAAATCAGTTAACTGTGACATGAACAGTTAATGCGTTTGGTCTCTTGAGAGTTCTGTAAAAAAATAATTTTCCCCTTGACTCGTGCCCTAAACGTGACTTATCCAAAGTTCAATCAACTACTGAAATTACGTTGAAATTAAATACTAAAGCGGGACAAACGAACAAATTATAATTAATACATTAAATTTATTTAATCACATATTTTTAGGCAAGTAAAAGATGTAACGCATTTCTTAATTATTAATTTTACTCGACGTATGTATTAAATATTTAAATACAATATTTTGATGATGAAATCTTATCTCGTGTACGAAATAATGATGTACGCAGAAAAGTAATATATTATATTAATAAACTACGCGAATACTCTGAAATAGCGGTGAAAATAACTGCACAGCGATTGTAGTAGTAACGAAATACTCTTTGATCAATTAAGAATATATTTTGAAAAAATTAAAATGCTTTTATTTTCCTTGCTTTAAATTTGTTGTTCAATTTTGCGCCCAATTGGAAAGAGTCGGTATGCTCAAAAAGTACGTCGTGCTTCACATCGGCTCAATAGGCGTGACACGCGGCCCCACGTGAGGTGCTGTCTCGTATAAGCTTATTTGACCGAGTCGATCCATTGGCGTATATATCACTCTGCATCTTTGAAGGCAATTTTCACCGAGAATATTCCCAGGAATTGCTCGGATTAATCCCCATCACTGAATGTCACCATCGGACCTCACTTCAGAATTCTAAATTCAATCCAGTCCACCTCGATAACCGGAATCCCACAATAGCGCAATATATAACTCCATGCGCTTCAAATTTAAAGAACTTCCTTCTAAACTTTCGTCCAATTATGATTTTAGTCTGTTATGTGATTGATTTTTAATTTTAACGCTGTAACAATTGTAACAGCGTTTAGTTAATATAAAAACTGACAAACTTCTATACAAATATTCATCCCCAATTTTACCTAAATGCTTGTTGCTTAACTGTCGTTAGCTCATTAACAGATGCCTAAATACCGGTGCCCATAATTCTAACATCAGAAATAACGAATTTCCATACAATCTATCTCCTGTTTAATCCCTTTAGAAGATACATTTTGATTATTACTTTCTGAGTTTACCTATGTACAATAATTAATTTATGTGCAAAACTTCATTCCGTTTTAAAGCAGCATCCTATCAGCCTTCAAAGAACATACTAATAACTGGCCTTCAACCGACGCTTCTTTCAAACGAACGGAAAAGGAATACGATTAGTTTACTTAAACCGGTAAATATCAACCGATGTATACTGTTATTCTGTCGCCAATTATTCGGAATACGCTTTCAGACGTGCCCTCTACATGAGAATGTACAGTGTACACACATTCATGATAGCTTATTTCAAACGATTGCGCTCCCATACCATCGTGTACACAGAGCAAGAAATGCCGTTCACGAAATTGTACATATTTCCGCCTACTTTCTGTACACGCCTTTCTATTGACGCTCGTTACAGAGACTCGAGCTATTCGACATACGTATATTTGATTTATCATACTTTATTTAATGATCAATCAACCTTTTCATAGAATCGAAAAATTATATAACAGTCCACGTGACGCGTAATGTATGGCGTGGGCCGCTACTATGACAGACAAGTGATGTACTACGGTGTAAGTTTTCTATAAGAGCAAAACAATTGCAATACTCACGAGCAAGTATGACTTTTAACAACCCGAAATTTCAAAATGCTTTATATCGTTAGCTATATGTTATGGTTCACAATCTTGTGGCAGCTAATATTCTAGTTACATAGATTTTAATATATTGGTGTTTATAATTTCAAGGTGACACATATGAAGCCGTTCGTTATCTTGATTAAAAATACCTGTCAGATGAATCTTACGTTCTATACGACTTTTAATATGTCATTTGAAAGAAAATATTCTTCTAAATTGATGAAAAATAATTATTTACTTAAATACTATTCAATTCCGAAGCTTACACATTTTCAACACTTACAAAATCGTCGATGTAACATTTGTTTTTTTAAAAGACTAACGTGGTCAATATTTAAACAAATTTAAAGTGTTTGTATTCAATAATTTAAAAGCGATCACGCTATTTACCATGTACCAATTATTCGAGTATATATTAATATGTACATACATATATTCAGATCATTATACTCGCCTCATAATTATAAGTACTTCAGTATTAGTGTCCAGTCATATTTGATATGACGTATTTTGTAACAGTCCATAGATCAATTAAGTTCATTAGTCGTTGAAACATGTAATACTGTATTCAGTACCGAAATATTTGTAGGCATAATGGGGTTGGGTGGACGTACTCGTATCGTTATGGCTTCATCGCACGCCCATGTTTGTGCAATCGCTCACCCAAGACTTACGCAAACTGGCTCGCACTCGTCTTAATAGTGTCCGGATTTATATAATCGGATACAATATCGAAGTTCCATATCATTCAAAATTATTGAGTACAATTCATTTTTAGAACAATTTTTTGGGTATTGTTTTATTTTAGTCACTTAATATTTATCCCGGGGAATCCGTTAGTCAGTAGACTGTTTTATGTTTTTACCCCAACTTTCAGAGACCTAATGTAAGTAGTTAATTTTACTTCTGACGTATAATTTAATTATATCTTCGTTTAGTAAAATAGAAAAAGAATAAATGTTACTTTAAACTGAATTACAGATGAATTTACGATGAAAGTAAATGACATTAAATAATGTACGTTAAATGTAATTTGATACATAACATATTAGCTTGGTCAATAATAAATATTTCATATATCGAACTGGTTGGAAATCTCGTCACTCGCAACAAGCGGAACATAGAGCAGCCGTCTGATGTTTGCCAGTTACCGACCTGGGTCAACACTGTATTTGACAGCATCATTACGTAGCAACTACGTCACGGTTTGCCTTTGTACGTTCGCTAAAACAGGAAATTTTATTACAACCCTTCCGACGAACAAACCCTTTAAATAAACATATCATGCACTCGATGGTTAGGTACGAGATATTTTTAATCAATATGAGCGTGTCTACAGTTTCTTTGGTACATTATTATTCATGGAATGTCAGCGTTTCGTTTGCTAGTTTTTTTTTTTTTATGTACGCTGTTATTTTGTTTAGAGTATTTATTACCGAGTTTTTACAATTAATGGAAGCTAATATTAAGAAAAGATCAGTACGCAAACAGTTGCTGTTACTACGTAAGTCATTAATCAATATGCATATAAAACAAAAATTCATTCATTCAAAGTATATTTAATAAAGAGCTGCGTTTTTATCCAAGGATCTTTCATTAACCTTCGTAACAGATTTCTTACAAGTATCAAAACATAACATCCCAACCAATTCAGTGGAACCGTATCTACACAATAAAGTACCCGAGGTCATAGGCATTAGGTATAAAAAAGTAGCCTATGTCCTTCCTTGGGGTTCAATCTTACTTCGTAAAAAAAATCATCAAATTGAATGAGCCACAAAAGCGTAATAGACAGGCAGACAAGAGTTACTTTCTTATTTATAATATTAGTACAGATTTACACTCGCCTTAAATAGGAAACCTCATTACTACAAACAACATATTATACAGTGCGCAAACAAATATTGCTTGATTACTTTTTGTTTATTATGAAATTTAAATAAAGGTAAAGTTATTGGTCGGGCGGGTTATGAGATTTAACCAACAAATATTATTTCAATTCACTAAAAAATCTATATAATTAAATCCGAATATACCTAAAGAACTCGAGTATCTCCAAATTAAACGAACCTGTGTGAAAGAACACGTCATACATTATTTATTTTATTTTATGATCTGCTTTTAAATAAATTTATATTTAATACATATGTCCTTCAACAGTTCTCGGATAATCACCCGAAGGAAATCGAAGAGTTGTGGTCGACGCTATGCGCTTGCTGGTCCAACAATCTCAAGGTCATCATTAGATATCTCATCATCGTCTCGGGGATGGCACCGAACGAGCTGTTACCATACGTAAGTACACGAGTATTTAATAACAGTAGTCTGAACGATTCGTCGATAAATATTTAGGTAAATTGGTATTATGAATATGATTTCAATTTTCATCAGTAGATTCGCAACGTACATCGTATTTATTAAGCGTTTGTCTGGTCTCTGTACAGGTTAATTATGATACAATTTACTATCAGGCTAACTAAAGTTCGAACTTCGGCGGCTGATGTATGCATAGTTCAGCGTAGCGTGAATTAATTATATAAATCAGCTACCCCTATATTGTCCGGACGTTATCGAAAATTGAATAATACTTCTTTTGTTAGATAGACTTTCATTTATTTATAAAGATTATTATATATATGACTCCATACTACTGGGCCAATCCAATCAACATAGGCCGTTACTACCTTCAAATTTATTGTTAAGATATTAGATTTATTTATAACTGAAAGTAATATATATTATGACGATTCACAGGAAAGGGTCCCAATTACAATTCGTACAATTAAAATCGTTTCGTACACTGAAAATACCGCCGTCTTACGACCAACGGACGGGAGATGTTTCGATAAAAAAATTGAAACGTCAAAGAGCTATCAAAGTTACTTTGTGTTTATGATCTAATTACCTTTCGAAATCGATCGGCTTTCCCAGACGTCTCAGTGTCTCAGACGAGGGCTTTTATAATATAATCAGTACCAAAATGTTAATTTTGAACATCTTATTCAATAAAATATCTGTCTTTATCAATGTTTTCGTTAGAATTTTGTAATATCTACATTAAATATATTTTATTCGCATGTACGCGTATACAAAATTTACTCGAATTCCTATTGATGTAATGATTTTATGCGTTTGCGTTAATGTCATTGTCAGAACTGATTTTGTTAAGTTTCGAAAGCATCGGTTTGCCGTATTATGGATGGTGTCAGTTTTGCACAGCGTTACAGTTTAGCACGTTCACGGTGATGATAATGCGCTGATCGAGACCGAGACCATATATTTTGTGATAGTATTACATAATATATTCCAACAATAACGTTATTTAAAAATAAAACGAAACGTTTTTATATAAAATTATATTTTAAGCTACGTCCCTATTTTAGTTGTCTAGCTAATAACTAGTAAAGAAATTGAGATTTAAGCAACCGTATTGATGTACGATTATATTTTAACATGCGCCTGTTGTAAAATAATTAAGTACTCGCTGAATATGTCACTGCAAGAGACTTGGGCGTACTCTGGATTGGTTAGGTAGCCAGCATAGTTTAGACGCGATTGTTCGTCAATAGAGATATTTCCCATATCAACATTGTTTAGATTATATTTTTGATGGCAATAGTATATTTTCTACTACCCTAAAAACTATCGAAGACGTGATAGGATTAAGGTGATATGTAACTTTTTTTTATCCGAGAAGGCTCAGTAGTTTGATCGCGTGCATCTTAACCGATGATCGATGTTCAAACCCAGGCAGGCACCACTGAATTTGCATGTGCTTAATTTGTGCTTATAATTCATCTCGTGCTCGGCGGTGAAGGAAAACATCGTAAAGAAACCTGCATGTGTCTAATTTCATCGAAATTCTGCTATATGTGTATCCACCAACCCGCATTTGCAACGAGGTGGAATACGCTCCAAAATCCTCCTCCTCGAAGGGACAGGAGGCCTTAGCCATAGCCATGTTAATGTTGTATGTTGTAATATTTTTTAATTTGATGTCATAAATTAAGACATAAAATATATTTTTATACGATGTTACTTCTCACCTTCATCTACTCATGTCATCAATGGGCTTGTGATATACCGTAACAATTCGTTAAGTATAGGATTTTTAGTAACTAGTTTCTTCAGCTGCAGTTCATGAGTTTCTTTGAGGGTTGAATCCAGGATCGTATTAGTCGAAACAGTACACATTGTACCGATGCTCATAAAGCCTTAATTCTACAGCTGATCTTTAGTCACGTCGGATTATCATCCCATCGGTCTATGAGAGTGAGGTTGTAGAGAATGCAAGTCGGAGTTTTCGTACAGAAGAAAATATTTGACGAATGTTTCGTGACTGAAATCGGTTAAGAAGCCGACATTCGTGGCCTCTGGACAATGTATCGCTAGTGCGTGTAAATTGTAATGACTTTCTCACCCTTCGGACCGGAATACATATACAAGTATTGACGATTGGTTGAATAACTTGTGAAGTGGCTTGTACCCTCCAGACGGGTAAGCACAAAGCCCTACCATTTAAATTGGTTAATATTGAGTTGGTTTGTTTTGATTGGTTCTCACAATACTTCTCGTTTCATCTTAAATAACCGCTATATTTTGTGTCATGTATTTACGTTAGTATCATGTATAAGGAGTTCTTACTTAACTACAGTTAATTGTAAGAGAGATAGTTCAATAATTTTTTTTATATCAGGCAAAACGCGTTGTGCTATACTTGGCGCGATCGAGGCCCGAGCGTCTCCTGGACGAGATGATGACTGAATTGCAAACCGTGGAAACTCTCAACTGCCTCATCGAGAGAACGGAGACGCCACCTTTCTACCGACTCACTTCGATGCGGAAAGCGACATCTGGTCACAGCGATGGACCGGGGACCGGCTCACAGGTATGTTATTAGATAATGTTTACAGTGTTATACTTTTGCAGATAATATACGAATAGTAGTAAAATATATTTTGTATTGTAGTTGCATAATATGTTCGTAACAATAACAAACATAACTTTTATTAAATATCAACTGCACGCTGCTTTGAAATGGTGCAATTTTCATATTAAGCAATTGATACATAGGATGCAACGGGTCGCACGGGAGAGCTGGCTCCGGTTGAAAAAGGCACCATTCACACTAAGCGCCACAGCGGCGAGGACCCGGCAAAGACATCGTAAGTATACTATCATCTAATCCATTGATTAAATAAAGCAGTTTAAAAAAAAACGCTACTCATAATGTCCTCGCGATAAATTACAGACACTAGATTATTCTATATGACAAATGCACAAGTGTGTGAGCAAACACAGGTGTACTCTCTACTCCTACATTACAAATTATAAAATTGTAATCACCAGTTGCTGCGCCGATGCCTTTGAATTAAACTTTACTCCGGTTATGCTTGAACTGCCTTTCCAATAAACATTGGTTAATTAAATACAGACATTTGAAAAAAGAAGACACAGTATTTATCAAGCCACATTTATATATTTTTTAATTTCCGTTGCACAATTTTAAAGAAACATCTTGTCTTAAGACGTAAAGCTTCGACTGCGGAAGCTGTAAAAATAAAATGACCTTCTCCGACTTTTGTGAGGAAAGAAATAAGTCAGAAATTAAGAAATCGTTAGAAGCACATTTCATTCGCCGTAACTTCTCAGCTCTGAGATGTTTTCATTTCCGACCCGGTATTAATTAGCCTTTGATGATCAATTAGATAGTGTATAACTTGAATAGATGTGTAACACGCTTTGCGTCTTGTAGACTACAAATTCGACTTCACGATGAGTTTGTACGTGGAAAATCTAAACTATATTTCATCGCTCTAATATAACTTATAAAGTGATAAGTTTTGTTCGCTGTTTTTCGAGTTTCACTCAAAAACTGCTTATACGGTCGATATGGAACTTTCATATTATTTTAGTGTATAGTTTCGGTAAGATCGGTAGTAGCCTACACCGTATGTCAGTGGTGCATATTTTTTTAGATGTTTATAAATTTATTCGGTGGTAAGTCTCACCACTCACCATATAGTCTACCACCAAGCGGCATTACTTAGTATTGTTATATTCCAGTTTGAAGTTCGAGTTAGCCAGTTTAAAAACTAGGTATAACATCTCAGTGCCCAAGGAAGGTGTGGTTTAAATTTCTAACGGCGTAATTGTCTATGGACAATCGTGACATTAGGTGGCCCATTTGGTAGTCCGCCCAATTATGCTTTAAAAAAAATGTCTTAAGATGTTGGCGTAGACGAAGAGAAAAATGACATGAATATGATATGGTAACAGTGTATCTTGATAAATATTGTTTTTATATTAATGTAAAAATAAAATTTGATCATAAAGTCTAAACAATATCGAGTATAGATGTGGCGCGATCCTTCATAGCCTAGCTGCTCGTTCTCGCGGGCCACGTGCAGATGTACTAATGGGTCATTTTTATGCACGTGAGCTCACACCGCCGACAGTCATCACCGCGCTCTTATTGATAATAACCGGGACCCACAGGAAGCTGGCAAGGAACTCACACTTACACCTGACAGGCATCATTGTTGCCAATAAAGCTGTTTATCAAAGACGGCTTGCCACAATCTCTGACACTGATAGGTGTTTTCGTAAAGTAGTATTTTAGTATTTTTTACAAACTTTTCTACGCGTTTAGTGGCTCTATTTGTGAATCCTCTTGTTTTTTTTTCTCAATCGGGTCTCATACCTATTCAATGTTTCGATAGATTACATATTTTTAACAGAATTTAAAAAGGGGAAGATTATGAAAACAAAATAGAATTAATAATTAATTGATAATATAACATAATTTATCTAAACATAAAATACGTTTAAATAAAAAAATATTCAAGTTATGAAAGTAAACCATAAGCCGCGTTTTTAAAAACCAATAATTATTATCGGCGTACAAAATTTTGAAGCTGCACACTGTGTAATGTTTTAATTCACGCTCTCGATAACTGAATATGTTAAGTCAATTTATTATAGAAAGTTATTGATCATGTAAAAAATATATCGTCGAATTTAAAATCCTTTTTGTGAATATACTAGTGTGTTATTAAAGAACTTAATTAAAATTACACATAACGATAAATAGTATCGCTTAGATAAATGACTTACTAAAAGTTTACTTCAATAGTTAACATTTACATGAACGATGATGATGACAGAGACGACGGCCACTCTCAACGGTGAGTAGCCAGTTGCTCTCGATATATTACATTGCACAGACACAACACATACACACACTCTGTTTACTGTTATAATCCGATGAGGCAACAAATGCAATACGACCGGAAAGAGTTCACTGATAGGACTAACGGCTTTACATGGATTTCGTGGTACGGCAACGTGTCGTACTCAGCATTAACTTTTTCTCGACGGAAAAACCCATTAGCTTTTTTTGAACCAAACTATATAAGCCAAACGAGTAAGTTCATTTTATTTTATCTTAATACGAACTAGCAACCCGCCCCGGCTACGCACGGGTGCGATGCTGGTACTAAATATACTACAGAATGTCTTTATATACAACGTTTACAGCTTTTTGTGTCAAGACAATACAGACCGCTATGTCACTGCAATTTTAAATCTGTAATATCTGTGAAAATATTCATTTAAATTACTTGCTGTATAAGGTCATATTGATCTATATTAAATGCAAACAGTATTTAAGGTACTTAATTGGTTAAGGATTAATGCCGTGTTGCAATAATCATTTTATGAAAAGAAGCTAGTCCCTCTTAAGATATAAGTCAACCTGGTAGCCTGGTAGTCAGGCGCCGGCTGTGCTTAAACTATATACTTAATAGAATTAGTGTGCTCTTCATTCGTACACAATAATAAAAAAATATATATTTAACCATTTTCGTTAATTGTATAAAAAATACTCAATTGTTTTTTACTGTAAAATTCAATTGACATTTATAATAGCATAATAATTTTCATAAAAATAGTATGAGGAGTAATCTAATATTCAAAGCTCGATCAGCCTTGTTCTCTGCAATTGCAATAAGCCTTATTTCTAAATCCTTTCCTCGGTCGTTTCATTTAATTGACAGAGCACTTAGGTCGCCATTAGTTTAGGGGTGCATATTTGTTACCGTTATATTATTTGTTAACCTAAAAGAACAGTCTGCAAATCTCC
Source organism: Vanessa atalanta (assembly GCF_905147765.1). Taxonomy (NCBI): domain Eukaryota; kingdom Metazoa; phylum Arthropoda; class Insecta; order Lepidoptera; family Nymphalidae; genus Vanessa; species Vanessa atalanta. The sequence goes on along the minus strand of NC_061902.1, from coordinate 15,052,263 downwards.
CAATATTATCGCCCAACTATAGGACGGAAGAAGCATATTTCGCCTCTTAACTGGTGCATACACACGTGGCAGAAGTTCTTTCATAACTTTGTGTCGTATACGTTCCTCAACCACCGAGTTGAAACTTTATACAGTTGTTGTTATATACATACGGTGTGTTGTATAAGTAATGTAACATTACGATACATTTAAGTTGTAATGTATTATACATATTATACGTATTATTAATATATTATACGTTATGTTCTAAGACACTATCGCCATTTGAGGTAAATATTACTAACTAAAATAAATATTTAACTATGCAATCATGACGTTTAGTGATTATAGTATAGTGGCAAGAACGCTGTCAGCATTTCGCCATTTTAAAATCACAGTTTTTTTTTTACTCTGCGCATAAAATGTACCAACCCTGAAACCATTGGAGGCAATAAGAAGGATAAAATGTTGTTGTTGTTTTTTTTTTAAATATCACTCAAAGGTCCTAGTGTTTCAGCTTCAATGCGGCTCGAAGATATCATTTGGGAATTAATGTATCCACTATGATAGATGTCAAAAGTTCTAGAAGGCACTAAACACCCTAACGAACTCGTTGACCGATGAGACGAAGACAAATTACACCAAAGAAAAATGAAAACGATTTAATGATACTTCGTTATGTAATTTCTTTGGGTGCGATAAGATCACATTAAAAGATCGCATTTTAGTGCAGAATTTATATGAGTAACGTTTTAGTGAAACGTTTCTGACGCAATATGATTTCCCTGCTTAGATTCAAAATCGTTCATTCAGTGTAGAATCATACTATTTATATTAATTCGTTCGGAATGGAAAATATATAATAAACTCATATAAATAAACTCAGCCTATTATATATTTTTCCTGTTTTTTGTTTACAATTTATTTTAAATGCACTTAATTGATCACACATCTGTTTTGAAATGTAACCATATACTATATGTGAAATAAATTTGTTAAATTATATTTTGGACCAGGAACCATTCCGGGCTTTCTCAGTACAACTCACCATAGTTTCATCACAATCGGATCAATGACTTAAAAACGCAATAGGAACGCATCCAGACATTAATTATATAAATAAATGTGATAAATACCAAAGTAGCTAACGAGGAGCCTGTCTATCTGTCTGTTATTCTTTACGGCCAAACGTATTTTATGAAATTTGGTAAAACGCAGCAACCTAAGGAATACTTCTTTAACCTAACACATGACACTCAAGCTAGACTAAGAAAACGCAAACGAAACTGCAGCGTCTACTAGTTATTATATATATTATATATATTTTTAAATATAAAATTATTGCAAAATTGTAGACAAAGTTCATATAATAACTTTCACGAGGCGTGCAAAAACAAAGCTTAAAAGTGCACGGATGCAACAAGCTTTTCGATAAATGTCTGCTGGTAATGCGTAACAAGCGAATAGAATATTAAAACACAATATACATCATTTTATTTTCATTTTGTTCTGATAAAATGTTATTCTTTGGATAAATGTAAGAGTATAGTAATTCTTATCTATTCATTATAATAAACTAGTCGTCGTGCACGCCTTCGCTCGTGTTTTGAACTTCTTTCCGGTTCTTGGTACGGTGCCGTAATTCAACACGGTAACATGCCGTAGGGTCATAAAAGTGCTTCGTGATCCTACTTGAATAAAAAATATTAAATTTTGATTTTGATTATGTGTGATGATAATTTACCATCAACAAAATTGTTAATATATACATATATTATATGTAATGAATAAAGTAGATGATGATTACCACTTCGTAAGTTAAAATAAAGTTCATATATAAATATACATAACGGTTTCTCCATGTAGCCACTATATTGATAACACGGTCAGTGATAAACCATTCGAAGGTGTGCCCTAAGTGAGTGAAGGAGTGCCCTCAAGTCAGCCGCGAAACTTGCGACGTCAAATTACTTTATTTTATTATGTTAGTTTTGGTGGAAATATTGCCGAATCCTATAATCGTATATGTCCGCAAACTGTCCACCTCGAACCTCGAACTGTACAAGAAAATACTTATTATGTAATGTGCTACTCATTTAAGACCAAACTGACGTCATACATAAGTGCTTACTGTATTTGATATCACATTAATGGCGATAGTTGTAAAACTTATTACATACAGTAATAATAATTTACAAATCAATAATTAGTTTATATCTTGCAGCAGTGCTAAAACGGAATTGCCCCGTATACAAGACAAGCGCACGTCTGCACCGCCGTGCCCCACGCCGCCCGCCGACGACGACCCGTCACCGCCCTCCGACGGAGACGCTACGCCTGTGAGTACCTCACTTCTTACAGCACCACTAGAGCAACATCTCACTTGAGCAAGACGGCTGCTCAGCTTACAAACGACTTTACTTATGGCGTATCGAAAGTACGTCATAAATGTGTATGACAAAATTCTACTCCTATTTATATATAATCTCTATAATATATTTCTTTTGTAAGAGCAATAACTAAATTGCACACAAGAAAGTAGAAACTGAACTTTTTCCGTTTGCTAATTTATCTACAGACTTATATAAAGGTAAAAAATATACTACTACAAAAACAGTTTATAATATTGGTACTGAATAGGTTATTAAATATGTTAACAATGCATCTGTATATGAAACAAAACAATAAAACCGGCTTACAATATATTCGTTAAATTGTGAGGCTTTGTGTACATAGATATTCTCGACACCCTCCATGCGGGGCGCTTTGTTGTGGCGCTACATCGATGCTGCACGCGAAAAGTTTTGACGCGTAGTGCATTTTAATAAGCGTTGTTTGACATTCTACACTTTCCAGTTTCAAATTCTGTCACGATGTAAAATACAGAGATATTCTTGCTTGTTTTCGTATGTTTATGGGTGTGGTGTATCCCGCATTGATATTGAATTTAACTATATGATTATATTCAATGTATATAACCCTAATCATACACAGATGAGCGATACGATGTAATACAGACAAATAAAACTTGAGTATAATCCTTGTTGATTGTACGTGATCCTGTATTAAGATAATTGGATCAATTGGAATAGTTGAAAAGGTAAAAATAAAAATAGAAAGAAAGACGTCAAATAGTGACTCGTAAGTGTAAAATCTTGTATCCAGTAAACCGATACAAGCAGGCAATTTGTGGACAGAACACGGTAAAACTAAGAAAAGTCTTGCAGATAACGTTGGTGGTTATAAAAATAAAATATCGACGAGCGAGACTGTTCTTACAACTTAATTAGCAACTCGTACCCGCCTTCTTCGCTTTTAAATAGAAAAAGCGGAAAGGTTAAACGGAATTTAAAAAAAAATAGCCTATAAACATCAACACAGTCTCATACCGATACGTTCAATAGTATTCACGTGATTGACGCACGAAGAAAAACAAACCATTTGTACATGTTTTCAAAACGTTAAAATATTTTCAATTTTTGTTTTTGAAATCAATCGCATCTGTTGTGAAAATATTCTGTAAATTCAATTTAAATGTACCCTTACAAAACGGTCTCGCGTTTCAATCCTGCCCTATTGTCTTGTGACCTACGATCGACCTAAATACTGATTCATTTTACGTAGGAAAATAGATAATGAGAGAAAAAATATCGTGTAAAACATGAGTAGTGCGTGGGAGTACGTGACCTAAAATGAAAGACATGTTCGATCTTGCTGAAAGTTGTAAGTTTATTATTACGGTTTTACGCAAAATGATCCAATTATTATTATCAAATTCATTAGTTTTAGTTTAAAGTTTCAGATCAGACGTAGGCTATATATCAATTTTTTAAGGTACAGATTTATATACTGAAGAAATCAGATATTTCTATCTGCCTTTTCAACTAAAACGAAGGACAAACTCTTTGAGAGATTTTCATCACTACAATGTGTACACAAAGTTAGCAACGGCATATATCTAGCTTTATAGGAAATAAGTTCTTTAAAGAATTTCGTTCCAAAAATAGTTGATAATTCTAAGAGCACAAGAGAAAACCAAAAAAAACCTACCTAAAGATATTTTTATTTAATGCCTTATCATGTAATCGTCATCATTTGGTTCGGAATGTTTGTTATAATAATAGTATTATTAGAATTAGTAGATCCGTCCGTGTGTTATTTTATAGAACAATTGGAACTTCTGGAAATATATAATCAATACCATTTAAAAAATAGTTAAATAATGGTTAAAATAACTAAAGCTTTGTAGATGATTACACCTTGAGAATGAAACGATCACTGAAACGGACAGTTTCATATATTTACAGTTCAATATTTACAAAGTTTTTGATTTTAAATCAACTGTCATTCAAACGCTGCACGGTTAAATACAATGTTTGACGTGACGTGGTTAATGACTTTGAATTATGAAAGGATCTCGAATCCAAAGGCTTTTGCGCATTTCAATATTTTTCGAATTGCCGGAATCGCCGGTTATGTTATGACCCGGAACTAAGCCTCCATGTAAATTCATAGACATGCGCGCGCTTTTGTATGTATGTGTGAGTGTTTTTGTGTCAGTAAAAACATATTGATACTATATGCAGCCATGCAATAAAATTATTTTCAAAATCGAATATCTCGAAAAATACTTAAATGCGCTGAAATCCTTTGCTAGGTTTTTTTAGAGAATCAAAACGAGGCTCTCTAAGCCTTAGCTCTTAATTCAGTTAACAGCTTTCGCAGGTTCACTGTTTTTCATTAATGCATTTAATTGATCACAGACGGGTATGTGCGGTGATTCTGGAGGCGCGGTGAGTGCTCCCAGTACCCCGCAGGAAGCGCGCGTTGACTCGCTGCAGCCTCGGCCCCTACCCATGCCGGAGTACGGGGGCTTTTTCGCTCTTCTCACTGAATACCTCCCCGACACAAACCAGCCAGTATCCGGTTTCCACAGGTATATATCATAAAATTTGAATATCGTCAATATGTCATTAGTATCTATAGTCTATTCCAACCACAAGAGGAGTAAAGCTAAATAAACGACTTTGACTTTAATTGACGCAATGTAATTTTAAATAATCTATTTTATAAATTGTAGCCAAAAAATAGCATTTCGAAAGTCGTCGAAGTTGATATCAGAACTTTGAAACTAAAATTAAAGTATAGTATAAAGGATATAAGTAGTGAAGTGAAATAGTGTTGTTTTATATCTAAAGATATATTAACTGACAACTGTGTGTTTTTAGGCCAGAGCCATAAGCAAATCGCACGGAATATGTAAATATAAGGTTTGTTTATCGTTACTTCTTCTTTGATTGGAATACGGCTAAGGTCGAGCTGAGATGACGTTGCGTCACAAAATAACAACGGTTAATGCAGTGAGATTTATTATAAAGGTGCAACGTAGCGGTTATGCTGCTCTGCGATGTGGTGTTGGACGGAGTGGAACTCGATTGGTCCATACACGTGCCGCTTATGCTGCACATAGTATTCCTCGGCATGGACCATACCAGGCGAGTTGAACTTTTTGCGAAGTTAACTAATTTAACTCAAATACTTACACAATATGTTGTTTTTTTGTGTAATAAGTTAAATGGCAAATGGGTCCCCTGATGGTGAGTGGTTACCATTTACATTGGTGCTGAATAGATAATTACATTCAAAACTAATATTTTTTGTCTCCTGTGAATATAATTACACTGGTTCACTCGACGTTTAAAACGGAACGCTCCAATACTAAATAGTGCTGTTTAGCGGAATAAATAATAAGTGATGGGAGCTGGGTATACACAGATACACAAAGTCCTACCGCCAAGTATAAATTAAGACATATGTCAAATCACGATTTTGTGATTAAATTACACGAGTTTTTAAATATTAATAAATAAATTCCGAATATACTGACCGTGATACGTCGAAGCGAGAGCCTGTTATGTTGAATCACGTAAATGTAAATCAACCAGAAATTGTATTATGTTTATTGAAATGTATATACGTACATAACGCGCACATGTACAACGAAACTGTGAATGACGGGCATGTACATTGGAAATAATGAAAATGTGCGAGAATGTTAATGATATTAATATAACATTTTAATACAATATGAATCCACGATGGAAATTGAATTTCTCTCATAATCATATATGTATATTATTATTTTATATACAAACGTTTTTTTGACTCTATATGTAAACCATTCATATTTTTCTATACAAATTGAAGTGCAACTTTTAAAATGAAATATTGGTTTTCTGTTCAATCATTTTTAATAAAAGTAAACTGTAAAAGTCGATATAGTAAAGTTCAGTGTAAAATTTATTAGCAGTACAAATTCTAAGGTCGGAGCCGCTTCCTGAATTTACGGACGTAGTTCTTCTAGAGTTGTGGTAGTCTTTTTGTACAATTTGCCTTTGCCTTTAATACAGGCCCAATAAAAATAAACTACATAAAGCAGGCATGTTTTCAAAATAGTTGGTCACCCAGGTTCCTCTACAATTTTGTGTTGTTCAAACTTAGGTAGTGAAGTATGAGACTATAAAGTGTTATCATCGTATGTCTGTGTGTGTGTGTTCCAATATTTTTTGTCCTTGTCATGCACTAAGATTAAAGATTAAGCTTATGGCAGGTGGATAGTCCATCAACACTGCCGGCAGCTGCTACTCAATCTATTGGTAGCCGTGGCAGCTCACCACGATCACCTGACGATCGCGCGAGTGCTGCTGGCGGCTCGATCAGCCCAGCTTGGTCTCGGTCTACCGCCGCCGCCCTTGCCACTAGTACCGCATAATTTTTCTGGTAAGTTATTAAGTACTTAAATCTTTATTGAGCGTTAATTAGACATATTAAAGAATTATTATTTAATTTATTTTTAATGTCAAGTAGTATTCATTAGTTCAGTTAAAAATTTGGGTTTATCGATAACAATTTACTTTAATTTTGTTTGCGTTTTTCATTTTTTTTTCTTATACAACCGTAGTACCGCTCTCTAATCGGCCAGTAAAATTAATTAATTGTTAAATCGTAACAATTAGTAAATTGCAAGAATCCTCTTTATTGTTCTGCACATCTACGGCTTCAAAAATCGGCTTGAGACCATAACCGACAAAAATCGGCTAACGCTGTTAACATATAAGATTCACAAGTAATTAAAGAAAACGAGTCGGTTATTTTTATATTTCACAACAAGTATTACTTGAAACAACATCATATGTTAAGTCATATTTATTAAATAGGTAGTCCATCTGCTTGTATGAATACCTGGTTGCCTTGATGATTATTTCACTCTCAATGTGTCACACATTAATCCAACTATGCGAGGCAGCTTTGATATTACTAAGTAAAACTTAACGCTGTTGTTAGTCCCGACGTAAATACAGTATATTCACACAGAGCGCAGGTTCAAATTGATGTTCAAAAAGAGTAATTACTGAGTTTCTTGCCGGTTCTTCTCGGTAGAATCTACATTCCGAACCGGTGGTAGCTTAACTTTAAATATGTTGTTAAATGACGATTCAAAAGTACTCGTAAAGGCCTACTTGAATAAAGTATATTTTGATTTGATTGATAACTTTTGTCACGGCTGACTACGTGATCATGTGCTGATTTACGTATATTCCTTTGAATTAAGTAAGCAATAACATCGCACGATACCATTTTGTTGGTGCTTTTACAAAGGATTTAGTTTTGTAATTGTAAGAGAAAATGTATATTATAATATGTTAATTGTCTGATTCTCATTTGTTTTTATAAATTATATTTTTCCTTAGTACCAATTATTTTGTCCAATAAAAAGTTTTTGCGCGAGTTACTCCTTAAAATACATATAACAGGCGGGCTAGTCGTTTAAGTCAATTACTTCCAAAAATTAAAGAGAATATAATTCGCAACGCATACAGAGAAATTGAATAGAAATTGATGTTGATATATCTGTTTGCGACGACTATCTTCGAAACTGTTTGACCGATGAAGTTGAAACTTAGTTTAGTTGTTGTTGACACTCGCATAAAGTTTTCCGGCATAGTACCGTCCAAGTACAACAGGCGGCGCTGTCTTATCGAACACGTTATTACAATAAGATACTGCAAAAACGTATCAGCTATATGATAATAATTATAACATTTCCATAAAAAAATCCAAAAAAACTTATTATTTTTTGCTGCTTGAGTAAAAAATACGAGGTGCGGTCGAAACGTCAGCGGAATGGGATTCTTGGCGTAAACTCTTTTTGGAATTTGGAAACATATAAGTCGTTGACGACTAATTGTGTGCTATGGGATCGGCGAACCAACGATTCTAACCCGTATCTCTATGTATATATGTAGAAACTTCATTCTTTTGTTGTATTTTAAACCAACACACAATTAGGAACTATTAAATTTTAAAGATCTACCGTTAAACTTTGAAGTATTATAACATGCATTGTTACTATTATCATTTCTGTAAGAGGAACATATGTATGACAGAACCAGACGCAGTGTTCGACAACTTCCCTCAGTGCGCCCACTCGCCGCGCTCGCACGTGCGCTCACTGTCCTCCGACCCGCAGGTCACCCCCGAAGGTAAACTACTATAAGCCTCTACTTATTTTGTTGACATCGGTGAAATTGCACCAATTATATATTTTAGGTAAAGTTGATAATGTTGGAAGCGATCCATTAATCTTACAATATTTAACATATTAAGCAAAGAGAACTCTTCACTTCATCTTGTTTTGTTTTTTTTTGCATTGATATTCGTATTTTAATATATAAAAGGCATAATTGTATAACCAATACTTTTAACTAATACAGGTGAAACAGACAATTATCCCTCGCTGCCAGTTATAGTAACTGGCGAAGCGGAACAAGAACCCGAAGCGGAGCCAGAAGCGCCGCCAGCGGAGCTCCCTGTAGCTGACGTCATCAAGTCCATGGTTCATTACTTAGCGAGTAGACCGACGCACATGCCACTGTGGCAATATGAAGACATCACTGCTAAAGGTACATAAGAAAGCGTTCATCGAGCGTTTTAGTTGATTTACAAAAGAACCATTATTGACCGTCATTACTGATTTATAATGCATCGTTACCGTTTCAGAGCACTACTGATTGATCAACGCTACGTCTGTGTATAATCTGTATGTTTGTCGTTCAGTGTGGAGTCTCCGCAGTTGTCAGCAGATGGCGACGCTTCTTCGTCACGCACTTCGGATTTTTCGTGAGTCTCTGCCTCACGCACTAATATCGGAGCGCTGGGCGCAGACCGCTTTACAGCTGGGCCTGTCGTGCCCTTCCAGACACTACGCGGGGAGATCTTTACAGGTAACTTCATTATTCATTGTAATTTTATATCATGAAATAAAACTATAAAAAACCATATCGATCATTGGGTTTTTGTATTGAGTAATTGTCAGTAACAGCGCTAAGAAGCTTATCTTGTGCCTTAATTCAAATAATGTCTCCTAAGTCATTACATTGAGCCTGCCTTTTGCAATAGTTAATTATCAGCTACCATATGAATATTGCTTAACTAGAAACGAAATTACAAATAAAATTTTTACAGGTATTTCGTTTCATCGGCGTGGCCATGACAGGTCGGATGGTCTCCGACATTCTTTCCCGCTTAGTGGAAACTGTCGCTGAACAGGGCGAGGACATGCAGGGCTATGTGACTGAACTTCTCCTGACATTGGAAGCGGCCGTTGATTCGCTGGAGTCGAACTTCAGACCGCTAGACTACATGCGTGACATATTCAAGAGCACACCAAATTTGAACAACAAAGATGGCGGACCACAGCCAAACGGAAACGTATATGCTGCGGGTGAGCAAACAGAGAATACTTTAGTAGCAGTTATAACATATAAATGAGTAGCATTTTCTCATATAATAAAAATGAAACTTCTAAATGAGTATTACGAACTTAATTTTTAATTTGACATAGAAGTTTTACTTATAGATAATGATAAAAAAGCAAATATATAAATAATAATAAAAAAATATGGTCAGCTTGGACACAAAAAATTGCTGAACAAGTGTCTACTTTTAGTTTGAAACTGATTCCCGAAACAAACAGATTTCCTACTCTTTCTATCATCACGTAGCTTCAATGTCATTATCGTCAACTAGTAACTACTAGAAACATACATCAACGTAATTTCAGTGTCATTTCAACCTTCGATATTTGATTCAAAACCACGTATTTCATCTACGTGGTCAGAGTAATCGTATTTCTAACAAGACTGTCGCGTTTTAGGTAAGAGATCGCCGGGAGTGTGTGTCGGATGCGTCAGCAACCACACGCGCAGTACAAGCTACTCAGTGTCGTACTGCGTTCGCAAGAGCAACGCCCCGCCCTCCGCGGAGAAGCAACCGCACGGTAAAAGCGTTATATCATTAAATATATGTTAAATGTATATATTTAACTACCGCGTTCTTGTCATAGAACATGTAAATGTAAAGTCGAGTTTTAAGACCATCTTGAAATATAAGGAAGGTAATTTTTCCTTGCGCACACCCAAATTCATACGTGCGCGTACATAAAAAATATTTTCCGCAATATTTGCTCGACTTTTCGTTTTGACAATTTAATTTTAATATGATTTTGATATTCGCAACGTACGTAATTGGTGTACGATATAATTACAACGTGTTAGTAAATATAAATAAACTTAAGGCTTTGGAAATCAAGAGATTAATTATATTGTTACAATATGACCAATCTTAAATCGCAGAACCACGAACCCGACCCTGCGAATCGACAAAGGGCGTTTGCTCGAATTTATGTCGCTCGCGTTCTGCACAATCACTCAAACTGTTGGGCGACACCGCGACACAGGTTTGTTGATTGATCTTACTAATATTATTATTACGTTTAAAGGAACGCATTTCAATTTTACACAGTTTGAGTAGCTGTGATTCTCAATATATGAAAGAAAATAATAAGAGTAAAAATAATTATGTTTTTATGCAGGCTTCATTTTATTTTTCACAGTGTGTAACCGACAGAGCCTTTAAAAACTTCTGTCATTATGCTTAATTAAACCTGCCGTCGTCTAAAATTTGTTATTATATATAACTCACTATTTATTTTATACAATTAAGAATAAAAATACTTTCGTTAGGACGATAAGCTGACGATCCTCGCTACACTGTTCTGGGTCGGCGCTTCACTCCTGGAATCTGACTACGAGCATGAATTTCTACTTGGTGTGAGACTCCTCTCGAGGGTCATGGCTCGTCTACCGCTAGACCGGCCGGATGCTAGGGAGCGCCTGGATCGAACACAGGCCCACGGAACGCATGGACCATCATCGCTACACTCGCTGCTGCTAAAGGTTAGTTTTTGTTTTTAGGTAAATCAATCTTAGTTCAGATTCTAAAAGAAGCTGTTTAGTGTCGGTTTTAATGTTTTTTTTTTATCGAA